>NC_143022.1:84699284-85921784 GCF_057628025.1 Oncorhynchus mykiss | reverse complement strand
ATAAAAACTCCCATTGCTTCAGTGTTCACATCAGGGGAAGAAACCAGTTCAGGGAACATAACTGAAACCTGGAAAGTGTTCCCGGAACAGAACCCGTATTTTCAAATCTTGAGTGCGCCTTCACTTCACATCTGACCAAGAAAATGAGTTGACAACCAGCTTACCGTTCCATAGCAAGATGCTCTACCACACTAATTGGTCAAGTAAATTAATGAGCTAAATATAAAAACTATACTATTCATGGGTTTTAAAAAAACCGAAAAGGAACTATATGAACCTTTACTATGTTTGGTTTAGAACCAGTTCAGAACTTTATTACGGTCGCCGAAACACTGGAACGGAAGGAAAAAAATGTGAGGTTCTGTTTAGAAAGAAAATCATTGTCCGTTCCAACCCCTTGTTCAAATGAGTACAAATGTGTGAGTGAGAAACTATGGTTACTCTAAGATAAGACAATAACATCATTTAGAATGCTATCTGCAAACGATCCACCGTGTCAGTACATGTAGTTAGATGCACTATTTAGATACTGTGTATGACTTTGATTGTACTGTATGACGAATCACAACTCTTCTCTCTGCAAAATACTAAATTCTATACAGAATAGCTATACAGAATAGCTGACCACTGTGACTGACCCAAAATTAAGGAAAGCTTTGACTATGTACAGACTCAGTGAGCATAGCCTTGCTATTGAGAAAGGCCGCCGTAGGCAGACCTGGCTCTCAAGAGAAGACGAGATATGTGCACACTGCCCACAAAATGAAGTGGAAACTGAGCTGTACTTCCTAACCTCTAGCCCAATGTGTGACCATGTTAGAGACACATATTTCCCTCAGATTACACAGATCCACAAAGAATTTGGAAATAAACCCAATTTTGATAAACTCCCATATCTATTGGGTGAAATACCAGTGTGCCATCACAGCAGGAAGATTTGTGACCTGTTGCCACAAGAAAAGGGCAACCAGTGAAGAACAAACTCCATTGTAAATACAACCCATGTTTACATTTAATTATTTTCCTTTCTGTACTTTAACTATTTGCACATATGACATTTGAAATGTTGTGAGTGTAATGTTTACTGTAAATGTTTCTTGTTTATTTCACTTTTGTTTATTACCTACTTCACTTGATTTGGCAATGTTAACATATGTTTCCCATGCCAATAAACCTCTTAAATTGAATTGAAATGAATTGAATAGAGAGAGAGAGGTAGAGAGGAGTGAGGCACCATGCACTATAGCACAGCCTCTCCCTCTCCCCTCCCTCGTCTCCTCTCACTCCTTCCTCTCTTTTATTTTTTACACTCCCTGGGATATGTAGTTGTGTGTCCTGACCTTGATGCTTCCCGGGTCCATCCATCATGGGCTGCTTAGCCATTTCGCTGGCGTCATACTGCGCAGATTAACACAATTCATCACCACAATCATCCTCCATTCATCACCCGCTTTCCAATGAATGTTTTGACATCCAGTTCATTTCCTGCTGATGATTTATCAAATTATAATTACCATGCTCTGAAGGGCTCATTTACTATGTTGATACATGATAACGATTCTAAAGTGGATTGAATTTTAAGTAAGTTCTCCCTGCGATAATAACATATGCGTTATTGTGAGTAATGTTATGCGATTTGCTTCTTCCGATCTTCACAACCTCAGCGAAAACTCCCGAGACACTCCTAATGTTATAATAATCAATGCAACAAAAAAAATGTAGTTGGTGGGGTGTTAATTCAATTCATCTTTTTCTTTTAACTGAACAAATTGTTTGGCTGGAGAGCGACCAGGGAGCAAGTTTAATTAGATGCCGAGCTGCTCCCGTATTACCATGCTCAGTAATTAAGGAGTGTGGTTAATTCAATCAGGGTTGAAGGCACTGGGAGAGTACAGAGAGCATGGAGCAGCCATTAGAGTTTTTTCTTAATAGGTTAGAGGTTATTGCTCACATACTGCCCACATAGGAACTTCATTAGCCCCGTTGCTTTACAATTCACTGTGCATTTTAGCCTCATTATTATCCGGCTTTATTAAAATCCAATGGCTGCCTATCTGTTTCTATTATGGGGGAGCTGAAGGGCTCAATGCAGCGACTCAGTGTTAAGGGCCAAGCCACTAACTGCTGTTTATAACCGTCTCAGGTAGTGCTAAACACACCATCATATACATATGGTCTATAAACTAGGGTACCAGTGAGGATTTCCTACACTGGGCAACTTGTTACAGCTGTTGGGAAGTCACTGATAATAATCTGCCAATTTGGTTCATGTCATTACATTAAGATATAAAGTGGATGGATCATCGTTATATTCAGTAAAATACATGAGTTGATTTAAAACCTTTGTTTAATCATTTATCATGGTTGGTGTCTTGACGGATTTGTCCAAAATCTGTAACATAAAACATTACTTTTCTGTCCTAGCATTTATGGCAGTGTAAATTGTCATTATATCATATATTAAGCATTAATCAGTTAAATTAGACACTGAACTTGAACCCTGAATCTCTCTGTCCGACAGTTGTTTGTATAAAAATCTCAGAAATGCATTGTAACTACGTAGCATTTCGTGTCATCTTACGGGGTGAAAACAGTTTTCATGGGCAGATAGACTATTGACAGGGTAGACTATTGACAGGGTAGACTATTGATAGGGTAGACTATTTATAGGGTAGACTATTGATAGGGTAGACTATTGATAGGGTAGACTATTGATAGGGTAGACTATTGATAGGGTAGACTATTGATAGGGTATGCTAATGATAGGGTAGACTATTGATAGGGTAGACTATTGATAGGGTAGGCTATTGATAGGGTAGACTATTGATAGGGTAGACTATTGATAGGGTAGACTATTGCGCAACACCCGATTATATTCCTATTAATTATTCTGGATATAATGCCAACAAATGACATAGTCTAGTGGGCTTATTCACACTATGATCTAGTATTGAAATAACATGACAAATACATTTTGTTTTCCATGTTATACCTGCATTTTTAAACAATATAAGGGGCTTGAAGTAGGCTTCTTGAATTTGGAGCTCAGAAATTCAAGTACCAGAATAGAACTACAGTGCCTTGCGAAAGTATTCGGCCCCCTTGAACTTTGCGACCTTTTGCCACATTTCAGGCTTCAAACATAAAGATATAAAACTGTATTTTTTTGTGAAGAATCAACAACAAGTGGGACACAATCATGAAGTGGAATGACATTTATTGGATATTTCAAACTTTTTTAACAAATCAAAAACTGAAAAATTGGGCGTGCAAAATTATTCAGCCCCCTTAAGTTAATACTTTGTAGCGCCACCTTTTGCTGTGATTACAGCTGTAAGTCGCTTGGGGTATGTCTCTATCAGTTTTGCACATCGAGAGACTGAAATTTTTTCCCATTCCTCCTTGCAAAACAGCTCGAGCTCAGTGAGGTTGGATGGAGAGCATTTGTGAACAGCAGTTTTCAGTTCTTTCCACAGATTTTTTTGACTTGGCCATTCTAACACCTGGATATGTTTATTTTTGAACCATTCCATTGTAGATTTTGCTTTATGTTTTGGATCATTGTCTTGTTGGAAGACAAATCTCCGTCCCAGTCTCAGGTCTTTTGCAGACTCCATCAGGTTTTCTTCCAGAATGGTCCTGTATTTGGCTCCATCCATCTTCCCATCAATTTTAACCATCTTCCCTGTCCCTGCTGAAGAAAAGCAGGCCCAAACCATGATGCTGCCACCACCATGTTTGACAGTGGGGATGGTGTGTTCAGGGTGATGAGCTGTGTTGCTTTTACGCCAAACATAACGTTTTGCACTATTGCCAAAAAGTTCAACTTTCTTCTTGCCACTCTTCCATAATGGCCAGATTTGTGCAATATACGACTGATTGTTGTCCTATGGACAGAGTCTCCCACCTCAGCTGTAGATCTCTGCAGTTCATCCAGAGTGAACATGGGCCTCTTGGCTGCATCTCTGATCAGTCTTCTCCTTGTATGAGCTGAAAGTTTAGAGGGACGGCCAGGTCTTGGTAGATTTGCAGTGGTCTGATACTCCTTCCATTTCAATATTATCACTTGCACAGTGCTCCTTGGGATGTTTAAAGCTTGGGAAATCTTTTTGTATCCAAATCCAGCTTTAAACTTCTTCACAACAGTATCTCGGACCTGCCTGGTGTGTTCCTTGTTCTTCATGATGCTCTCTGCGCTTTTGACGGACCTCTGAGACTATCACAGTGCAGGTGCATTCATACGGAGACTTGATTACACACAGGTGGATTGTATTTATCATCATTAGTCATTTAGGTCAACATTGGATCATTCAGAGATCCTCACTGAACTTCTGGAGAGAGTTTGCTGCACTGAAAGTAAAGGGGCTGAATAATTTTGCACGCCCAATTTTTCAGTTTTTGATTTGTTAAAAAAGTTTGAAATATCCAATAAATGTCGTTCCACTTCATGATTGTGTCCCACTTGTTGTTGATTCTTCAGTTTTATATCTTTATGTTTGAAGCCTGAAATGTGGCAAAAGGTCGCAAAGTTCAAGGGGGCCGAATACTTTCGCAAGGCACTGTAGCTTGAAAATTTCCTCAATTTGGTGCTTGAAAGGTCCTTGTAATTATTGTATTTCTAAGTTCTCCTGCCCCCTTATAATTATCCAGTATTTCATTTTTGATCTGTTTTGGTGAGAGATGTGACCACTTTCATTTGTTTCCAGACACTTTAGTTGAAGGGTGATGATCTACTCTGTTGTGGTAAAACCACATGCGGTTATTATGAGGACAACGACATCTAATGTTGGCTTCAACTTGGCTTCCATACAAATCCTTCCATTTAAAAAGGAACCTGGTTTTTGGTCACTTTTTCACTATAAAAACAGTGATGGTGAAATTCAAAATGGAGAGATTAATGCCACCCCTATTCATGGCTTTATTATGTGTGCCTGTGTCGGCCACATAAACTACAGAAAAAATGCCATGCATCCAATCTATTTAGTCAGGCGATGTCCACATTATTCTCACACATTTTAGAATGTAATATTAATTTGAACATTGACAAGGCCTACAAAAATGCATCACTCTTAAAGTGTCCGCTCAAGAGGAAGCATCTCACTGTTAGCAGTGCCTGTAATCTGGTTCAGGTTATTAATCAACCTACCAGGGTGTTTACAAACACTACAGGAACAAGATCATCCACAAGTATTGATCACATGTTAACTAATACTGTAGAACTCTGTTCTAATGCTGTAGCTGTACCCATTGGATGAAGTGATCACAATATAGTGGCTGTATCTAGGAGAACCAAGGTTCGAAAAGCTGGGCCTAAAATAGTGTATAAGAGATCCTACAAAATATTTCGGTGTGACTCATGTTAAAAATATGTGTATCATGTTAAAAATATTTGTTGGTCTGATGTGATTAATAAGGAGCATCCAGACGCTGCCGTTGATGAATTTATGAAATTGCTTCATCCAGTTATTGATAAACATGCACCTGTTAAGAAACTGACTGTTAAAAATGTTAAGGCTCCATGGATTGATGAGGAATTGAAAAACTGTATGGTTGAAAGAGATGGGGCAAAAGGAGTGGCTGTACATCTGACTGACTGACTTACTGCAAATTGAGAAATGATGTGACAATTAAAATAAAAAAAACTGTATTATGAAGCCAATATCAATTATATAAATAATAATGGACAGAAAACTTTGGAATACTTTAAATGAAATGATGTTGCAGAAAGCGAATTCAACTCCATCTTTCATCGAATCAGATTGCTTATTCATCACAAAACCATTTGATGTTGCCAATTATTTTAATGATTACTTAATTGGCAAAGCGGGAAAACGTAGGCAGGAAATGCCAACAACGAACAGAGAGAGCCATTGTATTCATGCATTAAAAAACTAATGATAAAAGAAAAGTTAGAATTTTTCAAAGATAGTTTGGGAGAGGTGGGAAAATTACTGTTATCAATCAATAATGACAAACCTCCTGGCATTGCCAACATAGATGGAAAGCTACTGAGGAAGGTGGCTGACTATATAGACACTCCTATCTGTCATATATTTAATCTGAGCCTAGAGGAAAGTCTTTGTCCTCAGGCCTGGAGGGAAGCCAAAGTCATTCCGCTACCCAAGAGTGGTAAAGAGGCTTTTACTGGTTCTAACAGCAGACCTATCAGCTTGTTGAAAAGCTAAAAAAAAAAAACTGTTGGACCAAATACAATGTTATTTCTCTGTAAACAAATTAACATCAGACTTTCAGCATGTTTATAGAGAAGGGCACTCAACATGTACTGCACTGACACAAATGACTGATGATTGGTTGAAAGAAATTGTTAATAAGAAGATGGGAGCTGTGGGAGCTGTGGGAGCTGAACTGATAGACTGTTAGGACAGATAGTCCTACACCAATGTTGTTGATGTATAGTCCTATACATATATTGTTGATGTATAGTCCTAGACCTATGTTGTTGATGTATAGTCCTAGACCTATGTTGTTGATGTATAGTCCTAGACCTATGTTGTTGATGTATAGTCCTATACATATGTTGTTGATGTATAGTCCTATACATATGTTGTTGATGTATAGTCCTATACATATGTTGTTGATGTATAGTCCTATACCTATGTTGTTGATGTATAGTCCTATACATATGTTGTTGATGTATAGTCCTATACATATGTTGTTGATGTATAGTCCTACACCTATGTTGTTGATGTATAGTCCTATACATATATTGTTGATGTATAGTCCTAGACCTATGTTGTTGATGTATAGTCCTATACATATGTTGTTGATGTATAGTCCTACACCTATGTTGTTGATGTATAGTCCTATACATATATTGTTGATGTATAGTCCTAGACCTATGTTGTTGATGTATAGTCCTAGACCTATGTTGTTGATGTATAGTCCTATACATATGTTGTTGATGTATAGTCCTATACATATGTTGTTGATGTATAGTCCTATACATATGTTGTTGATGTATAGTCCTATACATATGTTGTTGATGTATAGTCCTATACATATGTTGTTGATGTATAGTCCTATACATATGTTGTTGATGTATAGTCCTACACCTATGTTGTTGATGTATAGTCCTATACATATATTGTTGATGTATAGTCCTATACCTATGTTGTTGATGTATAGTCCTAGACCTATGTTGTTGATGTATAGTCCTATACATATGTTGTTGATGTATAGTCCTATACATATGTTGTTGATGTATAGTCCTATACATATATTGTTGATGTATAGTCCTAGACCTATGTTGTTGATGTATAGTCCTATACATATGTTGTTGATGTATAGTCCTATACATATGTTGTTGATGTATAGTCCTATACATATATTGTTGATGTATAGTCCTATACATATGTTGTTGATGTATGGTCCTATACCTATGTTGTTGATGTATAGTCCTATACATATGTTGTTGATGTATAGTCCTATACCTATGTTTTTGATGTATGGTCCTAGACCTATGTTGTTGATGTATAGTCACCTTCATTTAACCAGGTAGGCCAGTTTTCAACTGCGACCTGGCCAGATAGAGCAAACCAGAGCGACAAAAACAACACATGGAATAAACAAACGTACAGTCAATAACACAATAGAAAAAGTCTATATATAGTGTGTGCAAATGTAGTAAGATTAGAGAGGAAAGGCAATAAATAGGCCTTAGTGGTGAAATAATGACAATTCAGCAATTAAGCACGAGAGTGATAGATGTGCAGAAGATGAATGTGCAAGTAGATATACTGGGGTGCAAAAGAGCAAAAAAATAAATAACAATATGGGGATGAGGTAGTTGGGTGGGCTATTTTCAGACGGGCTATGTACAGGTGCAATGATTGGCAAGCTGCTCTGACAGCTGATGCTTAAAGTTGGAGAGGGAGATATAAGTTTTCATTTTAAACCATTTGTAAATGTTATCCCAATGTCACACATGCCCCATTATTTATAGAAAGACCCATATATATTTATATTCGGGACTTCCATTATGATATTTCTTGACTCATTTTGGGATTGTAGCGTATTGTATTGTTCGGAATTACTGCACTGTTGGAGCTAGAAAAATAAGCATTTCACTGCACCAGTGATAACATCTACAGAATAGGTGTACGTGACCAATAGCATTTCATATTTTTTTATATGCTAACACCCATAGGGATGCTAGGCTAACTGTTGTTGTCTCTGTAACTTGCTGCAGTTGATTAACACAACCTTTAACCTTATGGTCATCTCTAAGGTAATCTACAGGTCAGATGATGGGCTTGTGCTAGATGCTTGATGAATTGCATGGGGAAGTCTTTCAAAATATAGCAATAGTTGAATTCCTGTTTGATATGAATTGGTTTTTAAAACGGATGGTAATGTGTTTTCCAGGGGTAAATCTGTTAGGGTTAATGCAGAGCTACACAACCCTAAGGGATAGGATTAAACCACAGAGGGGGTGGCTCTGCGTGCTATCCTACCACACTGCATTCTGGGAAAACCAAAGTGCGCGGAGGATGTGATGTGAGGATAGGGGGACAGAGAAAGGGGAGGAGGAGTGGAGGACCGAGGAGAGGAGGGGAGGACAAGGTAGAGAGGAGGATAGAGGAGAACGAGGTGTGAAAGGGGATTGAAAGCAGGAAGGAGGAGGAAGCATTGTTAACATTTTTTGGACTCCTTGCCCTTGGGCCGGGCTCATAAACTGCTCTGCTATCCAACCCCCCCCCCCGCCACCCCAAACACACACACAGTGACTGCTACACACACTCACACAGACACCCTGGCTAGCGGTGAGTGAGAAAGCATAATTGTAAGTCCCCCCTGGATGTCCCAAAAGTGAAAGATGTGTCTGGTAAGTGAGAGAGGTCAAACAGGATATTTATTACTGCACTGCAACCAGATGGAGGAGGCCCATCCATCACACTGAACTGTCACCCATCACCCCCCCCCCCCCCCACTCTCTCTCTCCTCCCCCCCTCCCTCCACTTCCCTCCATCGGAAAGTCCACCCATACAGAGTAAGGTGAAAAGAGAAGGACGGAGGGAGTGAGAGGGGAGAGTAAAGAGGAGGAAAGAGAGAGAGAAGAGACCCCACCGGATATGAACCTTCCTAGTTTAATCACCTTTTTCCCATCTTTCCCCCCCTCTCTCCGCTCTCTCTCTCTTCTAGGCCTGAGCTATTTTTAAACTTTACTTCCATCAATACTATGGTAGCCAGACAGGGTAAGGCTAGGTCAGTGTACACAGGAAGTAAACAGTCCGCTTGGGGAAATATTAAAAGTGTGTGTATGTGTTTGCAAGTGGTGGAGTAGACCACAAGAAGGGCGTATCTGACACTTGCTTCCTCATTCATCAAGATGCTCATAGGCCCGTCGGTGACAATGAAAATATTGGGCAGAAACTCTTCCTGCTGCTCATCCATCATGCTCAGCCTAACTAGCCGTTCTGTGATGCCTCGCCTCACCACCGGTCCTGGCCCCTAACCCACCGGGGCCCCAGCATGACTAAAGGGAACCTTCAATTACCTGGGAGGGCCAGGGGACCATAGGGGCTAGGAGAGAAGGGCCAAGGCCCTCAGACAGACTGGGAAGATAAACCCAGTAGGCCCTCAGACAGACAGGGGAGATAAAGTCAGGATAGCCTGCTGTCAGGAGCATCATACAACGGGGTTCGGGGGGGGGGGTTAGAGGGAGAGAGAGAAAAGGGGAAAGCAGAAAAAGTGAGAGGAAATAATAAAGGAGGAAAATACTTGACGCAGGTTGAATTACATTGAGGTGAGACAAAGAAAGAGGGTGAAAATGCGTCAAGCGTCAAGGAAATCTCCTTCAACAATGTCTTTCCTTCCTACGGTCACTGTTCTGATTGGACAAAACTCTGGATGGATGGATAATGGACAGCTGATACTATAGTAGGATACTTCAAAAACACAGTCCGCTGGTTGGATTGTGCTAACAGGTATAATTATGCTTTTGTGAATGTAGGTTAATTAACCCAGTCCAGATGACATAGTACAAAATAGTACAAATCTCTCTCCCCCACTTTTCTTTTTCCTCTTCCCCTCTCACCTCTTCACTCTCCCTCTTTTAAGTTCTCTCTCTCCTTCTCCATCTCTTTCCTTGTGTTTTCTGTTCTCATTGCTAGGGAGTGTTGGGTAGCACACATGGTGTACAGAGACAGCCGTAGTCCCTGACCCTGGAACAGTTGCTATACAGCTCTATTCCCCCTCAGCTCTATAATGGACATAATTTGATCTAATACTACCAAAACAAAGTAAACTATTTTCTATGAATGAATTCACGAGTCAGAAAAACCCTCCCAGTAGAAAGATAAAACGTGATTTTCCTCCCTAATCGCTGGCTATGTTAACCCCTTCAACATTTCAAAGTCAGACCATTTATTGCATCATACAGAACTTAAAGAGGCAGGTCGACAGGAGGAGATGCCCAATAAACACCACTATCTCTGCGCACACTAACATCCAGCCCTGGCCTGTCCTGGTTGTTAGCTCAGCCTAGCTCCTACTTAGGGCAAGAAATAAACTACAGCGCTCTGAAATTATTTTTGTGTAGAAAATAATGGTACACTTGGAATCAAATCCAAATAGTAATATAAACTAAATCACGTTAGATGTAGTGATACATAGTATGCAGGAAACACTGAAAATGTCTCACTAAAAATCCTCCACACATTCATTATTAGGATACCTTTCATATCCCCTGCTTAGTCTCCTACAGTGGGCAGTGTTTTGCTCAGTAAGATTCCACAGGCTCTGGCAGCCTTGGCTTCGGATGGCAATTTGCAGCATCCAAGAGGCAGAAGCAGGAGAACCAGAACGCCCCAGGCCTCTCTCCACCCACACCCTACCACCGTGCACCATCCACGGGTACTCACCCTGGCTCTCACCCTGGTCAGACTGGGTCTGCTTAATGGGCCTACTGTGAGACTACGCCAACACAAACCAGGGGAACAAACACATGCACGTGTACACACAGACCCACACTTGCTGGCGATCTCAGCAGGGCAGAAAGAGTGGACAAGGTATTGAACAGAAGTACAAAATAAGAGTGATATTGGCATTAATATACTGTAGTATCATATTCATAATTATGAATTTAAGAAAACACATTCTGAGATTTCCTGAACACGTTTGAGAGGGGAACACTTATATAGTGGAGCATGTTAAGGAAGAGGATATTCTTCAAGCTATTTTTTACAATTCAACTGGTTCCTCTGCCACATTAAATGGCCTGGCTGACATCTTAAGTGCGCTGCCAATCAATATTTCCTATTACTCTCATTGTCAGCGGCAAAATAAAAATATGATGCCAGGGTCAAATGAGAGTGGCAGAGCATTAAGAGGATTTATCAAGGTTTATCATTAATGCAGATAGCCCATCACAAAAACAACACACACATCCTGAATGATACAACCACATTTTTTCCTCAGAAATTGGCTTACTCAATATGTCAAAGATTCAAATTGCTGGGTGTGAGGTAGCCTAGCAGTTAAGAGCGTTGGGACTGTAAGCGTCTCTGGTTTGAAAGACCGAGCCGATGTGGCTTTGAGCAAGGTACTTGCTCTTGTAAGTCGTTCTGGATAAGAGTGCATACTAAATGACTAAAATGTAAATGTAAAGACATCTGTACAATGGGAGGGAGTAGAGGGAGGAGGAAGGCAGGAGGTCATTTGGAAAAGTGTTTTTGCCCAAATGAAACCTAGGTGGGAAAACACTGTCAGTGGGCCTGCCATTATATTAGGAGGGCAGAGTCATTTGGGGAATTAACAGGGGCTCTTATTAAAGGCCTGCTAAGAGGTTGACTTCAGCTGGGCCAGAGGGGGAGGTCAGCCAGGTTATAGTTCAGAAAGGGAGGCTTTTAAGTGAGCTCCATAAGAGAGTGAGAAACAAATAAAGAAAGAGCGGGAGATAGAAGGAAGGAGTGCCAGCAAAAGAGAGTACTCCACCCCTCAACCCCTTGGCAGTGCTGTGTATCCCATTACTCGACTTCCTGCTCCAAACCTTTTGGATCCCACACCCTTCTGTTAACCATCAGCAATTATCTCCCTGTCAGAGCTAAAGGTAACAAATTTCCCCCATCCAGCCAGCTGCTATCCTGGGCTGGTCACCATCATCAGCCAACAGCAGCTAAATCACGCCAGCCAGCCCAGACTCCTGACAGACAAATGCACTACCTTGGAAAACCTGGCGGTATCAATCAGGGACGAAGAGGGAAGGATGAGTCTCTCACTGTTGACCTTACACTGCTTATTTTTTTACACTTTGGTAAAGTTCTCTCTCTCTGCTTTATTATATACATTGCCAAGGCAAGTTAAACATACTGAAGAAAAATATTAACGCAACATAAAGTGTTGGTCTCGTGTTTCATGAGCTGAAATAAAAGATTATAGAAATGTTCCATACACACCAAAAACATATTTCTTTAACATTAACAGCATGGTCGTTACACAGGTGCACCTTGTGCTGGGGACAATAAAAGGTCACTCTAAAATGTGCCGTTTTGTCACACAACACAATGCCACAGATGTCAAGTTTTGAGGGAGCGTATAATTGGCATATTGACTGCAGGAATGTCCACCAGAGCTGTTGCCTGAGAATTGAATGTTCATTGCTCTACCAAAAGCTGCCTCCAACGTCGTTTTAGAGAATTTAGCAGTACGTTCAACCGACCTCATAACAGCAGACCGCGTATATAGCGTTGTGTGGGCAAGTAGTTTGCTGATGTCAACATTGTGAACCCAATGTTGACATCAGTGCCCCATGGTGGGAGTGTCCCATAGTGGGAGTGGGGTTATGGTATGGGCAGGCATAAGCTACAGACAATGAACACAATGGCAATTTGAATTCACAGAGATACCGTGATGAGATCCTGAGGCCCATTGTCGTGCCATTCATCCACCGGCATCACCTGATGTTTCAGCATGATAATGCACGGCCCCATGTTGCAAGGATCTGTACACAATTCCTGGAAGCTGGAAAGGTCCCAGTTCTTCCATGGCCTGAATACTCACCAGACATGTCACCCATTGAGCTCATTTGGGATTCTCTGGATCGATGTGTAAGACAGTGTGTTCCAGTTCACGCCAATATCTAGCAGCTTCACACAGCCATTGAAGAGGATATATTTGCAAAAAAATCTAAAAACCTGTTTTCACTTAGTCATTATGAGATATTGTGTTTGATTGGTTTTAAATAAGGCTGTATAGTGGAAAAAGGGAAGTGGTCTGAATACTTTCCAAATACACTGTATCTTAAAAAAAGGTAGGTAGGTAGGGTTGTGAATCAGAAAAACAATCACTATCTGGTGTGACCACCATTTGCCTCATGCAGCGCGACACATCTCTTTCGCATAGAGTTGATCAGGCTGTTGATTGTGGCCTGTATTATTATTCAGACCCTTTGCTATGAGACTCAGGTGCATCCTGTTCCCATTGATCATCCTTGAGATGTTTCTACAACTTGAGTGGAGTCCACCTGTGGTATATTCAATTTATTGGACAATGTTTGGAAAGGCTCACACCTGTCTATATTAGGTCCCACAGTCTACAGTGCATGTCAGAGCAAAAACCAAGCCATGAGGTGGAAGGAATTGTCTGTAGAGCTCCGAGACAGGATTGTGTCGAGGCACAGATCTGGGGATGGGCACCAAAATTATTTTGCATCATTTGTATTTGTATTTATTATGGATCCCCATTAGAGCTCTACTCTTCCTGGGGTCCAGCAAAATGAAGGCAGTTTATACAATTTTAAAAACATCACAATACATTCACAGATTTCACAACACGCTACATGCCCTCAGGCCCCTACTCCACCACTACCACATATCTCCAGTACAAAATCCATGTGTGTGTATAGTGCGTATGTTATCGTGTGTGTGTATGCATGTGTCTGTGTTTGTTTTGCTTCACAGTCCCCGCTGTTCCATAAGGTGTTTTTTTTATCAGATTTTTTATCTAATTTTATTGAAGGTCCCCAAGAACACAGTGGCCTCCATCATTCTTAAATGGAAGAAGTTTGGAACCACCAAGACTCTTCATAGAGCTGACCGCCCATCCAAACTGAGCAATTGGGGGAGAATGACCTTGGTCAGGGAGGTGAACAAGAACCCAATGGTCACTCTGACAGAGCTCCAGAGTTCCTCTTCGGAGTTGAAAGAACCCTCCAGAAGAACAACCATCTCTGCAGCACGCCAGCATTCAGGTTTTTATGTTAGAGTGGCCAGACGGAAGCCACTCCTCAGTAAAAGGCCCATGACAGCCCGCTTGGAGTTTTCCAAAAGGCACCTAAAGGACTCTCAGACCATGAGAAACAAGATTCTCTGGTGTTAAGGTATTTTTGATCAATAATGACTAATTATGTATACATTTCAATCAGGACTGACTAATCAGAATACTATTATGTTGCTGTATATGTACTAATCAGAATACTATTATGTTACTGTATAGATGTATGAATTTTCTTTTAATCCTAGATTCTGAATATAATGTGTGTAATTATAATCAAGAATTAGAACAAAGACTGTCTGTTCCTTGGTAGAAACTAATGAACTTCTCGTCAGACTGGCTAGAATGCTTATCTACACAGGAAGACCTTGGCTTGGTCATAAATTATCTAAATTGGTGAGAGACGATGTAGGAAGGCTTGAGAACTATACTGCCATTGTACCGGAGTGGAGGAGAGACGGGACAGTTTGAAACCTAATGACGTCATTTTCAGTTTATAACCTGTGGTAAATTGTATCGTGTTCAGTACTCTCGAGAATAAACGCTAGTGCTTGATTTTGAGACTGGTCTCCGCCTATTTTATGCAAATAAGTTTCTTACAAATCCTTAGAAATGGGCTGAGTGTATTCATTTAATTGGGTATTAAACATATAGGAATTTAATTCCTATATCATCTGGTCTGATGAAACCAAGATTGAACGCTTTGGCCTGAATGCCAAGCATCATGTCTGGAGGAAAAATGGCACAATCCCTGCAGTGAAGCATGGGGGTAGCAGCATCATGCTGTGGGGATGTTTTTCAGCGGTAGGGACTGGGAGACTAGTCAGAATCGAGGGAAAGATGAATGGAGCAAAGTACAGAGAGATCCTTGAATGAAACCTGCTCCAGAGAGCTCAGGATCTCATAATGGGGCGAAGTTTCACCTTCCAACAGGACAATGACCCTAAGCACACAGCTAAGACAACGCAGGAGTGGCTTCAGGACAAGTCTCTGAATGTCCTTGAGTGGCCCAGCCAGAGCCCGGACTTGAACCCGATCAAACATCTCTGGAGAACCCTGAAAATAGCAGTGTAGCTACAAGTCTCTTCAGAGGTGTGCCAAGCTACAGGTGTGCCAAGCTTGTAGCGTCATACCCAAGAAGACTCGAGGCTGTAATCGCTGCCAAATGTGCTTCAACAAAGTAAAGGGTCTGTATACTTATGTAAATGTTATATTTAAAAAATATATATTTTATATATATTTGCAAAAATTTTTTTTAAAAAAAGTTTTTTTTTGCTTTGTCATCGTGGGGTATTGTGTGTAGATTGGTGAGGGAAAAAACTGTTTAATCAATTTGAGAATAAGGCTCTAACGTAACAAAATGTGGAAAAAGTGAAGGGGTCTGAATACTTTCCAAATGCACTGTATTATTGCTGTACAGTGTTATAACAATGTGCAAATAGTTGCAGTACAATAGATATGGGAGTTTACCAACATTGGATGTGTTGTAGAATTATTATGTCCCTGTGTAATCTGAGGGAAATATGGGTCTCTAATATGGTCATACATTTGGCAGGAGATTAGGAATTGTAACTCAGTTTCCACCTCAGTTTGTGGGCAGTGTGCACATAGCCTGTCTTCTCTCAAGAGCCTGGTCTGCCTACAGCAGCCTCTCTCAATAGCAAAGCTATGCTCACTGACTGTGCACATATTTAAAGCTTTCCAGTGAGCATAAGGAGAGATGAATAACACTTCAAACCTCAAAGTTTCCATTTATGAAGTTCAGTGGGATTGATAGGTGGTTCCACCATTGACTGTCATTAGCGGTCTAACATGCTTCCAAAGAGCTTCTTACAGCATAATCAGGTCAATTATAACATGACTTACTTTTTGAGGAGGTGGCCTGACATTTCTATAATAGTGCCTTTACATTCACAGCCCCTTGAAAAAACAACATACCAAGTTTTGTCCTTGAAAGTGGTACTTGAGACCAGTTGGTACGTGAGAACAATTGGTAAGTGAAAACTAAACCATTTCAGCACAAAACAAGCTGAGCACATTGACAACAGGAGTCCAATCTGAAGTATCATAACCTCCAAGATACCATGTATGTGGGCTGAATCAATAGTTTTTGGGATTGCACATTGTTCCAACAATGTGAGATTTAAAGCCGGCGTGATGGATTTACACTTTGTCTTGGGTGCAACTCATCAGTGCAAGCCAATTACTAACAATCAGACAGACAACATGAACATGGCCACGAGCGCTTCATACCACACCATCACCATGGCTGCTTTATGGTCCTGCAACCCCAGCCTCATTCCAGGCCTCTTCACAGCACTGCCACCATAACAGATACTACACTTAAAATGTGCTAGCAGGAATACATTCTCTCGCTTTCAATACTCCTACTTGATTTACTTCATATCATTTCGCCGCAATAGACAAAGATAACACACTGTAAATAACACCCATTCTGTCTGCTTGTTTCAGAGGGGAGGGGGGACAGAAAGGGGGGTGCAGGGTACTGGCTGAGGATGACTGTCATGTGAGATTGTTTTTGTTTTTGAGGACTACACTTCCTGAAACCACTGAACTGTATAGTACAGTAGCTCTGAAACCACTGAACTGTATAGTAGAGTACAGTAGCTCTGAAACCACTGAACTGTATAGTAGAGTACAGTAGCTCTGAAACCACTGAACTGTATAGTAGAGTACAGTAGCTCTGAAACCACTGAACTGTATAGTAGAGTACAGTAGCTCTGACACCACTGAACTGTATAGTAGAGTACAGTAGCTCTGAAACCACTGAACTGTATAGTAGAGTACAGTAGCTCTGAAACCACTGAACTGTATAGTAGAGTACAGTAGCTCTGAAACCACTGAACTGTATAGTAGAGTACAGTAGCTCTGACACCACTGAACTGTATAGTAGAGTACAGTAGCTCTGAAACCACTGAACGGTATAGTACAGTAGCTCTGAAACCACTGAACTGTATAGTAGAGTACAGTAGCTCTGAAACCACTGAACTGTATAGTAGAGTACAGTAGCTCTGACACCACTGAACTGTATAGTAGAGTACAGTAGCTCTGAAACCACTGAACGGTATAGTACAGTAGCTCTGAAACCACTGAACTGTATAGTAGAGTACAGTAGCTCTGAAACCACTGAACTGTATAGTAGAGTACAGTAGCTCTGAAACCACTGAACTGTATAGTAGAGTACAGTAGCTCTGAAACCACTGAACTGTATAGTAGAGTACAGTAGCTCTGAAACCACTGAACTGTATAGTAGAGTACAGTAGCTCTGAAACCACTGAACTGTATAGTAGAGTACAGTAGCTCTGAAACCACTGAACTGTATAGTAGAGTAGCTCTGAAACCACTGAACTGTATACTAGAGTACAGTAGCTCTGAAACCACTGAACTGTATAGTAGAGTACAGTAGCTCTGAAACCACTGAACTGTAAAGTACAGTAGCTCTGAAACCACTGAACTGTATAGTACAGTAACTCTGAAATCACTGAACTGTATACTAGAGTACAGTAGCTCTGAAACCACTGAACTGTATAGTAGAGTACAGTAGCTCTGAAACCACTGAACTGTATAGTAGAGTAGCTCTGAAACCACTGAACTGTATACTAGAGTACAGTAGCTCTGAAACCACTGAACTGTATAGTAGAGTACAGTAGCTCTGAAACCACTGAACTGTATAGTACAGTAGCTCTGAAACCACTGAACTGTATAGTAGAGTACAGTAGCTCTGAAACCACTGAACTGTATAGTACAGTAGCTCTGAAACCACTGAACTGTATAGTACAGTAGCTCTGAAACCACTGAACTGTATAGTACAGTAGCTCTGAAACCACTGAACTGTATAGTACAGTAGCTCTGAAACCACTGAACTGTATAGTAGAGTACAGTAGCTCTGAAAACACTGAACTGTATAGTACAGTAGCTCTGAAACCACTGAACTGTATAGTAGAGTACAGTAGCTCTGAAACCACTGAACTGTATAGTACAGTAGCTCTGTAACCACTGAACTGTATAGTACAGTAGCTCTGAAACCACTGAACTGTATAGTACAGTAGCTCTGAAACCACTGAACTGTATAGTACAGTAACTCTGAAATCACTGAACTGTATACTAGAGTACAGTAGCTCTGAAACCACTGAACTGTATAGTAGAGTACAGTAGCTCTGAAACCACTGAACTGTATAGTAGAGTACAGTAGCTCTGAAACCACTGAACTGTATAGTACAGTAGCTCTGACACCACTGCACTGTATAGTAGAGTACAGTAGCTCTGTAACCACTGAACTGTATAGTACAGTAACTCTGAAATCACTGAACTGTATACTAGAGTACAGTAGCTCTGAAACCACTGAACTGTATAGTAGAGTACAGTAGCTCTGAAACCACTGCACTGTATAGTAGAGTACAGTAGCTCTGACACCACTGAACTGTATAGTAGAGTACAGTGGCTCTGAAACCACTGAACTGTATAGTAGAGTACAGTAGCTCTGAAACCACTGAACTGTATAGTAGAGTACAGTAGCTCTGAAAACACTGAACTGTATAGTACAGTAGCTCTGAAACCACTGAACTGTATAGTACAGTAGCTCTGAAACCACTGAACTGTATAGTACAGTAGCTCTGAAACCACTGAACTGTATAGTACAGTAGCTCTGAAAACACTGAACTGTATAGTACAGTAACTCTGAAACCACTGAACTGTATAGTACAGTAGCTCTGAAACCACTGAACTGTATAGTACAGTAGCTCTGAAACCACTGAACTGTATAGTAGAGTACAGTAGCTCTGAAACCACTGAACTGTAGAGTACAGTAGCTCTGAAACCACTGAACTGTATAGTAGAGTACAGTAGCTCTGAAACCACTGAACTGTATAGTAGAGTACAGTAACTCTGAAACCCCTGAACTGTATAGTACAGTAACTCTGAAATCACTGAACTGTATACTAGAGTACAGTAGCTCTGAAACCACTGAACTGTATAGTAGAGAACAGTAGCTCTGAAACCACTGAACTGTATAGTAGAGTACAGTAGCTCTGAAACCACTGAACTGTATAGTACAGTAGCTTTGACACCACTGAACTGTATAGTAGTAGAGTACAGTGGCTCTGAAACCACTGAACGGTATAGTACAGTAGCTCTGAAACCACTGAACTGTATAGTAGAGTACAGTAGCTCTGAAACCACTGAACTGTATAGTAGAGTACAGTGGCTCTGAAACCACTGAACGGTATAGTACAGTAGCTCTAAAACCACTGAACGGTATAGTACAGTAGCTCTGAAACCACTGAACTGTATAGTACAGTAGCTCTGACACCACTGAACTGTATAGTACAGTAGTTCTGACACCACTGAACTGTATAGTAGAGTACAGTAGCTCTGACACCACTGAACTGTATAGTAGAGTAGCTCTGACACCACTGAACTGTATAGTAGAGTACAGTAGCTAGCTGTCCTGCAGGTGCCTTTCTCACCCACTTGAGAGGCCTAAAATGTAATCTGCTAAAGTAAGTGAATTAATTCTAATGAGAATCCACTAGCAATGCAACAGTAATACAGTGACAACGTAATTAAATATTTGTTACGTTCATTGTCACAGATACAAATCAGAGTGTTGACACCAGAGTGACTGTTAGTTCATTAACATCAACACAACACACTGTAACAATAACACACACTGCTAGGGTAACAGCATCAACATAACACACTGTAACAATAACACACACTGCTAGGGTAACACCATCAACACAGACCTTTTGTTTTGGTGCACGGGTGCCAATTTGAGCATTCAGGCCATTGGCAGCTGTTTGTGAAGAATCCTCAGTCCAGTGCTGGCACCTCTGTGTGAGTTTGGGAGGCCTGTGCCACTGGCCCCAAGTCCCCGTTAGAGAGGCAGTCACAGCCAGACACCATATTTACCACTTAAAGCTACTCACAACCTGCCAGTCAAACTGGACATGATTAGGAAGCGCTGCTGCTTGTACCTAAACCACTCATGTGACTAGGGAGAGTATGAAGTCCAGCCTGGCTTCAAATCAGTGACTTTGCCCTATATAACCCCATATGAGATAGAAATGGGGCATTGTTCCATCAGTACCCTAATACAGTATATTGCGGTACAGTATATGGCACGTGTATACTGCTGCACCCATACTGCAAACACATTCTGTTAGAAGTTGTTAGCTAGTGTCGTCAGGCTAGCTAGTGTCGTTGAAAAGACCCCTGTGGTGGTCCGTGGGAGACCCCCCTCACCCTCTGTGTAATTTCCTCCAACCTTCCATCCTATTTCAGTGGCTGATAACTAAGAACATTAGTTTTATGCCACTTGCCAAGCTCAAATGAAAAGAGAGCTAACTTTAATGACACCGTAATTAATCGGCCTGACAGACAGACAGCTAAAAGAGTAGATATTGACTTCATTAAGGATAATGTATTATGTCATTAAGTCAGCAGGGTCACCTTGTGTATCATACACACCCGCTAATATATTGTCATTTTCCCTGAATAAGATACATTCAGATAAGAGTGATAAAGCTGATTAGAAAATGCCTCATCCAGAGACAGGCGGGGCTGCTGCCAGATAGACTGGGGATAGATGGATGGGGAGAAAGGGAGGGCAGGAGGGAGAGAGAATGAGGAGGGATAGGAAGAGAGAGGGAGGGGATAGCCAAATGGAGAGAGAGAGCGAGAGCGAGGGAGTGAGAGAGAGAAAAAGAGAGCGGGAGAAAGGGAGGGAAGGAGGGAAAGAGAGAGAAACCGTTACAGATCATGCCTATCAGGGAGCAGATTGATTTGCGCGGCAATTTAATCATTATTGTTTTACTCTAATCTACGAAGACTAACGGTCCCACCTAAATGACTTTACGCTGAGAGCAGAATACTATGAGGAGCCTCATTCTTTCTCCTGCTTAATGGTGTTGTAGGGGTTCAAAACACAGAACACAATGGGAGAAGACACTTATTCTTCCTGAGGAGGATTCAGGGGAGAAGAGTGGGTGCTAGAACTGCAGATTTTTCTAAGCACACAACAGAGCAGCTACAGTAGACTAGAATGTAGGAATTTATATAGTAAACTTTAATGTCGTGATTGATATAGTAAACTAGAATGTAGAGATTGATATAGTAAACTAGAATGTAGAGATTGATATAGTAAACTAGAATGTAGAGATTGATATAGGGGGTAATATATTGATATGAAAATATTGATATTAGTGGAAAGATTGATATTAGTGGACCGATTTGTTTAATGACAACACATTAGTAAATGTATTTGATATGGATGGAGTCTGGAAAGCGCTCAGGTGTATAAGACACTAGAAAGCTAAACAATGCTCTATCTTTCTATTTGGGTCAATGTCCAATTCACAAACACTGCAAGATCTCTCACTCTCTCTAAGCTGTCTCTCTGTCCTCAGGAGTATTGAGAGGTATGGGAATACCAGGGCTCTCCCCTCTCTCCTGCGACCTTGCTGTTAGTTGTTTTTTTGGGGGGTCCGTGATTATCGGCAGTTCCTCATCCGGTGGAGGCTGCAGTCATTTGTCATGATTATTGCAGAGTTCTTGCCTGTCGTTGGCAGCTACAGATCAATGGTTCTGTGGTGTGGACTCTCCCTCTCCTCTGCTCTCTCTGTCTTAGAGGAAGGCCAATATAGCCTTCCCTTTCTAAAGAGGCCTGGCTATCCATCCATTCTCTCTATCTACCATCCTTCATATCTCTTTCTCTCCATCCATTTCTCTCTCTACTACAGGCACATGGCTTACCAAGCACTCCTTTGTTAGGGCAGTCCATATATCATTCTACCAATCAGGACTGGACGTACTACCTCTCTCCCTGCCTGGACACACAGCTCTGGATCAGTGTCTTTCTTCATTAATGTGTCAAAGAGCTTTCTGCTACTATACCTTTTATATACTATAGAGTAAAGAAAAACATTTATGACAAAGATGTTCTGATATGCTGTGACGTAATGTTGAAAATGTTGGATAAATGGAGGTTGAAATAATAGTTCAGCGTAGGCCTAAATATCTCAAATTAAAAAGGTGTGTACATGGAATGAACCACTGATGATGTCACTTAACTAGGACCAAAAAATAGACCTAAAGGATTAGTGTGAGAATGTTTGTTTGTGATGATACACTACATGGCCAAAAGAATGTGGACACCTGCTCGTCTAACATCTTATTCAAAAGTCATGGGCATTAACATGGAGTTGGTTCCCCCTTTGCTGCTACAACAGCCTCCACTCTTTGGGGAAGGCTTTCCACTAGATGTTGGAACACTGCTGTGGGGACATGCTTCCTTTCAGCTCCCGACGAGCAGTTATTGTACTGACGTTGCTTCCAGAGGAACTCGGTAGTGAGTGTTGCAACCCAAGGACAGAGGATTTTTACACAAACTTCAGCACTTGGCGGTCCCGTTCTGTGAGCTTGTGTGTCCTACCAGTTCGCGGCTAAGCCGTTGTTGCTCCTAGATGTTTCCACTTTACAATAACAGCACTTACAGCTGACTGGGACAGCTCTAGCAGGAGAGAAATGTGACAAACTGACATGTTGAAAAGGTGACATTCTATGATGGTGCCACATTGAAAGTCACTGAGCTCTTCAGTAAGGCCATTCTACTGCCAATGTCTGTCTCTGGAAATTGCATGGCTGTGTGGTCGATTTTATACACCTGTCTGCAACAGGTGTTGATGAAATAGCAGAATATATACATTTCAAGGGGAGTCCACATACCTTTGGTCATGTAGTCTATACAGTAATTCCAGTCATATAATTAAATAGTTGAACTTCATACTACTTTTCTGTAGGCTTCTCATCACCAGTAAAAACAAGATTACAGTCTCTCTTCAGCCTCTGAATCAAGCCCTTCCCCCGCGCTGTACGTGCTACCACAGGCTGAGACAGGATAACATATCACTATATCATCATCATAATGATAAGTTCTCTCTTCTGTAATGATATGTTCTCCTTTTCACCATGTGACGATGTGGTTAGTGGCCCTTTAAATCTGATGGTTTATATTTGTAGAAAATGAGAGCTTAATTTAACTTTCAAAGAATCTACAGAGGACTTTAATTATCTAGCTGCTCTTAATGAGGAATAAATGATGTCCGGAGTAATTGCATATGAATGTGAAGACACAGATCATGGAGCTTGATGTATCACACATACTGCAACGCAAGGCTAACGATGAGCACATATTCCTACTTACGAGGCTTTCAGGAAATGCATTCCGCTTATACTGAGATGTCCATTGCAGTATGCCTTTAGTAACTTGTGTACTTGCATGCTTTAATATACTGTTGAAAAGAGTGAATAGTTTTAATAAAAACCTACATTTCATATTTTATTCAGTTAAATTAAAGCCATATATCTGATTCATTTTTCAACACAGATAGTACTGTGTGTGTCTGTTTCATATGGCATCACAGCCTGGTCTCATAGAAGTAACATAGTACATGTAAATCCGGGACACACAAATTAGTCGGGGTGGATGGGTGGCCGTATAGCACAAGTTCTAATCTGGTCACGGACAACTTTAGCATTTTAACTAATTAGCAACTTTTCAACTACTTTGCTACTAGCTACTTTGCAACAACTTAACTTCTTAGCTACCCCTTTTATCTAACCATTCCCCTAACCATAACCATAACTCTTTAACCTAACTCGTAAATGTAACGCTAACCTTAACTCCTAGCCTAGTTAACGTAAGCCAGCTAGCTAATGTTAGCCTAGCACCACGCTAGAATTCGTAACATATCATACATTTTTGCACATTCGTAACATTTTGTACACTTTGAAAATGTATAACCTATAACGCAAATTATAATTCCTAACATATTACACAAAATGGTAACGGACATCCATAAATGAATTAATACCATACAAAACGTAACATCTAAACGGGAGTGTCTCAGATTTACATACAGAATAATACCAAATCCTCTGAAACCAAGTTGGGCATCAAGATAAACCACATCAATCAATATTACTCACTCCCTCAATCACTCACTCACTCACCTCATCTCACTCACCTCACTCACCTCATCTCACTCACCTCATCTCACTCACCTCATCTCACCTCACTCACCTCATCTCACCTCATCTCACCTCATCTCACTCACCTCATCTCACTCCCTTAATCACTCACTCACTCACCTCATCTCACTCACCTCACTCACCTCATCTCACTCACCTCATCTCATCTCACTCACCTCAGCTCACTCACCTCATCTCACCTCATCTCACTCACCTCACCTCATCTCACTCACTCACCTCATCTCACCTCATCTCACTCACCTCATCTCACTCACCTCATCTCACCTCATCTCACTCACCTCATCTCACTCACCTCATCTCACCTCATCTCACCTCATCTCACTCACCTCACCTCATCTCACTCACCTCATCTCACTCATCTCACTCACCTCATCTCACTCACCTCATCTCACTCACCTCATCTCATCTCACTCACCTCATCTCACTCACCTCATCTCACTCACCTCATCTCACTCACCTCATCTCACTCACCTCACCTCATCTCACCTCATCTCACTCATCTCACTCACCTCATCTCACTCACCTCATCTCACCTCATCTCACTCACCTCATCTCACTCACCTCACCTCACCTCAGCTCACCTCATCTCACTCACCTCATCTCACTCACCTCACCTCACCTCACCTCATCTCATCTCACCTCATCTCACCTCATCTCACCTCACCTCACCTCATCTCACCTCATCTCACCTCATCTCACTCACCTCATCTCACCTCATCTCACTCACCTCATCTCACTCACCTCATCTCACTCACCTCACCTCATCTCACTCACCTCATCTCACTCACCTCATCTCACTCACCTCATCTCATCTCATCTCACCTCACCTCATCTCATCTCACCTCATCTCATCTCACTCACCTCACCTCACCTCACCTCACCTCATCTCAGCTCACTCACATTCAGTAAAGTTCTGAATATCAACATACATATTTCCTCATTGTCATCTGTCTGGCCAATAGACCTACACTTACTACAGTATGGTTTAACCATCTAAATATATTCATTATATTAAAGAAATAACTTGTTTTTCTTTGGGGTAAACCCATAACTCTATCACCATAGCTAGAAACCAGAAACAGAAGCCCGTGGACTGGCGTATATACTGGTATGGAGTGGATACATTGTTATGACGTTGCCCTCTTTGGGTACAGCAAGCCCCATCCCCCTCTCCCTGCCTCCCCCTTGCCTCCTTCAACCAGACTGCTGTGGTCAGAGAGAGGTCGTAAATTCCTGACGTAAATTCCAAAACCCTGCCTCATGGCCACACGGTATAAGAGACAGTGAATTTTCATAGAGAACAAAGGAATTTCTTCCACCTCACAGAACTTGAGGTTCGAACAAATGTCATGTTCCGGAGAAAGTATAAAAGATCGGTGAAGAATCCAGCTACGAACTGGTCCGTTTGTTACAACATGGGGAAGCTCATGGGAGACGGTGAGGCCACATTACCATAACGCTGTTTATATAATAGCCTCAGATATGAGGTTTACATCTAATTGTTGAAGATAAGATGAATGAGTGAGTATGATCCTGTTTGTAAAATTGTTTAATGTGATTTTGGCCTGTTTAATGAAGGAAACTCCTATTCCCTTTTGAGTTGAACTAAATCAGAGGACCGCCCCTGAGCCCAGTTAGGGTCAGGCATCCTGGGACAGCCCCTTTTCTGCAATTCCGAATAAAACATAACTTTGAGAAATTATCACCAGACCATGTTTCTCTCAATCACGGGAGTACAAAGGTTGTAGACCATTGCTGAATCTTTTAACCATACCACGTGGTTAAACTCTTAGACTATCGATACTGACAGAATAAGAACAAGTCTTTGATATTAATTCTGCAGCTAGGAATTCAGTATCATTGAACACGAAGAACGACAACCGCCGAAACATCCATTCTATAACGAATTAAGGAATGTCACTCTGAACAATACACTCTAACCACAACAGAGAGAGAGAGGGAGAGAGATGGACAATTCTACAAAAGAAAAACTTTTCACCAGCGATCAAGACGACACACTGAGCGTAAACATATATATTGATTGCAATTGTTCCCGAATGAGTGATGATTCGTGTGCAAAGGATTAGCATTCCAATTGTTATAATTATCAACTCTGTAGTGACTTCTCAGCTGACCCCCACTCCCAGTTTTGTCCACCAAGCCGCGATGCCGGTTTAGCCCACTAGGGAACATTCCCTTATCATTTCTTGTAACCATATTGACTTTGTTTGTTTGTTTATGCATTTCTGTGAATTACTTAGTAGAGTAATAAATAAATTATTTAAGACAATTGGATGACTCATACTGAAGACTGGGTTCGTGCAGATAACCAACAATTTACGAAGTTTGGAATGAGACTAACGTGAGGTAAAATAAATAATTCATTAATCAGAAGAATATTTGATCAGATATAAAATATCTGAAAAGTTATTTTAGGAAATGATAACTTTGTAATCTGAATATTTTCTTTGGTGCCCCGACTTCCTAGTTAATTACAGTTACATGATTAATCAGTTTAATCGCGTAATACTAATTACAGAGAATCTTTGATAAAAACTAAAAGTCTTAATTTAATGATAGTAAAGACAAGACAACATACTGTTTAGTGCCTTCAGAGAGTATTCACACCCCTGGACCTTTTCCACATTTTGTTGCGTTACAAAGTGGGATTAAAATGGATTACATTTAAAAAAAATTGTCAACGCTCTACAAGAATACTAACTTTTTTTATTATGGAAAATAAAACACCTTGATTGTACAATATTCTACCATTATTGTTTAAAGAATTCTTCAAGCTCTGTCAAATTGGTTGTTGATCATTGCTAGACAGGCATTTTTAGGTTTTGCGATCGATTTTCAAGCCAATTTATGTCAAAACTGTAATTAGGCCACTCAGGAGCATTCAATGTCTTCTTGGTAAGGAACTCCAGTGTATATTTGGCCTTGTGTTTCAGGTAATTGTCCTGCTGAAAGGTGAATTTGCCTCCCATTGTCTGTTGGAAAGCAGCTTGAACCAGGTTTTCCTCTTGGATTTTGCCTGTGTTTAGCCACATTCCATTTTTTTTAATCCTAAAAAACTACCTAGTCCTTCCCGACGACAAACAAATCCTTAAAAATCATGTTAAAAAGTATTATTGCACAGAGTGACTCCATGTAATCTATTATGTGACTTGTTAAGAACACTTTTACTCCTGAATTTATTCAGGCTTGCCATAACAAAAGGGTTGAATACTTATTGACTCAAGACATTTCAGCTTTACATTTTTTATTAATTTATAAACATTTCTAAAAAGTAATTCCACTTTGATATTATGGCGTATTGTGTGTAGATCAGTGACACACAATCTCAATTTAATCCATTTTAAAT
Source organism: Oncorhynchus mykiss (assembly GCF_057628025.1). Taxonomy (NCBI): domain Eukaryota; kingdom Metazoa; phylum Chordata; class Actinopteri; order Salmoniformes; family Salmonidae; genus Oncorhynchus; species Oncorhynchus mykiss. Next base: position 85,894,114 of record NC_143022.1, on the reverse strand, counting down.
TCAGGCTGTAACAACAAAATGAGGAAAAAGTCAAGAGAAATAGTTTCTAAGCAATCAACACCACCCTCTTAGCTCCTCTCCTCTCCTCCACCCTCTCTGCATGTGGAATTAATGTGAAGTGCCTTTCATACAAGGTCAAGACTAGGCAGAGAAACAAGACAGGCCTTATTGATCTATTTATTCCACCAGTTCAAATACTAAAGAACATGTTGTACAATATGTACATTATGTCTGTCTGTACAGTATCTATGTCTGTTTGTACAATCTGTATGCATGTCTGTATGTACAGTATGTATGTCTGTTTGTCTGTCTGTTTGTCTATACAATTAGTATGTCTATTTGTCTGTACAATCTGTATGTCTGTCTGTCTGTATGTATGTTTGTCTGTACAATCTGTATGTCTGTCTGTCTGTATGTATGTTTGTCTGTACAATCTGTATGTCTGTCTGTAAAATCTGTATGTCTGTCTGTAAAATCTGTATGTCTGTCTGTCCAATCTGTATGTCTGTCTGTCTGTACAATATGTATGTTTGTCTGCATGTACAGTATGTATGTCTGTATGTTTATACAATATGTATGTCTGTCTGTATGTACATTATGTATGTATGTCTGTATGTCTAGTATGTATGTATGTCTGTACAATCTGTATGCCTGTCTGTCTGTACAATCTGCATGTCTGTCTGTATGTACAGTATGTATGTCTGTCTGTCTACACAATCTGTATGTCTGCCTATATGTACAGTATGTAGGTCTGTCTGTACAATATGTCTGGCTGTCTGTACAATATGTCTGTACAATATATCTGTCTGTCTTGTACAGTATGTCTGTCTGTGTGTCTGTACAATATGTATGTATGTCTGTACAATATGTATGTATGTCTGTACAATATGTATGTATGTCTGTACAATGTGTATGTCTGTCTGTACAATGTGTATGTCTGTCTGTACAATAAGTATGTATGTCTGTACAATGTGTATGTCTGTCTGTCTGTACAATATGCATGTCTGTCTTGTACAATATGCCTGTCTGTCTGTACACTCTGTCTGTCTGTACAATATGTATGTCTGTCTGTACAATATGTATGTCTGTATATTATGAATAGTATGTCTGTCTGCCTGTCTGTATAATATGTACAGTATGTATGTCTGTTTGTATAATATGTACATTATATCTGTCTGTACAGTATGTATGTCTGTTTGTATAATATGTACATTATATCTGTCTGTACAGTATGTATGTCTGTTTGTATAATATGTACATTATATCTGTCTGTACAGTATGTATGTCTGTTTGTATAATATGTACATTATATCTGTCTGTACAGTATGTATGTCTGTTTGTATAATATGTACATTATATCTGTCTGTACAGTATGTATGTACGTCTGCCTGTCTGTAAAATATGTATGTCTGTATGTAAAGTATGTATGTATGTCTGTACAATCTGTATGTATGTCTGTAAAATCTGTCTGTCTGTCTGTAAAATATGTCTGTCTGTCTGCAAAATCTGTATGTCTGTATGTATGTACAGTATGTATGTCTGTCCAATCTGGATGTCTGTCTGTCTGTACAATATGTATGTTTGTATGCATGCACAGTATGTATGTCTGTATGTTTATACAATATGTATGTCTGTCTGTATGTACAGTATGTCTGTCTGTATGTCTAGTATGTATGTATGTCTGTACAATCTGCATGTCTGTCTGTATGTACAGTATGTATGTCTGTCTCTGTGTCTGTACAATATGTATGTATGTCTGTCCATGTGTATGTCTGTCTGTACAATGTGTATGTCTGTCTGTACAATATGCATGTCTGTATTGTACAATGTGCCTGTCTGTCTGTATGTCTGTACAATATGTATGTATGTCTGTCCATGTGTATGTCTGTCTGTACAATGTGTATGTCTGTCTGTACAATATGCATGTCTGTCTGTATGCACAGTATATATGTCTGTCTGTCTATACAATCTGTATGTCTGCCTGTATGTACAGTATGTATGTATGTCTGTCTGTACAATCTGTATGTACAGTATGTATGTCTGTATGTACAATATGTATGTCTGTACAATATGTATGTATGTCTCTATGTAAAGTATGTATGTATGTCTATACAATATGTATGTCTGTACAATCTGTATGTCTGTCTGTATGTACAGTATGCATGTCTGTCCAATCTGTATGTCTGTCTGTACAATATGTCTGTCTGTATGTCTAGTATGTCTGTCTGTAGAATTTGTATGTCTGTCTGTATGTACAGTATGTATGCCTGTCTGTCTACACAATCTGTATGTCTGCCCATATGTAGAGTATGTATGCCTGTCTATACAATATGTCTGTCTGTCTGCACAATCTGTATGTCTGTCTGTATGTACAGTATGTATGTCTGTACAATGTCTATGTCTGTCTGTACAATATGTCAGTCTGTATGTCTAGTATGTATGTATGCCTGTCTGTCTGTACAATGTGCATGTCTGTCTGTATGCACAGTATACAGTGCCTTGCGAAAGTATTCGGCCCCCTTGAACTTTGTGACCTTTTGCCACATTTCAGGCTTCAAACATAAAGTGGGACACAACATAAAGTGGGACACAACAAGTGGGACACAATCATGAAGTGGAACGACATTTATTGGATATTTCAAACCTTTTTAAGAAATCAAAAACTGAAAAATTGGGCGTGCAAAATTATTCAGCCCCTTTACTTTCAGTGCAGCAAACTCTCTCCAGAAGTTCAGTGAGGATCTCTGAATGATCCAATGTTGACCTAAATGACTAATGATGATAAATACAATCCACCTGTGTGTAATCAAGTCTCCGTATAAATGCACCTGCACTGTGATAGTCTCAGAGGTCCGTTAAAAGCGCAGAGAGCATCATGAAGAACAAGGAACACACCAGGCAGGTCCGAGATACTGTTGTGAAGAAGTTTAAAGCTGGATTTGGATACAAAAAGATTTCCCAAGCTTTAAACATCCCAAGGAGCACTGTGCAAGCGATAATATTGAAATGGAAGGAGTATCAGACCACTGCAAATCTACCAAGACCTGGCCATCCCTCTAAACTTTCAGCTCATACAAGGAGAAGACTGATCAGAGATGCAGCCAAGAGGCCCACGATCACTCTGGATGAACTGCAAAGATCTACAGCTGAGGTGGGAGACTCTGTCCATAGGACAACAATCAGTCGTATATTGCACAAATCTGGCCTTTATGGAAGAGTGGCAAGAAGAAAGCCATTTCTTAAAGATATCCATAAAAAGTGTCATTTAAAGTTTGCCACAAGCCACCTGGGAGACACACCAAACATGTGGAAGAAGGTGCTCTGGTCAGATGAAACCAAAATTGAACTTTTTGGCAACAATGCAAAACGTTATGTTTGGCGTAAAAGCAACACAGCTGAACACACCATCCCCACTGTCAAACATGGTGGTGGCAGCATCATGGTTTGGGCCTGCTTTTCTTCAGCAGGGACAGGGAAGATGGTTAAAATTGATGGGAAGATGGATGGAGCCAAATACAGGACCATTCTGGAAGAAAACCTGATGGAGTCTGCAAAAGACCTGAGACTGGGACGGAGATTTGTCTTCCAACAAGACAATGATCCAAAACATAAAGCAAAATCTACAATGGAATGGGTCAAAAATAAACATATCCAGGTGTTAGAATGGCCAAGTCAAAGTCCAGACCTGAATCCAATCGAGAATCTGTGGAAAGAACTGAAAACTGCTGTTCACAAATGCTCTCCATCCAACCTCACTGAGCTCGAGCTGTTTTGCAAGGAGGAATGGGAAAAAATGTCAGTCTCTCGATGTGCAAAACTGATAGACATACCCCAAGCGACTTACAGCTGTAATCGCAGCAAAAGGTGGCGCTACAAAGTATTAACTTAAGGGGGCTGAATAATTTTGCACGCCCAATTATTCAGTTTTTGATTTGTTAAAAAAGTTTGAAATATCCAATAAATGTCGTTCCACTTCATGATTGTGTCCCACTTGTTGTTGATTCTTCACAAAAAAATACAGTTTTATATCTTTATGTTTGAAGCCTGAAATGTGGCAAAAGGTCGCAAAGTTCAAGGGGGCCGAATACTTTCGCAAGGCACTGTATATGTCTGTCTGTCTATACAATCTATATGTCTGCCTGTATGTACAGTATGTATGTATGTCTGTCTGTACAATCTGTATGTACAGTATGTATGTCTGTATGTACAATATGTCTGGCTGTCTGTACACTATGTCTGTACACTATGTATGTATGTCTGTCTGTACAATATATCTGTCTGTCTTGTACAGTATGTCTGTCTGGCTGTACAATATGTCTGTCTGTCTGTATAATATGTATGCATGTACAGTATGTCTGTCTGTACAATGTGTATGTCTGTCTGTACAATGTGTCTGTCTGTCTGTACACTATGTCAGTCTGTCTGTCTGTACAATGTCTGTCTGTATATTATGTACAGTATGTATATATGTCTGTATAATATGTACATTATGTCTGTCTGTTAAGTATGTATGAATGTCTGCCTGTCTGTAGAATATGTACAGTATGTCTGCCTGTCTGTACAATCTGTATGTACAGTATGTATGTCTGTCTGTACAATATGTATGTCTGTATATTATGTACAATATGAATGTCTGTCTGTACAATCTGTATGTACAGTATGTATGTCTGTCTGTATGTTCAGTATGTATGTATGTACAATCTCTATGTCTGTCTGTATGTTCAATATGTATGTATGTATGTCTAGTATGTATGTATGTATGTATGTACAATCTCTATGTCTGTCTGTATGTTCAATATGTATGTATGTATGTCTAGTATGTATGTATGTATGTATGTACAATCTCTATGTCTGTCTGTATGTTCAATATGTATGTATGTATGTCTAGTATGTATGTATGTCTGTACAATCTGTATGCCAGTCTGTATGTACAGTATGTATGTCTGTCTATGCAATCTGTATGCCTGTCTGTATAATATGTCTGTCTGTACAATATGTCTGTATATTATGTACAATATGTCTGGCTGTTTGTACAATATGTATGCATGTATGTACAATATGTCTGTCTGTCTGTACAATATGCATGTCTGTCTGTACAATATGTATGCCTGTATGTACAATATGTCTGTCTGTCTGTAAAATATGTCTGTCTGTCTGTCTTGCACAGTACCTCTGTCTGTCAGTACAATATGTCTGCCTGTCTGTACAATATGCCTGTCTGTACAATATGTCTGTCTGTTGTATAATATGTCTGTCTGTCTTGTATAATATGTCTGTCTGTACACTATGTCTGTCTTGTACAATATGTCTGTCTTGTACAATACGTATGTATGTCTTGTACAATATGTCTGTCTGTAAAATATGTCTGTCTGTCTAATATGTCCGTCTGTACAATATGTCTGTCTGTACAATATGTCTGTCTGTACAATATGTCTGTCTGTCTTGTACAATATGTATGTCTGTTTTTACAATGTCTGTCTATACAATATGTATGGATGTCTGTCTGTTTGCATATATTGTCATTTCATTATCCCCAGCAGACAAAACTGGTTGAGATTATGTTGTTACAACCTGTTTACAACCAATGAAGTTATAGTGATATAGTTTCAATCATATTGGTTCTAATGATGTCATTTCAACCAGTTTCGACAGCAGGTATAGAGTATTAAGAGGAAATATTTGGATGAAGACCTCATTAGGACTGTAAAGTATAGAGTTTGAGAGGCAGTGTAGTGACTGACTGACCATCCCGATAGTATACACGCCCAGATGCAGTAGTGCTCCTCCACTGAGACCGAGCGACAGAGCGACAGTGAGCAGGAAGCCTCTGCCTCTTCACCATAATTGACGGTTGGGCCTGTTCCTCTGTCCCACACAATCTCCCTTCACGTCTATCCTGCTGCCACACACCTACATACTTCTCTGTGCTCACTGCTTCTCTCTATTGGTCCTTCCTTACCTTTCTTTCCCGCCCTCCCTTCCTCCTCGCTCTCCCTCTCAACCTTTCTTGACTATCTCCCCACCTCTCTCCCTTTTTTCCCCACCAGTATCCTTTATTCTTCCTCTCCTTCTCTCCATTTTCCTTTCTCCTCTTAGTGTTGGCTTGGCTGAGCAGAGCTGACAGGCGGATTCCTTTGGTTTTTGTCGTTTTAAAGCCACTTTCCCGCTCTGACAGCCTGCTCTCTCCTGCCACCTCATAGCTCCGTCTTCACACTTCTCTGGGCAGCCACTGCCTTCTGACAGACCACTGTCACTTCCCATCATGCTCTTTGCTGATCGCATCCCCCCCCTCATCCCCTAGACCCTCTCCCCCACCAGGCTCACACAGGCCCACTTTCCCTGCAGTGCAATTATTTTTTTTGACAAGCCATCCATCAGCCTTAACTTTAAAAGCACTTTCCAGTGATATCCATTGTTAAGCTCTCCCAGCCTTTTCACTGCTCTCCTCTCCACAGAGCTTGCATGACAGAATATAATATCAGACATCCTCAGGAACCTAACCATGTACATTTACTTTGTTCTCAGGCTAGGTTTCCAATTTAGGTACATTATGCATATTGTTGTGCCAAAATTGATGTTGTCAAAGACTATTACGATTTGCCGCCTATTGGACTCCAAAAAACAGGTTACAATTTGTATTCTGTGTGTGAAGGGGAAGGGGAGCGCCGAAGCACCGTCTGAAGTCAAGCTGAATCTTATTCCAATAATCTGTTCACTTCTCACGTTCTCCAGTGGAGCAATTTGCAGGCATTAGCAAAGACACATATGAAAATGTCAGGGCGTCAACTAATGTGTCAACTAATGACAAGAGAAAGCAAAGGAAAGGCAGTGCATCTCAGTCAGTCAATAACAACACTCTCTGCTGGCGATACACATTTGATGGTAATCTAAGGAAATGAATAAGGAGGAAACCCCCTAGCCGTTTGAATGGGAGTCTTGTCCTGTGCTTGAATCGTTTGGCGCTCTGGAGCTGGATCCCCCTCCACTTGGCCTAGATCTACAGACCGCTAGATTAAACGAGGGCATGTCAAAGCTCCATCAGTCCTGTCTGGTGCTCTCAACAGCATGCATTACATGTGCATAATGAAATGTTAGCATTATGCGCAGCCCAAACGACACAGTGTGGGTGTGTGTTAGTATTATGCGCAGTCCAAACGACACAGTGTGTATGTGGGTTTGTGTTAGTATTATGCGCAGCCCAAACGACACAGTGTGTGTGTGTGTTAGCATTACGAGCAGTCCAAACGACACAGTGTGTGTGTGTGTGTTAGCATTACGAGCAGTCCAAACGACACATTGTGTGTGTGTTTGCATTATGCACAGCCCAAACGACAGTGTGTGTGTGTGTGTGTCAGCATTATGCGCAGCCCAGAATGTGTGTGTGTGTGTTTGCATTATGCGCAGCCCAAACGACACTGCTTTGCATGACCAATGCTACCAACCTCCTTCCTTTGAGCAATATGAGTCCGTGTCATCATTCAAATGGAAGTAAGAGCTACTTGTTCATGTTATTCACTTGTGTTTTTCAGTGGGAAGTAAGGTTAGGCCACTGTGTATTTGGTAAGCCTCTGCTGTCACAGGCACAATATACCAATAAGTTAATGTTGTTCCTTTAACATTGACAATCTGTGACCTACCTTTAGAGCTGAACTTAGCACTTACTTTGACAATCAGGAAAATAATAATTAATATGCTGTGTAATTCAATTAGGAGGCCGTTAGCTAGTCAAGCTCATTACACAGGAAGGGCAAGCAGAAACAAGATGGCCGACAAGGCTGTGATCTCAATGTCACTGGCAAACTTTATAATGACATAATGGCTTAGTAGCTCAATATAAGCCTCTTAAAGATATAGTTTCAGAGCCGTCAGTCTTTATTTACATTTTATTTAACTAGGCAAGTCAGTTAAGAACAAATTCTTATTTACAATGACGGCCTACCCTGGCCAAACCCGGACGATGCTGGGCCAATTGTGCACCGCCCTATGGGACTCCCAATCATGACCGATTGTGATTCAGCCTGGAATCGAACCAGGGTATGTAGTGACGCCTCTAGCACTGAGATGCAGTGCCTTATACCGTTGTGCCACTCAGGAGCCCTATATGCTTCTGTGTGTTTGAAAAGTCAGACCATGGGCATTAGGCTGAAACATTTGATTGATGAAGATTATTTATCTGTTCGAACAATCACAGTATGTGGTTTGACATGTGTCATACTTATATGTCATACTTATATGTCATGCTATTTAACGTGGATGCAGTAGAAGCCCAATGCAAAAACCTTTTCATCTGCAGCAACTGAAGAGGGAGTACAATCCAACAACGAACTGCACAACACAATGGGGTTTGTTTAAGTGAGCTGCCATACTGTGCAGTCAGTCAAGCGTCAAGTTTCTCTAAACTTTGAGCCAATTGCGTTCACAAGCCTCCCTTCAAGACAAGAAAAGGAAACAATTTTAACAAGCTGATCGCCGTGTGTGTCTGACTGACTTAATGAATATCAAATTACACAAAAACACTGATAAATCATCATTATGCCACCAAATTCTAATTGATCCCACAATTAAGCATGACAAATGCTACGTACGGCAAATCTTTACTTTTATACTTTGCCAATAAGGAACAATTTATCTTTCTCTTTGTTCTGTTTTTTTGAGGGTAGCAAACTGCATCATAGCTAATTTCACATATGTGTGTAGCTAATTAAGGGGGACAGACAGACGTTTTAAAGAGGAGGATCATTTATTTTGTTTACAGCAGGGTGCCTGCTGTTGAAAATGATTCTATTCCTAAACTCTATGGGGAGGGGGGCAGAGAGAGGAAGCTCTGTTGGGCTCCTAATGAAGTCTCATACCAGACTGCTCTACTGTTTAAAACAGGGACATCTACTCACTGTAATAGACCTATCCTGTTTTGGGTACGGGAACATCATGTACAGTGCCTTGCAAAAGTATTCACCCACCTTGGCATTTTTCCTATTTTGTGGTATGACAACCTGTAATTTAAATAGATTTTTATTTGGATTTAAAGTAATGGACATACACAAAACAGTCCAAATTGGTGAAGTGTCCTTTGCTGTTGTTCTGGGATTGATTTGCACTTTTCTCACCAATGTACGTTAATCTCTAAGAGACAGAACGAGTCTCCTTACCTGAGCGGTATGACGGCTGTGTGGTCCCATGCTCCCATGTTTATACTTGCGTACTATTGTTTGTACAGATGAACATGGTACCTTCAGGCTTTTGGAAATTGCTCCCAAGGATGAACCAGACTTGTGGAGGTCTACAATTTTTTTTCTGAGGTCTTGGCTGATTTCTTTTGATATTCCCTTGATGTCAAGCAAAGAGGCAGTGAGTTTGAAGGTAGGCCTTGAAATACATCCACAGGTACACCTCCAATTGACTCAAATTATGCCAATTAGCCTATCAGAAGCTTCTAAAGCCATGACATAATTTTCTAAATATTCCAAGCTGTTTAAAGGCACATTCAACTTAGTATTTGTAAACTTCTGACCCACTGGAATTGTGATACAGTGAATTATAAGTTAAATAATATGTCTGTAAACAATTGTTGGAAAAATATTGTTGTGTCATGCACAAAGTAGATGTCCTAACTGACTTGCCAAAACTATAGTTTATTAACAAGCAATTAGTGGAGTGGTTGAAAAACGAGTTTTAATGACTCCAACATAAGTGTATGTAAACTTCTGACTTCAACTGTATTCACCCCCTAAATAAGATGTGGTACAACCAATTACCTCCATAGGTCACATAAATAAAGTCCACCTGTGTGCAACAGAAGTATCACATGATCTGTCACATAATCTCAGTGTATATACACCTGTTCTGAAAGGCCCCAGTCTGCAACACCACTAAGCAAGCGGCCCCACCAAGCAAGCGGCACTATGAATACCAAGGATCTCTCCAAACAGGACAGAGACAAAGTTGTGGAGATGTACAGATCATGGTTGGGTTATAAAAACATCCGAAACGTTGAACATCCCACGGAGCACCATTAAATCCACTATTAAACAATGGAAAGAATATGGCACCACAACAAACCTGCCAAGAGAGGGCCACCCACCAAAACTCATGGACCAGGCAAGGAGGGCATTAATCAGAGAGGGAACAAAGAGACCAAAGATAACCCTGAGTATCTGTCCATAGGACCACTTCAAGCCGTACACTCCACAGAGCTGGGCTTTATAAAAGAGTATCCAGAAAAAATACATTGCTTAAAGTAAAAAATAAGCAAACAAGTTTGGTATTCGCCAAATGCCATGTGGGAGAGTCCCCAAACATATGGAAGAAAGTACTCTGGTCAGATGAGACTAAAATTGAGTTTTTTGGCCATCAAGGAAAACGCTATGTCTGGCGCAAACCCAACACCTCTCATCACCCCGAGAACACCATCCCATGGTGCATGGTGGAGGCAACATCATGCTGTGGGGATGTTTTTCATCGGCAGGGACAGGGAAATTGAATGATGGATGGCGCAGGGAAATTCTTGAGGGAAACCTGTTTCAGTCTTCAAGAGATTTGAGACTGGGATGGAGGTTCACCTACCAGCAGGACAATGACCCTAAGCATACTGCTAAAGCAACACTCGGATGGTTAAGGGGAAACATTTAAATGTCTTGGAATGGCCTAGTCAAAGCCCAGACCTCAATCCAATTGAGAATCTGTGTTATGACTTAAAGATTGCTGTACACCAGCAGAACCCATCCAAGTTGAAGGAGCTGGAGCAGTTTTGCCTTGAAGAATGGGCAAAAATCCCAGTGGCTAGATGTGTCAAGCTTATAGAGACATATCCCAAGAGCCTTGCAGTTGTAATTGCTGCAAAAGGTGGCTCTACAAAGTATTGACTTTGGGGGGGGGGGGGGGGTGAATAGTTATGCACGCTCAAGTATTTCGTTTTTTTTCTTATTTCTTGTTTGTTTCACAATAAAAAATATTTTGCATCTTCAAAGTTGTAGGCATGTTGTGTAAATCAAATGATACAACCACCCCAAAAATGTATTTTAATTACAGGTTGTAACAAAATATGAAAAATGTCAAGAGTTGTGAATGCATTCGAATGCCACTGTACTATGCATTGGTATTGCAATCATTCAGAATTCTCTACAATTTGAAACAAGGACTCTAAGACAGCATTTACACAAGCAGTCCAATTCTGATATTTTGCCCAATTATTGGTCTTTTGACCAATGAGATCAGATCTTTTGCCAATAATTTGTCAACACGTCAGAAATGGGCTACCTGTGTAAACGCAGCCTTACAGCACTATTTGGTTTTGAGTTCTGTGTATGTGCATACAATACTTTTTCTGCTTACTCTAATAGTGCCATTCTGTTATGTGCACTTGCATACAGTACAGTATATCTATGCAGTGGTAGTGCAGTCTGAAAGTGGAATATAGCTTTCCTCTTAACAGAGTTTGTAGTGGCAAAGGGGAGCTCCATTACACCCATGGAGAATGATGCTTGTATCATGTATCTCTATTCATTGTAGCCCTATTTATTGTAGCTATTGGATTTTGAAATAAAAAAATATCCAAAATATGTATTCTATAAACATAAGCCTTCAGAAAGTATTCACACCCCTTGACTTGTTCCACATGTTGTTGTGTTACAGCCTGAATTTAAGATATTATAGACAACAATACCCTCACATTTTTTACTAATTAATTAAAAAAAAAAGCTGAAATGTCTTGAGTCAATAAGTATTCAACCCATTTTGTATGGCAAGCCTAAATAAGTAAAAATGTGCTTACCAAGTCACATTATTAGTTGCATGGATTGTGTGCAATAATAGTGTTTGACATTTTGAAAGATATCCCATCTCTGTACCCCACAAATACAATTAAAACAGATACAGAGTTGAATATCTGAATGGTTCTGAATGGTTCTGAATATTTCAACAGCATTGTAGTTACTCCACAATAATTGACAGAGTGAAAAGAAGGAAGCCTGTACACCAGTGGTATTCCAGTATTTTCAGAAGGGACCCATTTTTTTCGGCCAAAATTTCTGGGGACCTACCCCACCCAAAAAATAATGACACAACTTTAAATCGGTTCATTTCGATTTTTACATCAACAAATAACCTTCAATTCCTTCCATTTTCATTTCTTATCAAAATGAAAAGCAACCAATAAATACAATCAATAAAACTGTATTTTTCAAATTATCTTTCTCAAAAACGGTTGTATATTGTCCCATACAATAATCTGTACACTTCATTTTTGTTTCCCAAAATACCATTTTGAATACCACTGCTGTACATAATAAAAATATTCCAAAACATGCCTCCTGTTTGCAACAAGGCACTAAAGTAATACTGCAAATCAATTAAAGTTTTTTCCTCAATACAAAGTGTTTGAGGCAAATCCAGTACCACTCTTCATATTTTCAAGCATAGTGGTAGCTGCATCATGTTATGGGTATGCTTGTAATCATTAAGGACTGGGGAGTTTTTTTGTATAAAAAATAAACGGAATGGAGCTAACCAAAGGCAAAATGCTAGAGGAAAACCTGGTTCAGTCTGCTTTCCACTAGAGACTGGGACATGATTTCACCTTTCAGCAGGACAATAACCTAAAACACAAGGCCAAATCGACACTGGAGTCGGTTACCATGAAGACAGTGAATGTTCCTGAGTGGTCGAGTACTTGAAAATCGCTTTAAAATCTATGGCATGACCTGAAAATGGTTGTCTAGCAATGATCAACAACCAATTTGACAGAGCTTTTTTAAAATATTAATAATGGGAAAAATGTGCCCAAACCAGGTGTTGAAAACTCTTAGAGACTTACCCAGAAAGACTCACAGCATGTTTGTTTTCCTGATAGTGTGTAGCGGTGCAGAATACCGGAATGCATTGGGGTCCCTGACAGCTCAGCTCCAGTCCCAGGCAGCATTGCACAGTAAAGCGGCAGCATATGGTTCCCAATGATCCAGATGGCTTGTGCATGTCTGCAGACTGGCAACTTTGCTCCTCTATTATCAAACACTAGTAATGAACTATAATCAAGGAGGTGTTAATGAGACATAATGAAACCATTTCTACTCAGCCTGACACTAGTATTTACCACTTACTTGTAATTATAAGCACCAGCACTCTCTCCTGAAGACAGTAAGGGAAGGGAAAGGGGGATACCTAGTCAGTTGTACAACTGAATGCCTTCAACTGAAATGTCTTTAGCATTTAACCCAACCCCTCTGAATCAGAGATTTGTGGGGGGCTGCATTAATCGACATCCACGAGATCGGCACCCGGGGAACAGTGGGTTAACTGCTTTTCTCAGGGGCAGAACAACATATTTCTACCTTGTCAACTCGGGGATTCGATCCAGCAATCTTTCGATTACTGTCCCAACTCTCTAACCACTAGGCTACCTGCCGCCCCATGCCTGTATTAACAGGCAGGGAGACAGGCAGGCAGGGAGACAGACAGGCAGGCATGGAGACAGGCAGGGAGGTTAGGAGACAGGCAGGGAGGTTAGGAGACAGGCAGGGGGACAGGGAGGGAGACAGGCAGGGAGGGGGACAGGGAGGGAGACAGGCAGGGAGGGTGACAGGGAGGGAGGGAGACAGGCAGGGAGGTTAGGAGACAGACAGGGGGACAGGGAGGGAGACATGCAGGCAGGTAGGGAGACAGGCAGGGGGACAGGGAGACAGATAAGGAGACAGGTAGGCAATGACACAGGCAGAAAAGCGGGGACAAAAACAGCGGGCTGTTTGTATTTGCTGAAGAGACTTTTTTTGGTCCAAAAATGTGGCAGATTTAAACATGTAGGTGTGTGATTGGCTGCTCTGTCACACCTGCGGCTGGTGGGGTAACAAAGAGGAGGAGGAGTATCTCGGACTTCCTGATGACAGCGAGGAAGAGGGAGCCCATTAATCAGAGTGACCTCTACTACCCACAAGCCTTAGAGCTACCCCCACCGCCAGGTGGATGGATGGACAGGCAGCCATACACCTGGGAGCACTGTGCATTTCAGGGGAAATTAAAACCATAAATTCACTTAGAACAAAGAGACAGAGACAGAGAAAGAGAGACAGAGACAGAGACAGAGACAGAGACAGAGACAGAGACAGACAGAGAGAGAGAGAGAGAGAGAGAGAGAGAGTGAAGCTGTCTTCTGGCCAACAGAACCTGAATACGCTCTGCTTCATTGAGCCATCAATCTGAGCAGCAGATCAGTTTGTTTTTTCCAATATGACCGACTAATTGCAATCTCATGGATGGTTTGATTAGTGTGCGGAGAGAATGAGAGAGAGCGAAAGTACAGTTGAAGTCGGAAGTTTAAATACACCTTAGCGAAATACATTTAAACTCAGTTTTTCACAATTCCTGACATTTCATCCTAGTAAAACTTCCCTGTCTTAGGATCACCACTTTATTTTAAGAATGTGAAATGTCAGAATAATAGTAGAGATAATTATTTATTTCAGATTTGATTACTTTCATCACATTCCCAGTGGGTCAGAAGTTTACATACACTCAATTAGTATCTGGTAGCATTACCTTTAAATTGTTTAACTTGGGTAAAATGTAGCCTTCAACAAGCTTCCCACAATAACTTGGGTGAATTTTGGCCCATTCCTCCTGACAGAGCTGGTGTAACTCAAATCAAATTGTATTTGTCACATACACATGGTTAGCAGATGTTAATGTGAGTGTAGCGAAATGCTTGTGCTTCTAGTTCCGACAATGCCTTAATAACGAACGAGTAATCTAACCTAACAATTTCACAACAACTATCTTATACACACAAGTGTAAAGGGATGAAGAATATGTACATAAAGATATATGAATGAGTGATGGTACAGAACGGCATAGGCAAGATACAGTAGATGGTATCGAGTACAGTATATACATATGAGATGAGTAATGTAGGGTATGTAAACATTATATTAAGTGGCATTGTATGAAGTGGCTAGTGATACATTTTTCACATAAATGTTTAATTATTAAAGTGGCTGGATTTGAGTCAGTATATGTTGGCAGCATCCACTCAATGTTAGTGGTGGCTGTTTAACAGTCTGATGGCCTTGAGATAGAAGCTGTTTTTCAGTCTCTCGGTCCCTGCTTTGATGCACCTGTACTGACCTCGTCTTCTGGATGATAGCGGGGTGAACAGGCAGTGGCTCGGGTGATTGTTTGTCCTTGATGATCTTTATGGCCTTCCTGTGACATCGGGTGATGTAGGTGTCCTGGAGGGCAGGTAGTTTTCCCCCGGTGATGCGTTGTGCAGACCTCACTGCCCTCTGGAGAGCCTTACGGTTGGCGGTGATACAGCCCGAGAGGATGCTCTCGATTCTGCATCTGTAAAAGTTTGTGAGTGCTTTTGGTGACAAGCCAAATTTCTTCAGCCTCCTGAGGTTGAAGAGGCGCTGCTTCACCACGCTGTCTGTGTGGGTGGACTAATTCAGTTTGTCCGTGATGTGTACGCCGAGGAACTTAAAACTTACTACCCTCTCCACTACTGTCCCGTCAATGTGGATGGGTGTTCCCTCTGCTGTTTCCTAAAGTCCACCATCATCTCCTTTGTTTTGTTGACGTTGAGTGTGAGGTTATTTTCCTGACACAACACTCCGAGGGCCCTCACCTCCTCCCTGTAGGCTGTCTCGTCGTTGTTGGTAATCAAGCCTACCACTGTTGTGTCGTCTACAAACTTGATGATTGAGTGGCCACGCAGTCATGAGTGAACAGGGAGTACAGGAGAGGGCTCAGAACGCACCCTTGTGGGGTCCCAGTGTTGAGGATCAGCGGGGTGAAGATGTTGTTACCTACCCTCACTACCTGGAGGCGGCCCGTCAGGAAGTCCAGTAACCAGTTGCACAGGGCGGGGTCGAGACCCAGGGTCTCGAGCTTGATGATGAGTTTGGAGGGTACTATGGTGTTAAATGCTGAGCTCTAGTCACCATAGTACCCTCCAAACTCGTCATCAAGCTCGAGACCCTGGGTCTCGACCCCGCCCTGTGCAACTGGGTATTGGACTTCAGGTTAATAGGCCACCTTGCTTGCACACACATTTTCAGTTCTGCCCACACATTTTCTATAGGATTAAGGTCAGGGCATTGTGATGGCCACTCCAATACCTTGACTTTGTTGTCCTTAAGCCATTTTGCCACAACCTTGGAAGTATGCTTGGGGTCGTTGTCCATTTGGAAGACCCATTTGCAACCAAGCTTTAACTGATGTCTTGAGATGTTGCTTCAATATATCCACATAATTTCCCTTCCCCCCCATGATGCCATCTATTTTGTGAAGTGCAACAGTCCCTCCTGCAGCAAAGCACCCCCACAACATGATGCTTCCACCCCTGTGCTTCAAGGTTGGGATGGGGTTCTTCCGCTTGCAAGCCTCCCCATTTTTCCTCCAAACATAATGATGGGCATTAAGGCCAAACAGTTCTATTTTTGTTTCATCAGACCAGAGGACATTTCTCCAAAAAGTACGATCCTTTGCAGCAAAGCAAAGTACAAGGTCCTTTGCTGTTGTTCTGGGATTGATTTGCACTTTTCGCACCAACGTACGTTCATCTCTAGGAGACAGAACGCGTCTCCTTCCTGAGCGGCATGACGGCTGTGTGGTCCCATGGTTTTTATACTTGAGTACTATTGTTTGTTCAGATGAACGTGGTACCTTCAGGCATTTGGAAATTGCTCCCAAGGATGAACCAGACTTGTGGAAGTTTACAATTGTCTTGGCTGATTTCTTTTGATTTTCACATGATGTCAAGCAAAGAGGCAATGAGTTTTATGGTAGGCCTCGAAATACATATACAGGTACCCCTCCAATTGACTCAAATGATGTCAGTTAGCCAATCAGAAGCTTCTAAAGCCATGGCATCATTTTCTGGAATTACCTCTTTAGGGTAGGTGAGACGCTAACGTCCCACCAGGCCAAAATTCTAAATGAACCATTTGTTATAGTAAACATTCTTGTAAATACATGTATCTTACATAATTTAAAAGATGAACATCTTGTTAATCCAGCCGCTGTGTCAGATTTCAAAAAGGCTTTACTGCGAAAGCAAACCATGCGATTTTCTGAGGACAGCTCCCAGCACACACTAGCATTTTTTTACTAGTATTTTCCAACCAAGCATTAGCGTCACGAAAGTCGGAAATAAAAATAAAATAAATTGCTTACCTTTGAAGATTTTCCTCTGGTGGCAATGCCAAGTGTCCTAACTACACAGTGAATGTTCGTTTTGTTTGATAACATTCATTTTTATAGCCTAACACAAAACATTTGTAAACCGCTTGCGTCGTGATTTCCGTCTCATTCAACTTTGCACGAAGTGTTTGTGGTAATTACACACACTAAACAAACGTTTATCCTGTCATGGTTGGTTTCATGTCAATCCTCTGGTTGTTACTAACACAACCATACATGATGGTTCTTTTCCCAGGACGTATTGACTGAAATAAACCGATTTGAAGACACCAATCAATGACCTCATTGCGCACCAATGGTAGGACCGGTCTATCGTTGATTGACTGTATTTTGGCCCAATGACCACATCATCTTGAAATCTAGCTAGGAAGATTGCCGTTTACCTCAACTCATTGGCTATATGTAATGGTTATACGTTCGAAGACCAGCCTTTGTTGTAAACTCTGGTGTAAAAGAGGTTAATTCGCCATTGCAAATCCTACTTGACGGAGCCACAATTGTTACGCATAGCAGTACATATTCAATAGCATTTTCAACAAGTTTATATATTTAAATTATGGCGAATAAATCAGGAAAAGCTAAAACAAAGTCTAGGTATACAGATTTAACCCAAATTAAAGAGAAAGCGAGACCGAGTAAATAGTTACCCTTGTTATTTTTATTTAAAAAACATGTTTTATATATATTTTGTTGGTGTGTGTTAGAATAGCATTTATGTATTTTGTATATAGTTCTTTCCTTCAAAATGTATCACTGTACCAATTCGGCCACTTGGGTACATTTGGTTACATTTGTGTGGGACACCTGGGTGACTTCATGCTTAATGTCATGTAGCTCGCTCATTTTTTTAAGTTACCTGTCTAAAAATTTGCTCAGCTATTGTTGCCATCTTATGTTCGTCATTCAAACCATCCCCAGCATCCTATCTGTATGTTTGGCTGTTCTTGGTCAAATCATCCCCAGCATCCTATCTGTATGTTTGGCTGTTCTTGGTCAAATCATCCACAGCATCCTATCTGTATGTTTGGCTGTTCTTGGTCAAATCATCCCCAGCATCCTATCTGTATGTTTGGCTGTTCTTGGTCAAATCATCCACAGCATCCTATCTGTATGTTTGGCTGTTCTTGGTCAAATCTTCCCCAGCATCCTATCTGTATGTTTGGCTGTTCTTGGTCAAATCATCCCCAGCATCCTATCTGTATGTTTGGCTGTTCTTGGTCAAATCATCCACAGCATCCTATCTGTATGTTTGGCTGTTCTTGGTCAAATCATCCACAGCATCCTATCTGTATGTTTGGCTGTTCTTGGTCATTTGAAAGATGATGCAGCAACAATAAAAAACAGAAAACGTATGTTTATTTCCTTGTATTTTCTTCTACCAGATCTACTGTGTTATATTCTCCTACATTCAATTCACATTTCCACAAAATTCAGAGTGTTTCCTTTCAAATGATATCAAGAATATGCAAATCCTTGCTTCTGGGCCTGAGCTAAAGGTCTTTAGGTGGAAATTGAGAAGAAGAAGAAGAAGAAGTTAAAGGCACAGTCAACTTAGTGTATGTAAACATCTGACCCACTGGAATTGTGATACAGTAAATTATGTTAATAATCTGTCTGTAAACAATTGTTGGAAAAATTACTTGTGTCATGCACAAAGTAGACCAAAACTATTGCCAAAACTATTGTTTGTTAACAAGAAATGTGTGGAGTGGTTGAAAAACAAGTTTTAATGACTCAAACCTAAGTGTATGTAAACTTCTGACTTCAACTGTATCTTGGTGAAGGAAGAACTCTGCGGGGGGTTGGGCTACCCATCTCAATGATCAGTAGGACTGACAAGGGTGTCAACTGAGGGAGTGACACAGGAGACACAATCAACAATCAAACAATAAAAGTGTGATGGGAGACATATCAGTTGATGAGAATATAACTGGGATGGTTTGTTGATTTGATTCTTACTTAAACTATTAACATAATTTACCTATGTTGGAAAAACCACAGCAGCGGTCAGAGAAAACATGTGACCGAGAGAGAGAGAGACAGTGAGAGAGAAAGAGAGAGAGAGAGAGAGAGAGAGAGAGAGAGAGAGAGAGAGAGAAAGTGCAGAGCTCGGTGAAATAAATGTTGGTTTTCATTTGAAATAAGATGGTAAAAATATAGCCACCCTTGACTTTTGCAACATCCAAAAAAAGGGAATAATCACACATCTGCAGCTCAGAGATACAGTAGATACATAGAATAACCACACATCTGCAGCTCAGAGATACAGTAGATACATAGAATAAACACACATCTGCAGCTCAGAGATACAGTAGATACATAGAATAAACACACATCTGCAGCTCAGAGATACAGTAGATACATAGAATAAACACACATCTGCAGCTCAGAGATACAGTAGATACATAGAATAACCACACATCTGCAGCTCAGAGATACAGTAGATAGATACATAGAATAAACACACATCTGCAGCTCAGTGATACAGTAGATACATAGAATAAACACACATCTGCAGCTCAGAGATACAGTAGATACATAGAATAAACACACATCTGCAGCTCAGAGATACAGTAGATAGATACATAGAATAAAGACACATCTGCAGCTCAGAGATACAGTAGATACATAGAATAAACACACATCTGCAGCTCAGAGATACAGTAGATACATAGAAGAACCACACATCTGCAGCTCAGAGATACAGTAGATAGATACATAGAATAAACACACATCTGCAGCTCAGAGATACAGTAGATACATAGAATAAACACACATCTGCAGCTCAGAGATACAGTAGATACATAGAATAACCACACATCTGCAGCTCAGAGATACAGTAGATAGATACATAGAATAAACACACATCTGCAGCTCAGAGATACAGTAGATACATAGAATAAACACACATCTGCAGCTCAGAGATACAGTAGATACATAGAATAACCACACATCTGCAGCTCAGAGATACAGTAGATAGATACATAGAATAAACACACATCTGCAGCTCAGAGATACAGTAGATAGATACATAGAATAAACACACATCTGCAGCTCAGAGATACAGTAGATACATAGAATAAACACACATCTGCAGCTCAGAGATACAGTAGATACATAGAATAACCACACATCTGCAGCTCAGAGATACAGTAGATACATAGAATAAAGACACCTGCAGCTCAGAGATACAGTAGATAGATACATAGAATAAACACACATCTGCAGCTCAGAGATACAGTAGATAGATACATAGAATAAACACACATCTGCAGCTCAGAGATACAGTAGATAGATACATAGAATAAACACACATCTGCAGCTCAGAGATACAGTAGATACATAGAATAAACACACATCTGCAGCTCAGAGATACAGTAGATACATAGAATAACCACACATCTGCAGCTCAGAGATACAGTAGATACATAGAATAAAGACACCTGCAGCTCAGAGATACAGTAGATAGATACATAGAATAAACACACATCTGCAGCTCAGAGATACAGTAGATACATAGAATAACCACACATCTGCAGCTCAGAGATACAGTAGATAGATACATAGAATAAACACACATCTGCAGCTCAGAGATACAGTAGATACATAGAATAAACACACATCTGCAGCTCAGAGATACAGTAGATACATAGAATAAAGACATCTGCAGCTCAGAGATACAGTAGATACATAGAATGAACACACATCTGCAGCTCAGAGATACAGTAGATACATAGAATAAACGCACATCTGCAGCTCAGAGATACAGTAGATACATAGAATAAACACACACCTGCAGCTCAGAGATACAGTAGATACATAGAATAACCACACATCTGCAGCTCAGAGATACAGTAGATACATAGAATGAACACACATCTGCAGCTCAGAGATACAGTAGATACATAGAATAAACGCACATCTGCAGCTCAGAGATACAGTAGATACATAGAATAAACACACATCTGCAGCTCAGAGATACAGTAGATACATAGAATAAACACACATCTGCAGCTCAGAGATACAGTAGATACATAGAATGAACACACATCTGCAGCTCAGAGATACAGTAGATACATAGAATAACCACACATCAGCAGCTCAGAGATACAGTAGATAGATACATAGAATAAACGCACATCTGCAGCTCAGAGATACAGTAGATACATAGAATAAACGCACATCTGCAGCTCAGAGATACAGTAGATAGATACATAGAATAAACACACATCTGCAGCTCAGAGATACAGTAGATAGATACATAGAATAAACACACATCTGCAGCTCAGAGATACAGTAGATAGATACATAGAATAAACACACATCTGCAGCTCAGAGATACAGTAGATAGATACATAGAATAAACACACATCTGCAGCTCAGAGATACAGTAGATACATAGAATGAACACACATCTGCAGCTCAGAGATACAGTAGATACATAGAATAAACGCACATCTGCAGCTCAGAGATACAGTAGATAGATACATAGAATAAACACACATCTGCAGCTCAGAGATACAGTAGATACATAGAATAAACACACATCTGCAGCTCTACATCTACATCTGCAGCTCAGCTCAGGCTGCAGGCCCAGACGGCATCCCCAGCCGCGCCCTCAGAGCATGCGCAGACCAGCTGGCCGGTGTGTTTACGGACATATTCAATCAATCCCTATACCAGTCTGCTGTTCCCACATGCTTCAAGAGGGCCACCATTGTTCCTGTTCCCAAGAAAGCTAAGGTAACTGAGCTAAACGACTACCGCCCCGTAGCACTCACTTCCGTCATCATGAAGTGCTTTGAGAGACTAGTCAAGGACCATATCACCTCCACCCTACCTGACACCCTAGACCCACTCCAATTTGCTTACCGCCGAAATAGGTCCACAGACGATGCAATCTCAACCACACTGCACACTGCCCTAACCCATCTGGACAAGAGGAATACCTATGTGAGAATGCTGTTCATTGACTACAGCTCGGCATTCAACACCATAGTACCCTCCAAGCTCGTCATCAAGCTCGAGACCCTGGGTCTCGACCCCGCCCTGTGCAACTGGGTACTGGACTTCCTGACGGGCCGCCCCCAGGTGGTGAGGGTAGGCAACAACATCTCCTCCCCGCTGATCCTCAACACTGGGGCCCCACAAGGGTGCGTTCTGAGCCCTCTCCTGTACTCCCTGTTCACCCACGACTGCGTGGCCACGCACGCCTCCAACTCAATCATCAAGTTTGCGGACGACACAACAGTGGTAGGCTTGATTACCAACAACGACGAGACGGCCTACAGGGAGGAGGTGAGGGCCCTCGGAGTGTGGTGTCAGGAAAATAACCTCACACTCAACGTCAACAAAACTAAGGAGATGATTGTGGACTTCAGGAAACAGCAGAGGGAACACCCCCCTATCCACATCGATGGAACAGTAGTGGAGAGGGTAGCAAGTTTTAAGTTCCTCGGCATACACATCACAGACAAACTGAATTGGTCCACTCACACAGACAGCATTGTGAAGAAGGCGCAGCAGCGCCTCTTCAACCTCAGGAGGCTGAAGAAATTTGGCTTGTCACCAAAAGCACTCACAAACTTCTACAGATGCACAATCGAGAGCATCCTGGCGGGCTGTATCACCGCCTGGTACGGCAACTGCTCCGCCCTCAACCGTAAGGCTCTCCAGAGGGTGGTGAGGTCTGCACAACGCATCACCGGGGTCAAACTACCTGCCCTCCAGGACACCTACACCACCCGATGTCACAGGAAGGCCATAAAGATCATCAAGGACATCAACCACCCGAGCCACTGCCTGTTCACCCCGCTATCATCCAGAAGGCGAGGTCAGTACAGGTGCATCAAAGCTGGGACCGAGAGACTGAAAAACAGCTTCTATCTCAAGGCCATCAGACTGTTAAACAGCCACCACTAACATTGAGTGGCTGCTGCCAACACACTGACACTGACTCAACTCCAGCCACTTTAATAATGGGAATTGATGGGAAATGATGTAAATATATCCCTAGCCACTTTAAACAATGCTACCTTATATAGTGTTACTTACCCTACATTATTCATCTCATATGCATACGTATATACTGTACTCTATATCATCGACTGTATCCTTATGTAATACATGTATCACTAGCCACTTTAAACTATGCCACTTTGTTTACATACTCATCTCATTTGTACATACTGTACTCGATACCATCTACTGTATCTTGCCTATGCTGCCCTGTACCATCACTCATTCATATATCCTTATGTACATATTCTTTATCCCCTTACACTGTGTACAAGACAGTAGTTTTGGAATTGTTAGTTAGATTACTTGTTGGTTATTACTGCATTGTCGGAACTAGAAGCACAAGCATTTCGCTACACTCGCATTAACATCTGCTAACCATGTGTATGTGACAAATAAAATTTGATTTGATTTGATTTGATTTGAGATACAGTAGATACATAGAATAAACACACATCTGCAGCTCAGAGATACAGTAGATAGATACATAGAATAAACACACATCTGCAGCTCAGAGATACAGTAGATACATAGAATAAACACACATCTGCAGCTCAGAGATACAGTAGATACATAGAATAACCACACATCTGCAGCTCAGAGATACAGTAGATAGATACATAGAATAACCACACATCTGCAGCTCAGAGATACAGTAGATACATAGAATAAACACACATCTGCAGCTCAGAGATACAGTAGATACATAGAATAACCACACATCTGCAGCTCAGAGATACAGTAGATAGATACATAGAATAAACACACATCTGCAGCTCAGAGATACAGTAGATACATAGAATAACCACACATCTGCAGCTCGGAGATACAGTAGATAGATACATAGAATAACCACACATCTGCAGCTCAGAGATACAGTAGATACATAGAATAAACACACATCTGCAGCTCAGAGATACAGTAGATACATAGAATAAACACACATCTGCAGCTCAGAGATACAGTAGATAGATACATAGAATAAACACCAGTACATTGATGGACTAAATTGCATTTATGACATCTAGCTTTACAGAATAATCCCCCCAGGCTTCTATAGGCCTACACTACACCTCAATTTCCTTGAATTCATATATTACCCACAATAACGGACTAATTCATGTGAATGTAATGTAGAAGTGTCCATATTTACACAGTATTTATTACCAGAGGGAGCAGACACTAGGCTGTGTAGGATTATCTAACCGAGCTGTGAGTGACAGCTTCATTAAAAGCGGTACAAGAGAGAGTGTCAATATGGATAGTATTCGAAGTACAGAACAGGACAGGGAGGAGACTGGATTTGCTTTGATACTACGGGGCACTGCCTTGTAATTCAATATCAGATAAAAGCCGTTTATACAGACACAATATGACATCTCTGTTATTATTAGCCTGATGGACAAAATCAGGAACAGAGGAATGATGTATTTTCTTCTCTTCCTCAGATTGTGAAATAATTGCTTTCCCCCCTGGGGCTAATGTAGGACTGATCTGTATTCTCTCACAGCGCCGGGGAGACAAAGTCAAAAATGCTGGGACTCAATTCACAGAGAGACGGGACAAATTGGAAAAAAATCTACGTCTATGCTTTCATCTTGGCGTTCGTAGATAGATAGTCCCTGAGCTCAGTTCCAAACCCTCTGATTGGCCTGATTGCGACAGGGAACAAGAGTTTATTGTCTGAAACAAATACCTGGATATGAAGTAAATCAGTGTGGGATAAAGCAAGGTGATTATGCCACAGTAAGACGAGGCCTAGTTATCACTGTGGTAATACAGTGTTGTATTTGTATACAGAGATAATTTGGCAATGTCCTGTTCTTAAGTTTTATACTGAAGTAATATGGTCTTTGTGAAACCAGATTTAACCATAAATAACACAGTGTATTCCTAAAACATCTCAGAGTAGGAGAACTGATCTACGATGAGTTTATTCTTTTACATCCTGATGAATAACTTTACAAGGACTGGGGGGAATCTGCTCCTGGATCAGCATTCCTATTCTGAGATGCTTTATGAACACAGCGAGGCCCTGACCAAGTCATTATCATCTTCATCATGTCTACAGAACTTCTTGCATTCCGTTGCAGATGGTGTTTTACAATAGAAAAGATATGAGGTAACGTCTGACCTTGGTTCCAGGAAACAGCTCTGTGTGTGTGTGTGTGTGTGTGTGTGTGTGTGTGTGTGTGTGTGTGTGTGTGTGTGTGTGTGTGTGTGTGTGTGTGTGTGTGTGTGTGTGTGTGTGTGTGTGTGTGTGTGTGTGTGTGTGTGTGTGTGTGCGTGCGTGCGTGCGTGCGTGCGTGCGTGCGTGCGTGCGTGCGTGCGTGCGTGCGTGCGTGCGTGCGTGCGTGCGTGCGTTGGCAAAACACACCCTTCAGCCAGGGTAGCCATTCTGGAGATTGTTCTCAGCCCGACCATATTTCAGTCCCTGATGTGTCTACTTTACTGTACCCAGTGTCTGGTTACGCGGTTCTACATTCCATCTGGTCACCCCTGGTAACCCCTGGGTGCTGTAAATTACCACTGACTGCTATAAACATATTAGAGTATCACCAAAGTCTCCCCAATTAGAAGGCCCAAAGCTGTTCAACAGGCTGACTATTTTCTCTCCCTACAGTTAGTGTGCATCCCAAATGACATCCCATTTCCTGTATAGTGCAGAGTTCTATGGGATCCCCTACTCCCTATGGGCCCTAGTCAAAAGTAGTGCACTACATAGGGAATAAATAGCGTGCCATTTTTGAAAATGCCTAAGTAATGTTTTTAGAGAGACACTGAGGTATCATCAACAACTGGTGTAAATAAATCACTTACAGTGAAGAGGTAATTATAGAAGCTATAACCCATGACCGACCCTTATACCATAATCACTGTTGCCTCACAAGTAATCAACAGCACATTATCTCCTATGAGCTGGAAAAGTGCTCAAACTAGTACACCCCACTACACTACACAAAAACACACGCTGTCTGAGCAAGTCAACTCCACTCCAGTCCACAGTGAGGACACATACATCTTGTTTTTTATGGTAGTGCTGTACTTTACAAAACCACGTTTTCAGGTGCTATTTACAGAGAATTATGTGGCAACAAATATGTGCACGATCTGGCTGATAATATAGTGGCTGTAAATAACATAGTGGCTACTAAATGAGGTAAAACTCCATGTTTTAAAAGTAAGTGGCTCAAGGACACTCACTGGTTGAATCAACGTCGTTTCCACATCATTTCAATTAAATTATTTCAACCCAACGTGGAATGGACTTCTGTTCCCTGCAGGTTCCTGTCTCTCTCTCCCACCATCTCTCCTCTCTCCCTCCATCTCTCCTCTCTCCCTCCATCTCTCCTCTCTCCCTCCATCTCTCCTCTCTACCTCCATCTCTCCTCTCTACCTCCATCTCTCCTCTCTCCCACCATCTCTCCTCTCTCCCTCCATCTCTCCTCTCTCCCACCATCTCTCCTCTCTCCCTCCATCTCTCCTCTCTCCCTCCATCTCTCCTCTCTCCCTCCATCTCTCCTCTCTCCCACCATCTCTCCATCTCTCCTCTCTCCCTCCATCTCTCCTCTCTCCCACCATCTCTCCTCTCTCCCACCATCTCTCCTCTCTCCCACAATTTCTCCTCACTCCCACCATCTCTCCTCACTCCCACCATCTCTCCTCACTCCCACCATCTCTCTCTCTCTCCCACCATCTCTCCTCTCTCCCTCCATCTTTCCTCTCTCCCTCCATCTCTCCTCTCTCCCTCTCTCCCTCCTCTCTCCCACCATCTCTCCTCTCTCCCACCATTTCTCCTCACTCCCACCATCTCTCCTCACTCCCACCATTTCTCCTCACTCCCACCATCTCTCCTCTCTCCCTCCATCTCTCCTCTCTCCCTCCTCTCTCCCACCATCTCTCCTCTCTCCCTCCATCTCTCCTCACTCCCACCATCTCTCCTCTCTCCCACCATCTCTCCTCTCTCCCTCCATCTCTCCTCACTCCCACCATCTCTCCTCTCCCACCATCTCTCCTCTCTCCCACCATCTCTCCTCTCTCCCTCCATCTCTCCTCTCTCCCACCATCTCTCCTCACTCCCACCATTTCTCCTCACTCCCACCATCTCTCCTCACTCCCACCATTTCTCCTCACTCCCACCATCTCTCCTCTCTCCCTCCATCTCTCCTCTCTCCCTCCATCTCTCCTCTCTCCCTCTCTCCCTCCTCTCTCCCTCTCTCCCTCCTCTCTCCCTCCATCTCTCCTCTCTCCCGCCATCTCTCCTCTCTCCCTCCATCTCTCCTCTCTCCCTCCATCTCTCCTCTCTCCCTCCATCTCTCCTCTCTCCCACCATCTCTCCTCTCCCTTCCCACCATCTCTCATCTCTCCCTTCATCTCTCCTCTCCCTTCCCTCCCTCTCCTCCTCTCCTATTGCGTTATGTGAAGGAGGGCAGGAGAATAGTGGACACACCGCTGATGAGGAGAGGCTGAGGCTCAGGATATGTCCAAAATGGCCCTCTATTCACTATATAGTGCACTAATATGGGCCCTGGTCAGAAGTAGTGCACTACAGTGGGAATAAGGTGCCATTTGGGACGCAGACCCAAGCTGCTGAGGCTGTGCTTTGCTGTCAGAGGGATGAGTGATCACTGGTCTGGACTCTAAAAGGATTGCTGCTGGAAATAAAGACACCAGCTTGTCAGCTGTAAGCTCCTGAGAAGGGCCCATCAGACAAGTGGATGTGTATTGACAGGCTGGAGACGGAGCGATGGAGAGATGGAGAGAGAGAAAGAGGGAGGGTGGAGAGAAAGTGATGTAGAGAAAGAGAGAGGAGGAGAGCGAGAAAGAGGGAGAGGGGGGAGAAAGGAAGTGTTCTGGAGTCACTCACCTTGGCACAGGCCATAATGTCAGCTAACCTGGAGGCCATCAGTCTCCGGGACTGTCCCCACATCAGTTAGGCTGAATGTCACCACAAGGACACCCACAGCCCTCACCATCAACGCCACCAATCAGTGTCCAGGGTTTCAAATCGGCCACAAATCCATGTTCCCTCCTACCCCCTCCTCCATCCTCCCTCTTTCACACCCAATCTGAACCCCCGACAGGCACATCAGGGGCAGCACCGCGCAACAGATTTAGTGATCTCCCCATCGTGTGCCGGCACAATTTCTTGACATTAGTTGTCAGATTTCTTTTCTCCAGAAAGTGCACGTAGAATTAATTTAAACTGCCTCTTAATGTTAAATACCCTGGAAACACTAGATTTCATGGTAGGTGACGCTCACAGCCACAAAAGCATAAAGATCCTAGGCTGAAATTCAAGAACTATATATTTATGATAGAGATGAGGTTATAATTTATTAAGAAGAAGCTCCCAGCCTGTAATTACTCAGCTCTTTATGAGGAATGAGGATCTCTCCCGTCTCTATTTAATGCATCAAAAGTTTAAGCAATTTAATTTAATTGCTTTTATTACTTAATTATGTCAGAGAACTCTGAATCTTGATGAAAAACAACCTGAATAGGGACTAATTCCCTAACATGTAATAATGAGCAAAAAAAATGTACAGATAAAAAAAAAAAATGTACTAGCTTTTCCCTCTAGACCTTTCAAAAGCATTGCAGTGAAACGGGTAAAACACCAAATAACTACTCATGGTATGGTGTCTTAAGCAATTGTAGCTCATAAATTCAACAATACATGCAATGCAACTGCATGTAAGATCTTGCTTTGAAAATCATTGCACCAGTTTAAGCACTTCCTTTTCCCAATCCTGATTCGTCCAAATAATCAAAAGCCAGGACCTACTGCTGCTTGTTATCACATAATCACAGATAGAACACTGAGACAGATATTTCACCGGATATATAAATCTGAAGCATCCGGTTGGCGTTTCCACTCACTACCAAATATGGTGATGCGAGGAAGCACAGTTTCCAGCAGTGGGAGAGGATGGAGTGAGATGGATTTTGGCCGACATTCTGCACACTTTCTCATTGATGAAACATTTGATCTCAGTTTTCTGTTCCCAAAACTAGTGTGGAGGACTATGTTTTGTAGACTTTACCCTTTGCCAGAGTTGTAAAAAATTGCTTTGTTTAGAAGGAGTGGAAAGGCAAACTTTTGTTAATGCACATTTCACAGTGTATTTGTATTTATTATGGATCCCCATTAGCTGCTGCCAGAGCAGCAGCTACTCTGCCTGGGGTCCAGCAAAATTAAGGCAGTTTATACAATTTTAAAACATTACAATACATTTACAACACACTGTGTGCCCTCAGGCCCCTACTCCCACATATCTACAGTACTAAATCCATGTGAATGTATAGTGCGTATGTTATCGTGTGTGTGTGTGTGTGTGTGTGTGTGTGTGTATGCGTGTGTCTGTGCCAATGTTTGTGTTGCTTTACAGTCCCTGCTGTTCCATAAGGTGTATTTTATCTGTTTTTTAAAACTAATTTTACTGCTGGCATGAGTTACTTGATGTGGAATAGAGTTCCATGTAGTCATGGCTCTATGTAGTACCTCCCATAGCCTGTTCTGGACTTGGGGACTGTGAAGAGACCTCTCGTGGCATGCCTTGTGGGGTATGCATGGGTGTCCGACCTGTGTGCCAGTAGTTTAGACAGACAGCTCGGTGCATTCAACATGTCAATACCTCTCATAAATACAAGTAGTTATGAAGTCAATCTCTCCTTCACTTTGAGCCAGGAGAGATTGACATGCATATTATTAATATTAGCTCTCTGTGTACATCCAAGGACCAGCCGTGCTGTGTAGCTGTTTCCTAACGGATATATGCAAATGTATGCTACAACGGGCCAATAGGATCCTGCTAGCTTGCGCTTGGCTCTACCCACCTCCTTGCTTCTTCTGCCCACTATGACTCATTTGTTCCCATTGCAAACGACAGGGTGTGGTCTATCTTGGGTTAGTTATAAAAATCAACATAATTCTACGTGGGCCTTGACAGATTCTTGTCATTTCATCTGTCCATGAGAGATTATAGGCCCATAAATCTTCTCAATCCAATACAATGTATCCCCTATGCCATGAACCAACGGTCAAAGTAAACAAGGCCTATATTTTTTGAACCACTAGTTAACCAAATAGACTCAGCAATTCTTCAAATGTGACACTAGATGAGAGGGCCCACATAGTTAGGAAGACGGCTGATCATAAACTACTGTATCATAGTGTGTAATTGCACTCTTGACCACTCAATAAAAGGGCCATATTCAAGCTTCATTCATGGAACAGATTCAGATCAATCACTCTCAGATAAATCATGGAAATGTAGATCAATATGTACTTGGTCTTCTTTCCTGCTCTTTCTATAGCAGCTGCTGTAGAAGCCCGCTGAGCACAACCGGCCATAAAAGTATGGAAAATAAATTAGGATAGCATAATGAGAGGCTCCAGTATATATATAACGACCACAACTAAAACGTCAGGGAATCCAATAAATCAATTTCCCGGGACAGGACGGCATTTATGTGCCGAACACACACTTTTTTTCTTTTTAGAAGAGGATCACACTTTTGGTTGAGAGTAAGAGGGGGGAAAGAGAGAGAGAGAGAAAGAGTTAGGGCGGACGGGCGGGCGGGCGGACAGACGGACGGACAGACGGACAGACAGACAGACATACAGGGAAAGGAGCAACACAACAGTGGTCCCTCTCACATGAGGAGGATTTAATATGTGTTACATATGATTCATCACCCTGACACCTGAGCCTGCTCCATTTCTACTGACTAAATGGTTTCTGAGGGACTTTGCCACACACACAGAGAGAGACAGAAACAAAGAGAGACAGAAACAGAGAGAGAGAGAGGGGACTCCTGAGCCATCGAGTTTCACCAATACTTGATGTAAAGAGAGTGGGTAATGTCCAGGATAATAAGATGATTCAACCTCCTAGAATCTCTGAACTCTCTGACAACTGCAACTATTAGGTCAGTTCACAACATAGACTACCTGACCAAGATAAAATGGACACCTGCTCGTCTAACATCTCATTCCAAAATCATGGCATTTATATGGAGTTGGTCCCACCTTTGCTGCTATAACAGCCTCCACTCTTCTGGGAAGGCTTTCCACTAGATGTTGGAACATTGCTGCGGGGACTTGCTTCCATTCAGCCACAAGAGCATTAGTTGGGCACTGATGTTGGGCGATTAGGCCTGGCTCGCAGTCTGCGTTCCAATTCATCCCAAAGGTGTTCGATGGGGTTGAGGTCAGGGCTCTGTACAGGCCAGTCAAGTTCTTCCACACCAATCTCCACAAACCATTTTCGTATGGACCTCGCTTTGTGCAATGTCATGCTGAAACAGGACATTTTAAGGTGTGTCCACATACTTTTGTATATACAGTATAGTGTATATGGGTTCACAAAGGATTTAGAACCAAATAACACCATTATCTACTCTGTCAACCCTCCACATTGAACATGTACCTTAGACAACAGACACTATGTTGTTTACAACAGACTATTTCCCTGCCAATTAAATCCCCAAAATGGGTCAAATATAGAAATATATTTTTTGTAAAGATTGGTTATTCACCCGATGCATTACAAAAGCAAACACGTAGTACATTAATGTGTACAGTATTACTGTGGTTACTCATGGTGTTAAACAGTCTGTTCCAACACTTTCCCCTAAACCAGTCCATCACACGATCAATATCTGTGGTCAGACATAACAGGCTGCACCGCCAGTCTATCTGACCTCAGACGAAGTCACTGTAGTAAAAATTAATACATCTAACAGCACCGCATAGGAATGTCATTATTCTAATAGCAGCCTCTGTGAAATGACTCCAGTCACTTATGGACAACTTAATAAGCAGTCCGTGATGGATGGGGCTATAATGGAGGAAGGCTCTCTAGTGAGGCCAGTGCTCGTCCTTTAAAAAAACACACACACGCACACACAATCTAAAGACAATGACTATGTTTGGGATGATTCCAACATTTACACTCCTCACGAGGAAGTGTGATATTTGTTGCAGGCTATATGAGTAGATGTGATGTGACACGTCTGATCTGGGGTGGTAGACTAGAGGTTAATAACCTTACTGGGGTGGTAGACTAGAGGTTAATAACCTTACTGGGGTGGTAGACTAGAGGTTAATAACCTTACTGGGTGGTAGACTAAAGGTTGATAACCTTACTGGGGTGGTAGGTTGTAGACTAGGGGTTAATAACCTTAGTGGGGTGGTAGGTTGTAGACTAGAGGTTAATAACCTTACTGGGGTGGTAAACTAGAGGTTGATAACCTTACCGGGGTGGTAGGTTGTAGACTAGAGGTTAATAACCTTACTGGGGTGGTAGACTAGAGGTTAATAACCTTACTGGGGTGGTAGGTTGTAGACTAGAGGTTAATAACCTTACTGGGGTGGTAGACTAGAGGTTAATAATCTTACTGGGGTGGTAGACTAGAGGTTAATAACCTTACTGGGGTGGTAGGTTGTAGGCTTGAGGTTAATAACCTTACTGGGGGGGGGGGTAGACTAGAGGTTAATAACCTTACTGGGGTGGTAGGTTGTAGACTTGAGGTTAATAACCTTACTGGGGTGGTAGACTAAAGGTTAATAACCTTACTGGGGTGGTAGACTAGAGGTTAATAACCTTACTGGGGTGGTAGACTAGAGGTTAATAACCTTACTGGGGTGGTAGACAAGAGGTTAATAACCTTACTTGGGTGGTAGGTTGTAGACTAGAGGTTAATAACCTTTCTGGGGTGGTATACTAGAGGTTAATAACCTTTCTGGGGTGGTAGGTGGTAGACTAGAGGTTAATAACCTTACTGGGGTGGTAGACTAGAGGTTAATAACCTTACTGGGATGGTAGACTAAAGGTTGATAACCTTACTGGGGTGGTAGACTAGAGGTTAATAACCTTACTGGGATGGTAGACTAAAGGTTGATAACCTTACTGGGGTGGTAGACTAGAGGTTAATAACCTTACTGGGGTGGTAGACTAGAGGTTAATAACCTTACTGGGGTGGTAGACTAAAGGTTGATAACCTTACTGGGGTGGTAGACTAGAGGTTAATAACCTTACTGGGGTGGTAGACTAAAGGTTGATAACCTTACTCAAAGGACACATAAGACACAAGGAAAGGAAAAGGGACAATGTACAGATTATGGATTATGAAAGTAATCATGAGAATGTTTGCTCATCTCACATTATTTCCGATCTACAAAAGCATACAATGCTTCCTTAGGTCTTAGCAATAAATGTATACATCCATAATATCTCCCACGACAGTACTAAAGCTATAGCCAAATCTATGGAGGCCCTATAGCCAAAGCCCTATAGCCACTCTGGAGGTGGGTTGTCTAAGGAACAGTTAGGGGGGTAATGTTATACAGAGCCATTAGCAGGCAGAGCCAGGTTCCCTCCCTGTGCTTCCTGGGCCGGCTGGCTGGAGCACCTTTCACAGCTGATTTATAACCCTGTCGCCTTCACAAGGCAATGTAATTAATGGGACCATGGACTTCTAATTCCACCGACTTCCACAGCAAGTGGGTTTCATTTGATTTATGACGGCCGGCGAGTTTGCATTTTATCAGTTCATTCAGTCATGATTTATGCTGATGACCAATTCCAATGGGTTGGCTATCATCTAACTCAGGCACTAATCTAAGAGAATTAGGGGTCACTGCATTATTTAGACCGCGCTAATTTATCTTAAAAGGAACAAGGGTTGAAAAGAACAGTTTCTGTGGTAACGCCGAGAAATAGGCTGGTGACTGAGTTTAGAGGCCTAATTAGCATTAAAGGGGTCGTCGCACCTTGAATGACAACCGATGCAGTACCTATAAAGTACTACAGACCTTAGCAAACAGGTTCGAAAGAACTATGAAGTACCTGTAATTGAATTGAAATAAAGAGAGTGAAATGTCCATTTCTGCAATAAATGGCAGAAATCCTACATGGAGAAATATCAGACTGGGGAGTAAGCTCTAGATTCATCATTTTTTTGCACACATCTTCTAATAGACAGCTTGTCAAGTACTATGATTGCACTTCAAACGTGAACGATTCCCAAATGATCAATGACGAGAGCAAAGCAGCAATAATTTGTAAAGTGGGTTTCATGTTGATCGCCTTCAGCCCAGGGGCATAGATGGACACGGACGGACATATCAAAGGGCTAGGTTTCTCCATGTGCCAATACGTGTTTATAATGTGATTTCAAACCAGGCTGATTCTGCTTAAAGTCATGTACAGGATTCTAATTACCAAAGACCCTATAATAATTGGAGAGATTGTATTTAGGGGGCTTGTCTGCGATTTGGACTTCAATATATGACTAAAATAACTACCTCAAAGGTTGCACAAAAATCTCAATGATATCAATGAGTAAGAGCTAATTTTCAAGTTAAGGGTTTGGTCCTGAATTTCGATCGCCAAAAAACATTTTAATTTACTTATTTATTCATCACAAACAAACAAACAAAAAAAACACTGTAGCTGACATTTCCAAATGCACTTTTTAATTCCAAATATCAAAGCTACTGTTAGGCCAAAGTAAAAATATTATTAAAGCCATCCCCAACTTTTTTAACAGGAGCCGTGTAAAAGCATGTTCCATGCCAACAATATCTTCGAAGCTACTTAATATATCTTATAAGGTCTAACTTGTCCCTGAGGTCTAACAATATGGAGGGGGAAATAAGTCTAATGTGAAAACCACTCATACCCACCAGGGTGACTGACATTACTAATGTTCAAAAGACCTTACAATTTACAACAGGGCAACATGACTGCCGTTTATGACGTCAATCAATCTTTTGAGCAAGGCAGCCAGAAAACAGCACGGAAAAACAACGATGGTCATCCAAAATGTATTCAAAGCACCAGATTTAAAATTTACAGTGGTAACATGAGCTTCGCATGGGGTTTTCTCACCATTAAGACAACATTTGTCAATTAAGGATCTATGGGTTGATTACAGCACAGTACTTTCTCAACATACAGTAAATCTAACAACAGTGATCATTCCTAACTGAGGTTAACTGTAAGTTAGTGTAGCATACCCATATGTTCCAATTTCAATAGCCTGCACATCCTATTCAATAGGACTAGTGCAAGAGTGCATCCACAACAATATCTCTACACATACCCATGTTCTCTTGATAGGCTCTACTCTTACAGTAAACGATCAAATATTATCTGAAAGGGAAAGTAAAAGTACCCTGCCCGCCTGTACAGCCTACTTCATAAAGCCCTGGTTTCCCTAGACAAATACAATCAGTAGACACCCCACTAGTCCCTTCAGACACCCCATGTAACCCAGAACAACTGACAGTATTAAACAGAAGACGAAAAATGTAGTCTTCAAGCCTTTGACAACAGGTCCAATGCAAATGATTAGACTCCATTTGTTACCGTGGGTTCCTTTCCCGTGACTCCCTGAGTGATAAATTGCATTTAGCAAAGCGCAGGAAGCTAAGTGTTCCTGACAGTTTTTTATTGATTTGCGCGAGTTGTATTCATGTGATCCCGTTTGTTGGTAAATTGTGGTGGCAAATACAACTCACACTGGGTTCTACTGGGAGGAGGGGGGGGGGGAATTGCAGCCTACGCATGAGAGGAGGATTGGAGAGGTGCTAGAGAGGAAATTGGAGGTGTACCTGTGGATGTATTTTAAGGCCTACCTTCAAACTCAGTGTCTCTTTGCTTGGCATCATGGGAAAATTGAAAGAAATCTTCCAAGACCTCAGAAAAAAAATTGTAGACCTCTACAAGTCTGGTTCATCCTTGGGAGCAATTTCCAAACACCTAAAGGTACCAAGTTCATCTGTACAAACAATAGTACACAAGTATAAACACCATGGGACCATGCATTTTGTCATACTGCTCAGGAAGGAGACGCGTTCTGTCTTCTAGAGATAAACGACCTTTGGGGTGAAAAGTGCAAATCAATCCCAGAACAACAGCAAAGGACCTTGTGAAGATGCTGGAGGAAATAGGTACAAAGTATCTATATCCAAAGTAAAATTAGCCCTATATCGACATAACCTGAAAGGCCGCTCAGCAAGGAAGAAGCCACTGCCACAAAACCACCATAAAAAAGCCAGAGTACGATTTGCAACTGCATATGGGAACAAAGATCATACTTTTTGGAGAAATGTCCTCTGGTCTGCTGAAACAAAAATAGAACTGTTTGGCCATAATGACCATCGTTATGTTTGGAGGAAAAAGGGGGAGGCTTCAAA
Source organism: Oncorhynchus mykiss (assembly GCF_057628025.1). Classification (NCBI taxonomy): domain Eukaryota; kingdom Metazoa; phylum Chordata; class Actinopteri; order Salmoniformes; family Salmonidae; genus Oncorhynchus; species Oncorhynchus mykiss. The sequence continues at coordinate 85,857,699 of NC_143022.1, read as the reverse complement.
TCAAATTAAATGTTATTTGTCACATACACATGATTAGCAGATGTTAATGTGACTGTAGCAAAATGCTTGTGCTTCTAGTTCCGACCGTGCAGTAATATCTAACAAGTATTCTAACAATTTCACAACAACTACCTACACACACACAAGTGTAAAGGAATGAATAAGTATGTATATGTACATAAAAATATATGAATGAGTGATGGCCGAACGGCATAGGCAAGATGCAGTAGATGGTATAGAGTACAGTATATACATATGAGATGAGTAGTGTAGGTTATGTAAACATTATATAAAGTGCCATTGTTTAAAGTGACTAGTGATTTATTTATTACATCCAATTTTTTATTATTAAAGTGGCTAGAGATTTGAGTCAGTATGTTGGCAGCAGCCACTCAATGTTAGTGATGGCTGTTGAACAGTCTGACGGCCTTGAGATAGAAGCTGTTTTTCAGTCTCTCGGTCCCTGCTTTGTACTGACCTCGCGTTCTGGATGATAGCGGGGTGAACAGGCAGTGGCTCGGGTGGTTGTTGTCCTTGATGATCTTTTTGACCTTCCTGTGACATCGGGTAGTGTAGCTGTCCTGGAGAGCAGGTAGTTTGCCCCCGTTGTGCATTGTGCAGACCTCACTACCCTCTGGAGTGCCTTACGGTTGAGGGCAGAGCAGTTGCCGTACCAGGCGGTGATACAGTCTGACAGAATGCTCTCAATTGTGCATCTGTAAAAGTTTGTGAGTGTTTTCAGTGACAAGCTGAATTTCTTCAGACTCCTGAGGCTTGCAAGCCGAAGAACACCATCCCAACCGTGGAGCACGGGGTTGGCAGCATCATGTTGTGGGGGTGCTTTGCTGCAGAAGGGACTGGTGCACTTCACAAAATAGATGGCATCATGAGGAGGAAAATGATGTGGATATATTGAAGCAACATCTCAAGACATCAGTCAGGAAGTTAAAGCTTGGGTCTTCCAAATGGACAAGGACCCCAAGCATACTTCCAAAGTTGTGGCAAAATGGCTTAAGGACAACAAAGTCAAGGTATTGGAGTGGCCATCACAAAGCCCTGACCTCAATCCTATAGAACATTTGTGGGCATAACGAAAAAAGCGTGTGCGAGCAAGGAGGCCTACAAACCTGACTCAGTTACACCAGCTCTGTCAAGAGGAACGGGCCAAAATTCACCCAACATATTGTGGGAAGCTTGTGGAAGGCTACCCAAACCGTTTGACCCAAGTTAAACAATTTAAAGGCAACACTACTAAATACTAACGAAGTGTATGTAAACTTTTGACCCACTGGGAATGTGAAGAAAGAAATAAAAGCTGAAATAAATCATCCTCTCTACTATTATTCTGACATTTCACAATCTTAAAATGAATAGGTGATCCCTACTGACCTAAGACAGGGACTTTTTACTAGGATTAAATGTCAGGAATTGTGAAAAACTGAGTTTAAATGTATTCGGCTAAGGTGTATGTAAACTTCCCACTTCAACTGTACATGGGGCTAGTTCACCCAGCAACACCAGACCCTACAGAGATATACAGCTATTCAACCCCCTGAAGAATATACCGGGCAGATACAACTAACATTACAGTTGGGCAAAAGACATCATTTTGTCTGGTTGTCAAAGCAACATACAGTGCTACATTCACACAATTTAATTGTAAAGATTACATGAATATGTTCCCATCTTGCTACAATAGAAGCACAGACAGATGATGACGTGCCACCTGAGCACTTAAAGTCAATAGAATGCATCCAGCAAGACGAACAGCTCAAACAGCACTGGCTTACAGTGGAGAGAACCTGTATTTTACTCTGATGAAAGCAAGCTCCCTAAGGACTGAGAAATAACATGCTGACTAACACAGAGAACACAGTTCAGAGAGCACAGCTCAGAGAACAGTTCTTATTTCATAAAAGAAAACCGACAACACACCTATTGGGCCACCTTGCTTAAGAACCCGTGAGAAATTCAGTTTATTCAGCAATTTCCTGAGCCTCCTATACTTTATTTGGAGAGGATCACCTTCAAGCTTTATTAATGATAGTCCTCTGGATGAAGGATGCCCGTGAAAATCCCCAACATCTGTTTACTGCACTCACTTCTCAGCGGGCTCCACCTATTCCTCATGCCTAATGATGCTGCTCCACTCGGCAAGTTTTACGGACAAATGTGTATTTGGCCACATTCATCATACTGAATGAGTGTTCCTGATGAGCCGTCTGCTGGCCGGCTTCGCTCTTTCCACCGCACGTTAACAAATGACAAGCCATGCCACATGTTTTCCATTTGGGAGATACAGAGGGAGGGGGTGAATGGGGGTGGAGGGGGATGTGAAGGACTGAGGGATTTGTGGAAGGCTAAAGGATGGGCATCTTCAAGGGGAAAACAGGAGAAGAGTCAATGACGCCTGCTCTGACCTGAACCTCCCCCCACTAACCCCTCAACAGCACCCCCCACCACCCGCATCATCAAAAGTGGCCAAACAAATCACAGCACCTCTGAAATACATAAATTATACAACACCTCCAGAACCATACTGTTAAAGCAGGGAACGGAATCCAAAGCCTTGATGATAATAGACATTTTCTGTTTGAGACAGACTCGGTCTTACAGGGTCTCCAGTCTCACTGGTCTCACCACTCTTCAAATGCATCCTCATGGACCAACATGAAAGGGCATAATTAAGCAATAAGGCACGAGGGGGTATGGTAGATGGCCAATATACTATAGCTAAGGGCTGTTCTTAGGCACGACGCAACGCGGATACAGCCCTGAGCTGTGGTATATTAGCCATAAACTACAAACCCCAGAGGTGCTTTATTGCTATTATAAACTGGTTACCAACATAATAAGAGCAGTGAAAATAAATGTATTGTCATACACGTGGTATACAGTCTGATATACCACGGCTGTCAGCCAATCAGCATTCAGGGCTCGAACCACCCAGTTTATAATATGGGATATACAACCAGGAATATCTTAACTTGGATAAACAAGTTGATGGTCGCTGAATCCGGGAGTTGTGGCCCTAATAAATCATATTCCTTTTGAAGTTTGCAGCTGGTTAGAAGTTTAGAAGGCGAAGGGGGCAGAGGGGAATGGCTGGAACAGACATGAGTCAGGCACCAGGACACGACACGCCGTCTGCTTCCTTCCAAAGCCTGGGAATCAATGTTAACACTAAAACTCCTGGGAGATGGGAGAAAGAGTAGTAAATAAGTTATGTATAAGGTCATAACTGCAGAGGGCTGCGTTGGAACCTGGGGTCACCATGTACTGAGCATTAAAGTAAAGTGGCTTCTCGTTGGACGGTAGATGGGTCTGAACATCCCAAAGACCATAATTACAGGGGACATTTTGCATAAGTATCGGCATAGTGGCAAACAGTACACTAGCTAGAAGAGTCATTATTTAGGTATCACTGTACAATGTAGCTATTATTTTACAAGGTGGAGTTGGATTGCCTTATGTACATTGTGTAACAGTACACTCTGAATACTATTCCTCCCAACGTCAATAATCATATTTCCATTATTATTTTTGTTTTTTTCTACATCCATGTCTTGACATGGTAGTATAACCATCACTATTCTCATTCTGTTTGGTTTCAGTTGATTCCCTGTTCTGGGGAACCATGCAGGGTCTGGGACGAAGGCCTGGAGACACAACTCTTCTGGGGAACCATGCAGGGTCTGGGACTAAGGTCTGGAGACACAACTGTTCTGGGGAACCATGCAGGGTCTGGGACTAAGGTCTGGAGACACAACTGTTCTGGGGAACCATGCAGGGAAGGCCTGGAGAGACAACTGTTCTGGGGAACCATGCTGGGACTAAGGTCTGGAGACACAACTGTTCTGGGGAACCATGCAGGGTCTGGGACTAAGGCCTGGAGACACAACTGTTCTGGGGAACCATGCAGGGAAGGCCTGGAGAGACAAGCTTTTGTTCTGTCATGTTCAGGGGATCACAATAAGCCACTTGGTCCTGTAGCTATTTTGTCCTCTCCGAGATGGATGCTGTCAGCGAGCTAAGCTTGTTTAACATGAGCCGGTGTAAAACTATCCATTGTACAAACAGCTGCGTCGACTAGGCTGGACTGGCTGGGGATAAATCATATCTAGGAGAGGCAAAACGCACACCAGTGAAAAACTCGACAACCATAAATGCACACCAGCTAAAACTCTTGACAACCATAAACACACACCAGCTAAAACTTTTGACAACCATAAACACACACCAGCTAAAACTCTTGACAGCCATAAACGCACACCAGCTATTTATTGTTGCCTTCTAGAACTCCTGTTACTCCCCATCACCCCCCAAACCCTTCTCCATCCAACCCCCCAAACCCCTCTCCATCCAACTCCCTTTCCCGTTCCCCTTACCACCCCTCCCCTCCCAAAACCTTCTCCATCTACCCCACCCCACCCAGAATCCTCCAAGTGTTGGGAGTAGCTTACCCCTACCCCCCAAGTCTTGGGAGCAGCTTACCCCTACCCCTACCTTCTTGGGAGCAGGTCAGCTGACGTCATGGTTATTGCTGGTTGCTACTTCTGCGGTCATTTGTTATTGCAACACAGCTCAATGGCTAGCAGTGGCCCCTGGGATTACGAGTGGTGGGCAGGCGAAGGTAAACAAAGAACACTGTTTATTATTTCTCTCCTTCACAGTGTGGTACACAGAGCCAAGCACTGGGCATGTTAACTTCAATGGCAGTACGCTACGTCAGCACCATTGTCAATGGCAACTAGTTTAGTTTCATTAAGTTATAAAACTTTCCGCCAAGCATGATGGAGTTAGGTTTAACAGTGTATTGTCAGATGGAGCATGATGGAGTTAGGTTTAACAGTGTATTGTCAGATAGAGCATGATGGAGTTAGGTTTAACAGTGTATTGTCAGATAGAGCATGATGGAGTTAGGTTTAACAGTGTATTGTCAGATGGAGCATGATGGAGTTAGGTTTAACAGTGTATTGTCAGATGGAGCATGATGGAGTTATGTTTAACAGTGTATTGTCAGATGGAGCATGATGGAGTTAGGTTTAACAGTGTATTGTCAGATGGAGCATGATGGAGTTAGGTTTAACAGTGTATTGTCAGATGGAGCATGATGGAGTTAGGTTTAACAGTGTATTGTCAGATGGAGCATGATGGAGTTAGGTTTAACAGTGTATTGTCAGATGGAGCATGATGGAGTTAGGTTTAACAGTGTATTGTCAGATGGAGCATGATGGAGTTAGGTTTAACAGTGTATTGTCAGATGGAGCATGATGGAGTTAGGTTTAACAGTGTATTGTCAGATGGAGCATGATGGAGTTAGGTTTAACAGTGTATTGTCAGATGGAGCATGATGGAGTTAGGTTTAACAGTGTATTGTCAGATGGAGCATGATGGAGTTAGGTTTAACAGTGTATTGTCAGATGGAGCATTATGGAGTTAGGTTTAACAGTGTATTGTCAGATTTTGGGACAAGCCTGTCTCTGTAAAATGTACTTTGATGCTCCGATGAGTTACAGTAGAGCTGCACCATGAGTCCCTACATAGCTATTTTTTGGAAGCCATTGAAAGCTCTACTGTGTATTGCCTCCTGGAAATTAAACCTTTACAGTAAGTTATATTATTATTACACTCTCCTACAGTGAAAACCCTCTCTTTCTCCCTCCCTCCCGCCCGCCCCCTCCCTCTCCCTAGAGATGATTCATGCAATAGTCAGAAAGTAAATAAATCACTTTCTCTCAACTCCATCATCACCAGAACATGGAGACATCCAACTCTGGTTAGCAAGACTTCCAAAATACACCGAGGCCAATTAGACTTCTTGCTTTCCTGACGCAGAAAGTGATTACTGTAGAAAAAAAGAGGGCACTCAGCTGACCTTATGGCACAGTCAATAAAACCAACTGTCTGGAATAAAAACAGTCTCTCTGTGATCTATGAAGGAAGCATAATGTCTTAGCTGCTATGCATGCAATATGTGATGACAAAGCCACACCCCACCCGCTGGCATGCATATTAAACTAGTTGCAGTAGCTAGTAAATTCATTAACAGAACAACAAACACAATCTCAAAGTAATACATGACGGTGTCAATGTTTATTAGTGTGTTTTGCATTATAAGATGTGAATGATGAATCACACACAGCAAGCAGCACATTACTCAAATTTTCCCTGGCCTGTGTAACAACAAAGTTCACAGACACCAAATCAGTTTTTCAGGGAACCCGGGGGCTACTGGTGCAATACTAGCTACTGCTGTTTGAGACATTCATCATTTATATGTATTTGATGTGGTGATATGTAAAAACTTTGAGGAATTTTAATGGGCTTGAAGCTGAGAGGAAAATCGTTGAGATGGTTGTTTTTGCATTTTTTTGAAAGAGAGAATTACTTCTAACCCTAAAAGTTTTTAAATCTGGAAGAAAGTTCAACCATAAAACTGAGAAGTAATCATTAAAAAAAGAAGGAATTTCATCTTCTTATTTCAATGCTTTATTGATTGTGCAGCTGGCGTCTCATAAATGGCCATTACGTGGCCGATGTGCAAACTGCTTCAGTGTCCAATACAGTCAACCAAGCAAAGCCATTTTCATTGATCAACGTCCCTCCAAGGCAAACAGATAAATATTGATAATACACTTCAACAAATCCTAACATCAATTAATCCTAATGAAAAAGCGCTGCCTCATAAGCACGCCATAACCAAGGTGTTAATGTTCAATCAGGGCAAGCAGAACACTTTTTAAGCGGACGTCACAAAAAGAAAAGGCAGAATAAATCACCAACACCGGAGAGTCGGTTCTTTCTGTGCCAGTGTAGCTATAACATATTAATCTTGCTCTGTGTTTGTATAGACTATTGATCGGCCTGTAACCTTCCATTGTTGTTTTCTCCATCAGAAACAAACATGAGAAAGAATGAGAGAGAGTTAGTTGGTTAACACACTATTGTCTAGGTCCAGCTATTCCCCAGTCTCACTCTCTGCAGTCCCACAAACAACTATGTGAAGAAATGAGAGTGTTTACACACTAATGTCCAACCTCAGTCCCTACACACTCCAACTCCTCTCTCATCTCTCACTGCTCTTAGAGAAGCACATACGCTACGTCGTAGAGGGAATCATTGCAGAGAGCCGAGGCCTTGGACGTTCATTTGTCTGCCCATTAGAAAAACTCTCTCCTTTCTGTGATCCAATCTAGTCGGCAGTCCGCCCTGCACCCAGTAAGCGGGCCGATTTGAATCAACTCAGTGTCAGCTCTGATCAGAGGCGGAGGGACAGGGCGCAGCAGTAAGAGACTGGGACAGGCAGGGAGACAGGATGAAGGGGAGAAGGACCAGACAGGACAGGGGCTTGTCAGGGGATAGGAGGGATAAGGAGACTGGGCAGGCTTGTCGATGGTGGACGGACAAGTGGTACATATTCTCAGAGCTAAAGAATCTGGATGTCAAACATTTGGAAAGAGATCGTCGAGGCTGTGTGTAAGGGACTTTCAGGGAGGGTCTAGCTGGTTTGTCTGATGAGCAATGCTATTGGTTAGATACACATCCTGTCAATACTGTCTGAGTCGGCATACATCCCTCAACCAATCTCCACTAAAACCAGTCTCCAAAGAAACCCCAAACTATACTTCTGAAATAGGCCTTGATTGTGAAATGTGGTATAGAAGAGCCTCATTGAAGCTAACCAATTCCCCCATTTCCCACTGATAAAATCCTCTTTCCATTCATTCTCCTTTATCATTAACACTCGTCTATGGGGAAGCAGGAAGTGGTTAAGCCTGTCCGTGGTTTCCCATTTCTAGGGAGTACTTATCTGATGATATACAGTTCTGGAGGTAAGGAGTTATTCTCCCTCCAGCAGGAAGGACCTTGATGGACATTGGGGATTGTATATTTAAACTGAAAGCCAGAGTATTTACCCAACTATATATGTTATTGTTGCGGATTCAGACTAAATAAATGACTGGAGTAGAACTAAATCAAGGTCAAAACGCCATGTATGTTTCTGAACAGACTGCTGATGTTGAGGGTCTGTGTCCCAAATCACACCTTAATTCACTACAAAAGTGCACTACGTTTGACCAGGGCCCATTGGATGCCTACATAGGATCCCCTTTGGGACAAATAAAGACTAGGCTCAACACTTAATTGAGAGAAATGCTGTGTTGAGTTTAGTCAACACAGTTTGTTTAGTTAGTTTGTGACTAGTCTGTGATGGATAAGAAGTCTTGTCAGGTGTACTGTACATAACCGGTCTCTGTTTCTGACAGACTACAACTTGATGTGGGGTTTGAAATAAAGCTCATTTGTCTCCTTCATGAATTCAATCGCTTGTCTCTCTTGAACAGGGATGAAGTTGGACATATCCAACACTGTGAGATATAATTGTGAAATGTCTCAGACTTCCAAAACTGCATTTAGTCTTAGGAATGTGAAATGTGAGTCGTCTGAACGGGTAAACAACACTACTTCACAGTAACATGACAATGAAATGCTGACAGACGGATAGGTGGATAGACAACAAGTACACTATATGAACAAAAGTATGTGGACAGCCATTAAAATTTGTGGATTTGGCTATTTCAACCAGACGCGTAGCTGACAGTAGTATTGAATCGAGCACACAGCCATGTAATCTCCACAAACAAATATTGGCAGTAGAATGGCCTTACTGAAGAGCTCAGTGACTTTCAATGTGGCACCGTCATAGAATGTCACCTTCAAAGAAGTCAGTTCGTAAAAATGTTCTGCCCTGCTAGAGCTGTCCCAGTCAACTGTAAGTGGAAATGTCTAGGAGCAACAACGGCCTCACAAGCTCACAGAAGGGGACCGCCGAGTGCTGAAGCCCGTAGTGCGTAGAAATCGTCTGTCCTCCTTTGCAACACTCACTACCGACTTCCAAACTGCCTCTGGAAGCAACATCTGCACAAGAACTGTTCCTCGGGACCTTCATGAACTAAGCTTTCATGGCAGAGCAGCCTCACACAGGCTTAAGATCACCATGCGCAATGCCAAACGTCGGCTGGAGTGGTGTAAAGCTCACCGCCATTGGACTCTGGAGCAGTAGAAACGCGTTCTCTGGAGTGATGAATCACACTTCTCCATCTGGCAGTCCGATGGACAATTCAGGGTTTGGAGGATGCCAGGAGAACGCTACCTGCCCAAATGCATAGCGCCAACTGTAAAATTGGGTGGAGGAGGAATAATGGTCTTGGGATGTTTTTCATGGTTTGGGCAAGGCCCCTTAGTTCCAGTGAAGGGAAATCTTAACGCTACAGCATACAATCACATTCTTGATGATTCTGTGCTTCCAACTTTGTGGAAACAGTTTGGGGAAGGCCCTTTCCTGTTTCAGAATGACAATGCCCTTGTGCACAAAGTAAAGTCAATACAGAACTGGTTTGTCAAGGTCGGTGTGGAAGAACTTGACTGGCCTGCACAGAGCCCAAACCTCAACCCCATCGAACACCTTTGGGATGAATTGGAATGCAGACTGTGAGCCAGGCCTAATCTCCCAACATCAGTGCCGACCTCACTAATGCTCTTGTGGCTGAATGGAAGCAAGTCCCTGCAGCACTGTTCCAGCAAAGGGGGAACCAACTCCATATTAATGCCCATCATTTTGGAATGATATGTTTTGGAATGTGAACCACACCTAAAACGTTTAAGAAATAAAACTCTAGGATGCTTCACACCTAAAACATTTAAGAAATAAAACTCTAGGATGCTTGCTTCACACCTAAAACATTTAAGAAATAAAACTCTAGCATGGTTCACACCTAAAACGTTTAAGAAATAAAACTCTAGGATGCTTCACACCTAAAACATTTAAGAAATAAAACTCTAGCATGGTTCACACCTAAAATGTTTAAGAAATAAAACTCTAGCATGGTTCACACCTAAAACATTTAAGAAATAAAACTCTAGGATGGTTCACACCTAAAACATTTAAGAAATAAAACTCTAGCATGGTTCACACCTAAAACGTTTAAGAAATAAAACTCTAGGATGCTTCACACCTAAAACATTTAAGAAATAAAACTCTAGGATGCTTCACACCTAAAACATTTAAGAAATAAAACTCTAGGATGGTTCACACCTAAAACATTTAAGAAATAAAACTCTAGCATGGTTCACACCTAAAACGTTGACAAAATAAAACTCTAGCATGGTTCACACCTAAACCGTTTAAGAAATAAAACTCTAGCATGGTTCACACCTAAAACGTTGACAAAATAAAACTCTAGCATGGTTCACACCTAAACCGTTTAAGAAATAAAACTCTAGCATGGTTCACACCTAAAACGTTGACAAAATAAAACTCTAGCATGGTTCACACCTAAAACGTTTAAGAAATAAAACTCTAGCATGGTTCACACCTAAAACGTTTAAGAAATAAAACTCTAGCATGGTTCACACCTAAAACGTTTACAAAATAAAACTCTAGCATGGTTCACACCTAAAACGTTTAAGAAATAAAACTCTAGGATGGTTCACAACCAAAACATTTAAGAAATAAAACTCTAGCATGGTTCACACCTAAAACGTTTAAGAAATACAACTCTAGCATGGTTCACCCCTAAAACGTTTACAAAATAAAACTCTAGCATGGTTCACACCTAAAACGTTTACAAAATAAAACTCTAGGATGGTTCACACCTAAAACGTTTAAGAAATAAAACTCTAGCATGGTTCACACCTAAAACGTTTAAGAAATAAAACTCTAGCATGGTTCACACCTAAAACGTTTACAAAATAAAACTCTAGCATGGTTCACACCTAAAACGTTTACAAAATAAAACTCTAGGATGGTTCACACCTAAAACGTTTAAGAAATAAAACTCTAGCATGGTTCACACCTAAAACGTTTACAAAATAAAACTCTAGCATGGTTCACACCTAAAACATTTAAGAAATAAAACTCTAGCATGGTTCACACCTAAAACGTTTACAAAATAAAACTCTAGGATGGTTCACACCTAAAACATTTACAAAATAAAACTCTAGCATGGTTCACACCTAAAACGTTTACAAAATAAAACTCTAGCATGGTTCACACCTAAAACGTTTACAAAATAAAACTCTAGGATGCTTCACACCTAAAACGTTTAAGAAATAAAACTCTAGCATGGTTCACACCTAAAACGTTTACAAAATAAAACTCTAGGATGCTTCACACCTAAAACGTTTAAGAAATAAAACTCTAGCATGGTTCACACCTAAAACGTTTACAAAATAAAACTCTAGCATGGTTCACACCTAAAACGTTTAAGAAATAAAACTCTAGCATGGTTCACACCTAAAACGTTTACAAAATAAAACTCTAGGATGCTTCACACCTAAAACGTTTAATAAAGAAAACTCTAGCATGCTTCACACCTAAAACGTTTACGAAATAAAACTCTAGGATGCTTCACACCTAAAACATTTAATAAATAAAACTCTAGCATGGTTCACACCTAAAACGTTTAAGAAATAAAACTCTAGCATGGTTCACACCTAAAACATTTAAGAAATAAAACTCTAGCATGGTTCACACCTAAAACATTTAAGAAATAAAACTCTAGGATGCTTGCTTCACACCTAAAACATTTAAGAAATAAAACTCTAGCATGGTTCACACCTAAAACATTTAAGAAATAAAACTCTAGGATGCTTCACACCTAAAACATTTAAGAAATAAAACTCTAGCATGGTTCACACCTAAAACATTTAAGAAATAAAACTCTAGCATGGTTCACACCTAAAACGTTTAAGAAATAAAACTCTAGCATGGTTCACACCTAAAACGTTTACAAAATAAAACTCTAGCATGGTTCACACCTAAAACGTTTACAAAATAAAACTCTAGGATGGTTCACACCTAAAACGTTTAAGAAATAAAACTCTAGCATGGTTCACACCTAAAACGTTTACAAAATAAAACTCTAGCATGGTTCACACCTAAAACATTTAAGAAATAAAACTCTAGCATGGTTCACACCTAAAACGTTTACAAAATAAAACTCTAGGATGGTTCACACCTAAAACATTTACAAAATAAAACTCTAGCATGGTTCACACCTAAAACGTTTACAAAATAAAACTCTAGCATGGTTCACACCTAAAACGTTTACAAAATAAAACTCTAGGATGCTTCACACCTAAAACGTTTAAGAAATAAAACTCTAGCATGGTTCACACCTAAAACGTTTACAAAATAAAACTCTAGGATGCTTCACACCTAAAACGTTTAAGAAATAAAACTCTAGCATGGTTCACACCTAAAACGTTTACAAAATAAAACTCTAGCATGGTTCACACCTAAAACGTTTAAGAAAGAAAACTCTAGCATGGTTCACACCTAAAACGTTTACAAAATAAAACTCTAGGATGCTTCACACCTAAAACATTTAATAAATAAAACTCTAGCATGGTTCACACCTAAAACGTTTAAGAAATAAAACTCTAGCATGGTTCACACCTAAAACATTTAAGAAATAAAACTCTAGCATGGTTCACACCTAAAACATTTAAGAAATAAAACTCTAGGATGCTTGCTTCACACCTAAAACATTTAAGAAATAAAACTCTAGCATGGTTCACACCTAAAACATTTAAGAAATAAAACTCTAGGATGCTTCACACCTAAAACATTTAAGAAATAAAACTCTAGCATGGTTCACACCTAAAACATTTAAGAAATAAAACTCTAGCATGGTTCACACCTAAACCGTTTAAGAAATAAAACTCTAGCATGGTTCACACCTAAAACGTTTAAGAAATAAAACTCTAGCATGGTTCACACCTAAAACATTTAAGAAATAAAACTCTAGCATGGTTCACACCTAAAACATTTAAGAAATAAAACTCTAGGATGCTTCACACCTAAAACATTTAAGAAATAAAACTCTAGGATGCTTCACACCTAAAACATTTAAGAAATAAAACTCTAGGATGCTTCACACCTAAAACATTTAAGAAATAAAACTCTAGCATGCTTCACACCTAAAACATTTAAGAAATAAAACTCTAGCATGCTTCACACCTAAAACATTTAAGAAATAAAACTCTAGCATGCTTCACACCTAAAACATTTAAGAAATAAAACTCTAGCATGGTTCACACCTAAACCGTTTAAGAAATAAAACTCTAGGATGCTTGCTTCACACCTAAAACATTTAAGAAATAAAACTCTAGCATGGTTCACACCTAAAACGTTTAAGAAATAAAACTCTAGGATGCTTCACACCTAAAACGTTTAAGAAATAAAACTCTAGGATGCTTCACACCTAAAACGTTTACAAAATAAAACTCTAGGATGGTTCACACCTAAAACGTTTACAAAATAAAACTCTAGCATGGTTCACACCTAAAACGTTTACAAAATAAAACTCTAGGATGGTTCACACCTAAAACGTTTAATAAATAAAACTCTAGGATGGTTCACACCTAAAACATTTACAAAATAAAACTCTAGCATGGTTCACACCTAAAACGTTTACAAAATAAAACTCTAGGATGGTTCACACCTAAAACATTTACAAAATAAAACTCTAGCATGGTTCACACCTAAAACGTTTACAAAATAAAACTCTAGGATGGTTCACACCTAAAACGTTTAAGAAATAAAACTCTAGGATGGTTCACACCTAAAACGTTTAATAAATAAAACTCTAGCATGGTTCACACCTAAAACATTTAAGAAATAAAACTCTAGGATGCTTCACACCTAAAACATTTAATAAATAAAACTCTAGGATGCTTCACACCTAAAACATTTAATAAATAAAACTCTAGCATGGTTCACACCTAAAACGTTTAATAAATAAAACTCTAGCATGCTTCACACCTAAAACCTTTCAGGATCATATTTTTCTCAGCTTGGTGGTATTTTATTTTTTGGTTTAAAAGTAGTGAATACGTATGCTGCTTTTGTCTGGCTGATAAACAACAAATAGCTTCACGTCCCCCACAATTAGTCAATTAAGCTGAGGTCATGTCTTTCACATGATGCGTACACTGTGAGAGACAGACAAACCAAAGCCAAGCCAGTTACAGAGACACACATACACACATACACATCAAAGCTGAGCCAGCTACAGAGAGAAAGAGCCCTATTTATCAGCCGCTGAGACTGAACTTAGCAACTTAGCATCCCACCAGAGCGACCCGACCCAGGCAACAAAGCTGCCTTGTTACGCCTTAAAAGGAGCTGTTGAACGGGGCCCAGCCTCTTGTGTGGAGAGGAGCGGAGGGGTCATGTACATTTGCAGCAGAGTGGAAGGCTCCAGAGAAAGAGGAGAAACAATCCTCTTGATGTAGTGATGGTTGTTTGTTGAGAGGGATCCCTGGCATCACAAACATTCCTGTGAACTTGTGTGTCCCTCCCCCCCTCTTCCGAACTCATTTCTTTACACACAGAACAGAGAGCCGAGGGAGCCTTTAAGACAACATAACAACTACCAGAGAGGAAGATACAAGAGATGGGTATTTCAGTGTCAGAAAACAAGAAGTTATCAGCACAGATAGTTGACGTATAAGGTCATATTGAAGTCTGTGTGAGTGCTTGTGTGTGTACTAGCTATATGTGTTAGTATGAGTTTGTGTACTAGCTATACAGTGAGGGGAAAAAGTATTTGATCCCCGGCTGAGTTTGTACGTTTGCCCACTGACAAAGAAATGATCAGTCTATTATTTTAATAGTAGGATTATTTGAACAGTGAGAGACAGAATAACAACAACAAAAATCCAGAAAAACGCATGTCAAAAATGTTAGAAATTGATCTGCATATGAATGAGGGTAATAAGTATTTGACCCCCTCTCAATCAGAAAGATTTCTGGCTCCCAGGTGTCTTTTATACAGGTAACGAGCTGAGATTAGGAGCACTCTCTTAAAGGGAGTGCTCCTAATCTCAGTTTGTTACCTGTATAAAAGACACCTGGGAGCCAGAAGCAATCAATCAGATTCCAAACTCTCCACCATGGACAAGACCAAAGAGCTCTCCAAGGATGTCAGGGACAAGATTGTAGACCTACACAAGGCTGGAATGGGCTACAAGACCATTGACAAAAAGCTTGGTGAGAAGGTGACAACAGTTGGTGTGGTTATTCGCAAATGGAAGAAACACAAAAGAACTGTCAATCTCCCTCAGCCTGGGGCTCCATGCAAGATATACATGCCCGTCTGAAGTTTGCCAATGAACATCTGAATGATTCAGAGGACAACTGGGTGAAAGTGTTGTGGTCAGATGAGACCAAAATGGAGCTCTTTGGCATCAACTCAACTCGCCGTGTTTGGAGGAGGAATGCTGCCTATGACCCCGAGAACACCATCCCCACCGTCAATCATGGAGGTGGAAACATTATGCTTTGAGGGTGTTTTTCTGCTAAGGGGACAGGACAACTTCACCGCATCAAAGGGACGATGGATGGGGCCATGTACCGTCAAATCTTGGGTGAGAACCTCCTTCCCTCAGCCAGGGCATTGAAAATGGGTTGTGGATGGGTATTCCAGCATGACAATGACCCAAAACACAAGGCCAAGGCAACAAAGGAGTGGCTCAAGAAGAAGCACATTAAGGTCCTGGAGTTGCCTAGCCAGTCTCCAGACCTTAATCCCATAGAAAATCTGTGGAGGGAGCTGAAGGTTCGAGTTGCCGAACGTCAGCCTCGAAACCTTAATGACTTGGTGAAGATCTGCAAAGAGGAGTGGGACAAAATCCCTCCTGAGATGTGTGCAAACCTGGTGGCCAACTACAAGAAACGTCTGACCTCTGTGATTGCCAACAAGGGTTTTGCCACCAAGTACTAAGTCATGTTCTGCAGAGGGGTCAAATACTTATTTCCCTCATTAAAATGCAAATCAATTTTTAACATTTTTGACATGCGTTTTTCTGGATATTTTTGTGGTTATTCTGTCTCTCACTGTTCAAATAAACCTACCATTAAAATTATAGACTGATAATTTCTTTGTCAGTGGGCAAACGTACAAAATCAGCAGGGGATCAAATACTTTTTCCCCTCACTGTATGAGTGTGTGTACTAGAATACATCTGTCAGCCTCTACAAATGTGTACCTTTAAGTACACACTGTTTTGAATCAACAACCTTTTTCTATAACTAGGACGTTAAATACCTCTGTGACACTAGCAAGAGGAAAACA
This sequence comes from Oncorhynchus mykiss, assembly GCF_057628025.1. Classification (NCBI taxonomy): domain Eukaryota; kingdom Metazoa; phylum Chordata; class Actinopteri; order Salmoniformes; family Salmonidae; genus Oncorhynchus; species Oncorhynchus mykiss. Next base: position 85,841,554 of record NC_143022.1, on the reverse strand, counting down.
AGAAGCCTACAAACTGGAATTCTGCTTGTGCGTAAAACGGAGGAGAAAAAGTCGATGCTTTCTCTAACACGTCTGAGATCACATTACATGCCATGCCAAGTGCAAAGACAGAAATGGCGGGGGCGGATTTTCACCTCTCCACTGTTACGAGGCAGGAATTCTTGTCATTACATCAATTTATTTCAACGTCATTGGCTAGAGTTTGTCTAATTCAATGAAAGACAAATGACTCATATTGGATGGGACTTCATTCTAACACACCTACTGCACCAAAAGAGAGAGCAGAGGAAAAAACGTGTTTTCTTTTAAAGAGCACAGATAACTCTCCTCACAGATGATTTGAAGAGTGAAAACAATCTGAAGCAAGCAGAAACATATCATTTGTCATGTTTAATATGAAAGGAGCTGGGAGGTAAAGTAAGCGCAGGAAGGGCCATGTTTTACAGTGGGTGGCTAGGTAAACTGCACCTCACCAGGCAAAACTCCCCTGGGCAGAGTGGTGCAACACACTCACCACACACACGGCATAGCAATCCCAAATACAGTTTGATCTACCATAGCCTTGGAATTCCTTCTGGTGGGGTCTCTTCCTGACCAGCCCAAAGGATGGGGGACAGTGTTGGGTCTGTAGTGTGGTGTTGGGTCTGTAGTGTGGTGTTGGGCCTGTAGTGTGGTGTTGGGTGGTGTTGGGTCTGTAGTGTGGTGTTGGGTCTGTAGTGTGGTGTTGGGTCTGTAGTGTGGTGTTGGGCCTGTAGTGTGGTGTTGGGTGGTGTTGGGTCTGTAGTGTGGTGTTGGGTCTGTAGTGTGGTGTTGGGTCTGTAGTGTGGTGTTGGGCCTGTAGTGTGGTGTTGGGTGGTGTTGGGTCTGTACTTGCCTAGTTAAATAAAGGTTAAATACATTTTTTTTAAATACAAAAATCCTGTCTAATTGGAACACCATAAGGCAATTACATTACAACAGGTTACACATGCATTTAACTCCTCCCCCTTCATTATTATAATACCAGCTCCTATGCTACAACTCTCTCTTATTATGGAGCACGGCTAGACTACTTTCCCTGTGATTCCCCATCTCCTAGGCGAGGGGCCTAGCTTGGCTGAGGGCTGCGCTGCAGCCCGATCAGGGGTCTGTGTGTGAAATCCAACCTGACTGATCAAGGACAGAGCCAGGATTACACCACTTCCCCCTGAATTCTGTCCCCTGCAACAATGGACTTCCTGTAAGCACGGTCAAGTGAGCCACCAGAGCATCTGGAGCCACTGGGGCTGGTGGTTTAGGGCCGCAGTGGCAACAGGAGAGGGATTGGGGTGGGGGGGTCAGGTTGCAGGGTCTGCAGAGTCCGAACTGCACCCCCTCCTCTAAAACATTGTTTCCCAAACTTGGTCCTGGGGCCCTCCCTGGGTACATGTTTTGGTTTTGAATCAGCTGTGTAGTGCTAGGGCAAAAACAAAAACGTAGGGGTGGGGCCTAGTTTGGGGAAACCCTGCTCTAAAACACACACAATGTATGTGAGCATGCACGCACACACACGTCCACACAACATGATCCCACCCCCCTCAGCAGGTGTTGGGTCCTGGCACCTAACATGTCTCTGACAGGTTCAGAGGTTACTGTGAGAGCACAATGCCAAATGGCTTAGTATTACAATTAGCCTCATTAGTAGAATACGTAATCTAGACATTCCTTTGAAATCATACATATTAATGTATGGTTCATGTAATGTTTCATGTTTCATGTAATGGTTCATGTAATGCCATGCCTGTAAAATTGGTAAATGCTTTATAACAGAGTGGGATTATGGCAATAGTAATGGTTTCTGTCTGTATACGTACATTCATGTTCTCCATTCACATCCAAACCAGAGATTAATAGTTGTTTTAAAATAACTGGAGTCGAGGGTCAATCCCAAATCAACAATTAATCTCAATCTGCCTGAACCCATCTGTAAAGTTTGGCAGCGCGTAGCACAAGCCCTTTCTCCATCTTCATTCCTGAGCCGAGAGAAAAAACACTCGGAAAAAAAGAAAAATAACTATTGAGCTTCCAGAAAGTGAAGAAATACCCACAAAGGATGTCCATTAACCATCCAGGGGCTGCATCTCATATGACACCCTATACGTCTGAGATCACCTACACAGTATAGTTCACTACTGTTGACCAGCGCCCTACACCCTACACAGTATAGTTCACTACTGTTGACCAGCGCCCTACACCCTACACAGTATAGTTCACTACTGTTGACCAGCGCCCTACACAGTATAGTTCACTACTGTTGACCAGCGCCCTACACAGTATAGTTCACTACTTTTGACCAGCGCCCTACACCCTACACAGTATAGTTCACTACTTTTGACCAGCGCCCTACACCCTACACAGTATAGTTCACTACTGTTGACCAGCGCCCTACACCCTACACAGTATAGTCCACTACTGTTGACCAGCGCCCTACACCCTACACAGTATTGTTCACTACTGTTGACCAGCGCCCTACACCCTACACCGTATAGTCCACTACTGTTGACCAGCGCCCTACACCCTACACAGTATAGTCCACTACTGTTGACCAGCGCCCTACACCCTACACAGTATAGTTCACTACTGTTGACCAGCGCCCTACACCGTATAGTCCACTACTGTTGACCAGCGCCCTACACCCTACACAGTATAGTTCACTACTGTTGACCAGCGCCCTACACAGTATAGTTCACTACTGTTGACCAGCGCCCTACACAGTATAGTTCACTACTGTTGACCAGCGCCCTACACAGTATAGTTCACTACTTTTGACCAGCGCCCTACACCCTACACAGTATAGTTCACTACTTTTGACCAGCGCCCTACACCCTACACAGTATAGTTCACTACTGTTGACCAGCGCCCTACACCCTACACAGTATAGTCCACTACTGTTGACCAGCGCCCTACACCCTACACAGTATTGTTCACTACTGTTGACCAGCGCCCTACACCCTACACCGTATAGTCCACTACTGTTGACCAGCGCCCTACACCCTACACAGTATAGTCCACTACTGTTGACCAGCGCCCTACACCCTACACAGTATAGTTCACTACTGTTGACCAGCGCCCTACACCGTATAGTCCACTACTGTTGACCAGCGCCCTACACCCTACACAGTATAGTTCACTACTGTTGACCAGCGCCCTACACAGTATAGTTCACTACTGTTGACCAGCGCCCTACACAGTATAGTTCACTACTTTTGACCAGCGCCCTACACCCTACACAGTATAGTTCACTACTGTTGACCAGCGCCCTACACCCTACACAGTATAGTTCACTACTGTTGACCATTGCCCTACACCCTACACAGTATAGTTCACTACTGTTGACCAGCGCCCTACACCCTACACAGTATAGTTCACTACTGTTGACCAGCGCCCTACACCCTACACAGTATAGTTCACTACTGTTGACCATTGCCCTACACCCTACACAGTATAGTCCACTACTGTTGACCAGCGCCCTACACCCTACACAGTATAGTTCACTACTGTTGACCAGCGCCCTACACCCTACACAGTATAGTTCACTACTGTTGACCATTGCCCTACACCCTACACAGTATAGTTCACTACTGTTGACCAGCGCCCTACACCCTACACAGTATAGTTCACTACTGTTGACCAGCGCCCTACACCCTACACAGTATAGTTCACTACTGTTGACCATTGCCCTACACCCTACACAGTATAGTCCACTACTGTTGACCAGCGCCCTAAACAGTATAGTTCACTACTTTTGCCCTACACCCTACACAGCATAGTTCACTACTGTTGACCAGCGCCCTACACAGTATAGTTCACTACTGTTGACCAGCGCCCTACACCCTACACAGTATAGTTCACTACTGTTGACCAGCGCCCTACACCCTACACAGTATAGTCCACTACTGTTGACCAGCGCCCTACACCCTACACAGTATAGTTCACTACTGTTGACCAGCGCCCTACACCCTACACCGTATAGTCCACTACTGTTGACCAGCGCCCTACACCCTACACAGTATAGTCCACTACTGTTGACCAGCGCCCTACACCCTACACAGTATAGTTCACTACTGTTGACCAGCGCCCTACACCGTATAGTGCACTACTGTTGACCAGCGCCCTACACAGTATAGTTCACTACTGTTGACCAGCGCCCTACACAGTATAGTTCACTACTTTTGACCAGCGCCCTACACCCTACACAGTATAGTTCACTACTGTTGACCAGCGCCCTACACCCTACACAGTATAGTTCACTACTGTTGACCAGTGCCCTACACCCTACACAGTATAGTTCACTACTGTTGACCAGCGCCCTAAACAGTATAGTTCACTACTTTTGCCCTACACCCTACACAGTATAGTTCACTACTGTTGACCAGCGCCCTACACAGTATAGTTCACTACTGTTGACCAGCGCCCTACACCCTACACAGTATAGTTCACTACTGTTGACCAGCGCCCTACACAGTATAGTTCACTACTGTTGACGAGCGCCCTACACAGTATAGTTCACTACTTTTGACCAGCGCCCTACACCCTACACAGTATAGTTCACTACTGTTGACCAGCGCCCTACACAGTTTAGTTCACTACTGTTGACCAGCGCCCTACACCCTACACAGTATAGTTCACTACTGTTGACCAGCGCCCTACACCCTACACAGTATAGTTCACTACTTTTGACCAGCGCCCTACACAGTATAGTTCACTACTGTTGACCAGCGCCCTACACCCTACACAGTATAGTTCACTACTGTTGACCAGCGCCCTACACCCTACACAGTATAGTTCACTACTGTTGACCAGTGCCCTACACCCTACACAGTATAGTTCACTACTTTTGACCAGCGCCCTACACAGTATAGTTCACTACTGTTGACCAGCGCCCTACACCCTACACAGTATAGTTCACTACTGTTGACCAGCGCCCTACACCCTACACAGTAGAAAGAAAAGTTCCTTCTGATGCGTTACATCACAGCGTGGGGACACCTGGCTGAATACGGCCCTGCTAGAACAATACAGCCCTACTCTCACAGCCCAACCTTCTCTTCTCTTCAAGGTGTCATTTAGCCAGCCACAGACAATAAGATGCAGAATGTAGTGTGAACTGTCAATGAGCATGTTAATAGAAATGCCCTTAGCATCCGTCATCAAACGAGATACATTTTCGTTGATAAATTCTACAAAGATTAACAGTCTGGAGAGAAAAGAGACTCCGCTCAATTTCTCCCCTCATTACAGTGGTAGAGGAATGTGTTGAAACAAGATGCAGAACATCTCAGGGACATGACAGGTGGGTGTGGGCCTGGGAGGGAGGGAGGGAGGGAGGGAGGGAGGGAGGGAGGGAGGTGGAGAGAGAGAGGCGGAGATAGAGAGAGAGAGAGAGAGAGAGAGAGAGAGAGGGAGAGGGGCGGAGAGAGAGGGAGAGAGGGGCGGAGAGAGAGGCGGAGAGTGAGAGAAAGAGAGACGGGGGGCAGAGAGAGAAGGAGAGAGAGAGAGAGAGAGAGAGAGAGAGAGAGGCGGAGAGAGAGAGAGGTGGAGAGAGAGAGAGAGAGAGAAGGAGAGAGAGAGAGAGAGAGAGAGGTGGAGAGAGAGAGAGAGAGAGAGAGAGGGGCGGAGAGAGAGAGAGGCGGAGAGAGAGAGAAAGAGAGAGAGGGGGGCAGAGAGAGAGAGAGAAGGAGAGAGGGAGAGAGAGGGGCGGAGAGAGAGAGAGAGGGGCGGAGAGAGAGAGAGAGAGGCGGAGAGAGAGAGAGAGAGAGGCAGAGAGAGAGAGAGCGAGAGAGAGAGAGAGAGAGAGAGAGAGAGGGGGGCGGAGGAAGGGAGGGTATATATATCCTCTCTGACAGATTTAGGGCCGGAGGTCAGCAGGTGTTGTACTCAGCAGGAATTGAAGGTCAATGACGCGGAGTGGCCGACATCAAAAATGAATGTAACAGCCGTCGGTCGTGTCGGTTGCGTCGTAGTCACAAAGAGGGAATTAACACTAGACGCTAGAGGGCAAGGCAACGAGGAGAGGGGTTGTAATCTTTAGAGAGATATGAACATTTGTTAGTCTGGGCAGGGCTCGAGTGGGTCTCCCGGAGAAAATGAGAGGCACTTATCCAGTCACGAGATGTTAATGAGCCCCTCTCTAACCAGCTACCATGGTTGTGTCTCAAATGGTCCCCTTTCCCTGTAGGGCTCTGGTCAAAAGAAATGCACTATGTAGGGAATAGGGTGCCATTTGGGACGTAGCCCATGTCTCTCTCTCTTTCTTTCCCAGAGAGAGTAGACAGAATAAACACAATGTGATTCATGCATCATTTATATTGTGTGAGGGAAGACGGTACTGTAATAAACTTATCAATCAGACAGGAGCTAGATTGGAGCAATGAGTCTCAAATTTGCTAAAACAACACCATAAACTCAGCTGAGACTGAAAAGATTTGGCATGAGTCCCCAGATCCTCAAAAAGTTCTACAGCTGCACCATCGAGAGCATCCTGACCGGTTGCATCACAGCCTGGTATGGCAACTACTCGGCATTCGACCGTAAGGCGCTAGAGGGTAGTACATCAGTGGGGAAAAGCTTCCTGCCATCCAGGACCTCAGTACCGGTACCCCCTGTATATAGCCTCGGTACCGGTATCCCCTGTATATAGCCTCGGTATTGTTATTTTATTGTGTTACTTTAGTTTATTTAGTAAACATTTTCTTAACTCTATTTCTTGAACTGCATTGTTGGTTAAGGGATTGTAAGTAAGCATTTCACGGTAAGGTCTACATCAGTTGTATTGTGACAAGTGCGATTAGATTATTTGAAGGATAGAATGATACGGTGGGGGGAAATGATAATAATTCTTCTATTTAACTAGGCAAGTAAGAACAAATTATTTTTTACAATGATGGCCTACCCCGGCAAACCCAAACGACGCTGGGCAAATTGTGCGTCGTGATACAGCCTGGAATCGAACCAGGGTGTCTGTAGTGACTCTTCAAGCACTGAGATGCAGTGCCTTAGACTGCTGCGCCACTCGGGAAATACTGCCTTACACAGGTCTCTCTCTCTCTCTCTCTCTCTCTCTCTCTCTCTCTCTCTCTCTCTCTCTCTCTCTCTCTCTCTCTCTCTCTCTCTCTCTCTCTCTCTCTCTCTCTCTCTCTCTCTCTCTCTCTCTCTCTCTCTCTCTCTCTCTCTCTCTCTCTCTCTCTCTCTCTCTCTCTCTCTCTCTCTCTCTCTCTCTCTCTCTCTCTCATCCTACAGCACCAGTCATCATGAACGCAACGTAGTAGTATTGGTATGATATTGCGCAAATCCAGTGTTACAGGCAGTCTCCTAGTTTAGGGGTGAGACAGTAACAGTTGATATGTTTTTTTTCAACATGATGCTGCCACCCCCGTGCTTCACGGGTTGGGATGGTGATCTTCGGCTTGCAAGCCTCCCCCTTTTTTCCTCCAAATATAACGATGGTCATTATGGCCAAACAGTTAAATTTTTGTTTCATCAGACCAGAGGACATTTCTCCAAAAAGTATGATCTTTGTCCCCATGTGCAGTTGCAAACCGTAGTCTGTCTTTTTTTATGGTGGTTTTGGAGCAGTGGCTTCTTCCTTGCTGAACAGCCTTTTAGTTTATGTCGATATACGACTAGTTTTACAGTAGATATAGATAATTTTGTACCTGTTTCCTCCAGTATCTTCACAATGTCCTTTGCTGTTGTTCTGGGATTGATTTGCACTTTTTGCACCAAAGTACATTCATCTCTAGGAGACAGAACGCGCAACTTCCTGAGCTGCATGACGGCTGCGTGGTCCCATGGTGTTTATACTTGCGTACTATTGTTTGTACAGATGAACGTGGTACCTTCAGGTGTTTGGAAATTGCTCCCAAGGATGAACCAGACTTGTGGAGGTCTACAATGTTTTTTCTGAGGTCTTGGTGAATTATAATCTGTGTGAAATAATCTGTCATCAAACAATTGTTGGAAAAATTAATTGTGTCGTGCACAAAGTAGATGTCCTAACCGACTTGCCAAAACTATAGTTTGTTAACAAGACATTTGTGGAGTGGTTGAAAAACTAGTGTATGTAAACTTCCGACTTCAAGCCCACAGGAGGGAAAGGATGAGCAGACTGGTTTTAATTAATCTAGTCTAGATTTAGGCTGAACCCTGTTCACTGGGGTGATAGAGCACACAGACGGACGGACGGACAGACAGACAGATCGATAGATCGATAGATAGAACTGCCGCAAAGTCCTATCCCCATCCTCAAGTCTTCCCTGTAAGTAGGAAGGGCAAAATGATTTGCACAAATCAATCTGTCCTGTCATTGGCTGAATCGCGGCCCCTGTGTTCTACACCACACGCTAAACAGCTAACCTTTCACCTGAAGGATGATGGTCGCTGAGTGAACCAGTCCTCTTCTTTCTTTTTGGCTCCGTGGCGGCGAAGGACATTGCGCTAGTCTGAGCGAGTCTGAACAGATGTCAGTGTTGGCCGTGGAGCCTCGCCAGTGACAGCAGGTACAGCTGGGCTCGAGGGGCAGCGGAGAGAGACAAGCAGCAGGCGAGAGGCAAATATATGTTTTACATCTCACAGCCTGTTCTGTCCTCCTCTTTCCCCCTCCCTCCATTACCAGATCAGAACATCTGCTTATTGTGCCTGGCACACCCTCCTCCTCACCCGCTATCTTCCTCACCCCCTCCTCCCTCCCTCCTCACCTTGAAGCGCCCCTCATTTACACTGCCTGGTGTGGGGTGAGAGGGAACAGCAGTCAGAAGAAAAAACAGACCTGGGTTCAAATACTATTCAAAATTATTTTTATCTATCATACTTTATCTGTTCTTCATTGAGCTTGCCTGCCTTAATGGACCAATTGAATAGTTTCAAAACGTTGAACGACGCCCACCTGGCACTCCAGGAAAGCTAGACCAAACGCTAGTAAGTATTTCATGATTTCAAATAGTATTTGAACCCAGGTCTTAGACAGACAGACACTCTCTTTCAGCCAACACTTGACAGGCACAAACACATGACCCAGCCTTCAGTCTCCCGCTGGAGGCGAGATCCTCTGGCTAGCCCCGACCCACGCTAATATTCTGCCGTCAGCCCAGTTAGCAGCAAGCACTGTAAACTGGGGAAGTGATGGATATCAGAGTCTTCCAGATAGGATATCAGAGTCAACAAGCCTGTTGCTTTAAGCTGATCCCTCTGTGCCCTCCAATATGGCAGCTATCTGGAAGCGTCTGTGTCTGTGCTCTCTGGAAGCCCCAAGAGGAGAGGAGACGTGTACGTTTCCCTCCCAGTGCAACCTGATCCACAGCAGAACTGAATAGAGCAGGCCTGTAGAGTCCTGCAGACTGCTCCCTGTGTTGCGCAATCAACATCATACGACTGAGAACTCTAGTCACTAATGATGCACATTAATGTTTTTGTGTTATAGTGCAGACAATGTGTATTCTAGACTGATAAATATATATACATATATATATATATATATATATATATATATATATATATATATATATATATATATATATATATAAATATATATATATAAAAAAAAAATATATATATATATATATATAAATATATATATATATATATATATATATATAAATATATATATATATATATAAATATATATATATATATATAAATATATATATATAAATATATATATATATATATATATATATATATATATATATATATATATATATAAATATACATATATGTATATATATTTATCGGTCTAGAATACACATTGTCTGCACTATAACTCAAAAACATTAATATATATATATATATAGGTTATGAAACAATATATATATATATATATATATATAGGTTATGAAACAAAATGGTAAATATTAATAATAATATAATTAATATATTTTTATATATATATACGACAATAGAATAACAATAGTGTAATATAGTAATAGAACTGTTAATAACTGTTAATAAGGGTCTACCAGAGACGAGTTGGAATCTAACTCAGCTTTCTGTATAGCTGGTCGATTGGACCTTTCACATTGAACACAATAGTCCAGAAACGTGCAAGTCCTGCTCATACCATGCGTTAATATGTTGAGCACCGAGTACTCATTCAGATAAATACATATAATACTTCAGTTACAGTTGGGATGATGAGGAAAACATGCAATGACTTTAAAAAGATGCCAAGAAGATTCCAGAGCATATATTATCCCTGTATTGGTGGCAATTATCCTCTATTTTCTAAATTGAACACTTAAGAGATTAAGCTTTATTTGTGCATCCCAAATGGCACCCTAGGCCCTATGGGCCATGGTCAAAAGTAGTGCACTTCAAAGGAAATAGAGGAACATTTGGTACGCATCCAATCATTTTGTTCATGTTCTCATAGCTTTAGCCAAGCGGAGGAGAGGAGCAGACAAATAAGCTCCAACTCTCTGGGGTGAAATTCTGAATTTCATGTAGCATTTTTTAAATGACTGGTGTGCCGGCCCTCTGGGTTATAACTTTGTAATTAGGATTATTAAACACACGCTGAACTAATTTTTTTTTTTTTTTTTTCATAATATACATGATCAATTAGCCTTTTAAAATGATAAACTTGGATTAGCTAAGACAATGTGCCATTGGAACACAGGAGTGATGGTTAATGATAATGGGCCTCTGTCCGCCTATGTAGATATTCCATAAAAAATCTGCCGTTTCCAGCTACAATAGTCATTTACAACATTAACAATGTCTACACTGTATTCCTGATCAATTTTATGTTATTTTAATGGACAAAAAATGTGCTTTTCTTTTAAAAACAAGGACATTTGTAAGTGACCCCAAACGTTTGAACGATTGTGTATATTTTTTTTACCCCTTTTTTTCTCCCCAATTTCGTGGTAACCAATTGGTAGTTACAGTCTTGTCCCAACGCTGCAAATCCCGTACGGACACGGGAGAGGTGAAGGTCAAGAGCCCTGCATCCTTTGAAACACGATCCTGCCAAGCAGCACTGCTTCTTGACACAATGCTCCCTTAACCCAGTAGCCAGCCGCACCAATGTATTGGAGGAAACGCCTTCCAGCTGGCGACCGTGTCAGCGTGCCCGGCCCACCACAGGACTCGCTTGAGCGATGGGACAAGGACATCCGGCCTGCCAAACCCTCCCCTAACCCGGAAAACGCTGGGCCAAACGTGCGCCGCCTCATGGGTCTCGCGGTAGCGGCTGGCTGCGACACAGCCCGGTACCGAACCAGGATCTGTAGTGACGCAGCTAGCACTGTAATGCAGTGCCTTAGACCACTGCACCACTCGGGAGACGTCATCTTGAATCAGAATGTGTGACTGACAAAATTTGAACTTGGGATCAACCACTTTTGTAAGCTACTTTCAATATGCTTTTAATTTTAAATTCTTATTTTATTGCAGCTTAAACAACCTGTTGTGACTAGGGGGCAGTATTTTCATTTTTGGAAAAATAACGTACCCAAAGTAAATGGGATATTTTGTTAGGACAAGATGCTAGAATATGCATATAATTGACAGCTTAGGATAGAAAACACTAAAGTTTCCAAAGCTGTAAAAATATTGTGAGTATAACAGAACTGATATTGCAGGCGAAAGCCTGAGAAAAATCCAATCCGGAAGTGCCTCGTGCTTTGAAAGCTCTGTGTTCCAATGCGTCCCTATTGAGCAGTGAATGGGCTATCAACCAGATTACTTTTTCTACGTATTCCCAAAGTGTCTATAGCATTGTGACGTAATTTTACGCATTTATGTTGAAGAATACCCGTAAGCGGCTACATTTTGTAGGTGGTCACCTGATGGCTCTCAGAGTGACTCTCGCGTAAAATACAGAGGTAGCCATTTTTCCAATCGGTCCTACTGAAAAACCAATTGTCCCGGTGGATATATTATCGAATAGATATTTGAAAAACACCTTGAGGATTGATTATAAACAACGTTTGCCATGTTTCTGTCGATATTATGGAGCTAATTTTGAATATTTTTCTGTGTTTTCGTGACCGTAATTTCCGGTCGATTTCTCAGCCAAACGTGAAGAACAAACAGAGCTATTTCGCCTACAAAAATAATATTTTTGGAAAAAATGAACATTGGCTATCTAACTGGGAGTCTCGTGAGAGAAAACATCCGAAGCTCATCAAAGGTAAACTATTTAATTTGATTGCTTTTCTGATTTTCGTGACCAAGTTACCTGCTGCTAGCTGGACTTAATGCTATGCTAGGCTATCGATAAACTTACACAAATGCTTGTCTTGCTTTGGCTGTAAAGCATTTTTTGAAATCTGAGATGACTGGGTGATTAACAAAAGGCTAAGCTGTGTCTCAGTATATTTCACTTGTGATTTTCATGAATAGGAATATTTCTAGTAATATTTATGCCTGTTGCGTTATGCTAATTAGTGTCAGTCGATGATTACGCTCCCGGATCCGGGATGGGGAGTATCAAGAGGATCTGCACATGATGTTATAAAAGCAAACATACTGAACAAAAATATAAACGCAACATGTAAAGTATTGGTCCCATGTTTCATGAGCTGAAATAAAAGATTCCAGAAATGTTCCATCAGCACAAAAACCTTATTTTTCACAAATGTGCACACATTTGTTTACATCCCTGTTAGTGAGCATTTCTCCTTTGCCAAGATAATCCATCAACCTGACAAGTGTGGCATACCAAGAAGTTGATTAAACAGCATGATCATTACACAGGTGCACCTTGTGCTAGGTTCAACAAAAAGACCACTCTAAAATGCTCAGTTTTGTCACACAACACAATGCCACAGGTGTCTCAAGTTTTGAGGGAGCGTGCAATTGGCATGCTGACTGCAGGAATGTCCACCAGAGCTGTTGCCAGAAAATGAAAAGGTTCACTTCTCTACCATGAGCCACCTCTAATGTCATTTTAGAAAATTTGGCAGTACGTCCAACCGGTCCAATGGCAGACCACGTGTAACCACTTCAGCCCAGCATCTCCACATCCGGCTTTTACACCTGCGGGATCATATGAGACCAGTGGGTGGGCATATGCCCTTCCAGGCCAACTAATGGCTGCGCCCCTGACCAGTCATGTGAAATCCATAGATTAGGGCCTAATTTTACATTTACACATTTCATTATATGTACTGTAACTCATTAAAATCGTTGTTGCATGTTGCATTTATATTTTTGTTCAGTATATACTGTATATGTCTGTCAATCAAGCTGAACAGGAAAGTAGTGATGTCTTTAATATCATGTCTTCAGTGTCAAATCATTCAACACACTGAATTCTATAGCCATCTTTATAACTTTGCCTAGCCTATCACTGAGGGCAGGGCGTTCACTTCAAAAGCCAGGCACCAAAGGATTGCTGGCAATGGCCACATCACACACAAACACACAGACACATACCACTTTGGGTGATAAAGGTACTTATAACCCTACATATACTGTATTTATGGATACCATTAAAAACAAAACTGCTATAAAGAAAATAGCTGACTGCAGAGTAAAAAGCCTGAAGGACCCAATTTCCTTCCGCAGCACCTGACGGACACAGACACAAGCAGATTGCTTTCCAGCACCAATTTTTGGAACCGGTGAAAAACGGCCGCTGCGGCCGCTCTGTGGTCCGAGATGAGTCATAAATCTTCCTTTATCTCCTTCGTGGTGGGAGCAGAAAAGGATGAGTTGTTTTTTTTCCATCTCATTCACATGTCTATCTGTCTGTTATCTGTGACCTTGAGCAAAGATTACTGATGCCCTGTCGGTGATATATGACACATCACACAGGCCAGCTTTTCATCCATTGAATTAACCCAGAGAGAGAGACCGAGAGAGAGAGAAAAATGCTAACCTGACTGCTATCAGCCAGGTGGATTTCTCACTGTTCATTTGTGCTCATATCCCGCCTCTCTCCATCCTTCTCTCCCACCCCCGTACATATCTCCCCCCCCCCCCCCCCAACCCGATTTTGAACAGACTGGGCAGAGAGAATTATGGGTAGCCAAGTTTGGTGGCAAATTGTTTATCTGATCTCTGCACGTCTCTGTGTTTTATAATCTAGTGTGTGTCGGCCCTGTCTCGTCCTCATAACAAATAGTACCTGTCAGTCCAGCCCTCTCCTATCTGGGCCAGAGGTAAAGAGAAGGGTAAGTAACCGCAAGGAAGAAAATACATCTCCTGGACAAAATACAAAGAGATATCTGGTGAGTGATGATATGGGAGATTCTAGTAACGACGCCTCAAAAGAAACAAGAAATAAAGATAAAAACAGACAAAGATTAAGGAAACAAATGACTGTACATGAAGTGTTAACAGGTTACGTAATGTCAAGAGATATGTATTTATCTGAATGAGTAGTGAGAGCAGGTTCAAGTATTACAGTACTAGTTGTGTTATTGTCCTATCGACTGTGGAATACTAAAGTCAGTCCACACATTGAAAGGAGCAATGGCACAAACAAGACATAATGCATCATGTTTTAAATACGCCCAAATAATGGTGCTTTAAATGAACTAGACAGCGACCACTTTATTCCAAAACAAAATGTAAAATCATACGTCAGGCCAGCCAGGACGGCTACAGTATTGGGACTTAAAAGGCTCTACATTACAGAGTAATTGCCGTTCCTCTCCAGGCTCTACGAGTTCATTAACCGCAAGCTAATCGCTCTCAAATTGGCTCATCTTCAGATCGGACTGAATAAATTGCATTCAGTTCAGTAAAAACTGTCTGTTCTGTTTTTCATAAAGGGGTCGTAGAGCAGACATAAAGGGGTCGTAGAGCAGACATAAATGGGTCGTAGAACAGACATAAAAGGGTCGTAGAGCAGACAAAGGGGTCGTAGAGCAGACAAAGGGGTTGTTGAGCAGAAAAAAAGGGGTTGTTGAGCAGATATAAAGGGTTCGTAGAGCAGACATAAGGGGTCATAGATAAGATATAAGGGGTCGTAGAGCTGAACAGTCTCTACAAATATTTTTCTCTTCTTTGTGTTTTTTGGGTGATCCCACAAGCTCAGAAATAAAATATGACACAACGTGGGAAGTGGTGTAAACCATTATCATAATGGCAGTGCTCATGATCTATTTAATTTTATATGCAGTCTTTGACCCAAACAAAACGAACTCTCTCCTTATGATACTGCTGCACATCCATTTACTATAAACAGATATGCTCACACTTCTATGACCTAAAGAGCAGTCCTCAGAGCAGTATTCCTAGGGAAAGATCGACAAAACGAAGTCTCAGTAACATGTCACAGTACCTTTATGACAAAACAAGTCACATACTGTAAACTAAACCAAAGCTCTGCAGGATACAGTGCATTCGGAAAGTATTCAGACTAGAGGTCGATCGATTATGATTTTTCAACGCTTATTGGAGGACCAAAAAAAACGATGCCGATTTGTATTTATTTATTTGTAATAATGACAATTACAACAATACTGAATGAACACTTATTTTAACTTAATATAATACATAAATAAAATCAATTTAGCCTCAAATATGTAATGAAACATGTTCAATTTGGTTTAAATAATGCAAAAACAAAGTGTTGGAGAAGAAAGTAAAAGTGCAATATGTGCCATGTAAGAAAGCTAACGTTTAAGTTCCTTGCTCAGAACATGAGAACATATGAAAGCTGGTGGTTCCTTTTAACATGAGTCTTCAATATTCCCAGATAAGAAGTTTTAGGTTGTAGTTATTATAGGACTATTTCCCTCTATACCATTTTTATTTCATTAACCTTTGACTATTGGATGTTCTTATAGGCACTTTAGTATTGCCAGTGTAACAGTATAGCTTCCGTCCCTCTCCTTGCTCCTCCCTGGGCTCAAACCAGGAACACAACGACAACAGCCACTCTCGAAGCAGCGTTACCCATGCAGAGCAAGGGGAACAACCACTCCAAGTCTCAGAGCGAGTGACGTTTGAAACACTATCAGCGCGAGCTAACTAGTTAGCCATTTCACTTCGGTTGCACCAGCCTCATCTTGGGAGTTGATAGGCTTGAAGTCATAAACAGCGCAATGCTTGACACACAACGAAGAGCTGCTGGCAAAACGCACGAAAGTGCTGTTTGAATGAATGCTTACAAGCCTGCTTCTGCCTACCACCGCTCAGTCAGATACTTTGATACTTGTATGCTTGTATGCTCAGTCAGATTATATGCAACACAGGACACGCTAGATAATATCTAGTAATATCCACCATGTGTACTTAACTAGTGATTATGATTGAATTATTGGTTTTTATAAGATAAGTTTAATGCTAGCTAGCAACTTACCTTGGCTTACTGCATTCGCGTAACAGGCAGGCTCCTTGTGGAGTGCAACGAGAGGCAGGTCGTTATAGCGTTGGACTAGTTAACTGTAAGGTTGCAAGATTGGATCCCCCGAGCTGACAAGGTGAAAATCTGTCGTTTCTGCCCCTGAACAAGGCAGTTAACCCACCGTTCCTAGGCCATCATTGAAAATAAGAATGTGTTCTTAACTGACTTGCCTTGTTAAATAAATATTAAATAAAGGTGTAAAACTAAAAAACTTCCAAATCGGTGTCCAAAAATACCGATTTCCGATTGTTGTGAAAACTTGAAATTGGCCCTAATTAAATCGGCCATTCCTTTTAATCGGTCGACCTCTAATTCAGACCACTTGAATTTTCCACTTTGTTAAGTTATAGCCTTATTCTAAAATGTATTACAAATAAAAAAACAGAAAAATCACATTTACATAAGTATTCAGATTCTTTACTCAATACTTATTTGAAGCAGCGATTACATTCTCGAGTCATCTTGGGTATGACGTTACAAGCTTGGCACACCTGTATTTGGGGAGTTTCTCCCATTCTTCTCTACAGGTGCTCTCAAGCTCTGTCAGGTTGGATGTGGAGCGTCACCTCACAGCTATTTTCAGGTCTCTCCTGAGATGTTCGATTTGGTTCAATTCTGGGCTCTGGCTGGGTCACTCAAGGACATTCAGAGACTTGTCCCGAAGCCACTCCTGCGTTGTCTCTAATGTGTGCTTAGGGTCTTTATCCTGTTGAAAGGTGAACCTTCACCCCAGTCTCCTGAGTGCTCTGCAGCAGGTTTTCAATAGTACGCAAGTATAAACACCATGGGACCACGCAGCCATCATACCGCTCAGGAAGGAGACGCATTCTGTCTCCTAGGGATGAATGTACATTGGTGCGAAAAGTGCAAATCAATCCCAGAACAGCAGCAAATGACCTTGTGAAGATGCTGGAGGAAACAGGTACAAAAGTATCTATATCCAAAGTAAAACTAGTCCTATATCGACATAACCTGAACGGCCGCTCAGCAAGGAAGAAGCCACTGCTCCAAAACCACCATAAAAAAGCCAGAATATGGTTTGCAACTGCACATGGGGACAAAGATCGTACTTTTGGAGAAAGGTCCTCTGGTTTGATGAAACAAAAATAGAACTGTTTGCCCATAATGAACATCAGTATGTTTGGAGGAAAAAGGGGGAGGCTTGCAAGCCGAAGAACACCATCCCAACCGCGAAGCACGGGGGTGGCAGCATTATGTTGTGGGGGTGCTTTGCTGCAGGAGGGACTGGTGCACTTCACAAAATAGATGGCATCATGAGGAGGAAGGAAAATTACGTGGATATATTGAAGCAACATCTCAAGACATCAGTAAGGAAGTTCAAGCTTGGTCGCAAATGGGCCTTCCAAACGCACAATGACCCCAAGCATACTTCCAAAGTTGTGGCAAAATGGCTTAAGGACAACAAAGTCAAGGTATTAGAGTGGCCATCACAAAGCCCTAACCTCAATCCCATAGAAAAGGTGTGGGCAGAACTGAAAAAGCGTGAGTGAGCAAGGAGGCCTACAAACCCGACTCAGTTACACCAGCTCTGTCAGGAGGAATGTGCCAAAATTCACCCAACTTATTGTGGGAAGCTTGTGGAATGCTATCCAAAATGTTCAGTTAAACAATTTAAAGACAATGCTACCAAATACTAATTGAGTGTATGTAAACTTATGACCCACTGGGAATGTGATGAAAGAAATAAAAGCTGAAATAAATCATTATCTCTAATATTATTCTGACATTTCACATTCGTAAAATAAAGTGGTTATCCTAACTGACCTAAGACAGAGAAGGATTAAATGTCAGGAATTGTGAAAAACTGAGTTTAAATGTATTTGTAAATAAGGTATTCCTGTTTTTTATTTTTAATACATTTGCAAAAAATGTCTAAAAACCTGTTTTTGCTTTCTCAATACGGGATATTGTGTGTAGATTGATTAGCTACTGTTAAAACACACTCCTCCTATTCTGCTCCTAAACAACAATTAATACTGTATAACAGACATATTCTACTCCACATGGAATATACTTCCCTAAACTACAACACTACACTAGGCCTTAGGCTAAATCAAATATAATCCAATGAGAGGTCAGCGCAGGTTAAGTATCATTTAGACAGGAAAGCACCAGTTAATATTGAACATTTATATTGAATATTGAACATTTCAACAACAACAGTTCCAATATGAAGACCCCAGTAACCATGTTCACTTCCCTCTCCAATCACTAAACAGCTTCTAAACGACTGTAACAGTTTTCCTCCTCTTCTGAGGAGGAGTAGGAAAGATCGGACCAATGCGCAGCGTGGTAAGTGTCCATATTTTAATGAAATATAACCGAACACTGAATACAAAAGAACAAGAGAAATAAATGAAAACCGAAACAGTTCTGTATGGTAAAACACAGACACAGAAAACAACTACCCACAAATCATAGTGGGAAAACAGGCTGCCTAAGTATGGTTCTCAATCAGAGACAACGAATGACAGCTGCCTCTGATTGGGAACCATACCAAGCCAAAACCAGAAATACAAAACATAGAATACAAAACATAGAATGCCCACCCCAACTCACGCCCTGACCAAACTAAAACAGAGACATAAAAAAGGAACTAAGGTCAGGACGTGGCAACGACACTGTAGACAGAACCACTCCATCCATATGTGTGAATGAATGTCCTACCAACCAGAAGGCCACAGACCTATACAGACCCACTCTCAGTCTGCTAAGTGACAATATAACCATTAGATCTGCTCTCTCAAATCAATTGCCCCGCATCGTCTGTACAACTGACACATCTACAACTTCTTCCATTTGTTCCATTTGTTATATGGTGCTCCATCTGGCCATGGTCGTTTGGCGTTTTAATTTAGTTGCCTCCCGCTCTCTAATCTGTCTCATATTTACAAATGGTGTCAGCCTCCGCCTGCCCGCTCCACATACGTTTTGGAGCGAACCCCACCAGCCGTCGTCCCCGCAGTAAATCTGCGACGAAGCGTTTATTAATAGACAGTAACAGATGTTTAACTGATTGTTGATTGCTAGTCTTGTTGACCACTGAAATATGCTCATAAATGGAATGGAATGTACAGTGCAGTGGAACACAGGCCTCTCCTTGGCAGAGAGGGGCACTAGTGCCAACTAGCTGGGTAGCTAGAGAGTATCTCTCTCTCCCACCATCTATGTTGCTCTCTCTGCCCCGTCTATATCCCTTTCACTCTCTGAGGTACAGAACCATATGGTCAGCTGTTGAGGAAGACACACTCACACAGAGGGCCGCCCACCCGCCCGTCCGTCCGTCCGTCCGTCCGTCCGTCCGTCCGTCCGTCCGTCCGTCTGTCTGTCTGTCTGTCTGTGTGAAAGGAGGCAACTGTTTTGCCACCGACAGACACTCCCTCCTGACAGACACGTAGCTGGAAAGTGACAAGACGCATCTCAGTTGTCACTCATCAGCAGCAGCAGCCTCTACTGACCGATCGGCCATTCATCTCCTAGTAAGTGGGTGACATGTTTGACTTCCAATACTTTGGAATAGCATCACGGCACTCTGTGAAAAGTTCTCACAGAACTGTAAGTTAACATCAACATTGCGTTTCTCAGCGATATGCTGGAATGTAAACTACTGTAAATAATATTCTGTATATACTATTCATGTGAATAATATTAAAATATCAACATTTTTCTGCCTGTCATTTGGTTGTATAGGTTGAGTTTCGTGATCAATTACTGTGGTAATGTGACAATAAAGAATGACATAAAAACATAACCTCTGATAAAGCAATATGGAGAGAGATTAATGCTGCAGCTCGTAAAGTGTTTAACCTCAGTTCTGTTATGTAAACTGGGTTGCTTTTGGTTAAGGTTACTGCAGTGCTTAATAGAACCCTCTCAGAAAGAGTAATAATTTATCCACACAGTTTTCTGTTTACAGCCCTGGACCCAGTGAGAGAAACAACAAGTTGCAAACTGTGACAAGTTACAAACCTTTAAAGCGGTCAGTAAATATTTGTGTCACTCTATCCAGTAGTGTTATATTACCTGGGCACATTTATCTGACAGGCGCTAAATCTCAAATCTCCCAAACAATTTCCATGAGGCCACAACAAAATAAATTACAGCCAGACACAAGCATATGACTAGATATTTAAACCAACAAGATGGTCCACAAAGAGGGGACACCATAAATATTGACAACTAGCAGTGGCAGATTTTGGTGGGAGGCGGAGAGGTGAACAGGAGGAGAAAAAAAAAGAAATCGCTCAATAGTGTTTTCCTGTTCGGTTAATGGCATGGTTTATACCAGTCCCTGGAAACAGTTTGTATCCTCCAATAGTGTTTTCCTGTTCGGTTAACGGCATGGTTTATACCAGTCCCTGGAAACAGTTTGTATCCTCCAATAGTGTTTTCCTGTTCGGTTAACGGCATGGTTTATACCAGTCCCTGGAAACAGTTTGTATCCTCCAATAGTGTTTTCCTGTTCGGTTAACGGCATGGTTTATACCAGTCCCTGGAAACAGTTTGTATCCTCCAATAGTGTTTTCCTGTTCGGTTAACGGCATGGTTTATACCAGTCCCTGGAAACAGTTTGTATCCTCCAATAGTGTTTTCCTGTTCGGTTAACAGCATGGTTTATACCAGTCCCTGGAAACAGTTTGTATCCTCCAATTGTGTTTTCCTGTTCGGTTAACGGCATGGTTTATACCAGTTCCTGGAAACAGTTTGTATCCTCCAATAGTGTTTTCCAGTTGGCTCACCTTTCTGATA
Organism: Oncorhynchus mykiss; assembly: GCF_057628025.1. Classification (NCBI taxonomy): domain Eukaryota; kingdom Metazoa; phylum Chordata; class Actinopteri; order Salmoniformes; family Salmonidae; genus Oncorhynchus; species Oncorhynchus mykiss. The sequence goes on along the minus strand of NC_143022.1, from coordinate 85,820,466 downwards.
TTCCTCAGCTCTTTCCGTCAGAAGCTGTCAAACACACCAACTATAATATATAGCCGTTCCAACCAGAACAGCTGTATCAATTCCTCTTGCCTCTCCTACCCTGCATTAAATCATACATCAAGATTAATTGATTTCCCGACACTCACAGAAAATAAAATTAATTTTCATGCATATTTTCCCTCCACCATCCCCCAGCATATGAAGTTGGTATATGGCAAGTCATTGACGTTTTTAAATATTTATAGGATAAAAACATGATAAAGTGTTCTGCATGCAGTTGTATGCAGCCCAGTACTAGCTAGCGGTGTGCTGGGACAACAGCAGAACTCCCTCTTGCCTGTATAAATAATAGATGTATTACCATACATCTTAGTTCAACAGCAATCTCTCTCTCCCTCCCTCCCTCTTTCACACAGTGGCAGTTTGACTAATGTGGATGGCCAATTTGGACAGGAAACTAGTAAGACACACCATTCTGTGGCAGCCATTTTATGGTGACCTTCATCCACCTCCGTTTGCCAAGCTAAATAAAGATAACTATCTGTGCACAAGAGGTTGGAGCTGTGGACAAGACTGACTTAATGGTACCAAGTAAAGAACACGGCTACTTTACTGTAGGAACCAGCACCATCACATGACTAAAAATGTGATACTAATTCTGGACATAAAGTCACATCACATTCATGATTGAAACACATTGATCCCATGCCTTAAAGGCAGACAAAATAACGTTGCCACAAGCAGCACAGGAGATATTGAGATGAGCGTGATCCAAGACTTTGCTCTCACAGTCACACAGTATCTGCGCACGTCCACGGGTTCACTTCACACTGTTCACAGCCTGGAGGCCAGGGCACCATTACAGAGGAGAAGTTGAGCATCACGCGTCAACGCGCTTAGTTGTTGCGGAAATTGATCAACTATGCTGTTTACTTTCTGTATCTACAGTACCAGTCAAAAGGTTGGACACACTTACTCATTCCAGGGTTTTTCTTTATTTTTGCTATTTTCTACATTGTAGAATAATATTGAAGACATCAAAACTATGAAATAACACATATGGAATCATGTAGTAACCAAAAAAAGTGTTAAACAAATCTAAATATATTTTGTATTTGAGATTCTACAAACAAGCCACATTTTGCCTTGATGACAGCTTTGCACACTCCTGGCATTCAAGACAGCAAACCTTAAGACAAGACAGCAGGCCTTAGGCTTAAGACAAGACAGCAGACCTTAGGCTTAAGACAAGACAGCAGACCTTAGGCTTAAGACAAGACAGCAGACCTTAGGCTTAAGACAAGACAGCAGACCTTAGGCTTAAGACAAGACAGCAGACCTTAGGCTTAAGACAAGACAGCAGACCTTAGGCTTAAGACAAGACAGCAGACCTTAGGCTTAAGACAAGACAGCAGACCTTAGGCTTAAGACAAGACAGCAGACCTTAGGCTTAAGACAAGACAGCAGACCTTAGCAGAACTTGAACCACATACATGAGAAGGCTGGCTAGCTACTGGGGAAAACACTGTTAGCTAACAGCTCCTGGGCAAAATAGCCTATTTTTATGTACCCTTCTAAATGAGTCACAGTAAACTAAACTGTCTAAAGGAAGAACTGCAGAAAAATGTATTTTTACAAATTCAACACATTATGTCTCCAATAAAAGTCCCATTACAACACATTATGTCTCCAATAAAAGTCCCATTACAACACATTGTCTCCAATAAAAGTCCTACTACAACACATTATGTCTCCAATAAAAGTCCCATTACAACACATTATGTCTCCAATAAAAGTCCCATTACAACACATTGTCTCCAATAAAAGTCCTACTACAACACATTATGTCGCCAATAAAATTCCCATTACAACACATTATGTCTCCAATAAAAGTCCCATTACAACACATTGTCTCCAATAAAAGTCCTACTACAACACATTATGTCTCCAATAAAAGTCCCATTACAACACATTATGTCTCCAATAAAAGTCCCATTACAACACATTATGTCTCCAATAAAAGTCCCATTACAACACATTGTCTCCAATAAAAGTCCTACTACAACACATTATGTCTCCAATAAAAGTCCTACTACAAACACATTATGTCTCCAATAAAAGTCCTACTACAAACACATTATGTCTCCAATAAAAGTCCTACTACAAACACGTCTCCAATAAAAGTCCTACTACAACACATTATGTCTCCAATAAAAGTCCCATTACAACACATTGTCTCCAATAAAAGTCCTACTACAACACATTATGTCTCCAATAAAAGTCCCATTACAACACATTATGTCTCCAATAAAAGTCCCATTACAACACATTATGTCTCCAATAAAAGTCCCACTACAACACATTGTCTCCAATAAAAGTCCTATTACAACACATTATGTCTCCAATAAAAGTCCCATTACAGCACGTCGTCTCCAATAAAAGTCCCATTACAACACATTATGTCTCCAATAAAAGTCCCATTACAACACATTATGTCTCCAATAAAAGTCCCATTACAGCACATGTCGTCTCCAATAAAAGTCCCATTACAACACATTATGTCTCCAATAATAGTCCCATTACAACACATTATGTCTCCAATAAAAGTCCCACTACAAACACATTACGTCTCCAATAAAAGTCCCATTACAACACATTGTCTCCAACAAAAGTCCCATTACAACACATTATGTCTCCAATAAAAGTCCTACTACAAACACATTATGTCTCCAATAAAAGTCCTACTACAAACACATTATGTCTCCAATAAAAGTCCTACTACAAACACATTATGTCTCCAATAAAAGTCCCATTACAGCACATGTCGTCTCCAATAAAAGTCCCATTACAACACATTATGTCTCCAATAAAAGTCCCATTACAACACATTGTCTCCAATAAAAGTCCCATTACAACACATTATGTCTCCAATAAAAGTCCCATTACAACACATTATGTCTCCAATAAAAGTCAGGTTACAAACACATTGCCCAATGTCCCTTACAACAAAGGGGTGATAAACACTAGTTTTCACCCCCATATTTGATTTAGGTTAGCATGAGTATAATTACAGGTTGTCATTCCTTCCAAACATGTGGAGCAAGAAAACTAAAGGCTGACTTATATAACTCTGTAGACACCAAAGGAGTCTCCAAAGTTAACCAACCCTGTGAACGGGTTTGGTAACTTGTCAATTTAAATCTTAACAGTGAAGTTAGGTAAGTCGGGAGCTTGTGGAGCAGGGCTTTTTAAACAAAAACAGCGTAGTGTGGTTCTAGTTAAATTGGTCTGTCTAGCGAGAGCCTCTAATTATCCTACAGGAAGGCTAATTAGCATTAAGCATACCACCACAACAACAGCCACCGCACAAACCGCACCAATTTCTCCAATAATCATTGGCGACACTGAACCACTGTGCCACCAAGCTGCTTCACCAATGAGACCAATGAGAACTAAATGATGCCCGCAACACAACGGGCCATTCCAACAACTCCTGCTGAGCGTCTGAAATCATTTTTCACTCCTCCCTGATTGGTCCAATCAACAAGGAATCCCAGAAGACCTAATAAGCCTACCTGCTCATTAATATCATACAGATGAAAATGATCTGCAATTTCAAAACACTCTTTAACAAATCATTAGGCCGATGACCTCATGGATATGCCGGGAGAGGAGTGTTGGGGCCACTGGGGACGTGGAATAAAAACGCTGTTGATAGAGCTGATAGAGAAATGATATCAGGTCTTTGTCATCGTGGAGATGAGATTCAGCGTGTATTAAGCAGCGCCCCGCAGAGGAACAGGCATTATCCCTGTTCACAACATATACTATTGGAGTCATCTACCACAATGCAACTGGGGTCAAATACAGATCAGTGCAACTAGCTCAAAGTTCAATATCATTCTTCCTTTTAACATTGTTCATGAAATAACTTCATCTATTGAACTAAATAGTCAGAATGTCCCTTTATTTTAAACATCGTAAGAAAAGCATGAAGCATGTATACAATACAATGTTGCCAAGTCTGTGTCTGTTGAGCAAGTAAATCCTACTCTCTAAACCTGCTAATAAAGATCTTGATAACTGGCAACCCTGTCTAATGAAAGTGTATGTTGTGTTGTAAGGTAATAAATCCTGTCTAGTAGCATGATGCTGGGGCTCTGTTCGTGAGCAGCTAAACAGACACAAACATGTGTGGAAGAACTATGGGGAATACAGTTAAACATTTGACATGGATGGATGGTTATAGATGGATAGATGGATGGTTATAGATGGATAGATGGACGGATGGATGGTTATAGATGGATAGATGGATGGTTATAGATGGATAGGTGGATGGATGGATGGTTATAGATGGATAGGTGGTTGGATGGATGGTTATAGATGGATAGATGGACGGATGGATGGTTATAGATGGATAGATGGACGGATGGATGATTATAGATGGATAGATGGATGGACGGATGGATGGTTATAGATGGATAGATGGACGGATGGATGGTTATAGATGGATAGATGGACGGATGGATGGTTATAGATGGATAGGTGGACGGATAGATGGAAGGATGGTAGATTGATAGATGAATTAAAGAGATGTCATTTCCCCATTTGGTTCCTAGGCTTGTGGCATATATTGCTGCCGACTGATATATTACTTACTTGTTTTGTCATCTGGAGTTAATGTTCCTTGTCCTGGGAACAAAAACTATTTAGAATGGCAACTTCCACAAGTCAAGCTCTGCTATTTCCCAGGCCCTGTCTCTGCTATCTGTCTCCATTGAAATATTCTCTATTTATTTTGGAAAACTTAAATAACTGCTGTTATGTCCGCCTTGCGCTGGCATGAACCAGAGAGAGAATATTCATCATTATAATACTTAGCACAGAGGGGAGAGAAAAAAAACATTGAGCTGCACTATTGCAAACATGATTTAGCCTCAATGGAGGCTGCAGGAATCCAAGGCTGTCAGACACTGAAGTAAATTCAGATCCTGTAAATATATTAGGATACTGACTAATGCTTTTAGTTGCTATCTGCTTGTGTAAACTATGGGCAGGATTCCTGACGGCAGGTATGTATCCTAAATGACACCCTAACCCCTATGAAGTGGTATCCTAAATGACACCCTAACCCCTATGAAGTGCACTACTTTTGACCAAAGCTCAATGGAACCTGGTCAAAAGTAGTGCACTATATAGGGTGGTATTTGGTATGCAAGCAGCCCAGCTCTGCAGTGTCTGCTAGTGTGTCTTAGTGAGAGAGCGGGGAAAGGATAAACACTGTGTTTTCCTTCTGTACAACGTCACAATTAAGGGGAACGTGTGAGGAGATCCATAGCAGTTGGCTTGTCCGTTCGCCTTCCAACAGTGAACCTGGTCGTGTTAACCATTGCCAGACTCCTGGTAAAAGCTCATAACAGAAACAACTAAAGGAACAGATGCACTCAAAACATGGCCGCCTTTATCCCTATTCCACCAGTGGACTACGATGTTGTAGTCCAAACATTTAAATGGTGTTCTGCTATTAAGACCGAGCAGCTACCTCGCAGGTTAACTTGACAATATTGTGAAAAGTTAGAGCCATGTAGGTGAGAGCAGTGATGTGGATAGTATTCTATTTGCAAGCATTGCTATAAACCCTCAGATTTACGACTCATCATCATCCTGGATGTCCAAGGGTAGCTCATACAAACAGCCCTGAGAGCTAGGTTGCATCCCAAAGGGCACCCTATTCCCTATATAGAGCACTACTTTTGAACAGAGCTCTATGGGCACAGGTCAAAAGTAGTGCACTAAATAGGGTATAGGATGCAATACAGATACAGGCTAGTGTGTGATGTACGGGCCTAGCAGGATATAATATGCCAAGGTCATTGGACTGATAGTGTAGCCTACTCTATCATAGCACTGCCATAGCTAGGCAGAGAAAACATAATTCAAAAGGTTAAACAACAACCGATTGGGGAGAGACTAATAGGGAGAGAAAGTGTGTGTGTGTGGTTTTACTATCCTTGTGGAGACCAGAAGTCCTCACAAGGATAGTAAAACAAGGACAATTCGGGCAAGTGGGGACATTTTGCCGGCTATTATAGGCTTAAGGGTTAGGTTTAGTGTTACGGTTACAATTAGGGCAAGGGTTTTTTTATGAGCCTGGTCTTATTTATATTGAAGCATATTGGATATCATTCAAATTCCATTCACCCAGCTCAATGTGACATTGATAGGTTTAGGCTCTACATGATACAAGAATTTGCCCTATACCCATCATGAGGTTGCAACAATCTAGCCTACAAATTAAAGTTTACAACGTAGGTGCACAGGCCAAGAGACAAATTGGAGTAATCAAGGTGACAGAGAGTAACATTCAATACACACTCTTGCCTGCATCTAATCTGATCTGTAACCTTTATTCCAAACACGAGAGTTTCTAATGGAAGTCAGGTAGGTCCATCCCCGTTTTGTTCAATTTGCTTCCTTTGAAGAAATGTTTTGCAACAGAATCGGCGGAATGAATACACCCTGATGACCAGCACACACAGTTCACTTTCATAGCAGCCATACAATCAGCATTATCACATCTACCTGCTCTCCTCCTCCCACATTTTCCCTTTGCTTGTGGACTTCAGTGCACAACACAACAGCTGTCTGTGACCAGGTGAAAAAAACTCTACAAGCCAAACCTTCATACCATAACCACTACACACAGCCTACATCGTTGCCACCATATTAGCTAATGTCATAGCCAACATAGCTACTAGCCTAAAGGCCAGCTGATGGAGATAGAGTCGTTTCCATCTTACCGTCCAAACGCATTGTTTGCGGCCGGCAATACACTCGTATCCCCCATGGACCGGTTCATATCCTTACATGGTCTCTCCTATCATTGCTATGCAGATGACGCTCAACTACTTTTCACCTTCCACCACCCAGGTGGCGACATGTATCTCTGAGTGCCTGTCAAATATCTCAACTTGGATGTCGGCCCATCACCTCAAGCTCAACCCAGACAAGACAGAGCTGCTCTTCCTCCCGGGAAGGCCTACCAGCTCAAAGACATCACAGTCGACAATCCACAGTGTCGCTCTCCCAGAGTGCAAAGAACATTGGCATGATCCTTGAAAACACCCTGTCATTCTCCGAAAACATCAAAGCAGTGACTCAAAGAAGAAGCTTGTCCTCTCCCGTCTGGACTACTGAAACTTGCTGTTGGCACCGCTTGTGCCATAAAACCCTTGCAACTTATCCAGAATGCTGCAGCCCACCTGCCTTTCAACCTTTCACTCCACTGACTTCCAGTTGAAGCTTGGGTCCACTACAAGACCATGGTGCTTACCTATGGAACAGAAAAAGGAACTTACTCTACCTACCTTCAGGCTATGCTCAAACCCTACACCCCAACCCTAGCACATTCTGCAACCTCAGGTCTCTTGGCCCTTCCACCCCTATGGGAGGGCAGCTCAGCCCAGTCCAAGCTCTTCTCTGTCCTGGCACCCCAATTGTGAAACCAGCTTCCCCCTTAAGCTAGGACAACAGAGCCCTGTCGATCTTCTGAAAACATCTGAACAGCTACCTCTTGAAACAGTATCTCAAATAATCCTCCTCATCACCTCAACCCCGCCCCCCAAAATATGGAAAATATGCATACTTTCTTTATGAAACACTCTACCATGCTAGAGTGACTAATGCCTAGGGATGTTGCGTATCGCCAATCAGGTTGCAGTAGTCTGTTGTTTACCCCTGGCTGAACACAGGGCGCAACATCAGGAACTGGCATTAGCCACTACTGGCATTAGCCACTATCATGATAGAAAGTATGCATATTTCCTCTAGTTAAGGAGGAAATCGACGCCTTTGCAGCCTGAATGGAGAAAGGTTTAGGCAAGAACTGATCCACGGGGGATACGAGTGTATTGCCGGCTGCATACAATGCGTTTGGACGGTAAGATGAAACCATCAATAGCAGACCAATATCGTCACCTGCTGGCCTTTGGGCTACATAGCTACTACAACTAATGCGCTAGTAAACCCAAAATCCAATCAATGTGTACAATCACGCAGTAGTGTATAGAAAGCAGTTTAGCAGTTACACAGGCGGGCCCCAGTGGCAATAAATTAATACAACCGAAAGCTTAACTTGACTTGAAATTGGAATGGCCTTAGCCAGTTAGCTAATATAAATAGCATTCCTCTCTGTTTGAGTCAGGTTGTTGAGTAGGCTAAATTAGCTACATTAGCTAGCTAAATAAGTGAAAGAGGAAAAAAATACAACAAAATATATCTCTCTCTGATGCTTCTCATACATTTCAGAAATTAATTTGTTCAAAACTATTGTCTTTCTCTCTTTGAGTCAACTACTCACTACATTTTATGCACTGCAGTGCTAGCTAGCTGTAGCTAATGCTTTCAGTTCAAGATTTATTTTCTGATCCTTTGATTGGAAGTACAACATGTCAGTTCCTGCTGCAAGAGCTCTGATAGGTTGGAGGACGTCCTCCGGAATTCATCATAATTACTTTGTAAGTCTACGGAAGGGGGTGAGAAACATGAGCCTCCTAGGTTTTGTATGGAAGTCACTCTGCCAAAATGAGGATGAAAATAGCTGTCCTCCGGCTACACCATGGCGCTACCCTCCAAAGGGCTGTTAAGGCTACTGTAGACCTTTAAATAAAATCAAATAAAAAATGTATTTGTATTGGTTACATACACATACATAGCAGATGTTATTGCGGGTGTTGCGAAAGGCTACTGTAGATCTTTATTGCAAAACAGTGTGTTTTAATCAGTTATTAGGTGATGTGAATATATTAAGTATAGTTTTATCTCAAATAAATTCACTATTTTTATTTGTATAAATTCACTAAGTAGGATGGTCCTCTCCTTCCTCCTCCGAGGCACCTCCACTGGTGTGTGTGAGTATGCAAATGCATGTGTAGGCCTAGAAAAGACATATGACAGACGTAACTTCCCATACAATCCATTTTTATGGTATTTTGTCTTTAGGAACATCATAGAGTGCTGAGCCTTCAGTTAAAAGTTGTTAATGTTCTAGCCAGGGCCTCCTGGTGAATCTAAGTGCAGTGCAAGTCTATGTATCCTGTAGAACATCAAAATCCTCCCCTCATGGAGAACTCCCATGCCATGAGATGTCATAAACATGAAATACACTCAGTCATACCGGCTCTCCCTTTGTCCTTGGATAAACTATACTCCATATGTAAGTTTAAGTGCCTTCAAACACCGAAGTCCCCTCACAGACGCTATGTGTGTGTGCGCGTACTATGCATGCATGCATAAATGAGTACACACACACACACACACACACACACACATCCAGTTGAGTGTTCAAGTAGTCCTATCATATAAAGTATCTGCTACAACGCATAAAATTGTTTTGCATACCGTGAAGATGCATAAAAAAACAACAAGATGTTTTTATCAGTCCCCTCACTCTGCAGTAATCAAAGCGATACGGTCTGACCGACAATCCAATATCCAAGGTTCAGAAAACATGCAGAGCATAAATCACTCCACTGTCATGTTCCATTTTTACTACAGCATTGAGCCGCTATAACCATAACAGCAGCTAGATTGTTACAAGGAGACTAACCAATCAACTGTACTGCAGGCAGGTAGTGTTTCTGTCCCAAAATGCACCCTATTCCCTATGTAGTATACTACTTTTGAGCAGAGATCACAGAAAAGTAGTAAACTACATAGGGCATATGGTGCCTTTTGAGACGCAAACAGTGTCTTCTTTTCCTTAGCCAAACCATGTGGGGAGGATAGCACTTTATCTGGCTCTCTGTCACAGAGCTGCTAGGCCAATCTACACTGTATGGAGGAGATGTACATTAAAAGAAACTTCAGTAGTCCATTTCTGACCACATTGTGAATAGGTCATGAGTTACTTTTAGTCAAATTTACACACTAACAACAATAAGGCGGAAAATAAAATGGAACACATTGACAGTATTTTTATTTCATGGTTTATATTATTTTCTCTCGTTTCTCAAAATGGAATATATAATGCTTTCGGAAAGTATTAAGGTGCATTGACTTTTTCCACATTTTTTAACGTTTCGGACTTAAATCTAAAATGGATTAAATGTTTTGTTTTCCCTGATGAATCTACACACAATACCCCATAATGACATCACAATACCCCATAATGACATCACAATACCCCATAATGACATCACAATACCCCATAATGACATCACAATACCCCATAATGACAAAGCAAAAACATGTTTTTAGAAATGTTTGCTAACAAAAATAAAATATCACATTTACATAAGTTCAGTGGTTTGTCCTTTAAAAGTTGCAGCGTACTGCAGCACAGCTTGCGTGGTGCCGCAGAATTCTATGGCACGTTATTTAAGTGTCAGTCATCGTAACCATTAAAGTGAGTTAGTGCTAGTTTGACCACCAGAGGGCATCTTTGAGAAGCATTTGACAGTGACTGTACTAGAGAATTTAAAACCTTTTTTTGTAAGAACATAGCATATGGGACTGATTTGAGGACATTTTGCTAAATTAATTTGATTAATATTATGGTGTGTCTATTCCAAGAAAAACGAACAACTGAAAATATGGCGCTATACAACGTGATGGTAGGGAGTAGGCTACAGTACTGGGCAATGTAGCTATCTCGTGTCGTGCGAGCACGCGGGAGACCAGGGTTCAATTCCCCGACGGGTAGCACCATAGAAAGAATATGGCTTGATGAAAACGATGTCCATTTAGTCGGTCTCTTTGTTCACAATGTCATTTTTTGCAGGTAGTGGGGGATGTTCACAATTACACTAGCAGGGCGATAAAGAGTCTATTGTCCTGCTAATTGGCCCATCCCGTGCCCCCTGCCCTCGTGCCTTGAACCTCTTGTGCCCACCACTGTTTCAGTGGATACAGCTGGAGAACTGCAAGGCAATCCCACTCTGTGCCACTCGGGAGTCATGACCAATACAAATCGTCCTGCTAATAACTGGGTTAATAATATACCTGTGAGAATATCCAAGGGGCTTTTATATAATTCAAAATTAATAATAATACTAATAATAATCACTATGTTTAAATATATTTTGGAGATTATTTAATTTTCAAATAATGTAAAATGAGCGAGAAAAAGGACATTCTTGAACATGGGGAGAGACATTGTTACTAATTTGTAAATACAGCCAGTTTGTTATTTAGAATGATTTATTTCTGTTTTTAGAGGGAGAGAAATCAAAAATCTACAGTCATCTCATGAGTCTCCCAGTTGAGGTCGGCACGGGAATTGGACCAGCATTTGTAGCAACACAGCTTGCACTGCTATGCAGTGTCTTAGATCGTTGCAACACTCATGCGCTGTACCACGTGACCGGTCGGGAGTGGGCTACAGTACAACAGTAAGAGCAAAATAATCCTAACAAAATAAAATAATAAAAATCTTAGTGTAACAACAGTTTTAGTAAGTAATACTGAAGTCATGCACAATTACCAGTTTCTATTTAGGTTTATGTCGCTCATTCATTGTCAGTTAGAGACACAGTAGGAACCAAAAGCATAATCAGTGCTCTAACTCCCCCTTGCGCTGGTCTGGAGCAAGGAAGTGGTGACACAGGGTACCGTCCTAACCCACAAATTACCTCTTAAGTCCCGCAGCATAATCACAAAACTTTTAGTGGAGCAACCACTGTATTCAGACCCTTTACTCAGTACTTTGTTGAAGCCATTTTTGGCAGCAACTACAGCCTCAAGTATTTTGGGGTATGACACTACAAGCTTGGCACGTCGGTATTTGGGGAGTTTTGACACTGAAAAACATCCCCACAGCATGATGCTGCCACCACCATGCTTCACTGTAGGGATGGTCCCAGGTTTCCTGCAGACATGACACTTTGCATTCATGCCAAAGAGTTCAATCTTGGTTTCATTAGACCAGAGAATCTTGTTTCTCATGGTCTGAGAGTCTTTTAGGTGCCTTTTGGCAAACTCCAAGCGGGCTGTCATGTGCCTTTTACTGAGGAGTGGCTTCCGTCTGGCCACTATTATAACGGCTTGATTGTTGGAGTGCTACAGAGATGGTTGTCCTTCTGGAAGGTTCTCCCATCTCCACAGAGGAAATCTAGAGCTCTGTCAGAGTGACCATCGGGTTCTTGGTCACCTCCCTGACCAAGGCCCTTCTCCCCCGATTGTTCAGTTTGGCAAGGTGCAAGGTTCAATGCTGCAGACATTTTTTGGTACCCTTCCCCAGATCTGTACCTCGACACAATCCTGTCTCGTAGCTCTACGAACAATTCCTTCAACCTATTGGCTTGGTTTTTGCTGTGACATGTGCTGTCAACTTTGGGACCTTGTATGTGTGTGCCTTTCCAAAACATGTCCAATCAATTGAATTTATCACAGGTGGACTCCAATCAAATTGTAGAAACATCTCAAGGATGATCAATGGAAACAGCGCACCTGAGCTCAATTTCGAGTCTCAAAGCAAAGGGTCTGAATACTTATGTAAGTAAGGTATTTCTGTTTTTTTATATTTGATAAATTTGCAAGCATTTCTAAAAACGCGTTTTCGCTTTGCCGTTATGGGGTACTGTGTGTTGATTGCTGAGGATTTTTATTTATTTAATACATTTTAGAATTTGGCTGATACGTAATATTTGGAAAATGTCAAGGGGTCTGAATACTTTCTGAAGTCACTGTGTAGCTACCAAACCATTTCAATCATACAAATTGTACAATTTAATATTTTTCCAATTGGAATACATGGCTACTACCTCTTTCTTCCTTTGCCGGGACCCATTCAGTGTGTTACACAAAATAGGCCCACTTGAAATATCTGCTCCTCACACTGGGTCCACACAGCCATTTATAACCTTAAAAATGACTCCTGGGTAGCAGGCAGGTATCCAATTATTCTTTACCCAGGAAGCAGTGCTGAATGGAGGAGTGGGCGCGTGATTTACTCCCCACCTCTCCTTTTATTAAAACACTTTGTCTTATTGTTTTATTGATTTACAATCCGTCCAACTTTTTTGGCATCTGAAAACAATCAAGGTGCGGGGCGGCAGAATGTTTGGACATTAATCGTTAAAAGACAGTACTTTATTCCTGGCCTGGGGTTTGCGGCAGCAGCAGCAGCTGAAGAGCGTTCAGGGTAAAAGGAGAGTGATTTATGGCAGTGTAGCCATAACGATGACGTGCTCATTAACATATCGACAGGCTCCAAGATGGATCCTCAGCATTGATTATTTCATGGCCTGTTAATGCCCATTTGTTAAAAAGAGAGGAGAGGGAGGGAGGGAGGAGAGAAAGGAAAGGAAAGGGAAGAGGAGGGAGAGCAAGGGAAGACGATAGGATTTCTCACCAGCACTGGAGAGAGACAAAAAGCCTGACTCCTTCAATCACCAGATCCATTTGTTGACTGTCAGGTTTAAAAATCAATGATTGACAATCAGTCCTCAGCACTCTGAGAATCCATACAGACAGACAGAGACAGAGAGACAGAGAGAGAGAGAGGGAGAGAGAAAGAGAAAGAGAGAAAGAGAGAGGGGGGGGTACAGTATACAGAGAAAGCGGCACAGTGAAATTCAGCTCTGTCTTAACAAGATATCAGTCAATGTGCTATTTCCGGTTCAAACAAGAGAGGGACGGCTATCTGTCGTCATATTTCCTGTATTCAAGATGGTGGATGATATGCATTTTCAAATTCATGCGAATTAATGTTTGAATTTTTCCAACTGTCAAATATTGATTGTAGTGTTGTAGTTTATTTCCCCATACTCACATCCACCCAGATGACACAGTGCATATAGCATTGATTATAGAAATACTAGCAGAGCCATGGCTCCTCACAGCTCACCTGCCTCAGCTCAATCATATCTTATATTTAAGCAATAAGCCCAGGGGGGGTTGGTATATTGCCAATACACCACGGCTAAAGGCTTTTCTTAGGCACAACGCAACGCGGAAGTAAATTACAGCAGTAAAAAGACAACAAAACAAAAAAACACCCGTGGTATACCCATGGTTTTCAGCCAATCAGAGCTTGAACCACGCAGTTTATAAATCCTATTATACCTTCCCTTGCCTCAATCAAATACCAGAACCAAGGTCAATGATGGTCTAGAAGGAAATGATATGGTATGTACAAGAGGCTAAATACATACTGTACATGCCTTGCTACAAAGAAACAAATCGTATGCACAAATGAACACAGACTACATATACAAAAGTATGTAAACACCCCTTCATATTAGTGGATTCGGATAGTAGATTCAACAGGTGTATAAAATCGAGCACACAGCCATACAATCTTCATAGATAAACATTGGCAGTAGAATGGCCTTAATGAAGAATTCAGTGACTTTCAACCTGGCACCATCATAGGATGCCACCTTTCCAACAAGTCAGTTTGTCAAATCGCCGCCCTGCTAGAGCTGCCCCAGTCAACAGTAAGTGCTGTTATTGTGAAGTGGAAAAGTCTAGGAGCAACAACGGCTCAGCCACAAAGTGGTAAGTCACTACCACTTCACAGAGCGGGACCGCCAAATGCTGGACCGCCAAGCACGTACAAATCATCTGTCCTCATCTGCAACACTCACTACTGAGTTCCAAACTGCCACTGGAAGCAGCGTCAGCACAAGAACTGTTCGTCGGGAGCTTCATGAAATGGGTTTCCATTGCCGAGCAGCTGCACACAAGCTGAAGATCCCCATGTGCAATGCCAAGCCTACTGTAGGCTGGAGTATGTATAGCTTGCTGCTATTGGACTCTGAAGCAGTGGAAATGTGTTCTCTGGAGTAATGAATCACGCGTCACCAACTCTACCTGCCCAAATGCATAGTCCCAACTGTAAAGTTTGGTAGAGGAGGAATAATGGTCTGCGACAGTTTTTTATGGTTAGAGCGTAGAACGCTTAGTTCCAGTGAAGGGAAATGTTAACACTACATGACAATGCCCACATGCACAAAGCGACGTCCATATAATGGTTTGACTGGCCTGTACAGAGCCCTAATCTCAACCCCATCAAACACCTTTGGGATGAATTAGAACGCAGAGTGCGAGCCAGCCCTCATCGCCCAACATCAGTGCCTAACCTCACTAATGCTCGTGGCTGAATGGAAGCAAGTCCCCGTGGTAATCTTCCAAAATCTAGTGGAAAGCCTTCCCAGAATAGTGAGTCTGTTATAGCAGCAAAGGTGGGACCAACTCCATATTAATGCCCGTGATTTTGGAAAGAGATGTTTGATGAGCAGGTGTACACATTCTTTTGGTCATGTAGTGTACACCCACACATATGCTCGCATGCAAGCACACCACCAATATTTCAATTAATTGAAATATTTATTTATATCAAACACACTTATTCCACTACAAACAACTTAAAATGTGATCCTATCCAGCTTTCAGGAAACAAAGGAACATTCGGTTAGTTCTTTCACCGACCCCAACCACCTCAGCCCTGCTCCCTCATTGCAATGAGATAGTTGCCATGGTGACAGGTGCTAATTGATGGGCCAATCAGTCATTAGTGAGTGACAGGCGGGCGGCCCTGACAATCATGGCTCTGACTGGCATTCTCCTGGACCACTGTCACTGGGGTGTGGGAGGAGTCACAAACACACACCTCTGTAAATCAATGCTGCTGAGAAAGGAAAAAGCGAGACACACGCACACACCTCTCTCCCTCTGTAAATCAGGGCCAGTGTCACACAGCTGACATGTATTGACCATCTAATCTTTACAGAGGGCTGCAGTGGAGTCAACGTTGGCTTTTTCTCTCTCCTCTCTGTCTTTCAACATCATCTCAAATCTAGAGGTGAGAAACAACAGTCCAACAGCTCCTCAGAAGGGACGCATCGTAAATACTGTTCATTCTACAGGAGTCCCAAATGACATCCTATTCCCTACATAATGCACTACTTTTAAACAGAGCCCTATGGGCCCTCATCGAAAGTAGTGCACTACATTACAAATAGGGTGCCATTTGGGACGCAAACCAAGCCCTTGTAATCGTATTCCTTCCTATTGGAGCAGTGTGTAGTAGTGGGGGGTATCTTGCCTGGTTTCCTTTACCCCAGGGTTAAATACATTAGAAGCCAGGTGAGAGATTCAGTCAATGAAGTCACTAAGGATCTGCAGGCCTTCAGCTGTCCTTTGAGGACATGATGAGGGACTAGTGTGTGTGTGTGTGTGTGTGTGTATTCCGCCTCCACCCCTGTGACAAGGGGGCTTGCCCTGCCTCTTGTAGAGTAGAAACGGGGGCTCTAAAATGCTTCCGTCACCAGGGCCTGAGTAATGAGTGTGATTCTAATCTCAGTTCATGAGGCCGCTGGCATTAGTCTTAATCTGAGCTGGGCTCTCCACCGCCACTGACACGTGATGCAGAGCAGGGAGGGACCTAATGAGAATACACACACACAACAGCGCGCACACACACACACACACACGCATGCATGCATGCACACACACACACACCACACAGGAAGTGTTTGGTCAGGACAAGGTTAATGGACCTTTCTTCTCTCCTCTTCTCTCTTCCTCCTTCAGGGGTGCTTAGGTATGCAGAGGGTATTTATGAAGCATCCTACAGACCACACACAGTACACTATAAATCACACTACACACCACTCACTACAGCTACATGTATCCTACACAAAAAAATACTGTTTTTTTCTTATTCATACAGATCATGTTTAACCTGAGAAGCAAAAATATGCAAAACATTTATTCAAACAAAAGACATACCGTGCTACTACTTTTGGGTTTTTTGAGTCTACGTTAATGTGGTATGTGTGTCTTGTGTTTGCCACCTCACCACAGCCCCGTCTATAGTCTGCTGTGACAGCTGTTCATACAGCTCGGGGACCAGTCTGATGCAAAAGCTGTGACTAGAGTCCTCTGGCACTAGCTTAGTGTTAGCGTAGCTGCAGCAGGCTAAATTGCTGTGTGGCTGTGAGTGGCTGCATAGCCGAGCAGGTCATTTCTCTCCATCTCTCTGTGCTTGCCAGTGTTAAACTCCACCCTCTGCTCTCATCCATCCTCTCATCCACTTCCTGCCTCTGTCCATCCATCAATCCCGGCACTTTGTCAGAGCCGAGCCCCACTCAATCCCCGCCCGTCTTCCCCCCTCTGCCTGCCACGGCAATCACAGAGGAGAGGAGGATGGAAGGAGAGGAGAGTAGGCCTGACAGGGGCCCTGACGCCAGTCGCCTTCTATTGCACAGGCAAGCAGAAACACTAATGTTGCTCTCCTCTCCCTTAGAGCACAAACCTCACCTCTCCTCACACAGACAGACAAAGAAATACAAGAAGAGACTTGTAGAGGGATGGGGGGGTAGGTAAGAAAGGAGAAACCAAAACAGAGATACTGAAGGGGATGCAATTAGAAAGAGTGAAGAAGGAAATAGAAAGAGAGAGAGAGAAAGAGAGAGAGAAAGAGAGACAAAGATGTTTCTCTTTTTCAGAAACGATTGGGACTCTGGTCAGGTGGCGGCTCAATTTGTCTTTTCCCCCCGACACATCAACAGAAATCACAAGGAGACAATGTCTCACTAATGAAGGTCGGATCAGCCTCAAGTCATCCTTGGTTTAAAGGGAGAGACCAAAGGCCTGTTGTCCCGTGTGGCTCAGTTGGTAGAGCATGGTGCTGGCAACACATGGATTGTGGATTTGATTCCCTTATGAGAACGTAAGATGTTTTGGATAAACGGTCTGCTTAATGGCATATATTTAACTATTGTTATACTGAACAAAAACAGAAATGCAACAAGTATTTTACTGAGTTACAGTTCATATAAATTAGTTAATTGAAATAAATTCATTAGGCCATAATTTATGGATTTAACATGATTGGGAATACAGACATAGATCTGTTGGTCACAGATACTTAAAAAAAAAGTAGGGGCGTGGATCAGAAAACCAATCAGTTTCAGGTGTGACCACCTTTTGTCTCATGCAGCACAACACATCTCATTCACACATGCTGTTAATTGTGGTCTATGGAATGTTGTCCCACTCCTCTTCAATGGTTGTGCGAAGTTACTGGATATGGGTGGGAACTGGAACACGCTGTCGTACACGTCGATCCGGAGCATCCCAAACAGCTCAACGGGTGACATGTCTGGTGAGTATGCAGGCCATGGAAGAACTGGGACCTTTTCAGCTTCCATGAATTGTGTACAGATCCTTGCAACTTCTGAATTTTCATGCTGAAACATTCGGTGATTTCGGTGGATGAATGGCACGATGAAGGGCCTCAGGACTTCGTCACGGTATCTCTATGCATTCAAATTGCCATCGATAAAATGAAATTGTATTCGTTGTCTGTAGCTTAAGCCTGACCATACCATAACCCCACTGCCACCATGGGGCGCTCTGTTCACAAAATTGACATCAGCAAACAGCTCACCCACATGACGTGGTCTAAGGCCAGTTGAACATACCGCCAAATTCTCTAAAACAACATTGGAGGCGGTTTATGGTATCGAAATGAACACTCAATCCTCTGGAAACAGCTCTGGTGGACATTTCTGCAGTCAGCTTTCTAATTGCACGCTCCCTCAAAACTTGAGACATCTGTGTTGTGTGACAAAACTGCACATTAGAGTGGCCTTTTATTGTTCCCAGCACAAGGTGCACCTGTTTAATGATCATGCTGTTTAATCAGCTTCTTGATAAGCCACACCTGTCAGGTGGATTGATTATCTTGGCAAAGGAGAAATCAAATCAAAGTTTATTTGTCACGTGCGCCAAATACAACAGGTGTAAACCTTACAGTGAAATGCTTACTTACAGGCTCTAACCAATGGTGCCAAAAAAAGGTGTGTGTGTGTGTGTGTGTGTGTGTGTGTGTGTGTGTGTGTGTGTGTGTGTGTGTGCGTGCGTGCGTAGGCAAGTAAAGAAATAAAACAACAGTAAAAAGACATTTGAAAAAAGAGTAGCAAGGCTATATACAGACACCGGTTAGTCAGGCTTATTGAGGTAGTATGTACATGTAGGTATCGTTAAAGTGACTGTGCATATATGATGAACAGAGAGTAGCAGAAGCGTAAAAAGAGGGGTTGGCGGGAGGTGGGACACGATGCAGATAGCCCGGTTAGCCAATGTGCTGGTTGGTCGGGCCAATTTAGGTAGTTTGTACATGAATGTATAGTTAAAGTGACTAAGCATATAAGATAAACAGTGAGTAGCAGCAGCGTAAAAGAGGGGTTGGGGGGCACACAATGCAAATAGTCTGGGTAACCTGTTCAGGAGTCAGTAAAAACTGTTGAGAAGCCTTTTTGTCCTAGACTTGGCACTCCGGTACAGCTTGCCATGCAGTAGTAGAGAGAACAGTCTATGAGTAGGCTGGGGTCTTTGACAACTTTTAGGGCCTTCCTCTGACACCACCTGGTGTAGAGGTCCTGGATGGCAGGCAGCTTTGCCCCAGTGATGTACTGGGCCGTACCCACTACCCTCTGAAGTGCCTTGCGGTCGGAGGCCGAGCAATTTGCGTACCAGGCAGTGATGCAACCGGTCAGGATGCTCTCGATGTTGCAGCTGTAGAACCTTTTGAGGATTTCAGGACCCATGCCAAATCTTTTTAGTTTCCTGAGGGGGAATAGGTTTTGTTGTGCCCTCTTCACGACTGTCTTGGTGTGTTTGGACCAATCTAGTTTGTTGCTGATGTGCACACCAAGGAATTTGAAGCTCTCAACCTGCTCCACTACAGTCCCGTCGATGAGAACGGGGACGTGCTCGGTGCTCCTTTTCCTGTAGTCCACAATCATCTCCTTAGTCTTGGATACATTGAGGGATAGGTTGTTATCCTGGCACCACCCGGCCAGGTCTCTGACCTCCTCCCTATAGCCTATAGTCTCGTCGTTGTCGGTGATCAGACCTACCACTGTTGTGTCGTCAGCAAACTTAATGATGGTGTTGGAGTCGTGCCTGGTCATGCAGTCTTGGGTGAACAGGGAGTACAGGAGGGGACTGAGCACGCACCCCTGGGGATCATGTTGAAGATCAGCGTGGCAGATGTGTTGCTACCTACCCTCACCACCTGGGGGCGGCCTGTCAGGAAGTCCAGGATCGAGTTGCAGAGGGAAGTGTTTAGTCCCAGGATCCTTAGCTTGGTGATGAGCTTTGAGGGTACTATGGTGTTGAAAGCTGAGCTGTAGTCGATGAACAGCATTCTCACATAGGTGTTCCTTTTGTCCAGGTGGGTAAGGGCAGTGTGGAGTGCAATAGAGATTGCATCATCTGTGGATCTGTTTGGGCGGTATGCAAATTGGAGTGGGTCTAGAGTTTCTGGGACAATGGTGTTGATGTGAGCCATTACCAGCCTTTCAAAGCACTTCATGGCTACGGACGTGAGTGCTACGGGTCTGTAGTAATTTAAGCAGGCTGCCTTTGTGTTCTTGGGCACAGGGACTATGGTGGTCTGCTTGAAGCATGTTGGTATTACAGACTCAATCAGGGACATGTTGAAAATGTCAGTGAAGACACCTGCCAGTTGGTCAGCACATGCCTGGAGCACACGTCCAGGCAATCCGTCTGGCCCCGCAGCCTTGTGTATGTTGACCTGTTTAAAGGTCTTAGTCACGTTGGCTACGGAGAGCGTGATCACACAGTCATCCAGAACAGCTGATGCTCTCATGCATGCCTCAGTGTGTCTTGCCTCGAAGCGAGCATAGAAGTGATTTAGCTCATCTGGTAGGCTCCTGTCACTGGGCAGCTTGCGGCTGTGCTTCCCTTTCTAGTCTGTAATAGTTGCAAGCCCTGCCACATCCGTCAAGCGACGGAGCCGGTGTAGTATGATTCAATCTTAGCCCTGTATTGATGCTTTGCCTTTTTGATGGTTGGTCGCAGGGCATAGCGGGACGTCTTGTAAGCGGCAGCTCTACCCTTCAGCTCAGTGCGAATGTTGCCTGTAATCCATGGCTTCTGGTTGTGGTATGTACGTACAGTGACTGTGGGGACGACGTCCTCATTGATAAAGCCAGTGACTGATGTGGTGTATTCCTCAATGTCATCGGAAGAATCCCGGAACATGTTCCAGTCTGTGAAAGCAAAGCAGTCCTGTAGTTTAGCGTCTGCTTCATCTGACATTTTTTTTTATAGACCGAGTCACTGGTGCTTCCTGTATTAATTCCTGCTTGTAAGCAGGAATCAAGAGGATAGAGTTGTGGCCGGATTTACCAAAGGGAGAGCTTTGTACGCGTCTCTGTGTGTGGAGTACAGGTGATCTAGAATTTTTTTTTCCTCTGGTTGCACATTTAACATGTTGATAGAGATTTGGTAGAACTGATTTAAGTTTCCCTGCATTAAAGTCTCCGGCCACTAGGAGCGCCACCTCTGGGTGAGTGGTTTCCTGTTTGCTTATTTCCTTATACAGCTGACTGAGTGCGGTCTTAGTGCCAGCATCTGTCTGTGGTGGTAAATAAACAGTCACAAAAAGTAAAGCTGCGAACTCTCTCGGCAAGTAGTGTGGCCTGCAGTTTATCACAATATACTCAACATCAGGCAAGCAAAATCTAGAGAGACTTCCTTAGATTTCGTGCACCAGCTGTTGTTTACAAATATGCACAGACCCCCCCCCCCCCACCAACACTTAACATGTTGCGTTTATATTTTTTGTTCAGTGTTTCAGACCCGATAGGCCCATAGGGAGCCTCTCACAGATTATACAGCTAATCCCACAGTCCAACTCATTCAATATTTTTTGATAGTTCAAGCTAACCTAAAAATGTACAGATTTTTGATGAACCGAACCAGCAGTGAGTTATCAAGAGAGCGGTGTACAGTACAGTATAGTCCAAACGACTGGTATTTACAAAACTGAAGATAATAATTTCAGAGTCTGTTGAGAAAACAATTATGCTTATCTGAACCAAACTACAGTACAACTATCACCAACCATACACCTGCTAAGATTGCCATCTTAAATCTAGAACACGGCTGTCCTAACTCGGCTAACAGCCAGCTAACATCCAGCTAACAGCTAACTCGGCTAACATCCAGCTAACAGCTAACTCGGTTAACAGCCAGCTAACATCCAGCTAACAGCTAACTCGGCTAACAGCTAGCTAACAGCTAACTCTGCTAACAGCCAGCTAACACCTAACTCTGCTAACATCCAGCTAACAGACAACTCAGCTAACAGCCAGCTAACACCTAACTCGGCTAACATCCAGTCAAGTATGAGTGTTAAACACTATCTACTCCTATTATTGGTGAACAGGTTGCCATGCCTGGTGAAAGCTGTATCGTAGCCAAGCTAATAGAACAAAGATAGATAAATTAGCAACCTTAAGTCTCTGTTACTTCAAAGGCAGTGTTACGGCAAAGCAGATACAACAAGAACGGTTGATCAAGCAATAAATATCATGGAAACATTTACATTGAGGTATCAGAAGAATTTAGCTTTACTGCCTATAGGTGCATAATGGCTTTGAAAGGCGATGCTACTGGAATAGAACAGAGATACTGTGTTGAGGAAGAAGGGAAGGTACAGATGGGAGATACACATGGCTAATGAATGGGGTGAAAATCATGACTTACCACCAAACAATGTATAAGTGATTGGAGACCTAGTGAAAAGCACACTATAAAAACAGAAAATACAGCAAATAAAGACATTTCACATGCTACCAAGAATACAAAATGTATCCTCTAATAGGATATGCTTCAAATAAGTGTTTCTTCCCTGTAGGTAACAGTATGTCTTCTGCCAAGAGGTCTTCTGCCTGAGGTAGCTTGCCTTGGTTGCTAGTTCAATCCCAATGAACCCCCTTAGTCGCTACATAAGCACCCAACTAAAGCACTCTCCATCTCTCTCATTCTAGAACCCTTTCCAATCAGACATGTCTAATTAGAAGGTAATAAAGTGTTATTAATGGGCCGACCACTACAGTAGCAGCATGTTACAGATGACTGCTGTCAGGGAAGGACTCTAAACCCAAATTATTATTCTCAGTTTACTGGTTGTGTGTGAGGTGTCCCCATCCCTGGCCCTGTAACTAATGTTCACTACTAACCATGCTGTTAGTAATGATGGCCTAGAAAGGGCCATTTATAAATAACTCTTTAGCCCACACATGCACGGACGAGTACACATGTAGTCACTTGCATGTATGTGCACACCCCAGCGCACACATAAATGCACACACGCACAAAAAGAAAATGCACAGAGAAAGAAACATTTTGACTGATAGATCTGTGACCTAACAAATTATATTTGAGACAATGTTATCGTTATTAACACTTGTGCAACATCTGCCTAGAACTAACGCTGCAGACAGCAATACTGGGTGATTTGAAAAGCCATAGTCAATCAATCAATAATATAATAATTATTTTTGCAAAAATGTTTATTTTTAATTTACAATCTGTAGAAGCTATGAGAATAGAAAGGTTCAAGTCGTTTGTGAAGCATCACAGCACAGTTGTAACGGTTGTCGTCTGGAGATAGAGAGGACCAAAGCGCAGCGTGGTTAGTGTTCATCTTTTTAATGTAAAACTGAACACTTCATCAATACAAAACAACAAAGTGACAACAGAAACAGTTGTAACGGTTGTCGTCTGGAGATAGAGAGGACCAAAGCGCAGCGTGGTTAGTGTTCATCTTTTTAATGTAAAACTGAACACTTCATCAATACAAAACAACAAAGTGACAACAGAAACAGTTGTAACGGTTGTCGTCTGGAGATAGAGAGGACCAAAGCGCAGCGTGGTTAGTGTTCATCTTTTTAATGTAAAACTGAACACTTCATAAATACAAAACAACAAAGTGACAACCGAAACAGTTCTGTCTGGTGCAGACACACAAAGACTGAAAATAACCACCCACAAAACACAAAGGAAAACAGGCTGCCTAAATATGGTTCTCAATCAGGGACAACGATTGACAGCTGCCTCTGATTGAGAACCATACCAGGCCAAACACAGAAACCCCACATAGAAACAGAAAACATAGACTGCCCACCCAACTCACGCCCTGACCACACTAAAACAAAGAAAATACAAAAGAACTAGTTGAAAAATATATGGCAAATAGAAATCCAAAATGGCTGATGTTGAGAGACAGATGGGAGAGGTTGAATGGAGCTGAAGGGTGGGACTAATAACAAGATAAAACATGTAGAACATACGGGGTCTGTAAAATGTATATACGTTCAGAACTTTTGTGAGGTAGCACGGTGCAAGTGGAAATCGGACTGGATGGACATCAGAAATGGAGGAAGGACTAAGGGCAGGCAAAAGATAACTACTGTAAAATAGACTGTGAATGTAAAATGTGTATTAAGATGTATGGATTGAAGGTAGAAGCAGAAGTGTTTATTAGTTTACTACAATTGGGGGATCGGCGGTAGGGTTTGCGGGAAATAATAATAAAGGTATATTCTTTAAAGAAGTATGTATGTCTATATAGGTATGTGTATATGCATGCATGTGTGTATGGATATATATATATTTACCAAAAAGGTACATGGGGGATTGGAAATGTTGCAGACAATTACATTGATGGAACCAATATTCTTTCCGCAATATTAAGCTGATCCACCCCTTTTTAAATAAAAAAAACACTTGTGTTTTAAGGAAGAAGAAAAAGACTAAGGGAATACGCTGTGTAAATCTCAGTGTTCTGAGATGGTTGTGCAGCAGTGTCAGGCAGGGTGTCTTGGCTTTGAGCAGAGCTGCAGGGTGTCTGGGCCGTGAGCAGAGCTGCAGGTTGTCTGGGCCGTGAGCAGAGCTGCAGGGTGTCTGGGCTGTGAGCAGAGCTGCAGGGTGTCTGGGCCGTGAGCAGAGCTGCAGGTTGTCTGGGCCGTGAGCAGAGCTGCAGGGTGTCTGGGCTGTGAGCAGAGCTGCAGGTTGTCTTGGCTTTGAGCAGAGCTGCAGGGTGTCTTGGCTTTGAGCAGAGCTGCAGGGTGTCTTGGCCTTGAGCAGAGCTGCAGGGTGTCTTGGCCTTGAGCAGAGTTGCAGGATGTCTTGGCCTTGAGCAGAGCTGCAGGGTGTCTGGGCCGTGAGCAGAGCTGCAGGGTGTCTGGGCCGTGAGCAGAGCTGCAGGGTGTCTGGGCCGTGAGCAGAGCTGCAGGGTGTCTGGGTCGTGAGCAGAGCTGCAGGGTGTCTGGGTCGTGAGCAGAACTGCAGGGTGTCTGGGTCGTGAACAGAGCTGCAGGGTATCTGGGTCGTGAACAGAGCTGCAGGGTGTCTGGGCCGTGAGCAGAGCTGCAGGGTGTCTGGGCCGTGAGCAGAGCTGCAGGGTATCTGGGTCGTGAACAGAGCTGCAGGGTATCTGGGCCGTGAACAGAGCTGCAGGGTATCTGGGCCGTGAACAGAGCTGCAGGGTATCTGGGCCGTGAACAGAGCTGCAGGGTATCTGGGTCGTGAACAGAGCTGCAGGGTGTCTGGGTCGTGAACAGAGCTGCAGGGTATCTGGGTCGTGAACAGAGCTGCAGGGTATCTGGGCCGTGAACAGAGCTGCAGGGTATCTGGGTCGTGAACAGAGCTGCAGGGTGTCTGGGTCGTGAACAGAGCTGCAGGGTATCTGGGTCGTGAACAGAGCTGCAGGGTATCTGGGCCGTGAACAGAGCTGCAGGGTATCTGGGCCGTGAACAGAGCTGCAGGGTATCTGGGTCGTGAACAGAGCTGCAGGGTATCTGGGTCGTGAACAGAGCTGCAGGGTATCTGGGTCGTGAACAGAGCTGCAGGGTGTCTGGGTCGTGAACAGAGCTGCAGGGTATCTGGGTCGTGAACAGAGCTGCAGGGTGTCTGGGGACGTGAACAGAGCTGCAGGGTATCTGGGTCGTGAACAGAGCTGCAGGGTATCTGGGTCGTGAACAGAGCTGCAGGGTATCTGGGCCGTGAACAGAGCTGCAGGGTGTCTGGGCCGTGAACAGAGCTGCAGGGTATCTGGGTCGTGAACAGAGCTGCAGGGTATCTGGGTCGTGAACAGAGCTGCAGGGTATCTGGGCCGTGAACAGAGCTGCAGGGTATCTGGGTCGTGAACAGAGCTGCAGGGTATCTGGGCCGTGAACAGAGCTGCAGGGTATCTGGGTCGTGAACAGAGCTGCAGGGTATCTGGGTCGTGAACAGAGCTGCAGGGTATCTGGGTCGTGAACAGAGCTGCAGGGTGTCTGGGTCATGAACAGAGCTGCAGGGTATCTGGGTCGTGAACAGAGCTGCAGGGTATCTGGGTCGTGAACAGAGCTGCAGGGTATCTGGGTCGTGAACAGAGCTGCAGGGTATCTGGGTCGTGAACAGAGCTGCAGGGTGTCTGGGTCGTGAACAGAGCTGCAGGGTGTCTGGGTCGTGAACAGAGCTGCAGGGTGTCTGGGCCGTGAACAGAACTGCAGGGTGTCTGGGTCGTGAACAGAACTGCAGGGTGTCTGGGTCGTGAACAGAGCTGCAGGGTATCTGGGCCGTGAACAGAGCTGCAGGGTATCTGGGCCGTGAACAGAGCTGCAGGGTGTAATATGATTAATATTATTCCCTGATTACAGTGAGAAAAGAAGCCATCAAAACACCCAGCTTCCGCCGACACAGACCCCAGCTAACTTTCTCTCTCTGCATGGCAAAAATATGTTTACAATGCCAAAGCAAATGGAATAGACAATAAACAAAAGGGAAATAAACAAGGGAAACAGTGATCTCTCTCACACACACACAAACACAATTGCCATCCCTCCATCATTCTCTTATTGTGATGTGGAACTTGATGATGCCTCTGTGGGAACTCTCTCACTGTGTGCAGACAAAGGACACTAATAAATGAGAGGCCTATTTACAAAGTCAGCTCCACTTTAGCCAATCTCTCTCTGCATGGTCCAGCCAGTTAGGTCTGGGAGAGTGGAACAGCAGATCACAGGCAGAGAGAGGGACAAGCTGTTTACAGCAGCCAAAACAATCTATTAAGGGCTGTGTTTTTCAGTGTCTTGATTTCAACCAGTTTATTTATCAGGTCTGGGCTACAGCATCACAAGGGGGACATTTATGATTGAATAAGATTGGATTACATTGAGCTGCTAACCGTATCTGATTGGTTTAGGGACCAAATATTAAAATCTTGTCTGAAAGGAAGAGAGTCGATCTTGTATCTTCTATACGTGCGGGTAGGATGGAGGGGGAGAGGGGATTTGATATTTCATCACTAATTTCATGGTTCAATGTTGGATTTAGACTGACACTAATGTTATGGGAATACGGGTGCTGAAAACATTGTGGAACTTCACAGGCAAGTTACACCCGGCTCCATTCTCATTCTAGAATGAGCAGAATCTATTTGAAAGTTGAGATAATTACATTGTAAATAAGATATTGTAATTTACAATGTAACATGGGTGTTTTCCTAATAAACTTGCATTTAAAAACAAAGATGTAATATAACAATAACCCCAGAAAAAGAAAATAACAAAAGAGATAAGAAATCATGTCAGATAAGGATTTTGTCAACTGTTAAGACTACACGTCTGGAAAAAACCCGTGGAGTGTGAAAACGAAAACAACCCCTACAAGGAATGGAGAAGAGAGAGGAGGGATGAGCACCCTAAATAAATTCACATTTCATGTCCTGTGAAAAGCAAATATGAAAGACGGCCTCAGAGTAGTGAAAGACTGTTTCTGTATTCTGGCATGAAATGGGTCCGTGTTGTGCAGTGGGCGGTGAGATGGCAGGCGGAGGGAGACGGATGGACAGGAGTGACAGGGCGGTATTCATCCTCTACGCCCCAGCGGCTGGATTGCTACTGGCGCTCGACAGACCAATAAATCACGCTCCCTCCAGTCTGTACCTACAGCTTATTACATCAAAGATGACAAATAAATTATACTCCCTGTCACGCCAGGCCTTTGCTCAAGGATTGAGGCAGAACCCTTTTGCTCATCACTCCTGATCTTAAGTGAAAACACTAGAACAAGGGAATTGAAGGCCATGCTTTACTGAGCTTATGAAAGTTGGAGGGAGAGGAGGTGGAGAGAGAGAGGGTAGAGGGGAAGAGACCGAGGGATGGAGGGGGCATAGCCTTGCTATTGAGAAAGGCCGCCCTATGCAGACCTGGCTCTCAAGAGAGTGCACACTGCCCACAAAATGAGGTGGAAACTGAGCTGCACTTCCTAACCTCCTGCCAAATGCATGACCATATTAGAGATACATATTTCAACATATTTCAACACGGTATATAGACATAATGACATTTGAAAAGTATTTATTATTTTGGAACTTTTGTAATGTTTAATGTTAATGTTTCATTTTTTATTTAACTTTTGTTTATTATCGATTTCAATTGCTTTGGCAATGTAAACATATGTTTCCCATGTCAATAAAGCCCCTTAAATTGAAATTGAGAGATGGAGAGCAGTGAGATGGAGGGAGAGAAAAAGAGAGGAGGGGAGCTCAGTGAGAGAGAGAGGGGGAGGGAGAGAGAAAGTGGGTGTAAGAAAGAGACAGAGAGAGAGAGACGCAGAGAGAGAGAGACGCAGAGAGAGAGAGAGACGCAGAGAGAGAGAGCGAGAGAGAGAGAGAGGCAGAGAGAGAGAGAGAGAGAGAGACGCAGAGAGAGAGAGAGAGAGAGAGAGGCAAGGGTAGCCAGGAGGAATGAAAAACCCTGTGAATGTTGTTGCCACTACACGCCTCTCTGGATGAGGGGGGGAAATTATCCAGTAAAGTGTGTGTGTGTGTGTGTGTGTGTGTGTGTGTGTGAGAGTGTGTGTGTGTGTGTGTGTGTGTGTGCAACAGAAAGATAGGGAGAACAAGAGGAAAACGATAGTGGCCTTGCGCTCTGCAGAACGAGTGAGTCTCAGTCAGTTGAAGAAGACTCTGGAGGATTGGCCAAAAGCTTTCACCGCTAAACAGGACTGGTAAAGTGGGAGAAAACTGCATTCACAGTTTAGGCTGTATGGGAGGGGGAGAGGCTGACATTAGCATTCAAGGAAATAGTTATATTAATGCACACCAGAAACTTCTGCAGCCAACATACATGGAACAGATCAACCCTTTTGTAGATATTGAAAGTACTGGAAGAGGTGGGGAAAGATGTGGGCTAATTCGTGTTTTGTTGTGTGCTGCTGTTTACTTTAAATTGGGTGTTTTCCTCTCTATATACGGGTAAAAAAAAAAGCTGTAGTAGTGTTGTCAATACTAAAAATGTAACAAATTAATCTAGTCTTTCGAACTCATTACGGGAGACTTCTGTCATGACGTTGGCTTGGGTTTATGACAGTCATAAATACCTCTTCCCCTCCTTTTTCCTCTCTCTACCCTACTGATGTTACACTTGCAATTCTGGGAACATCAGAAGGTGGGGGGAAATGAACTATATTCTGGTAATCCGACCAATTGAACATATGCGGTGGTACTTAATGAATTTGATGTCAGTTTGGTTGTCATCTGAGACATTCTCATCAATGATAAGATGACATAAACTCTACAGTGGAAAGTCTACACATCAGAGTTATCGGATTCACATGGAATTGTTGTTCAATTAAATGTTTGAATATGAAATTATTTGTGATGGGATGAAATGTGATTTTAGCTTCTAAAACGTGAGATTTGGGTTTTCATAAGATAGGACTGCTCAATCAGTGGCCCGCCCCTGTGAAAACTTTTCAAACACGCCCTCCTCTCCCTTCCTATATAAAGCCTTGACGACAATATTAACTTCCTGTTCCGAGGATGTGAGGACGATGGTCCGATGTCAGAATGGTTCAGATAATAAATACAGAACGAAGCCAACATCAGCGTGAGCTTTGGTTGCGAATGGTATGAACTTTGAACTCATATTCACTACAGAAGTGATACCTCCTAGCCGATGAGTTAGCAACAGCAGCTGCAAACGCAGGTTAGGAAGGAACAGACAGAGTATCTCGTCTACCACACAACGACGTTACCAACCTACCGAAGGTAGGAGTAAATATTTATTGCATTTTCCTTTTCCAAATGGGCGGTAATTTAGAATGCATAAGATACTGTATTCACGATAGCACAGCTTCGCCCTTTGTTCCTTAGTCTTCCCGCTCTTTCACTCAAACCCAGCCCTTTTCTTTTGTGTAACCAGCTGTCATATCTGTTCCGCCCGCTAGGGACGTTTTCCTTTATGACGTAATTTGTAATCAAGTTATGATTTAATTATGTGTATGTGTAATTCTGTGTGATTAGTTAGGTATTTAGTAAATAAATAATTAAAACCAATTTTGTATTGCTGATTCAACTTGTTAGCCGGGGTTCGTGCAGATAACCAAGAATTTACAACTTTCAGATGAGACTGAATTAAGATGACGATTAATATTGACTGCTATTGATATAAAATATTACTAGGTCTTTAAGAGTTTATTCGGAAGATAACAGCTCTTAAATATTATTTTGTGGTGCCCCGACTCTCTAGTTAATTACATTTACATGATTAGCTCAATCAGGTAATATTAATTACGGAGAAAGGATTTTACAGAATAGCATGTCATATCACTTAATCCGGCATAGCCAAAGACACAACACTTCTCACTCACTCAAGATGGAAATTAAAACCTTATTAGAGAGATAGTATACTTTATATGGCCAACCATCAACTTGCCACAGCCGACGAGTCAACATAGCCTTATGTAATCTGCTAAAGTGACCGGCCTGAGACTGAGACTGCTGGATGCAGACACAATTTAGTTGACTATCATTGTAAAACTAGTTGACTACATATACTGCATTCTCTGTTCAGCTGATGAATCAAATTAAATCAAAAACACGACAGTTATTTCTCATTAAAATAAAAATGTGTAGATTGAGAGACAATAAGACAGTCTCTACTCCAGCACACTCCAACACCACCCTCCCCTTCCTTTTAACCCAGGGCCTTCTCTCTCAATCAGGGAACTATTTACTTAGTTCTGTCCCTCCAGAAAAATGTAAACCCTCCCACAACAACAAATGAAAAAGAAGTAGGGTGATATAACACAAAGCAAGACACCAACACTGAGTATTTCACAGACCTCCCTCTACTTCTTAAGTGACGTGTGTGTATGACAGAACTCCACAAAGGAAGTAAGGCACCTGATTAAAGAGCCATGCCTGCCATGATGAGAGCATGTTAAAGGGTGGTCCCAGTCCAGTCCCAGTCTCAGTCACAGCCAGTCTCAGTCCCAGGCAGTCTCAGCCAGTCCCAGCCAGTCTCAGTACAGTCCCAGCCAATCCCAGTCAATCCCAGTCCCAGCCAGTCCCAGTCCCGACTCATTCACAGCGACTGCAGGACACATTCATCACTGGATCATCAAGCCATGCTTAATTGCAAGTTTTCATCGTGTTGAAATCACAGTTGAAAGGGGAAGGAAATTTGTTGAAATCTTTTCAATCTCCTGAGGGGGAAAAGGTTTTGTTGTGCCCTCTTCACAACTGTCTTGGTGTGTTGTTGGTGATGTGGACACCACGGAACTTGAAGCTCTCAACCTCCTCATCAATGAGAATGGGGGCATGCTTGGTCCTCCTTTTCCTGTAGTGGTGTTGATGGTGTTGGAGTCGTGCCTGGCCGTGCAGTCATGAATGAACAGGGAGTACAGGAGGGGACTGAGCACGCACCCCTGAGGGGCCCCTGTGTTGAGGATCAGCGTGGCGAATGTGTTGTTACCTACCCTTACCACCTGGGGGAGGTACGTCAGGAAGTTCAGGATCCAGTTGCAGAGGGAGGTGTGTAGTCTCAGGGTCCTTAGGTTATTGTTGAGCTTTGAGGGCACTATGGTGTTGAACGCTGAGCTGTAGTCAATGAATAGCATTCTCACATAGGTGTTCCTTTAGTCCAGGTGGAAAAGGGCAATGTGGAGCTCAATAGAGATTGCATCATCTGTGGATCTGTTAGGGCGGTATGCAAATTAGAGTGGGTCTAGGGTTTCTGGGATAATGTTGTGAGCCATGACCAGCCTTTCAAAGCACTTCATGTCTACAAACGTGATTGCTGTGGGTCGGTAGTCATTTAGGCACTTTAGCTTAGTGTTCTTGGGCACAGGAACTATGGTGGTCTGCTTAAAACATTTTGGCATTACAGACTCGGACAGGGAGAGGTTGAAAATGTCAGTGAACACATTTGCCAGTTGTTCAGTGCATGCTCACAGTATACGTCCTGGTAATCCATCTGGCCCTGCGGCCTTGTGAATGTTGACCTGTTTAAAGGTTTTACTCACATCGGCTGCAGAGAGTGTGATCACACAGTCGTCCAGAACAGCTGGTGCTCTCATGCATGTTTCAGTGTTATTTGCCTCGAAGTGAGCATAGAAGTAGTTTAGCTCGTCTGGTAGGCTCGTGTCACTGGGCAGCTCTCAGCTTTGCTTCCCTTTGTAGTCTGTAATGGTTTGCAAGCCCTGCCACATCTGACGAGCATCAGAGCCGGTGTAGTACGATCCGATCTTAGTCCTGTATTGACGCTTTGCCTATTTGATGGTTCGTCAGAGGGCATAGCGGGATTTCTTATTAGCGTTAGTGTCCCGATTCAACCGATTCTGATTTTTCAACGCCGATACGATACCGGTTATTGAAGGACCAAAAAAAGCCGATACAGATTAAATCTGACGATTTTTCAAATATATATATATATATTTGAAATAATGACAATTACAACAATACTGAATGAACAGTGAACACTTATTTTTACTTAATATAATACATAAATAAAATCAAATTAGTCTCAAATAAATAATGAAACATGTTCAATTTGGTTTAAATTATGCAAAAAACACAGTGTTGGAGAAGAAAGTAAAAGTGCAATATGTGCCATGTAAAAAAGCTAACGTTTAAGTTCCTTGCTCAGAACATATGAAATTTGGGGTTCAAGATTGACAGTTCTTCAATATTCCCAGTAAAGAAATATTAGGTTGCAGTTATTATAGAAATTATGACGCGTTGACTATTTCTCTCTATACCATTTGTATTTCATATACCTTTGACTACTGGATGTTCTAATAGGCACTTTAGTATTGCCAGCCTAATCTTAGGAGTTGATAGGCTTGAAGTCATAAACAGCGCTGTGATCAAGCATTACTAAGAGCTGCGAACAAATGCAGTAAAGATTGAACGAATGCTTACGAGCCTGCTGCTGCCTACCACCCCTCAGTCAGACTGCTCAATCAAATATCAAATCATAGACTTAATTATAATATAATAAACACAGAAATATGAGCCTTTGGTTATTAATATGGTAAAATCCAGAAACTATCATTTAGAATACAAAACGTTTATTCTTTCAGTGAAATACGGAACCGTTACGTATTTTATCAAACGGGTGGCAACCCTAAGTCTAAATATTGCTGTTACATTGCACAAACTTCAATGTTATGTCATAATTATGTAACATTTGGTCAAATTATTTTGCCAGGCGGCCCAAACTGTTGCATATACCCTGACTCTTCGTGCAATGAACGCAAGAGAAGTGACACGGTTTTCCCTAGTTAATATTTCCAACATGAATTTCTTTTAACTAAATATGCAGGTTTAAAATAATATACTTCTGTGTATTGATTTTAAGAAAAGGCTAAATATGTTTATGGTTAGGTACATTAGTGCAACGATTGTGCTTTTTTCACGAATGTGCTTTTTTGAAATCATCACCCGTTTGGCGAACTAGGCTGGGATTCGATGATAAATCAACAGGCACCGCATTGATTATATGCAACGCAGGACAAGCTAGTTAACCTAGTAAATTCATCAACTATATGTATTTAACTAGTGATTATGTGAAGATTGATTGTTTTTTATAAGATACGTTTAATGCTAGCTAGCAACTTACTTTGGTTCCTTGCTGCACTTGCGTAACAGGTGGTCAGCATGCCACGCAGTTTCCTTGTGCAATGCAATGTGATCGGCCATAATCGGCGTCCAAAAATGCTGATTACCGATTGTTATGAAAACTTGAAATCGTCCCTAAATAATTGGCCATGCCGATTAATTGGTCGACCTCTAGTATGTACGCACGGTCACTGTGGGGACGACGTCATCGATTAACTTATTGATGAAGCCAATGACAGATGTAGTGTACTCCTCAATGCCATCTGAAAAATCCCAAAACATATTCCAGTCTGTGCTAGCAAAACAGTCCTGTAGCTTACCATTTGCTTCATCTGACCACTTTTTTATTGACCGAGTCACTGGTGCTTCCTGCTTAAATTTTTGCTTGTAAGCAGGAATCAGGAGGATATGGTCAGATTTGCCAAATGGAGGGCTAGGGAGAGCTTTTGTCTCTTTGTGTAGAGTAAAGGTTGTCTAGAGTTCTTTTCTCCTCTGGTTGCACATTTAACATGCTAATAGAAATTTGGGAAAGCGGATTTAAGTTTCCTTGCATTAAAGTTCCCGGCCACTAGGAGTGCTGTCTCTGGATGAGCGTTTTCCTGTTTGCTTTTGGCGGAATACAGCTCATTGAGTGTGGTCTTAGTGCCAGCATCGGTCTGTGGTGGCATGTAGACAGCTACGAAAAAAACAGATGAAAACTCTCTAGGAAGATAGTGTGGTCTACAGCTTATCATGATATACTCTACCTCAGGCAAGCAAAATCTTGAGACTTCCTTAGATATCATGCACTAGCTGTTGTTTACAAAAATAGTCCGCCACCCCTTGTCTTACCAGACGCCACTGTTCTATCCTGTCGGTACAGCGTTTAACCTCTTGAGACTAGGGGGCAGTATTTAGATTTTTGGATGAAAAACGTACCAAAAAAATGAAACTGCCTATTTCTCATGCCCAGAATCTAGAATATAAACATAATTAGGATAGAAAGGATAGCAAACAGGATAGAAAACACTCCAAAAGTTTCCAAAACTGTCAAAATATTGTCTGTGAGTATAACAGAACTGATATTGCAGGCGAAAACCTTGAGGAAAATCAAACCAGGAAGTGGCTACTATTTTGAAAGCTCCATGTTCCCTAGCCTGCCTTCACTCCATTTAAAGGGATTATCAACCAGATTCCTTTTCCTATGGCTTCCTCAAGTGGCGAACAGTCTTTAGACATAGTTTCAGGATATTACAGTTTTTAATGTTTAATCTTCCTCGTAGGTCATCTATTTTATTCTCCATTGATTGCATGTTAGCTAGAAGAACGGAAGTGGGGGTTTATTCGATCGCCTACAAATTCTCAGAAAGCAGTCCAACCTCAGTCCTCTTTCTCTCCTGTTCCCGGGAATGCAGTATGTCCTTCACATTGGACTCGTTAAAGGCAACAAAATATTCTGCCAGTTTGTGGTGAGTAATCGCTGTTCTTATTTTCAGTCATAAGAGACGGTAGTAGCAACATTATGTACAGAATAAGTTCAAAAATAAGTTACAAACAACGCAAAAAAACAAACAAAAAAACACAGTTGGTTAGGAGCATGTAAAATGTCAGCCATCTTCTGATACATGATACAAATAACCATCTAAAAGAAGTAAACTGTTGTTCATCATGTTAAAATCACCATCAGGAAGGAAAGTCATTACTTCAGAGATACAGGGCAATATGCCT
Source organism: Oncorhynchus mykiss (assembly GCF_057628025.1). Taxonomy (NCBI): domain Eukaryota; kingdom Metazoa; phylum Chordata; class Actinopteri; order Salmoniformes; family Salmonidae; genus Oncorhynchus; species Oncorhynchus mykiss. Next base: position 85,785,038 of record NC_143022.1, on the reverse strand, counting down.
GGGCCCCACACACCACCCTCTCCCTCCATCCACACCTGCGACCCAGCTCAATATGAAAAGGAAACATTGATTATGCTCTTACCTCATCATTAATATCGATACACTGCTATTGTTGTAGCGTTCAGCATCTTCTCAACCCATCATACATTCACTCAACCAATCATCACACATTCACAAAGACACATTGGCTGGGGCCTGGTTTGATGAGCTGTGTGACGGAGTGGGAATCTTTCAGTCAGACATTACCAGATCACCAACACCTAGGTCTGTGTCTGTGTGTGTGTGTGTGTGTGTGCGCGCTGACACCATGTCATTAGTCATTTCAGAGTAATATCACCAACAGTGTTAACACTGCCTGTAGTACAAGACTGTTGAAAAATCAAGGTCGACCAATAGATGGATAGCTTTTCGCTACAAAGCTTCCACAAAGAGTTATTTTGATTTAATGATTTAAAGAGAAATGGAACCAGTTCCCAGCCGGCTAGTTTTATTTAGATTCCTACAGTGCTACTGCAGGCAATATGTTAATGAGCGGCGGTTGACAAATGACTTGTCATATTTTGTATTTAGCTTCCCCTAACTGATGTAGCTTGAAGATAATAAGTCACATTTCATCATTATATCCATTTTTGTTACCCAGGTATTTCGGCGTTAGCAGTGATGAGCAAAAGCAAACGAGCCAAGGACAGCGCATGACATCATTGATCAAACATTGTCATTTAACCACCGCTAATCGCGTAGGCACACACACACACACACACACACACACACACACACAAACCCATCCATTACCCAGGGATATAGGCCTACACGCAGTTTCAGGAAACAAACCATAATGGTGAGCGATTGCATTACATTACGTTACCCATGCACACTGGGCCCTGAATAAAGACATCTGAACATTCCCCAGAAATACACACAGGCATCACATGTTGCCTTAGGAAACACAATGTCTCATATATAAACATATAGGCCATTCCCTTCTAGCTAATTAACCATTACAAGGATATTATTCAGTTGCATTGGCCTGTGTCCCAAACTTCACCCTATTCCCTAGTTGTGCACTAACTAGGAAATAGGGTGCAATTTGGGATCCAGTCATGGACTCAGTAGCCGTATAGTTTATGTTATGCATGAAATACACTGCTCACTCACTGCACCTTGAGTATCTCACATCTCGTATTCAGAGAAGCAGAAGTCATGGATTATAACGAAGACGCTCCTTTAAAATAATTTCCTTGTCCATGGAGTATACCTTATCGGCCATAGACAGGATGTTCACTTAATTCTCACTGTGTTCAGACTAAAACAAATGCCTGGGTTATACCATTATAGCAAAGTTGTTTACCCTGCACTACACATATTTTCATGCCACATTAAGCCACTGTCTATAGGAAAAGCAGTAGAAATATTTGTGATGCTACAGACTTGGCTCCTGTCATGACCTTCAGATTGTAATAAACTGACACCAGGAACTGTGGCTGACTTGCTCCCCAGGCTCAGCACTCTGCTCTGGGGCTGTAAACTCCACAACCTGAGGGAAGTGGGTGGTAGATGGGTCAATATGCTGCTGCACTGCCTGGAGGGAAAGGCCAAATGCCTAAGAAGTAGTCACCAAGGGGTCAAAGTGCACTGAGTTCATTCACTAGGCAGGGGAGTTAGGAGGAGGGGGCAGGGGGGTGAGAGGGGGCACAAAGACAAACAACACACAAGACATTAATGATCTCCCTCACCCAGGAAATCCTCCAATTAGAGATGAGAAGGAGGTGACACCACACACACACACACACACACACACACACACACATACACACACACACACAAACTTTGATTTGGGCAGATAGATAATACCAGTGTTGTTTAGTGTCCATGTTGCCCATGGAGACTCTGTTGGTACAACACGACTTGTTTTTAAAAGATACCCCAACGTATTCATAAAGCTCTTCAGCACTTGTCAAACATAATTACTTGAAGAGAAGGGTCCAGAAAAAGACAAGCTTGGACAGTGAACTGAATGTTCCCGTTCAGGGAACTGTAATGTAATTTCAGCTTGAAGAGCATTAAGAGGCTTCCAAATGGCACCCGCCTCTTCGCTATGGGCCCTTCTCAAAGGTAATCCACTGTTTCAGGAATAGGGGGCCATTTGGGACTCAGCCCTGGGCTGAACTGGTGAACTCAACGTGATGCTTATCGTGTCTACTGAAAATATGCTCTTAATGCATGAGCACAGCTGAGGGAAAGGCTGCAGGGAAGAATGTGGTGAGATTGAGTTCCTGGCACTGAACTCAACTGCATCTATGGCTTCAAAACAAATGGCACCTTATTCCCTATATAGTGCACTACTTTTAACCAGGGTCCATAGGACTCTGGGCAAAAGTAGTGCACTATATAGGGAATAGGGTGCCATTTGGGATATAACCCAATGTCTCTGAATGGTCTTTGAATGGCTGTTTGTGCTGGGCAGTAAAGAAGGAGAATGTTAACTCATGGAAAAGGATTTACTGTGTCTTTGGTTGTTGATGAAGGCATATATTAGGCTACCAAGGAAGGGGGAGGAGGGGGGGGTATTCAAAAGAAACATTTAGAGTGCAGTCTGAACGTAAGAAAAAATACGTATGAACACTTAACTAAAATCCACACTTGAAAAAAATTGCAAAGTGTCTTTTAGTATAAGGTATCGAAGACAACCTAAACAAGGTAGATGTTGAGTCAAGCAGATCTACATTAAGAAAATGGATAACCTCTGGGTTTTGTTCTAGGACTTTCTTCATGTCAAAATGTCACGCGAACACTACCCACATTCCTATAAAGCTAATATGTAGGGCCTACAATTACCTTAAAACATCTCTACGGCAGTTAGATATCTTAAATCAGAATTCCTCTTCTATATTTCCCCATAGACATTAACTCATTCACAGTTAATCATTCAAACAGTGCAAAGGGTTAAACGCTATACTGCAGGGACTTAGCTAGTTTTTACTTAATTTCCACTAATTGACTTCTGTTTTTTATTAATCCCATAGATGATTCATCCTCTCCTTTTTTAATTAGCGTAACCACTTGGTACACAGACAGCACACCCCCTGAAAGAGAAAGAGGACGCTCTCGCTGCAGCAGAAGAAATATCCTTCCAGCGGTTTATTAAAACAAATACATCAACTGGTACAATAGGCCATTAACAAAGTCACAGCCAACCGTAAATCGTTCATTAACAAACATTCTAGTGACACACTGCTATATCCAGAGCTAGAGAAACACATGGCTGAGCTGAACTAATATTTGTAGGACCAAGATAAATCACTCACACTGTTGTACAACATGCTAGTCACATGGTTTGGTAGACAGGGTTATGTCATTGGGCCTGCCACGACTCAACTACTAGTTAGCCTAGATATTGAGCACTGATACCAACACAATGTCTCTTGGGATAAAAGCTATCTTTGCTCAAAACTTGATATCCTCTCTGTCTCTTGACACAGTGAACTAAAACAGTTAGATAATGAGATGATACCAAAACACTAGCTGTTGAGCTGAAACCAATATTTTTCTTTTTTAGTTTGTGTCAGAGAAGAAGAACTGGCATTTAGCATTAGCAAATTGTTCACAAAGCTGGCTATGTGTCAAAATAATTCCCCCTTTCTGTTGCTTGCTTGCCGAGTCTGTCGACAAACCCCAAACTGTGTTTTACTGCAGAGGTAGCTAGCTGTGTTTTAAATGGGACACACTTTGGCAGGGAGGAGAACAGGTCCATGAAAAGTTCTTCTCAACAGGGGTTATACCAGTGGGGCTGTTCAATAACCATACACTTACAAACTCTGGCAGGCCGCAAATCAGTCAACAGTAAAAGGCATCCTTTATCTGATCATAAAATCTGTTTGTTGGCATTTAATCCCACCCCCTTTCTGTTTTAACAAGGAAGCAGGCAGCCCGGAGAAACTGTGGATGTGTTATAGAGGTTAGAGGAAAGGTATCTGGCAGTGTGTAAACAACATTATGACTAGCAGAGCATTGCATGTGGATGTGTTATAGAGGTTAGAGGAAAGGTATCTGGCAGTGCGTGAACAGCATTATGACTAGCAGAGCATTGCATGTGGATGTGGCTAGGCTGGTATAAGGAGGCAGCTAGGCTGGTATAAGGAGGCAGCTAGGCTGGTATAGGGCGGCAGCTAGGCTGGTATAAGGCGGCAGCTAGGCTGGTATAAGGAGGCAGCTAGGCTGTTATAAGGCGGCAGCTAGGCTGGTATAAGGAGGCAGCTAGGCTGGTATAAGGCGGCAGCTAGGCTGGTATAGGGCGGAAGCTAGGCTGGTATAAGGCGGCAGCTAGGCTGGTATAAGGGGGCAGCTAGGCTGTTATAAGGCGGCAGATAGACTGGTATAAGGCGGCAGCTAGGCTGGTATAAGGGGGCATCTAGGCTGTTATAAGGCGGCAGCTAGACTGGTATAAGGAGGCAGCTAGGCTGGTATAAGGAGGCAGCTAGGCTGGTATAAGGAGGCAGCTAGGCTGGTATAAGGCGGCAGCTAGGCTGGTATAAGGAGGCAGCTAGGCTGGTATAAGGCGGCAGCTAGGCTGGTATAGGGCGGAAGCTAGGCTGGTATAAGGCGGCAGCTAGGCTGGTATAAGGAGGCAGCTAGGCTGGTATAAGGCGGCAGCTAGGCTGGTATAAGGAGGCAGCTAGGCTGGTATAAGGAGGCAGCTAGGCTGGTATAAGGAGGCAGCTAGGCTGGTATAAGGAGGCAGCTAGGCTGGTATAGGGAGGCAGCTAGGCTGGTATAAGGAGGCAGCTAGGCTGGTATAAGGCGGCAGCTATGCTGGTATAGGGCGGCAGCTAGCTCTCCCCTCACCTCTCCCCTCTCCCTGTCCTATCCCCACCTCTCCCCTCTCCCTGTCCTATCCCCACCTCTCCCCTCTCCCTGTCCTATCCCCACCTCTCCCCTCTCCTATCCCCACCTCTCCCCTCTCCCTGTCCTATCCCCACCTCTCCCCTCCCCCTGTCCTATCCCCACCTCTCCCCTCTCCCTGTCCTATCCCCACCTCTCCCATGTCCTATCCCCACCTCTCCCCTCTCCCTGTCCTATTCCCACCTCTCCCCTCTCCCTGTCCTATTCCCACCTCTCCCCTGCCCCTGCCCCTCCCCTGTCCTATCCCCACCTCTCCCCTCTCCCTGTCCTATTCCCACCTCTCCCCTACCCCTGCCCTATCCCCACCTCTCCCCACCCCTGTCCTATCCCCACCTCTCCCCTGCCCCTACCCTATCCCTACCTCTCCCCTGACCCATCATGTGCCTGTTAAAATGGTAGCCCTGATAAACACTGCTCTCTGGACAACTTTTTACAGTGGGCAGGGTCAACCCCCAGGTTTTACCAGTGAGGGTCAGGCCTCTGAACTTGTGACCTCCTGGAGTGGGTTGGGTTGAGGGGGGATTGGAGAAAGGGTGTGGCCCATCCACTCTTCAACACAGAGTGAGTGGTTGGATTTACAGCTGCATGCAATACCAGAACAGCAGAAAAGCACCTCATATCATCTCTTCGTGGGAGGAACCATCCCTCTTTCCAAACCCTTTGTAGTCTCACTCACAGCCACCCCCCTTACCCCCTACACCATAAATCATGGTAATTACTTGACTGATAGGATAAATGTGAAACAGTAAGGTGGAGAAGAGAGGAGAGACCTGGAAAGGGAGTCTGGGAGGTTCCTGCGCTGGGTTACAGTTCTGCTTGGCTTGTGTTTTCACTCTGTCATCCATCCTGAGTCACGGTGTAAATCTATTGGCCCATTTTTTGTAAGTTGTTTATGAAGATGTGGACAAGCTGAAGGGGAGTGGGGACAAACCGTGTGTTACTGACTGACTGACTGACTGACATAGACCGGTTGTCTATCTGATTCCAGGCCAGCTCATCTGTCTTCCCTCTGGGGGTTCCATTTTTTAAATGTTTTAAATCTAACCTTTATTTAACTAGGCAAGTCAGTTAAGAACAAATTCTTATTTACAATGACGGCCTACTGGGGAACAGTGGGTTAACTGCCTTCTTCAGGGGCAGAACGACAGATTTTTACCTTGTCAGCTCGGGGATTCGATCCAGAAACCTTTTGGTTACTAGTCCAACGCTCTAACCGCTAGGCTACATGCCGTCTATTTGGGCTGGGCTCGTAAAGGAAACGTACTGACAGACTTGGGATCATCAGGTTGCTGTGTTAAGATGCAGATGATTGGTTACTGAACAATGTATGTGTGGTTTTGAAATGGGAGTAAGGCACTTAGGCAACAGAACAAAACTGACATCAAAGTTGATTCATGAATGTTTATGTATAATGAAAAAACAAGATATAAATGTCAGTCTACCATCATTTTTTAGCAATATAAGTACCGGTTTTCACATTTTGAGTTAAAGAGAACAAAATCAATACTATCCCAGAAATCACTTCTGTCAGTTTTATAACTGAAATTTGTATATTCCATTACAATGTGAATACCAAACTTCAAGCAAATTGCAAAACCCTAAAACTCACAACCACAGAGCAGCATGCCAAACACTGAAAAGGTCGTTCACACAGAATAACAATCCTTCCAAGAGTACACTCACACACTGCCTTCTGGGTAATTACAGTTCTTTGTGTTTTCTCTTTGCTTGTTCCGTCTCAAAAGCGAACAACCTCTCATTATTCACGGCTTGAGTCAGGCCTTTTCCCTTCAGCGGGGCAAATTACACACGAAAGGGACAGCTCTCAGAGAGAGGAGAGGAGCGGCAGCATCCCCAGCTTCCAGTAAGTGCAGTCTTAAATCATGAGGGGGCAGGGAGGGAGAGGGACACTGACTGACTACAGCCCTGCAGTCCTGTTGCCTGTTGACTTTGTGGCAAGGGTAGTTCAGCCAACAGCCATGGATACACTGTAGTACTGTGGTACAGGGAGTATAGGGAGTTAAACTTAAACTGACGCATTTTGATGGGATTTCTTTGTTATGTTACGCACAGGTGCGTCAATAGGATCTTAAGCATAAATAAATACTGGCGGACTCCCTTCCGATATATCTTAACATGGGACGTATCATATACCAAGCACCGCTACAGTCCTGACAACCTCTAGGTGTTGATACCACCTCTCAATGGGCAGCTGACTTGGCATCTTGTCCTCTGTAGAGAGAGTGTACACGCCAGGACACCAACCAACCATGTGTCTGTCAAGTTTATATATACACACACCCAACAGAACGAGGCCACTTATACAAGCAACACACATGCCATTGTCCTGTTGCTGCACCCAATCTAATAACAGCAAGTCTATAACATTGCTTTCATTGCTCAGGCACTGCTTTAATTGGCTAAATTACATCAAAGCATTCTCCATGTCTTGTGCGGGCTTGTTACACTGACTTTAGGGCTGAAAACATGTTGGGGAAATCAAAGTGTGATAGGTATCAACAACAGAAAGACCATTGTGAGCGTTGGTTAGAGGCATTCAAAACAGCCATGAAGCAAAGTGCCAGGTGTGGCTGCTTCAAAGGAACTCAAAGCAATCTCGCCTGGTTTCCTTTTTGGTGTAAACATTGGGCTAGAAGTCATACACGATAGCTGGAGATTAACGGTCACCTTTCAGTAAGAGGTCACTTTACAGAGGAAGGCTCACACAATGTAAGACCATGTTGGAAAACAGAAAACACCCAACCCTCCAAAATGTTTCTATCTTCTACAAGTGTCTACTGTTTCCATTTTCTACTGCTGTTAAATCTCCAATGTTTTTCTTTCATTAAGCCCATCCTCCTCCTGCCCTACGCCCGACTCCACTCTACTTCACATTACCAAATATGGCCATGACTCCACTCTCCTTCACATTACCAAACATGGCCCTAACTCCACTCTCCTTCACATTACCACATTGTTTTACATTTTATTTCACCTTTATTTAACCAGGTAGGCCAGTTGAGAACACGTTTTCATTTACAACTGTGACCTGGCCAAGATAAAGCAAAGCAGTGTGACAAAAACAACAACACAGAGTTACAGATGGGATAAACAAATCAATAACACAATAGAAACATCTATAAACAGTGTGTGCAAATGAAGTAAGGAGGTAAGGCAATAAATAGACCAATAGTGGCGAAGTAGTTACAATTTAGCAATTTACACTAGAGTGATACAGTTGAAGTCGGAAGATTACATACACTTAGGTTGGAGTCATTAAAACTTGTTTTCAACCACTCCACAAATTTCTTGTTAACAAACTATAGTTTTGGCAAGTCGGTTAGGACATCTGCTTTGTGCATGACACAAGTCATTTTTCCAACAATTGTTTACAGACAGATTATTTCACTTATAATTCACTGTATCACAATTCCAGTGGGTCAGAAGTTTACATACACTAAGTTGACTGTGCCTTTAAACAGCTTGGAAAATTCCAGAAAATAATGTCATGGCTTTAGAAGCTTCTGATAGGCTAATTGACATCATTTGAGTCATTTGGAGGTGTAACTGTGAATGTATTTCAAGGTCTATCTTCCAACTCACTGCATCTTTGCTTGACATCATAGGAAAATAAAAATAAATCAGCCAAGAACTCCAAGAGAATGATTTGTTCCAGTTTTTATTTCTTTCATCACATTCCCAGTGGGTCAGAAGTTTACATACACTCAATTAGTATTTGGTAGCATTGCCTTTAAATTGTTAACTTGGGTTAAACATTTCGGGTAGCCTTCCACAAGCTTCCCACAATAAGTTGGATGAATTTTGGCCCATTCCTCCCGACAGAGCTGGTGTAACTGAGTCAGGTTTTTAGGCCTCCTTGCTCGCACACGCTTTTTCCCACATATTTTCTAAAGGATGAGGCCAGGGCTTTGTGATGGCCACTCCAATACCTTGACTTTGTTGTCCTTAAGCCATTTTCCACAACTTTGGAAGTATGCTTGGGGTCATTGTCCATTTGGAAGACCCATTTGCGACCAAGCTTTAACTTTAACTGCCTGAGACACCGAGGTATCGCTCCCCCTTATAATTTGGGATCAAATATGCTCTGAAAGCAAACATGTTGACATGAGTACCCTGATATCGGGGAATTTGTGCCATTCTGAAAAAATCAGGCAACTGATGTCTTGAGATGTTGCTTCAATATATCCACATTTTCCTCCTCATGATGCCATCTATTTTGTGAAGTGCACCAGTCCCTCCTGCAGCAAAGCATCCCCACAACATGATGCTGCCACCCCCATGCTTCACGGTTGGGATGGTGTTCTTCGGCTTGCAAGCCTCCCCCTTTTCACTCCAAACATAACGATGGTCATTATGGCCAAACAGTTCTATTTTTGTTTCATCAGACCAGAGGACATTTCTCCAAAAAGTACGATCTTTGTCCCCATGTGCAGTTCCAAACCATAATCTGCCTTTTTTATGGCGGGTTTGAAGCAGTGGCTTCTTCCTTTCTGAGCGGTCTTTCAGGTTATGTCGATATAGGACTAATTTTACTGTGTATATAGATACTTTGGTACCTGTTTCCTCCAGCATCTTCACAAGGTCTGTTGTTCTGGGATTGACTTGCACCTTTCGCACCAAAGTACGTTCATCTCTAGGAGACAGAACGTGTCTCCTTCCTGAGCAGTATGACGGCTGCGCGGTCCCATGGTGTTTATACTTGCGTACTATTCTTTGTACAGATGAACATGGTACCTTCAGGCGTTTGGAAATTGCTCCCAAGGATGAACCAGACTTGTGGAGGTCTACAATGTTATTTCTGAGGTCTTGGCTGATTTATTTAGATTTTCCCATGATGTCAAGCAATAAGGCACTGAGTTTGAAGGTAGGACTTGATATACATCCACAGGTACACCTCCAATTGACTCAAATGATGTCAATTAGCCTATCAGAAGCGTCTAAAGCCATGACATAATTTTCTGGAATTTTCCAAGCTGTTTAAAGGCACAGTCAACTTTGTGTATGTAAACTTCTGACCCACTGGAATTGTGATACAGTGAATTATAAGTGAAATAATCTGTCTGTAAACAATTGTTGGAAAATTTACTTGTGTCATGCACACAGTAGATGTCCTAACCGACTTGCCAAAACAATAGTTTGTTAACAAGAAATTTGTGGAGTGGTTGAAAAACAAGTTTTAATGACTCCAACCTAAGTGTGTGTAAACTTCCGACTTCAATTGTATATCTGTTCTTAGTTCAATTTATTTTTGAAAGGGGCATGCTTATTTAAGATGGTGAGGAAATCAATTTTAAAGAACAACCAGGCATCCTCTACTGAACGGATGAGGTCAATATCCTTCCAGGATACCCGAGCCAGGTCAATAAGAAAGGCCTGCTCGCAGAAGTGTTTTAGGGAGCATTTGACAGAGATGAGGGGTGGTCGTTTGACCGCGGGCCCATAACGGACGCAGGCAATGACTCCACTCTCCTACACATTACCACATATTACCCTGACTCCACTCTCCTACACATTACCACATATGGCCCTGACTCCACTCTCCTTCACATTACCACATATGGCCCTGACTCCACTCTCCTTCACATTACCACAACTGGCCCTGACAACATTCTCCTTCACATTACCACATATGGGGATTATCATGGTAATACAAGCTGATACTAGACAATTGATCTAACTGATTTACTTTCTGCCTCAGAAAAACCTGCCAATACAATCAACCAGAAATTAATGAGCTGTCCAACCGCTCAGTTGTGCACCGGGGCCTCCCACTCATCTTTCTATTCTGGTTAGGGCCAGTTTGTGCTGTTCTGTGAAGGGAGTAGTTCACAGCGTTGTACAAGGTCTTCAGTTTCTTGGCAATTTCTCGCATTGAATAGCCTTCATTTCTTAGAACAAGAATAGACTGACGAGTTTCGGAAGAAAGGGCTTTGATTCTGGCTATTTTGAGCCTGTAATCGAACCCACAAATGATGATGCTCCAGATACTCAACTAGTCTAAAGAAGGCCAGTTTTATTGCTTCTTTAAAGAGAACAACAGTTTTCAGCTGTGCTAACATAATTGCAAAAGGGTACTCTAATGATCAATTAGCCTTTTAAAATTATAAACTTGGATTAGCTAACACAACATGCCATTGGAACACAGGAGTGATGGTTGCTGATAATGAGCCTCTGTACCTCTATGTAGATATTCCATTTGTTTTAAATCAGCTGTTTCCAGCTACAATAGTCATTTACAACAGCAACAATGTCTACACTGTATTTCTGATCAATTTGATGTTATTTTAATGGAAAAAAAATGTGATTTTCTTTCAAAAACAAGGACATTTCTAAGTGACCCCAAACTTTTGAACGATAGTGTAGGTCCTGGTTGCAACGGCATACACACATAAGCTCCGTGGCTGAGCTTACTTTACACCATCACAACACTCTGAGGAAACACAATGGTACACTACTAAAACTGTTAACACTGTGTGAGCGGCGATGCATTTCCCCTCACACGCTACTCCATTTTCAGTGTTAACGTCACTGAACCAGAGTTCACAATGAATCCATTCCTTTCCTCTTCTCCTTCTGTCAGACCATTACAGACAGGACATGCTGACATCAGCACATACTAATGGTAGATTTAAGCAATAAGACCAGAAGAGGTGTGGTATATGACCAATATACAATGGCTAAGGGCTGTTCTCATGCACAACGCAACGCGACATATACCACAACCCCCCGTGGTGCCTATTATAAACGGTTTAACAACGTAATTAGAGCAGTAAAAATAAATGTTGGTGGTATCCGTGGTATACGGTCTGATATACCACGGCTGTCAACCAAACAGCATTCAGGGCTCAAACCACCCAGTTAATAATATGTGACTCACTACCTGGATTTGGTCTTATGTAGCAAAATTTGAAATTGTGTTTTTACATTATTTAAAAGTGGAGACTCAGAGCTACAAAATGGTAATTAATACACTGCATTTGAGGAACAATGGGAAATTAATACTGCTTTGAAAGTTGACCAACTTGTAAACTCATTTTTGAGAAAATCGCCTTTGAATGTTTTGCTATCCAGTAAAGAGCTCTTCTTTGTCTACACCCATTCAACATCGTTCACACAATCACCCTAAGCTTTAGCCCCACCCATCTCGCTTCGCTCTCAAGGCGCACACTTGATGCTCTGGCCGATGATTTGCTTAAACTCTGGATAACATGAAAACAGCCTAACCAGCTCTGCTGGCAACAATTTAATTAAGCTTTTTTGCAGACATTTACTGACACCAGCCATATTCATCAGGTGTTGTACACACATCACGTAACGTTAGCTAATTAAACAATAAAGAGTATAAACAATTCCATAGTGCTGGGAGCTAACCAACCATGTTCAATATCAGCTAGCTAACATTATGCTCTAACTAGAACAGCAAATGGCTCTGGGAAACGAATAATAACATCAGCTAGGGAGCCAACCAGCTAACGTTAGCTAGCTAACATTACACTTTAGCTTGAAATGAAATCACTTTCTGTCAAAATTAGAAAATGTGTAATATCTGAAAATGTAACGTTAGCTAGCTAGCGCTAGACTATCTTACATGATTACATCATCGTGCATGGACACGTCTTCCTGTCAGGAATGCCATGCCACGGTTGCCCTTATTTTGAAGACGTAATCCGGAGACCGGTGTTTCCTCCATCTATCATACTCTAATTCCACTGATTTAAAAACACTTATGCAGCTCCACTACACAATACATTTTTTTCTAAAAAGCAGCATTCGACAGGATTACCAACACAGACTGACAAACTTCTATGGCAAACCAATCCGAACACCTCTCTCGGCATGTCCAGCCCACTCATTATCTCAGCCAATCATGGCTAGTGAGAAGGTTGCTCACTTTTTCTGTGGCTTAACCAACAAGGCTCGTAATTTAACAATTTTATTTGTATTTACATATGGCATACAAATATGTTATTAAAGCACATGAAAGTTTACATGTTCAAGAAGGCATTTCTCCCAAAAAAGGCATTTTGATAAAAAATATTTTTTTTTACATTCAAACGGTTCTCCTGTGAAGTCGTGACTTGCGACATATGCCTAGTTTCCTGAATCGGGTCACATATACACTATATCCAGAGCTTCAGTTTACAAAGCAGTGTTGGTAAATATCTGCCTATAGTTAATCATGCATCTGGTTGGTACTCTGGGGACTGGGATGGATAATCAATCACAAAGATGCTACTGGTATACTGCTGAGGCTAAGCTGTTTCAGAACATCTTCATCAGGGACGTATTATAGTGTTGATTCAGGTTCTCTTCATCAGGGAGGTATTATAATGTTGATTCAGGTTCTCTTCATCGGGGAGGTATTATAGTGTTGATTCAGGTTCCTTCTCTTCATCAGGGAGGTATTATAGTGTTGATTCAGGTTCCCTTCATCAGGGAGGTATTATAATGTTGATTCAGGTTCCCTTCATCAGGGAGGTATTATAGTGTTGATTCAGGTTCCTTCTCTTCATCAGGGAGGTATTATAGTGTTGATTCAGGTTCCTTCTCTTCATCAGGGAGGTATTATAGTGTTGATTCAGGTTCCTTCTCTTCATCAGGGAGGTATTATAGTGTTGATTCAGGTTCCTTCTCTTTCACACGATCCTCATTGTGTTCATGGATGAAAAGGACCAAATTTGGCATACTATACTTTCTATACTGTATAGGTTACCTAATTGCATGTATTGTAGAGTTCTATATAGAAAGACACACAATCACGAATATACGTAGCTATACATGCATACAGCTTTACTACACTGTATGGTTTTTACACAGGCAACTAATTCATGAGCAACACAAGCCAGTAGAGGAGCAGGAAGTGAAACATTAAAGAACAGCTGTATTAGATGTGATATTAATTCTACCCAGCATGTTCTCTGGGGGTCCACATTTAAACAGATCACATTGGGAGGAGAGATCCATTACCCATCACAAGCCCCCCATTTGTCCCTAATACTGAATCCCAATGGCTGGCAGACGTGCTACACTTTCCAATGCATCAGGGTTATTTATGACTTGACATTATAAAAGTAAGTTGTATCATTTATGGCACTAGATTAATGCAGTGCCTTCCGTGCACTGTCTGTTTGAGAGATCCAAAGTGAGATAGCCGCATGCCAAAACTATGCCGCCAACCCCATTTAAAAAGCAGCCGAGGCAAAACCACCAGCTTGATTTACGACTGTAAATTAAAAGGAATGAAAAATGTATGACTGCAATTGTGTCATAAAACTATAACAGAACTTTGAAGTTTGAGGTTTTTTTCTGTCCCTTTTGGCTGTAAGCGATGCAAGATTATTTCATGTCATGAAAACGTCAAAACTCCCTCGTTTGGAAAATACATCCCACATAAACAAATAGGCCTATCAACTAAACAGTGCTAACCGTGTACTGTACTAAAGGTGGGAGGTTCATTTATTGACAGCGCTAATGAACAGTTGCTGTTTCAGTGTTCACTGCCTTAGATCCAACTATATATGCTAGCTAAGTGCACATTCAGGCTCTGTTGTGCATGAAAGCTGAGCCCCCGCTGGCGTTTGAGGCAGGGTGCCAGGCCATGATTGAATGAAAGCCCATCCTTGACTGACAAATTATATATTAAGCCTCCCGTCAGCGGAGGAGGGATGGTGGAGGGAAGTCAGCCATGTCAGATACCTGCTCCATCCAGCACAACCTCCACTTGTCAATCTAAGCCAGGCCTCTAAACAAGATCTGAAATGTTAAAAGGCCTTACGCTCCCTAGTTTTTCACATCCAGCACGTGTCCCAGCTCGGGGCACTTAAACATCCCAACCATGTGACGGGGAGAAAATAGCGTCTGCCTGCCATGAGGATCATATTTAGAAGTGAGGGAGCATTTGTTGGGGCTGATGGGTGTATGGTCTGGTTCCCTCCCTGTGGGATAGAAGATATTAGAGAAGCTAAAATGATAGAGGATTGAGTCCAGAATATGAAATGTTGAAGAATGACACCAAGAGTAATATATCATAGGATATTGAGTAAGTATTTTGTACTGAGACATACCGAGAGTAGTGTGTGTATGCAGGCATGCATGAGTGTCCATGTCCATGCCTGTGTTAGTGTGTACTTGGGGGTACTATGTAGTGGGCAGGTGTGAGTAGGGCTGGCACAACTACTCTATAGCTGTGTAACCAGCAGCTGTCGATGAAGACATGAAAATAAAATAACCGTCAAAACCGTGTGTGTGGAATGAACTGCTGACTGAAGACAGGACGACCGGGCATTCGTGCGGTTCAGCAGACTCAACCCCACACACCCCCACACCCCACAATGCAGCAGCAGCACACAGAAATATAATGAATAGAACAGGCTTGGAACCGCTAACCCTGGCAATTTGATTGGTAAACTCATGGGTACACTCACAATGGCTGCCAGGTATTGTGATGCAATCAATTCCATGGTAATGTAGAATGTTCATTCAAATGACATTAACTGATGTGGCTCATGCAATGCAATGGTTCTTTGTAATGTCAGTTGAGTTGAATCAACAAATCAGAGCACATATTTTACTTCCTGCTTTGTTACTATGGGTACACTTGCAATGGCCTCCTGTCCACCGATTATTACCTAATTACTTGAATGGGGAAGTCTGTTCTATTCCTTCTATTTCTATGCAGTCAGGAGTAGAGTAGAGAAGAACATTTGTGTCACCCCAAAAAAAAATTCGATATTTTTTGCTATTCCAATGGTTATTGCATTGACAGTGGTCAATTTGCTGGGCAATTACCATCATCAAAATTCCATGACGGTCACAGCCCTAGGTGGGAGTGACTCTCTCCCCTGTCCTGGGTGAGTGTTGATTGTGGATGATTAATGGGCTGGAGTACCAGGCAGAGAAAGGTCATCTCCTGGGTTGGAGAGGGAGAATCTACACTGGGAGTAATTAAGACACTGTGTAAGCATGACTAATACACACACTTATGCACGGGTGCGCACATACATACATACACAGACACAATTGGAGGGATGGGGGGAGAGAGAGAGAGAGAGAGAGATAGTAAAGCCCTTAAATTGAAATTGAATGGAATTACAGTGCTTGACTTCTGAAATAGGTGCTCTGTGTGTGTATATATACACACATACAAGTATGTCATGTCTTTGTTAATGTTTTAAATGTATGAACATTGTAAAGTATTTTTTGTCTGTAATGTATTTTTCGTTGTGTCAGACCCCAGGAAGACTAGCTGTCTCTAATGGGGATGGTAATATAATCATAAACCAGCTACCAGATATCTGCATCCCAAATGGCACCCTATTCCCTATTTCACCACGGTGTAATGCTTACTAACTAGCTGTGTTTATCATCATAGCAGCTATTATTCCAATAAAGAGTTTAGTTGACTACATGTTTTAAGGAGATCAGAACAGACCAGCCAGGCACAGGATTCCATGGAGGGAGGGAGAGAGAGAGAAAAACATATATATAGCACCAGACAAAAGTTTGGACATGACTACTCATTCAATGTTTTTACTTTATTTGTACTATTTTCTACATTGTAGAATAATAGTGAAGACATCAACATCATGAAATAACACATATGGAATCATGTAGTAACAAAAAAAAGTGTTAAACAAATCTAAATATATTTTAGATTTTAATTCTTCAAAGTAGCCACCCTTTGCCTTCATGACAGCTTTGCACACTCTTGGCATTCTCTCAACCAGCATCACCTGGAATGCTTTTCCAACAGTCTTGAAGGAGTTCCTTCACCCTGTGGTCCAACTCATCACAAACCATCTCAATTGGGTTGAGGTTGGGTGATTGTGGAGGTCAGGTCATCTGATGCAGCACACCATCACTCTCCTTCTTGGTCAAATAGCCCTTACCCTTGGGTCATTGTCCTGTTGAAAAACAAATTATAGTACCACTAAGCGCAAACCAAATGGGATGGCGTATCGCTGCAGAATGCTGTAGTAGCCATGCTGGTTAAGCGTGCCTTGAATTCTAAATAAATAACTGACAGTGTCACCAGCAAAGCCCACACCCCCATCACACCTCCTCCTCCATGCTTCACGGTGGGAACCACACACGCAGAGATCATCCGTTCACCTACTCTGAGTCCAAAAGGACATATTTCCACCAGTCTAATGTCCATTGCTCGTGTTTCTTGTCCCAAGCAAGTCTCTTATTATTATTGGTGTCCTTTAGTAGTGGTTTGTTTCTTTGCAGCAATTTGACCATGAAGGCCTGATTTACGCAGTCTCCTCTGAACAGTTGATGTTGAGAAGTGTCTGTTACCTTAACTTTGTGAAGCATTTATTTGGGCTGCAATTTCTGAGGCTGGTAACTCTAATGAACTTATCCTCTGCAGCAGAGGTAACTCTGGGTCTTCCATTCCTGTGGTGGTCTTCATGAGAGCTAGTTTCATCATAGCGCTTGATGGTTTTTGCGACTGCATTTGAAGTAACATTCAAAGTTCTTGAAATGTTCAGGATGACTGACCTTCATGTCTTAAAGTAAAGTAATGATGGAGTGTCATTTCTCTTTGATTATTTGAGCTGTTCTTGCCATAATATGGACTTGGTCTTTTACCAAATAAGGCTATCTTCTGTGAACCAACCTTACCTCGTCACAAAACAACTGATTGGCTCAAACGCATTAAGAAGCAAATAAATTCCACAAATTAACTTTTAAGAAGGAACACCTGTTAATTGACATGCATTCCAGGTGACTACCTCATGAAGTTGGTTGAGAGAATGCCAAGAGTGTGCAAAGCTGTCATCAAGGCAAAGGGTGACTACTTTGAAGAATCTCAAATATAAAAAACACTTTTTTGGTTACTACATGATTCCATATGTGTTATTTCATAGTGTTGATGTCTTCACTATTATTATACAATGTAGAAATTAGGCAAAATAAAGAAACCCTGGAATGAGTAGGTGTGTCCAAACTTTTGACTGGTACTGAATATATTTATATTCTAGGTTTTTAACATACAAGCCATTGAAAGATCACCAGACGTCAACCTCAGATGACCTTGGGTGATTACATCAATCTACATCAATACTAGTCTGTGCTCGTCTTACTCCTCTGCTTCATGTTTCATGTGGTGTGGATGCTTTGGTAACACTTTCAATTTCAAATGAGGTCATACCAGGGTGAGCATGGTGAAATACACTGAGCAGGTGTTCTGTTGTAACCTGTAACATGCAGGCAGTTATCCAGTGCCCAGTTATATATTTGCGCCCTTTCTGATTATCTCTATTTTTCAGCCCTAAAGCATCACACTACCACCACCGTGCTTGACCGTTGGTATGAGGTTCTTACTGTAGAATGCAGTGTTTGGTGTTTGCCAGGCATAATGGGACCCATGTCATCCAAAAAGTATTTTGACAAAATCAAAAAGAACCTTGAACCACCTGGATGATCATCAAGACTCTTGGAAGAATGTTATATGGACAGATGATTCAAAAATATACATTTTTGGATGACATTGGTCCTAACTTAAACCAATACAGGATATACATTGTTGGAAAAGTAAATGTTTAAGGCCTCCCGAGTGGCGCAGTGGTCGGCAGTGATGTCCTTGTCCCATAGCGCACTAGCGACTCCTGTGGCGGGCCCGGGTGCACGCTGCCCGGTCGCCAGGTGTACAGTGTTTCCTCCGACACATTGGTGTGGCTGGCTTCCGGGTTAAGTGGGCATTGTGTCAAGAAGCAGTGCGGCTTGGTTGGATTGTGTTTCGGAGGACGCATGGCTCTCGACCTTCGGCTCTCCCAAGTTCGTACGGGAGTTGCAGCGATGAGACAAGACTGTAACTACCAATTGGATACCACGAAATTGTGGAGAAAAAGGGGTCATTTAAAAAAAATAATAAAAAAAAAAAAAAGTAAATGTTTAAATAATAATCAACTGTCAAACCTCTCTCTCCTTCCCGGTCTCTGCTCACTCTTTACCTTCCTGTTTCCCTCCCTATCTCTCACTCTCCTCACTTGCTTTCCTCCCCTCTCTCCCTCCCTGTATTGTCTCTTGTTATGTGACAGGGGTCTACAGAAGGATTAGCCTCATGGTGCAGAGGAGGACTCTGGGAGACAGGTGTCACAACGCTCCAGTAACCACAGCCTAACCTTTGCTTATCACCTCTCTTGTTCTGTTGCAATCCTTCGTGTAATTCACAAGTCCCATCCTGTATTAAACACCATAATAACCCCCGCGCCAGGCATTTTAAAGTTCCACGACAAGCAACTCCCTGGCTCAACCATCTCGGTAGCACTTTATTTGAAGTGTACCTAAATAAGGACTTCATAACACATTCATGAGCAGTACATGGGCATTTCAGTGTTACCACCGTCTCATTGGATGAGTGTTAAGTGATCTGAAACTGGGTTAGCTTTATTCTACTGTACTTACAGTACTATAACTCATTATGAGAGGGGCTTAGGGAGCTGCAGCTGCTAAGAGCTCAGAGCATGGGGAACTGGAGATAGACACCGTGGAGAGTACGAGCCAGGAGGAGAGGAGTGTTGACACTAGCCCAGTGTGACAGGGTACAGCTGGGAGAAACTCCATAGCCAAGTCCCACTATTCTAACATGGTCTCCTGTTCTAATGCTACAGTCATGTCCCACTATTCTAACATGGTTCCTGTCCTAACATTACAGTCATTTCCCACTATTCTAACATGGTCTCCTGTCCTAACATTACAGTCATTTCCCACTATTCTAACATGGTCTCCTGTCCTAATGCTACAGTCATGTCCCACTATTCTAACATGGTCTCCCATTCTCATCTCCTATCCCTAGAATAACTGTTCAAGCATTGCTCCGAAAAGCGAGTCTTCCATATTGCTTTTTCGAGATGGCTGCCTTTTATACAGATCCTTATCCCCTCTACCCTCAGAATAATTATGATAAACTGCTGCCAGTATATGAGAGGTTAAATTAAAAATCACATTTTCACTGGTAGATGTTTGTGTATATGTCTGGTATATGTTTGTTGAATGAATCACCAGCTGGGGCTCACATACAGTATGAACATGATCGATAGCATGGTCTGACATGCAGTAGTCCCCCCCGCACACCTGTACTGTGCCATCATACCATTTCTTTTACATTCATTTCAGATCATATATTGGCCTATTCTTTTCATCATTCATTACAATGATGACATAATGTACATTAATAGAGAACTAAACTGCCTAGAGACACCAACTACCAGTAGTCCAACAGTCTCTTCCTCCTGTCAGTCAGACATAAGTTTGTCTCCTCACATTAATAGTGAGTTAGGACATCAGGCCAGCGCTACTCAGCTCCATATGTCAACAAAGCGGAGGTCTAGCAGTGTTGACAGTCACCGAGCATCATAGTCTTTTACACGAGGCCTCTGGGAATCTCTAGCCGTCAGCTACAATAAGACCAGTGGGTAGGCCCCATATGGCCTGGGAATCCTGACCTTAAAAAACAAAGAGACCAGACAGAGAGAGAAATACCAGAGAGAGGGAGAGCAAGAGAGAGCAGAGAGAGAGAGAGAAACCAGAGAGAGAGAGAGTGAGGCCAGAGAGAGACCAGAGAGAGAGAGAGAGAGACCAGAGAGGGTGAGAGAGACCAGAGAGAGAGAGAGAGAGACCAGAGAAAGAGAGAGCCCAGAAAGTGAGACAAGAGAAAGAGAGACCAGAAAGAGAGACCAGAGAGAGCAAGACTAGAGAGATAGACAAAGCGAGAGAGAGAGACCAGAGAGAGCTAGACCAGAGCGAGAGAGACCAGAGAGAGACCAGAGAGAGTGAGAGAGACCAGAGAGAGTGAGAGAGAGTGAGATCATAGAGAGACCAGAGAGAGCGAGACCAGAGAGAGCAAGACCAGAGAAAGAGAGACCAGAGACCAGATAGACCAGAGAGTAAGAGAGACCAGAGGGAGACCAGAGAGAGAGAGAGAGAGACCAGAGAGAGCGAGACAAGAGAAAGAGAGACCAGAGAGAGAGTGAGAGACCAGAGAGAGCAAGACCAGAGAGAGAGACAAAGAGAGAGAGAGAGACCAAAGAGAGAGAGAAACCAGAAAGAGAGACCAGAGAGAGAGACCAGAGACAGACAAGATAGAGAGAGAGACCAGATACCAGAGAGAGAGAGAGACCAAAGAGAGAGAGAGAGAAATGAGAGACCATAGCAAGAGACCAGAGAGAGACCAGAGCAAAAGAGAGACCAGAGCGAGAGACCAGAGAGCGAGAGACCAGAGAGAGCGAGAGAGACCAGAGAGCAAGACCAGAGAAAGAGAGAACCAAATAAAGAGAGACCAGAGAGATATAGACAGATGAGAGAGAGAGACCAGAGAGAGACCAACGGGAGACCAGAGAGAGCGAGAGACGAGAGAGAGCGAGAGACCAGAGAGAGATCAGAGAGAGAGACCAGAGAGACAGACAAGAGAGAGAGAGACCAGAGAGAGAAAGACCAGAGAGAGCTAGAGAGACCAGGAAGAGAAACCAGAAAGAGAGAGCGATACCAGAGACCAGAGAGAGAGACCAGAGACAGATAAGAGAGAGACCAGAGAGAAAGAGAGACCAGAGCGAGAGAGACCAGAGAGAGAAGAGGGAGAGACCAGAGAGAGAGACCAGAGAGAGCGAGAGAGACCAGAGAGACAAGAGAGAGAGAGACCAGAGAGAGAGAGTGAGACCATAGAAAGTGAGACCATAGAAAGAGAAACCAGAGAGACCAGAGAGAGAGACCAGAGAGAGAGACCAGAGAGAGACCAGAGAGGGAGACCAGAGAGAGCGAGAGATGAGAGAGAGCGAGAGACCAGAGAGAGATGAGAGAGAGAGACCAGAGAGAGAGAGATCAGAGAGAGAGAGAGAAACCAGAGACCAGATAGAGCGAGACCAGAGAGAGACCAGAAAGAGAGAGTGAGACCAAGACCAGAGACCACAGAGAGAAACCAGAGAGAGAGAGAGAGACCAGAGACAGACAAGAGAGAGAGACCAGAGAGAGAAAGAGAGACCAGAGAGAGAGAAAGACCAGAGAGAGAGAGACCAGAGACAGACAAGAGCGAGAGACCAGAGAGAGAGAGAGAGACCAGAGAGAGCGAGACCAGAGCGAGAGAGACCAGAGAGCGAGACCAGAGCGAGAGACCAGAGCGAGAGACCAGAGAGTGACTGGTAATAAGATATACATGTGTACAAGGCTGAAAAGTTACCAATAGCAGGAATATATATATAAATACTTCTGGTAATAAGAAGTGACAAACTCTGACGAAAGAGGTCAATATTTAATATTTGCTCATATAAATATTAACATCTGAACATGGAAATCGATTGTGTACCGTGTTATTATACTCTGAGAGGCATTGGTGATTTAGTGCAATTTTCAAATAAACTGACAAGAACAGTGGTTCGGTAACGGTTTTAGTTGGCCTGAAAAGGGCATGGTTGAGAGTTCAGGAAAATACACTATCCATTATCCCAGTTTTCCAACATGCTGTCATTGTTGACAGGTGAATTATAATTTGTATATAGCAGCACAATTGAAATGACTGCAGTTTAACAAACTTGGACGGGACAAAAGGGAGACGTGGTTTTCCAACAGGAAATATTCTGCCAACATGTGTGCACTTTGTGTTAGGCAAAGTCCTGCTTCGATCTTATCATCATCTCTATAATAGGGGTTCTCAAAGTGGTTTCCAAACCTGCACTTGACAGAGCTGCTTTTCATAAATGTGTTTTTTTAAACATAGTTGTAAAAATGCTACTGTGAAAATAGAAACCTGGAAAGACACAAAAACAGAAAATGAATGAAAACACACACTCAGTTCTTTAATATGGTGCAAATAAACTACTTGTCAACCCCTGTACTGTGCCTATTAAGAAAAGCTTTCGAGCTGGCCCGAGGCTAGTTGGCTGCTTGCTTCCTGGCACTGTCAGGTGGTCTTTCTCTGGTCTGTCTCTCTCTGGTCTCGCTCTCTCTCTGGTTTCTCTCTCTGGTCTTGCTCGCTCTCTCTCTGGTTTCTCTCTCTGGTTTTGCTCTCTCTCTGGTCTCGATCTCTCTCTCTGGTCTCGCTCTCTGGACTCTCACTCTCTCTGGTCTCGCTCTCTCTCTCTCTGGTCTTGCTCTCTCTCTCTGGTCTCTCGCTCTCTCTCTGGTCTCTCTCTCTGGTTACTGTGTATGTATAAACCCACCTGCACATTCGGTAAGGTAATGGCACTGACCTTGGATTGCTGATGCTATTTATTGTCCGTTGAGAGGCTTTGAAGCCACCGGTCAGCCATATTGGCAGTATTCCAAGGACAAAATCACATGTATTAAAGTATTTTGTTGTTGTAGTGGGGACAGTAACATTAGTACTCTCAAAACTAAATAATTTAAGAAACATTTTTTATATTTTAGTTTCGTTTTTTTGTTTAGCTCACATAATATTATTTAAAAGTATGCATTAAGGAGTCTGTAATAGTATAAATGTGTCAAAAATGAATGTAGACATAAAAAAATGTATTTCTATATCTTCCTAAATATTTTTTCCACTTGAGGAGGAGTACCAAGGTGGCTTCAATACAGCAGAGACCAGAGAGAGAAAGAGAGACCAGAGAATACACATCATCGGTTGTAACCTGAGCTTGTGGTGAATAAACCTTGAAACTTGAAACATTGTCACTTCTGTGTTGCTTTAGAGACTGCAGAGTATAGCATAAAGAGCATAGTCCTCACGTAAAAATTCTGCTCAACGGAGAATCTCCTTGGATGTGCTTTTTAGTCCAGAACCGGTAGTGTCTATCAGTGATTAGATCCTGGACACTGATTGGTTAAAACCGCATTCAAGCCGTTGTCTATTCAACAAGTTACTACCGGCTAAATCTATGACATTGAAATTCCTATTTACTCTGTTCCATCTCACTGTGCAATCCACTGTCTCATCAGCACAGCCAGACAATTAATAAACTTGATCCACTATAAAAATAATCTAGACATGATCTCACATTTCTTTTAGACTAACATTTAGTTTTCAACAGTGGAGATGTGTATAAACCTCGCTGTCTGTCTCTCCGACATTTGCAACATTGTTGCAGTATTGAAATTCGATCTTCAGCTGTCCCATAGCAATGAATGTGTATGGTTCGGGAGTCGGGATGAGACAGACAGGCAGGCAACTTTTCTCAGTCAGTAAAAATCATGAATCAACATCATTTTTATGGACATATACAAATAACTATCAATAGAAAACAACAGGTAAAACGAACCGACGTGCAGCTAGTTTGAAGTCTTTCCATCTTCAGTTTGAAGTGATTGTGTTAGCTGTGTTGTTTGGCTAGCTCCTCTGAACAAGTGTCCTGACGAGAGAGCACATTTTCTATGCCAGGTGAAATCGCGCATCATTAGCTCATTGTTATGGATGTACCCCAAAATAATGTCAATAGAAAACAGCTTAAACAATTGCAAATGCAGCTACTTTGTTGTTATTCTGGCTCCACTGTGTGACGTGACTAAGTTAGCAGTAGTTGGCTAGCTAGCAACAAGGGATAAGAACGTTGCCAGCCAGTATGGTAATAGACCAATGAACGACCAGCTGACTTGGATAGCAACCCTAGATTTGTGTCGGGACTATAACTTGTGGAAGAAGGATGAAATAGTATGAATAAATTAATCAAAATAACATTTTAAATTAAGATATGTAAATCATTATTTTAATATGTTGGTAACCAGTGGCAATTAACTGATAATGCCCTCAAAGCCTGTGTTTGGAGGATATGTTGGCACGGTTTGCAGGCCTGAGACCAACACCACCAGTGTCAATATATCCTCCAAACACCGGCTTTGAGGGCATTACCACTGCCACACAACAGGCTCAGGCAGAGATAGAAGCCCTTCATTTATAGTCATGACATTGATATAATCAATTGATTTATGGGGGCCATTGCAAGCTATTTCCATAGGTAATCAACCTTAACAGAGAAACGGAAACATCACAATGTTAAAGATTAATGTTGTCTTGTCCAAATTGTTCTTCGGTGTCTCATGAAGGTAATTAAGAATAGATACGTACGAGTTTAAACTTGGATGTTAAAAGTCATGTAGAATACCTCAGGTACTTGTAGCAAAGTAATACTTTTATCTTCAGCATGACAAGATTACATTACTGAATCATTTTAGACATAAAAAACAAAGTCGACATCAAGGAAGACATTGAAAATCTAAACAAAGTAGTCAAACTCTTCCTTTATATATACACTGAACAAAAATATAAATGCAACATGCAACAATTTAAGTTACAGTTCACATAAGGAAATCAGTCAATTTAAATGCGTTCATTTTGCCCTAATCTATGGATTTCACATGGCTGGACAGGGGCGCAGCCATGGGTGGGCCTGGAAGGGCATAGGTCCAACCACTTGGGAGCCAGGCGCAGCCAATCAGAATGAGTTTCTCCCCCCACAAAAGGGCTTTAATACAGACAGAAATACTCCTCAGTTTCCTCAGCTGTCTCGGTGGCTGCTCTCAGATGATCCCACAGGTGAAGAAGCCGGATGTGGAGCTCCTTGGCTTTTGTGGTTACACGTGGTCTGCGGTTGTGAGGCAGGTTAGACATACTGCCAAATTGTCTAAAACAACATTGGAGATGGCTTATGGTAGAGAAATGAACATTAAATGATCTGGCAACAGCTCTGGTGGACATTCCTGCAGTCAGCATGCCAAATGTACGCTCTCTCAAAACATCTGTGGCATTGTGTTGTGTGACAAAACTACACATTTTAGTGGCCTTTTATTGTCCCCAGCACAAGGTGCATCTGTGTAATGATCATGATGTTAAATCAGCTTCTTGATAAGCCACACCTGTCAGCTGGATGGATTATCTTGGCAAAGGAGACATGCTCAGTAACAGGGCTGTAAACACATTTGTGCAAAGCATTTAAGAGAAATAAGCTTTTTGTGGTTATGGAACATTTCTGGGACCTTTTATTTCAATTCATGAAACCAACACTTTACATGCTGCGTTTTATATTTGTTCAGTATATTTTTCTTTACATTTATGTTTTTACTGGTAACCTCTACACAGAGAGCTGACAAAACATTAGTTCACCACCAGGGTGTGTGTGGTGGTCTCTGTCTCTGTCTCTGTCTCTCTCTCTCTGTGTGTGTGTGTGTGTGTGTTAATCTCTATTACCGTTAGTATGGATGTTAGTTCACCAGCAGGGTTTAGCTAGAAGAGGAGCTGGGTTTTGTTCACCCTCAGTTTCTCTTTATTTTACTGTTCACCGTACACCGTTAGCCTGATGTTAGTTCACCAGCAAGCTGTCTAGAAGAAGCTTGTTGGATTTTGTTCACACTCAAGGTGCATACGCCAACAGGCTACTGGCAAAGGCTTTGATCTCGAAATCTCACTAAATCAACACCAGACGAAGGTCACCCAAAGGTCGGCCAAGTCATCTGATCTTCACATTCCAGAACCTGACGTTTCACGACAGCCAGCCATTCACTGGGGCAGGTTAAATGTCACCCAAAGTTCAGGGATGACGACGGACAAACTGAACATACCACCAAACACAAAAAGACAGCTCGAGGAGGCTAAATCGAGACTTAATGCGCCAAGGCAAATGCAAAGTAGCAGTGATGTGGTATTGTCCGATTTAGCCGATTTAGAGAGAAACATGTGGAGCTTCTTGGAAACCATGAATCCATAAGGCTAGGGAAAGTCTCATTCATGGATGACACTGACCATAAATATGTTTTTCACTTGTTAAGTAAATGATACATAAGTCTACATGAAAGACCTTGGAGATACCAGGCCAGGCTACATTATGATTAATTATGCTGTAGGAAAAAAGTGTATTTCAATAACAAATGTGAATTTTATCAAATAAAAAATGCCTAATGTGTCCTACAGAAAAAAAATATTTCCGAAATAGCTACAACTAAGATAATAACAGAGACAGTCGATTAAATCCACTTGAAAAACGAATATATGTGAAGTCAAACACCAACCGCCACTCCACCTCCACAATGTATACAATTACCACAGTGTGATGTTTTACAGTGACAAGAAGGTAACCAGTCAGGCTCTTCCAGGCCTTCAGTCTTTCTCCATAATTACACCTCTTCATTTGACAAGCTACATGATTGTTTTCCTAACGGTGGATTACTTCGGTAATACCTTCAAATGCGTGTTATTTTTAAACTGTCAGTCCGCCAGACGCCAACAGACTCATCCCTACGATCTTCTCTGTTCATCATAACAATCATTAATAACTGTCCGTATCCCTTCATAGTCTGAATAAAGAAACAAAACAGAGATCCAATGAATGTTGTATATACTGTAGATCTGCTCTCTCTTTCTTCCTCCCTCTTTCCCTCTTCATAGTCCTCGGTCTCTATAACCAGTCAGGCTCTTCCAGGCCTTCAGTGTTACTCTGTAATTAATTACACCTCTTCATTTGACAAGCTACATGATTGTTTTCAGACTGCCAGACGCCAACAGACTCATCCCTACGATCTTCTCTCCTCTGTTCATCATAACAATCATTAATAACTGTCAGTGGCTGCTGTCGATAGAACACACTCGTTCCCTCATTAGCAAGTAGCAGCATTTGTTCCTGCGTAGCTCCTCCCCTACAGGGCCAGGCCAATTACTTTGCCCAAATGGAATCACATGAATCAAATCTTAACAAGGTGGCAAATTTAAAGATATCAGATTGCCAAAGACAGCATAACTAATATGTCACTGTCAGGGACTAGTGTGTAGTCTAGGTATGCGGCGGGCAGAGACTGCATAGAGAATGTTGACGTTTCATATGATCTGACAACTATGAAGGAGGGAGAGGGGCCATGAAGCTGAGACATCCGTCTACTACTGGTGACTCCTCTACCCACTCTGGCAAAGACAGTAGAGAAAGAGAGAGGGAGATTTGCACATAATATGACATTTGAAATGTCTATCCTTTTGGAACTTTTGTGAGTGTAATGTTTACTGTAATTTAATCTATTTCACTTGCAGTGGCGATGTAAACATATGTTTCCCATGCCAATAAAGCCCCTTACATTGAAATGTAATTGAGAGAGAGACACATACGGAAAGATACAGAATTGGAGAGGGTGAGCGCAATGGATAGAGGGGAAGATAGAGGAGCAATACAAAGAAAGAGAGGGAGGAGAAGAAAGAGGGAAAGATGTAAAACCAGAAAGCAAGAAAGAGAGAGAAAGAAGGAGGGACAGAGGGACAGAAAAGGAAGGTGAAAGAGGGAGGAAGGAAGAGTGGGAGAAAGTGATTTTTTCCCCCTTTTGTACTTTAACTATTTGCACGTTGTTACAACACTGTATACAGACATAACATGTGAAATGTCTTTATTCTTTTGGAACTTTCATGAGTGTAATGTTTACTGTTCATATTTTATTGTTTATTTCACTTCTGTTAATTATCTATTTCACTTGCTTTGGCAATGTAAACGTATGTTTACCATTCCAATAAAGCCCCTTAAATTAAACTGAATTGAAAGGGAGAGTGAAAATAGAGAGCGAGAATGAGAGAGAGAGGGAAGGAGGAATAAAAGTGGAGAGAGAGAGAGCATGTCTCAGGCAGCGCCAGCAGTTCATCATGTATCCTTCACGGAGACGTTTTCTTTTACAGTTTAAATGATGATACTCATCAGTCAGCTGGTGATGGCTGCATCAAGCCAGCTGCAAACATGCAAAGGGCAGCAGTGTGAAAGTTGCTGATGCCACCGATCCAACGGTCGCTGGATACAGGAGATATCAGTCAGCCAGGGCCTAGGCTACGCTACACTACACACTGATCTGATCTGCTTTTATACACAGGCCCAGGCTACACTACACTACACACTGATCTGATCTCATACACAGGGCCCAGGCTACACTACACACTGATCTGATCTCATACACAGGGCCCAGGCTACACTACACACTGATCTGATCTGCTTTTATACACAGGCCTAGGCTACACTACACACTGATCTGATCTGCTTTTATACACAGGCCCAGGCTACACTACACTACACACTGATCTGATCTCATACACAGGCCTAGGCTACACTACACACTGATCTGATTTTATACACAGGCCCAGGCTACACTACACACTGATCTGATCTCATACACAGGGCCCAGGCTACACTACACACTGATCTGATCTGCTTTTATACACAGGCCTAGGCTACACTACACACTGATCTGATCTGCTTTTATACACAGGCCCAGGCTACACTACACACTGATCTGATCTGCTTTTATACACAGGGCCCAGGCTACACTACACACTGATCTGATCTGCTTTTATACACAGGCCCAGGCTACACTACACACTGAACTGATCTCATACACAGGGCCCAGGCTACACTACACACTGATCTGATCTGCTTTTATACACAGGCCCAGGCTACACTACACACGGATCTGATCTGCATTTATACACAGGCCTAGGCTACACTACACACTGATCTGATCTGCTTTTATACACAGTTCCAGGCTACACTACACATGGATCTGATCTGCTTTTATACACAGGCCCAGGCTACACTACACACTGAACTGATCTCATACACAGTGCCCAGGCTACACTAACACACTGATCTTATCTCATACACAGGGCCCAGGATATGCTACACACTGATCTGATCTCATACACAAGGCCCAGCATATGCTACACACTGATCTGATCTCATACACAAGGCCCAGCATATGCTACACACTGATCTGATCTCATACACAGGGCCCAGGCTACGCTACACACTGATCTGATCTCATACACAGGGCCCAGGATATGCTACACACTGATCTTCTCTCATACACAGGGCCCAGGATATGCTACACACTGATCTTCTCTCATACACAGGGCCCAGGCTACGCTACACACTGATCTTCTCTCATACACAGGGCCCAGGATATGCTACACACTGATCTGATCTCATACACAGGGCCCAGGATATGCTACACACTGATCTTCTCTCATACACAGGGCCCAGGATATGCTACACACTGATCTTCTCTCATACACAGGGCCCAGGCTACGCTACACACTGATCTTCTCATACACAGGGCCCAGGATATGCTACACTCTGATCTTATCTCATACACAGGGCCCAGGCTACGCTACACACTGATATGATCTGCTACCACACACACAATGGCTGTTTTTATCCAGCTATAGTTAAATAAATACAATCAATTTTATACAGCTCAGTATATGTGTGGATTAGTTTGGTGCCCATGCTTTGAGTGTGTTTCGGTATCGGTGTGTGGATAGAAAATTTAACTCAATCAAATCAAATCACATTTTATTTTGATTTGAATCAGGTAGTGAACATTTGAGGTTACTGACAATGGTCAGTGTAGTGTAGAATCTTGAACAATAACAACTAAGACAGCATTGGCAGGTCCTGATACAAGATTCCCAACACATCTCTTCAGCTCAGAGGAGATGTGCTCCTTTGCACCACTAATGTTCCCTATAGGCATGGTCCTCTCTCTCTTTCTGTATGTGTTCTTAGTGATTGCTTATTTATAAACAGAAAGCAGAGGTTGAACTGCACTGAGCAGATGTTTCCTACTATAAATGTGGGCCTTGCTCTGCTCTGTGCTGGGCTGCTCTGCTTTGCTTTATGCTGGGCTACTTTTGGCTGCTCTGCTCTGCTTTGGGCTGGGCTACTCTGGGCTGGGCTACTTTGGGCTGCTCTGCTTTGGGCTGGGCTGCTCTGATCTGGACTGCTCTGCACTGCTCTGATCTGGACTGCTTTGCTCTGATCTGGACTGCTCTGCTCTGGACTGCTGCTCTGGGCTGGGCTGCTGCTCTGGGCTGCTCTGATCTGGACTGCTCTGCACTGCTCTGCTCTGGACTGCTCTGCTCTGGACTGCTCTGCTCTGGACTGCTTTGGGCTGGGCTGCTCTGGACTGGGCTGCTCTGGACTGCTCTGCTCTGGACTGCTCTGATCTGGACTGCTCTGATCTGGACTGCTCTGATCTGGACTGCTCTGATCTGGACTGCTCTGATCTGGACTGCTGTGCTCTGGGCTGCTCTGCTCTGGGCTGCTCTGATCTGCTGTGCTCTGCTCTGATCTGGACTGCTCAGCTCTGCTGTGCTCTGGGCTGGGCTGCTCTGATCTGGACTGCTCAGCCCTGCTCAGCTCTGCTGTGCTCTGGGCTGGGCTGCTGTGCTCTGCTCTGCTCAGCTCTGCTGTGCTCTGGGCTGGGCTGCTCTGATCTGGACTGCTCAGCTCTGCTGTGCTCTGGGCTAGGCTGGGCTGCTCTGATCTGGACTGCTCAGCTCTGCTCTACACTGGGCTGGGCCCTGCTATAGCTGGCAGCACAGCTGTCTCTTCCCCAGGATGATGCAGTGCACTGCTCCCTGACACGACAGCATCACTTAATCTTAATGTCCGCTCCTCCAGCGCAGACACACAGGACAAAGCCAATCAGGATCACATGCCACAGGGATGGACCCCGCTGCCTGGGCCGGGACTCTCTCACCCTCACAGGACCATTAATCAAGCCCAGACAGCCCAGGCCAATCTTACCCCACTGCTGCTACAGAGCTTCTTTGCTTTACTCTACAGTGTTCTCTCTCACACTCTCTCTCTCATTCTCTTTCGATCTGTCTATTCTCTCTCTCTCTCTTTACCACACACTTACTCACTCATTTGCTTTCTCTACTCTCCTCTCGCTTTCTTTTCCTTCTCAAACACACCTGGACAGGTCTGAGATTAGGGTTGTGATGTATAGGAGAGGAGAGGGCCAGCCAGCATGCAGGAGCAGCACATTATGCATAGCCTTGTATTGGAGGGAGGGAGGGAGGGAGGGAGGGAGGGAGGGAGGGAGGGAGGGAGGGAGGGAGGGAGGGAGGGAGGGAGGGAGGGAGGGAGGGAGGGAGGGAGAAAAAGAAAAAAGTATCGACTTCTTACACCTTATTTCTGTCACAGGCCACCTATTTGTTGTGGCATCTGTAGTCCAATAAGACCTGAAGCCTTGAGGAGAGCACGGACAGCTGTGTGTGTGTGTGTGTGTGTGTGTGTGTGTGTGTGTGTGTGTGTGTGTGTGTGTGTGTGTGTGTGTGTGATAATGACTAGTACTCATTTAGACAAATTACTCTGTAGGAAGGTTTGTTAGAGGATCTAAATTCAATATGAAACACAGGACACAACAGTCTGCCTCACCTTACAGTCTATTACAGGACACAACAGTCTGCCTCACCTTACAGTCTATTACAGGACACAACAGTCTGCCTCACCTTACAGTCTATTACAGGACACAACAGTCTGCCTCACCTTACAGTCTATTACAGGACACAACAGTCTGCCTCACCTTACAGTCTATTACAGGACACAACAGTCTGCCTCACCTTACAGTCTATTACAGGACACAACAGTCTGCCTCACCTTACAGTCTATTACAGGACACAACAGTCTGCCTCACCTTACAGTCTATTACAGGACACAACAGTCTGCCTCACCTTACAGTCTTAGCCGCTCATTGGAGACGATCTTCAACTACCTAGTCTCCCATAGAGGATCTACTACAGATGCATATACTAATCTCAGACACCCGCAACTAAAATACTACGTAATTGCGTCAGATGCTCGATAAGGTTCCGGGAAGAGATGTATGAAAAAAGATAGTAACGAGATTAGTGACGTCTCCACCCCGTAAAAATATGTTTTAGTCAAGTCTGTGGGCCACATCTCCCCTTCTGAAATGTGAAAGATGTGAATACCTGGGAAATCAGGATTTGTCCAAATGATCAGTGATGAAACAAATCTGCCTACCGGAACAAAGTTCCTCGTTAGACTTCGCATCGCAGTCAGACGCTACGATACCATCCTATGTTGTGCGTCTGTCCACGACAGATTAGGTATATTATATCCAGACACGGGTCTACTTTGCTGTAGGTGTGCTTGATTTAGATGTCATGGCATGGGGGCTGAATCATACAGAGCTAAAGTGTCTGAAAGAAAAGTAAACACTATTTTGTCCCAGGTCTGCAGTTAAAAGGGCTTACATATGCTAGACCAAAGATACAAAAAGAGAAAACTGCATCTGGTTCAATACATGAAATGTGTACAACCTCATTTACCCCACTATGACAAACATAGGCATGGAAATAACATGCATGTATTAGCTACCTCAGAGTAAGATGTTCTCTTACCCCTGTGTGTGCTTACCCAGTCATAGTGAGAGCAAGGGACACACACGCACACGCACACACACACACACAGACATTAGTTCCAGAAGTTAGTCTCAATAGCAGCCAGATCTACTACAAATGGGTATTTCCCTCTTTCATAAAATCCTAAAAGAGTGTGTTTGGCTCAAAGACATGCAATAGGACAATGTGTAAAGCTCTCTAGTGTTATATACGAAAGGACTGCGATTTAGTGAAACCAATTGAAAGTAATAAGCATTGAGCATGCGGTGCGTGAAAATGTACAGTGCCGTTAGTGTGCCCTTGAATGAACTGTAAAACAACTTAATGTTATTCGTTACCTAGAATGGCTGCATCTTCAATGCAGGAATATGAGGGATACTATATTTTAATATAACTCCTATAAGCCTGTCATTATGTACAGATATTGGATCTTAATTTGAGCCAGTTTGCTTCAATGGTACTGTATGGAAGGGTGAACCAGCACTAGTGGTACTGTACGAAAGGATGAGCCAGTACTAGTGGTACTGTATGGAAGGGTGAGCCAGTACTACTGGTACTGTATGGAAGGGTGAGCCAGTACTACTGGTACTGTATGGAAGGGTGAGCCAGTACTAGTGGTACTGTATGGAAGGGTGAGCCAGTACTACTGGTACTGTATGGAAGGGTGAGCCAGTACTACTGGTACTGTATGGAAGGGTGAGCCAGTACTAGTGGTACTGTATGGAAGGGTGAGCCAGTACTAGTGGTACTGTATGGAAGGGTGAGCCAGTACTACTGGTACTGTATGGAAGGGTGAGCCAGTACTAGTGGTACTGTATGGAAGGGTGAGCCAGTACTAGTGGTACTGTATGGAAGGGTGAGCCAGTACTACTGGTACTGTATGGAAGGGTGAGCCAGTACTACTGGTACTGTATGGAAGGGTGAGCCAGTACTAGTGGTACTGTATGGAAGGGTGAGCCAGTACTACTGGTACTGTATGGAAGGGTGAGCCAGTACTAGTGGTACTGTATGGAATGGTGAGCCAGTACTACTGGTACTGTATGGAAGGGTGAGCCAGTACTACTGGTACTGTATGGAAGGGTGAGCCTACTGGTACTGTATGGAAGGGTGAGCCAGTACTAGTGGTACTGTATGGAAGGGTGAGCCAGTACTAGTGGTACTGTATGGAAGGGTGAGCCAGTACTAGTGGTACTGTATGGAAGGGTGAGCCAGTACTACTGGTACTGTATGGAAGGGTGAGCCAGTACTACTGGTACTGTATGGAATGGTGAGCCAGTACTACTGGTACTGTATGGAAGGGTGAGCCAGTACTAGTGGTACTGTATGGAATGGTGAGCCAGTACTAGTGGTACTGTATGCAAGGGTGAGCCAGTACTACTGGTACTGTATGGAAGGGTGAGCCAGTACTAGTGGTACTGTATGGAAGGGTGAGCCAGTACTAGTGGTACTGTATGGAAGGGTGAGCCAGTACTACTGGTACTGTATGGAAGGGTGAGCCAGTACTAGTGGTACTGTATGGAAGGGTGAGCCAGTACTACTGGTACTGTATGGAAGGGTGAGCCAGTACTACTGGTACTGTATGGAAGGGTGAGCCAGTACTAGTGGTACTGTATGGAAGGGTGAGCCAGTACTACTGGTACTGTATGGAAGGGTGAGCCAGTACTACTGGTACTGTATGGAAGGGTGAGCCAGTACTACTGGTACTGTATGGAAGGGTGAGCCAGTACTACTGGTACTGTATGGAAGGGTGAGCCAGTACTACTGGTACTGTATGGAAGGGTGAGCCAGTACTACTGGTACTGTATGGAAGGGTGAGCCAGTACTAGTGGTACTGTATGGAATGGTGAGCCAGTACTACTGTATGGAAGGGTGAGCCAGTACTACTGGTACTGTATGTCTACTGTATTACATGTATTCAAATCAATTTTTCTACAACAGACACTAAGGTCTAACCACAGTAATAAATGATAGATATTCATCATATAAGACATAACTACTACTATTATAAAACGACTTCCATTGGAAAAATACATACGTAGCCATAATCCTGATCATCTGCAGTACAGGGTTTTATTTCAATATCTGTCTCATTCCATCCATTCACAACCTAGCGTCATAATCTAATAAATTCTCCAGGATATACGATATGCTCTGAGCACCAGTGGTCATTTAAACATGGTGAAGTTGTTTCTGCCGGGTAATGGCTGTTGGCAACAATACAATCTACTGCTGGGGCCCTTGGAATGTGCCGTTTGTGTGTGTGTGTGTGTGTGTGTGTGTGTGTGTTTCTAGCAATGTTAAATTTGGAACATTTGGCCGTGGAGAAGTAGACCTCTGGTATGTCAGCCTGATGAGTGATCACAATCAGAAGGTTTTCCATCTCAACAAACCTCCTTCACTCCCACTCTGAAGGAGTTCAAACAGACAAAAACATGATTCGGACATGATTCTTGACTATGGGAAACTGTTGCCAGATTGGGCCGACGGGGCAATATTCTGTACAGTATTGTGTTCTGGTGTATTCTGTCACTGGGGTCTAATGATGCGGAGAAAGAACGGGGCTAGAAGACATCTCGCTCTCAGGAAGAGAAGCATGCTGCCAACATAATGCTGTGTCCCAGTCCACTGGGGAGGAACATGAAGACAGACAAGAGCAAGACAATATGGACTGGGGCAATTAAAACACACGCACAGAGACATCTGTGGTGGTAACTGCATGGTGAAATATGCTCTGTTTCAGGTCAAGTTCTTAGTCAAGTCCATATCATAAAAGGATCAACGTAATTATGAATTCATCACAGATAGATTGTAAAACAGAGTTCAGGACAGAGACAGAGGAGACGAGATGCAGCTGGCAGTGTCGGGCCAGACACACACACACAGGCATGCACATACGTAGTACACACACATCCACACACACACACACTACTGGACATATGGGCGATCCACATTAACAGAAAAGGGTCTGGTGGTTGTGCATACATATCTGTGCTCCAGAGGTAACCTTGATCCAGACCAGTGCTGTATAAGGCCAGAGCCCCAAATAGACTAGTTGAGGTTGAGAACACACACACACACACAGACATCAAATCAAATCAAATTTATTTATATAGCCCTTCGTACATCAGCTGATATCTCAAAGTGCTGTACAGAAACCCAGCCTAAAACCCCAAACAGCAAGCAATGCAGGTGCTGTATGGAATAGTCTTGTATAACTAACCTTGTTAGTTATACAATTCAGTCCTATTCAAAATCCTATTTTCCATAAACCTAACCCTAACATTAACCCTAAACCCAACACTAGCTCATCAACCTAAGCCTAATCGTATAGAGGTACTGGGGGAATTCTGGTCCCCACAAGTATAGTTACACACGTCCACACACACGTACACATACACACCAGTCCACTCACACACGTCCACACTCACACACGTCCACACACACACACACACTTCTACAGACATCATCTCCTATCCCGGGCCCTTAATAAAGGCCTGTCACGTCCATAATGTTATTAATTAACAGTTCTCCAAGGTGAAATTTAATCAATCGCCGGCCTTTGACAGGTTAAGCAAATCACATGCGACGAGCCCTCTACAGTCGACTAACTGTAGCTAACACCCATGTGATCTGAGCCGCCTGTCTCTGAGTGAGCACTCAGTTCACACTCATTATGGTGGCAGAGCCTTCAGAAAATAAAGGGCTGTGAGAGGTTTTAATGCAGATTTAATTTCAACGAGACATATGGCTGTAGGACTAGAGCGGGTGACAGAGCGGGTGACAGAGCGGGTGACAGGTACTGCCATGACTCCCCTGCATGGGGAATTAGAGGTAATAGAGGTATTAGAGGTATGAGAGGAATGAGAGTTAGAGGTACAGTGTAGAAAAGGCTCACATTTTTTGATTATTTTAGTTAACTGTCAATTTAATTGCAGGCACCTCAGCAATAGAGACGTATAGAGATCATAAAGTATCAGTCCTCATGCTAATAATATAGGCTTTTGGGTAACAAATTCAATTTGTTAAATACCCGAGTTGTTTGTATTTTAGTTGAGTGCCAGGGAGTCGTAAGTACAAACCTCTCCAGAATAAATCCCTTCTATTTCTATTATCCGAAATGAAGCATGCTGACGCTTTAATGCTGCCAGCCAAACTGAAGCATGCTGACGCTTTAATGCTGCCAACCAAACTGAAGCATGCTGACGCTTTAATGCTGCCAGCCAAACTGAAGCATGCTGACGCTTTAATGCTGCCAGCCAAACTGAAGCATGCTGACACTTTAATGCTGCCAGCCAAACTGAAGCATGTTGACGCTTTAATGCTGCCAGCCAAACTGAAGCATGCTGACGCTTTAATGCTGCCAGCCAAACTGAAGCATGCTGACACTTTAATGCTGCCAGCCAAACTGAAG
This sequence comes from Oncorhynchus mykiss, assembly GCF_057628025.1. NCBI lineage: Eukaryota > Metazoa > Chordata > Actinopteri > Salmoniformes > Salmonidae > Oncorhynchus > Oncorhynchus mykiss. Next base: position 85,747,590 of record NC_143022.1, on the reverse strand, counting down.
CATGCTGACACTTTAACCGGGACACCTGCATCAGCTCCTACCTTCACTCACTGCATTTAAAATAGGCAACCTGCCATATAATATGAGAGCTATTAGAGATATTGGAGGTAGAGGCATTAGAGGTATGAGAGGTATGAGAGGTATTGGAGGTATGAGAGGTATCAGGGAAATTGGAGGTATTGGAGGTGTGAGAGGTATTGAAGGTATGAGAGGTATTAGAGGTAGAGGTATGAGAGGTATTGGAGGTGTGAGAGGTATTGGAGGTGTGAGAGGTAATGGAGGTATTGGATGTAAGCGGGTATGAGATGTGTGAGAGGTACTGGAGGTATTAGAGGTACTGGAGGTAGAGGTATTGGAGGTATGAGAGGTATTAGAGGCATGACAGGTATTGGAGGTATTGGATGTAAGGGGGTATGAGATATGTGAGAGGTACTGGAGGTAGAGGTATTGGAGGTGAGAGGTATAGGAGGTATGAGAGGTATTAGACGTAGGAGAGAGTTATTAGAGATAGATGTATTAGAGGTAGAGGTATTAAAGATATGAGAGGTATTGGAGGTATGAGACGTATTAGAGGAAGAGGTATTAGAGGAAGAGGTATGAGAGGTATTAGAGGAAGAGGTATGAGAGGTATTAGAGGAAGAGGTATGAGCGGTATTAGAGGAAGAGGTATGAGAGGTATTAGAGGAAGAGGTATGAGAGGTATTAGAGGAAGAGGTATGAGAGGTATTAGAGGAAGAGGTATGAGAGGTATTAGAGGAAGAGGTATGAGAGGTATTAGAGGAAGAGGTATGAGAGGTATTAGAGGAAGAGGTATTAGAGGTATTAGAGGAAGAGGTATGAGCGGTATTAGAGGAAGAGGTATGAGAGGTATTAGAGGAAGAGGTATGAGAGGTATTAGAGGAAGAGGTATGAGAGGTATTAGAGGAAGAGGTATGAGAGGTATTAGAGGAAGAGGTATGAGAGGTATTAGAGGAAGAGGTATGAGAGGTATTAGAGGAAGAGGTATGAGAGGTATTAGAGGAAGAGGTATGAGAGGTATTAGAGGAAGAGGTATGAGATGTATTAGAGGAAGAGGTATGAGAGGTATTAGAGGAAGAGGTATTAGAGGTATGAGAGGTAGAGGTAGAGGTATTGGATGTATGAGAGGTATTGGACGTATTGGACGTATGAGAGGTATCGGCGGTAGAGGTATTGGAGGTATGAGAGGTATGAGAGGTATGAGAGATATGAGATGCACTAGAGGAACGAGATGCACTAGAGGTATGAGAGGTATTAGAAGTAGCCGTATTGGAGGAATAGGAGGTATGAGAGGTATGAGAGGTATGCGAGGTATTGGAGGTATGAGAGGTATGAGAGGTAGAGGTATCAGAGGTATGAAAGGTATTAGATGTATGAGAGGTAGAGGTATGAGAAGTATGAGAGGCATAAGTATGACATGTATTGGAGGTATGAGAGGTATTAGACGTATGAAAGGTATTCGAGTTACTAGAAGAGGTATGAGAGGTAGAGGTATCAGAGGTAGAGGTATCAGAGGTATGAGAGGTATTAGAGGTATGAGAAGTATGAGAGGCATAAGTATGACATGTATTGCAGGTATGAGAGGTATTAGACGTATGAAAGGTAGAGTTACTAGAAGAGGTATGAGAGGTATTAAAGGAAGAGGTATGAGCGGTATTAGAGGAAGATGTATGAGAGGTATTAGGGAAGATATATGAGAGGTATGAGACGTATTGGACGTATGAGTGGTATCGGAGGTAGAGGAATTGGAGGTATGTGAGGGGTTAGAGCAGAGGTATTGGAGATATGAGAGGTACTAGAGGTATAAGAGGTATGAGAGGTAGAGGTATCAGAGGTTTGGTATGACATGTATTGGAGGTCATACCAAACCTCCAGAGGTATTAGACGTAGGAGAGGTGTTAGAGTTATTAGAAGAGGTATGAGAGGTATTAAAGGAAGAGGTATGAGAGGTATTAGAGGTAGAGGTATGAGAGGTATTAGAGGTATGAGAGGTATCAGAGGTATGAGAGGTATGATAGGAATTAGAGGAAGAGGTATGAGAGGTATGTGAGGTATTCAAGGTATTAGAAGTAGAGGTATGAGAGGTACTGGAGGCAGGTGTTTTAGAGTAATTAGAGGTATATGTATTAGAGGTATGAGAGGAATAGGTATGAGCGGTATTAGAGGAAGAGGTATTAGATGTATTTGAGGAATGAGAGGTATGAGAGGTAGAGGAATTGGAGGTATGAGAGGTATGAGAGGTAGAGGAATTAAAGGTAGAGGAGGTGTGAGATGTATTAGAGGTAGAGGTATGAGAAGGATGTGAGGTATTAGAGGTAGAGGTATGAAAGGTATGAGAGGTATTGGAGGCAAGTGTATGAAGTATTAGAGGTCGATGTATTAGAGGTATGAGAGGTAGAAGTATTAGAGTTAGAGATATTAGAGATATGAGAGGTATTTGAGGTAAGAGAAGTATTAGAGGTATGAGAGGTATTAGATGTATTGGAGGTAGAGCTTTTAGGTATGAGAGGTATGAGAGGTAGGGGTATTGGAGGTAAAGTTATTAGAGGTATGAGTTGTATGAGAGGAATTAAAGGTAGAGGTATGAGAGATGTTAGAGGTATGAGAGGTATTGGAGGCAAGTGTATTAGAGGCATTAGAGGTAGATATAATAGAGGTGGTGGTATTAGAGGTAGAGGTATGAGAGGTATTAGAGGTAGATGTATTCAGGCTAGAGGTATTAAAGATATTGGAGGAATGAGAGGTATTAGAGGTTTTAGAGATATGTGAGGTAGAAGTATTAGAGGTATGAGAGGTATGAAATGTATGAGGTATTGGAGGTATTAGAGGTATTGGAAGTAGAGGTTTTAGAGGTATTAAAGATGGAGGTATTAGAGGTATGATAGGTATTGGAGGCAGGTGTATTAGAGGTATGAGAGGTATTGGAGGTAGAGGTATTAAATATACTGGAGGTTTGAGAGATTTTAGAGGTTTGAGAGGTATTATAGGTAGAGGTATTACAGATATTGGAAGCATGAGAGGTAGAGGTATTGGAGGTATTAGCTGTAGATATAAGATATATAGAGGTATATAAGAGGTATTGGAGGCAGGTGTATTAAAGGTAAGAGAGGTATTAGAGATAGAGGTAGAGGTATTAGAGGTATGAGAGGTATTAGAGTTAGAAAAATGAGAGGTATTGGAGGCAGAGGTATTAGAAGTAAGAGGTATTAGAGGTATTAAAGGTGGAGGTATGAGAGGTATTGGAGGTATTGTAGGTTTTTGAGGTTTGAGAGGTAGATGTATTAGAGGTAGAGGTATTAAAGATATTGGAGGTATGAGAGATATTGGAGATATGAGAGGTATTAGAGGTATGTGAGAAGGAGGTATCAGAGGTATGAGAGGTATTGGAGGCAGATGTATTAGAGGTAGAGGTATTAGAGGTATGAGAGGTATAAGAGGATTTGGAGCCATGTGTATTAGATGTATTAGAGGTAAGAGAGGAATTAGAGGTAGAGGTATGAGAGGCAAATCAAGTCAAATTTTATTTGTCACATACACATGGTTAGCAGATGTTAATGCGAGTGTAGCGAAATGCTTGTATTAGAGGTATGAGAGGTATGAGATGCAATAGAGGTAGAGGTATGATAGGTATAGGTATCAAATATATTGGAGGTATGAGAGGTAGAGGTATGAGGTATTAGAGCTATTGGAGATATGAGAAGTATGAGATGTATGAGAGGTAGAGAGTATTAGAGTTAGAGGAATTAGAGGTTATTATAGGCAGAGGTATTAGAGGTATGATATGTATTAGAGGTATGAGGTGTTTGAGATGTATTAGAGGTAGAGGTATGAGAGGTGTGAGAGGTAGAGATATTAAAGGTAGAGGAATGAGAGATATTAGAGGTATGAGAGGTATTGGAGGCAGAGGGATTAGATGTATGAGGGGTATGAGAGGTATTAGAGGTATGAGAGGTATTGGAGGCAGAGGGATTAGATGTATGAGGGGTATGAGAGGTATTAGAGGTATGAGAGGTAGAGGTATTGGAGGTTTGAAAGGTTTGAAAGGTTTTGGAGGTTTGAAAGGTATGAGGGGTATTGGAGGTTTGAAAGGTATGAGAGGTATTGGAGGTTTTACAGTTATTAGAGGTATGAGGGGTATGAAAGGTATTAGAGGATTGAAAGATATGAAAGGTATTGGAGGATTGAAAGATATGAAAGGTATTGGAGGTTTGAAAGGTATGAGATGTATTGGAGGTTTGAAAGGTATGAGAGGTATTGGAGGTTTGAAAGGTATGAGAGGTATTGGAGGTTTGAGAGATATTAGAGGTATGAGAGGTATTGGAGGCAGAGGGATTAGATGTATGAGGGGTATGAGAGGTATTAGAGGTATGAGAGGTATTGGAGGCAGAGGTATTAGAGGTATGAGAGGTAGAGGTATTGGAGGTTTGAAAGGTTTGAAAGGTTTTGGAGGTTTGAAAGGTATGAGGGGTATTGGAGGTTTGAAAGGTATGAGAGGTATTGGAGGTTTTACAGTTATTAGAGGTATGAGGGGTATGAAAGGTATTAGAGGATTGAAAGATATGAAAGGTATTGGAGGATTGAAAGATATGAAAGGTATTGGAGGTTTGAAAGGTATGAGATGTATTGGAGGTTTGAAAGGTATGAGAGGTATTGGAGGTTTGAAAGGTATGAGAGGTATTGGAGGTTTGAAAGGTATGAGAGGTATTGGAGGTTTGAAAGGTATGAAAGGTATTGGAGGTATTACAGTTATTAGAGGTATGCTAAGAGACTATGAGATCATGACAGCAGCCCTGGAATAACAGGGGGTGAAGGCTATTACGTCCAGTGGAACATTGTGTAGTAGTAATGTGTTATACATTAGACAGAATGACACACTGAATATGTTATATAGAATAAAAATGCTTTATTTTATAAAACCCATGGTAACAGTTACATGATTTGATTTGTAATGAATTGTTCAAATACCTGGAAAGGTGATGTAGATTATAGATTATTATAGTTTACTACCCCCCCCCCCCCCCCCCGCAAAGGAAAACTTATTGACTATTTCACATGATCATTTAGTCAATTCTAAAGAGGGAAAAACATAATTCAATAATTATTATTGTGGGTCAAAGGTCAGAGTTTAATCATGGCACTTCACTATAACAAAGGCCAATTTTTAATAGAAGACCCCCCACCACACACAGTCGTACTGTGTGTGTTCACGTCTAACTACCCCTAAGTCTCTCCCAATACCAGAGAACCAATGCATTTTTCATGTAGTCGTAAAAACACAGTCAGTGGCACCGCTAACGGCTAAGGGCGTCCCACGCTAATTGACCAGGGTCCTTAATGCAAGACAGAGAAACAAGAGGAAGAGGAGCGACGCCACAAATCTGTCTCCTCAGCCTTTTCTCACCTAATGCAGCCATAAATCCAACCGCCACTGACGTCCCCATCGACGTCCCCACCGTCAGATGTTTTCATTTCACTCATATCAGTTTTATTGGAATTCCTGACATCTGCATGATTCAGTAATATTCACTCTCCATAAAGTCCTTTTTGCAATTTTGGAGTGGATGGGGGCTCTATTCTACAGATCAAATCCCTCGCTCCCATGGGGAACGACCAGGGAGTTAGGAATGGGATATCGGAAAATTTAGAAAACCAGGGGAAGGCCCTGGCTGATAGATTGTAGTGGTTATCCAGTAACGGAGACAAACAGCTTAATCCGGGATAAATCGTTGGGCGCTCAGAGAGATGGTTTTATACAGAAGATGTAAATTGTGTTGTCAGAATCAGTCATCTTCCAGATGTGGGAGTTTAATAACAGGAGCCACTTAGTGGGAAATCCTGGGGGAGGAGTAAAGGAGAGAAACGCTGTTATCTTTACCATGCAAATCCTGGGGGAGGAGTTGAGAGCAGCTAGGTATCTCAGCTCCACTCCATGAGCATCCCAAATGGCACCCTATCGCCTTTCTAGTGCACTGTATGGAGAATAGGGTGCTATTTGGGACGTATCCTGACCATAAGAACCAAAACGCTCCAACCAGCACTAACACTCCAACAAATAAACCTGCTGAATAAGGTGTTAGGGATTTATTAAGATGAAAACTACATGAAACTAAATGTGCATAGGCTACAGCTACAGAAAGGACTCAACATCTCACTCCCATCGGCTGTCGGTGCAGTGTAAAATAAATAACATTCTCATATGATACACTGCATGCACAGATTGGTGTAGAAGCTAAAATCAGGAATTTTAAACATGATAAACAGGGTGTAAGAAAGGATATTCATAATCGTACAAATGAAGAGATACATGATGAAGAAAAGGTAATACACATCTTGATGTTATTTTAATTATTGGTTCAAATTAAGTATATACATACTTGAATCTATCCCATTATAGTAGACCAGAGGAGTACATGAAATATCCCTGGTGTTCTGAACTGTAAATCAATACAGTTCAGTATGGATTGGAAAAATGTCTGCTGGTCTGCAATAATAGCCTGAAATCATTTAATTGTGTATGTATGATGTATTTATGTGTTCACGGTTAGCCATGTGTGTGTCTGCTTGCATGTGTGTATGTCTGCATGCATGCGTGCTTGTGTGAGGTGAGTGGGACTAGAGACTGTTGAGGCTTTAGTATGAGTGTCAGGCCTAGTTTGGGGCTAGCAGGACAGGACGTCAGGCGAGCGAGTCAGGAGAGGGGGCAGGGACCCCATTGGCCATACATCTAAAGTATATCACTACTGGAGGCAAAATTCAGACTATTGCACTCCAGTCTAGCTTACTCCAGTCCAGTTATAGGATCCAGTCCAGTCTAGTCCAGTCATAGGATCCAGCCATTCTGGGTTAATTTGTTGTTTTTTCTTGATAAGAATAGTTCTATCCATCTTCCACCATTTGATATGTAAACAAATTAGTACAGTCACCTTCACAAATACAAATATCTGTCTGTAACAAGACTACCCACACCGTATTCTAACAAACACACAGCTATATTCAATTCTATAGCTGGTGTAAAATACCCACCAAGGCACAGAGGTAAAGTATCAGTAAAAATCTATATCAATGATCAATTGCACCTTAAAGCCACTCAATAACCCACCCCCACCACCCACTATAATTCCCTCTTCTTAGCAGTGAGTGACGAATCACCAGTTTCATCAGCTAATATCCAATGGCTGTCTCTCCTCTAGAGAGAAACCACAGCCCAGCTTTCATGTGTGGGGGATACGGGAGACAATAGAAGATAGGCCAGGGTAGAGGTGTGTGTGTGTGTGTGTGTGTGTAAGGTAGACAGGACAGGGCTGCAGTGAGAAAAGCTAATGGCTATGATTAATGACTGAGGGCCAGAGGAGCGCAGGGACACAGACGCTACATACATCATCCTCTCTCTCCCATCAGGAAAGGCACTTCCCAAGACCCGCTCTCTCTGGTAGAAAGAAAGAAAGAAAGAAAGAAAGAAAGAAAGAAAGAAAGAAAGAAAGAAAGAAAGAAAGGTAGAAAGGTAGAAAGGTAGAAAGAAAGGTAGAAAGAAAGAAAGGTAGAAAGAAAGGTAGAAAGAAAGAAAGGTAGAAAGAAAGGTAGAAAGAAAGGTAGAAAGAAAGGTAGAAAGAAAGGTAGAAAGAAAGGTAGAAAGGTAGAAAGAAAGAAAGAAAGAAAGGTAGAAAGAAAGGTAGAAAGAAAGAAAGGTAGAAAGAAAGAAAGGTAGAAAGAAAGAAAGAAAGAAAGAAAGAAAGAAAGAAAGAAAGGTAGAAAGAAAGGTAGAAAGAAAGGTAGAAAGAAAGAAAGGTAGAAAGGTAGAAAGAAAGAAAGAAAGAAAGGTAGAAAGAAAGAAAGAAAGAGAGAAAGGTGGAAAGAGAAAGGTGGAAAGAAAGAAAGGTAGAAAGGTAGAAAGAAAGAAAGAAAAAAGAAAGAAAGAAAGAAAGAAAGGTAGAAAGAAAGAAAGGTAGAAAGGTAGAAAGAAAGAAAGAAAGAAAGGTAGAAAGAAAGAAAGAAAGAAAGAAAGAGAGAAAGGTGGAAAGAGAAAGGTGGAAAGAAAGAAAGGTAGAAAGAAAGAAAGGTAGAAAGGTAGAAAGAAAGAAAGGTAGAAAGGTAGAAAGAAAGAAAGGTAGAAAGGTAGAAAGAAAGGTAGAAAGAAAGAAAGGTAGAAAGAGAAAGGTGGAAAGAAAGAAAGAAAGGTGGAAATAAAGACATAGAAAGGTAGAAAGGAAGAAAGAAAGACAGGTAGAAAGGTAGAAAGGAAGAAAGGTACAAAGAAAGGAAGAAAAGTAGAAAGAAAGAAAGGTAGAAAGGTAGAAAGAAAGAAAGAAAGGTAGAAAGAGAAAGGTGGAAAGAAAGAAAGAAAGAAAGGTGGAAATAAAGACATAGAAAGGTAGAAAGGAAGAAAGAAAGACAGGTAGAAAGGTAGAAAGGTAGAAAGGTACAAAGAAAGGAAGAAAGAAGTAAAGAAATGAAGAACGGTAGAAAGAAATGAAGAACGAACGGTAGAAAGGTATAAATAAATGTAGAAAGATAGCAAGGTAGAAAGGAAGAAAGGTTTACATTGAGAAAGGTAGAAAGAAAGAAAGGAAGAAATGTTTTTTAAATGTAGAAAGAAAGGTTGAAAGAAATAAAGGTATGAATTGATAAAGGTAGAAAGAAAAGAAGAAGTGTAGAAAAAGAGAAAGAAATGTAGAAAGGTAAACATTTTAGAAAGGTGGAGAGGTAGAAAGAAATGAAGAAATGTAGAAAGGAAGAAAGAAACGTAGAAAGGAAGAAAGAAGAGTAGAAACAAAGAAGTTAGAAAGGTAGAAAGGAAGAAATTAAGAAAGATAGAAAGGTAGAAAGTGGAAAAAAGTAGAAATAAAGAAAGCTAGAAAGCTAGAAAGGAAGGCAGAAAAGAAGGTAGAAAGAAATGTGGAAAGAAATGTAGAAGGTAGAAAGGCAGATAAAGGTAGAAAGGCAGGTAGAAAGGTAGAAAGGAAGAAAGAAATGTATAATAGTAGAAATGTTGAAAGAAAGAAAGGTGGAAAGAAAAGTATACATTGATAAAGGTAGGAAGGAAGAAATGTAGGAAGGAAGAAAGAAAGGTAGGAAAAGGTAGAAAGGGAGAAAGAATGGTATAATGGTAGAAATGTAGAAGGTAGAAAGGTAGAAATAAATGTAGAAAGGTATAAAAGTAGATATGTAAAAAGAAAGAAATGTAGAAAGGTAGAAAGAAAGGTTTACATTGAGAAAGGTAGAAAGAAAGAAAGGTAGAAAGAAAGAAATGTAGAAATAAAGAAAGGTAGAAATAAAGAAAGGTAGAAGGGAAGAAAGAAAGAAAGGTAGAAAGAAAGGTAGAAAGGTAGAAAGAAAGAAAGGTAGAAAGGTAGAAAGAAAGAAAGGTAGAAAGGTAGAAAGAGAGAAAGGTGGAAAGAGAAAGGTGGAAAGAAAGAAAGAAAGGTAGAAAGGTAGAAAGGTAGAAAGGTAGAAAGGTAGAAAGAAAGAAAGAAAGAAAGAAAGAAAGAAAGAAAGAAAGAAAGAAAGAAAGAAAGAAAGAAAGAAAGAAAGGTAGAAAGGTAGAAAGGTAGAAAGAAAGGTAGAAAGAAAGAAAGGTAGAAAGAAAGAAAGAAAGAAAGAAAGAAAGAAAGAAAGAAAGGTAGAAAGAAAGGTAGAAAGAAAGGTAGAAAGGTAGAAAGAAAGGTAGAAAGGTAGAAAGAAAGAAAGAAAGAAAGGTAGAAAGAAAGGTAGAAAGAAAGAAAGGTAGAAAGAAAGAAAGGTAGAAAGAAAGAAAGAAAGGTAGAAAGAAAGAAAGAAAGGTAGAAAGAAAGAAAGGTAGAAAGGTAGAAAGAAAGAAAGGTAGAAAGGTAGAAAGAAAGAAAGGTAGAAAGGTAGAAAGAAAGGTAGAAAGAAAGGTAGAAAGAAAGAAAGGTAGAAAGGTAGAAAGAAAGAAAGAAAGAAAGAAAGAAAGAAAGAAAGGTAGAAAGAAAGGTAGAAAGAAAGGTAGAAAGAAAGAAAGGTAGAAAGGTAGAAAGAAAGAAAGAAAGAAAGAAAGGTAGAAAGAAAGAAAGAAAGAAAGAGAGAAAGGTGGAAAGAGAAAGGTGGAAAGAAAGAAAGGTAGAAAGGTAGAAAGAAAGAAAGAAAAAAGAAAGAAAGAAAGAAAGAAAGGTAGAAAGAAAGGTAGAAAGAAAGAAAGGTAGAAAGGTAGAAAGAAAGAAAGAAAGAAAGGTAGAAAGAAAGAAAGAAAGAAAGAGAGAAAGGTGGAAAGAGAAAGGTGGAAAGAAAGAAAGGTAGAAAGGTAGAAAGAAAGAAAGAAAGAAAGGTAGAAAGAAAGAAAGAAAGAAAGAAAGAGAGAAAGGTGGAAAGAGAAAGGTGGAAAGAAAGAAAGGTAGAAAGAAAGAAAGGTAGAAAGGTAGAAAGAAAGAAAGGTAGAAAGGTAGAAAGAAAGAAAGGTAGAAAGGTAGAAAGAAAGGTAGAAAGAAAGAAAGGTAGAAAGAGAAAGGTGGAAAGAAAGAAAGAAAGGTGGAAATAAAGACATAGAAAGGTAGAAAGGAAGAAAGAAAGACAGGTAGAAAGGTAGAAAGGAAGAAAGGTACAAAGAAAGGAAGAAAAGTAGAAAGAAAGAAAGGTAGAAAGGTAGAAAGAAAGAAAGAAAGGTAGAAAGAGAAAGGTGGAAAGAAAGAAAGAAAGAAAGGTGGAAATAAAGACATAGAAAGGTAGAAAGGAAGAAAGAAAGACAGGTAGAAAGGTAGAAAGGTACAAAGAAAGGAAGAAAGAAGTAAAGAAATGAAGAACGGTAGAAAGAAATGAAGAACGAACGGTAGAAAGGTATAAATAAATGTAGAAAGATAGCAAGGTAGAAAGGAAGAAAGGTTTACATTGAGAAAGGTAGAAAGAAAGAAAGGAAGAAATGTTTTTTAAATGTAGAAAGAAAGGTTGAAAGAAATAAAGGTATGAATTGATAAAGGTAGAAAGAAAAGAAGAAGTGTAGAAAAAGAGAAAGAAATGTAGAAAGGTAAACATTTTAGAAAGGTGGAGAGGTAGAAAGAAATGAAGAAATGTAGAAAGGAAGAAAGAAACGTAGAAAGGAAGAAAGAAGAGTAGAAACAAAGAAGTTAGAAAGGTAGAAAGGAAGAAATTAAGAAAGATAGAAAGGTAGAAAGTGGAAAAAAGTAGAAATAAAGAAAGCTAGAAAGCTAGAAAGGAAGGCAGAAAAGAAGGTAGAAAGAAATGTGGAAAGAAATGTAGAAGGTAGAAAGGCAGATAAAGGTAGAAAGGCAGGTAGAAAGGTAGAAAGGAAGAAAGAAATGTATAATAGTAGAAATGTTGAAAGAAAGAAAGGTGGAAAGAAAAGTATACATTGATAAAGGTAGGAAGGAAGAAATGTAGGAAGGAAGAAAGAAAGGTAGGAAAAGGTAGAAAGGGAGAAAGAATGGTATAATGGTAGAAATGTAGAAGGTAGAAAGGTAGAAATAAATGTAGAAAGGTATAAAAGTAGATATGTAAAAAGAAAGAAATGTAGAAAGGTAGAAAGAAAGGTTTACATTGAGAAAGGTAGAAAGAAAGAAAGGTAGAAAGAAAGAAATGTAGAAATAAAGAAAGGTAGAAATAAAGAAAGGTAGAAGGGAAGAAAGAAAGAAAGGTAGAAAGAAAGGTAGAAAGGTAGAAAGAAAGAAAGGTAGAAAGGTAGAAAGAAAGAAAGGTAGAAAGGTAGAAAGAGAGAAAGGTGGAAAGAGAAAGGTGGAAAGAAAGAAAGAAAGGTAGAAAGGTAGAAAGGTAGAAAGGTAGAAAGAAAGAAAGAAAGAAAGAAAGAAAGAAAGAAAGAAAGAAAGAAAGAGAAAGAAAGAAAGAAAGAAAGAAAGGTAGAAAGGTAGAAAGGTAGAAAGGTAGAAAGAAAGGTAGAAAGAAAGAAAGGTAGAAAGAAAGAAAGAAAGAAAGAAAGAAAGAAAGGTAGAAAGGTAGAAAGAAAGGTAGAAAGAAAGGTAGAAAGGTAGAAAGAAAGGTAGAAAGGTAGAAAGAAAGAAAGAAAGAAAGGTAGAAAGAAAGGTAGAAAGAAAGAAAGGTAGAAAGAAAGAAAGGTAGAAAGAAAAAAAGAAAGGTAGAAAGAAAGAAAGAAAGGTAGAAAGAAAGAAAGGTAGAAAGGTAGAAAGAAAGAAAGGTAGAAAGGTAGAAAGAAAGAAAGGTAGAAAGGTAGAAAGAAAGGTAGAAAGAAAGGTAGAAAGAAAGAAAGGTAGAAAGGTAGAAAGAAAGAAAGAAAGAAAGAAAGAAAGAAAGAAAGGTAGAAAGAAAGGTAGAAAGAAAGGTAGAAAGAAAGAAAGGTAGAAAGGTAGAAAGAAAGAAAGAAAGAAAGAAAGGTAGAAAGAAAGAAAGGTGGAAAGAGAAAGGTGGAAAGAAAGAAAGGTAGAAAGGTAGAAAGAAAGAAAGAAAAAAGAAAGAAAGAAAGAAAGAAAGGTAGAAAGAAAGGTAGAAAGAAAGAAAGGTAGAAAGGTAGAAAGAAAGAAAGAAAGAAAGGTAGAAAGAAAGAAAGAAAGAAAGAGAGAAAGGTGGAAAGAGAAAGGTGGAAAGAAAGAAAGGTAGAAAGGTAGAAAGAAAGAAAGAAAGAAAGGTAGAAAGAAAGAAAGAAAGAAAGAAAGAGAGAAAGGTGGAAAGAGAAAGGTGGAAAGAAAGAAAGGTAGAAAGAAAGAAAGGTAGAAAGGTAGAAAGAAAGAAAGGTAGAAAGGTAGAAAGAAAGAAAGGTAGAAAGGTAGAAAGAAAGGTAGAAAGAAAGAAAGGTAGAAAGAGAAAGGTGGAAAGAAAGAAAGAAAGGTGGAAATAAAGACATAGAAAGGTAGAAAGGAAGAAAGAAAGACAGGTAGAAAGGTAGAAAGGAAGAAAGGTACAAAGAAAGGAAGAAAAGTAGAAAGAAAGAAAGGTAGAAAGGTAGAAAGAAAGAAAGAAAGGTAGAAAGAGAAAGGTGGAAAGAAAGAAAGAAAGAAAGGTGGAAATAAAGACATAGAAAGGTAGAAAGGAAGAAAGAAAGACAGGTAGAAAGGTAGAAAGGTACAAAGAAAGGAAGAAAGAAGTAAAGAAATGAAGAACGGTAGAAAGAAATGAAGAACGAACGGTAGAAAGGTATAAATAAATGTAGAAAGATAGCAAGGTAGAAAGGAAGAAAGGTTTACATTGAGAAAGGTAGAAAGAAAGAAAGGAAGAAATGTTTTTTAAATGTAGAAAGAAAGGTTGAAAGAAATAAAGGTATGAATTGATAAAGGTAGAAAGAAAAGAAGAAGTGTAGAAAAAGAGAAAGAAATGTAGAAAGGTAAACATTTTAGAAAGGTGGAGAGGTAGAAAGAAATGAAGAAATGTAGAAAGGAAGAAAGAAACGTAGAAAGGAAGAAAGAAGAGTAGAAACAAAGAAGTTAGAAAGGTAGAAAGGAAGAAATTAAGAAAGATAGAAAGGTAGAAAGTGGAAAAAAGTAGAAATAAAGAAAGCTAGAAAGCTAGAAAGGAAGGCAGAAAAGAAGGTAGAAAGAAATGTGGAAAGAAATGTAGAAGGTAGAAAGGCAGATAGAAAGGTAGAAAGGCAGGTAGAAAGGTAGAAAGGAAGAAAGAAATGTATAATAGTAGAAATGTTGAAAGAAAGAAAGGTGGAAAGAAAAGTATACATTGATAAAGGTAGGAAGGAAGAAATGTAGGAAGGAAGAAAGAAAGGTAGGAAAAGGTAGAAAGGGAGAAAGAATGGTATAATGGTAGAAATGTAGAAGGTAGAAAGGTAGAAATAAATGTAGAAAGGTATAAAAGTAGATATGTAAAAAGAAAGAAATGTAGAAAGGTAGAAAGAAAGGTTTACATTGAGAAAGGTAGAAAGAAAGAAAGGTAGAAAGAAAGAAATGTAGAAATAAAGAAAGGTAGAAATAAAGAAAGGTAGAAATAAAGAAAGGTAGAAGGGAAGAAAGAAAGAAAGGTAGAAAGAAAGGTAGAAAGGTAGAAAGAAAGAAAGGTAGAAAGGTAGAAAGAAAGAAAGGTAGAAAGGTAGAAAGAGAGAAAGGTGGAAAGAGAAAGGTGGAAAGAAAGAAAGAAAGGTAGAAAGGTAGAAAGGTAGAAAGGTAGAAAGGTAGAAAGAAAGAAAGAAAGAAAGAAAGAAAGAAAGAAAGAAAGAAAGAAAGAAAGAAAGAAAGAAAGAGAAAGAAAGAAAGAAAGAAAGAAAGAAAGAAAGAAAGAAAGAAAGGTAGAAAGGTAGAAAGAAAGGTAGAAAGAAAGAAAGGTAGAAAGAAAGAAAGAAAGAAAGAAAGAAAGAAAGAAAGAAAGGTAGAAAGAAAGGTAGAAAGAAAGGTAGAAAGGTAGAAAGAAAGGTAGAAAGGTAGAAAGAAAGAAAGAAAGAAAGGTAGAAAGAAAGGTAGAAAGAAAGAAAGGTAGAAAGAAAGAAAGGTAGAAAGAAAGAAAGAAAGGTAGAAAGAAAGAAAGAAAGGTAGAAAGAAAGAAAGGTAGAAAGGTAGAAAGAAAGAAAGGTAGAAAGGTAGAAAGAAAGAAAGGTAGAAAGGTAGAAAGAAAGGTAGAAAGAAAGGTAGAAAGAAAGAAAGGTAGAAAGGTAGAAAGAAAGAAAGAAAGAAAGAAAGAAAGAAAGAAAGGTAGAAAGAAAGGTAGAAAGAAAGGTAGAAAGAAAGAAAGGTAGAAAGGTAGAAAGAAAGAAAGAAAGAAAGAAAGAAAGGTAGAAAGAAAGAAAGAAAGAAAGAGAGAAAGGTGGAAAGAGAAAGGTGGAAAGAAAGAAAGGTAGAAAGGTAGAAAGAAAGAAAGAAAAAAGAAAGAAAGAAAGAAAGAAAGGTAGAAAGAAAGGTAGAAAGAAAGAAAGGTAGAAAGGTAGAAAGAAAGAAAGAAAGAAAGGTAGAAAGAAAGAAAGAAAGAAAGAGAGAAAGGTGGAAAGAGAAAGGTGGAAAGAAAGAAAGGTAGAAAGGTAGAAAGAAAGAAAGAAAGAAAGGTAGAAAGAAAGAAAGAAAGAAAGAAAGAGAGAAAGGTGGAAAGAGAAAGGTGGAAAGAAAGAAAGGTAGAAAGAAAGAAAGGTAGAAAGGTAGAAAGAAAGAAAGGTAGAAAGGTAGAAAGAAAGAAAGGTAGAAAGGTAGAAAGAAAGGTAGAAAGAAAGAAAGGTAGAAAGAGAAAGGTGGAAAGAAAGAAAGAAAGGTGGAAATAAAGACATAGAAAGGTAGAAAGGAAGAAAGAAAGACAGGTAGAAAGGTAGAAAGGAAGAAAGGTACAAAGAAAGGAAGAAAAGTAGAAAGAAAGAAAGGTAGAAAGGTAGAAAGAAAGAAAGAAAGGTAGAAAGAGAAAGGTGGAAAGAAAGAAAGAAAGAAAGGTGGAAATAAAGACATAGAAAGGTAGAAAGGAAGAAAGAAAGACAGGTAGAAAGGTAGAAAGGTACAAAGAAAGGAAGAAAGAAGTAAAGAAATGAAGAACGGTAGAAAGAAATGAAGAACGAACGGTAGAAAGGTATAAATAAATGTAGAAAGATAGCAAGGTAGAAAGGAAGAAAGGTTTACATTGAGAAAGGTAGAAAGAAAGAAAGGAAGAAATGTTTTTTAAATGTAGAAAGAAAGGTTGAAAGAAATAAAGGTATGAATTGATAAAGGTAGAAAGAAAAGAAGAAGTGTAGAAAAAGAGAAAGAAATGTAGAAAGGTAAACATTTTAGAAAGGTGGAGAGGTAGAAAGAAATGAAGAAATGTAGAAAGGAAGAAAGAAACGTAGAAAGGAAGAAAGAAGAGTAGAAACAAAGAAGTTAGAAAGGTAGAAAGGAAGAAATTAAGAAAGATAGAAAGGTAGAAAGTGGAAAAAAGTAGAAATAAAGAAAGCTAGAAAGCTAGAAAGGAAGGCAGAAAAGAAGGTAGAAAGAAATGTGGAAAGAAATGTAGAAGGTAGAAAGGCAGATAGAAAGGTAGAAAGGCAGGTAGAAAGGTAGAAAGGAAGAAAGAAATGTATAATAGTAGAAATGTTGAAAGAAAGAAAGGTGGAAAGAAAAGTATACATTGATAAAGGTAGGAAGGAAGAAATGTAGGAAGGAAGAAAGAAAGGTAGGAAAAGGTAGAAAGGGAGAAAGAATGGTATAATGGTAGAAATGTAGAAGGTAGAAAGGTAGAAATAAATGTAGAAAGGTATAAAAGTAGATATGTAAAAAGAAAGAAATGTAGAAAGGTAGAAAGAAAGGTTTACATTGAGAAAGGTAGAAAGAAAGAAAGGTAGAAAGAAAGAAATGTAGAAATAAAGAAAGGTAGAAATAAAGAAAGGTAGAAAGGTAGAAGGGAAGAAAGAAAGAAAGGTAGAAAGAAAGAAAGAAAGGTAGAAAGGTAGAAAGAAAGAAAGGTAGAAAGGTAGAAAGAAAGAAAGGTAGAAAGGTAGAAAGAGAGAAAGGTGGAAAGAGAAAGGTGGAAAGAAAGAAGGAAAGGTAGAAAGGTAGAAAGGTAGAAAGAAAGAAAGAGATAGAAAGGTAGAAAGAAAGGTAGAAAGAAAGGTAGAAAGGTAGAAAGAAAGAAAGAAAGAAAGAAAGAAAGAAAAAAAGAAAGAAAGAAAGAAAAAAAGAAAAAAAGAAAGAAAGAAAGAAAGAAAGAAAAAAAGAAAAAAAGAAAGAAAGAAAAAAAGAAAGAAAAAAAGAAAAAAAAAAGAAAGAAAAAAGAAAAGAAAAAAGAAAGAAAAAAAGAAAGAAAGGTAGAAAAAAAGAAAGGTAGAAAGGTAGAAAGAAAGAAAGGTAGAAAGAGAAAGGTGGAAAGAAAGAAAGAAAGGTGGAAATAAAGACATAGAAAGGTAGAAAGGAAGAAAGAAAGACAGGTAGAAAGGTAGAAAGGAAGAAAGGTACAAAGAAAGGAATTAAAGTAGAAAGAAAGAAAGGTAGAAAGGTAGAAAGAAAGAAAGGTAGAAAGAGAAAGGTGGAAAGAAAGAAAGAAAGGTGGAAATAAAGACATAGAAAGGTAGAAAGGAAGAAAGAAAGACAGGTAGAAAGGTAGAAAGGAAGAAAGGTACAAAGAAAGGAAGAAAAGTAGAAAGAAGTAAAGAAATGAAGAACGGGAGAAAGAAATGAAGAAAGAACAGTAGAAAGGTATAAATAAATGTAGAAAGATAGCAAGGTAGAAAGGAAGAAAGGTTTACATTGAGAAAGGTAGAAAGAAAGAAAGGAAGAAATGTTTTTTAAATGTAGAAAGAAAGGTTGAAAGAAATAAAAGGTATGAATTGATAAAGGTAGAAAGAAAAGAAGAAGTGTAGAAAAAGAGAAAGAAATGTAGAAAGGTAAACATTTTAGAAAGGTAGAAAGGTAGAAAGGTAGAAAGAAAGGTAGAAAGAAAGAAAG
This sequence comes from Oncorhynchus mykiss, assembly GCF_057628025.1. Taxonomy (NCBI): domain Eukaryota; kingdom Metazoa; phylum Chordata; class Actinopteri; order Salmoniformes; family Salmonidae; genus Oncorhynchus; species Oncorhynchus mykiss. The sequence goes on along the minus strand of NC_143022.1, from coordinate 85,730,308 downwards.
GTAGAAAGAAAGGTAGAAAGAAAGAAAGAAAGAAAGAAAGAAAGAAAGAAAGAAAGAAAGGTAGAAAGAAAGGTAGAAAGAAAGGTAGAAAGAAAGGTAGAAAGGTAGAAAGAAAGGTAGAAAGGTAGAAAGAAAGAAAGAAAGAAAGGTAGAAAGAAAGGTAGAAAGAAAGAAAGGTAGAAAGAAAGAAAGGTAGAAAGAAAGAAAGAAAGGTAGAAAGAAAGAAAGGTAGAAAGGTAGAAAGAAAGAAAGGTAGAAAGGTAGAAAGAAAGAAAGGTAGAAAGGTAGAAAGAAAGGTAGAAAGAAAGGTAGAAAGAAAGAAAGGTAGAAAGGTAGAAAGAAAGAAAGAAAGAAAGAAAGAAAGAAAGAAAGGTAGAAAGAAAGGTAGAAAGAAAGGTAGAAAGAAAGAAAGGTAGAAAGGTAGAAAGAAAGAAAGAAAGAGAGAAAGGTGGAAAGAGAAAGGTGGAAAGAAAGAAAGGTAGAAAGGTAGAAAGAAAGAAAGAAAAAAGAAAGAAAGAAAGAAAGGTAGAAAGAAAGAAAGGTAGAAAGGTAGAAAGAAAGAAAGAAAGAAAGGTAGAAAGAAAGAAAGAAAGAAAGAGAGAAAGGTGGAAAGAGAAAGGTGGAAAGAAAGAAAGGTAGAAAGAAAGAAAGGTAGAAAGGTAGAAAGAAAGAAAGGTAGAAAGGTAGAAAGAAAGAAAGGTAGAAAGAAAGGTAGAAAGAAAGAAAGGTAGAAAGAGAAAGGTGGAAAGAAAGAAAGAAAGGTGGAAATAAAGACATAGAAAGGTAGAAAGGAAGAAAGAAAGACAGGTAGAAAGGTAGAAAGGAAGAAAGGTACAAAGAAAGGAAGAAAAGTAGAAAGAAAGAAAGGTAGAAAGGTAGAAAGAAAGAAAGAAAGAAAGGTAGAAAGAGAAAGGTGGAAAGAAAGAAAGAAAGAAAGGTGGAAATAAAGACATAGAAAGGTAGAAAGGAAGAAAGAAAGACAGGTAGAAAGGTAGAAAGGTAGAAAGGTACAAAGAAAGGAAGAAAGAAGTAAAGAAATGAAGAACGGTAGAAAGAAATGAAGAACGAACGGTAGAAAGGTATAAATAAATGTAGAAAGATAGCAAGGTAGAAAGGAAGAAAGGTTTACATTGAGAAAGGTAGAAAGAAAGAAAGGAAGAAATGTTTTTTAAATGTAGAAAGAAAGGTTGAAAGAAATAAAGGTATGAATTGATAAAGGTAGAAAGAAAAGAAGAAGTGTAGAAAAAGAGAAAGAAATGTAGAAAGGTAAACATTTTAGAAAGGTGGAGAGGTAGAAAGAAATGAAGAAATGTAGAAAGGAAGAAAGAAACGTAGAAAGGAAGAAAGAAGAGTAGAAACAAAGAAGTTAGAAAGGTAGAAAGGAAGAAATTAAGAAAGATATAAAGGTAGAAAGCTAGAAAGGAAGGCAGAAAATAAGAAAGGTAGAAAGAAATGTGGAAAGAAATGTAGAAGGTAGAAAGGCAGGTAGAAAGGTAGAAAGGCAGGTAGAAAGGTAGAAAGGAAGAAAGAAATGTATAATAGGTGGAAAGAAAAGTATTCATTGATAAAGGTAGGAAGGAAGAAAGGTAGAAAGGAAGAAAGAAAGGTAGGAAAAGGTAGAAAGGGAGAAAGAATGGTATAATGGTTGAAATGTAGAAGGTAGAAATACATGTAGAAAGGTAGAAAGGTATAAAAGTAGATATGTAAAAAGAAAGAAATGTAGAAAGGTAGAAAGAAAGGTTTACATTGAGAAAGGTAGAAAGAAAGAAAGAAAGCAAGAAAGGAAAAAGGGTAGAAAGGTAGAATTAGAAAGGTAGAAAAGTTTTTTAAAAATGTAGAAAGGTTGAAAGAAATAAAGGTATAAATTGAGAAATGTAGAAAGGAAGAAGTGTAGAAATAAAGGTAGAAAGAAAGGTAAAAATGTAGAAAGGTAGAAAAAGTTAGAAACAAAGAAAGAAAGGAAGAAAGGTACAAAGACAGGAAGCAAGGCAGAAAGAAATAAAGGCATGCATTGAGAAAAGTAGAAAGGTAGAAGGAAAGGAAGAAATGTAGAAAGGAAGAAAGAAAGAAGGGTAGAAACAAAGAAAGGTAGAAAGGTATAAAAGTAGAAAGGTATACATTGAAAAATGTAGAAAGAATGGTAGAAATAAAGTTAGAAAGGTAGAAAAGTAGAAAGGAAGAAAAATAGAAGCAAAGAAATGTAGAAAGATAAAGGTATAAAATGAGAAAGGTGGAAAGGTAGAAAGAAACGTAGAAAGGAAGAAAGAAGGGTAGAAACAAATAAATAAAAAAATAGAAAGGTAGAAAGGAAGAAAGGTACAATGAAAGGAAGACAGTTAGAAGGTAGAAAGGTAGAAAAAAATGTAAAGGTAGAAATGCAGAAAGGTATAAAGAAAGGAAAAAAGAAGGTGTAATGGTAGACAAGTAGAAAGGTAGAAAAGGGTAGAAAGAAATGTAGAAAGGTAGAAAGAAATGTAGAAAGGTAGAAAGAAAGGTAGAAAAGTAGAAAGGTATACATTGAGAAAGGTAGAAATGTAGAAGGAAAGGAAGAAATGTAGAAGGAAAGGAAGAAATGTAGAAAGGAAGAAACAAAGAAATGTAGAAAGGAAGAAAGAAGGGTTAAAACAAAAAGGTAGAAAAGTAGAACGGTAAAGATAAATAAATGTACAGTGCCTTGCGAAAGTATTCGGCCCCCTTGAACTTTGCGACCTTTTGCCACATTTCAGGCTTCAAACATAAAGATATAAAACTGTATTTTTTTGTGAAGAATCAACAACAAGTGGGACACAATCATGAAGTGGAACGACATTTATTGGATATTTAAAACTTTTTTAACAAATCAAAAACTGAAAAAATGGGCGTGCAAAATTATTCAGCCCCCTTAAGTTAATACTTTGTAGCGCCACCTTTTGCTGCGATTACAGCTGTAAGTCGCTTGGGGTATGTCTCTATCAGTTTTGCACATCGAGAGACTGAATTTTTTTTCCCATTCCTCCTTGCAAAACAGCTCGAGCTCAGTGAGGTTGGATGGAGAGCATTTGTGAACAGCAGTTTTCAGTTCTTTCCACAGATTCTCGATTGGATTCAGGTCTGGACTTTGACTTGGCCATTCTAACACCTGGATATGTTTATTTTTGAACCATTCCATTGTAGATTTTGCTTTATGTTTTGGATCATTGTCTTGTTGGAAGACAAATCTCCGTCCCAGTCTCAGGTCTTTTGCAGACTCCATCAGGTTTTCTTCCAGAATGGTCCTGTATTTGACTCCATCCATCTTCCCATCAATTTTAACCATCTTCCCTGTCCCTGCTGAAGAAAAGCAGGCCCAAACCATGATGCTGCCACCACCATGTTTGACAGTGGGGATGGTGTGTTCAGCTGTGTTGCTTTTACGCCAAACATAACGTTTTGCATTGTTGCCAAAAAGTTCAATTTTGGTTTCATCTGACCAGAGCACCTTCTTCCACATGTTTGGTGTGTCTCCCAGGTGGCTTGTGGCAAACTTTAAACGACACTTTTTATAGATATCTTTAAGAAATGGCTTTCTTCTTGCCACTCTTCCATAAAGGCCAGATTTGTGCAAAAAAGTTCAATTTTGGTTTCATCTGACCAGAGCACCTTCTTCCACATGTTTGGTGTGTCTCCCAGGTGGCTTGTGGCAAACTTTAAACAACACTTTTTATGGATATCTTTAAGAAATGGCTTTCTTCTTGCCACTCTTCCATAAAGGCCAGATTTGTGCAATATACGACTGATTGTTGTCCTATGGACAGAGTCTCCCACCTCAGCTGTAGATCTCTGCAGTTCACCCAGAGTGATCATGGGCCTCTTGGCTGCATCTCTGATCAGTCTTCTCCATGTATGAGCTGAAAGTTTAGAGGGACGGCCAGGTCTTGGTAGATTTGCAGTGGTCTGATACTCCTTCCATTTCAATATTATCGCTTGCACAGTGCTCCTTGGGATGTTTAAAGCTTGGGAAATCTTTTTGTATCCAAATCCGGCTTTAAACTTCTTCACAACAGTATCTCGGACCTGCCTGGTGTGTTCCTTGTTCTTCATGATGCTCTCTGCGCTTTTAACGGACCTCTGAGACTATCACAGTGCAGGTGCATTTATACGGAGACTTGATTACACACAGGTGGATTGTATTTATCATCATTAGTCATTTAGGTCAACATTTGATCATTCAGAGATCCTCACTGAACTTCTGGAGAGAGTTTGCTGCACTGAAAGTAAAGGGGCTGAATAATTTTGCATGCCCAATTTTTCAGTTTTTGATTTGTTAAAAAAGTTTGAAATATCCAATAAATGTCGTTCCACTTCATGATTGTGTCCCACTTGTTGTTGATTCTTCACAAAAAAATACAGTTTTATATCTTTATGTTTGAAGCCTGAAATGTGGCAAAAGGTCGCAAAGTTCAAGGGGGACGAATACTTTCGCAAGGCACTGTAGAAAGGTTGAAAGAAAGGTAGAAAGAAAGTTAGAAAGGTAGAAAGTTAGAAAAGTAGAAAGAAAAATAAATGTAGAAAGAAAGGTAGAAAGAAATAAAGGTATAAATTGAGAAAGGTGGAAAGGTAGAAAGAACGGAAGAAATCTAGAAAGGAAGAAAGAAACATAGAAAGGAAGAAAGAAGGGTAGAAACAAAGAGGTAAAGAAAGGTAGAAAGAAAGGAAGACAGAAAGGTAGAAAGGGAGAAAGGTAGAAAAGTAGAAAAATGTAGAAAGAAAGTTAGAAAAGTAGAAAGAAAGAGAAATGTAGAAAGGTATAAAGAAAGGAAGAAAGAAGGTATAATGGTAGAAAAGTAGAAAGGTAGAAAAAAGGTAGAAATAAAGATAAAGGTAGAAAGAAATGTAGAAAGAAAGGTAGAAAAGTAGAAAAAAGGTACAAAGAAAGAAAGGCAGAAAGGAAGGTAGAAAGGAAGAAAGTTAGAAAATTAAAAAAGGTAGAAAGAAAGGTAGAAAAGTAGAAAGAACGGTAGAAAGAAAGAACGGCAGAAAGGTAGACATGTAGAAAGGTAGGTAGAAAGAAAGAGTGAGAGGGAGAGAGAAAGAGAAAAGTTAGAAGCCTTATCTGCTCCCCCTCCAGTCCTTTACACACAGGAATTGCGTCTCTTTCTTCTGGTAGGGGAAATAAGTGACAGAGGTGATAAGGTGAACAAGAAAATGGCGTGTAAAATAGCTGGGAGATATTCTGAGAGAGAAGAGGCGAGGGGGAGTAGAGAGAGAACTCTGTGAAGCTCCCTGATTCCAGGCAACTTGACTCTGTTCGCATGCTGAAGCCATATTTTCAAGGTCTTATCAGCCATATGGCTCACCCTGTTAACATGATTTATTAGGTGAGGAAAAGTGCACTGAGAAGTTTTACAGGCGTTTCCCTGCATAGGCAACCCACGGTGTCAATAACTAAACTCAGGCCACCTTTAATGAACACTTTTGGTACTGAAGGGGTAACATTTATTTATGAGTCACTATAATATTACACTGTGTAAAAAATATCTCCCCTTCTCACGCACCAGGCAGACAAATAACAAGGTCTGATTCGGAACAGAGGTGGGAGGGAGCACCAGATCATATCCATTATGTCAGGGGCTACACACACACACACACTTCCCTTTAACATGACACTGGTGTATTTGTGCTTAATTGAAGCATTCAGCTGTTTAAAATGTACAACTAACACAAAGCCAGTGTGGGTTTATTTATGACCAATTACAGCCAGCGTTGTTAGGGAGTGAAGGAGGCCCATTATCTCTCCCAGATCCCTTTGATTATAATTAGTTGGTGTGTTCATGTTTTGGGTTTACATGCCTGATTTAACAGGAAGGAGGCTGCTAATTAATTCACCATTAAAAACTGCATATGCTAGTTACCCAAAAACAGAACAAACAAACCTTGAGAAGAAACAGGGAGTAAAAACATGAATGTCAGAACACTCGAACACACTCCTGCTACTTTGTATTGGTGTCTGCCGTCAGCCCTGGATGCTTTTCTAAGTGCAGAAAGAAGTACGAAAATAAAACATCCATGAAGTTAAGGCATTCTGATTTTAAAAATGTCTATCAGCACATTGTGTTTTTAAGCCAATAAAACACCTACTATGGTAATCACGATGTCTTTGATTTAATAGGCCTGTTTTGAAACCGCCCTCTTGGAGTTTGGCAACATAAAGGGAGAAAGTAACCTTTATTTAAGGATAAACAGAACAGGCACTAACAGTTCACTACAACGGCAAGATGTCCTTGTGCTAGCGTATCTGGAGCGATAACTCACTCATGACAATAGCCAAGCTAATACAATGTGTTACGTTTAAGAAACATTAGTTATTTTACATGGGAGAGAGAGAGATCTTAAATAAAAGCAGATTCTCAATTTTTGGAATAAAATTCTCGAATATTAAAAAACTATGCTGACAACAACAACAACAAAACATCTAAATGTCAAGACCTTAAAATGCTGTAAGACATTCCTCATATCCAAACAGCTTTCATAACAAGTGCAAATAAGTTCCAAAACAATTAACAAATCATTTGCAAGTGAATGGGATCTGAGGAACACCATAGAATAGGTTAAACCAAAGCTGTCTCTTTGAAGCCCTAACATGTCATGTCAACCAGGAAAAGCCATGTTGAGGTCAGTCGAGACAAAAGGGTTGGTTCAAAGAAACCATGTCAATGAGTGGCAGGATTCAATGAGGTCACCAAGCGAACACTTCTCTTAGAAGAATACACGCACGCACGCACACACACACACACACACACACACACTACACGCTACTCTAAAAGTGAGACTCCAATCCACATTTTCCACACTTGTATGTGGAGCCAATTGTATACATTTCATACACGACAGATGAAAACACCGTTCCACGCAGGCAACTTTATTTATCAAGTTTGCTATGATTGTGTGTTCATGTTAATATTCTATAGTAGCCAGCATCGTTGTCCTTTTTCAACCCATTTCCCTGGATGTGTTCTACAGGCCGTAATGGGCCCTCCAATGCTAACAGTCATGTTCTGGACAGCTGCGCTTTTCCAAGACAAACTCAGCCCAGCAGACTAGCTCCTCCTCTCTCTGCAGACCAAAGGATAAGCAGTACACACACACACAGAGACGCCACAGTTGCCATCTGCTAACAGACATAGGGAAATGTTTGATGAATATTTCACCTCTCGGTTCTGGCTGTTGCTTAAGTGTCACCTTCCCCACTCTGTCCCCTGTACCTCTACCAGGGGTCCCTCTGTCAGGTGGGGAAGAGGAATCAGTTAGTCACATACACACACTAATTACAGTGCAGCCAGCCCAGTGTGGGTGTGTGTATGCGTGTGTGCAGCAGGGAAATTTGGAAATTGGCCAGAGTGGAGGTATTTGAGAGTTATGTGAAGAAATGGAGGCCTCATCCTTAAATTAGTGAGATCTCAAACAGAATTCACATCACACACCCCTCATTCACGTCACACACCCATCATTCACATCACACACACCCCTCATTAACATACTCAGCCTTTCCGGCTTGGTAGCGCACGCACGCACGCACACAGTAGATTTTATCATACCATATTTCAGCTAAATCTAGAATGCCATATCACTAGGTAGACTTTGTCCCATACCTCAATCCAGAGATTAGCGAACCAACAGGGTAGCAATCTGATATCCTGGTTCATTCCCTGTACTCCTGACATATGTGAATATGACACACACTGATTGCATCATAACAATTCCTGGATCTGAGAAATACCACAATATTTGTGTCACCCCCCATAACAGTGTGTACACCACTGCATCACACAGCTTCTCTATCAGCCGCTGTCTCTGTTTCAACTCACACACACTGGCTGCAGCACCTGTCCCTGTCCTGCCCTCATAAAGGATGAAGATACTAGAGAGATGGAGCAGCGCTGTGTTTCACACTGCGTCCTCTGAGTGAGACGACACATCATGCCAATCACCAGCCCAGCACGCCTGCCTGCCTGTCACACACACACACACACACACACACGATGACAGAGGCAGTGACAAGACCGAAGGGAGGCCTCTATAGCATGCATGGCCCCCACTGAAAAACACACAGTAACATAACAACGACCCAGGACGATCTGTTAACTCATCCCATTCACTCACTGCGTGTCAGAGTCATCTCCTGCCACCTGAGACATGCTACAAGAACATACAAAAAACACAACCTCATCATTCATTTTCCTCAGAGAGATTACACATTCCCGGCCATTTTAGAGACAACGAGACGACAGTCTACAGATTGAGGGATCGGCACGGTGGAGCGGTGGTCGCTACAAGGCTCGGCGTGGCGTTTTGGGCACGCTGTTGCTCAACATCAAGAGAAATCGATGGCGGCTCCGCGGGGGCAGAGAGGCCCTCAAAATGAGAGGAGGATAGAGAGGAGCTTTCTTTCTCTCTCTGGGTCTGTTTGAACTCATTTTCTTTGAGGGCGGTTGGCCCCTCTGCTCAGCCCCTCAGGCAGCTCTCTCACAGCAGGCCCTGACAGCTTGACACATTGACAGCTGCCTCTGAATGACAACTGATTTGTACAAATTTCAAGCCTTATAAAATGACCTGTCACAACAACGGCATAACAGAGCTCAGACCCAGCAGGTAATTCAGAAGAAGAAGGGGGGGGGGGGGGCTTCCTCCTACTACTACTACTGACATCCTTGACAGAGAGGGAGCTAGAGAGAGAGAGAGAAGGGCAGAAAGGGACAGAGTCAGGGAGGGAGGGAGAGAGAATCCATGGTTCCTCCTGCCAAAAAAAACATCTCCATCCAGCCAGTCATCACCTACTCTTCCTCCGGTCAACTTTGAATAAGAACCAGAGGACCTATTCTCATGGCCATGGGTAACGAAACGTCTCATTTCAAGATTAGACAGAGCGGATTGAGAATAGGGCGAAATGGGGCTGAAACACGCAATTTTGTTTAACACCGACATTAATGTAGCGTAGCCACCTGCTACTGGCAGGATTATCACTGTGGTGGCTTGCCTCTCCTCTCCTCCCAGAGCCCTGACTGGGTAAATGAGCAAGGCCTTTTTACGGTATTTAAACAATTTCCCAGTGTGCACCACTGTGCCGCCCCCCCACTAGCATTCATCTGCTGCTAATGGAAGTCTGGCAGGCAGGAGAGGCAGGCAGGCAGTAAGGCAGACAGGCAGGAAAGAAGGAGAGGCAGGCAGGATAAGCAGGAAGGTAGGCAGACAGTAAGTCAGGTAGACAGGCAGGAAGACAGGCCGGAAGGCCGACAGGCAGGCAGCTAGGCGAGGAGTCATTAGCAGTAAATCCTTCCCAGAGCTATATTTTAGGAGCGACAAACTATGAGAGAGAAGGGAGGGAACAGAAATCGATTGGAGTGACAAACAAAAAAATAGCTTAATAATTCTAAATGACTTGTCTTTCTGGGTCAGTTGGATGAAGGCTTGTCTGTCTTTGCCAGTCAGTGTATCTGCCACTGAGGATCCTTATAAATCAAATCAAATTGTATTTGTCACAAGGCTATATACAGGGGTATCAGTACAGAGTCAATGTGCTGGGATACCCGTTAGTCAAGCTGTAGAACTTTTTGAGAATCTGGGGACCCCATGCCAAGTCTTTTCAGACTCCTGAGGGGGAAAAGGTTTTGTCCTGCACTCTTCATGACTGTCTTGGTGTGTTTGGACCATGAATTAGAAAACATCGATCAAGCTAGCTACAGGAGAAACATTGTACAACATCAATGCATTTTCAGACCCCTAATTTCTCTGGCTTTATCTGTACAGTAGCAGAGTACCTACTACTGGCCTAGCTCTGTCCCAAACCACTTCTATTGGCAAGTAGGCAAAACCTTTCTCCTAATCCCCTATTGGCGAGTACCCACCCCTGTACTAAAGTTGCCCTTCCGCACCCTAACCCCTCAAAGGGCTCTGTGTCCCTGTGCAGCCACATGCCCCACCGGTCCTGCTGTTTCATTAAGACTCAGTCCCACTGCTTTATCCCTGGCTGTACAGGACCCCGGCTGGGACAAAAAGCCCAGGAGGGATTATCACTGCCCCTCCTACGCAGCCAGTCCATCTGTCACTGAGATCAAAGGCACAGCTCAGCACGAGACGGGGCCATTTAGGGCTGGTGTCCCTCCCTCCCCTCCTTGCTATTGTAATGCCAGGAGGAGGGAGAGAATCAACCCTCACCTATTCAACAAGGAGGACTGACTGAGGTATTGTTGGGCTGCCATGTTTATAAAGTCACTGTCATATACCACTCAACCGAGCTGCATTGAATCGGGAATTGGCTAAATCATGATGGAACAATGTTGAATGTCAGAATGAGGTAGTTAATAACTTGAATGACTCGAGCTGGATGAACGTGAGTTGTCCTCGGAACTAACAGCTAACTGGTCAGATAATAGTAACTTATTCATAACAGTAACTACCTGTAATCTTATCTTGCCATATTACAATACATGCCTTACTCATTCCTGCCAGTCGGAAATGCATTACAATGGCCAACAGCCCAACAAGGCGTCATTAAAAGATGGAATTGTCACTTTTATAGAGTGCAATTAAAATAACATGTCACTTTGCTGAAGGAGGCTCATATAACCTTTAACAAGTTCTGATTTAGCCTTTATGGCCCTCCATATGATCTTATCACAGCTTTATAATCCTGCCTGGAGGTAAAGGCTTGACAGGTTTCCAGAAACATTATGTTTATGCAACATTAAACACATGTTAGTACTCATAAATGTATATTAGGTCTACAATCACACAAGAGTCCTTGGAAAGGTATAGATAGACCATCTCCATGCCAGGATGATTCAATGCAAAGGTACACTACTAGGCAAAATACACAAACACAATAATATAGAACAGCGTGTTCAACTTTGGAGTTTAACTAGGGAATACACTTTTCGTAGCGGCTGTTGTTTACACCAAATAAATTGACGATACTTCTATCATAATCAAGTCCAGTGCTTGTAGTGTAGACAGTTAAGCAGTGAGATCGTATTTGATGACAGATATGGTTACGTCTTGGTTATGTGGGAACATAAAGCTGGGAACCCTGACATGGCGTGGAGACGAACAGAGGGCCTTAAATAACGTAACACAGGCCCTTTGTGACATCAGGCCACCAGGAAGACAGTCTGTAACCTCCAACACATCTCAACACACAGGACCTCCCAGATATGATACATTGTCCATGACACACACTGCCTCAGAAACAGTGTATCAAAAACAGTCTTCCCAGAGAGTTAGAGAAACCAGCCCAATAGTCACACACTCATTAAAGGGACTGAATGGTTCTTATTATGGCATCTGAGGGCCAGCTGAACCAGTGCACAGAACAGAGCAAAGGAGAGAGAAGAGGATATATGAGAGAGGAGAAGAGAGCAGAGAGCAGAGGATATATGAGAGAGGAGAGAGAAGAGGATATATGAGAGAGGAGAGCGGAGAGAGGAGAAGAGAGAAGAGGATCTATGAGAGAGGAGAGCGGAGAGAGGAGAAGAGAGGAGAGAGAAGAGGATATATGAGAGAGGAGAGCAGAGAGAAGAGAAGAGAGCAGAGGATAGAGGAGAGGATATATGAGAGAGGAGAGCGGAGAAGAGAGCAGAGGAGAGAGGAGAGCAGAGAAGAGAGCAGAGGAGAGAGGATATATGAGAGAGGAGAGCAGAGAGAGGAGAAAAGAGCAGAGGAGAGGATATATGAGAGAGGATAGCAGAGAGAAGAGAAGAGAGCAGAGGAGAGAGAAGAGGATATATGAGAGAGGAGAGCGGAGAAGAGAGCAGAGGAGAGAGGATATATGAGAGAGGAACGCGGAGAGCGGAGAAGAGAGCAGAGGAGAGAGGATATATGAGAGAGGAGAGCGGAGAGAGGAGAAGAGAGCAGAGGAGAGGATATATGAGAGAGGAGAGCAGAGAGAGGAGAAAAGAGCAGAGGAGAGAGGAGAGGATATACAGTGCCTTGCGAAAGTATTCGGCCCCCTTGAACTTTGCGACCTTTTGCCACATTTCAGGCTTCAAACATAAAGATATAAAACTGTATTTTTTTGTGAAGAATCAACAACAAGTGGGACACAATCATGAAGTGGAACGACATTTATTGGATATTTCAAACTTTTTTAACAAATCAAAAACTGAAAAAGTGGGCACCAACTAACTTCCTGTCAACCATAGTCTTATCAGAAACCAGTTTTCAAATCAAACTTTTGTCACATGTGCCGAATACAACAAGTGTAGACTTTACCGTGAAATGCTTACTTACAAGCCCTTAACCAACAGTGCAGTTCAAGAAGAGTTATATTTACCAAATAAACTAAAGTAAACAAAAAACATGCACAATAAAAACTAATAATAAAAAGTAACACAAGAAGATAACAACAACAAGGCTATATACAGGGGGTACTTGTACCGAGTCAGTGTGCGGTGGTACAGGTGGGTTGAGGTCATTTGTACAGGTAGTTACAGTGGCTTGGGAAAGTATTCACCCCTCCTGGAATTTTTCCTATTTTGTTGCCTTACAACCTGGAATTAAAATGGATTTTGGGGGGGGTTTGTATCGTTTGATTTACACAACATGCCCACCACCTTGATGATGATAAATCTAGATTTTTTTATTGTGAAACAAACAAGAAATAAGACAAAAAAAACTGAAAACCTGAGCGTGCATAACTATTCACCCCCCAAAGTCAACACTTTGTAGAGCCACCTTTTGCAGCAGTTACTGCTGCAAGTCTCTTGGGGTATGTCTCTTTAAGCTTGGCACATCTAGCCACTGGGACGTTTGCCCATTCGTCAAGGCAAAACTGCTCCTGCTCCTTCAAGTTGGATGGGTTCTGCTGGTTTACAGCAATATTTAAGTCAGACCACAGATTCTCAATTTGATTGAGGTCTGGGCTTTGTCATTCCAAGACATTTAAATGTTTCCCCTTAACCACTCGAGTGTTGCTTTAGCAGTATGCTTAGCGTCATTGTCCTGCTGGTTGGTGAACCTCCATCCAAGTCTCAAATATTATTAGTGCCATCCATCATTCCTTCATTTCTGACCAGTTGATCACGTTGAGGGAGAGGTTGTTGTCCTGGCACCACACTGACGGTTCTCTGACCTCTTCCCTATAGGCTGTCTCAGTCCCTGCCGATAAAAAATATCCCCACAGCATGATGCTGCCACCACCATGCTTCACTGCGGGGATGGTTCTCGGGGTGATGAGAGGTGTCGGGTTTGCGCCAGACATAATGTTTTCCTTGATGACCAAAAAGCTCAATTTTAGTCTCATCTAAACAGAGTACCTTCTTCCATATGTTTGGGGAGTCTCCCACATGCCTTTTGGTGAACACCAAACGTGTTTGCCTATTTTTTTCCTGAAGCAATGGCTTTTTTCTAGCCACTCTTCTGTAAAGCCCAGCTCTGTGGAGTGTACGGCTTAAAGTGGTCCTATGGGCAGATACTCCAATCTCCGCTGTGGAGCTTTGCAGCTGCTTCAGGGTTATCTTTGGTCTCTTTGTTCCCTCTCTGATTAATGCCCTCCTTGCCTGGTCCGTGGGTTTAGGTGGGCGGCCCGCTCTTGGCAGGTTTGTTGTGGTGCCATATCCTTCTCATTTTTTTTTATAACGGATTTAATGGTGCTCCGTGAGATGTTCAAAGTTTCGGTTATGTTGTTATAACCCAACCCTGATCTGTACTTCTCCACAACTTTGTCCCTGACCTGTTTGGAGAGATCCTTGGTCTTCATGGTGCCACTTGCTTGGTGGTGCCCCTTGCTTAGTGGTGTTGCATACTCTGGTGCCTTTCAGGACATACACTGAGATCATGTGACACTTAAATAAAGTCCACCTGTGTGCAATCTAACTAATTATGCGACTTCTGAAGGTAATTGGTTGCACCGGAGCTTATTTAGGGGCTTCATAGCAAAGGGGGTGAATACATATGCACACACCACTTCACCGTTTGTCATTTTTTTTAATTATTTTGAAACAAGTAATTTTTTCATTTCACTTCACCAATTTGGACTATTTTGTTTATGTCCATTACTTGGAATCCAAATAAAAATCCACTTAAATTACAGGTTGTAATGCAACAAAATAGTGATGTGATGCAACCGGTCAGGATGCTCTCGAAGGTGCAGCTATATAACTTTTTGAGGATCTGGGGAATAATGCCAAATCTTTTCAGTCTCCTGAGGGGGAAAAGGTTTTGTCATGCCCTCTTCATGACTGTCTTGCTGTGTTTGGACCATGACAGTTCGTTGGTGCTGTGGAAACCAAGGAACTTGAAACTCTCGACCCGCTCCACTACAGCCCCGTTGATGTTAACGGGGGCCTGTTCGGCCAGCCTTTTCCTGTAGTCCACGATCAGCTCCTTAGGCTTGATCACGTTGAGGGAGAGGTTGTTGTCCTGGCACCACACTGACGGTTCTCTGACCTCTTCCCTATAGGCTGTCTCATCGTTGTCAGTGATCAGGCCTACCACTGTTGTGTCATCAGCAGACTTAATGATGGTGTTGGAGTCGGGTTTGGCCCCACAGTTGTGGGTGAACAGGGAGTACAGGAGGGGACTAAGTACACATCCCTGAGGGGCCCCAGTGCTGAGGAGCAGTGCGGCAGACGTGTTGTTTCCTACCCTTCCACCTGGGGACGGCCCGTCAGGATATCCAGGTTCCAGTTTCAGAGGGAGGTGTTTAGTCCACGGGTCCTTAGCTTAGTGATGATCTTCGTGGGCACTATGGTGTTAAACGCTGAGCTGTAGTCAATGAATAGCATTCTCAAATAGGTGTTCCTTTTGTCCAGGAGGTGGGAAAGGGCAGTGTGGAGTGCGATTGAGTCATCTGTGGATCTGTTGGTGCGGTATGCAAATTGGAGTGGGTCTAAGGTATCCAGGAGGAGGCTGTTGATGTGAGCCATGACTAGCCTTTCAAAGCCCTTCATGGCTACCAAGAGCGTTGAATGTTGACCTGTTTAAAGGTCTTGCTCACATCGGCTACCAAGAGCATTATCACATAGTTATCCAGAACAGCTGGTGCTCTCGTGCATGCTTCAGTGTTGCTTGCCTCGAAGCGAGCATAAAAGGCATTTAGCTCGTCTGGTAGGCTTACGTCACTGGGCAGCTCGCGTCTGGCAGCTCGCGTTTCCCTTTGTAGTCCGTAATAGTTTTCAAGCCCTGCCACATCCGACGAGCGTCAGAACCGGTGAAACTGATTTAAGTTTGCCTGCATTAAAGTCCCCGGCCACTAGGAGCACCACTTCTGGATGAGCATTTTCTTGTTTGCTTATAGCCTTATACAGCTCATTGAGTGTGGTCTTAGTGCCAGCATCAGTCTGTGGTGGTAAATAGACGGCTCCGAATAATATAGATGAGAACTCTCTTGGTAGATAGTGTGGTCTACAGCTTATCATAAGGTAATCTACCTCAGGCGAGCAATACCTCGAGACTTGTTTAATATTAGACATCGCCCACCAGCTGTAGACAGAAAGACACCCCCACCCCTTGTCTTACCAGACATAGCTTCTCTGTTCTGCCGGTGCATTGAAAATCCCGCCCGCTAGATATTCATTCAGCCACGACTTTGTGAAACATAAGATATTACAGTTCTTAATGTACCGTTGGTAGGATAATCGTAAGTCATCAATTTTATTCTCCAATGATTGCATGTTAGCAAGTAGAACGGACGGCAGTGGGAGTTTACTCGCTCGCCTACGGATTCTCAGAAAGCAGCCTGTGTCCTCTTTTCCTCCGTCTTTTCTTCACGCAAATGAGGTGGATTTTGGGATCGTTCCCAGGAGAGCAGCATATCCTTCTTGTCGGACTCGTTAAAGGAAAAGCTTCTTCCAGTTCTGATGTTCTGATGAGAACAGAGGAGAGCAGAGGGTTGAATATAGTTCAGTACAGGGTCTTGTGGGATGGAGGAGAGAGGGCAGGGGGGAATGAATGATGGACCCGGGGGTGAATGCCAAAACAATAAATCTGACCCGAGGCTCCTATAAAGTTTATTTAAAATTTCACATTGCGTCCACCTTTAAAACGTCTATGTTTAGACGTTTCAAACGGCGTAAAGAGGCCATCAAACTTAAACCTGTCCCGTTGGCAAGTCATGCCCTTTCTAACACTTTCACTCTGTCTCAGTCTCTGCCCCTCTCTTCCACTGCCTCTCTAGCTCTCTCTCACACTACCTCTCTCTAGCTCTCTTCCACTGCCTCTCTCTAGCTCTCTCTCCCACTGCCTCTCACTAGCTCTCTCTCCCACTGCCTCTCTCTAGCTCTCTCTCCCACTGCCTCTCTAGCTCCCTCTCCCACTGCCTCTCTCTGCCCCTCTCTTCCACTGCCTCTCTCTAGCTCTCTCTCCCACTGCCTCTCTCTAGCTCTCTCTCCCACTGCCTCCCTCTCCCACTGCCTCCCTCTCCACCTCCCTCACCCTCTTCCACTGCCTCCCTCGCCGTCTCCCACTGCCTCCCTCGCCCTCTCCCACTGCCTCCCTCGCCCTCTCCCACTGCCTCTCTCTAGCTCTCTCTCCCACTGCCTCTCTCTAGCTCTCTCTCCCACTGCCTCCCTCTCCCACTGCCTCCCTCTCCCACTGCCCCCCTCTCCCACTGCCCCCCTCTCCCACTGCCTCTCTCTAGCTCTCTCTCCCACTGCCTCTCTCTAGCTCCCTCTCCCACTGCCTCTCTCTAGCTCCCTCTCCCACTGCCTCTCTCTAGCTCCCTCTCCCACTGCCTCTCTCTAGCTCCCTCTCCCACTGCCTCTCTCTCCACCTCCCTCGCCCTCTTCCACTGCCTCCCTCGCCCTCTCCCACTGCCTCCCTCGCCCTCTCCCACTGCCTCCCTCGCCCTCTCCCACTGCCTCCCTCGCCCTCTCCCACTGCCTCCCTCGCCCTCTCCCCCTCGCCCTCTTCCACTGCCTCCCTCGCCCTCCTCCACTGCCTCCCTCGCCCACTGCCTCCCTCGCCCTCTTCCACTGCCTCCCTCGCCCTCTTCCACTGCCTCCCTCGCCCTCTTCCACTGCCTCCCTCGCCCTCTTCCACTGCCTCCCTCGCCCTCTTCCACTGCCTCCCTCGCCCTCTTCCACTGCCTCCCTCGCCCTCTTCCACTGCCTCCCTCGCCCTCTTCCACTGCCTCCCTCGCCCTCTTCCACTGCCCCCTCGCCGTCTTCCTCTGCCCCTCGCCGTCTTCCTCTGCCCCTCGCTCTGTTTCTTTCTCTCAGAGGGCAGGAACACTTATTTCCCTCCTGACCGCTCTAACTGACTGACTGACTGACTGACTGACTAACTGACTGTTCATATCCTTCCTTCACTGTTGCTTTTCAAACACACTCAAAGGATATTTTATTAATTGCTAGTTGGTTCGTTTGTGTGCAGAGGGATTCTATTTTACTCTATCGACAGCCTCCTTTGTAGCTTGCCCACTGTGCTGCCGACTACACTTCGAGGCCTTTAGGAGCTTTTAACTCGTCACATTGTTTCATCCTGTTCATGTTACTCCCTAGCCCATTTGCTCATGTTTATTTGTGTTGATTCAATACATTATTTAAAATGAGAGACTAAATTAGATTAGCTGGCAGACAAGCCCGATATCATACTAACCACAGCGGTCAATGGTATCATATTTCCCACAGGAGAAAGGTGTTTTTTTTGTCTATTTACACTTCAACTCCTTTAAATGATTTAAGACTAATCATCTGTGATTGTTTAACCTCTCATCAACTCTGCTAGAAACGACTGGCCGCCACATTTTATACACAACAAGACAAATGTTGGTTATCAGTAGCTGACTGCACTGACTGACAACACTGACTGAATGACTACACCAACTGACTACACTGACTGAATGACTACACTAACTGAATGACTACACTAACTGAATGACTACACTGACTGAATGACTACACTAACTGACTACACTGACAACACTGACTGACTGACTTACCGACTACACTACCCAAAGTGAGTGGGGAAATAAACCACTGGCTACTACAGTAGCTCTCTCGGTTTTATTTCTCTCTCTCTCTCTACACTGAATGTACAAAACATTACAAACACATGCTTTTTCAATGACAGACTGACCAGGTGAATCCAGGTGTTATCTATGATCCCTTATTGATGTCACCTGTTAAATTCACATCAAATCAGTGTAGATGAAGGGGAGGAGACAGGTTAAAGAAGGATTTTTAAGACTTGAGATAATTGAGACATGGATTGTGTATGTGTGCCATTCAGAGGGTGAATGGGCAAGACAAAATATTGACATTCCTTTGAACGGGGTATGGTAGTAGGTGCCTGACGCACCGATTGGTGTAAAGAACAGCAACGCTGCTGGGTTTTTCACGCTCAACAGTTTCATTGGAGTCAACATGGGCCAGAATCCCTGTGGAATGGTTTCAACACGTTGTAGAATCCATGCGCCGACAAATTGAGGCTGTTCTGAGGGTGCAACTCAATAAAGTGTTCCTAATATTTTGTACACTCAGTGTATATACATTTAATTTGTGAAAAATAAATAGCCAGAGGCAACATCCCGCCGGTTCACTTTCCTGCCGCCTGTGTGCTGCTCTTTTTGATGTGGGCGCCTGGAGTGAAACCTTGTTTGGACAGCTATGGGGTGGAGCTGGCCAGCTTATAACTCTGCCACAGAACACAGGCACACACAGGGCAGCCCACAGGGGTCCTCACACTGGGCAGAGGGAGGGTATAGAGCCGGGTAGGGCTGGTTGTGTGGTATAGAGCCGGGTAGAGCTGGTTGTGTGGTATAGAGCCGGGTAGGGCTGGTTGTGTGGTATAGAGCCGGGTAGGGCTGGTTGTGTTGTATAGAGCCGGGTAGGGCTGGTTGTGTGATATAGAACCGGGTAGGGCTGGTTGTGTTGTATAGAGCCGGGTAGGGCTGGTTGTGTTGTATAGAGCCGGGTAGGGCTGGTTGTGTGATATAGAGCCGGGTAGGGCTGGTTGTGTGGTATAGAGCCGGGTAGGGCTGGTTGTGTGGTATAGAGCCGGGTAGGGCTGGTTGTGTTGTATAGAGCCGGGTAGGGCTGGTTGTGTTGTATAGAGCCGGGTAGGGCTGGTTGTGTGGTATAGAGCCGGGTAGGGCTGGTTGTGTGGTATAGAGCCGGGTAGGGCTGGTTGTGTTGTATAGAACCGGGTAGGGCTGGTTGTGTTGTATAGAGCCGGTTGTGTTGTATAGAGCCGGGTAGGGCTGGTTGTGTTGTATAGAACCGGGTAGGGCTGGTTGTGTTGTATAGAGCCGGGTAGGGCTGGTTGTGTTGTATTGAGCCGGGTAGGGCTGGTTGTGTTGTATTGAGCCGGGTAGGGCTGGTTGTGTTGTATAGAACCGGGTAGGGCTGGTTGTGTTGTATAGAGCCGGGTAGGGCTGGTTGTGTTGTATAGAGCCGAGTAGGGCTTGGGCTGAGAGACTGCATTGTGGCCTTGTGTGAGAAAAATAGGGAACATGTCTAAGTTATTACAGCAGGAAGGCAATCTGTCAAAGCCAGGCTGTTCTGGCATGGCCAATACCACTGGTGAGATCAGAGAGGCAGATTCTGCTTGCAATTACTGCTAAAGGACCTTGGATGCAGGCAGCCTGCTATCAATTATTTCCCTGGCCCCAGACACTTGGAGCCGTCAGGTCCCTACTGTCTTGTGTTTTGTAACAGTATGGGAGAGGGTGAGGGGCCTCTGAAGCACGGAGAAGGGAGAGGGCCCTCTGCGGCAGGGAAAGGGTGAGGGAGAGGGGAGAAGTCGAGTCTGTTCTCTCAGACAGACAGTCAAGATACTGGAGTTAGTGTCATTAAGCACTGCTACTATGGAAATAAATTGTTCTGCAAATTGATATCTTCCTCCCCTCTGTCTACACATGATGGAATTGAGGGATTAACCCAAGGAAAGAATGAGGGAGAAAGAGAGTATGTTCGGGCTGACAGCTCTAACCTGTATGTTTGTGAGCCTTCCAAACCTACAGTTGTAGGATCTTAATTTGACCCCTTTCGTCGCAGGAGGAAAATAATCCTACAGCAGCAGGAATGACTGCATCACTTCTTATAATAAGAAACATCAAATGTGTTGACAATCCCAAATGGTTTGCATAGTCAACTTATACACAGCTCTGACACACACACTTACCCCACCAGACATGCCACCAGGGGTCTTTTCACAGTCCCCAAATCCAGAACAAATTCAAGAAAGTGTACAGTATTATATAGAGCCCTTATTGCATGGAACTTCCTTTCATCTCATATTGCTCAAATAAACAGCAAACCTGGTTACAAAAAACAGATAAAGCAACACCTCGAAGCACAACTCCTCTCCCCTATTTGACCTAGATAGTTTGATGATAGATGTTGGACTCCATTAGGCTATCTTGTGTTATTAAACTAAATAAAACGACAGTTGTTGATGTGTATAGCTGCCTTTAAGATAAATTTTTCCACATTGGAATGTTGCAGTACTAGGACCTAGGCCTAGCGTTTGAGCAAGGGAGAGAGAACATTATTTTGATAGCAAGCCCTGATCCCAATGACTCGACTGCACCAGCATGGAGAGAAAGAAAACTGTTATTTTTAAAGGGACTCACAAGGCTTATTTTAATTTCCTGATGCAGCAGGAAAATTCTCTCCGACAAAAGAGTGATCAAGTACACAAAATAGATGGCATCATGTGGAAGAAAAAGTATGTGGATATATTGAAGCAACATCAGTCAGGAAGTTAAAGCTTGGGCACAAATGGATCTTCCAAATGGACAATGACCCCAAGGATACTTCCAAAGTTGTGGCAAAATGGCTTAAGGACAACAAAGTCAAGGTATTGAAGTGACTTTGTTGTCCTTAAGCCATTTTGCCACAACTTTGGAAGTATCCTTGGGGTCATTGTCCATTTGGAAGATCCATTTACAAAGCCCTGACCTAAATCCTATAGAAAATTTGTGGGCAGAACTGAAAAAGCATGTGCGAGCCTACAGCCTACAAACCTGACTCAGTTACACCAGCACTGTCAGGTGGAATGGGATAAAATTCAACCAACTTATTGTGGGAAGCTTGTGGAAGTCAAACTGAATATTTGATCCAAGTTAAACAATTTAAATGCAATGCTACCAAATACTAATTGAGTGTATGTGAACTTCTGACCCCCAGGGAATGTGATGAAAGAAGTAAAAACTGAACTAAATCATTCTCTCTACTATCATTCAGACATTTCACATTCTTAAAATTAAGTGGTGATCCTAACTGACCTAAAACAGGGAATTTTAACTAGGATTAAATGTCAGGAATTGTAAAAACTGAGATTAAATGTATTTGGCTAAGGTGTATTTGAACTTCCGACTTCAACTGTATAGCGCACTACTTTTGACTATATTTTTGACCTAGAAAGGGCACAGGGATCTTCTCTTTCATCTTGTGCTCTGGACCAACAGCCATTTCAAGCCTGCGGGTGTCCACAGTCATTTGCAACACCAGCAGGACATATTATCAAAAAGATATAAAGTCACAAAATATTAAAAACAAAAAAAAATTCTGTCAAAATATAAAACACAGCTGAACCCTCCATACTACGTACAATTATTTCTAAATGATGATTAGGTCATTTATATATAATATAATAATCCGCATATATGAGGCATTTATCTGATTGCCTTTGCTCTGTATCCCCACTCATCCCTCCATCCTTGTGGGATAAAGGAAAGAAGAGGGATAGATTAATCATTTTTCTGCAGGATGACAGCTCTTTGGCCCTGTCGGCCCCTAACCCGTCCCCCGGGGCATGGCCTTGGATCAGAGAGCTGCAGCTCTGGCACCAAATGGCACACCCGCACCCCCCCAGCTGCTGCCAAGTCCCGGGACCTTGTCGTCTAAAAATGACATTCTTGTGGTAGGCAAATGTGCACTAAAGCAATCGTGGAGTTGCATGGAGCTGTCAGAGGAAAGACCGAGAAAGGTCATCTACTTCTAGGGGGTTTGTGAGTGAAATAGGCCTTGAAGGCAAGTGGGTTGTGTAGGTGTGTAGGTGTGTGTGTGTGTGTGTGTGCGTGCATATATAGAGGGGTGAAAACGGGGTTATTGTCATGTTAAGCTTCTCAGGGTAGGCTGGTTGCTACCTTGAGTGATTATCTCATTCATACAGGGTAATGTACTGTAGGTATGACCTCAACTGAGAGATAATCATGCTACGGTCCACCTACAGTTTCTGGTTATGCAATAAAGCAGTACCATAACAGAGACTGTTGTTCAGAATCCTATCTAGCACATCAGGGCACTTTGTACGTAGTAGTAAGGTTTAACTTAATAACTTAATCTATTTGCAAAAAAATATATGTATTTATCCTATATTTAACCAGGGAAGTTATATTAAGTTTGACATTTATTTTACAAGTGAGCCCTGAGGCCCTAATGTTGTCAAATATTATCTTTCAAAGTAGAAAGTGCTCAATCATTTTCCCACACATACGTGTTCATTACCAGACATGAGAAGTCAAACAAAATTGAATGCCACTCCGACATTGCTCGCCCTTATCTTCATATATTTCTTAATTCCATTATTTTACTTTTAGATGTGTTGATTGTTGTGAATTGATAGAAACTACTGCACTGTTGGAACTAGGAACACAAGAATTTCGCTACACCAGCAATAACATCTGCTAAATATGTGTATGTGACCAATAACATGTATTTGATTTTGATTGGACAAAAAGATGAGCTACGACCAGTCAATAAAATTAAATTGCCTCTATGACAACTGCCATAGAAAACCCCCAAACACCACACTGAACAGGTGAATAAACTCAATTCCCCATGGCTTCTATGGATATTCAGGGCATTTGTTTACGTCAAGAACATTTTAGTTTCATCTTAAGCCCTTTGGGTTTCTTTATCGCTCCATTCTTCAATAGGGTTAGTCATGCACAGAGAAAGTACTTCGAACTTTCCAAAGACTTCTCAGTGGAGCAGGGGGAAACTCACCGTGTCAGAACCATTGTGAGGGGTTTACAGCTTAAACCCCTGGTCCTATACATCCCAACCCCTTTTCCCCCTAAACTGTTAAGTTCTCCTCAAACATCCAACTCCTGAAAGGAGTTTAAACTCAACAGCTGTTGGGCTTGACAGACTAAGAGAGGGAGGTTGAGAAGGGGAAGGTTAGGGGAAGGTTAGGGGAAGACAGGGAGGTTAAAGTGTCAGGATGCTTCAGTTCTGCTGACGGATAGCCGAACTGAATGAGTGTGTTCACATGCTCCCTACAAAGACGTTCGCTTGAAAATCTAAAAAAAGGGGGGGTAAAAGTGGCAATATTACCCCGGGACAGTAGAGGGCGATGAGCTGGTAATAGCCATCTACAGCCAAACAATGACGTGACGACACACCCAAACAAGGAAAACACGTAGGGGAGAATAAAATAGTGTATACAGAGACACACTTGACTGGCAATAACATTTTCTTTTTGCGAATTGCCCGGTATAAATCTCTGCAAGGATGAGGATTCTTGATGGATGCACAGACCCAGTTCTTTGTGTGCACTGTGAACCAGTCGAGTTTTAATCTTGTTCATAAAATGAACCCTAATTCTTGGAAATCTCAGTGTGCAGTAATTTAGATTAGATTGAACTACACCACAAGTGAACAAAGCCTGTGGCACACAGCTCTTCTGTATGTTGTCAGAACCTAATGTTCAAGAAGAATACATTGAAACACCTTGTATAGAGATGAAGAAATGCCAATAGAGCTTTTTCAGCACACAAATAAACCTTTATCCTTGCTTCTGAAAGTAAACCACAATACAACAGTGTCTGCTGAGAACAGAAAACAACAAAAGGGTCAAATATAGTGTCAAGAGCGTAGATACAAATATTTATGAGCAATATAAATATTTCGGAGCAATATTAACACGGTGTCTTGTGAACAGACATGTGAGACACACAACACTGCAAACAAAACATGCTCGGTGCATGACGTTCTCCAGATCTTGCGATATGTCTTCAATCATTTGCAATGCCTTTGAGTGTAATGTGCCAAGGACTGAGTCTGCATCTCTTCTCTCCCATCTTCTCACACCCCTGCTAATGCTGCTGCTGCTGCTCTGTGGCATCGTGAGGAGCAAGCCAGTGGAGTAGGTCTTGGAGGTGGGCCAAGGATAGAGCTTCCCAGGTCCTGCATGGAGATTGTTTCTAATTCCACACTGCAACTCAGATCACCAGTCAGTACTGGGGGAAGAGGTAGTGCTTGGGGCCAGTGAACAAAAGAGAACAAAACCAGGTGCTGTCTCCATTCACTGGTGTTTGTGCCTTGAAAATAAAAACACAATCAAATATCATTAACCAAGACTACAACAGACTATATAATGTTGTAAATGTTTGAGCAAGCAGAGTTGAGTAGGCCTGGCCAAACTACTTAATTCCGCTCAAACGTTTTGACTAGCTGGACCTTTCTACCAAACTGACTTTGGTGTTACCAATTTTTTATTACATTTTTTTATTCCACCTTTATTTAACCAGGTAGGCTAGTTGAGAATAAGTTCTCATTTACAACTGTGACCTGGCTAAGATAAAGCAAAGCAGTGCGACACAAGCAACAACAGAGTTACACATGGAATAAATAACAGTATGGGGGATGAGGTAGTTGGATGGGCTATGTACAGGTGCAGTGATCTGTAAGCTGATCTGACAGCTGGTGCTTAAAGTTAGTAAGGGAGATATGAGTCTCCAGCTTCAGTGATTTTTTGCAGTTCGTTCCAGTCATTGGCAGCAGAGAACTGGAAGGAAAGGCAGCCAAAGGAGGAATTGGCTTTGGGGGTGACCAGTGAGATATACCTGCCAGAGCGCATGCTACGGGTGGGTGCTGCTATGGTGACCAGTGAGCTGAGATAAGGCGGGGCTTTACCTAGCAAAGACTTACAGATGACCTGGAGCCAGTGGGTTTGGCAACAAATATGAAGCGAAGGCCAGCCAACGAGAGCATACAGGTCACAGTGGTGGGTAGTATATGGGGCTTTGGTGACAAAACAGATGGCACTGTAATAGACTGCATCCAAATTGCTGAGTAGAGTGTTGAAGGCTATTTTGTAAATGACATCGCCGAAGTCAAGAATCGGTAGGATAATCAGTTTTACGAGGAAGCCGATTCTAGATTTAATTTTGGATTGGAAATGCTTAATGTGTGTCTGGAAGGAGAGTTTACAGTCTAGCCAGACACCTAGGTATTTGTAGTTGTCCACAAATTCTAAGTCAGAACTGTCCCGAGTAGTGATGCTGGACAGGCGGGCAGGTGTGGGCAGCGATAGGTTGAAGAGCATGCATTTAGTTTAATTAACACAAAGAGGGGCCAGATGTATACAGAATGGTGTTGTCTGCGTTGAGGTGGATCAGAGAATCACCAGCAGCAAGAGCGACATCATTGATGTATACAGAGAAAAGAGTCGGCAAGAGAATTGAACCTTCTGGCACCCCCATAGAGGCCGCCAGAGGTCCTGACAACAGGCCCTCCGATTTGACACACTGAACTTTATCTGAGAAGTAGTTGGTGAACCAGGCGAGGCAGTCATTTGAGAAACCAAGGCTAATAAGAATGTGGTGATTGACAGAGTCAAAAGCCTTGGCCAGGTCAATGAATACAGCTGCACAGTATTGTCTCTTATTGATGGCGGTTATGGTATCGTTTAGGACCTTGAGCGTAGCTGAGGTGCACCCAAGACCAGCTCGGAAACCAGATTGCATAGCGGAGAAGGTACGGTGGGAATCGAAATGGTTGGTGATCTGTTTAACTTGGCTTTTGAAGACCTTAGAAAGGCAGAGTAGGATAGATATTGGTCTGTAGCAGTTTGAGTCTATCGTGTCTCCGCCTTTGAAGAGGGGGATGACAGTGGCAGCTTTCCAATCTTTGGGGATCTCAGATGACACGAAAGAGAGGTTAAACAAGCTAGTAATAGGGGTTGCAACAATTTTGGCAGATAATTTTAGAAAGAGAGGGTCTAGATTGTCTAGCCCGTTTGATTTGTAGGGGTCCAGATTTTGCAGCTTTTTCAGAACATCAGCTATCTGGATTTGGGTGAAAGAGAAATGGGGAGGCTTGGGAAAGTTGCTGTGGGGGGTGCAGGGCTGTTGACCGGGGTAGGCGTAGCCAGGTCGAAAGCAAGGCCAGCCGTAAAAAAAGGCTTATTGAAATTCTCAATTATCATGGATTTATCAGTGGTGACAGTGTTTCCTAGCCTCAGTGCAGTGGGCAGCTGGGGGCAGGTGCTCTTATTCTCCATGGACTTTACAGTGCCCCAGAACTTTTTGGAGTTTGTGCTAGAGGTCGACCGATTACGATTTTTCAACGCCGATACCGATACCGATTATTGGAGGACCAAAAAAGCCGATAACGATTAAATTGGACGATTTTTTTTATTTATTTGTAATAATGACAATTACAACAATACTGAATGAACACTTATTTTAACTTAATATAATACATCAATAAAATCAATATAGCCTCAAATAAATAATGAAACATGTTAAATTTGGTTTAAATAATGCAAAAACAAAGTGTTGGAGAAGAAAGTAAAAGTGCAATATGTGTTATGTAAGAAAGCTAACGTTTAAGTTCCTTGCTCAGAACATGAGAACATATGAAAGCTGGTGTTTTTTTAATATGAATCTTCAATATTCCCAGGTAAGAAGTTTTAGGTTATAGTTATTATAGGAATTATAGGACTATTTCTCTCTATACCATTTGTATTTCATTAACCTTTGACTATTGGATGTTCTTATAGGCACTTTAGTATTGCCAGTGTAACAGTATAGCTTCCGTCCCTCTCCTCGCTCCTCCCTGGGCGCGAACCAGAAACACAACAGCCACCCTCGAAGCAGCGTTACCCATGCAGAGCAAGGGGAACAACCACTCCAAGTCTCAGGGCGAGTGGCTTTTGAAACGCTATTATATTAGCGCGCACCTCGCTAACTAGCTAGCCATTTCACATCGGTTACACCAGCCTCATCTCGGGAGTTGATTGGCTTGAACTAATAAACAGCGCAATGCTGCTGGCAAAACGCACAATAGTGCTGTTTGAATGAATGCTTATGAGCCTGTTGCTGCCTACCACCGCTCAGTCAGATACTTGTATGCTCAGTCAGATTATATGCAACGCAGGACACGCTAGATAAACTAGTAATATCGTCAACCATGTGTAGTTAACTAGTGATTATGATTGATTGATTGTTTTTTATAAGATAAGTTTAATGCTAGCCAGCAACTTACCTTGGCTTACTTCATTCGCGTAACAGGCAGTCTCCTTGTGGAGTGCAACGAGAGGCAGGTGGTTATAGCGTTGGACTGGTTAACTGTAAAGTTGCAAGATTGGATCCCCCGAGCTGACAAGGTTCAAATCTATCGTTCTGCCCCTGAACGAGGCAGTTAACCCACCGTTCCTAGGCCGTCATTGAAAATAAGAATGTGTTCTTAACTGACTTGCCTAGTTAAATAAAGATGAAATAAAAAGTGTAAAAAAAGAATACATATAAATCTGCCAAATCGGCGTCCAAAAATACAGATTTCTGATTGCTATGAGAACTTGAAATCGGCCCAAATGTATCAGTCGACCTCTAGCTTGTGCTAAAGGATGCAAATTTCTGTTTGAAAAAGCTAGCCTTTGCTTTCCTAACTGCCTGTGTATATTGGTTCCTAACTTCCATGAAAAGTTGCATATCACGGGGGCTATTCGATGCTAATGCAGTACACCACAGGATGTTATTGTGCTGGTCAAGGGCAGTCAGATCTGGAGTGAACCAAGGGCTATAACTGGTCCTGGTTCAACATTTTTTGAACGGGGCATGCTTATTTAAGATGGTGAGGAAAGCACTTTTAAAAGAATAACCAAGCATCCTCTACTGTCAGATTGAGGTCAATATCCTTCCAGGATACCCCGGCCAGGTTGATTAGAAAGGCCTGCTTGCTGAAGTGTTTAAGGGAGAGTTTGACAGTGATGAGGGGTGGTCATTTGTCTTCAGACCTATTACGGACGGAGGCAATGAGGCAGTGATCGCAGAGATCCTGGTTGAAGACAGCAGAGATGTATTTCGAGAGCAGGTTGGTTAGGATGATATCTATGAGGGTGCCCGTGTTTATGGAACTAGGCTTGTACCTGGTAGGATCATTGATCATTTGTGTCAGATTAAAGGCATCAAGCTTAGATTGTAGGATGGCCGGGGTGTTAAGCATGTCCCAGTTTAGGTCACCTAGCAGCACAAGCTCTGAAGACAGATGGGGGGGCAATAAATTCACATATGGTGTCCAGGGCACAGCTGGGG
Source organism: Oncorhynchus mykiss (assembly GCF_057628025.1). Classification (NCBI taxonomy): domain Eukaryota; kingdom Metazoa; phylum Chordata; class Actinopteri; order Salmoniformes; family Salmonidae; genus Oncorhynchus; species Oncorhynchus mykiss. The sequence continues at coordinate 85,702,089 of NC_143022.1, read as the reverse complement.
GTAGAAGGTGGTCTATAGCAAGCAGCGACGGTGAGAGATTTGTTTCCGGAAAGGTGGATTTTTAAAAGTAGAAGCTCAAATTGTTTGGGCACAGACCTGGATAGTATGACATAACTCTGCAGTAGATTGCAACTCTGCCCCCTTTGGCAGTTCAATCTTGTCGGAAAATGTAATCAATCGGGATGGAAATTTTAGGGTTTTTGGTGGTCTTCCTATGCCAGGATTCAGACACGGCTAGGATTGGCAGAGTGTGCTAAAGCAGTGAATAAAACAAACTTAGGGAGGAGGCTTCTAATGTTAACATGCATGAAACCAAGGTTTTTACGGTTAAAGAAGTAAACAAATGAGAGCGCCTGGGGAATGGGAGTGGAGCTAGGCACTGCAGGGCTTTGACTAACCTCTACATCAGAGGAACATAGGAGGAGTAGGATAAGGGTACGGCTAAAGGCTATAAGAACTGGTTGTCTAGTATGTTCGGAACAGAGAGTAAAAGGAGCAGGTTTCTGGGCACGGTAGAATAGATTCAAGGTATAATGTACAGACAAATGTATGGTAGGATGTGAATAAAGTGGCAGTAAACCTATGCATTGAGTGACAATGTGGGAAGCTTATGATTTACTTTCTATGACAAAATTATGTTTGATCAAAAGTTGTAAAGATCTTTAGTTTAGTTGATTGGCTTGCTTTCCCTGCATGAGTATGCTGCTAGGCTAGCTAGCCACTAGCCAGCCAAGTAGATAGTGCTAGCTGGCTAGCTATTGTTAGCAAAACATGGCAACTCTTTATGCAGACGGCATGTTGCTTTCAGTCTTCCCATGCTTCACCTGCCAAACAAGCCAGCAGCAACATTACTGGAGTAGCTTTTCCACCAGTGTCTCCACTGGCCCTTCTTTCTTTTCTATGCCTGACGAACTTGTTGCAAAACCCTTAACCACTTTTTCAAACAAGTGGTTGGGTCAGACTCCGTCTCTGCAATCTCCCTCCATAAATTAGCATTTACATGCTGGTCTTTAAATAATGCATGGCTAGAATCGTACTGGTGAAGGTAATGCTGTACCTCCTCATTCAATCGATGCTCAAAGTTGTCGTTCACCATGTGGAATCCAAACAGTTTCAGGCTGAATCGACAAGAAGCAGAAACTCAAGTCCCCACTACAGTAGACCAATCGGGAACGAAGGGGCATTGGACTTTGGCTTCCGAACTTCAGCTGGCCCTTGAGAAAAAAAAGTTGTGTGCCCGAACAGCTGACAAAACCCTAATTGAATTCCAAAACGTCACAAATATATGCATAAACTGTACTGAACTGTTTCGGCTGGGAAGCATGCGGCCACCTAAATAGTTAACACACACACACACACACACACACACACGTAGCGATCTAAGAGGCGTCACTAGAGTTCCCGGTTTGAATTCAGGTGTATCACATCCGGCCGTGATTAGGAGTCCCATAGGGCGGTGCACAATTGGCCCAGCGTCGTCCGGGCCGTCCTTGTAAATAAAAAATTGTTTTTAACGGACTTGCCTAATTAAATAGAGGTTACACACACACCAAAACGTTTTTTTGGGCATTTACGTAGCTAGCTAGCTATTTATTTTCATGAACTGAAGTTCAATTCCAATAGGAGAACAACAAGTGGCAAGGATTCTTAAATCATTGCTAAGAAAAATGAAAATTACAGTTTCTACTGGTCATTGTTTTCAGGCTGGTTGTATTGGTGCTAGCTAGGTAGCAAGCTAAAGCTAGCTACCCCAGAAGTTGCGGTCAAATGGTATTGCAGTCAACACACGGTATTGCAAACACATCATTCATGGCCGTTGTTTGCAGACTTTTTTGTACAGCTTTGACAGTGCTACTGTATATTTTTTGACACGCAAAGACCCAAACAGCATTCCATAGTATGTTTGCCGTGAGGCTAATAGCAGTGACGTTATTACTGTGTAACTCCGGTAGGGCAATATCTGAAAAATAGAGCAATTGGTAGTGTGTAGCGGTGCTCGACCAGTCGACTAAAGTCAACATCACCTACGACAGAGAACGGTTGATTGTCAAGGGCAATGATTTCCATTATAATGTTTTAATGGATTTCACCTTTGAGTTGTCTCGCCGAAATGTTCTTACTCTTTCAAATGACTGTTCGACTTGTTCACTGCTCGATCCACACAGCAGACATTGTGGGTGAGGTTAGGAATGCTGTGTTGAACGTGTAGCGCAAAATTTTACGTGCCGTTATTACATCATACATTATATAGGTATGCATGGTACCTTTGACATTGGTTTTTAACATTGGCGTTAAACTAGATATCGGCCAATACCGATGTTGGCATTTTTAGCTAATATCGTCTGATTCCGATATGTTCACCTATATATCGTGCATCCGTAGTTAGAGGGGAGGGTTAGGAAGTGAAGGGTTAGGGGAGAGGAAGTGGAAAGTTAGAGGGGAGGAAGTGGGGCTTTAGGGGGAGGGTTAAGGAGGAAGGGGAAGGTTAGGGGAGGCAGGGGACACGGAGGAGTGTTAAGTCACCATATGTATCATGACTGGGTTACCTCTCCTGTCAGATCCATTTATCTTCCACATGCTAATTAGTGATGTCCTCCACCCATAAGCCCTCTTCTCCCTTTTCCTCTCCATGGCTGGAGGCCTTGCCTCCCTCTCTGGAGGAAAGCAGGTTTGACAAATCAAGGCAAGAGCCCCTATTAGCATATGAATGCACATTCACGCTATAGCCTAGCCCCCCTGGTCTCACTCCCCCGGTTTACACGTGTCACTTCCTCCTCCAGACCAGATTCGCACATCAAGAGGTGTTGATCAGTTATTACCAATTTAGAGGGGCAATCTGGGATTGATACGTCAATGACAGGTAGTAATTGGTTATTGAAGACTATAATCATTTGAGAGTGGTTACATTTTTCCTGGACAATCCCTCATTTTTGCCTGCACTGGGCCTTGAACAATACCTTAAAGAGGAGTATATATAAAGGGGGGTTTTTGAAAATAAAAATGGAGGGGCCTCTTAAAAACTTCTAAAAGAAGCTGAATAAGTAATATGATCTGTCAGTAGAAAGGAAGATTAGAAACATGGCATGGGTACATGGCAGCGGGACAGTACAGGCAGAGAGAGATACATAACTCATATGTAAAGCCTAACCCTGCCAGTGGGTCCTTTATTGACAACCAAGGCCTTGTATCTGCACTGAAGGCATTAACTACATCCACATATGTAGGTTATAAATCCAACTCAAAGAGAGAGAGCTTTGCTTTGGCCACAGGACTTTAGTGTGGAAAACTGTCGAGGCTTGAAAAATAATACATTTCCAACATTTCAACCTGCATGGTGTGTGAAACGTACTTATGGCAGCTTAAAGAAATGATTTACATGAGCAAATAAAAACCAATTTGACACGTGAATAACATTTGACAACAGACTCTCTGATACAAAACACATCACTACATATTTACAGTAATTGAGTAAACTATATCCTGCCATATTTCAAAAACTTTGTCTACAAGTGAAATACTCTGAGTAAATGTATAGAAAATATGTGCACTGACATTCAATATCGGTAGGTCAAATGTTACCTGCATGTGATTCCGAGTAGAACTCTAGATAGATAGTGTGAAAAGCCAGGGCACTCAGCTCGTTTTCAACCCGATAAACATTTTATCCATCCAAATGCATTGTGTACTCTCTGACTACACTGACATCAGATATGATAAGAAATAGAATGCTTTGTCTGGTTTATGTTTTACATTTTAAAAACTTCTCCTGTTTCTCCAAAGCTCGCCATCCGCCTCCTCGCTCACATGCGCCTCGCTCCGAGGCTCACCTGTTACCATCAATCACGCCCCAAATGGCTTCCCTGACACTCCCACTACTCATTCTGCACCGCGCCTGCCTTATGTAACCACCATCTTGGAAATAACCAGAGAAAATCATGGATGTATGGTGGGTTAGGAGTAGAGGGTAAATGGGTTATGGGGGTTCAAATCATTGCCAAATGTTCTCTTCTCAACAATAGGATTTCAAACATCATCTTGTGAGGACGAGCGTCAACATATCCCAGGTGGACGAGAGTAGTTAGTGAGCGAGTGAGTCCTCTCATCGATATCATGCGGCAAATGTCACAAGCTTCACTGTCCACCTCTAACCTCCCTCAACTACCTCTCCTCTTTCTCTTCCCCCTCTCTTCCACTCTCTCCCCTAATCCTTCCTCTCCCTCCATACTCTTTCTCTCACCCCCTCTACTCCTGCCTCCCTCTCCCTCCCTGCCGTGCAGAGGCCAGAGACAGATTTACAGCGACTGTCAAAGTCAGGGATGACAGATAAATTAATCTTCTCTTCATGAGTTTACATCCCTGGCATCTGGGCTGCTGCTCTGGCCCTAACAAGCGCTGGGGTCTTGGAGAGCTGTCTTCTAGAGCTGATGTTTTAATGACCAGAGATGAATTACCCTGTCATGTGAATCTATTTATATTGCCGTTAGGAGACGGAAGGGTGGGGCCCGGCCCAGCCCCGTGGCTCTGGACCCAGGACAGACAGAGTGATTTTATGGGTTAAGGTCCCCTTGAAGCATCTGGTGGAATCAAGTTTTGTCAGCCAGGCCATCGCCAGTCTGTGGTGGGGGGGGGGGGGGATGCAGATTTGGCCGTCTGTAGAGTGTAGTAGTCTGTGGTCCTCCTGAGTCCTGTATCTAGCATCCGCCAACACCAGGCTCCCGAAATAAGAGTAATTCCCTTTTGATTGAGGCCCATTACCCAAATTGCATGGTGTGTGTGTGTGTGTGTGTGTGAATGCAGAGCCAATGTAAATTCACATTCATACACCAGAGTAACATGGGTCTGATGGGCCCTGTGAACCAACTCCTTTATCCAACTCAAATAAACCATGTGGAAACCAGAGGTAGTGAATGAGTCTTAATGGACAGACAGGTATATTTTGATGGTAAGGCCTAAAATAACTGTTTTGCTCCGTGTTGTTCTGCAAACTTAGTTTGAGATTTGAATTCTAATCGACGCCATGTTGGCAGCATACGATCCAAACCATAAGTTCTGAGATGGCTAGATTCCTCTGAGAATGTACAGAGAAATATAATTATGTTATTGAACCGGTGTGGAAGATAGCTCGCTAGAGGTCCGTCACTGAGAAATGGCTGTAGCATATGACAATTCTCAGCCTATGCCCAGACAGTATTGTTGCCAAAATTGCAGATATGCAGCATGTATAATAACACAACATAGTAACCTCAACCTCTTAAAATAGCCCCACAATTTATATGGCAGATAGGCAAAACATAGTCAGCACATTAGGAAAGGACACTGACGTCTCCAGAGTTGAGTCGTCCTTCAGACAGTCGGTTCTGCTGATGAAAGCCAGGCCAGATTACTTTCCTGTCGGGGTACTGTACATCTACAACTCTGTGCTGTAATTCATCTTAAAATGGATGACTCTGTCACCTGGACTAACACTTCGCTGAGAGAAGCCATCAATAGTTTGTCAGAAACTGCACGCTGTGCGAGACGACTCATCAATCACCATTTACATAAAACAAAGAGCTGCTTTCTATGTGAGGCTGCCAAGCAGCCAGTCAGCGACGGAGGGGGCTGCTGGGGAGCCTGTCTCAGATAAAAGGAGCTACCTCATAACCCCTTTGAGACACTGTGCAGGAGTAACGGGGCCATGTGATGCCAATCTTCCAACCCATTGCTTTTGGATAACTACCAATGAGCCATACATCAATGCATTAGAGCTACGAATGAGTACCTCCTTATATAAACTACAGGGAAGGCTGAGGTGAAAATTAGAGGCCTAAATCAAAAAAGAAAACGGTGCCAAATTAAGAATAAAATGGCAAAAGATCAAATGAAGATATTGTTCTGTTGAATGCAAAAGGTTATAGTTCAATGCATGCATTGCTACATTATAGACAACACATTGTATACATACTGTTGATATTTGATTTTCAGTGAACTGCAGTACAAAAAGATTTGGCAAAATGTTCACCTTCCTAATGATCTCACACACCCAACCACACACACACACCCAACCACACACACACACCCAACCACACACACACACCCAACCACACACACACACCCAACCACACACACACACCCAACCACGCACACACACCCAACCACGCACACACACCCAACCACACACACACACACCCAACCACACACACACCCAACCACACACACACACCCAACCACACACACACACCCAACCACACACACACACCCAACCACACACACACACCCAACCACACACACACCCAACCACACACACACACACACACCCAACCACACACACACACACACCCACACACACCCAACCACACACACACACACCCAACCACACACACACACCCAACCACACACACACACCCACGCTAGGAATTCAATTTGGAAGCCATCATCACGAGCGGCGAGGAGGAAAGTCATACTGCTATAAAGCTCAGATTATCAATCATCCTGACAGTTTATTGGCGTTATCACTGTACATACCATTAACATGATGTCTGGCCCAGATTGTCAGGCCATGCAGGGGCAAACGCTAAACAGACCAGGATTCAAATACACATCCCAAACTACATTCCCTCTGCGGCTGAGATGGCAAAGCACTGTCTACAGTACAACTGACTACGACACTGACTTCGATTTATGTCTGTCAGGACAGGCGTCAATTCAACACAGCCAAGCTGACGAGAACATAGATAGTGTCAGTGTGTCATGCTAAAGGAAATGCAAAAGCTTTTTATGTTTATCGCATACCAGTATGTCAGTATAGTATATAGTCAGTCCATGCACTATAACAGATTAACAGTGTTGACAAATAAGGTCGAGAGATAGTGTAGGCAGTCTGTAGGCAGTCTGTAGGCAGTCTGTAGGCAGTCTGTAGGCAGTCTGTAGGCAGTCTGTAGGCAGTCTGTAGGCAGTCTGTAGGCAGTCTGTAGGCAGTCTATAGGCAGTCTATAGGCAGTCTATAGGCAGTCTATAGGCAGTCTGTGCACTACAGCTGTGTAGTGTTGACAAATAAGGTCGAGAGATAGTGTAGGCAGTCTATAGGCAGTCTATAGGCAGTCTATAGGCAGTCTATAGGCAGTCTATAGGCAGTCTGTGCACTACAGCTGTGTAGTGTTGACAAATAAGGGAGCTAGAAATATGTGTCTTCCCCTTGCTCTACCTCATCAGACTTCATTGGAAAAGTCCTTAGCACTCGACTGATATGCTAATACAGCTACTCTTCATGAAAAAGCATATTAATACAACCACTTGTGCTATTAAAGTAATTTTGGTGGCTCTGGGAGACTCGGCGAGGAAAGCAAATATCCATAACTCAAAAGATCTTGACAGTTAGAAGGTTCTTAATGGACTTTTAAATGCTAGCGCTGTTGCCAAGCGAGACCATAAAGAAGAGAGAAATGTCTCCTCGCAACCTTTAATCAGACGAATGCAGAGCAAACATACCACTCTACCACTACTGCTTATAGAGAGAAAATTGTAATACAGTTTTTTCCAAGAAATAGAAATGGGTTTTTCCTCCCTTCCTGCATACATATTAGACAAGCTTGTGTTTTCCTTAGTTTCATGCTCACACAGAGCTTGATCATGGATTGGGTAGAGTTGAAGTTGAAAGAAAATATAATGTATAATCTTTATGTTCTCATCTCTATGTTAACTTCATTGATAAAAGTCATACAGATTGTTGGACTAACTTCCATCACTACAGTGCACTGGTTTACTGTAACACCCTACTATGGCCTTCGTCATAGAAATATAACTACAGGAATGTCTGTCCTAGTAATTACATTTCTATGTTCTTGAAATCCTTTCCAAGGCGGTGAGTAGCAGCATCCACCACCTTCCGTTACAGTTACTTAAAGAACATACAGGTCCCATTCTATCTGGATCTCAAGATGCATCTAAACCTTCTCATTGTGCCAACTAAGGCTCTAGATACAGAGTCACAATGATCCATAAAATATTTAGTGTTGTCCATCTGCAATAGTGAACAATGTTGCGCTTCTGTCCGAGACCAGACACCACAGTCATCCGTCATCACGTCCTCTCAATGCGCTGTTCACCAAAAAAAATAGTCCACACAGACCCCCTCCATTTTAATATAATGATGATGTCATCATCCAGTCATCTTCTGGCGTTCCGTGTTCGCTCCTACATGAGCAGCAACATTCTAGCTGCGAGTCAAACACCATGGGTTTGATTGTAGCAGCTGATGAGCAGCCGAACAAAGTCAGCTGTTTAATTTCCAAATCTCTTACACGCGTAGTTAAATATAAAATAATCAAATGGGCTTAGCCAGAAGAGAGAAGGGTGGTAATCCCAGACTAATAGGAGGAATGAGAAGAGAGAAGGGTGGTAATCCCAGACTAATAGGAGGAATGAGGAGAGAGAAGGGTGGTAATCCCGGACTAAGAGGAGGAATGAGGAGAGATGAGGGTGGTAATCCCGGACTAATTGGAGGAATAAGGAGAGAGACGTTCTGAGCAAGGAACTTAAACTTTAGCTTTTTTCATGGCACATATTGCACTTTTACTTTCTTCTCCAAAACTGTTTTTTCATTTTTTAAACCAAATTGAACATGTTTCATTATTTATTTGAGACTAAATTGATTTTATTTATGCATTATATTAAGTTAAATTAAAAGTGTTCATTCAGTATTGTTGGAATTGTCATCATTACAAATATATATATAAAAATCAGCCGATTAATCAGTATCTACTTTTTTTGGTCCTCCAATAATCAGTATTGGCGATGGAAAAACATAATCGGTCGGCTTCTAATGTAGATGATGTTCAGAAGTATAAAGAGACTGTATCAATGACGGCTCTCATCTATTTGAACATGAAGAAGTTTTCATAAAGACACACACAATGTTGGCAATTCCAGACTGCTTGTTCTGGGATAGAGAGTCCTTCCTTTAAATAAAGTGGCTGTCCATTATAGCCTTTCTTAGAATCTTTAAACCAGGGAGCTGAACTCCACTAGCGTTAGCCATCAAACAGCCCAGTGAAAATATCCAGAGTGCGGTGCTACAAATCTGATTACTCCATCAGCAGTCCATCAGTGGAAAGAAAATCCCTTCAGATGCTCAATGACTGCAGCGCTGCAGAACATTCAACCACCACATCCATCCATCAACACAGAGGTCGACACTAGGTCATCTGTCCTCCATGGTTTCAATATAAACATCATTCATAGCATCCATCCGCTGAAACGATTATCAACACAAAATGGCCAAAACAGGTTGGGACCCGAGGGGATATCGAACATTTCCTTATGGGATATCAAGTTATGATAAAATGAATGTCTTTAAAACAAGTTTTGAATCATAAAGCGGCAATAAGCTGTTGCTACATTTATTTATGGACTTGTAAATTAATTATATTTACCCATTGATTCTTGAAGAAATAACTTATAAATGCCTCAGAACCAGAAATATAAGCTTGTTTTTTCCCAATGTTTGTAAACAAAGTAAATGTAAGCAAACACTATATAGCCTCAAAACATGGCTAAAAACTATCATTTTTACATTTATTTGAGTGGTTACAATTTTACGGCCCCATCCCTCAGCTTTCTACCGAAACAGAGGCGGGGAGAACACTTCGTCTGCTGATTGCCGCTTTAAGGACATTCTGGTCATCGAAGTGATTCAAAATATTGTTTGTTTGCAGAGTCAATTTCATGAGCCATTTCATGTGCCATTTCACAGGACATTCATGAGCCATTTCATGGGACTGTGGAGTTTTTTCCCCATGAAACTCATCACTTTCTACTCTACTAAATAATCACACAAATACCCATTTGTAGCCTCTCCTATCAGCTTCCCTCGCTTACGGATATTCTTTGTAATCCCAAACACCTCAAGCATCCTCCACTGGTTTTACAACTTCAAAAACACACCTCATCAAATAATCAGGAGGTCTGTCAGACATGTGTGTCCCCCTACCCTGATGGCATGCCAACACCAAAGGGCAGCATTGATTTTCTGTTGGGATGGCTGGGATTAGCTCTCTTTAGGGATTAGATGCCTGTGCACGGCCTCGGGGTTCACTATAAAAGTCATCATTAATTTAAGCAGCTACACTGGAAGGGTACATATTCACAGCGAGAGGGGGCTCTGTGTGTGTGTGTGTGTGTGTGTGTGTGTGTGTGTGTGTGTGACTAGATGACTGGTACTCAGTTGAAAGGAAGAGAGATTTGTCTCTGTTATATGTTTAACAATAGCAGCAACGATGACAATACTGTCTATTCTTTAAACGTGGTTACCATACATCCTTGAAAAGACAGATTTAAACTCACAATTCTGATTGATTATACTTACTTCCACAAGTTAATAACAATGTATCCATAGGTACAAAACACAGAGGTCGATGAGATAACTGAACATAAAGATTCAGTTCAGACAACCTTTTAAGCCTGACCTAAGCCTATAGGCCTTCTGCTTGTCTTGATTGACAGCCATGTCACAAGTCAATTAGGATGTCCGCAGTTCTCACCATGGCATCTCTTTACATTTTCTTTTAATGAATTTCACTGTGACCTGCTCCTGCTGATTATCAGGCAGTGAGGCAGACTGTTGCTGAGTGAGTGAGTGTCAGTGGATGGAAAGGAGGGGAAGGGCCATGGGGGGGGTGTTGAGCGCAGTCATTGGTGTTGAGAGAGCGCTGCAGCAGGTAGTAATGACAAGTGATGTGAGAACAACAAATTAAATAGCACTAGTTACCTACATACTTCTCCTAGTTATTGCTAGCCTTGTAAGTACAGTACCTCAATCAGCCTGACTAACCAGTGTCTGTATGTAGCCTCGCTACTGTACATAGCCTCGCTACTGTTTTTCACAGTCTTTTTATTGTTGATTTTATTTCTTTACTTACCTATTGTTCACATAATACCTTTTTTTCACTAATGGTTAGAGCCTGTAAGTAAGCATTTCACTGTAAGGTCCACACGTTGTATTCGGCGCACGTGACAAATAAACTTTGATTTGATATACAGTCGTCCCACAACTAAGACCACTGTACATGTAAAAAGCAATGAGGCTAAAGTAACAGATCAGAACGTTTAGCTTAAAATGTCGATCAACTGTTATTCCTTCACGTCAGAAGCACACCAATGCGCACACGGCAGTAGTGACAAAATGCAATTAGCAAGAACCCATGCAAGCAGTTTCATGTGACAGAGATGAAAATACCTGTTAGAAATGTAGAAAGAGGGGAGATCTAAAGATGCAACCACTAGCATGGGTTGTTAATATGACAAGGACTGTGTCTTTGCCTGCTGGACAATGAAATAATGTTGATTTGAAAACAGAACAATAGAAAATGCTGGTTTCAATGTCATAAGGAAGTGCTCATCAAATAATGTCCTCAACATATGGTCTGATTTTGGCTATAGGCTACTTTGAAACAAGCTAATACATGCCTCATACAATGAAATAAAACCTCCAGATTGAATCTGATATTAGTCTATGGGAATTAGTAGAGTAAAATTGTAATTATTCTGTTAATTTCAACCTGTTAGTGTGAATCTATGTATTCTCTGACCAACTAGAAGCACCCTCAAGTGACCATCTTGTTTAGTGACTAAAAATGTCTACTCTCACTCACACAAACATATGGATAGAACTGCCATGCTACAATATGCACCCGAGGTGAAACTAAACGGCCAAACTAGCCACCAGCTGTAGGCCTTCTGTACGCCACAGTCTTCCTCAGCCCCTGTGAACATCTTTACATCTCTTCCAACCTGCCTTCTTTCCTGCCTGGTTTCTGCCAAAAACAGCGCGGTAAAGGGATTTTACACCACTTTCTCTACACTTCTCTTTCTCTTCTATTCTCACTCTTCCCCTTCTACAAAACTTTCATTGGACTGACACAAGCAGCTGGTTAGATCACAAGTCTGTTCTGCACCCTGTTGAGCCTGTCCCATGAGGATCCTGTGCCCCCTATTTTCTTCCCCATCCTCGTCCCTCTGTTCTTCACCTCATCCTCCTCTGCATCTTCCTACTCGCTTCCCCCCTCCCACTCTTCCTCCATTATTTGTTTTTTTGTTTTGAAGCCTCTCAGTACAGAGGCAGGATTCTGACTGCTGAGGACCCCAGAGCCCCAGCACCAGACAGTAGAAGAAAAGGACTGTTCTCTTTGCCCGGAGTACATCACTCTTCTTCCTCCTCCACCACCACCACCGTCGAGGGATAACGCTTTAAATAGCACCAAATGTCTGGACAGACAGAGGAGAGCGGATCAGCGGGATGTAGGCCTATGGTCTGTTGTTGAGATAGTGTCAGCCACAGATACACAGAGTTCACATAGAAACTGTCTCAGTGGTGATCAGAGTCATGGTACATACACTAATGGGCAGACTATATCTATGAAGGGAAAACAAATTGATAGAACCTCAAAATGGCCGCCCATTTTCACAGGGAGAGTATTCTTGAATTGGAATACACACGTCAGCTGCCTAGACACGGAACATGCCGCCACCGTTTCTTATCTCAACATGTGCCTCAGTAAATCCAAAAGGAATGAGGCAACATACCACTGATGTATTGCAGCCTGACCATAAAAAAAAAAACTCTCAGTCTGATGTATGTCATATGTAACTATAAACACTTTCTCTACACTTTGATTCTGTCATTGCTATAGCTGCATTGTTTTATAGAGAATAGTTTTCCATGCTGTTGAAATAAATTGAGTATCAAACAACTAAAAAGGTAAACAAATGAGGGAGGGAGCGAGAAAGAGAAAGGAGGGACAAAGAGAAAGTCACCCCAGTGAGGAGGTATATTCCTTCTCTATAAACCATCCTATCAGGCTAAGCACTACCAGGCCATAGGGATTGGGGAGGAAGGTGGCTGAGAGAAGAGGAAAGCGAGGGACTTTTAAAAGCAAACGCTGCCAAAGATGTGATTGAGTTGATCTGAAATGGAAACGGGAAATGTGTTACAGCTGTGCTGAGAATGTGGTGCAGCTGTACCGAGACAGAAATGGTTTAAAGCCTTCTAACTGGGGTAGAAGGAGAAAAAGCGTCACCCCTCGCCAGTGAGGTGAGAGTTTGCAAAGCAAGCAAATTAGCCGATTTGCTGTAGTGTATCACTCCGCGGGTGGCAAACCACTGTTAAACATGACTCCCGACGCTAAGGTTTAAAGATGATTATTTCAGGCAGCGTTTATTGCGGTGATGTAATATTTTCTAATATTGATGGAGTCCCCTAGGCTCACTAGGAATAGGTCTATAGTGACATAGTGACAGTTCCCCATGCACTTTAATGGTGGTGCGATTCATCTTCTCCACTGTCAACAATTATCATGTGGCCCTCTTAAAAAAAAAATCACGCCACATAATTCTAAAAATGGTGAGGGCTACAAGCATCATCTAAAACCTTGGCTGGGTAGACCTCATGTATCGGTCTTCACTTTTTCAACCCAATCCACTCTCCTGGAGAGACCTGTGGAAGATGGATTGAGAGCCATGGAGCTGAGAGCAACCATATTGTCCAGGCAGCCAAATCCGGGAAAGCAGGAAACTTCTTTGTTCAGCTTCCAGGCGGCTCTGGAAGCGTATTTTTCCTCTTCGTTCGGGACGCAATGACGAGAACACCCCACCGCTTACATCATTCATCTGGGAGATGGTTTAGTGTGATGGGAGAACGTAAACGCTAGATGAGCCATGGACTAACAGGAGATTTAGGGTGTGTCTCAGTAGTCTAGAGTAGTTTCCTCTACACCAGTGTTTCCCAACTCCAACTCTCCAGTACCCACACCAGCACACGTTTTTGTTGTTGCCCTGGACAAAAACCACCTAATTCAACTCATTGAGGGCTTGATGGTTAGGTGACAAGTTGACTCAGGTGTGCTTGTCCAGGGCTACAGCCAACGTGTGTGGGAGTTGGGAAACACTGCTCTACATATTAATCTGGCGTATTGCTTTCACCTCGCCTGTGTTTTTAGATCGGTACAGATGGATGAGAGAAGATGAAGAGAGGAAGCCATGTTAAACTATTGGGATGTGCCCTCAGCCTCACCTTTAGCGGAGCATACTATTCTAGTAGCCTTGTTGACAGCTCAGTGCCATCCCTAATCATCTCCCTTTTAACACTTGTTTAAAATGCACACCCTTATGTCAAAACTGGACTAGGCATCAGCTCACCACAAGTCAACTACTTACTAAACATGTCACTATTAAATAATAGATTCACGATTTTCCCCATCATATTTGCATGGCCTTACGGCAACGTCTGTGGGTTAGTCTTAAAGTATTTAAAATGTGTTTAAATATGTAGGAGAATCAAGATCTTAGAAAGTAGCTACAGTACTTGTTTATGCAATATTCACAGACTCAGGCTATGGCTGCTGGGAAAATAAGTAAGACGTATGGGCGAATTGTTTTGAACTTGTCAGAATAGAAAAATGGGAGTATGTCCGCCACTGGCCCATTCAAGTCAACCCATAAAGATACATCACTCAGCGTTGCTCTCTACTAAAACGCTAAGGAAACATATTGTAGATTTTAAAGAGACTTTTTATTTCACCAAACTGTGTACTAAAACTAATTGGATTTGTGTCAATGGAAAAAATATCTCCCTCCCTCCCTGGGAAGGGCTTTGAACTCAATAGCTCTGACAGGGCAACCAAACGAAGGGCACATGAGGGAGTGGGACCCTTCACCACATGCCAAACACCAGGGAGGAAAATTAAATATTAAAATAGCATGGGTATCGAACTATTTTTAAATGATGTCAGGCCCGTTCATTAGGTCCGGCGAGGTAGTGAATTAAGCTCTATTTTGTGGGTGATAATTGAAATCATAGCTGTAGTCATTACCACTGACAAGTTTCTAAATAATACCCAATAAATTCCATCCACATAGCGGGCGGAGTTGTGACAGCTGGCTGTGGTAAAAACCATAAAGTACAGAATTCCCCTCTCTCGCTCTCTCTCTCCATCCATCCATCCATCCTTTCTCCCACTCTCTGTTTCTTCATCAGTCAGTCTATCCTCTCTCTTTCCCCCTCTGTCCTCGCTCTCCCTCCCTCTCTTCCTCTCTGTGCCAATAAACCGTCAGCCTTTCTCCTCTCCCCTCCAGAG
The DNA here is from genome assembly GCF_057628025.1 of Oncorhynchus mykiss. Lineage (NCBI taxonomy): Eukaryota > Metazoa > Chordata > Actinopteri > Salmoniformes > Salmonidae > Oncorhynchus > Oncorhynchus mykiss. The sequence continues at coordinate 85,686,982 of NC_143022.1, read as the reverse complement.
TGTTGGCTGTGTGTCAGCAGTAGGGCCAACTACAGGCCTGTAGATCGCGCTCTGTGTCAGTGGCACGCCATCCGTCTTGGGATATACAATCAAAAACGTGACACACTCGTCAAAGGGAATGGCACCGGTGCCCAGTATATATTTCATTTGAACAAAAGGAACATAAAGATGTTCCATTCCATTACGGAATCCAACACCACCACGAGACGGCCTGAGATTAGCGAGCGTTCCGTGGTGGAATGCCTTCTAGAAGGCCGACGGCGATGTTCTGACAGTGATTTAGGGATGAGTCCCTCTCTGCCATCAGTGGGCTTTTGTTGTGTTACAGCACAGACATAGATAGGGATTATAAATACAGTGTTGGTGAAAGGGACTATACAGCTGGGAGATGACTGGGGGACTATGGCCTAGCTAGGCATGTACTGCTCCATTCATACTACATAGAAAGACCCTGTTGAGTGACTCTAGCTATCATTCAATAGTCTCAGCATACTGCAGATAATCCTAACTAGATTTGGGAGTATGCCTCACCTATCGATAAAATCCCTTGCTAGTGTGATTTAAAAAAAAGGGATCCTACACAGTCATTTGTTTATTTGGATCCCCATTAGCTTTTGCAGAAGTATCAGCGAATCTTCCTGGGGTCCACACAAAAAAAACATGACAAAACATTATTGGTTGTACTCTTGGTTGGGTCAAGCCCCTGCAGATTTGGGCATGTATTTATAAGCATCCCAGAGTAGGAGTGCTGACCTGTCCACGTAATCTTACTCATCATGATCTAAAAGGCAACACTGATCCTGAAATGGGGCCAGTCTTCTCCATGGTACCTGTAGTGCTTCATTACAGTCAGAATCAGTACTGTATGTAAACACAGAGAGAGAGAGAGAGAGAGAGAGAGAGAGAGAGAGAGAGTTTGCTCTAAACCAGGACCATATTGCTGCCTCGTTGCGGTTTGGCTGCAACATGTGTGGGGAAAAAAATATTTTCTATCTGATACAAGATTGTCATCTTACCAAAACAGAGAGTGCATGACTTGCCCGCGAGAATATTTCTAAACAAATTTGGAAAGACTGTACTAATGTTCTCTTCCCCTTGTCTTTCTTTTTTTGAGCGAGCGTCACGTTCATTGAGGTCCCCCTCTCCAGCAGGATTTCATTTGACTAAGTGCTATGGTTCCGTTTACTTTGACACATGGGCATCAGATGCTGATAGCAAAACCTTTGATGAACCCGGTCTACAAGCACACACACAGTTGTCATGTGTTTAGCATTACAAGTTCTCTCCAGGCTATGGTATGTTTCTGTTCTGCTTTTCACACAGCATTGATGAACATTAGCCAGAAAGCTGAGGCTGGCTAACCCTGGACTGGGGTGGGCTGGGGTCGGCCTGGAGGCAAAACTGGTTGTGATGATGTCATTACAACCAGATTAAACCAGTTCTAGTAAGAAACTAGCTTTGTCTGCTGAGAATCAACAGTTCAACTGACAGCAACCATCTCCAGGATAAGGTGGTTAGACTACAGATGTGGGATCTTAATTTGATCACCCTTTTCCTGCACCGCTTCATGCTTTACATACATTCACTGAAAACCCACACTAACACACGTTATTTGAACAGTATTGTACTTTTCATGTAGCCTGCTTTTTGGCCAGCTAATAGCCTAACCACAGATGAAGTAACATTATGGACTAAATGCTCAAATGTTGTCGCCGCTGGATTATTTTGCTGTGACAATATAGGTCAAATTAAGATCCTACATCTGAACGTTAGAGGGACAACAGAAAAATACATACTTTACAATAAGTTGTACAGATCCTAGTTACAGATATACTTACATGCAATTTTAATTATAATGTCTTGTTGTAATTGCATGTCGTGAGTAGCTAATTTGAAAAATTATTTCTTCCTATTCATAGAATAACCAAGGTCAACTTAGTGTTGCCAAAGCTGGTAACTCTTAGTGTTCTTTCCTCCTAGAAGACACCAGTGTTTCATCAACTACCATGAGATTGCAAGTTGTCATTACTGGACAAAGATGCACAACAACTGGCGAGACGAAGAAAAACAACAGACTGACAACTCATTACATCCATTCCATCTAGTCCCATTATTCTCTCAATTTTCTCTCACATCTCTGCACTTTCCCCTGAGTGGTCCATCACTGTGGAAATTGTTCCAATGAAAATTAAAATGGAGTGTTTTCAATAGGACAGAATTGATGTGAAATTGCATATAGCTTCCAATATGAATATATTACTTCCTGGTCTGCTGGCTTTGTCTCGCTTATCTCTCCATTTTAAATCTGTCTGGAGGAACACTGTATTGGTCCTAATTCATGAGATGCAAACCTGGTTATACAGAATATTACTCCTAAATGGGACTGATAGATCAGATATGAAATATATACAAACCAGCGCCAAGTCAAACACACGGACACACACACACCACACTCCCAGTTAAGTAATTTGAAGTCTTCATACAGACGGTTTTTCATACCCCCCCCAACTGACACTTTATCTGCATACTGCTATCTCTGCAGACTGAACACTCAGCCAAGACAATGACAGCCCCTCTCTCTCCCTTGTCACTTCTCATTTCAGCCCCAGTCTGATGGCTCTTACTGGGTTTATGCCAATAATATTCCCCCCTCCCTTCCTCTGGTTCCCCATCAAACACCCAGTGTCTAGCTCTGATGGAAAAGGAGCACTTCATGTCTGTGACACCCATTTGTCAATTAGCAGGCCCCTTTCCCTGTTGACATACGGAGCCTTGAAAGACGGAGCACCGCCTGTGACGAATTAAGAGAGACAGATGAGTGAGGCGTGTGGCGGAGTAATACCATAATGTGCTTTAGATATGAATATAAAATGACATGGATGACAGGCCATACAAGGTTTTATTTCATTTCTGAGTAGTAACCGGGGGTCGCCTCCCTACGTTGTCTTCCTTTTTCTGTTTTCATCACACTACTAACATCTCATTTGACAGGCTGGGCGACATTTAGAGCAATTTAGTTTGTTTTGTATTACCTGTGAGTTAGCATACTTGATTTCCCATTAAAATGCCAAATGGCTGCCATGGCTGACGTACTATAGCCTTTCCCTACACACACAGGTGGAGGAGGGTTGATCTGCAATGCAAAAACTCCACGTTCATCTCTCTCTACAGCTTTGGGTGGGTGTGGGGGGGGGGGGAGCAGAGAACAACAGCCTTGATTCATTGGATGACAGTAGCGCACATGATGGGACATCAAGATTGATCTTGTCCTGGTTAAAACACAGTCATGATGGGTCTTGTCCTGGTTAGAGCACACAGTTACTGTATATCATTGTGCTGAAGAATGCAAGACTTTGTAGACTAATTTAGATGAATTTGACTATTGAGACCCAATAGTTCTATATCGTCTATTTCTGCACATTCTGTACTAAGGGGAGCACTTACATCATCAATAAAAGACGGGCGAGATAGTGAGATGTATCTGTTCAGTACAGAGTAGAGGACAGTGATCACCAAAACATACCGTACAAGTCAAAAGGTTGGACCCACCGATTCCTTCCAGGGTTTTTCTTTATTTTTTTTACAATTTTCTACATTGTATGATAATAGTGATGACATCAAAACTGTTAAATAAATCAAAATATATTTTGTATGTGATTCTTCAAAGTAGCCACTTTTTGCCTTGATGACAGCTTCGCACACTCTTGGCATTCTCTCAACCAGCTTCATGCGGTAGTCACCTGGAATGCATTTCAATTAACAGGTGTGCCTTGTTGAAAGTTAATTTGAGGAATTTCTTTCCTTCTTAACTTCTCTAGGGTAGGGGCAGCATTCGGAATTTTGGATGAAAAGCATACCCAAATTAAACGGCCTGCTACTCGGGCCCAGGAGATATGATATGCATATAATGTAGATTTGGATAGAAAACACTCTAAAGTTTCCAAAACTGTTAAAATATGTCTGAGTATAACAGAACTGATTTGGCAGGCGAAAACCTGAGACAAATCCATTCAGGAAGTTTTTTGTTTTGTTTTGTTTTTGTAGTTTCTATTCAATGTCATTACAGTATCCATTGACTTGGGACTCAAATTGCAGTTCCTATGCCTTCCACTAGATGTCAACAGTCTTTAGAAATTGTTTCAGGCTTGTATTCTGATAAATGAGGGAGTAAGACCAGTCTGAATGAGTGGACCCTACCATATCACATAGCTTTTTCATGCGCAATCCCGAGAGAGTGCCTTTCATATTGACAACGTTATTGTCCGGTTTAAATATTTTAGATAATTTAGTCTAAAAACAACCTGAGGATTGAATATAAACATTGTTTGAAATGTTTCTATGAACTTTCCGGATACAATTTGGATTTTTTTGTCTGCCTGTTTTGACTGCGTTTGAGCCTGTGCATTACTGAAGAAAACGCGAACAAAACGGAGGCTTTTGGATATAAAGAGACTTTATCGAACAAAACAAACATTTATTGAATGCCACCATATGAAGATCATCAAAGGTAAGGGATTAATTTTCTCTCTATTTCTGACTTGTGTAACTTTTCTACTTGGCTGGTTACTGTTTGTAATGATTTGTCTGCTGGGCTATGTTCTCAAATAATTGTAAGGTATGCTTTCGCCGTAAAGCATTTTTGAAATCAGACACAGTGGTTGGATTCACAAGAAGTTCATCTTTAAACCTATGTTTAATAGTTGTGTCTTTTCTGAATTTTTATAATGAGTATTCCTGTATTTGAATTTGGCGCTCTGCAATCTCACTGGATGTTGGCCAGGTGGAACGCTAGCATCCCACATACCCTAGAGAGGTTAACGTGCTTGAGCCAATCAGTTGTGTTGTGACAAGGTAGGGGTGGTATACAGAAGATAATATGTACTTGGTCTTTGACCAAATAGGGTTATGGCAAGAACAGCTCAAATAATCAAAGAGAAACAACAGTCCATCATTACTTTAAGCCATGAAGGTCAGTCAATACCGAAAATTTCAAGAACTTTGAAAGTTTCTTCAAGTGCAATTGCAAAAACCATCAAGCGCTATGATGAAACTGGCTCTTATGAGAACTGCCACAGGAAACAAATACAGAGTTACCTCTGCTGCAGAGGATACGTTCATTAGAGTTACCAGCCTCAGAAATTGCAGCCCAAATAAATGTAGTAACAGACATCTCAACATCAACTGTTCAGAGGAGACTGCATTAATCAGGGCTTTATGGTTGAATTGCTGCAAGGAAACCACTACTAAAGGACACCACTAAGAAGAGACTTGCGTGGGCCAAGAAACACGAGCAATGGACATGAGCCTGGTGGAAATCTGTCCTTTGGTCTGGAGTCCAAATTTGAGATTTTTGGTTCCAACCGCCATGTCTTTGTGAGACGCAGAGTAGGTGAACGGATGATCTCCACATTTGTGGTTCCCACAGTGAAGCATGGAGGAGGAGGTGTGATGGTACTTTGCTGGTGACACTGTCTGATTTATTTAGTGGGTCTATCATTTGTTTTTCAACAGGACAATGACCCAACACACATCCAGGCTGTGTAAGGGCTATTTGACCAAGGAGGAGAGTGATGGAGTGCTGCATCAGATGACCTGGCCTCCACATTCACCCAACCTCAACCAAATTGACATGATTTGGGATGAGTTGGACTGCAGAGTGAAGGAAAAGCAGCCAACAAGTGCTCAGCAAATGTGGGAACTCCTTCAAGACTGCTGGAAAAGCATTCCAGGTGAAGCTGGTTGTGATAATGCCAAGAGTGTGCAAAGCTGTCATCAAGGGAAAGGGTGGCTACTTTGAAGAATCTAAAATATGTTTTGATTTGTTCAACACCTTTTTGGTGACTACATGATTCCATGTGTTATTTCATAGTTTGTCTTTACTATTTGTCTACAACTTAGAAAATAGTAAAAAATAATGAAAAACCCTAGACTGACACTGTACATCTGAACATTACGACGCAGCAGTGATCTGAACACTACGACACAGCTGTGATCACCATAACATACAACCACAACATTTCTTGTAGTTGGACACCAGGTTTGCACACATCTCAGGAGGGATTTTGTCCCACTCCTCTTTGCAGATCTTCTCCAAGTCATTAAGGTTTCGAGGCTGACGTTTGGCAAATCGAACCTTCAGCTCCCTCCACAGATTTTCTATGGGATTAAGGTCTGAAGACTGGCTAGGCCACTACAGGACCTTAATGTGCTTCTTCTTGAGCCACTCCTTTGTTGCCTTGGCCGTGTGTTTTGGGTCAATGTCATGGTGGAATACCCATCCACGACCCATTTTCTATGCCCTGGCAGAGGGAAGGAGGTTCTCACTCAAGATTTGATGGTACATGGCCCCGCCCATAGTCCCTTTGATGCGGTGAAGTTGTCCTGTCCCCTTAGCAGAAAAACACACCCAAAGCATAATGTTTCCACCTCCATGTTTGACGGTGGGGATGGTGTTCTTGGGGTCATAGGCAGCATTCCTCCTTCTCCAATCACGGCGAGTTGAGTTGACGCCAGAGAGCTCCATTTTGGTCTCATCTGACCACAACACTTTCACCCAGTTGTGCTCTGAATCATTCAGATGTTCATTGGCAAACTTCAGACGGGCATGTATATGTGCTTTCTTGAGCCGGGGGACCTTGCGGGCGCTGCAGGATTTCAGTCCTTCACGGCGTAGTGTGTTACCAATTGTTTCCTTGGTGACTATGGTCCCACCTGCCTTGAGATCATAGACGAGATCCTCCCGTGTAGTTCTGGGCTGATTCCTCACCGTTCTCATGATCATTGCAACTCCATGAGGTGAGATCTTGCATGGAGCCCCAGGCCGAGCGAGATTGAAAGCTCTTTTGTGTTTCTTCCATTTGCGAATAACCGCACCAACTGTTGTCACCTTCACACCAAGCTGCTTGGCAATGGTCTTGTAGCCCATTCCAGCCTTGTGTAGGTCTCAGTCTTGTCCCTGACATCCTTGGAGAGCTCTTTGGTCTTGGCCAAGGTGGAGAGTTTGGAATCTGATTGATTGCTTCTGTGGACAGGTGTCTTTTATACAAGTAACAAACTGAGATTAGGAGCACTCCCTTTCAGAGTGTGCTCGTAATCTCAGCTCGTTACCTGTATAAAAGACACCTGGGAGACAGAAATCTTTCTGATTGAGAGGGGGTCAAATATTTATTTCCCTCATTAAAATGAAAATCAATTTATAACATTTTTGACATGCGTTTTTCAGGATTTTTTTGTTGTTGTCTCTCACTGTTCAAATAAACCTACCATTAAAATTATAGACTGATCATTTCTTTGTCAGTGGGCAAACGTACAAAATCAGCAGGGGATCAAATACTTTTTTCCCTCACTGTACATCTGAACACCATGACGCAGCTGTGATCACCACAACATATATCTGAACACTACGACACAGCTGTGATCACCACAACATACATCTGAACACTACGACACAGCTGTGATCACCACAACATACATCTGAACACTATGACACAGCTGTGATCACCACAACATACATCTGAACACTACGATGCAGCAGTGTGGCTCAATAAAACGCTCCCCAAAGTTACCAGTGTGTGTACCTCTTGATCTGTATACAAGTACCACTACAGTTGAGACCTACTGCATGTGATGAGACAACAGGCTACACAGGACCCTAACCATCTCATTTGCGATCAGAAACAACAACACAGCCGAGCGTGGTGGTGACAAGGAGGAAACCTGTCAAATTATTCTCTTTACTAACAAGTCTCAATGTAATGTTTCGTCTGAAAAGAGATGTGACTTGTCTGTTGCACTGAAACAACCAGATAATGTTAGTATTTATTCTCCTCAGGTGTCATATATGATATTACAGCAGGTAACAGATTGAAACCCCTATGACAGACACTGGCTCTAGTAGTAACCATTAGATAGTAGTGGTGTCTACAGTGTATTCCCCATCGTCGCAATGTCTCTCTCACACACACACACCTGAAACTAAGTGGACAGCACAATAATATCCACCCCTGTCCTCCAACTGCTACATTGGTCTAGGAGTCTCACTCTCTCAACACATCGATGAGGCAGCCGGACAGGTTGGCATGGGGATATGAGGTGTAGGTGTGACAGGCTGCTACTCCAACTTTATCTCCTGACTTTCCCTTCCCACACACACACACACACACACACATTTCAGTGACAGGTGCTGCCTCATTTTCACTGACACTCATTGTCAAGTTAGTGGATGAGAACTGTTAACTGGGCTGACGGATATAAACATATTATACTGAAGACAGTCCACTCCCACTGTCTGACAAAGTGTCAGTCGTCAAGGCAGTTAGCACTTGGGTTACTTTTGGCGTCACCGAAATGGGGTCACAATTGTGAAACGCTGGTGTGTCTACAGAGCGGTACCGTGAAACAAATCTTGATAGGGGCGAGGAGACGTCAAGCACTTGTTTTGAAGTGATTCATAACAAGTACAGGCGGTATCACAGAGAGTTCCTCTCATCAGGGACAGACTACATGTTTTACACAGAGCTGTGGGACTGGGTTCCTTTGTCCTCAAGGGGAGTTCTTATGGGGATAACTACGACCCTGAGCTAGCGAGAGAAAGAGTGAGCGAGAAAGAAAATAGCTGCCACCACCCATCACTCTACTTCCTGATTCGTTTATCACCGTCACGTCTGCTCGCTAATTGAAATTCACAGCTCCACCCAATCATGTGACTTCCACAGCCTCCAATCATCGCAAAGGATGCCTTTATTAAAAGGGTAGTTAATTTACACTATGCAACAGGATAAGTTGTTTCATTAGGCCACATGACCAGAAAACTCCAGAACGTACAGGAACCAGAGTTTTGCTGGTCAGAAATTAAATACTGGCCCTAGATATGAGATGGTGGGAGCTAGAAAAGTGAGATGTCTTGATGACATGAATACAAGCCTCACCAGTAATAAGTTTAGAGGGAAATCAAATAGTTTGTAATCCAACAACTAATACACAACTATCAGTCAATCAATCAATACTATCAGTGGCAAATGGCTTGGGTAACTTCTCCCCTGTCCAGAGAATCCTTTGAAGTCCAATAATAATATCTGAAATCTAAGATTCCCCCTTAACCAAATGAAATATTAATAATGAAATGAGAAATGTCAGAGATATACATATTTGATTTTGGACATCAAGTTCTTAACCTTTGTGGGATAGGGGCAGCATTTTTGGATGAATAGCGTGCCCAGAGTGAACTGCCTCCTACTCTGTCCCAGATGCTAATATATGCATATTATTATTAGTATTGGATAGAAAAAAACGTTTTTAAAACTGTTTGAATGATGTCTGTGAGTATAACAGCACTCATATGGCAGGCGAAAACCTGAGAAAAATCCAACCAGGAAGTGGGAAATCTGAGGTTTGTAGTTTTTCAACTCAGCCCCCATTGAAGATACAGAGTGATATTAGTTATGTTTCACTTCCCAAGGCTTCCACTAAATGTCAACAGTATTTATAACCTGTTTTGAGGATTCTACTCTAAAGGAGGGGCTCATAAGGGCTCTTTGAGTGAGTGGTCTGGCAGAGTGCCACAGCCTCGGTCTGGCGCGCTCACGTGAAGGTAGCTACGTTCCACTTCATTTGTACAGACAAAGGAATTGTCCGGTTGGAACATTAATTAAGATTTATGTTAAAAACATCCTAAAGATTGATTCCATACTTAGGTTGGCATGTTTCTATGGGCTGTAACGGAACGTCCGACGCGACCTGAATGCGCGACCTGAACGCGCGACCTGAACGCGCGGCGACCTGAACGCGCTTTTGGATTTGTTTATCAGATGCCCTAACAAAATAAGATATATTTGGACATAAATGATGGACATTATCGAACAAATCAAACATTTATGGTGGAACTGGGATTCCTGGGAGTGCATTCTGATGAAGATCATCAAAGGTAAGTGAATATTTAAAATGCTATTTCTGAGTAATGTTGACTACCCAATATGGCGGGTATCTTTTTGGCTGCTTTGTTGTCTAAAGGCTGTACTCAGATTATTGCATGGTTTGCTTTCTCCGTAAAGTTTTTTTGAAATCTGACACAGCAATTGCATTAAGGAGAAGTTTAGCTAAAGTTTAATGTATAATAGCCGTATCTTTACCAATGTTCATTATGAGTATTTCTGTAAATTGATGTGGCTCTCTGCAATATCACCGCATGTTTTAGAACTACTGAACGTAATGCGCCAATGTAAACTCAGATTTTTTTTTATATAAATACGAACTTTATCAAACAAAACATACATGTACTGTGTAACATGAAGTCCTATGAGTGTCATCTGATGAAGATCAAAGGTTAGTGATTAATTCTCTCTATTTCTGCTTTTTATGACTCCTCTCTTTGGCTGGAAAAAAAATGGCTGTGTTTTTCTGTGGCTTGGTGGTGACCTAACATAATCTTTTGTGGTGCTTTTGCTGTAAATCCTTTTTGAAATCAGACACTGTGGCTGGATTAACGAGAATTGTATCTTTAAAATGGTGTAAAATACTTGTATGCTTGAGGAATGTTAATTATGAGATTTTTGTTGTTTTGAATTTGCACCCTGCACTTTCAATGGCTGTTGAGGAACCTCAGTCCTAGACAGGTTAATGTGACGCGATCAAGAACGAGGAACAATTATGCGGGCATGATTTTTTCTAAAACCAACACAAATGATTTTATTTAACTTGGCAAGTCAGTTAAGAACAAATTCTTATTTACAATGACGGCCTACCAAAAGGCCTCCTGCAGGGACGGGGGCTGGGATTAAAAATAAAAATATAGGACAAAACACACATCACGACAAGAAAGACACCACAACACTACATAAAAAGAGACCTAAGACAACATTGCAGAAACACTTGAGAACATAGCATGGAAGCAACACCACATGAAAACAACATGGTAGCAAAACAACATGGCAGCAGAACAACATGGTAGCAGTACAAAACATGGTACAAACATTATTGGGCACAGACAACAGCACAAAGGCAAGAAGGTAGAGACAACAATACATCACGCAAAGCAGCCACAACTGTCAGTAAGTGTCCATGATTGAGCCTTTGAATGAAGAGATGGAGATTAAACTGTCCAGTTAGTGTTTTTTTGCAGCTCGTTCCAGTCGCTAGCGGCATCAAACTGAAAAGAGAAGCGACCCAGGGATGTGTGTGCTTTGAGGACCTTTAACAGAGTGTGACTGGCAGAACGGGTGTTGTATGTGGAGGATGAGGGCTGTAATAGGTATCTCAGATAGGGGGAGTGAGGTCTAAGAGGGTTTTATAAATAAGCATCAACCAGTGGGTCTTGCGACGGGTATACAGAGATGACCAGTTTACAGAGGCGTATAGAGTGCAGTGATGTGTACTATAATGATTGGTTGCAAATCTGATGGCCGAATGGTAAAGAACGCTCGAGAGCACCCTTACCTGCTGATTTATAAATGTCTCCGTAATCTAGCATGGGTAGGATTGTCATCTGAATCCGTGTTAATTTGGCAGCTGGGGTGAAAGAGAAGCGATTACGATAGAGGAAACCAAGTCTAGATTTAACCAGTTTGATATGTGCTGAGAGAAGGACAGTGTACGGTCTAGCCATAATACCAAGAACTTGTATGAGGGGACTACCTCAAGCTCTAAACCCTCAGAGGTAGTAATCACACTGGTGGGTAGAGGGGCATTCTTCTTACCAAACCACATGACCTTTGTTTTGGAGGTGTTCAAAATAAGGTTATGGGCAGAGAACGCTTGTGGACACTAAGAAAGCTTTGTTGTAGAGCATTTAACACAAAATCTGGAGAGGGGCCAGCTGAGTATAAGACTGTATCATCTGCATATAAATGGATGAGAGAGCTTCCTACTGCCTGAGCTATGTTGTTGATGTAAATTGAGAAGAGTGTGGGGCCTAGGATGGAGCCTTGGGGTACTCCCTTGGTGACAGGCAGTGGCTGAGACCGCAAATGTTCTGACTTTATACACTGCACTCTTTGAGAGATGTAGTTAGCAAACCAGGAAAAACACTCAGAGACACCAATACTCCTTAGCCGGCCCACAAGAATGGAATGGTCTACCAAATCAAAAGTGCTGGCCAAGTCAATAAAAATAGCAGCACAACATTGCTTAGAATCAAGGGCAATGGTGACATCATTTAGGACTTTTAAAGTTGCTGTGACACATCCACAATCTGACCAAAAACCAGATTGCATACCAGAGAGAATACTATAGACATCAAGAAAACCAGTCAGTTGATTATTCACAAGTTTTCCCAAACTTTTGACAAACAGGGCAAATAGAAATTGGCCTATAGCTGTTAGGATCAGCTTGATCTCCCCTTTCAATAAAGGACGCAAAATGGCTGCCTTCCAAGCAATGGGAACCTCCCCAGAAAGGAGAGAGAGGTTAAAAAGGTCAGAGATAGGCTTGGCGATGATAAGGGCAGCAACCTTAAAGAAGAAAGGGTCTAAACCATCTGACCCAGATGTTTTTTAAGGGGGTCAAGTTTAAGGAGCTCCTTTAGCACCTCGGACTCAGTGAAGGCCTGCAGGGAGAAACTTTGTAGTTGGGCAAGGGAAAAGGAGAGAGGAGCATCAGGGCTAGTCACATTAGAAGGGATGGGAGATGAGGAATTGTTGGATGGGCAATGAGACATAGCGGAGTCAAACAGGATTCCTAACTTAATGAAGTGGTGATTAAAGAGCTCAGCCATGTGTTTCTTGTCAGTAACAACCACATCATCAACATTAAGGGACATGGGCAGCTGTGAGCAGGAGGGTTTATTCTCCAGGTCTTTAACCGTTTTCCAGAACTCCTTGGGGTTAGAACCACAGAGAGAGAGAGAACCACAGAGAGAGAGAGAACTGCTCCTTAAAGTAACTAACTTTGGCCTTCCAGATAGCCTGAGTGCACTTCTCATTTGCCTGAACGAGAGCCAGTCAGCCTGAGTATGCGCGTGCCAAGCTTTTCGACAAATGGAATTCTTGAGGTGGAGTAACTGCCAGATCACGGTCGAAACAGGGGCAGAATCTGTTTTTAATTCTCATTTTCTTTATGGGGGTGTGTTTGTTAAAAAAAAAGAAGGTCAAAGCATCTTCGACAGAGGGGATCAAGCTGATTCTATACCAATTTACTGAGGCCAGGTCATGAAGGAAGGCTTGCTCATTAAAGTTTTTTAGCAAGTGTCTCTGACAAATGAGGACAGGTTGTTTCACTGAGCAGACATTACCAACACAGACTGTAAAACTGTGATCACTAAGGTCATTACAGAAAACACCAGACTGATACCTGTCAGGATTATTTGTGAGGATCACATCGAGGAGAGTAGCCTTTTCTGGGTGTTTGGAGTCATACCTTATGGGATTGGTAATAATCACCTAGCAGGACAAAGTCAGATTTAGTGTAAGGGGCCAGGAGAGAGCTTAGGGCAGGTAGGGTACAGGCCGGTGCTGATGGAGGACGATAGCACCCAGCAACAATCAACAAAGACCTATTTGAAAGTTTAATGCTTAAAGCCTGCAAATCAAATTGTTCAGGGACAGACTTGGTGGAGACAACTGAGCACTGAAGATTGCCACTCCAACACCTTTGGAAGATCTGTCTTGCCGAAAAATGTTATAACCAGAAAAGGTTAACATCAGTATTCAAAACACTGTTCCTTAACCACGTCTCAGTAATGACCAACACATCTGGATTGGAGCTGTGAACCCACACTTTCAATTAATCAATTTTAGGTAATAAGCTTCTAGTGTTAACGTGCAGAAAACCCAGGCTTTTACAAGAGCAGAAATCAGTGAAACAGAGTCAAAATTGGGTAGATGGGCCAGGGTGTACATGCACATTTCCAGATGTGATCAGCAGTGATACAATCAGGGCACGGCAGAGGACAGGGAGAGCTCTGCAGTGTTGATTTTTTATGACATTTGAATGTGCATCAGATGGCAACAAGATCATATTGTACAGCAATTGCATCATGTAAACTAGGCCTGTAGCAGTCAACTTCCATGAAGCCATCTGTAACAGCTAACAAGCTACCATGTCCTGTATGGAAGGTAGACATTACTGTATTTTAGAGCTATGCAACATGGACAGTCTGTCTAACTATATCCCTCTTTGCACACGTCCAGTGTATGAGGAATATTTAGGGAAATAATAGCCTGGTTCCAGATCTGTTTGTGCTGTCTTGCTAACTGATTACCATAGATGTTGGCAAGACGTTGGCAAGATGTTGGCAAACATATCTGAGACCAGGCTAGGGAAACACTCAAATCACCTCACCACAACTGGATGATGGTGGGAGCACTAGAGAGGATCACTTTCGTCAAGTCAGTGACCATCATTGGTCAGCGCCTTTCAAAGTGTGTTGCATTATGGGGATACAAATTGTCCGACTTACGCCTGCCTACATGTCGACTACATGAACTTCACACAACCTCTCACCAATTGATTGTACAATGTACACACATATATTTTCAGTTTGTGAGTGTGTGATATGGGGGTTGGAGACATAATTATTTCAACATTATAAAGAACAACTTTTATAAACAATGGAAACACTGCCATGTTGATCTGAGCCTTGCTGTTGGAAAACCACATCAGTGTCCAACTTTAGGCTCTCGCAGACACACCTTCCCCGACTTCACTCCTCAACTTTCATCTACAGTTGTTTGCTCTTGCCTTACCACTCAAACGAGCCCATAGACTACATGGGACTAGAGGTTTTTTGTTACCACTGACTGCAACCAACCTGTCCAGGAGAAACTCAGGGCCTTGGACACAGTATAACCATGGCTGTATGATTGTATTGAAGTCAATTTCGATAAATCAATAGGCTTCAAAAGACTGTCTCTTTGCCTCCTGTGTCTCTAGAGTTTCTGCCTAGGATGACTCTAAGGTTAGTGAAAGGCACAAGTCAAACCACAAAACAAGTAATCACACTGTTCATAACCTGTACAAAAAGCAATATAAAACATTTGTATCTAATATAATAATTATTATTATTATTATTATAATTATATCTAATATAATATAACATATCTATTATATAGAAACATACCTATAATATAACATATAACATGTGTATAATGTAATAGATATGAGAATGCGATCATTCATTACTCAAGATAAGGCTGATCAGAAAATAATGTCATCAGCATTTGAATGACATCAATCAACACATTTACTAAAAGATCTAGCCTACTAACTGTTCTCTTGTTGTTAACTGTGTAATAACAACTCAAAACCCAGCAAATGACCAACCCGTCTAACATTATTACATCCAATGAAAGAGAACTGCAGTTTACACATTTTACCACATTGCCTTTGTTTCGCATTCAAGGGGGGCAATCATGTCTGAAATCTTCAGAGTTTGACGCCCTCAGCGAATGAAAAGGCAGGCAAATCAAACTCCAGCCAACACAACGCTAGCTTTTCAATCGCTGCGGTTCATTAGGATTATTAATGCTTTGATAAGCACACATTTATTCACGACAGACTGGGCTGGGGTGCGGGACTTAGCAATTATTAACGTGACAGGACTCGGGCGCAAAGCGAATCAATTAAACAAAAATCCCCATTTCCAGCACAGACAATGCTGGACGACGACAATTTTCGACGAAGTGACAAAAAGAGCCTCCATTCAGAGGCCTTTCAAGGCCCTGACAGGTCAAGAAACAAAAGCACCTTCTAACCATCATCTCTCCTCTTTTAGTTGTCAGATCAACTTTGCCAGTCCTGCTGCTGAGATGACTGAGACGGCACCCCCACCCCCTGCTCCCTCGCTCTGAACCAGCTGCCACAAGGTGATTCTTCAGGTCCTGTCAGAAGGATCTTTTATTCTATTTGGCCCCTGCATTAACATGTCACATTTATTGATCAGGCCTTTAATTCAGCCACAGCGTGGTAGCAGCCAACCCAGCTCTCCGCTGCTCAGTGTCTCCTAAATAGCACCATATTCCCTATAGCCCACTACTTTTGACCAGGGCCTGAAGACTGCCGTTTGGGATGCATCCTGCCATGACAGCCATGACAAAAAATGTTGATGTGCTCTTGAGCAAGGCAATTAACCCTAATTGTTCCTGTACAGTAATAAGAGTGTCTGCTAAATGAGTAAAATGTACACGTACAATGGGCACACTGGGATATTTCTACTGAGATACATCAACCTATCTTTATCAGATAAGGTGGTAAAAACAATGAAGGCAGGTCAGTGTACCATCCATCTACACTGAGTAAACCAAACATTTGGGACACCTTCTTAATATTGAGTTGCGTCCACCCACCACCACACTGTGATGACTGCATGAATATGCAAGGCCTGTATGCAATCCTATTTATATGTAATCTAGTGTAAGAGTATGTATATTCCTTATAATAATTTATAATGACTTATTAATGAAGGGTATGATTACACAGTTGTGCCTTAATTAATAAGACATTTGACCTAACACAAAGCATCACCCTCAAGGCAGCACTGTGTCCATGGAAGTATTCACGACTCATCTCAGCTCATCTCCTACCTTAGCTGATTGAAGCTGAGATCTAGCCGTCGTGCCAAGCATCCATATTTTTTTCCAAGGAACTCTGGGATGTCCTCACAGTCATGTCCAATATAGGAAACCTGTAAAGCAACAACAGAGAGATACATAGATACATGTTAATTAATGGGATACAACAGGGACAGAGTGGGCAGAGTGCCCTGGCATTTCTAACACACCGTTGGATTTTTTTCCTTGAGGTCCTCATTGTTAACCAAATTATGATCAGTATGTGCAAAAAAAATAACATTTTAGACAGGACTACTGGGCTAAAGGTGGACCAACACATCAGGCATCTGCCCAAACTGCTCTATGGCCAGTCCGTTTCTGGGTTAAAGTGAGTAAGAGTAAATAGCCCATGGTGGAGTGAATGTGTTTAAGCTTATGGGGCAGGGTAGGTGGTATGGTGAACGGTTTACCTTTGTTTGTGACCTGAGGACTTGTGAAACGAATAACAATACATTCTCTATCAGCTACACATCCAATAACATTAATTTTCTTGATTGAGAAAATGATTGTACTCAGGGCACCATCGTGAATGAAACCATGGTCTCATTTGTGCTCCCCTGAATAGTTAAAGTTAAATCAATGATAGAATATTGGACATTGAATGTATTTAAGCCATTTGATGGCTCGGCCAATGTGAGAGACCTTCCAGGTAGCCTATGTTTGATACCTGGTCAGTTACATTGTCACTTTCATTTAAACATGCCCTGTAACCTTTAAGGTGCATGGTGGTATATTGACTCTGTACACCTGCCCTGTGCACACAACTGTGCTCACTGCTCAGCTTCGACACATTGATAAAACACCATCGAATAGACTAGATCATAAAGCCATGTCTGCGCTGCAGTAATGCGTTTCAAACTTTATAAAAACGAGCTTGCATTCTACCTGCCAAAACACTACAGTTCCGCAACTGTTCTGAAAAGTTATTTCACATGACAGTAGCAGCACATGACAATGGAGGCAATGCAGCGTAGCCTACCAGAAATGCACGAAAAACAAATCCTCTAAGCGACATACACTGATAACTATCCGACTGTATACTGTTCGTTTATAATTGTAAACGATAAATGCTACCAACACTAAATGTTTTAAATGATTCACACTTACTTGGGTTCCATTCATTGTGACCATAGAGTCGCTGCATGCCATGATGATGACAGTTCAGTTACTAGGCTACCTCTGTGAAATAACTACTGGAGTGGAACTGGTACAGGTACTCTTCTGCTTTAAAATACAATTGTAAAACTTTACTGTCAGTAGCTTTCCAAAAAAGTTCACTATTTTGTTTGCTTTACTTGAGGTTTCGAATTTACTTCTTCCGCATACTTCCTCCGAATCAGCTGATCCAATGCGGAAACGCGCTATTACTAGTATTATGGCAGGATTCGCTTGTGTCGCATTTCAGAGTGGTGGTGACAGTCCTTAACCTAAAATGCCATAGGCCTATATTCTTAGTTATTGTTCCTGGATACTTAGCCTACTTACACACTATTTGTTTGGGGTTCACTGGGGACCATTAGCTGATACTGGTAACCTGATTAATTTGCAATTATAGCCTGATGCACCTGTAATTGGTATCCAGCAGTTCCGACCTGCTTGCTTACATTGCATTGGAGTCATTCCACGTACCTTTCTGCCCAAATGCTCTGTCTAGACATTGATATGGTTTTGGAGACATTCTGAACTTTAAGCAATTATTATAATGTTTTAATTCTACCAAGCAAGTCAGCTAAGAACAAATTCTTATTTACAATGACGACCAAACCCGGACGACGCTGGGCTAATTGTGCGCCGTCCTATGGTACTCCCAATCACAGCTGGTTGTGAACCAGGGTGTCTGTAGTGACGCCTAAAGCACTGAGATGCAGTGTCTTGCTGACCAAACCGAACGTGCGTCCGCTGTTGATTTTGTTCACCCACAGCAGAAACGATCAGGACACTCAGGTTGAAATATCAAAACAAACTCTGAACCAATGATATTACTTTGGGGGCGGGACGATGTCGTTAGCGCCTTTTCTTGCCTACATTTTCAGTGGCCCTGTTGAAATGTATTTTGATTATTCTGATTGAGGACTGGTAACATGGGTAAGTAAGTACATGATTGCATATTGTACAATAGTGATATTGCATGGATACAGCATGGATTAACAGACGCCACCTGCTAAAACAAAAGTTGGTCACCCTTGTGTTATTGAGGTGCAGACAGGTAAGGAGGAGGAGGTTATGGGTGCATCCCATAAATGTGCTGAGAAGGGAGCATGGGCAGTACTACCACCTTGTCCAGGAGCTGCTCTTGGACCGTGCTCGACATCACTGATACTTCCAGATGAGTGCAGAAGAGATGGAGACTCTTCTGTCTTTTGTTGGCCCAGGCCTCACCAAACAGACTACCAACTACAGGACCACAATAGAGGCAAAGCAAAGACTAGCTGTCCCTCTAAGGAAAGTTATTGGAAAATGTTGTATTGTGTAAGCAGGTGCATGAAGAAAAGCAGTATACTATAGTGTAAAGAAACTCCAGCACACTGGTGATCATGATGCTCTACAGATGTAGGCCTGTGTTTCATTATATTAAGGGAGCAGCAAGATCACCAGGTGCTATATGTTGTATATTCATTTTACTCAAGGTACGTAAGACACACTGTTCTTTGTTTAGTCTTATTTATAATTATTCAAGGTGACATTAACAGTCACAGCAAGGCATGGTGCACCTGTTGTAGGTGAGATGAACAGCCAGAGCAATGCATGTAAACAAATAATGGCATATACCTCCCAATTACAATATCCCCTGAATAGCAAAAATATTAAATACAAGGTGCAATGCAAAATAACTGCAACAACAAAGAAGTGCAAATAGTGCATACATCAACATTTCCCTTTTTGAAACAGAATATAGGCCTAAGTATGCACAGGGCTGGTATCTGTCTTTTAAGAGCGGATTAACAATGTGACTGGGAGTCTCTGTCCTAGCTCTCTTGAGAATGTACTGAAGCTGTCATCCCAGCTATGTGTTGGAGACCTAGGTTCTGGTGAGTATCGATCCCTGGGCTGGCCGTACATCATAGGCTGCAGTCCACCTCTTCCATGCGGCGCATCAAAGAGCCATTGTGGTATAGGTGTTGCATACAGGTCATTCCAGTTTACAATCAATGATAGTAGTTTCACTTTCAGACGTTCCTTATTTCTTCCTATTTTCTTCAGCTCTGGCACAAGGCTGAGCACAAATGCCTCATCCTCAGAGGTAGCAGCAGAAGGGATTGGTCTCCTGACAAATGCAAGCAGCTTTTCATCCACATCTTGACGGTTGACCTTCTGTGTTCTTTTTCTTGGCTGCCAGTCTTGAGCCGTGTCTGTAGTGGTTGGTCTTGACTGTTGTTCAGGCATCTGTAGCACAGGGTCATGGCTCGGGGACGCCACGTCGTCCTCAGCGTCATCAGGCTCCACAGGTTGTAGCGGAAGTGAATCAGCATTTTCAAGACTTTAATGGACAAGACTTTTGTCCATTAAAATAACATAAAATTGATCAGAAATACAGTTTAGACATTGTTAATGTTAAATGAATATTGTAGCTGGAAATGGCAGATTTAAAAAAAAAATGGAATATCTACATAGGCGTACGGAGGCCCATTAACAGCAACCATCACTCCTGTGTTCCAATGGCACGTTGTGTTAGCTAATCCAAGTGTATAATTTTAAAAGGTTAATTGATCATTAGAAAACCCTTTTGCAAATATATTAGCACAGCTAAAAACTGTTGTGCTGATTTAAAGAAGCAATATAACTTGCCTTTAGACTATTTGAGTATCTGGAGCATCAGCATTTGTGGGTTTGATTATATTCTCAAAATGGCCAGAAACAAAGCACTTTCTTCTGAAACTCATCAGTCTATTCTTGTTCTGAGAAATGAAGGCTATTCCATGTGAGAAAAAACCAAGAAACTAAAGATCTCGTACAACGATGTGTACTACTCCCTTCACAGAACAGCGCAAACTGGCTAACCAGAATAGAAAGATGAATGGGAGGACCCGGTGCACAACTGAGCAAGAGGACAAGTACATTAGAGTGTCTAGTTTGAGAAACAGATGCCTCACAAGTCCTCAACTGGCAGCTTCATTAAATAGTACCCCCAAAACACCAGTCTCAACGTCAACAGTGAAGAGGCGACTCAGGAATGCTGGCCTACTAGGCAGAGTTGCAAAGAAAAATCCATATCTCAGACTGGCCAATAAAAAGAAAATATTAAGATGGGCAACAGAACACAGACACTGGACAGAGAAACTCTGCCTAGAAGGCCAGCATCCCGGAGTCGCCTCTTTACTGTTGACTCAACGTCACTCCTCTTTCCATTCTGGTTAGAGCCAGTTTGCGCTGTTCTGTGAAAAAGAGACTTAAGAGGCCATAGAGAGGAGGATGCTGGCGACCCATCTGCCACGACCTACTGAAGAAACCTGGAGACAAATTTCTCAAGAGTTTAATGAAAAATGGGACTTACCCAATTGTTTGGGATCGGTTGATGGAAAACATATTATGATTACCAAACCACCAAACTCAGGGAGCCGTTTTTTTTTATTATAAAGGAACCTTCTCCATGGTGCTACTCGTCATTGTGGATGCCAAATACTGCTTCACAGCTATTCAGGTAGGGGATTTTGAGAGAAACAGCGACGGCGGAGTCTATGCCAACTCCCCACTTGGAAGGCAACGGCGTCAAAAACCCTGTAGGTGGCCCAAGGTGCCTTTCTGCCTGGGGGTGAAGATTTGGGAAATATACCATACACAATGGTGGGGGGCGCTGCCTTCCCTCTAAATCCCTACCTGATGAGGCCATATGCCGGGCACAACATCAGCTAAATCTTCAACTATCGTCTCAAGCTAGAATGACAGTGGAGAAGGCATTCGGAATTCTTGCGGAATTCTTCTCTACAAGAAAATCAACCTACTGCCAAGCAAGTTTGACACCCTAGTGGTTGCAATGTGCATCCTCCATAACTTCCTCACAAAGCCTTGTGATGTGGAGATGTGTCTACAGCAGAGTGGGGCAGGGAAGAGGCATAAGAAGCATAGCCATCCAGGCCAACAGAGCAGGTCATGAGGCAG
The DNA here is from genome assembly GCF_057628025.1 of Oncorhynchus mykiss. NCBI lineage: Eukaryota > Metazoa > Chordata > Actinopteri > Salmoniformes > Salmonidae > Oncorhynchus > Oncorhynchus mykiss. Next base: position 85,665,347 of record NC_143022.1, on the reverse strand, counting down.
TTTGTCAGGAAAACGTTGAACGTTTTTCACCTCTATGGCAGGCAGAATTGACTTCCAATGCACGTTTGGCGCAATACCGGCTGTATCCAAGGCTCAGCCAATTGTTCACGTAACAACAGAATGCAGCACACGACTAAAGAGAAGAGACAACCAACTTGCTAGTTATAGAATCAGCGTGCGCACTAGAAAGCTACAGCAGCGCGTCCACTGAACGATAACGACGAGGTAGGTGAGATGCCTGACTACGGGGTTGTGAATGTGATGAAGCATTCCCAACCAACACCTTACCACTGCTACACCTGGCTATCAACAGAGCCTTGTCTGGCAGCGAAACAGTTCATTCAGACTTATTTACTGCCATTTAAAAAAACATAGCTGATATGGCTGACTTGCTTAAACAAATGTGGTTTCTACTGACAATTGAGATGTACAAACTATGACATAAGGGGACGACAAGCGGATAAAAGGCAATCCGTCATTTCGGTTAAGACATTAATGAACGAGCGACGACGGACGTAGTCATTATAACTATTTGTTCAGCACTTTTTAAATGTACAGCGACAGAATTCATAGTATGGGCCATTTTTACAGTGTACTCCCTGTACACCAAGTCAGAACCGTAGGATAAATAAAGGGGGCATATAAAGCAGACAATGAAAGCTCTTACAATATTCAATGATAACATTTATCTTAAACAGGTTATAGGCTACATGTGCACCACCAAGTTAGAACAGTAGGCAAAATTATGAGGTGAAAATAGGCCAAATTATTAGGGCGAGGCATATTGAATGCAGTTTGGGTCTTTGCCTGAAAAAAAGATACACATCAAATAACACTTTGACTCGTTAAATAAGCTTTTAATTTGACACTTTAAATAACACAATTCTATTATAGAATGTTGTGTGTGTTGAATTTTCACGTGCAAGTCAAGCATCACCACTACTATCAGTAGCACTGTCAAAACTGTACAAAAAAAAGTATGCTAACATTCACACACCGGCCACAAACGATGTGTTTACAATACAACGTTGGTGAAAATAGACCAAATTATTAGGGTGAGGCACATGGGCTACTAACAGCTTACTACACAACATACACTTAGTATTACTTTCGTTAGCTACAGTATACATATCTATATTATTATATAATTTATGCAGCAGCATACAAGGCATTTTTGGACTCACCTTGCTGACTTAAACAGGAAGGTGGTCCTTTTTGGGCAGGTTTTGTCATCAAAATATGGAATTCTCTGGATTTATGGTGGGAACTTGGGAAAAAACACACAGCCACTCCACTGAATAACAGGCTAGTGATTGCTTTGCAATGCTTGCAGTTAGCCACTGATTCCTTCCAAACCACTCAATGTTGAATTAGCAATATCCAACTGGTTGTGGAATGGGTATGTCCAATGGCCGATGAGCACTGATACGTTTTATCTATAATTTCACTTCATTATTTATCTTCATATGACAACGATTGAAAAGGATTTGCCATTAGATTGTCGACTTGATTCATAATGGTGACTGCTAGCTAAGATTTTGAAAGTAAGATCTTGACATGATCAGTCCAATCAAAGTTACTGTACATGTAATGTGATATGACATCATTTTATCTGTGCCCAATGACCTTGAGCCTTCTCACTTACAACTTCCAGACTTGATATGGCGGTTGGCAACCAACTAAGTGCATTACTGCCACCAACTGTACTGGAGTGTGGACCTCAGTTTGTCTTTCAATCACCCATGTGGGTATATGCTCTTAAAAACCAATGAGGAGATGGGAGAGGCCGGACTTGCAGCACGTGGAGCGTCACAAATAGAACCTATTTCTATTTTAGCACCTGGCCACGCAGACGCTCGCTGAGGTGCACGAGCAGTGTGGGTGCAATGACTGAATAACATGTATGTTTACATTTACTTTGGCACGCTCGCACACTCGATCCGAGCGGTGTGGTCACTTCTGCTCCACTCGGAAGCCCCCAATGCTCCAAAGCTTTTGTATAATTTCAGCCAATAGTTTTGAAAGTAGTGCTCACGAGCCAAAACGTGCCCCTGAAAATGTTGTACAATTGTGTACTGTGTCATCCATTTTGCATGATATATGATCGTCCTGCAAAAAAAGGAATTCCAATTCTTACAATATGTTAAGAATTTGTAAGTGCTTAAAACCTCTCTGGGATATGTGGGACGCTAGCGTCCCACCTGGCCAAAAGCCAGAGAAAATGCAGAACGCCAAATTCAAATAAATTACTATAAAAATCAAACTTTCATGAAATCACACATGCAAGATGGTAAATTAAAGCTACACTTGTTGTGAATCCAGCCAATATGTCAGATTTCAAAAAGGTTTTTCGGCGAAAGCAAACGATGCTATTATCTGAGGATAGCACCCCCGTAAACAAAGAGAAAAAGCAGCGTGACACAAAACGCAGAAATAAAAATATAATTTATGCCTTACCTTTGACGAGCTTCTTTTGTTGGAACTCCAATATGTCCCATAAACAAATCACAAATGGTCCTTTTTGTTTGATTAATTCCGTCGATATATATCCAAAATGTCCATCTATTTGGCGCGTTTGAGCCAGAAAAACACTGGTTCCAACTTGCGCAACGTGACTACAAAATATCTCAAAAGATACCTGTAAACTTTGCCAAAACATTTCAAACTACATTTGTAATACAACTTTAGGTATATTTTAATAAAATTGAAGACGGGATGATCTGTGTTCAATACAGGAGGAAAACAAACTGTAGCATGCTTTCTGGACACGCACCTCTAACAGTACACTTCAAGTTACCCTCGTTCAAGATGGCCGTACTTCTTCATTACACAAAGGAAAAAACCTCAACCAATTTCTAAAGACTGGTGACATCCAGTGGAAGCGGTAGGAACTGCAAGAAGGTCCCTTAGAAATCTGGATTCCCAATGAAAGCCCATTGAAAAGAGAGTAACCTTAAAAAAAACATCTGAATGGTATGTCCTCGGTGTTTCGCCTGCTGAATAAGTTCTGTTATACTCACAGACATGATTTAAACAGTTTTAGAAACTTCAGGGTGTGTTCTATCCAAATCTACTAATAATATGCATAACTTATCTTCTGGTGATGAGTAGCAGGCAGTTGAATTTGGGCATGCATTTCATCTGGACGTGAAAATACTGCCCTCTGTCACCAAGAAGTTAAGATCCCCGGACTGCATCAGCGAAGATACATTTACTGTATGCAGTTAAGAAAAGTTGCACCCGGCTGTGTTTTGAATAACACATACTCCTAGACGAAAATCTAGAATGGTCAAATGGTAATGCAAGTGCAAGGTGAGAGGATGTGTCGTAGCCTACATCGGCTGGAGGCATTGTGGAAACAACATCCGCGTGCAACTTTGCTAAAACTGAGTACAGTATATTTTGTACTTGAAATTCTATTTCTGGCTGATATAAAATGTATGTTCCAAAGGTTTACAAAACTGTATTGCAAGTGAGGATTATTAACATTTCTAAATGTTAAAACAAAGCATTGCGATTGTAGTTCACATTGAACCGCTATGTTCAACTAAGAACCCAAGAGGGAGGACTGTACAGCATGGCCCCTCGGGTTCTCTAGAGATACCTCTGTACCTAAATATTGGGAAGATCACAATCACAGGTTGAGAGCAGTTCATGACTCGTCCACCTAGAAATGGCTTTCCACCAGCGTTGGGGTCAATTTTAAATATGTGAATTTAATTAAATTCAAACCATGAATTTGTATTGGCCGCACCCCACAGGAAGCAGAATTTGAATTGAAAGAAGTAGAATATAATTCAAACCAATTCAACTGAGACATAAAACATGAAAGTCTCATTCATTTCATAATTTTTGTTATCAAAACGATATGCCACTTAATAATGCAAAGAATATGCATACCATTGCAAATATTAGTTTGATTATAACTAAAAGATGTCAAACAATATTTTTCTTTGTCATGAAATGTTAGATTGTTCCCTTCTGTATTGCAGTGTCTTATCTAATGCATATTTAAATGCATTAATGGAGTTATTAATTATATAGGCAACCCACAACATGATCTTAGAATATTTCCAAACCACTGTAATTATTTAAAATTGTTTTAGGAGAATGGTTTTGGGACTAAATGTCAACCTTATGGTATTGGTTACAATATATTATGTCAAAATTAAAATGTTTATGTTAATGTGTAGAATAAATAAGCCATTTCAATTTCATTCAATCAAAGATTGTTTATTATATTGACAAGATATTCGAGTGACCTCTCTAACAATGGAAATACATGTCCTCAAAGATGGAAGACAGGCAGGAGGAGGCGAGATTGGGTGGGACCATTCTAGCCAATGAGAGGGCAGATACGTATGTAAACAGTCAATAGAGATTTATAGAGGACACAACTTTTACTCTGTGGATGCGGTCCAAACACTTAAAAGACACACCCTTGTCCACTTACCCTCTCCTTATGCCCTTGGACGAATCCCCACCGCCATCTTGGAGGGCGGTCCAAATGATTAGCCAAGCAAGGGAAGTTTGCAACGTAAGCCCCTCAGCCCTCATTTTTAGTCGGCTTCACGAGTGTACAATTATGTTCACGCCAGTGCCTGAAACTCCCCATAATTCAATTTGCAACGATTGTACATCCGCTAAAAAAAGTCAGCAAAAACTTAAAAACATCATCAATGGAGAAGTCAAAACGAATGTAAATAAGTTTGAAATTGTGCTACGAATGACGGCACAAACACGTCTCGTAAAAAGTAAATATGTTTTTGTTTGGTTATCTTTTGGAAATTGTAGAACTAAAACATTTTCAGAAGTTCCACCTAGGCAGACTAATGTTAGTTAGCTAATTAATTAGCTAGCTGTCATACAGCAGGCATATATTAATGATTATATATTTAATATAAGTAGACATGCACTGATAATTGACTGTAGTGCATATAAAGCACCGACAAGCTACCGGTGGCTGAAAACACAATCATCGCAGGATGAACGAATGATGAATTTCCGGCCAAGGGTGATCCATTAAAAATATATATTCATTCTTCTCTCGCCCCTTGCCCTGCAAGTGTATACTCGTCAGATGTCATGATACGTCATCATAAGTGTCCACATAATTTTAGGGCTGAGGGGATAGGGTGTGTCTTTTAAATGTTTGGGCCGCAGCCTGTGCCATCATAACGTCTGTGACAGCATGGCCAGCACCATTGAGGCTATCTCCATTTTAAATGTAGGCAATTTTTTTGCTCTTCATTGCTAGATTGCTCCCAACTCATAGGAATCCCCACCCAGTTGACTACTTTAAAATAGTGGAAGCCCTCAATGGCAATGACCATGCTAAAACAGGTTATATCCATGATGAGTCCTATTTACAGGAAAACTCCTGATATAAAGTTTTTTTTTTTTTTTTCAGTTTCCAAAATGCCACTTATATCAGTGGATTCATAACAACCTAATTGTGAAGCTTCTATTAGATCAAATAAACCTCACGTAGCAAGTTAGCTATTACATTTTTTTGTTTGACAAATTTGACACTAATTGACCGTCATACAATAATTCCTCACTTCGTGGGGTATTTTCATGGCAGATTTTGGGCAGAGTAAAATCTCTTGCTTTGCCTCTTCCTCTCTGATTTAATTACATTCTACTTCCTTTAATTTAAATTATATTCAAATTCTGTTTCCTGTGGGGTGTGGCCAATTAAAATTCCAGAATTGAATTGGAATTAAGAGCAATGCGCAACTCAATTCAGAATCGACCTCAACTCTGCTTTCCACAGTAGATCTTGTTTTTGGGTGATATTGAAGATAAATTAAAAAGATAAACTTTGGATGAAATACTTTTCTAGGATGATGGTAAGAACCGCATGCTCTCTCCTCTCACCTGTGTACCCCTACCCATGTGACTAGTGACCTGGACCCCGGGTGAGAGTGCCTCTAGTGTACAAAGCAAGTTAAAATGACCCTAGATAGACAAGATAAACACACAACACATGAGCACATAAATAAGCCAACATGGCTCCTAAATACTGGTTGAACTCATAAAAAGGTGTTATTGTGCCTTGTAATAACACAACCCCTGCAAAGGTGGACCCGACCTATCTATGTTGGTTATTCAGAGGGATTGTTAGTGACGTCATTTTAGATCCTCCCTGACGCGGAAAATCCTCTTTCTGCTCTGCCCAGCTCGAGCTCTCGAGGCTCCGCTGCTGGAAAACATGCATGCTCCAGTCGTCCCACAATATAATATTGTAACAATGTAACTGATAAATGTATCGTGTGATCTTTGCAATGCAACATTAGTAAACAAAGGATTACGTTTGCGCAGTGTTTTCACAGATCTGTCGTTTCACTTCGGAACATGTTGTTGTAAGTCTTGTAATGTGGTTCTATGCGCACTTTTTTCACCTTTTACCTCTGATAAAAATGTGTACCCTACGTTTGTTCTACACAGTGCATGCTTTTAACTGGAAGATAATATAGGCTATTTTTCTAGTTCCATTGACTGAGAAACTATGATAAAATATCGCTTTGTTGATGTCCGTAGGGTACTCTTTCAGCAAACTCCTTGCATGCAAAAATAAAATAATGGATGCGAGAGCCTATTCGCTTGATTACGACAGAAAAGTATGTGAGTTATATTGCAAAAAAAAAAAAAAAACACTATTTAATATAGTCGGCGACAAACTCACTGTGCGTCATTGAAAATGTATTTTACGTTATAAAAGTAGGTTATTTAATTAGCATCATTCCAATACTCCCTATAAAGGGGAATGAAAAGCTCAATTCTAAACCCAATGTAATATATTAAATGTTGCCTTCGCTGCAACCCTCTGCTAAGGAGGCATATAGCCTAGAGCAGAACTGACAGTCCAACGTACAGCCCATGCTACTCTCGTGCTGCTTTAAATAATTATATTTACATATAGGGAGTGATTCTTAAACATGTCGTCGTTATGAAGTATATGGGGACTTTTAAAACTTTCTATTTAAATATTATGAATTATGTCAGGGAAAAATGTGTTTCCATTTAACGGAAATATCGAGTATTTGGAATCTGGTGTAGAACCTCATTCGTCAAACCGACAATAAAGAGGGGTTTCGCCTGACACTGGGAATTTATGGTTGCCCTTTGCCATAATAACTCACGTAATTTGTCACGGGCTGACAGCCCTTACAGAAAACAGTTAGACTGACGTCTATCAATCATATATCTTTGCATATTGTGAAACGTTCTCTTCCTGTTCTGCCAGACAGACAACATTTGGATTAATAGGCCGTTTTCTCCTTCTTCTTGTACTTCAAAGTCCACAGCATTTAAGGGCCACGGGAAAATTGTATTTGTAAGACACTTTCTTGCTTAGTTATGTTTCCACTTTGTAAGTCTCCAAAAAATAAATGTCACAACGTAATTTAATTGATTTATGTTGTAATTTGTCAGTAATAGATTTAATGCAGTTTTGTGCACACCGAGTAATGAGTAAGGTATTCACAAATTACATTCAGTATGGTTTGAAAATAAAACGAGCAGGCGGCCAGTACGTTGCAATTAACTTTAGTGAACGATTAACAGAAAATACATGTATGGCTTAAAATGTAAATCAAAAATCAGATAAAAGACATTAGGCTACAATGCACATTCATCTGAGATATTTCCTTTATTCAAGGGCTCAAAATATACATGTTTTTAAATTATTTTTATTTGACCTTTTATTTATACAGGTTTTTTCTCGTTGAGATAATATCTATTTTCCAAGAGAGACCTGATCCAATAGCAGCAGGATAGCAGTTTATGACTATAGCAGTTTTTGCTTCTGCGATAAGAACATGAATTATATGGTAAGGCTTCAATAGGCTGCAAGAAGTTGGGTTTCGTGTGAATAGGCCCTTAGGCCAATGTTGACATGCAGTGACACTTGAGTAGCCTACAAAGTAAAATAATTCACGTCATATTCTGGCTATAATTCCCTTATGGTTAAAATATAAATTACATATTTTACACTCTGGTTCAATTTTTTTATAAGATATAACTTCAAATATATATCCATAGTTTTCCGAAAGGCCGGTCATTTTAACAAAAAATTTTGAAAGCCTAAAATAAATATATTTACTTTTCCAGCTGTTTTTCTGCCCCCCTGTGATTGCCCACTCCAGGTTTTCTTGCTCTCCAAGATGACCTGTCAAACCGATTACCGTAGAGAGAGATTAATGGCGGAGGCGGGTTACAATAATAATCGTTTTGTTTGAAGTGACAACTTTGATAGGCGTTGATTTACTTATAAACTGATAGGCTTTTAATTGAGCGCCTCTATCCCGATTGAGATGAAAAGAGACCCGCATTGAAAGGCTGCCGGATTCCCCTGAGCCTCAATACTGATTAGCCATCTCAGCGGTGAATAGTTCAAGGCATTTTAAACTTATTTTCTCAGCGCTCTGACACCATTTCTCTTTTATTTATCTTTCAGTCACCCCTCTTTTCTCCCACTTAAATAAAATAAATAATTGTCATTGTATGTAAATTAAATCGAGTTGACATCAATATAAAATGTCTGGACTAGTTTTTTTGTTCCCTTTTATTTGTCATTGTTGTTGGGGAGATAACAATGTGCCAGAGGCGAATGACGTTTTTTTTTACGATAGGTATAGAAGAAGTACGTTTGGATCTGTGAGGGAAAGTGGTTATTGTTCGCCTTTGCAGAGAATCCAGGACATTATGTTTCACTCAGTAATGTGAACCTTACATGTTGACGTGTGTTGGATAGCCGCTGACCCTGCTCGGAGTGACTTTGTTATGGGGAACTTTGCCTTCCACTAATAACTGTGTTCATATTGGCTATTCAAAATAATGTTAAATGCTCCATATAGCCTACTAAGCAACACAAGATTGCCATTTAAAAACACTTTCTGGTCACATTTCAAGCAATTCACACTATTACATTTAAATGTAATTTTAGCCATAACGTTTCCCATATCTAGGCTAAATGTAGGTAAGTCCATTACCAAGTAATGTCCATAAGCAGGAACATGAACATTACTAAAATATGATAGTTGACTCTGTTCGTCAATGAAACGATTTCTGACAGGTAGCCTAGTGGTTAGAGCGTCGGGTCAGTAACCGAAAGGTTGTTAGATCGAACCTCAGAGCTGGCAAGGTAAAAATCTGTCGTTCTGCCCCTGAACAAGGCAGTGTTCAGTAGGCCGTCATTGTAAATACGAGTTTGTTCTTAACTGACTTGCCTAGTTAAATAACATCAGAGCACCTAAACTCCATGGCGTGTTTAGTGCGGTTTTTGGGACACATTCCTCGTTTTGAAGTATTTGACAGGGAGGGAAAACGTTGAAAATGCTTAATTTATGCCGCGTTCACGTGCTAGTCTGAACTAGGAAACTCGGAAATGTCCTGCTTGTTAACTGGTTTGAACGCGGAACCTGTACAATTAACTACAACAGTTAGCAAGTCGGAAATGTCCGAGTTTCTTAGTTCAGACTAGCACGTGAACGAGGCATAAATCCAAGTGAATCTGCGACCAAGATGTGCCTTCGGTCGCTGTGTTTGAGGAGAACCTTGTAAAATGTGGTTAGTTTAGCCAAGTCAATATCTTCATTAATTTTCAAATACCGTCCTAAATTCCATGAAGACGTATGAATAAATCTGAAAAAGATGCATAGCGCTGTGCAGTCAGCATATTGTCGATGCGTATATACACATTTAATTTAACACGATAAAGATTGATTTCGTCCAAATTAAGTCTCTTTTCTTAGATGCATCTCTCTCTTTCCATGTGTCCCCTTTTCCCCATGCAACTATGCTCGCATGTAATCCGCTACAATAGCTGTCAAATCAAGGCAGGATTGACAGCCCCTGACAAATAACTGATTGATTGCGGTGGAGCAGAATTGACAGTTGACGGAGGGGTGGAGATAGACATAGAAGGGCAGTGTATATTATAGGCTACTGAAAACATGTGACATTCTCATCCCTCCATCACTGCATTGGTCTGTTCCTGTCAACGCTTGTCTGAATCGAGTTGAAGTGGTTGATCTTCTGGTTGTGGGATATAATTCACATTGGGAAATGTATGTGTAGACTAAGATACATGCTTGTGTTAAGATTCAAGATTCAATAGGCCAAAAGTGCTAAAAACAATGCTTATTAGTGCATTAGTCATTAGAAAACAAATGAATAACGATTTAATTTATTTTTATGAGTACATTTCCCATTATCCTAAGTATCATGTAGCTCATGTCTTCCAGTAATAACCATTACCACATCACCAACCTATTCATTTGCCAAATGCCTTCACTTGCGTCTATATACAGTACTTTTTCAGACGCTGAAAAATCTAAACAAGCCTTGCCCTGTCCTGCCTATAGGATGGTGAGAGCGCGCACAACAACCCAACTATTCCTCCCTACCTCTTCGCCCGCGCTGTAAAAATAGAGGATAACGTCACATCCCCTTGACCCTCCAATCACCTCAGGGTCCCATTTGATTGGAAGGCGGCAAAGGCTTTAATCTCGGACTAATTCAGATGCTTTTGAAGTGAGCATTTCTACCAGTTCGTACTTTGGGAGTATAGAGAGCGGACCTGCTGGGAGATACAGAACGCGCTATGCCTATGATGCAAGACGCAGCCTCGGATCCGCGATAACATCGCAATCACTCTCCTGTATCTTCTTCCTGCTTACCAGCCGCACCTTCTTATTTTCCTCTCACTATAAGGATTATTACACGCAATACCAACACTTTTTTTCTCTCCTGATTTTCGAGAGATGTTGTAATTGCTTTTCACCTTTCTTGATGAATTTGATAAATGCATTACCGACTAATTTCGTGAGAATTAGGACATGATCACATCGCCCTCGGTGTCTGCTCTGAGCAATAGTAATACTCATCTAGTCTGGGAGAGCATCGACTCTCGGAATAACATCAACAAGCCTTTTCTTCATTCCGTTCCCCCGTCGGACCATCTACGGCAAGCTAAGCGAGTTCCCATCAAGGTTTTGAGAATGCTTACGGCACGATCAGGACACATTTTGCACCCAGAGTATCTTCAACCGTTACCATCTACCCCGATTAGCCCTATTGAGGTAAGATTTAAAAAATCATTTAAAAAACAGCTGAACTAATAAGTTAAAGTTGATTGTTTTTGTTGTTTTGTAACCATTACAAATAGAAACGGTTCTCCCGGAATGTAGCACAGGAAACAGCATATAAATAACGATGTACTATATCGAAGTGTAGATGTGGGCTATTCTATTATAGAGCTCATTGATAAAATACATGTTTTATAAATGTAGGAAATGTTCATCGTTCTCTTAGAGCTTGGCTATTCTCTCGCGTAAAAGCTGCGCATTGCGCACTACTCTTTTATTTTGGGGTGGCGGCGGAGAAGGGCTCGGACATTCCGTTGCTGGATGCATTTCAATCAAAAGTCCTCTTGTTTGACTGTTTTTATATTTTTTCACTATTCAATTTGTAAATATCGGTATTGTTGTTTTCTCTACAGCTAGATGCCAAGAAGAGTCCATTGGCACTGCTGGCGCAGACATGCTCTCAAATCGGTAAACCAGACCCCCCTCCCTCTTCCAAACTCTCCTCGATTACATCTAATGGATCTAGTGACAAGGAATCCAAATCCGGTCCATTAAAAATGAGCGACATCGGTGTGGATGACAAATCTAGCTTCAAACCCTATTCGAAACCGTCCGATAAGAAGGACTCGTCCTCGGGCGTTTTGAGTGGAGAGAAGACTGGTTTCCGAGTACCGAGCGCCACCTGTCAGCCGTTCACGCCACGGACAGGCAGCCCCAACTCCAGCACTTCTGCCTCTCCCATGCCGTCTGAGGGGAAGTGTGGAGACAGGGAGGACAAGAAAGATTCAGATTGTAATAAAAATGGCACAACGGACGGATCTGGAACCACTAACAGCCACAGCAGGATAAGCGTGAGTTGCGGTGGAATTAACGTGGAGGTGAACCAGCACCAGGAGACGCCCGGGTCCAAAGCCCCGTCTTCGGAATCGTCCTCCATAACCTCCGCTTCCTCAGCTTCCGGACTGGGGTCAGGACTTGTAGCCCCGGTCTCTCCTTACAAACCTGGTCAGACAGTTTTTCCCCTGCCGCCTGCTGGCATGCACTACCCCGGGAGTTTAGGGGCCTACGCAGGTTATCCCCAACACTATCTCCCCCACGGCGGCAGCCTGGTTAACGCACAGCTGGCCAGCATGGGCTGCAGTAAAGCCGGATCCAGCCCACTGGCTGGGGCCTCTCCACCCTCCATCATGTCAGCCAGCCTGTGTAGAGACCCTTACTGCTTAAGTTACCATTGTGCCAGCCACTTAGCGGGCGCTGCCAGTGCCTCACAGCAGTGCCACGACAACGCGATGAAATCCGGGTACCACCACATGTACCCGACACACCTTTTGCACGGCATGCACTCCTCTCCGCAGTCGTTCAGTGGACACCCTTTGTACCCCTATGGTTTCATGCTCCCCAACGACCCACTTCCTCACGTCTGTAACTGGGTGTCTGCGAACGGACCCTGCGACAAGCGTTTCTCCTCTTCCGAGGAGCTGCTGATACACCTGCGGACGCACACCGCCTTCACCGGGGCGGAAAAGTTGATATCGGGTTACCCTAGTTCCTCATCTTTAGCGAGTGCTGCGGCTGCCGCTATGGCGTGCCACATGCACATGCCGCAGTCCGGAGGCCCTGGAAGCCCCGGGACACTGACCCTGAGGAGTCCGCATCACGCGTTGGGACTAAGCAGCCGTTACCATCCGTACTCCAAGAGCCCCCTGCCTACCGGAGCCCCTGTTCCCGTTCCCGCAGCTACCGGGCCATACTACTCCCCATATGCACTGTACGGCCAGAGACTCACCACAGCAACGGCGCTGGGATACCAGTGAAACACACTTGACTTTTGAAAAGTTTATAATGATAAAATGCAAATATAAAGACTTTTATATCAACGCTCCACCTATGGACAGGATCCGTGGACTGTATTTATTTATGTCGACTGAAAGCGGACGATAATAGCTACAAATTGAAGATATTTGAGAGACTCGAAGTGCATTATGTTTAAACTGAACTCTATAGGTAAAATGAAAACACACATGGTAGAATACTAATAAAATAGAGGTTTTCATTTCGATGTTCATTTGAAATTGATATGATTGTATTGTTCTTATTTAATGTTTCATTGAAAAGAAAATAATTGACATGCATGTTTGTTTCTTAAAATCCCAAATTGTCCACATTTAAAATTGCCGTTATTTTTCAGGTGTATACCAGGGAAAGAGAATTGGTATTTTTTTGTATGTATTCTGGAAAAATAAGAAACGATTCTGTTCCATATTTCCGTGTGCCTCCTTTTATGATAACAACAAGACCTACATTTTTAACATGCTATTTCATTAAACAGTTTCTGGTTTCTTTATGATTTTAAAGTGACATTATGAGATGTGCTGATCTGGGAAGTTAATCTTATTAACTGGTTGCCTATACAAACAACTGGAACGTTATTTACAGAGTAGGCTATGTTTTTTTAAATGTTCACTTTAAAGTGCACTTTATTTCTACAACATCTCTATAGAGTTTAATGTGATTTTTTTTTTAGCATGATACATTGTTTTTAAACTAAATCATTTGACTTAAGTTGAAACACTAGGCTATTTTAAAACTAAACAGACAACTTTGAAAACGAATGCAACTAAGATTGGACATTATTTCAACAATAGTGTATAGCTAGCTGAACGTCATGATTGAGTGTGTGAGCGCGCTGTGTGCAAGTGTGTCTGCATGTTCTAAAACGGGATGCATCCATCAAAGCATGTTAATAATTGTTGATTGACGATGAGTTTTGACATTATTGCTGTAGCGATTGGATTTAGAAGGTCATTTCCAAAAAGTATTGTTGGCTAAATATAGTTTTCAATATTTGAGGATGTAGAAAAATGTTGTCTCTTGACATTGCATGGTTAATAGTGATCCCCTCGAGCAACAAACAGACAACGCCTCATTTTGAAATGCGTTATCAAGGTATTTGTATTATATTCACGAGTCATTGAATATGTATTAATTATGAATATAGAGTATCCTACTAAAAACATACGGCAAAACTCTAGAAGGGAATAATAATATTGTATAGGATTACATAAGGAACATTGCGCATACTTGATTTTAGAATGTCTCTATAATCTATTTCCACTTTGGCCCCACTTCAATATAGTTGGTTGAAAATAACTGATGATTTTAGAGACATCCAGCTGGGTGCAGACGTCAATTTAACGTCGATTCCACATTGGTCAATGTCTTTTAATTGAAATCAAATCACATTTTATTGGTCACATACACATATTTAGCAGATGTTATTGCGGGTGCAGCGAAACGCTTGTGTTCCTAGCTCTTACGGTGCTGTAATATCTAATAATTCACAACAATACACACAAATCTAAAGTAAAATAATGGAATTAAGAAATATATAAATAATGATGTGGAAACAACGTTGATTAAAGCAGTGTGTGCCCAGTAGTGTAACATTGGTGTGTGATTCAGAAATTTGTAGGAGACCATTTCCAAATGCCATGATCTAGCCTATAGTTTAAACAAAGGATTATCACGCAAACTTTTAAATATACATCCGACTATATTCAGCTTTTTTAATTACAGTAGAGGCCCAACTAGCCTAATTTATACAAAAAAAATGTGTTGTTGGCTCATTCATTCCTTAGATCAAACAGGGTTGAAGTTTCGTGCACATTTTTGTTTCATATTGAAATTCATCAACAGCTGGCCTATAGGCCTAACTGTTCGCTGCTCTGTATACTGCCGTTTGCTATGTTAAATAAGGCCACACAATCTTAAATTGCATGGTTACAGACACACCATATTAGTCCAGTAATTAATCATGCCTTTATTGCATTCAGGCGAGAAAAAATGGTTGCCACATTTTTTTAAAGAAATACCTAGTCAAGCCAAAAGTTAGGTCTATTGCTTTTCACAGAATATTTCACACAAAATCTACAAAATGGCTGCGAAACGGGCCAATCCCCGAGATAACAATACCATTTTACAATCAAGAAATAGGCTATATTACTCAAATACCAATAGCTAATGGGTTAACCTTACAAGTCCAAAAGATTCATTCATGTTTTTAATTGCATAATTGGGAAACGTTGAATTGAAACACAGTGGAACTCAATCATTTAGCCTACTATAGTTCTGCTTGGTGCCATTGGTGTCAAACATCAACAGGATAACAGTAGGGTCCCACTAGACACACACTGGTTGAATCAACATTGTTTCCACGTCATGTTATTTCAATGAACCAACTTGGAATAGACCTTGAATTGACATCTGTGCCCAGTGGGGTGAAATCAGAAAAAGTGGGACACCTTTTGAGTTTCAGTCTTATGTACGTTTTTAGACATCTATTCAACATAGCCCAACACACAATACATTTCTGAAATAAATCCTCAACATGTTTCCTAATCACACAAAATTGAATCAAATTTCCAATGGGCTAGAATGAATGGCCTATCCCAGTTTATCTAACCTGCTGTCCCAGTTTCCCAAATGTGCACTGAAAATGTGGTTTTGGCTCAGTGTACACAAATGGGTGTGTCATGCTTTCTGTGAATATGATATCAACATTTGTCCTTTTTGTGTGATTAGGAAACATGTTGAGGATTTCAGAAATATATTATGTGTTGGGCTAATATGTTGAATAGATGTTGAAAAATGGGTTAGAGAAGACCGAAATGCAAAACGTGTCCCACACGTTCTGAATTCACCATATATTTTAGAAGTGAAATTGTTTTAATTGAATTAAATATACAGTAGCCTATAGCTTAAGGTCTTGTACCAGCCTTATTTATCAAACACAAATATGTTGTGTCTGAATATATAGTTGACAGGCCTTTACATATTTTCTTCCTGTTCTTAGCAGTCAGTGAAGCTAGCTGAAAATAGCTTCAAGCTAAAGCCAGATATTCTCCTCTATACAGGCACAAACTGGTGTGAGGCACAATGTCCCATTTCCTTCATTCTGTGTGAAAGACGAGATGTCACACAGTGGACGTGTCTGAAGTGACAGGCTAGAATAGAGCGCATCAGCCCTATAACAGGGAGCACTGCCACACAACGATCTATTGGCTTATCTGTCCGTCAAACGCTCAAGTGTTTCCACTTTGCATCTATAACTCATGAAAATACTATACTCTGGAAATGTTCTTGAATATGAATTAATGAATGAGTTATTTGTAAATGACTTTGACCTCTGAATGATAGCTACACTCATCCACCCTGTCATTGGTTATTTAGCTGAATACCGTCTCAGAGAGATCGCTCTCGTCTTGGTCCACCAGCAGCTATAGTCAAAACCAACTTCTCTGTTTGTTAATGTGTGTGTACATGTGTGAGTTTGTTTGTGTGTGTGTGTGTACACATGCGTGAATAAGTATGTGTGTGTGTGTGTGTGTGTGTGTGTGTGTGTGTCGGTCTGGAGGCCCACACACGTTCTAAACTGATGTAATGACGGTGAAAGGGAGCGATTTCCATTTTTACCCACATCATGGTGGCTGTGTGTGGAGGTCCCAGATGGAAGGCAATTTATCATGTGCCCCTCCCTTGGCCTGTCACTGGGGGAACAGGCAGGCACATGTGTGCATGAATTACCAGCACTACCCCCTTCCACTTGCTCACAGTGGGGAGAAGCCAACAAGCAGAGGAGAAAAAGGACTTAGCTACAGCATTAGTGCTTCATGCCAGTAGTACAATACAGAGGGAATGTACTAAGGCATAAAACTGTCTGGAAGGACTTTGAGATTGTAGGGAGGGAGAGAACAGTCGGATTATAGCACAGGGAGGATATTGTTAGGCGATATTGTAATATTTCTTTACCTTAAATATATGAAAGGTGATTAATAATCCATGGTTTTGTGTTGGCAAAACCACTCACACCGTTGTCTCAATGTGCATTAAAGTTTATAACAGAACAATCTGAAAATGTGAATTGATTGTTGTAAATGGGAGGTCGTTTTGGTGACAGACAGAGCAATGACAAAAAAACACACAGGTCACAGAGGAAGAGGTTAAGTGAGGTTCATTCCCTAAACTGTCCCAGTAAACATTTACTGGCTGGGGTCAAGGACATTGCCTTTACAAGGGAACACAGCCCTAACAGAGCAGGATTACTGTCTCATCTGTTAGCACAGCATGGTGAGAATGGAGAGCCTTTGCTGTTGATCTTTGAAGTGTCTGCATACCTATCGACTATGTATCGCCTATCTGTCGAATATCTATCGCCTACCTATTGCCTACGTATCGCTTGTCTATTGCCTATCTATCGTCTATCTATCACCTATCTATTCTGGTTTATGCAACAGACCAAGTATGTAACCTGGCTAGTTGAATGAGATACCACAATGGACAGTATTAGCCCACCGAGCCAAGCCTCTAAGAGCTAACAGATCTCGGCCAGACACGGTAACTCATCACACAAGCACAGTTCAGTGAACCAGTTCTGCTACACTTGCTCTGTCTTCTGAGATCTGTGGTTTTAAAAGAACAGGAGACATTTTAGTGTTCGGACTTATCAGTGATACTATACCATCTTTCACCTACCCACAATGCACGGGTGCAGGACATCTGGCAGGCAGGACATTTGGCCTTGGGAAACCCAGGACGTGAGTCACACACCTCACCCTGTAGTCAACCCTCTCTCCTGAATTACCCTCCATCTCTAAAGCTGTCATTAGTGGGTGTGTGACACAATATAAAGACACACCATTGTCTGCTATGGCAAGTCTATAGTTTGGGCAACAGCTGTGTCAATACAGGGGAAGCAGCTATAATGTTCAAGCCCCATTCCAGACATAAGTCAAAGAGCAATTATTCTCCTTTATGAGTGTGGTCTCTTTTAGGAGGGTAAGATGATAATTAAAGGCCTATCCTTGGAAAAACAGTAGGCTTACCCTACAACCATGATTATTATGCGGTTGTTTTGTTAGGTTTTAGATTGCATGGTTATGCTTGATGCATTTTGTGTTTTGGGCTTCATTTTGTGTTTTGGGCTTCATTTTGTGTTTTGGACAAGCACCACAGTTGTGTTTTAATGTCAAACAAACATCTCATAACTAGAGGTCGACCGATTATGATTTTTCAACGCAGATACCGATTATTGGAGGACCAAAAAAAGCCGATAGCGATTAATCGGTCGATTTCTTTTATTTATTTGTAATAATGACAATTACAACAATACTGAATGAACACTTATTTTAACTTAATATAATACATCAATAAAATCAATTTAGCCTCAAATATGTAATGAAACATGTTCAATTTGGTTTAAATAATGCAAAAACAAAGTGTTGGAGAAGAAAGTAAAAGTGCAATATGTGCCATGTAAGAAAGCTAGCGTTTAAGTTCCTTGCTCAGAACATGAGAACATATGAAAGCTGGTGGTTCCTTTTAACATGAGTCTTCAATATTCCCAGGTAAGAAGTTTTAGGTTGTAGTTATTATAGGAATTATAGGACTATTTCTCTCTATACCATTTGTATTTCATATACCTTTGACTATTGGATGTTCTTATAGGCACTTTAGTATTGCCAGTGTAACAGTATAGCTTCCGTCCCTCTCCTCGCTCCTCCCTGGGCTCGAACCAGGAACACAACGACAACAGCCACCCTCGAAGCAGCGTTACCCATAGCTCCACAAAAGCCGCGGCCCTTGCAGAGCAAGGCGAACAACTACTCCAAGTCTCAGAGCGAGTGACGTTTGAAACGCTATTAGCGCGCACCCCGCTAACTAGCTAGCCATTTCACTTCGGTTAGACCAGACTAATCTCGGGAGTTAATAGGCTTGAAGTCATAAACAGTGCAATGCTTGAAGCTTTGCGAAGAGCTGCTGGCAAACGCACGAAAGTGCGAGCCTGTTGGGGCCTACCATCGCTCAGTCAGACTGCTCTGTCAAATCATAGACTTAATTATAAAATAATAACACACAGAAATGCGAGCCTTAGGTCATTAATATGGTCGAATCCGGAAATTATCATCTCGAAAACAAAACGTTTATTCTTTCGGTGAAATACGGAACCGTTCCGTATCTAACGGGTGGCATCCATTAGTCTAAATATTCCTGTTACATTGCACAACCTTCAATGTTATGTCATAATTACGTAAAATTCTGGCAAATTATTTCGCAACTAGCCAGGCGGCCC
Source organism: Oncorhynchus mykiss (assembly GCF_057628025.1). NCBI lineage: Eukaryota > Metazoa > Chordata > Actinopteri > Salmoniformes > Salmonidae > Oncorhynchus > Oncorhynchus mykiss. The sequence goes on along the minus strand of NC_143022.1, from coordinate 85,646,126 downwards.
AAACTGTTGCATATACCCTGACTCTGCGTGCAATGAATTCAAGAGAAGTGACACAATTTCACCTGCTTAATATTGTCTGCCAACCTGGATTTCTTTTAGCTAAATATGCAGGTTTCAAAATATATACTTCTGTGTATTGATTTTAAGAAAGGCATTGATGTTTATGGTTAGGTACAGTTGTGCAACGATTGTGCTTTTTTCGCAAATGCGCTTTTGTTAAATCCTCATTATATGCAACACAGGACATGCTAGATAAACTAGTAATATCATCAACCATGTGTAGTTAACTAGTGATTATGATTGATTGTTTTTCATAAGATACGTTTAATGCTAGCTAGCAACTTACCTTGGCTTCTTACTGCATTCGCGTAACAGGCAGGCTCCTCGTGGAGTGCAATGTAAGGCAGGTGGTTAGAGCGTTGGACTAGTTAACTGTAAGGTTGCAAGATTGAATCCCCGAGCTGACAAGGTAAAAATCTGTTGTTCTGCCCCTGAACAAGGCAGTTAACCCACCGTTCCTAGGCCGTCATTGAAAATAAGAATGTGTTCTTAACTGACTGTGAGCCAGGCCTAATCACACAACATCAGTGCCCAACCACGCTAATGCTCTTGTGGCTGAATGGAAGCAATTCCGGCAGCAATGTTCCAATATCTAGTAAAAAGCCATACCAAAAGAGTGGAGGCTGTTATAGCAGCAAAGGGGGACCAAGTCCATATTAATGCCCATTAATTTGGAATGAGTTGTTTAACAAGCAGATGTCCACATACTGTTGGTCATGTAGTGTGTGTAATTTACGGCGAGGCTCCAACATGGCATGTACCTGTGTATTCTCATACCTTCACAGTGTAGTATAACACATGAAGGCCCGTGTACTAAAGGGTGTCACGCTAAAACCATCCTCTCACAGACACAGTGATTTATGACTGCGGGCGGAGGGCCGTTGAGATAGATATCCACAGCTTCTGTGATTGTAGTAATGAAGCCATAAAGGGCACAGCATGAAACTAAGCAGGGCTCCGGACTGCATCAAGCAAATTACATTATCACCCAGCGCTAACTGAATGTAACTAAATCCCCCAGAAGATAGAAATCAACATTGTCAATGGTCACACGTCATATCCATGAGTGCTAAAGCACCCCGTTCTGACAAGCTGATCTTAGAATGCAGATCTCCCAACTGAGAACTGTAATGCAGACCATTTCACCCTCTAAACAGACTGAGCTGAGAATCCATGCAGGAAACCCTCCTCCACATGCATGCAGACACACTTCCTTCAAATGTGATTTCCTCTCCTCATTGATTCACAACTGTAAAGTGCTCTCTCATCCAGGTAATATGTGAAAGTGGGGTGGCATCATCAAAGCTTTCGATTTACGCCACTCAAAAAACTCCCAACTCACTTGACCTGACACCTCGTGCTTTAGAAGGCCTTAATTGAGGTTACTGGCGTCCACTTTGGGATCTACACTATATCGTCGATATGCGGCTGTTTCACTTCACAGATAATTTACGCCCATAACAATAATGCACATTTTCCTGTTTCTGACTAATAATATTATATTAAAATCAGAGCCGCTTCTAGCCTTTTGGGGGTCCTAAGCAAAACATTTTAGTGGGCCCCCTCTTGACAGCAAAGATTACATTTTAAGTTTTTAAGTTAATTTCCTGCAATTCTACACATTTTGATGCAATTTTAAATACATTTGTTTTCCAGTTCTACACATTTTGCAATGGGGTGTAGAGAAAATGTGTAAATTTAAAAGCATAATTCAGGCATTAAAGCCCTGAATTATGCCATGTTATTGATATCTGAGTGAGAGTGACTAACAAAATCAATGGGGGCCCCCTGGAGGTTAGGGCCCCTGGGATATCTATGGTATTCTGCCATGATAGCTGGCTAGACTAATTTACCAATCAAAAAAGTGTATGCTGACATGGCTAATTGAGTGACTGTCAGTGATGACATAACAAGAGAAAAATTGCTGACATCTTTTTCTCTTCATTCTTCCATATCAATGAAGACCAAGGATGTGTTGTTGGGCTTTGATTCCATGATATCATCTAGATCAAATCAAATTTGATTTGTCAAATGCACTGAATACAACATATGTAGACCTTACTGTGTAATGCTTACTTACAAGTCCTTAACCAACAATGCAGTTCAAGAAATAGAGTTAAGAAAGTATGAAATAAAAAGTTACATAATAAAATAACAATGAAGCTATATACAGGGGGTACCGGTACTGAGTCAGTGTGCGGGGGTACAGGTTAGTCGAGGTAATTTGTACATGTAGGTAGGGGTAAAGTGACTATGCATAGATAATAAACAGCAAGTATCAGCAGTGTAAAAACAAATGGGGGGGGGGGGGGGGGGGGTGGTAAATGTAAATAGTCCATGTGGCCATTTGATTAATTGTTTAGCAGTCTTATGGCTTGGGGGTAGAAGCTGTTAAGGAGCTTTTTGGACCTAGACTTGGCTCTCCGGTACCAGACGTAGTCGTCGTTCAGTCACAACTCGTTGAAACATAAGATATTACAGTTTTTAATGTCCTGTTGGTAAGATAGTCTTGAACTGAGATCATCCAATTTATTTTCAGTAATTGCACGTTGGCCAATAGAACGGATGGTAGAGGCGGGTTACCCACTCGCTAACGAATTCTATCAAGGCACCCCGATCTCCGCCCCGTGTATTTCTGTCTTGTCTTCACGAGAATGATTGGGATTTGGGCCTGGTCACGGAGAAGCAGGATATCCTTAGCGTCGGACTCATTAAAGAAAAAATTAGTAATGATGTTATGATATCCAGAAGCCCTTTTGGGTCATAAGAGACGGTAGCAGCAACATTATGTATAAAATAGGTTAAAAACAATGCGAAAAAACACATAAAATAGCACAATTGGTTAGTAGCCCCGTCAGATTTTGAAATTATGCTTTACAGCCAAAGCAATCCAAGCGTTTGTGTAAGTTTATCGATCGCACGACAAAACATTAAGTACACTTAGCATCAGGTAACTTGGTCACGAAAATCAGAAAAGCAATCAAATTAATCGTTTACCTTTGATGATCTTCGGATGTTTTCACTCACGAGACTCCCAGTTACACAGCAAATGTTATTTTTGTTCCATAAAGATTATTTTTATATCCAAAATACCTCTGTTTGCTTGGCGCGTTATGTTCAGAAATCCACAAGAAAGAGAGGTCACGACAACGCAGACGAAAATTCCAAATGGTTTCCATAATGTCCATAGAAACATGTCAAAAGCTTTTTATAATCAATCCTCAGGTAGTTTTTAAAATATATAATCGATAATATATCAACCGCAAATGTCTTTCACAGTAGGAGAGGGAAAAGCAATACCTATCCAAACTCTGTTGCACGAGCAAAACTCATGTGACCACTTGACGCGATGTTATCGTTATGGCTAATTTTTCAAAATAAAAGCCTGAAACTATGTCTGAAGACTGTTGACACCTTGAGGAAGCGATAGGAAAAGGAATCTGGTTCATATCCCTTTAAATCCAGCAAAGGGAGGCTATGGAACATGGTTTTCAAAATAGAAGCCACTTCCTGTTTTGATTTTCCTCAGGGTTTCGCCTGCAACATCAGTTCTGTTATACTCACAGACAATATTTTGACTGTTTTGGAAACTTTAGAGTGTTTTCTACCCAATACTAATAATAATATGCATTTATTAGCAACTGAGACTGAGGAGCTGGCCATTTACAATGGGTACCTTTTTATCCAAGCTACTCAATACTGCCCCTGCAGCCATAAAACGTTAACAAACTATATTTTCGGCAAGTCGGTTAGGACATCTACTTTGTGCATGACACAAGTAAATTCCAACAATTGTTTACAGACAGATTATTTCACTTATCATTCACTGTATCACAATTCCAGTGGGTCAGAAGTTTACATAACAATTCCAGAAAATGATGTCATGGCTTTAGAAGCTTCTGATAGGCTAATTGACACAAGACCTCAGAAACAAAATTGTAGACCTCCACAAGTCTGGTTTATCATTGGGAGCAATTTCCAAACGCCTGAAGGTACCACGTTCATCTGTACAAACAATAGTGCGCAAGTATAATATTGAAGCAACATCTAATGACATCAGTCAGGAAGTTAAATCTTGGTCGCAAATGGGTCTTCCAAATGGACAATGAGCCCAAGCTTACTTCCAAAATTGTGGCAAAATGGCTTAAGGACAACAAAGTCAAGGTATTGGAGTGGCCATCACAAAGCCCTGACCTCAATCCTATGGAAAATTTGTGGGCAGATCTGAAAAAGCGTGTGCGAGCAAAGAGGCCTACAAACCTGACTCAGTTACACCAGCTCTGTCAGGAGGAATGGACCAAGATTCACCCAACTTATTGTGGGAAGCTTGTGGAAGGCTACCCAAAACGTTTGATCCAAGTTAAACAATTTAAAGGCAATGCTACCAAATACTAACTGAGTGTATGTAAACTTCTGACCCACTGGGAATGTGATGAAAGAAGTAAAAGCTGAAATAAATAATTATTATTCTGACATTTCACATACTTAAAATAAAGTGGTGATCCTAAATGACCTAAAACAGGGAATCTTTACTAGGATTAAATGTCAGGAATTGTGAAAAACTTCCGACCAACTGTATATCTTGTATCAAAGAGATTTACTGTTTTCTTTCCTGATCTGACAAATTCATAGTAACACATATTCTTCATTGTATTCCTCATTAGATGTATTTTTGTGATTAAAATATCTCATGCCGTTTTATTTGAGAATATTTAACTTTTTATGTAGCAAAGTCAGGTTATCTGTGTAATATTGACCACAACATGCTGCATGGGAATTGCCATTGCCTGGGCTGACGCTAAAAATTCTACTTCCTGATTCTCTCCAGAACGCTGTAGCAGGAACCAAGTATGAACGAAAGATTAAACAGAGCAGCAATATACAACAGCCAAGTGATTTATAAGAGCCATATTTATCAAGTTGATATAACCTATTCAACTATAACCAGCCGACACATTACTTTAGCGATTCATTCACGTCAGACTTCGAGACGACACACACACACACACACACACACACAACAACAACACTGCACAAACCTCCTTTCTCCCTACTCTCCAATGGATTCCAATAGAGACTTCTCAGAGGAAATAAGAGCAGGGAAGATGGGGGCATTTTTCAACTCATCCACATGCTGTAAGCGATGACGCTGCGATGTGTCACACATTGATCTGAGTCTGAGCACCGTATGAGGGAGCAGAGGGTATTAAACAGACTAATGGGGCTGACTGGGAGACAAATATGGCCAGACACACAGCTATACATACAGTCCCAGGAAATACCAAGCTACGCATCCCTTTTACAGCTCTAATGTATGAAATTGAAGCTAAAATGACCTACTTCCTGTTGTGGTTGGTGGTGCATGTTTGTGTGTGGAGAGACAATATAGTAGCCACATAATAGGAGGTCATAACATGCTAAGCTAGCAGGTGGTAATGCATTACAATAAAGCAATTACCTATTTGGAGGAACATGTTGACTGCATGAGGAAGAGTTTAGTTGTGGGAAGGATGTGATGTCTTCCATGCTGTGGTGTAAAGTATTTCAAAGTACTACTTAAGTAGTTTTTTTGGGTATCTGTACTTTACTATTTATATTTTTGATTGCTTTACTTTTACTTCTACATATGTTAAGAAAATATTGTACTTTTTAATCCTTACATTTTCCTTGACACCCAAAAGTACTCGTTACATTTCGATTGCTTTGCAGGACAGGAAAATAGTCCAATTCACACACTTATCAACCAAACATCCCTGATCACCCTTACTGCCTCTGATCTGGTGGACTCACCAAACACACATGCTTTGTTTGTAAATGATGTCTGAATGTTGGAAGGTGCCCGTTGCTTTCCGTAAATTAAAAATACAAGACAATGGTGCCATCTGGTTTGCTTAATATAAGGAATTCGAAATTATTTGTACTTTTACTTTTGATACTTAAGTATATTTTAAAACAAATACTTTCAAACTTTTACTCAAGTATATTTTACTGGGTGACTTACTTTTACTTGAGTCATTTTCTATTAAGGTATCTTTACTTTTACTCAAGTACAGTACTTTTTCCACCACTGCTTCCATGTAATGTAATAGAGTTTCTGTCATATATAAAAAGGAACTACATGTAAATGCAATACTTTCCAGACAGAATAGAGAAACTTTTATCGCGATACACATACTCCAGTAGATAGATGAATGACAAAAGTTACTGGTGAATGTATAAATAATTACATCGAGCCTCACTGAGTAACAGGGTGGTTGGTGTTTTGGAGATGTACACATTGTCATAGTTAAATCACTATAGTTCAGATAAAGATAACGCTTGGGACTATCCAACATTGAGCGAATATTGACTTTGTTCTTATTATTGTTATTTGTAAAACGCCCAGCTTCAGTCAGCTGATTCTAGCCATCCCTTCTGGTTAGTTCTAGTCGGGCAGCTTCAGTCAGCTGATTCTAGCCATCCCTTCTGGTTAGTTCTAGTCGGGCAGCTTCAGTCAGCTGATTCTAGCCATCCCTTCTGGTTAGTTCTAGTCGGGCAGCTTCAGTCAGCTGATTCTAGCCATCCCTTCTGGTTAGTTCTAGTCGGGCAGCTTCAGTCAGCTGATTCTAGCCATCCCTTCTGGTTAGTTCTAGTCGGGCAGCTTCAGTCAGCTGATTCTAGCCATCCCTTCTGGTTAGTTCTAGTCGGGCAGCTTCAGTCAGCTGATTCTAGCCATCCCTTCTGGTTAGTTCTAGTCGGGCAGCTTCAGTCAGCTGATTCTAGCCATCCCTTCTGGTTAGTTCTAGTCGGGCAGCTTCAGTCAGCTGATTCTAGCCATCCCTTCTGGTTAGTTCTAGTCGGGCAGCTTCAGTCAGCTGATTCTAGCCATCCCTTCTGGTTAGTTCTAGTCGGGCAGCTTCAGTCAGCTGATTCTAGCCATCCCTTCTGGTTAGTTCTAGTCGGGCAGCTTCAGTCAGCTGATTCTAGCCATCCCTTCTGGTTAGTTCTAGTCGGGCAGCTTCAGTCAGCTGATTCTAGCCATCCCTTCTGGTTAGTTCTAGTCGGTCAGCTTCAGTCAGCTGATTCTAGCCATCCCTTCTGATTAGTTCTAGTCGGGCAGCTTCAGTCAGCTGATTCTAGCCATCCCTTCTGGTTAGTTCTAGTCGGGCAGCTTCAGTCAGCTGATTCTAGCCATCCCTTCTGATTAGTTCTAGTCGGGCAGCTTCAGTCAGCTGATTCTAGCCATCCCTTCTGGTTAGTTCTAGTCGGGCAGCTTCAGTCAGCTGATTCTAGCCATCCCTTCTGGTTAGTTCTAGTCGGGCAGCTTCAGTCAGCTGATTCTAGCCATCCCTTCTGATTAGTTCTAGTCGGGCAGCTTCAGTCAGCTGATTCTAGCCATCCCTTCTGGTTAGTTCTAGTCGGTCAGCTTCAGTCAGCTGATTCTAGCCATCCCTTCTGATTAGTTCTAGTCGGGCAGCTTCAGTCAGCTGATTCTAGCCATCCCTTCTGGTTAGTTCTAGTCGGGCAGCTTCAGTCAGCTGATTCTAGCCATCCCTTCTGATTAGTTCTAGTCGGGCAGCTTAGTCTCCCTTTCAGAGGACCCCCACTTTTGTTAGTGTCTTATTGGTAAGGTCACACCAAATACTTATCACCACATCTCGTTCCGCCTATCAGTTGCCTTGATTCCCGGGACTTCCGTTTCAGTTAGTCTATGACCCCAGCACACTGTGTGGTCAGAAGCGTGCTTTCCCCATCCTGATGAGCACTTCCACAGTTTACCCTCCTGCTGAGGTTTCCTCCTGTGGACTGAATCCCTGTGTGTCTGATATTTAATTGTGCGTGCATCCATTAAACTCCCCTTAGCCTGGACATCCGCCTCATCCTTGTTCTGACTGGACATTGTGTAGTAGTTTCTACCGATCTTAAGCCAGCACCTAAGGTTTCTTATTACATTCATGGTTCTTCGATTCATTACAACCCTACCCCTATTTTTCAGTTATTATTATTTTTGTTGTTATTGCTATTATTTTTTATAAAATGTTTCTTCTTCCTCCAGCTCCTGTGGCACATCTGGATGTCACAGGCCACACTGTGGGTTTACTGTCACAGCTCAAACACCTGTCCCCCCTGAAGCCTCCACAGATCTGACAGTGAGATGTCTGTCGCCCCCATGGCACTGGCTCATCTGGTGATCACCGGGCTCTAGTAATTCCTGCACACGAAGAGCCCAAAGCAATGGATCTCAGAATGTGAGTTGACCAAAGGTCTCTCTCTCTCTGTCTCTTTCTTTCTCTCTCTCTCTCTCTCTCTCTCTCTCTCTCTCTCTCTCTCTCTCTCTCCATTTCTTTCTTTTTCTCAGTGGAAACTATCTGTTCTATGGAAGTGCAGCTCCACCCATGTCAATGTACCATGACCTCCCACAGAAGTAGTGTTGTTATCCATCCCTCTGTAGTGTACAACCCTTCAGTTAGTCAGCCAGCCAGCCCTTCACACCAGATGCTCTCCACTGTCTGGCTGTGAGCTGTTATTGTCCGTGGCTGTGGACACAGTAAACATTTGATGAAGTGAGACCGGGCCAGAGTAAGGCATTTAGACTAACAGGTCCAGAGCGACTCGGCACAGAGGGAGATGTCATCACTGTCATCATCTTAGGTAAGTTGCTGTAATGACCTGTAGTTGCTATGGTAACTAGAATGTTTTTGCAAAGCTGTTTTATAAGATAAGACTACATAAACCAATGATTTGATTGGAATGAAAGGAAAACATTGTATTTGTATAGTTCCATGTTGCTACAGCAATGAATTGAAAATCCACCTAAATGCATGGTATAGGTGGAAGGTCATGTCAGTGTGGCCATTTTTGTGTTATGGGTTGTAGTTAGTGCTTGATGAAGGCCAATCTGGTGGCAGGGCTCTGAGGTGAACTCAACGGCTCCCCCTATGGACAACAGCATGTAGATCAGTGTGTATCTCTTGCAGCCGAGACACAGTGACACATGACTTCGATTAAATGGAGTTGGATTGAATGTAGTATATAGTATCATAAACTATTACACACACACACACACACACACACACACACACACACACACACACACACACACACACACACACACACACACACACACACACACACACACACACACACACACACACACACAGTCATTAACGTTGAAGACAAGTGAAGAGGTCATGTGAAATATATTACAACAATCGCATTTTGACCGATGAGATAATGTGTGTGATGTTATGACTTGGGCATTTGCTGTGACATGAACATTAGACGTGAACATGAAAAGATATCCAGTATTTAACAGGTATCGCATTTCCATCAGGCTAGGGGGAACTTCTTTCAGTCAAATAGAAGTGTGTGTCGACACGCTGACGCTGAAGAACAGAAGCTGAAGACAGGATTCAGGAATAACTCTCATTGACAGGGTTTCCCCAACTCGGTCCTGCCCCTCCACAATGTGGAGTGACATTGATTTCCATCCACCGCTGCTGCTTCCAGGAGACTGATTCTCTGCCTCCATTGTACAAAATTCCCTAAATGGATCATTCATAATCAGTCTCGATAAAGTAGCCATGAGTGAACTGTACTGTACAGTATAGTGGAGGGACTGGATGTTAAATGCCTTGCTTTCAGCACCAAGTGTGAATGGCCTCTCTGAATGCATTTTTCACCCCAGCATATACCATGTTCAGTACAAGTACACACATGGTGATTTATGGGCCTCTTTCAGCTAAATAATTTACAGTGATATGGGTCTCTGGGCTTTTAATGGTTGTTGCATGGGACTGCATGCTTTTAAAATGTTCCACAGGCCTAGGGTGGAGATAGATAGCAGCTAGGGCCTCTGGACTGATTAATAATCTGCTCAATATTTCACAACAAACCCAGTCCATGAAAGAGTACACATGCCAGTACAGAAGAGCCCTGAGAGAGAGAATGTGTGTGTGTGTGTGTGTGTGTGTGTGCGCGCGCATCCATCTTAAATGTGTGTGTCTGCACGTGTGTACACTTTCATTCGTGCAGATCTCCAAAGGTAACCAGCTTCACCTTAAGTGGCGTGTGCGGAAAAAATAAATATGTTTTAATATTTGATGCATGATTTTACCTTCAGTGTTCACGAGGAAAACCCATTCAAAATATAAAAGGAGCTGTTTTCACCAAATGTTTGTTTTTGTCAGTCTAAATGCCAGTTCAAAGAGAAACACGGTCCGTACTCGGCACTCCACTCTGTGGTCAGTAAACATGCAGCTATTATATTATATATTTACCAAGTCCTTTAAACTTCATTTTACAGATACCACCAATCAAAAGGCATTGTTGTGTTGTGAGATATTATTCTGGGCTAATATTTAACATCTCTGGCCGGCCGTCAGATATAGAGTACAGCCTTTAGAACAGTAGGTATCATATATACTGCCGATTAATCAAAGCACTGTTGACTGTGTGGAACACCTGTTGATATGACCAGAGACGATAAGAAATGTCCCACTCATTCATCTGATGAATGCAACTCCACTTACCACATCTTATTCTCATCCCACGGTTGATTGCATTGAGTTCTATGACTGAATGTCATTAGTTATCATGGTATTTGTTCTCTGTAGACAGCTGAAAGCAGCAAGGGTTGCTTCTGCGTGCTTAGCCCAGTTCTCTTATCAAAGAGGTTCAAGCAAACGCTTCGACAGGTTGAGTGCCTGCATGCTTTTAGCCAGATTGTTGGAGACGATAAATAATATTTCCTTGTTCTCGTTACCTTCACGGGATAATAGATGTGACAGCTGAAAGCGAACGTGGGGTTGACAAGGAAGTTCGATGGCAGGATGCAAAATGGGCTTTGGAATCTGTGAACTTCAAAGCTGTAATCGTTAATTCTAGCCCTGTGCTCTGTCATAGCTATAGAACCTCATGGTAAAGTGCTGTACCGCCAGTGTGTTGTCAACGTGAGGCTTTCAAATTTAGATTTGTTACATTTGAGGAAAGAGGCAGTATCACACACCACAATGAAGCTGATAGGGTATTGCACTTCTTTTCAGGCATTTCTTCAACTTTCTAGATGGGTTAGCTGACAACGTCACGAAAACAATGTGCACGCTTCAATAGGGCAGAAGTCTGTGAGTTGCTGTGATTCTGGGTGGCCAGACAGCTAGCAACAATGACACGATGCTGCCATGTGGGGAATCTTAAGTGAATCCTTTCAGCTAGTTTCATCTTGTTCTTGATACCATGTCTTGTTTTGAGGTGTTTTGACTGATTTCATGTCATTGCTAATATGGTTCAAATTCGCTAACTAGATAGCCAACAACTAAAAGGATGTATTTCAGAGACAACAAGTGTTCATTGTGCAAATGTATTTATGTGTTCAATAAACATTGGCGACTAAATATAGTTTACATGTTGTCAACAATCTAACTCCGTCTGTTTTGCCCTATAGTTGCGAACAAATCGGTTTTGTTGCTGAACAACTAACCAGTCTCTAGACAAGTTAGTAAGTCACCATCCAAATGTTATTGAGACTTTCATGGCCTTCACCACTAAGCTAACCCCTTCTGTTTTGCCCTATAGTTGCTGAACAACCAGCCTTTCTATAGACACTTACAATTCAACACCAATGCCTAATTCTGGGCATGTCTTTTTGAAGAGCTATCCGTTGTAATATTGATAGCAGTGACTACCAGGCAGGATACAGGCCAGTTTAAGTGGGGTCTCTTGATCAAAGGAGAAATCCGGAGGTCTTTGTCTTCCCTGATAGATATATGAACAATGATCAGTGTCTCATGGTGTTATGTCCATCATCACCCTAATATTGAGCAGCAATATAAGGTATATGGTTGTGACGCAAAGCCATTGCAGTGCATCTCTGTCTCTCATGTGAGCAGAATAATAATACCAATAGGAGGTCCAGATGAAAGCACATCATGTAACCATAATCTAATTTGTTTTCTGCCTCGCAAAGTCGGTCTCCCTGACACGTCCTCGGGTTTTGTGTTCCCGTACTTTATACATTTTACATGCGAATCCTGTTCACACATTCTACTCTTCTCACACCACTAGCATGTGCCTGTCATATAACATAATAATATAATAATAATATACCTGTCTTGTTTTAATAAGCACACAGTGGAAGGTTCTCTGACACACCAGTCAGTCTTTGCTTCAATTAAGTTGTAGAGATCTGTTTTTGTGTGTCATATTTTTTTCTTATATCCAAGTGACAACCACTCCTTGTTCCTCACATATCAGCTCTTGTCTAACACATATTTCTTCACAGTTCTCTTATTCTATGTGGTGTGTTGATAATTTTTTCCTACCCATTGTCTATTCAGCTACATGTTCGCTATGATAACTCCAACAGTGGTCGAACCTAACTACTATAGATCCAATTTCTATACATTGGAAGCTTTTCGCTGTTGAATTAGTCTCTTCGGAGGAAAGCCTGGTTTCTCTCCACAGCAGTGTGCAGTTTGCATATCACATGCTTAGCGGTGGTTCCCGGGGCTATATTTATGGAGGCTAACTGTATCCCCTTTCATTGAAACTCAAGCCAATGAGGAGATTTTTTTTCTTCTCATGAGAGACTGCCATTTACAAGCAGTCTTAATGGGGTGCTGGACCAGGGACCACTAACAGACAACTTGTTAATAACACACATCTACTACAAACCAGTTTGTCTTTATATGACACAAACCACCACACACTACTGGGCTAGAACAGGAGTTTCTGATAGCTACAGGGGTCACCTGCTGTATGCCTGGAAAGGTCAAATAAAAGACTTAACCCTCTGGGTAATATACTTAGAGCTGGTGTGAGGTAGAGTGAAGGGAAACGATGAACAGGTAAAGCCTTGTGTGCTTGATATTTCAGACCGTTGTTGGCAGTGGGCTCTATCCCTGTATATTGTATCCTGTATGAAACTCAGTCTATAGCCTACCTACAGTAAGAAGGGTGCACCTAATCAGCCAAACTAGTTCAGACCTCAGCCACGACTTACAGGGCTCCTATATCTATGTATACCTATTACCTACTGTACACATGAAAAATACCACTAAACTCAAACTTGAAATTTCAACCAACATCTTTGGAGTTGAAGCCATTGGCTTGAAACCATCCAAATAAATCTTTCTTCATTGTTTACCTAATGTCAAACATCCTACATGGTAAGAATTGACCTTCAGTCTGCATAGTTATGGTTCTGCTTGTATGAAGTGACAGAGCCAGTTGATGTATGACCTAAATCAAGTGCAAATCTAAGTGGGACAAAACACTGCTGCTATTATCTCTCCTATGTAATATGTAAAACCCTCTGCTCTAATCTGAAGCCAATCTCATGTGTCCTCTGTCACTGGGCAGGTCACCATAAAACACAGACTCTGACAGCTAAATTACACCTCCCATGATAACCTTTCCCTGCCCTCTTATTAGAGGTGGCAGCCAACGGCTGTAGTACAGGGTTAATGGAATGCAAACCAAGGTAAGGGGATCGACTGTCCGCCATGTGAGTATGTCCGAAAATAAGATATCACAGAGAGGATTGACATTTCACTTTTTCTGTTGTTTCATCTCAGGCTCATTCACATACGGTATGTTGTCACAAATCAAATATTGTATTGCCACTAATTTGTCAGTGTGTGTGCGTAAAACACTCCTTCATGTTATGAACAGGTTACTTCATACGTTACGAACACATTATATCATTTATTTTATTTGTATTTATTTATTTGTATTTATTTAACTAGGCAAGTCAGTTAAGAACAAATTCTTATTTACAACAACGGCCTACTCCGGCCAAACCCGGACGACGCTGGGCCAATTGTGTACCACCTTATGGGACTCCCAATCACAGCCGGATGTGATACAGCCTGGATTCGAACCAGGGACAGTAGCTGCAGTGCCTTAGACCGCAGCGCCACTCTGGAGCCCATACATTACGAACGCCTCACTCTATACATTACAAACACGTTACATCATACGTTACAAACACGTTACATCATACATTACGAACACGTTACTTCATACGTTACAAACACGTTACTTCGTACGTTACAAACACGTTACATCATACATTACGAACACGTTACATCATACGTTACAAACACGTTACATCATACATTACGAACACGTTACTTCATACGTTACAAACACGTTACTTCGTACGTTACAAACACGTTACTTCGTACGTTACAAACACGTTACTTCATACGTTACAAACACGTTACATCATACATTACGAACACGTTACTTCATACATTACGAACACGTTACTTCATACGTTACAAACACGTTACTTCATACATTACAAACACGTTACTTCATACGTTACAAACACGTTACTTCATACATTACGAACACGTTACTTCATACGTTACAAACACGTTACTTCATACGTTACAAACACGTTACTTCGTACGTTACAAACACGTTACTTCGTACGTTACAAACACGTTACTTCATACGTTACGAACACGTTACTTCATACGTTACAAACACGTTACTTCATACGTTACAAACACGTTACATCATACATTACGAACAGGTTACTTCATACGTTACAAACACGTTACTTCATACGTTACAAACACGTTACATCATACATTACGAACACGTTACTTCATACGTTACAAACACGTTACTTCATACATTACAAACACGTTACTTCATACGTTACAAACACGTTACTTCATACGTTACAAACACGTTACTTCATACGTTACAAACACGTTACTTCATACGTTACAAACACGTTACATCATACATTACGAACAGGTTACTTCATACGTTATAAACACGTTACTTCATACGTTACAAACACGTTACATCATACATTACGAACACGTTACTTCATACATTACGAACACGTTACTTCATACATTACAAACACGTTACTTCATACGTTACAAACACGTTACTTCGTACGTCACAAACACGTTACTTCATACATTACAAACACGTTACTTCGTACGTTACAAACACGTTACTTCATACGTTACAAACACGTTACTTCATACGTTACAAACACGTTACTTCATACGTTACAAACACGTTACTTCGTACGTTACAAACACGTTACTTCATACGTTACGAACACGTTACTTCATACGTTACAAACACGTTACTTCATACGTTACAAACACGTTACTTCATACGTTACGAACACGTTACTTCATACGTTACAAACACGTTACTTCATACGTTACAAACACGTTACTTCATACATTACAAACACGTTACTTCATACTTTACAAACACGTTACTTCGTACGTTACAAACACGTTACTTCGTACGTTACAAACACGTTACTTCATACGTTACAAACACGTTACGTCGTACGTTACAAACACGTTACTTCGTACGTTACAAACACGTTACTTCGTACGTTACAAACACGTTACTTCGTACGTTACAAACACGTTACTTCGTACGTTACAAACACGTTACATCATACGTTACAAACACGTTACTTCATACGTTACAAACACGTTACTTCGTACGTTACAAACACGTTACTTCGTACGTTACAAACACGTTACTTCATACGTTACAAACACGTTACTTCATACGTTACAAACACGTTACATCATACATTACAAACACGCTACTTCATACGTTACAAACACGTTACTTCATACGTTACAAACACGTTACATCATACATTACGAACACGTTACTTCGTACGTTACAAACACGTTACTTCATACGTTACAAACACGTTACTTCGTACGTTACAAACACGTTACTTCATACGTTACAAACACGTTACTTCATACGTTACAAACACGTTACATCATACATTACGAACACGTTACTTCATACGTTACAAACACGTTACATCATACATTACAAACACGCTACTTCATACATTACAAACACGTTACTTCATACGTTACAAACACGTTACTTCGTACGTTACAAACACGTTACATCATACGTTACAAACACATTACTTCATACGTTACAAACACGTTACTTCGTACGTTACAAACACGTTACTTCGTACGTTACAAACACGTTACTTCATACGTTACAAACACGTTACTTCATACGTTACAAACACGTTACATCATACATTACGAACACGTTACTTCATACGTTACAAACACGTTACTTCATACGTTACAAACACGTTACTTCGTACGTTACAAACACGTTACTTCATACATTACAAACACGTTACTTCATACGTTACAAACACGTTACATCATACATTACGAACACGTTACTTCATACGTTACAAACACGTTACATCATACATTACAAACACGCTACTTCATACATTACAAACACGTTACTTCATACGTTACAAACACGTTACTTCATACATTACAAACACGTTACTTCATACGTTACAAACACGTTACTTCATACGTTACGAACACGTTACATCATACATTACAAACACGCTACTTCATACGTTACAAACACGTTACATCATACATTACAAACACGTTACTTCGTACGTTACAAACACGTTACATCATACATTACGAACACGTTACTTCATACGTTACAAACACGTTACATCATACATTACGAACACGTTACTTCGTACGTTACAAACACGTTACTTCATACGTTACAAACACGCTACTTCATACGTTATGAATGCGTTACTCTGTACATTACGAACACGTTACGATGCATTGCTCCTTACGCTACGAACGCGTTACTCTGTACGTTACGAAACTCTTTACTCTATATTTTACGAACGCGTTAGAAACGCGTTTCTCCTTACGTTACGAACGCGTTACTCTATAAGTTACGAAACGCGTTACTCCGTACGTTACGAACGCGTTGCTTCATACGTTATGAACATGTTCCTTGTAAGACCTTTAGCTCCACAAAGCCCTGTGAGGCTGTCTGCAGGCTGAAACAACGTGTGGCTGTAACACAGAGTGGAGTCTCTCCTCTCATGTGATTGCCTTCTGTTTCATAAAAGGGATTAAAAGGATTTATTGAAAATCAGATCTCAGGTTATGGGCCCTGGTTGACAGTGACAGAAAAATCTAGAATTTACTGTCTGCTTTTACAGCCGGATTTCAGGATTAAGTGTTGAGGGACATGACGGCAAGTTAGCAGTTATAAACCTGTCCCCCATATAAATTACCTAATCAGGAGATCCCAGCGGTTTTATATATTGAAGCACTCATTCGTCTTCAAGGGCCTGTGTGTGCATATAAACCCACAACGACCAGCATATACCTCACAGTGGAAAGGGGTCTCGTCGTTGTTTACAGAGTAAGAGGGAAATGGGTGACTTTTTGCATGCTCAATCAACTGTGAAATGTCCATTTAATCATCGGTAGAAACTCCCTTGGTTTATTTGTGCGGCTGTGAGGATTTACAGTACCCAACATCTCCTGTATTAATCATGACTTCATCACTCACGCCCACAGATTGACAGGTTGCATAAACCACCTCACTGTATTGTAGTACTGCCTTGTGGATGGAGGGTGTGCGTGCGTGCGTGCTACTGCAGTAGCTAGGGAAAAACCTGAACTTTTATTCACTCACCCCTCACTCTGTCCAGTAGGAATATTGAGTTATAGTGACACAGATTTCATTCTACTGCTCTGAGGGCTTGATGGGTTGTGAAATAGACTTTCGTCTAGGGAGGAGACAAAAAAAAGTCACTCACATGGACCTTTGCCTTTAAAGAATTCTAAGATTGATCCTATTTTTAAAGGGAAACAAAGACCAGAATAAACATTAAACGTACAAATGCCACAACAAAGATTCCATTCAATTGAATCATCAAATCATTTATAAATGATTTATAAATCCCTTTTTACATCAGCAGACTGAGCTGTTCTGTAAATGACCACAACCTGTGTGTGAGGGTATTCTGTATCCTCAAATAAATCAATGTCAAAATAGTGTGACAAAAAGGAAATGATTTGACTCCTGACTTTTGCAAACTTTTCACGCACGAATATCCCAGCTGTCCCACAACAACAACATTTCTGAGTGGTATGCACCTTGCAGATATGGTACTGAGTGGTATGCACCTTGCAGATATGGTACTGAGTGGTAGCATCTTGCAGATATGGTACTGAGTGGTATGCACCTTGCAGATATGGTACTGAGTGGTGTGTACCTTGCAGATATGGTACTGAGTGGTAGGCACCTTGCAGATATGGTACTGAGTGGTATGCACCTTGCAGATATGGTACTGAGGGGTATGCACCTTGCAGATATGGTACTGAGTGGTAGGCACCTTGCAGATATGGTACTGAGTGGTATGCACCTTGCAGATATGGTACTGAGTGGTATGCACCTTGCAGATATGGTACTGAGTGGTATGCACCTTGCAGATATGGTACTGAGTGGTATGCACCTTGCAGATATGGTACTGAGTGGTAGGCACCTTGCAGATATGGTACTGAGTGGTAGGCATCTTGCAGATATGGTACTGAGTGGTATGCACCTTGCAGATATGGTACTGAGTGGTATGCACCTTGCAGATATGGTACTGAGTGATATGCACCTTGCAGATATGGTACTGAGTGGTAGGCACCTTGCAGATATGGTACTGAGTGGTAAGCACCTTGCAGATATGGTACTGAGTGTTATGAACCTTGCAGATATGGTACTGAGTGGTATGCACCTTGCAGATATGGTACTGAGTGGTATGCACCTTGCAGATATGGTACTGAGTGGTAGGCACCTTGCAGATATGGTACTGCAGCATCCCTACTTTCAATGTCCCCCACTTCACTACCTAGTTTAGCATATATATTAGTATGCAAAACACTTTACCATCAACAATGAATCCTTGATAAAAGAGTGAAGTGTAACTATCACTGTGGATGACGAGCACGTTAAACAAGACGAATGGGTCAGGTGCCCATTTACATTCTCATCCATTTTTATGACAGCCATGAAGTGAACTTGATGTATCACTAACAAGATAAATGTCAGACATAAAGCCTTGGCAGCTCTGACTTTAAACAGTCTTTCATTGGATGTCACTCTCTTTTACTTTTTACAATGGCACACTGTCAGTCTGTCTGTCTGTATTCACAGTCTTGCACTTAAACACTTAAAAGTATTCACGCACACGCGCGTACATACGTACGCAAACACAGACACAGTGGATGCAAGTCTCTCTCCTGCTCTCTCAATAGGTTTACCACTTGCGTTAGTTGAATGTCACGACGGAAACATTCCTACAGATGAATCAGTCTCTGACAGACAGTCAGGTAGACAGACACTTTTACCCACCTAGATGTCAGATAAAACATTTTCACATCCGTGTGCATGTTGGGACTGAGTGTAAGGATCCTCGTGCAGGCCTCAGTAGCACCGTAGTAGCACTATGATCATTTACCAACGGCCATTTGGTCACAGGTGAGCGAGGGGTGTTACACAGTCTGAATGGTGTAGTACCTGTTCCAGGTAAATTACAATTTTATTTTACGGTATAATTGAAATATTGTACTTTTGGTTGAACCACTGAACTAGAGTGGACCTGAGAAAGGAACTGGTGCCTCTAGAACAGTGGTATTCAAACTTTTTCAGCGGGAACCCAGTTTTTTTCCGCAAGAATTTCTGGGTATCCCATTTTTTCCCCATAAATTTCTTTCGACCCCATTTCAAATCTAATGACAAAACCTTAAAATCGGTACATTTAGATTTTTACATCAACAAATAACCTTCAATTTATTACATTTTCATTTTTTATCAAAATGAAAAGAAACCAATAAATATTTACTCAATAGAATTGTATTTTTTCAAATAATCTTTCTCCAGCACATTTGCATATTGTTCAATACAATAATCTGTCCTCTTACTTTTTGTTCCACTGCTCTAGAATCACCCTCCCTTGACATCAGTTTGCTTACTGGGCCTGACTCGGCTGTGGTTAGTTAGATGATTGACTCAAAGGTTTATTTAAAAACTATATATATATTTCATCTTTATTTAACCAGGTAGGCCAGTTGAGAACAAGTTCTCATTTACAACTGAAGCAAAGCAATGCCACAAAAACAACACAGAGTTACACATGAGATAGACAAACGTACAGTCAATAACACAATTACATATACCGTTTAGCATGACCCATGCACACTCAGGCAAACACATTATCAATGTGTGTGTGTGTGTGTGTGAGAGCTTTGTTTAAGAGGCGGTGAAGTCATATTTTGTCAGGTGGCCAAGCGAGTCGGGTAGGGGGGGACAAGAAGTAGAACAAAGGGCCTTTGTTTAGGCATCCAGGATGAGGCCTGTAATTAACACCGTGATGGCCGCCGCCGGCCGTGAGACGAGAGGGAGAGAGAATGAAAATGAAAGGGGAGGGAGGGAGGGACCCAACCCATCATGGAAACCCCTACTCCTGTTTTGTGGGCTGGGCTTACCTACGGTGCTGTAGTGGAGGGGGTTGAGAGCTTCAGGTTCCTCGGCTGGGCTTACCTACGGTGCTGTAGTGGAGAGGGTTGAGAGCTTCAGGTTCCTCGGCTGGGCTTACCTACGGTGCTGTAGTGGAGAGGGTTGAGAGCTTCAAGTTCCTCGGTGTCCACTTCGCTAAGGAATTAACACGGTCCACACACACCCACACAGTTGTGAAGAGGGCACGACAGCGCCTATTCCCCCTCAGGAGGCTGAAAAGATTTGATGTGGGCCCTCAGCTCCTCAAAAAGTTCTACAGCTGCACCATTGAGAGCATCTTGACTGTCTGCATCACCGCTTGGTACGGCAACAGCAAGGCACCCGACCGCAAGGCGCTACAGAGGGTGATGAGTTTGACCCATTACATCACTGGGACCAAACTCCCTGCCATCCAGGACCTCTATACCAGGCGGTGTCAGAGGAAGGCCCAATAATTTTCAAAGACTCCAGACACCCTAGCCATAGACAGTTCTCTCTGCTACCACACAGCAAGCGGTAATGGTGCACCAAGTGTGGAACCAACAGGACCCTGAACAGCATCTACCCCCAAGCCATAAGACTACTAAACAAGACTGCTAAATAGGTCATCAAATGGCTACCTGGACTACCGGCATTGATCCTTTTTGAACTAACTCTCTTGCACTGACTCTATGCAGACACACTGGACTCTACCCACAAACTCACACATACTTACACTGACACCGGATACCCCGACACACACACACACAGTCTTGCGCAGCTAACCCTGTGGGGATATACAATTCAGTCCCATTCAAAATCCTATTTTCCCTAACCGTAATACTAACCTTAACCTGTACCCTAACCCTAATCTTAACCCTAAATCTAACCTTAACCCAAAAACCTAACCATAACCCTAACCGGCGCTCCTAACCATAAACCTAATTCTAAACCTAACATTAATTATAACCTTACCCTAAACCCCCTACAAATAGCATTTGACCTTGTGGGGACCAACAAAATGTCCTCAGTTGGTCAATTTTTTGTTTGTTTACTATTCTTAACACACAGACGCTGCTGCTACTGCTCAGTCTATTATCTACTTTACCGCTACCTATATATAGATATCTGCCTCAACTACATCGTACCCCTGCACATTGACTCAGTAATGGTACTCCCTGTATATTGCCATGTTATTGTTATTCACTCTGTATTTTTTCTTTGTGTCACTATTTCTATTTTCTTTACATAAAAAAAGACATCGTTAACTGTGCATTGTTGGAAAAATACCCTTAAGTAAGCATTTCACTGTTGCATGTGACAAATAACATTTGATTCTATTTGATTTAGACTAGGCTGAGCAAGCCTACTGAGGGCTGGGCTGTTATAGGTTGGACCTTAGTAGTTGAGTTCTCCCAGTCCTCCCCAGTTCCCCTGTATGATGAATTACTTGTTGCCAGGCTGTGTGGAAGACTGGTAATTAGCTGCAGGCTGATTAAAGACAAGTAAACCAGTGGTGATAAGCTCTGTTTCTCCCCAGCTACGCCGGGAATGTGGAAGCTCTTACTGCCAGTGTTGCAAGAAACAGACCAGTGTTGAGTGTGATGGATGTCGTCTCCAACAGGCGTTTTCAGGGCCTAATTTTAAACTATTTGGCGTGTGACATATTGGCATTGTGCTCTCTCTGTCTCCCTCTGTTCATGTTCTGTGGGTTGGCGCCGCCGTCCAAGAGAATTCAGGGGGGCTGTTGTTTGGTGAATAAAGTTTTGTTTGGCTGGCGAGTTTTTTCTGCTCCCTCTTGGTCTTTTCCCCTTTTTTATGATTGTTTATGTTCCAAGTTTGCATTTTAGACGCTAACGAAAGGGGGCATTGGCAGAGCCAAACTACAGATATTGTGCTTTCCAACTCTTAGACAGGAGGACTGCGTCTCTAGGAGTTTTGGCCAGGGAGCGGAGAGCATTACTCTGGGTTTACCTTAAGCTGTAAAATATACAAAGAGTTAGCCAAGGCATGACAACGTCTCCTCCCTAGCTCTCCTTCAGAGGGCCAGACAGCCAAGATGAACCACACAGCCTTCCATAGACTTGTCTCAAAAGTTTTCACGCGTGGGATAGAACTCGGCTAACTAAAACTGATGGAGCAGAGGATGAAGGATCAGATTTTCGACATTGGTACAGAGAATTTCCATGCGATGCTGAAATTCATGATGAGAAAAACTGTTGTTGATATGAATAAAGCACACAGACCGTGAATAAAATATAAATAAATAAAGGAAAAACTATTCTTACTACTATTGGAAAGATTTGTTAGATAAGCCCCCTTCAAGGAAATGATAAAATAGCATTTCCTTTCCTTTACTCCCCTGTTGAAAGAATATATACAATATATTTACTCCTAATAATGAATGCAAGGACTGTTGGGCAAACAAGTCTCTAGCAAGTCATTTTTCCAATGTGTGTAAGTTGTAGAAGTTAGTAATATGGATTCAATCATGTATTGTAACCTAATTTAGGCTTAGTGAAAAACGTGCTAGAGATGAGACTCCTGTGTGTGTGTGTGACACTGTGTGTGTGTGTGTGTGACACTATGTGTGTGTGTGACACTATGTGTGTGACACTGTGTGTGACACTGTGTGTGACACTGTGTGTGTGTGACACTGTGTGTCCATCCCTTTCCCTGGGCCATGTGAGGGGTGAGATGAACCCCCCACCCAGACACCCACCCTTCTCCTATCACCCCTTCATGTAACTACAGTAGGCTAACATAGGCCTACTGTGTGTGTATGTGTGTGTATGCGTCGGTCCCTGTTTGTGTGCATACTGCTGTGTATGCAGTCATGTTAATCATGTTACAATTGAGTTGCAGTCCATTCGTACCCCCAGGTGACTTGTTTAGGTCCAGAGTTATGGTCCTGACCTATAAGAGGACATGGCCGTGGACACAAGTTGGTTCTCCATCTCCTCCTTCTATTTTCCCTGTGAAGATATTTAGCAAGCGGGCGACAACTGTGTAAGAAATAGAACGAGGAAACAGTGGTCTACAGAAGTATAAAAGCATGAACAGAAAGTAGATATAGGGGAGAGGGTTGCAGAGTGTTAACATTGGCTCGGCTGGCTGGTAGCCCATTAGGCGTGATAGACATTTCACTTACCAAAGTCAAATATAACAGTGTAGTATTTATTCATATAAGGGAGCAAGGGGAATCAAACCCACCATCTGGTTAAAACAACAATAAAATCTACTACTCATGACTTGGTCTAAGGAATTTGTGACACTGTGTGTGTGTGACACTGTGTGTGTGTGACACTGTGTGTGTGTGACACTGTGTGTCCATCCCTTTCCCTGGGCCATGTGAGGGGTGTGATGAACCCCCCACCCAGACACCCACCCAAAAGTTAAATAAACAATAAAAAATGAACAGTTAACATTACACTCAAAAAAGTTCCAAAAGAATAGAAACGTTTCAAATGTCATTATGTCTATATACAGTGTTGTAATGATGTGCAAATAGTTAAAGTACAAAAGGGAAAATGAATAAACATAAATGTAGGTTGTATTTACAATGGTGTTTGTTATTCACTGGTTGCCCTTGTGGCAACAGGTCACAAATCTTTTTGCTGTGATGACACACTATGATATTTCACCCAATAGATATGGGAGTTTATCAAAATGTCAAAAATAATTGATCAAAAAAATGTTTTTGAGGTCTTTGTGGGTCTGTGTAATCTGAGGGAAATATGTGTCTCTAATACGGTCATACATTGGGCAGGAGGTTAGGAAGTGCAGCTCAGTTTCCACCTCATTTTGTGGGCAGTGTGCATATATCCTGTCTTCTCTTGAGAGCCAGGTCTGCCTTCGGCTGCTTTTCTCAATAGCAAAGCTATGCTCACTGAGTCTGTCCATAGTCAAAGCTTTCCTTAATTTTGGGTCAGTCACAGTGGTCAGGTATTCTGCCACTGTGTACTCTCTGTTCAGGGCCAAATAGCATTCTAGTATGCACTGTTTTTTTGTAAATTCTTTCCAATGTGTCAAGTAATTATCTTTTAGTTTTCTCATGATTTGGTTGGGTCTAATTGTGTTGCTGTCCTGGGGCTCTGTGGGGTCTCTTTGTGAACAGAGCCCCAGGACCAGCTTGTTTAGGGGGCTTTTCTC
Source organism: Oncorhynchus mykiss (assembly GCF_057628025.1). Lineage (NCBI taxonomy): Eukaryota > Metazoa > Chordata > Actinopteri > Salmoniformes > Salmonidae > Oncorhynchus > Oncorhynchus mykiss. Next base: position 85,621,586 of record NC_143022.1, on the reverse strand, counting down.
CAGGTTAATTTCTCTGTAGGTGATGTCTAAGTTATGGAAAATTTGGGAATCACTTCCTTTTAGCTGGTTGTAGAATTTAACGTCTCTTTTCTGGATTTTGAAAGTTAACGGGTATCGGCCTAATTCCTAACATTGCAGAATTTGGCATGCAGAGTCTCAATTTGGTATTTGTCCCATTTTGTGAAGTCTTGGTTGGTGAGCGGACCCCAGACCTCACAACCATAAAGGGCAATGGGTTGTATAACTTATTCAAGTGTTTTTAGCCAGATCCTAATTGGTATGTCGAATTTGATGTTTCTTTTGATGGCATAGAAGGCCCTTCTTGCCTTGTCTCTCAGATTGTTCACAGCTTTGTGGAAGTTACCTGTGGCGCTGATGTTTAGGCTGAGGTGCAGTGGCAAGAAAAAGTATCAACCAATTGGAAATACCTGGATTTCTGCACAAGTTGGTCATAAAACCTTATCTGATCTTCATCTTGGTCACAACAATAGACAAACACAGTCTGCTTAAACTAATAACACTCAAACAATGATACATTTTCATGTCTTTATTGAACACACTGTGTAAACACTCACAGTGCAGGGTGGAAAAAGTATGTGAACCCTTGGATTTAATAACTGGTTGATCCTCCTTTGGGAGCAGTAACCTCAAACCAAATGTTTTCTGTAGTTGCGGATCAGACCTCCACAACGGTCAGGAGGAATTTTGGACCATTCCTCTTTACAAAACTGTTTAAGTTCAGCAGTATTCTTGGAATGTCTGGTGTGAACTGCTCTCTTGAGGTCATGCCACAGCATCTCAAGCGGGTTGAGGTCAGGACTGACTGGGCCACTCCAGAAGGCATATTTTCTTCTGTTGAAGCCATTCTGTTATTGATTTACTTCTGTGTTTTGGGTCGTTGTCCTGTTGCATCACCCAACTTCTGTTGAGCTTCAATTGGCAGATAGATAGTGTAACATTCTTATGAAAAATGTCTTGATAAACTTTTTCCAGCGATGATAGCAAGCTGTCCAGGCCATGAAGCAGGAAAGCAGCCCCAAACCATGATGCTCCCTCCAACGTACTTTACAGTTGGGATGAGGTTTTGATGTTGGTGTGCTGTGCCTTTTTTTTCTCCACACATAGTGTTGTGTTCCTTCCCAAACAACTCAACTGTAGTTTCATCTGTCCACAGAATACTTTGTCAGTAGCACTGTGGAATATCCAGGTGCACTTTTGCAAACTTCAGTTTTTTTTTGGACAGCAGTGGCTTCTTCCATGATGTCCTCACATGAACACCATTCTTGTTTAGTGTTTTACTTATTGTAGACTCGTCAACAGAGATGTTAGCATATTCCAGAGTCTTTAGCTGACACTGTAGGATTCTTCTTAACCTCATTGAGAATTCTGCTCTGTACTCTTGCAGTCATCTTTGAGGCCTGCCACTCCTAGGGAGAGTAGCAACAGTGCTGAACTTTCTCCATTTATAGACAAGTTATCTTACCATGGACATATGAACATCAAGGCTTTTAGAGATACTTTTGTAACCCTTTCCAGTTTTATGTTAGTCAACTATTCTTAATCTTAGGTCTTCTGAGACCTCTTTTGTTCGAGGCATAGTTCACATCAGGCAATGCTTCTTGTGAATACCAAATTCAAATTTTGTGAGTGTTTTTTATAGGGCAGGGCAGCTCTAACCAATGTCCAACCGTCTCATTGATTGGACTCCAGATTAGCTGACTCCCGACTCCAATTAGCGTTTGGAAAAGTCATCAGCCTAGGGGTTCACATACTTTTTCCAACCTATACTGTGAATGTTTAAATGGTGTATTCAATATAGACAAGAAAAATACAATAATTTGTGTTTAAGCACACTATGTTTATCTATTGTTGTGACTTAGATGAAGATCAGATCAAATTTGATGACCAATTTATGCAGAAATCCAAGTCATTCCAAAGGGTTCACATACTTTTTCTTGCCACTGTATGTATAGTTTCTTGTGTTCTCTAGGGCAATTTGTATTTTGGTCCTGGCAAGTGGATTTTTTTGGAACACCATTATTTTTGTCTTACTGAGATTTACTGTCAGGGACAAGGTCTGACATAATCTGTGCAGAAGATCTAGGTGCTGCTTTAGATCCTCCTTGGTTGGTGACAGAAGCACCAGATCATCAGCAAACAATAGACATTTGACTTTCTAGTGCGGTGAGGCCGGGTGCTCCAGACTGTTCTAGTGCCCTCACCAATTCGTTGACATATATGTTGAAGAGGGTGGGGCTTAAGCTGCGTCCCTGTCTCACCCCCGGACCCTGTGGAAAGAAATGTGTTTTTAGCCAATTTTAACCACACACTTGTTGTTTGTGTACATGGATTTTATAATGTTGTATGTTTTTCCCCCATCACCACTTGATTGAGAACCATACCCAGCCAACACATAGAAACACAAATCACAGAAATAAAGGACATAGAATGCCCACTGAAATCACAAACCAAAAAGAAAAAAGGCTCTCTAAGGTCAGGGTGTGACAATGAGAAGACTTTGCCTTTGTTTTGGTTTGTTTGTTCGTCAATTAGGGTGTGCAGGGTGAATACGTGGTCTGTCGTACAGTCATTTGGTAAATAGACAATTTGACATTTGCTCAGTACATTGTTTTCCCTGAGGAAATGTATGAGTCTGCTGTTAATGATGATGCAGAGGATTTTCCCAAGGTTACTGTTGACACATATTCCACGGTAGTTATTGGGGTCAAATTTGTCTCCACTTTTGTTGATTGGGGTGATCAGTCCTTGGTTCCAAATACTGAGGATGATGTTAAAGAGGTCAAGTATAGCCAATTGGAATGTGTGGTCTGTTTATTGTATCATTTCATTTTGGATACCATCAACCCCAAAGGCCTTTTTGGGTTGGAGGGTTTGTATTTTGTCCTGTAGTTCATTCAATGTAATTGAAGAATCCAGTGGGTTCTGGTAGTAGATTTGTATTTGATCATGTATATCTTTTTGCTGCTTGTTCATTGTTATAGAGCCAAAAAGATTGGAGAAGGGGTTTATCCATACATCTCTGTTTTGGATAAATCAAATCAAAGTTTATTTGTCACGTGCACAGAATACAACAGGTGTAGACCTCACAGTGAAACGCTTACTTACAAGCCCTAACCAACAATTCACTTTTTAAGTAAAAAATAGGTATTAGGTCAACAATAGATAAGTAAAGAAATCCAAAATAAAAAGAAAACAGTAAAATGATAGTGAAAATAACAGTAGTGAGGCTATTTACAGGTGGTACCGGTACAGAGTCAATGTGCAAGGGCAATTGAGGTAATATGTACATGTAGGTTTACTTAAAGTGACTATGCATAGATGATAAACAGAGAGTAGCATCAACATAAAATAGGGGGTGGGGATGGCGGGACACAATGCAAATAGTCCGGGTAGCCAATGTGCGGGGGCACTGGTTAGTCGGGCTAATTCAGGTAATATGCACGTGAATGTATAGTTAAAGTGACTGTGATTAGATAATAAACAGAGAGTAGCAGCAGCATAAAATAGGGGTTGGTGGGAGTGGGGAGGGGGGGGTGGAGTGGAGTGGCGTGACACAATGCAAATAGTCTGGGTAGCTATTTGATTACCTGTTCAGGGGTCTTATGGCTTGGGGGTAAAAGCTGTTGAGAAGCCTTTTGGACCTAGACTTGGCGCTCCGGTACTGCTTGCCGTGCGGTAGCAGAGAGAACAGTCTATGACTAGAGTGATTGTGGTCTTTGACAATTGTTCGGGCCTTCCTCTGACACTGCCTGGTGTAGAGGTCCTGGATGACTGGCAGCTTAGCCCTAGTGATGTACTGGGCCGTACACACTACTCTCTGTAGTGCCTTGCAGTCGGAGGCCGAGCAGTTGCCGCACCAGGCAGTGATGCAACCAGTCAGGATGCTCTCGATGTTGCAGCTGTAGAACCTTTTGAGGATCTGAGGACCCATGCCAAATCTTTTCAGTCTCCTGAATGGGAATTGTTTTTTGTCGTGCCCTCTTCACGACTGTCTTGGTGTGTTTGGACCATGTTAGTTTGTTGGTGATGTGGACACCAAGGAACTTGAAGCTCTCAACCTGCTCCATCCACTACAGCCCCGTCGATGAGAATGGGGGCGTGCTCGGTCCTCCTTTTCCTGTAGTCCATGATCATCTCCTTTGTCTTGATTACGTTGTGGGATAGGTTGTTATTCTGGCACCACCCGGCCAGGTCTCTGACCTCCTCCCTATAGGCTGTCTCGTCGTTGTCGGTGATCAGGCCTACCACTGCTGTGTCACCGGGCAAACTTAATGATGGTGTTGAAGTCGTGCCTGGCCATGCAGTCATTGGTGAACAGGGAGTACAGGAAGGGACTGGTTTCTGGGATAATGGTATTAATGTGAGCCGGTACAAGCCTTTCAAAGCATTTCATGGCTACGGACGTGAGTGCTACAGGTCTGTCGTCATTTAGGCAGGTTACCTTTGCTCTTGGGCACAGACACTATGGTGGTCTGCTTGAAGTGTGTTGGTATTACAGACTCCATCAGGGACATGTTGAAAATGTCAGTGAAGACACCTGCCAGTTAGTCAGCACATGCCCAGAGCACACGTCCAGGTAATCTGTCTGGATTGAATTTTGACCTGTTTAAAGGTCTTACTCACGTCGGCTATGGAGAGCGTGATTACACAGTCGTCCAGAACAGCTGATGCTCTCATGCATGCCTCAGTGTTGCTTGCCTCGAAGCCAGCATAGAAGTGATTTAGCTCATCTGGTAGGCTTGTGTCACTGGGCAGCTCGCGGCTGTGCTTCCCTTTGTAGTCTGTAATAGTTTGCAGGGCCTGCCACATCTGAGGAGCGTCGGGGCCGGTGTAGTACGATTCGATCTTAGTCCTGTATTGGCGCTTTGCCTGTTTGATGGTTCGTCTGGGGGCGTAGCGGGATTTCTTATAAGCTTTCGGGTTAGAGTCCCGCACCTTGAAAGCGGCAGCTCTAACCTTTAGCTCAGTGCGAATGTTGCCTGTAATCCATGGTTTCTGGTTGGGGTATGTATGTACAGTCACTGTGGAGATGACGTCCTCGATGCACTTATTGATAAAGCCAGTGACTGATGTGGTGTATTCCTCAATGCCATCGGAAGAGTCCCGGAACATACTCCAGTCTGTGCTAGCAAAACAGTCCTGTAGTTTAGCATCTGCTTCATCTAACCATCTGGTCAGATTTGCCAAATGGAGGGCAAGGGAGAGCTTTGTACGCGTCTCTGTGTGTGCAGTAAAGATCTATAATTTTTTTCCCTCTAGTTGCGTATTTAACATTCTGATAGAAATGAGGTAGAACTGATTTATTGTCCAATGATTGTACAATTGGCAATTAATATTGACGGTAAGGGCAGATTTCCCACTCGCCAACAGTGGATCCTTATGAGGCACCCTGCCCTGTGTCCTCTATACCTGCATCTCTATCTCTTGCCAATGACGGGGATTTCGGCCTTGTCGGGTGTCTGAAGTACATCCTGTGCGTCCTGCTTGTTGAAGAAAATATCTTTGTCTAATCCGAGGTGAGTGATCTCTGTCCTGAATCCAGAAGCTATTTTTTTCTGTAAGATACTGTGGCAGAAACATTATGTACAAAATAAGTTACAAATAACGCAAAAAAACACACATAATAGCACAAATGGTTAGTTGCCCGTTAAACGGATGTAATTTCTTCCGGCACCATCTCAATCTCATCTCTTCCTGTTGTTGTTTGTTTAGAGTTTTCCAATGGTTAGATTTTTATGGATTTTTCAATAACATTGAGCTGATTTCTGAAGTGCTGTTCCTTATTTTTCCGTAGTGTATTTCTGTATTGTTTTAGTGATTCACCATAGTGAAGGAGTAGGCTGAGGTTCTCTCTGTTTTTTTGGTTGGATAGGTTTCTCAATTTCTTTCTTAGGTTTTTGCATCCTTCATCAAACCATTTGTCATTGTTGTTAATTTTCTTAGGTTGTCTGCTTGAAATTTTTTGATTTGATGTCAAATATACTGTTTAGGTTTTCTGCTGCGAAGTTTACACCTTCACTATTACAGTGAAACATTTTGTCCAGGAAATTTGTTGTTGCCTAATAGTTTTTTGTTGTTGTAGATTTCTACACTATTTTCCGTCCATCGATAGCATTTCTTAATAATTTTCAGTTCATTTGGCTTTGATGCCTCATGATTGAGCATAGCTCTGTTCAAGTAGACTGTGATTTTGCTGTGATCTAATAGGGATGTCAGTGGACTGACTGTGAACGCTCTAAGAGAGTCTGGGTTGAGGTCAGTAATAAAGTAGTCTACAGTACTACTGCCAAGAGATGAGCTATAGGTGTACCTAACATAGGAGTCCCCTCGAAGCCTACCATTATGTACATACCCAGCGTGCGACAGAGCTGCAGGAGTTGTGACCTGTTTTTGTTGGTTATGTTATCGTTGTTGTGTCTAGGGGTGCGAATAGGGGCGGGAATGCTGTCACCTCCAGGTAGGTGTCTGTCCCCCTGTGTGTCGGGTTAGTACATGTCCCTGAGACTAGTACATGTCCCTGAGCCTGGAAATTGTTGATCTCCCCCTCTAGGATGGAGAAGCTGTCATTGTTAAAACATACATGAGGTAATTTTTCTCTGTTGAGAAATTCCTTATTAAATAAATTAAATTCTAGCCAGATGAAAAATGTTCCTGTTTAGACTAATTTAATAGAGTGGGTTAGGTCTGCTCTATAACAAATTAGCATACCCCATGAGTCTCTTCCCTGTTTCACAGCTAGGATTTTGGTGGATGGGACTACCAGCTCTCTGTAACAAAGAGGGCAACCAGTGGGTCACCTTTATACCATGTTTGTTGTAGGATGACAATGTCTGTATTTCCAATTTCTTTGATGAATTCTGGGTTCCTGTTCTTTAGGCCAAAGGCAGATGACATCTGACCTTGTATATTCCAGGATGAGATAGTAAAAGCTTTGTGTTCCATAGCGTCTAATGTTGTTTTTGTGTTGTTTAGGCCCGGACCATCACAGTAGGTGTGAGCAGAGCATGTTGAGCATCTGATACATGGGGCTTGGGCGGGTGTAATAGTGGGAGATGGGCCTGTTGCTCTGCGCACGGCCTGGGCATGTGTCCTGGGGCGGCGGGCATGGAGTAGGCAGAAGAGGCATTGGTCTGATATGGGGGGGCCTATATAGGGTTTGGCCAGGGTTTGCTTGGGGTGGTCTTAGCTGGTTGGGGTGTGGCTGGTGATGCTGTGGTCTGGGTGTAGGTCCTCTTGGTGTGGGTTCTCTCTGTGCAGGTCCTTCGGGAGGGGGTCTTGCAGGTCTGGGAGGGTGTCTCACTGGTCACGGCGGGGTGTCCGTTACACTGTTGCTCCTGTGTGAGGTGGCTTGGGCTGCGTTTGAGGTTGACGTCCTTCAGGGTCCTGGCAAAAGCTGGGATTGCTGCCTTGTAGAGGTTGGACTTGGTCGTAAAGGCTGTTCAAGTCCAGGGTGGAGTGGTGGGCCGGGTATACATTAGGTTTTGAGGCACAATCTTGTGAAATGCTTGCATTCACTCGCTGTATGGTGGCAGGGTGAACGTATTTTTGTGGTTGTAGGGTTGAGATAACCACTTGTGCGTTGGGGGAAGTGGAAGAAGCTTTTTCAATCACTCCCTTGAGTGCTGTTGCCACCCTTTCCTGCTGGGCCCTCAGGTTTTTGTGCCTTGTGAATTATGATGTGGCTGGGGACCATTGTCTGTCCTCTGAAAACAGCTCCAGGGCATGCCCAGTGTTTGGGTTTATCTTCTTGAATGTATTTGCCATTTGAGTCAATGAGGAGCACAATCTCTGGCTTTTGTGTGTCCTCGATGGTTGTGTGGGGGGTTGTCAGGAAGGCTATCGGGGGAGCTGACAGGAGGGCTATTAGGAGGGGGTGGGGTCTGTTGGGTTGGGTTGGGGGGGTCATGTGCTGTCTGTCCCATTGTGGTGTTGTGGTCCAGGTCTGAGGTGGGAAGTTCTGTTGGTTTGTCTGGGTAGTGTCCTACTCTCTGTCACACCTCAGCTTTCTGACCTCATCTTTCAGGGCCATATGTGCCTCTTTAAGTTCTCTCACTTCAGTCCGTAGAGGAGCCAGCTCTCTCCATCCACCATGTCTCTTTCCAGCTCTGTGAATTTATCCCTCTCAAATGATGGAGGAGCAGTGCAGTTGTGGGACCTGGGTGTGTTCAGCGCTGGGGGGGGGTGACTATTCTCGTCTGCATGACAGTTTGAAGAGGTGTGATCAGACTCACTCCAGATGGGGGAGTCATCACAGAGTGAGAACTTTTCCATGTTGTTCTCTCTTTTTGATCCCGTAAAAGTCCTGCTGGAACTGCATGAGGATTCCCTGTAACATTACTGTACCAAACTTGTACATGCTGACAGAGGTTGTTTCAGTTCCCTCAATGTCTATTATTCTGAGTTTCCACCCTGGGCCAAGACCCTCTCTCTTGACATAGGGGTAGTGTGCTCTTATAGCACTGTGCCATTCCAGGGGAGGGTCTGTGTGGGAAATTAAGTTGATTACATTCCCCTCTTTGTTGCAGTCAGCAAAGAGTGTCTCTGGATTGTCCTTGAGGACTTATTCCAGGGTTACTTTTAATATCCATTGGGTATTGTATTGTAATGACCCTTGCAGGGTTATGTTTAATATCCATTGGGTAATCTATTGTAATGACCCTTGCAGGGTTATGTTTAATATCCATTGGGTAATGTATTGTAATGACCCTTGCAGGGTTATGTTTAATATCCATTGGGTAATGTATTGTAATGACCCTTGCAGGGTTATGTTTAATATCCATTGGGTAATGTATTGTAATGACCTCTGGACAGGGAAAAGCCATTGGTGCTTCAAAGGCCTCTGCGTAGAGGGGGGCTGTGAAACTCTCCTGCCGTGGTTGGGCTCAAGAGTTTTCACACCTCTGACTTCACACTTCAGTGCAAATTGAAGGTGCCACCAGGTCTGTTCTGTCCTAGCAGCTTGGTATCTTAGTTTACTTATTTACTTAGCTTTATATATTAAAATGACCTAGTGATCATTCGCTTTTACTTTTTAGCTTCAGAAGTAGCTTCATAATGAATATTACTCACACAGTTTTGTGTTGGATGGTATTTCCTGGTTCCTCTGTGTTTTTTGCAGGTTTTGGTTTGTTAGAAGTGTTTTCTTGTTTGTCCTTGGAAGTAATAGTCCATTCAGGTAATTTTGTCCAAAATCAAGGTTTTGGGTATGGAATTATGATTTGGATTGAAGGTTTTAATGTTGAGGTTATTATGTTGTATAAAAAAAAAAAATCAAGTTTATCTACATTTATCCAACTCTAACCCTCTCACCAGGCTTGAATTTGACTCTCACAATATTACCTTACTTAGAATATCTGCACAGCATGGAATATTAGGTGAGAAGGCCATCTCCAAGAAGAATCCCTATTGCAAACTCTCTAGGGTGTTGACAACTAGGGTATTAAATTCATATAGAATGATTATTAGTTGGTTGAAAATACACTTGCACTTACGAGCTTAGATGGTTCTTGAATTAATCAGGTCTCTGCATATAAATATTTAGGGATATGGTTGGATGATGAACTGTCTTTTAAAATGCATATTGATGAACTTTGTAAACGGCAAAAAATCAAGCTGGGCTTCCTCTATAGAAACAGGACATGTTTTGTCCTCTACAAATAGAAGACAAATTGTGCAAGCTACTTTTATGTCTGTTATAGATTATGGACATATTATCTACATGCATGCTACGGCATCAACACTTAAATCGCTGGATGCTACTTATCATTGTTCACTTAGGTTTATTACGGGTGCTAGCTACAGAACTCACCACTGTGTTTTATATCATAATGTGGGTTGGACTTCGATGTCCGTGAGATGAGAACAACATGTTCTCGTGTTTGTCTATAAAGCATTTCTGAATAAACTACCTTCTTATTTATCATCACTCATCAATATTAGAATTACAATTCCTAAAACCAGGTCTCAAGCATGGATTACACTTGAGGCCCATGCGGTTTCCACAGAGTTGGATATGGCTGCCTTTTCCTGTTTACGCTCCTTGCCTATGGAATAGTCTGCAGACTAAACTTCAACTAGAGACTCTTGTCCCCCTGTCGCTCATTTTAAATATTTATTGGATATTTATTATTACAAATATTTATTTTTATTTTTGTATAGCTTGTAACTGTTTCGGATAATGCAAGTTCTTGTGCTGTTAGTAGAATAACCTATGTGTAAATGAAATATGTTGCTGTATTTTATTATTTTTTTTATTTTTTTGTGTTATCTGTGATGGTTTTGCTTGTCTTGTGTAGTTTCTTAATCATTGTACCTAAACTGTATGTGTAAACATGTATACGCAGGGCCCAGCTGTAAAAGAGACCTTGGTCTTAGTCTGTGTTCCTTGTTGAAATAAAGGTATAATAATAATTATAGATTTTTGCTATTATATAAGGATATGCTTTCCCATTCATTTAAATGAAACTGAAACAATAAATGACTCCACCAAGGCAACAGACATAAGGTTCAATGTATATTGTCACATTTTCAATGTACCACATCAAAATAAATAAAAATAATAAACCTCAATGAGTCATGCACAACCCATGTCCAAATTACTTGCAAGCTTGGTTAAACTCGTTGGCACGCGTCTCGAAGCACCCCACTGTTGTAGTTACTTACTACTCGTAGATATTTCCTCAACGAAGTACAGCAGTTCCGTGCAGATGTCCTTACAATATCCACAGCAAGCGCAGTCAAATACCTCCGAGATGCGACGGTAGCTTCAGTCTCTACTAAGTCTTTCTTTACAAAATAATGATAACTCTCTTATAAAATCAAATCAGAATTTCCCTTCAAAACTTGGTAGGTATGTTTTTTATTTTTATTTTTTAATGTTGTTTGAAGGTTTCTCCATCCTTTTTTCACCGTCTCCCTTTTTTTCAACGTCTCCCCCTCTTTTTTCAACGTCTCCCCCCCTTTTTTCAACGTCTCTTTACCAGGCCTCCTGTTAAGCACATCAACTCTCCCATTGGCCACAGCTTAACAAGCTACCTTATTGGTCAAAACCTAAACTTAAAAGTAAACCAACCTATTCACTTATACATTAAAAATAAATGCATTAACGACATTACAATTCAGGAGCAATTCGATCACCTTTTAAATCTAATACCAATTAATTCTAATAAATAAACTCTATACTTGGTTTTTAATTAACAAGGGTATTACATATATTTTTTGTCAAAGAACTCAGCAGCTCTCTACCTCCCTCTACTCTTTCTTTTCCCCTGAGGAAAGTCACTCTCTCTCTTCCTCCCTTTTCTTTAAACCCCACCCCTTTATCTCCCTCCCTCCCTCCCTCCCTCCCTCCCTCCCTCCCTCCCTCCCTCCCTCCCTCCCTCCCTCCCTCCCTCCCTCCCTCCCTCCCTCCCTCCCTCGCTCTCGCTCTCTCTCTCTCTCTCTCTCTCTCTCTCTCTCTCTCTTTCTCTCTCTATTGGTGAAAGACTTGGCACACGCGTCTAACCCCAAGAAGTTCTGGAAAACGGTTAAAGACCTAGAGAATGAACCCTCCTCCTCACAGCTGCCCATGTCTTTTGAAGTTGATGATGTGGTTGTTACTGACAAGAAGGACATGGCTGAGCTCTTTATTCACCACTTCTTTAAGTCAGGATTCCTATTTGACTCAGCCATGCCTCCTTACCCGTCCAACATTTCCTCATCTCCCTTCTAATGCGACAATCCCCGATGCTCCTCCCTCTTTTTTCCCTGCCCCGCTACATCTTTTCTCCCTGCAGGGCAGTCGCTGAGTCCAAGGTGCTAGAGGAGCTCCTGAAGCTTGACCCCAAAAAACCATCTGAGCCCTTTCTTCTTTAATGTTGCTGCCTCTATCATCGCCAAGCCTATCTCCAACCTTTTTAACCTGTCTCTCCTTTCTGGGGAGGTTTCCATTCTTGTGGGCCAGCTAAGGAATATTGGTGTCTCAGGGGTCTTTGGCCTGGTTTGCTAACTTCCTCACTCAAAGAGTGCAGTGTATAAAGTCAGAAAATCTGCTTTCTCAGCCACTGCCTGTCACCAAGGGAGTACCCCAAGGCTCAATCCTGGGCCCACGCTCTTCTCAATTTACATCAGAAACACAGCTCTGGCAGTAGGAAGCTCTCTCATCCATTTATATGCAGATGATACAGTCTTATACTCAGCTGGCCCCTCTCCAGATTTTGTGTTAAATGCTCTACAACAAATCTTTCTTAGTGTCCAACAAGTTTCTCTACCTGTAACCTTGTTCTGAACACCTCAAAAACAAAGGTCATGTAGTTTGGTAAGAAGAATGCCCCTCTCCCCACAGGTGTGATTACTTGCTCTGAGGGTTACGAGCTTGAGGTAGTCACCTCTTACAAGTACTTGGGAGTATGGCTAGACAGTACACTGTTCTTCTCTCAGCACATATCAAAGCTGCAGGCTAAAGTTAAATCTAGACTTGGTTTCCTCTATCGTAATCACACCTCTTTCACCCCAGCTGCCAAACTAACCCTGATTCAGATGACCATCCTACCCATGCTAGATTATGGAGATGTAATTTATAGATCGGCAGGTAAGGGTGCTCTCGCTAGATGTTCTTTACCATTCTGCCATCAGATTTGCCACCAATGCTCCTTATAGGACACATCACTGCACTCTATACTCCTCTGTAAACTGGTCATCTCTGTATACCCGTCGCAAGAACCACTGGTTGATGCTTATTTATAAAACCCTCTTAGGCCTCACTCCCCCCTATCTGAGATATCTACTGCAGCCCTCATCCTCCACATACAACACCCGTTCTGCCAGTCACATTCTGTTAAATGTCCCCAAAGCACACATATTCCTGGGTCGCTCGTCTTTTCAGTTCGCTGCAGCTAGCGACTGGAACGAGCTGCAACAAACACTCAAACTGGACAGTTTTATCTCAATCTCTTCAATCATGGACACTCTTACTGACAGTTGTGGTTGCTTTGCATGATGTATTGTTGTCTTTACCTTCTTGCCCTTTGTGCTGTTGTCTGTGCCCAATAATGTGTGTATCATGTTTTGTGCTGCTACCATGGTGTGTTGCTACCATGTGGTTGTCATGTTGTGTTGCTTCCATGCTGTGTTGTCTTAGTTGCTGCCTTGCTATGTTGTTGTCTTATGTCTCTCTTTATGTAGTGTTGTCTCTCTCCGTCCCCACAGAAGGTCTTTTGCCATTTGGTAGGCCGTCATTGTAAATAAGAATTTGTTCTTAACTGACTTGCCTAGTTAAATAAATGTAAAAAATTAAGAATCCGAACCCCTCCACTCCTCTTTCTTTCTTTTCCCCATTTCTACCACATTTCCTTCCTCTCTCTCTCTCATTCTCTCTGTTCTGGACAGTGTTCCAGCACCATCTGTCTCTTCCTCCCTCCATTGTTTCTCTCCCACTCAGCCCTGACTTCAGAAGATAAGATATGTGTGTTTCTTCAGGGATGATTAATATGAGATGAGGACAGGTCTTCAATTAGCATAGCCATCTCTCTTCTCCTCTGCCGTCCTCCGGTACCAAACAACAGATGGTGGTCTGTTTGTACGTGACACCACCACAACCACAATCTAAACTTGGAGAGAGGGAGAGATGGGGAGAGAAAAAGAGAGAGTGAGAGGGACAGAGAGAGAGTGCAAGTCACTGGGGCTGCAAATTAGCGAGGGCCACACAACTGTCAGGTGCTGGGTGCTGCCGGCCCCAGCTGACAGTTGTAGCCTATTACCGGAACATTGATGTTTTCACACAGTGACAAAAAGGAATCCCACCCCCTCTTCCTCCTCCTCCTCCTCCTCCTCCTCCTCCTCCTCCACCATTACAGACGACCTGTCAAGTTATAACAAATCACTGGCACTCTGCTAAGGCTGAGCGTGAGAGGGGAGCGTCAGGGGAGATGAATGACCTGAAGGCCTTTGAAGTGCTTTGGCAGTTCAGATGGCTCGGCGGCGCTGACAGAGAAATATACACAACAGCGTTACCAATAATGAGAACATTAAGCATTCCTGCCTCCTGACAGGCTGACAGAACAGCCCAGCCTGCCATCAATCATCTTCACAGCCATAACCTTGACAATTAGTCTCCTCTCTCTGCTCTCTATGGCTGCTACACTCGCTCTCTCTGTTCTGACTACAATACCCATGCAGCAGAGCGTCCAGGGAGGAAAGGGAAGGGCGAAAGGAGACTAAGATGGGGGTGAGGATGACAGCAGAGTGAGAGAGAGAAAGAGGGAAGGGATGGAAGGGTCGAGAGATTCCCTCTCCCTCTATTTGTACTCTATTGAGACACCATGTGAAGTAAAACAGGTGATTTCTTTCTTTCTTTCATTCTGCTGCATATTTCCTTTGCCCTTTGCAGGCGGGGGATCCATGTGTTGTAGGAATAAGCTATGAAACATAAAGTTATTAGTGTGAATGGATGTCTGTACTCTGAATTCCAGCGAGGTGTTGATATTTGTATAATCTATGTCTCTGAGCTTGGGCAGTAATGATATCCTTCAGGCGTCGTAGAGACAGATAATATTTCCATTTGAGACGAGCCCCTCGCATTGGAGCTTGTGTGACTCTGTGAGGGAGCAGCTTTATTAGACAGTTTACATCAAAGAGTTCCACGAACACGAGGGCTAACAAGCCTGCACGTATGACAGCATTAGCTAAATAGCCCTTCTTAATTAGACACTAAGTATCATGTTTTCAATGTCGTGAGAAATGTGATCGCTTTTTATTGAGTGTGCCATGTCAGGACACATAATAATAATTATCTTTCTGCTTGGAGGATAATAAGTCAGTTATCCCAAAGGTGTGGCTATACTGATAATATATTTTGAAATCATTGGTCTCAAGCCCAATAATAATTGAGATAATAAAGTATATGTTTCATCTAACTCTGGCTCCCGAGTGGCGCAGCGGTCTAAGGCACTGCATCTCAGTGCAAGAGGTGTCACTACAGTCCCTGGTTTGAATTCAGGCTGTATTATATCCGGCCGTGATTGGGAGTCCCATATGGCGGCGCACAATTGGCCAAGCGTCATCCGGGTTTGGCCTGGGTAGGACATTATTGTAAATAAGAATTTGTTCTTAACTGACTTGCATAGTTAAATAAAGTTGAAGTAATTGTTTTATATAATAATTTAAATGAGACAATGAAAGCCTGATACAAGTCATTTAGTCAGACCGCCAATAAGAGTTTCAAACGTTGATATATTTCAATTAGGATCAGCAGGAAAGTACTTTTCTCCTGACTCTGTTCTTTCCTGGTACAGTATTTCTCTTGTGTTCCCCCCATTAGCCATCCCCATGTAAATTATCCCAGACAAGCTGACCTGTTGATGTTCTCAAGTTTCCAACGCTCAGCTGAACGGCTGTGCTGCCACTCGGGGCAAAGATTTTGTTACAGCAACTTCTCAAGGACTAATGATTTATGTGGAATGAAAACATTTCCCCTTTGACTAGCACATTTGCGAGAAAGGTATGTCAAGGATGTGAGGCAAAGGGGTACGGGCAACCTTTCAAGGGAGTATTTTTTTTTACCTGCTTATTGGAAGAGCAATAAATATCAGGGCTACAGAGCCTTCTCATGGTTACAAAGCCTATCTGCAACTGAGCTAGATAATTAACATGAAGATGATGTACGACTTTCATTATCCTCTGGGACTGACGAGAGAGACGAAATGAGGACAGAGATAATTGCCGTGCAAAGCAGTTTGGCATTAGAGAGAAAGAGAGAGAGACATACCAATTAGGATCTGGATAAAAATACTTGAATCAGTTATAGAACCCATTGCCCTTTATGGTTGTGAGGTCTGGGGTCCACTCACCAACCAATAATTCACAAAATGGAACAAATACCAAGTTGAGACTGCATGCAGAATTCTGCACAAATATCCTCTGTGTACAACGTAAAACACAAAATAATGTATTAGGCTGATACATGCTAATTATCAAAATCCAGAAAAGAGATGTTAAATTCTACAACCACCTAAAAGGAAGTGATTCCCAAACCTTCCATAACAGAGCCATCACCATCACCAGAGAGATGAACCTGGAGAAGAGTCCCCTAAGCAAGCTGGTCCTGGGGCTCTGTTCACAAACACAAACAGACCCAACAGAGCCCTAGGACAGCAACACAATTAGACCCAACCAAATCATGAGAAAACAAAAAGATAATTACTTGACACATTGGAAAGAATTTACAAAAAACAGTGTAAACTAGAATGCTATTAGTCCCTAAACAGAGAGTACACAGTGGCAGAATACCTGACCACTGTGACTGACCCAAACTTAAAGTACGCTTTGACTATGGACAGACTCAGTGAGCATAGTTTTGCTATTGAGAAAGGCTGTCGTAGGCAGACCTGGCTCTCAAGAGAAGACAGGATATGTGCACACTGCCTACAAAATGAGATGGAAACTGAGCTGCACTTCCTAACCTCCTGACAAGTCCATGACCATATTTGAGACACATATTTCCCTTAGATTACAGAGATACACAAACAATTTGAAAAAACAAACCCAATCTTGATAAACTCCCATATCTATTGGGTGAAATACCACAGTGTGCCATCACAGCAGCAAGGTTTGTGACCTGTTGCCACAAGTGACCTGTTGCCACAAGAAAAGGTAACCAGTGAAGAACAAACACCATTGTAAATACAACCCATATTTATGTTAATTTATTCTCCCTTTTGTACTTTAACTATTTGCACAAAATATGGCATTTGTAATGTCTTTATTATTTTATAACTTTTGTGAGTTTAATGTTTACTGTTCATTTTTATTGTTTACTTCACTTTTGTTTATTATCTAGTTCACTTGCTTTGGCAATGTTAACACATGTTTCCCATGTCAATAAAGCCCTTAAATTGAATTGAATAGGGAGAGAAAGAATACATGCCCTGCCCAGACCCGGTCTCTCTCTGTGTTGGTCTCTCTCTGTGATGGTCTCTCTCTCTGTGTTGGTCTCTCTCTGTGTTGGTCTGTCTCTCTGTGTTGGTCTCTCTTTCTGTGTTGGTCTCTCTCTGTGTTGGTCTCTCTTTCTGTGTTGGTCTCTCTCTCTGTTGGTCTCTCTGTGTTGGTCTCTCTCTGTGTTGGTCTCTCTCGCTGTGTTGGTCTCTCTCAATTCAATGTTCTCTCTCTCACTTCCCCCCCTCTCTATTTCCCTCCCACTCACCCCTCTCTCTCATACACTCCTTCTCTCCCCGACTTCTCTCTGCCCCAGCCAAAAAAAGTGCCTGTTGCGGTGATCTGTGAAGCGGCTGTGATCTCTCCCTCTCTCCCCCTCTCCTCTCCGCCAGCCTGCAGGAGTTCAGTATGTGTCCATAAATCACCTACTGCTTACAGCTCAGACTGCCCTGAGTCATCAACATGCCACGAGCTGAGTGACAGATTCCATCCTGACTACATTAGGACTCGCAGTTCAAGCATACTTGTTTTATCTCTCTCTTTTTCTCTCTCCCACCCCCACCTCTCTCTGTCTCTGTGTTGGTCTCCCCCCCCCCCACAGCCGACACACAGAGAGAGAACACTCTCTCTCTCTCTCTCTCTCTCTCTCTCTCTCTCTCTCTCTCTCTCTCTCTCTCTCTCTCTCTCTCTCTCTCTCTATCTCTCGTGTCTCACTCTCCCTATCTCCCTCTCTCTCTCTCTCTCTCTCTCTCTCTCTCTCTCTCTCTCTCTCACTCCTACTCTCTCTTTCTCTCTCTCTCCTATATCTCACACCCCCAGCTATTTCTCTTTCTCTCTTTCCCCTTCTTCCAAAATCTTGCACTAGTGAAAATCAAAGTCAGAAAGTTAGGAGAGAGAAAAGTGTTGGGAAAGACCGAGAGAGAGCAGACAGAGGAGAGAGGAAGAGAGAGAAAGATAAGTTATTTCAGGACCAAGCAGCGTTTTCTCAGGAGTGGCAACATTTTCAGTTACCTTTGTTATTATAAGTTAGCTCTGAAGACCTCACGATACAAAAAGTTGGCGCAGTATCAGCAGTATTTATCATTTATCATTTAAAGCTACAGTCTGGGATTGGTACATCCATTTTGGGACTTTAATTATTTACCTATAGGCTATAGCTATTGATTCTTGAAGAATATAATAATTTAACTTATAAATACCTCATGAGTTTTGTTGTTTTGGTAATCACAGACTATAGCTGTAATCCCCCATGTTCCAGTTGTATTCATCTTAAACTCATAGATTTGTATTGTTTATGCATGACAGTAGGCAGTGAACAAACCGTCACAGTGGAATCCCTTGTTGCAGAAGATAGAACGGTTTGTCAGGCACACCATGGAACGGAACAGGCCTCAGCGTTGCCTCAGCGACGCCTCCTGTTTGTTTCTCAAGGTGAGAATTGTTTTTGTTCTCGCAATTCTCACAACATCTCCTCCCGGTCCTCCCTTCGCCTCGCAGCTCTGATGGCTGATGTACTCACACAGATCCAGATTGAAGACTGAGGCAAGAAGGGAGGTGTGTGTGTTTTCTTACGCGTGTGTATGCATGTGCGCGAGCGTGTGTATGTGCTTTGAACAATGAGGAGAAGTCTCATAGGGTTCCAGACAGACAGAGGATGTTTCAAACTCTACATCTGGTCCTTTCAGGGGTGAGAGTCTTGGTGACACGTCTTACACGCATGCACACAAGCGCACACATACACATTCACACAGATTTGTGGTGGTGATCTGAGGCTTTAGGAAGCACTGTGGAGTTCAACCAGTGGAGGAGCCCTACACAGTCCTGACCAGCTGGTCATTCTCCATTTAAGACGGCCATACAAAACTGCTGTGTGTCCATTGGAACTGTATCTCAACGGTTAGGTCTTCACTGATCTGACAGAACTGGATGGGTGAAAGCAAACTGTCAAAGTCCCTTTAGAATGTAGTATAGCTTTCACATAGCCAATTTTTCTGAGTATAGTAGGTATCCACCATACTGATTTTATTTCCCCTGTGTTTTCAGATCAGTGCAGATCAACGAAAGGAGATGAGGAGAGTAGATAAGGAGAGGAAGCCATGTAAAACTATTGAGAGCACCAGGCTACATTAGTTGAGATTGTGTTGTATTCGTCATCAAAAATCATGTGTGATAACCTTTGCTATAATTAGTTTAGGTAGGTGACCAATGTGATGAAGTTTATAATCATAAGATCTTTCTTTGTAGTCTGATCCATATGTTACTGTTAGATGAATATACAAACCTAATTTGATTATGCCTACAGCACCTCAGAGCCAGTAACTTTTAATGATCATAACTGTGGTTTTAACGCAGAGAAGAAAATGACTTCCAAACAACATTATAACAATACCTCTTGGGGGTTTCACCACTAATTCACAACAGTTTGTATTCCTCAGTTCATATACTCAACCTACTTGACTACATCTGTAAGTATTTCAAGTCAGATAATTGTTTTATTGTCCCATAAAAAGGAAGGTGTTTCTTGAATAATATCAACTGTATTCAACAACATTTTGTTTTACTGTAATTGGCAAAAACAGGAAAGAACAGGAACAAATTAATTACAGTTGAAATGCAACATGAATCGAGCCCAAGCTGTTACGTAACGATGCAAATGAAACTGTATGCACCTTTCTCTCCTCAAACTTTGTTGTTTGAATTTTTCATAAACTCGATGCCATGGTGCTGAAATAAAACGTGTGGACTGGGGAATCAAAGCTGACAGGAACCAATAAATCACGCTAAATCACGAATCGATAACAAATAAGGTTTAAATTATGACTAATGGCCTGGCGGTCCTAAACTAACAGCAGACCCTACATTTCCTGACAGCGCAAAATAAACAGACACATTTCTTTTTCACGGACGCTAATACATTGCCCTGAGAAACTCAAAGAACAGTCCATCTGCTTCAAATAATTTTTAATTTCCTTTTCTGTACCGTTCCCATTAAGTATTCCGCCTAGATATTTGCCAAATTCTTTGATTTACCTTCTCCCATCTGCATCCAATTAAATCTCTCCCTGAACAGGGCTGGTGTGGGTCTCTGCTGAGCCAAGTACCCCCACCAGTACCTTAAGCAAACTTAATCCTTGCTTTATTATCTGAGAGGGGCCCTGACTCGTTGGCTGTGCTCTGTGTGGGTGTCTGTGCTGCATGGTGGACTTGGACAGTTAGATCTAGCTCTGGGTTTGTTGAGTTCTGGCTCTGTTTAGCAACACCTGCACCTCTCTCTCCTCTCTCTTTCTCTCCTCTCTATTTCCTCTCCCTCTCTCTCCCTCTCTCTCTTCAGTCTGATCTATTATCTGTTTAAATGGCACAGCAGATGTTCACAGGCCAGCTGGGGAATCCAGGGCCATCCTATATGATTGCTTGGCTGGCAAGGCCTGCAGCACTATAACCAGGGATTAGAGGACAACAATGTGTTTGGGTTAATTCATCACTAAAATCATATTTGGGTAAACAATCTCCCAGGGTGCCATCTGTGTTAGCAGGCTGAAACATACCACAGACTAGACCAGACTATGCCACACTAGACCAGACTATGCCACACTAGACCAGACTAGGCCAGACTAGATCACACTAGACCAGACTAGTACAGACTATGCCACACTAGACCAGACTATACCACACTAGGCCAGACTAGGCCACACTAGACCAGACCAGACTAGACTAGACTAGATCAGACTAGGCTAGATTAGACTAGACTAGATCAGACTAGGCTAGATTAGACTAGACTAGATCAGACCAGACCAGACTAGACCACACTAGACTAGACCAGACCAGACCAGACCACACTAGACTAGACTAGACCAGACTTGACTAGACTAGACCAGACTTGACTAGACTAGACTTGCCTAGACTAGACTAGACCAGACTTGACTAGACTAGACCAGACTTGACTAGACCAGACTATTCTAGACTAGACCAGATCAGACTAGACCACACTAGACCAGACTAGACTAGACCACATTAGACTAGACCAGACTTGAATAGACTAGACCAGACTTTTCTAGACTAGACCACACTAGACCAGACCAGACCAGAATAGATCAGACCAGACTAGACCAGACTAGACTAGACCACACTAGACTAGACCACACTAGACTAGATCAGACTAGACCAAACTAGACTAGACCAGACTTGACGAGACTAGACCAGACTATTCTAGACTAGACCACATTAGAGTAGACCAGACCAGACTAGACTAGATCAGAAAAGACTAGACCACACTAGACCAGATCAGACCTGACCACACTAGACCAAACCAGCCCAGACCATGCCAGACCAAACTAGACTAGACCAGACCAGATCTGGCATTATCTGGTTTAGCCTGGCTGGTTCTTAGTATACAGCTAGACACGGCTGATGTTTTCATTAATATATAATAATAATAATATATACAGGCATTACCGCTCTTCACTCACTGAATGTGTTATATAGACAAATCGCTAAGGTAAATATGTCTGACAAAAAAAGGAAGTGATTCAGCAAGTGATAACTAAACAGGAAATAGATCAATCTCTAAACAAACTGTAATTTTGGACATGGGGTTAGGATCTGTATGAATCTGTGCATGAGGGAGTTACTGTAGATCAGTTGATGCACTGTGCTTCAGGTCAGCTTGTCGATGTAATCACCACAGTCCTGAGGTGTGAATTGTGCCTTGAACCCTAAGCATACTTCAGTCTCATATTCACACAATGTCTGTCTGTCTGTCTGCCCCTCACACCTCGTTTTCATCCTGGCATAGCCCTCAGGTCATCTCTGATCAAAATAGGCCATGGATCGCTCTCTTTCTCTCTCTCTCTCTCTCTCTCTCTCTCTCTCTCTCTCTCTCTCTCTCTCTCTCTCTCTCTCTCTCTCTCTCTCTCTCTCTCTCTCTCTCTCTCTCTCTCTCTCTCTCTCTCTCTCTCTCTCTCTCTCTCTCTCTCTCTCTCTCTCTCTCTCTCTCTCTCTCTCTCTCTCTCTCTCTCTCTCTCTCTCTCTCTCTCTCTCTCTCTCTCTCTCTCTCTCTCTCTCTCTCTCTCTCTCTCTCTCTCTCTCTCTCTCTCTCCATCTCTCTGACGTGTTGTGACAGACGGGACAACAGGATGTGACAGCTAACCAATGCCTCTCGGCCCCCGGGGAGAAACAACGTCTATGTTTAACACGTGAAAACAACATTGTCAAGTTCACAGACACACATTGAGGACACCAGACTTTGATAATGAGAAGAGTTTCAAAAAAGTTGATAGTATGGATCAGATTTTTTGACCGTTGAGATTGAAGGGCTAGGGCCTACACATTCAATAGGTGGAATGTTTTGTGGGGGTAGAAAGAACAAATTAATTGATTTATAGCCGTTCCACTACCCAGAGCTGCTTGAGAGGACAAGCTTGACAATTGTGGAGGGATTAAATTACATTTTCGGTAAAAGAGCAATCATTTACGTTCTCCCATGCCAACTATTAATACCTGCGCGGCCTCTGCGCAGCGCCAGTTCTGTGGGTCTTAAAGGCCGAGCACGACATGTTGTCACTGGCGTTTTCATAAATCCTACACTGAGGAATGCAGCACTAAAGACCTGTCCAAGCTAGCACATTACGTTCTGAGAACCATATGTTTCTTAGAGCTTGGTGAGAGTGTGGTTGTCCTATGATTATTTTGCATACAACCTTCCCACAACTTTCTGAGAATGGTGTAGGATGTTTCCTTTGCTTTGGAACATTGTCAGCATATTTAAAGAACTTGATACAAAAAATCTTTGTAATTCATCACTTCAACAGAATATTTTCTAAAAGGTCAAGAGATTACATTTAATTAAAATTTTGGGGATGTTCTAGGAACTTTCTCCAGCTGGTTTGACATTGGGAATGTTCTTAAATGGCTCAAAGAATGTTAAGAAACAACGTTCTTCTGTGGGATTTTCAGTAATTCAGCATAACGTTTCCTAAAGGTTTCCTCAAGGTTCTATTTAAATCCTGTTCTCAAATTGGTCTGAAAATGTTAAGAAAATAAACGTAAAAAACACAAGAAAACTTTTGTAAAGTTCAGTGAATCTTCTAAAATGTTTATTTAAAACATACATTCCGCTCTCAAAACGTGAATCAGATATTATATAAAAAACAAGAAAACTTTAGTAATGTTCAGAGAACAGTCTAAGAATATAATTTAAAAATATACAGTTGAAGTCGGAAGTTTACATATACTTAGGTTGGAGTCCTTAAAACTTGTTTTTCAACCACTTCACAAATTTCTTGTTAACAAACTATAGTTTTGCCAAGTCGGTTAGGACATCTACTTTGTGCATGACACATGTAATTTTTCCAACAATTGTTTACAGACAGATTATTTCACTTATAATTCACTGTATCACAATTCCAGTGGGTCAGAAGTTTACATACACTAAATTGACTGTGACTTTAAACAGCTTGGAAAATTCCAGAAAATAATGTCATGGCTTTAGAAGCTTCTGATAGGCTCATTTACATAATTTGAGTCAATTGGAGGTGTACCTGTGGATGTATTTCAAGGCCTACCTTCAAACTTTGTGCCTCTTTGCTTGACATCATGGGAAAATCAAAAGAAATCAGCCAAGTCCTCCGAAAAATATGTGTAGACCTCCACAAGTCTTGTTCATCCTTGGGAGCAATTTCCAAACTGACCTAAGACAGGGACTTTTTAGGATTAAATGTCAGGAATTGTGAAAAACTGAGTTTAAATGTATTTGGCTAAGGTGTATGTAAACTTTCAATTTCAACTGCATATCAATGAATTGGCGAGTGCCCTATAACAGTCTGGAGCACCCGGCCTCACTCTTCTAGAATCTGAAATCCAATGTCTACTGTTTGCTGATGATCTGGTGCTTCTGTCACCAACCAAGGAGGATCTACAGCAGCACCTAGATCTTCCTCACAGATTCTGTCAGACCTGGGCCCTGACAGTAAATCTCAGTAAGACAAAAATAATGGTGTTCCAAAAAAGGTCTGGTTGCCAGGACCACGAATACAAATTCCATTTAGACACCGTTGCCCTAGAGCACACAAAACAACTATACATACCTTTGCCTAAATATTAGCGACACAGGTAACTTGCGCGGCGGCGCTTTACTTGGTTTAGCGACTCCTTGTGGTGGGCTGGGCTCCTGCAGGCTGACCTTGTCGGAAGTTGAACAGTGTTTCCTCCGACACATTGGTGTGGCTAGCTTCCGTGTTAAGCTGGCGGGTGTTGTTTCGTAGGACACATGACTCAACCTTTGCCTCCGAGCCCGTTGGATATTTGCAGCGATGAGACAAGATCGAAAAAGGGAGTAAAGAAAAAAGTTTTCTGTTGCTGTCCCCGTTGGAGTACCCTTTGTGTTTCCAGGTAGAACCCTTTTTGGTTCCTGGTAGAACTCTTTTGGGTTCCATGTGAAACTCTTTCTACAGAGGGTTCTACATGAAACCCAACAGAGTTCTACCTGGCTGGAACCCAAAAGGGTTCTACCTGGAACCAAAATGGGTTCTTCAAAGAGTTATCTTATGGGAAAAGCCAAAGAACCCATTTAAGTTCTAGATAACACATTTTTTTCTAGGAGTATATAACCCACACTGCTATATCTATCCCTATGCTCCACAACTAGCATCATCAGGCCTCATCAGGCTCTGTATGGAAAAAAAATCTGACTATACACACACACACACACACACACACACACACACACACACACACACACACACACACACACACACACACACACACACACACACACACACACACACACATCCCAGGAACATCTTCAGCCGAGTCAGACCATTCAGGGTTGCTAATCCAGGGTCTCTGCATTCCTCCTTGGTTCACAGGACACTTAGCTCCTGGGGGCCCTACCGGATGCCTGACTGTCAGTGTATGTACGTTTGTGTGCTCCCGGGTGCTGCAGGCAGATACCTGACTGTCAGAGCAGCTTCATGGGATTGATGGAGGGATCTATGCCCAACAGCTTTCAGATGTCTCCCAGCAAACCAAAATTGCTTCTGTGAAATTTCCCTGAACATTTGTAAGGTTGAGGCAAATGTCCTCATGACACAAAAACTGTCCAGTCGTGCTGATGATTATAGAATGTTTGTTATAAATTTGCCTGATGTGTTCCTAGAAGAATGTTCCTAGAACACATTTAATCTGTTCTTTAAAGGTTTCCAGAATGTTTCATTAGGTTCTGGGAACAGTCTGGTGAGATCATTGTGGAGACATCACAAAAGATATGTTCCCAAAACACAAAAACGGTCCAGTTGTGCGGATGATACTACATTGTTTCTTTTAGGGTGCCAAAAACATTCACCTGATATTGCAATAACATTCCTAGAACACATTTAGTCTGTTCTTTAAAGGTTCCCAGAATGTTTCATTAGGTTGTGAGAACAGTCTGGTGACAACATCGTGGAGAAAACACAAAAAATATGTTCCCAAAACACAAACTACAGTTGTGTGGATGATTCTACAATGTTTATTTTAGGGTACAAAAAACATTCACCTGATGTTATACAAGAACATTCCCAGAACATATTTTTGTCTGTTCTTTAAGGGTTCACATAATGTTTATTTAGGTTGTGGGAACATTGTGGGGTATCAAATCAAATCAAAGTTTATTTGTCACGTGCGCCGAATACAACAGGTGTACAACCTTACAGTGAAATGCTTACTTACAGGCTCTAACCAATGATGCGAAAAAAAGGAATGTGTCATAGTGTCATAGTCTTTGATACCTTGTAAATATGGTCCAGAAATACGCGGTATATAAAGAGGATGGGTGAAGTGATGGTGAATAACCCAGTTACCAGAATATCCCTGGGTTAGTTATGTCTAAGAAGGCTAACAAGGAAGCCATGCATTCCCGATTTACAATACTGCCATGGCTACAGTATATACTCAACAAATAAGCTGCAACGGATCTTCCCTGGTGGTGCAGAGGATAAAATACCTGTTTCACAAACTGGCCAACCAAATATATCAGGTTCAAACCACACATATACAGATTGTCAACATTATAAATTGTAAAAAATATAGTTGTGTTTGTATTATTAAAGGTGCGATGTGCAGAAATTGTTCTGCTGCTTCCTAGATGGTACAATTTGAGTATTTCACATAATGTAAGTTTATGTGACAAAACAAGTAGTGTAGAGAATCATTGTACCATTTAAACTGCTGTGAAATATCTTTTCCATAACCATAACATATAGTATTTTCAGCTGTTTAAAACTGGTGCACAAAACCTAAAGTAAAAGACGCCAAAATTAAACTTACGAATGGGAAGCATTGAAATAACGTACAGAGAACAGATCTACTGCTTCTTAGACTTGCTTTCAATGAGAATGACAGATCTATAACTCACATTTGTATGTGAATTTGGTTGGGTCGCCCAAAAAGTTACATATTGCAGCTTTAAGTTCTGATCAAATTTCCTATGAATGAAGTAATGTGCAGTTTGTCAACATATGAAGTGTAAAAAATATGGTTGTGTTTGCATGATTAAATGCTGTTCAAATGTCCTATTAATGAACTTAAAAGGCTGTGTGTCTATATCACCTTGCAGTGGGCCTACAATACTGTCCTTAAATATGAATTACCATTAAATCTGGGGAGAAACACAATGAGGATGTATTCCAATCTGCTTTCTTATGCTTTCAGGAGCTACACATTTGCATGCTGTGAATGTTGTAGTAATATTAGGTCAATCTTAAATATAACTTTGTCTAAATGCTCTTAAAATGTTATGAGGACCTCCAAGACAAAGTAAAATGTATATTGCATCAACATCAGTGGAATAGTATGTAAAACATAAACAAATATGCTGTGAACGTCATAAAAACTGACTTGGAAATGGTGGAACATTATGCAACATTGTGGGAGTGTTCTGCGCAACCTTAGTGAATATCTCAAAAAATATTCTTGCAACAATAAGGGAATGTCCTGAGCATCCAAATTCAAACACTGTATGAACGCTGGAATGACAAATCAGAATCCAGGCTCTAAAGATTGTTTTGATCATGTGAACTGGGATATGTTCCGTGTAGCCTCAGAGAATGATATCGATATATACGCTGATTTGGTGAATTAGTTTATAAGGAAGTGTATAGGAGATGTTGTACCCACTGTGACTATTTAAACCTACCCTAACCATAAACCGTGGATAGATGGCGGCATTCGCACAAAACTGAAAGCGTGAATCCCAAGCATTTAACCATGGAAAGGTGACTGAGATTATGACTGAGAATTTAAACATTGTAGTTATTCCCTCCGCAAGACAATCAAACAAGCAAAATGTCAGTATAGAGAAAAAGTGGAGTCGCAATTCAACGGCTCAGACATGAGACGTATGTGGCAGGGTCTACAGACAATCATGGACTACAAAGGAAAAACCAGCCACGTCACAGACACCGACGTTTGCTTCCAGACAAACTAAACACTTTCTTTGCCCGCTTTGAGAATAACACAGTGCCCGCTACCAAGGACTGTGGGCTCTCTTCCTCCGTGGCCGACGTGAGTAAGACATTTAAACGTGTTAACCCTCGCAAAGCTGCCGGCCCAGACGGCATCCCTAGCCGCGTCCTCAGAGTATGGGCAGACGAGCTGGCTGGTGTGTTTACGGACATATTCAATCTCTCCCTATCCCAGTCTACTGTTCCCACATGCTTCAAGATGGCCATTGTTCCTGTACCCAAGAATGCAAAGGTAACTGAACTAAATGACTATTGCCCCGTACCACTCACTTCTGTCATCATTAAGTGCTTTGAGAGACTAGTCAAGGATCATATCACATTCACCTTACCTGTCACCCTAGAACCTAGACCCACTTAAATTTTCTTACCGCCCCAATAGATATACAGACAATTCAATCGCCATCACACTGCACACTGCTCTACCCCATCTGGACAAGAGGAATACCTAAGTAAGAATTCTGTTCATTGACTATAGCTCAGCATTCAACACTATAGTACCCTCCTAGCTCATCATTAAGCTTGAGGCCCTCGGTCTCAACGCCGCCCTGTGCAATTGGGTCCTGGCCTTTCTGACGGGCCGTCCCCTGGTGATGAAGGTAGGAAACAACATCTCCACTTTGCTGATCCTCAACACTGGGGCCCCACAAGGGTGCATACTCAGCCCCCCCCCCCTTTACTCCATGTTCACCCATGACTGCGTGGCCATGAACACCTCCAACCCAACTTTGCAGACGACCCAATAGTGGTAGGCTTGATTACCAATAACAATAATAAAATCTGACATGTTGGCTGGATTCACAACGAGTGTAGCTTTAATTGAGTATCTTACATGTGTGATTTAATGAAAGTTTTAATTTTATAGCATTTTATTTGAATCTGCGCAACCTTGTTCTGCGCAACCTTAGTGAATATCTCAAAAAATATTCTTGCAACAATAAGGGAATGTCCTGAGCATCCAAATTCAAACACTGTATGAACGCTGGAATGACAAATCAGAATCCAGGCTCTAAAGATTGTTTTGATCATGTGAACTGGGATATGTTCCGTGTAGCCTCAGAGAATGATATCGATATATACGCTGATTTGGTGAATTAGTTTATAAGGAAGTGTATAGGAGATGTTGTACCCACTGTGACTATTTAAACCTACCCTAACCATAAACCGTGGATAGATGGCGGCATTCGCACAAAACTGAAAGCGTGAATCCCAAGCATTTAACCATGGAAAGGTGACTGAGATTATGACTGAGAATTTAAACATTGTAGTTATTCCCTCCGCAAGACAATCAAACAAGCAAAATGTCAGTATAGAGAAAAAGTGGAGTCGCAATTCAACGGCTCAGACATGAGACGTATGTGGCAGGGTCTACAGACAATCATGGACTACAAAGGAAAAACCAGCCACGTCACAGACACCGACGTTTGCTTCCAGACAAACTAAACACTTTCTTTGCCCGCTTTGAGAATAACACAGTGCCCGCTACCAAGGACTGTGGGCTCTCTTCCTCCGTGGCCGACGTGAGTAAGACATTTAAACGTGTTAACCCTCGCAAAGCTGCCGGCCCAGACGGCATCCCTAGCCGCGTCCTCAGAGTATGGGCAGACGAGCTGGCTGGTGTGTTTACGGACATATTCAATCTCTCCCTATCCCAGTCTACTGTTCCCACATGCTTCAAGATGGCCATTGTTCCTGTACCCAAGAATGCAAAGGTAACTGAACTAAATGACTATTGCCCCGTACCACTCACTTCTGTCATCATTAAGTGCTTTGAGAGACTAGTCAAGGATCATATCACATTCACCTTACCTGTCACCCTAGAACCTAGACCCACTTAAATTTTCTTACCGCCCCAATAGATATACAGACAATTCAATCGCCATCACACTGCACACTGCTCTACCCCATCTGGACAAGAGGAATACCTAAGTAAGAATTCTGTTCATTGACTATAGCTCAGCATTCAACACTATAGTACCCTCCTAGCTCATCATTAAGCTTGAGGCCCTCGGTCTCAACGCCGCCCTGTGCAATTGGGTCCTGGCCTTTCTGACGGGCCGTCCCCTGGTGATGAAGGTAGGAAACAACATCTCCACTTTGCTGATCCTCAACACTGGGGCCCCACAAGGGTGCATACTCAGCCCCCCCCCCCTTTACTCCATGTTCACCCATGACTGCGTGGCCATGAACACCTCCAACCCAACTTTGCAGACGACCCAATAGTGGTAGGCTTGATTACCAATAACAATAATAAAATCTGACATGTTGGCTGGATTCACAACGAGTGTAGCTTTAATTGAGTATCTTACATGTGTGATTTAATGAAAGTTTTAATTTTATAGCATTTTATTTGAATCTGGCGCTCTGCATTTCCCCTGGCAATTGGCCATTTGAGACATTTGCGTCCCGCCTATCCCTAAGAGGTTTATTTAACCAGGTAAGCTAGTTGAGAACAAGTTCTCATTTACAACTGTGACCTGGCCAAGATAAAGCAAAGCAGTGTGACACAGACAACAACACAGAGTTACACATGGAATAAACAAGCATACAGTCAATAACACAATAGAAAAAAAGAAAGTCCATGTACAGCGTGTACAAATGGCGTGAGGAGGTAAGGCAATAAATAGACCATAGT
The DNA here is from genome assembly GCF_057628025.1 of Oncorhynchus mykiss. NCBI lineage: Eukaryota > Metazoa > Chordata > Actinopteri > Salmoniformes > Salmonidae > Oncorhynchus > Oncorhynchus mykiss. The sequence goes on along the minus strand of NC_143022.1, from coordinate 85,591,529 downwards.
AGCGAAGTAATTACAATTCAGCAAATTAACACTGGAGTGATAGATGAGCAGATGATGATGTGCAAGTAGAAATACTGATGTGCAAAATAGCAGAAAAGTAAATAAAAACAATAATGGGATGAGGTAGGTAGATTGGGTGGGTTATTTACAGATGGGCTATGTACAGCTGCAGTGATCGGTTAGCTGCTCAGGTAGCTAATGTTTAAAGTTAGTGAGGGAAATATAAGTCTCCAGCTTCAGCGATTTTTGCAATTCGTTCCAGTCACTGGCAGCAGAGAACTGTGACCAGTGAGCTGGGATAAGGCGGAGCTTTACCTAGCATAGACTTATAGATGACCTGGAGCCAGTGGGTCTGGCGACGAATATGTAGCGAGGGCCAGCTGACTAGAGCATACAGGTCGCAGTGGTGGGTGGTATAAGGGGCTTTGGTAACAAAACGGATGGCACTGTGATAGACTGCATCCAGTTTGCTGAGTAGAGTATTGGAAGCTATTTTGTAGATGACATCACCGAAGTCGAGGATTGGTAGGATAGTCAGTTTTACTAGGGTAAATTTGGCGGCGTGAGTGGAGGCTTTGTTGCGAAATAGCATGCCGATTCTAGATTTGATTATGGACTGAAGATGTTTAATATGAGTCTGGAAGGAGAGTTTACAGTCTAGCCAGACACCTAGGTATTTGTAGTTGTCCACATATTCTAGGTCAGTAGTGGTGCTAGTCGGGCGGGCGGGTGCGGGCAGCGAACGGTTGAAAGGCATGCATTTGGTTTTACTAGCGTTTAAGAGCAGTTGGAGGCCATGGAAGGTGTGTTGTATGGCATTGAAGCTCGTCTGGAGGTTAGTTAACACAGTGTCCAAAGAAGGGCCAGATGTATACAGGTTGGTGTCGTTGGCGTAGAGGTGGATCAGGGAATCACCCGCAGCAAGAGCGTCATCGTTGATATATACAGAGAAAAGAATTGGCCAGAGAATTGAACCCTGTGGTATCCCCATAGAGACTGCCAGAGGTCCGGACAACAGGCCCTCCGATTTGACATACTGAACTCTGTCTGCGAAGAAGTTGATGAACCAGGCGAGGCAGTCATTTGAGAAATCAAGGCTATTGAGTCTGCCGATAAGAAAGAGGTGATTGACAGAGTCAAAAGCCTTGGCCAGGTCGATGAAGACGGCTGTACAGTACTGTCTTTTATCGATGGCGGTTATGATATCATTTAGGACCTTGAGCGTGGCTGAGGTGCACCCGTGACTAGCTCGGAAACCGGATTGCACAGCAGAGAAGGTACGGTGGGATTCTAAATGGTCAGTGATCTGCTTATTAACTTGGCTTTCGAAGACTTTAGAAAGGCAGGGCAGGATGGATATATGTCTATAACAGTTGGGTCTAGATTGTCAATCTTTCCAATCTTTAGGGATCTCGGATGATACGAAAGAGAGGTTGAACTTTTAGAAAGAGAGGGTCCAGATTGTCTAGCCCAGCTGATTTGTACGGGTCCAGGTTTTGCAGCTCTTTCAGAACATCTTCTATATGGATTTGGGTGAAGGATAAGCTGGAGAGGCTCAGGCAAGTAGCTGCGGGGGGTGCGGAGCTGTTGGCCAGGGTTGGGGTAACCAAGAGGAAAGCATGGCCAGTCGGAGAGAAATGCTTCTGGAAATTTTCGATTATCATGGATTCCTCCCAGCTGCAGTGGGCAGCTGGGAGGAGGTGCTCTTGTTCTCCATGGACTTTATAGTGTCCCAAAAGAGTTAGAGCTACTGGATGCAAATTTCTGTTTGAAAATGCTAGCCTTTGCTTTCCTGACTGACTGCGTGTATTGGTTCCTGACTTCCCTGAACAGTTGCATATTGAAGGGACTAGTCGATGCTACTGCTGTCCGCCACAGGATGTTTTTGTGCTGGTCAAGGACAGTCAGGTCTGGAGTGAACCAAGGGCTATATCTGTTCTTAGTTCTACATATTTTTGAAAGGGGCATGTTTATTTAACATGGTGAGGAAATTACTTTTAAAGAACGACTAGGCATCCTCTACTGACGGGAAGAAGGTCAATATTGTCACGTTCTGACCTCTATTTCTGTTGTTTTGTATTTATTTAGTATGGTCAGGGCGTGAGTTGGGTGGGCAGTCTATGTTTGTTTTTCTATGTTTTGGGGCATTTCTATGTTTTCGGCCTAGTATGGTTCTCAATCAGAGGCAGGTGTCATTAGTTGTCTCTGATTGAGAATCATACTTAGGTAGCCTGGGTTTCACTGTGTGTTTGTGGGTGATTGTTCCTGTCACTGTGTTTGGTGTCACAGGATAGGACTGTTTTGCGTTTTCACATTTCTTGTTTTTGTTAGTTTGTTCATGTGTAGCGATTTATTAAAACATGAATAACCACCACGCTGCGCTTTGGTCCGCTTCTCTTCCTCCTACAGACGAACGCCCTTACAGAATCACCCACCGCAACAGGACCAAGCGGCGTGGTAACGGGCAACAGCGGCACAAGGAGGAATGGACTTGGGATGATGTGTTGGACGGCAAGGGTTGCTACACATGGGAGGAGATCCTGGCGGGAAAGGATCGCCTTCCATGGGAACAGGTGGAGGCAGCGAGGAGAGCAGAGGCAGCCGGAGAGAGGAGCCGGCGATATGAGGGAACACGGTTGGCAAGGAAGCCCGGGAGTCAGCCCCAAAAATTTCTTGGGGGGGGGCTAACAGGGAGTATGGCTACGCCAGGTAGGAGACCTGAGCCAACTTCCTGTGGTTACCGGGGGGCTAGAGAGACCGGGCAGGCACCGTGTTATGCTGTGGAGCGCACGGTGTCCCCAGTGCGGGTGCACAGCCCGGTGCGGTACATTCCAGCTCCGCGTATCGGCCGGGCTAGAGTGGGCATCGAGCCAAGTGCCATGAAGCCGGCTCTACGCATCTGGTCTCCAGTGCGTCTCCTTGGGCCGGCTTACATGGCACCAGCCTTGCGCACGGTGTCCCCGGTTCGCCTGCATAGCCCAGTGCGGGCTATTCCACCTCGCCGCACTGGCAGGGCGACCGGGACCATTCAACCGGGTAAGGTTGGGCAGGCTCGGTGCTCAAGAGCTCCAGTGCGCCTGCACGGCCCGGTCTATCCGTCACCACCTCCACGCACCAGCCCTCCGGTGGCAGCTCCCCGTACCAGGCTGTCTCTCCGGCCCATCCTTGCAGGGGCTCTCTCCTCTCCAGCGCTGCCGGAGTCTCCCGCCTCTCCGGCGCTACCAGAGCCTTCCTCCTCTCCAGCGCTGCCGGAGTCTCCCGCCTGTTCGGCGCTACGAGAGCTACTCAGTCCGGCGCTTCCAGAGCCTTCCTCCTCTCCAGCGCCGCCAGTGCCGCTCGTCTGCCCAGCGCCGCCAACGCCGCCCGTCTGCCCAGCGCCGCCAGTGCCGCCTGTCAGTCCGGCGGTTCCAGAGCCTTCCTCCTCTCCAGCGCCGCCAGTGCCGCCCGTCTGCCCAGCGCCGCCCGTCTGCCCGGCGCCGCCAGCGCCGCCCGTCTGCCCGGCGCCGCCAGTGCCGCCCGTCTGCCCGGCGCCGCCAGTGCCGCCCGTCTGCCAGGAGCCGCCAGTGCCGCCCGTCTGCCAGGAGCCGCCAGTGCCGCCCGTCTGCCAGGGGCCGCCAGTGCCGCCCGTCTGCCAGGGGCCGCCAGTGCCGCCCGTCAGCCAGGGGCCGCCAGTGCCGCCAGTCAGCCAGGGGCCGCCAGTGCCGCCAGTCAGCCAGGGGCCGCCAGTGCCGCCAGTCAGCCAGGGGCCGCCAGTGCCGCCAGTCAGCCAGGGGCCGCCAGTGCCGCCAGTCAGCCAGGGGCCGCCAGTGCCGCCAGTCAGCCAGGGGCCGCCAGTGCCGCCAGTCAGCCAGGGGCCGCCAGTAAGCCAGGGGCCGCCAGTAAGCCAGGGGCCGCCAGTGCCGCCAGTCAGCCAGGGGCCGCCAGTAAGCCAGGGGCCGCCAGTGCCGTCAGTCAGCCAGGGGCCGCCCGAGCAGCTGCCCCTCTGTCCAGAGCAGCTGTCGCCCCTCTGTCCCAAGCTGCTGCCGCCCCTCTGTCCCGAGCAGCTGTCCCTCTGTCCCGAGCAGCTGTCCCTCTGTCCCGAGCAGCTGTCCCTCTGTCCCGAGCAGCTGTCCCGAGCAGCTGTCCCTCTGTCCCGAGCAGCTGTCCCTCTGTCTCGAGCAGCTGTCCCTCTGTCCCGAGCAGCTGTCCCTCCTCTGTCCTGAGCTGCTATCGCCCCTCTGTCCCGAGCTGCTATCGCCCCTCTGTCCCGAGCTGCTATCGCCCCTCTGTCCCGAGCTGCTATCGCCCCTCTGTCCCGAGCTGCTATCGCCCCTCTGTCCCGAGCTGCTATCGCCCCTCTGTCCCGAGCTGCTATCGCCCCTCTGTCCCGAGCAGCTGCCCCTCTGTCCCGAGCAGTTGTCCCTCTGTCCCGAGCAGCTGCTTCACCTCTGTCCCGAGCTGCCCCTCTGTCCCGAGCAGCCCCTCTGTCCAGTGGGGTCATTGAGAGGGGTGGCCATGGTGAGTAAGCCAGGGAGACGGACAATAAGGCGGACTAAGACAATGGTGAAGTGGGGTCCGCGTCCCGCGCCAGAGCCGCCACCGCGGACAGACGCCCACCCAGACCCTCCCCTATAGGTCAAGGTTTTGCGGCCGGAGTCCGCACCTTTGGGGGGGGGGGTACTGTCACGTTCTGACCTCTATTTCTGTTGTTTTGTATTTATTTAGTATGGTCAGGGCGTGAGTTGGGTGGGCAGTCTATGTTTGTTTTACTATGTTTTGGGGCATTTCTATGTTTTCGGCCTAGTATGGTTCTCAATCAGAGGCAGGTGTCATTAGTTGTCTCTGATTGAGAATCATACTTAGGTAGCCTGGGTTTCACTGTGTGTTTGTGGGTGATTGTTCCTGTCACTGTGTTTGGTGTCACAGGATAGGACTGTTTTGCGTTTTCACATTTCTTGTTTTTGTTAGTTTGTTCATGTGTAGCGATTTATTAAAACATGAATAACCACCACGCTGCGCTTTGGTCCGCTTCTCTTCCTCCTACAGACGAACGCCCTTACAAATATCCTTCCAGGATACCCAGGCCAGGTTGATTAGAAAGGCCTGCTCGCATAAGTGTTTTAGGGAGCATTAGACAGTGATGAGGGGTGGTCGTTTGACCGCGGACCCATAGCGGATGTAGGCAATGAGGCAGTGATCGCTGAGATCCTGATTGAAAACTGCATAGGTGTGTATGGAGGGCAAGTTGGTCAGGATAATATCTATGAGGGTACCCATATTTACTGATTTAGGGTTGTACCTGGTGGGATAATTTGTGTGAGATTGAGGGCAACTAGCTTAGATTGTAGGATTGCCGGAGTGTTAAGGTTATCCCAGTTTAGGTCACCTAACAGAACGAACTCTGAAGACATACTTGACATCATTGGCCACTTTAATAAATGGAACACCAGTCATTTTAATAGTGCCACTTTAATAATGTTTGCATATCTTGCAATACTCATCTCATATGTATATATTGTATTCTATAATATGGATTGCATCTTAGCCTATTCGTATTCCATTCCGTTCCTTATTCCTTTAGGTATTTCTTGTTAGATGTTGCTGTACTGTCGGAACAAGAAGCACAAGCATTTCGCTACACTTGCAATAACATCTGCTAACCATGTATATGTGACCAATTAAATTTTATTTTATTTGAATATCATTAATTTGAGCATTTTTTGCGTTTTGGGAACCTATCTCTTGTAATCAAATCAAATTCAAATCAAATCAAATGTATTTATATTGCCCTTCGTACATCAGCTGATATCTCAAAGTGCTGTATAGAAACCCAGCCTAAAACCCCAAACAGCAAGCAATGCAGGTGCAGAAGCATGGTGGCTAGGAAAAACTCCCTAGAAAGGCCACAACCTAGGAAGAAACCAAGAGAGGAACAAGGCTATGAGGGGTGGCCAGTCCTCTTCTGGCTGTGCCGGGTGGAGATTATAACAGAACATGGCCAAGATGTTCAAATGTTCATAAATGACCAGCATGGTCAAATAATAATAATCACAGGCAGAACAGTTGAAACTGGAGCAGCAGCACGGCCAGGTGGACTGGGGACAGCAAGGAGTCATCATGCCAGGTAGTCCTGAGGCATGGTCCTAGGGCTCAGGTCCTCCGAGAGAGAGAAAGAAAGAGAGAAAGAGAGAATTAGAGAGAGCATACTTAAATTCACACAGGACACCGGATAAGACAGGAGAAGTACTCCAGATATAACAAACTGACCCTAGCCCCCCGACACATAAACTACTGCAGCATAAATACTGGAGGCTGAGACAGGAGGGGTCAGGAGACACTGTGGCCCCATCCGATGATACCCCCGGACAGGGCCAAACAGGAAGGATATAACCCCACCGACTTTGCCAAAGCACAGCCCCCAAACCACTAGAGGGATATCTTCAACCACCAACTTACCATCCTGAGACAAGGCAGAGTATAGCCCAGAAAGATCTCCGCCACGGCACAGCCCAAGGGGGGGCGCCAACCCAGACAGGAAGATCACATCAGTGACTCAACCCACTCAAGTGACGCACCCCTCCTAGGGACGGCATGAAAGAGCACCAGTAAGTCAGTGACTCAGCCCCTGTAATAGGGTTAGAGGCAGAGAATCCCAGTGGAAAGAGGGGAACCGGCCAGGCAGAGACAGCAAGGGTGGTTCATTGCTCCAGAGCCTTTCCATTCACCTTCACACTCCTGGGCCAGACTACACTAAATCATATGACCCACTGAAGAGATGAGTCTTCAGTAAAGACTTCAAGGTTGAGACCGAGTTTGCGTTTCTCACATGGGTAGGCAGACCATTCCATAAAATTGGAGCTCTATAGGAGAAAGCCCTGCCTCCAGCTGTTTGCTTAGATATTCTAGGGACAATTAGGAGGCCTGTGTCTTGTGACCGTAGCGTATGTGTAGGTATGTACGGCAGGACCAAATCAGAGAGATAGGTAGGAGGAAGCACATGTAATGCTTTGTAGGTTAGCAGTAAAACCTTGAAATCAGCCCTTGCCTTGACAGCAAGCCAGTGTAGGGAGGCTAGCACTGGAGTAATATGATAATTTTTTTTGGTTCTAGTCAAGATTCTAGCAGCCGTATTTAGCACTAACTGAAGTTTATTTAGTGCTTTATCCGGGTAGCCAGAAAGTAGAGCATTGCAGTAGTCTAACCTAGAAGTATCAAAAGCATGGATTCATTTTTCTGCATCATTTTTAGACAGAAAGTTTCTGATTTTTGCAATGTTACGTCGATGGAAAAAAGCTGTCCTTGAAACAGTCTTGATATGTTCGTCAAAAGAGAGATCAGGGTCCAGAGTAACGCCGAGGTCCTTCACAGTTTTATTTGAGACGACTGTACAACCATTAAGATTAATTGTCAGATTCAACAGATGATCTCTTTGTTTCTTGGGATCTAGAACAAGCATCTCTGTTTTGTCCGAGTTTAAAAGTAGAAAGATCATTTATTTTCATCTTCCAGATCTGTCCATCATGGAGGGGGTGAGAGGTTAGCGGTCAGTGGGTGTCAGGCTTAAGGCAAAGGCCTTGGCTCAGGAATGTGGGAGGTAAGGGTGAGGTTTGGTTTTGTTGGTGGAGCCACTGGGAGGTAGATTGAGTGACAGGGTAGCTCTCAACAATGAATCATGCTCGTAAAATAAGATGGCAATTCAAAACAACTGACTGTTTGTTTGTAAATGCATTTCATTCGCATCCCTTGATAACACCTGCTCCAGCCTGTTGTATGAAGAATTTGACGATAGCAGAATTCTTAGTACGGGTGTTAGTTATAGCTACCATAAAAGTGCCATGGATGAAATATCAGTCCAAGAACAAGAATATCAACGAACAGATGATCTTACATCAGCTTGCATGTGTACTCAGATCCCAGCACCATGTACTGTAAGCAGAGAAGAAAACACAGCTTAACGTCTTCTTTTCCTGATTTTATGCTTTTGCTTATTGGGTTCTATTTTACAGTCTCTCATTCCAGTGGAGGTTAAACACACTGATCCCTTACCTAAAGTATCAGTGAAAATTGCACTTGGTAAGCACCAGTTGATGTGGAACACTAGGGGCATCCGTATCCCGGGGAGGCTCCGGTTACGGGCTGCATGACTGGGACGACCATCCTGACAGGCCCACCTGCCCACCCCCTGTGTGTGTGTGTTTGTGTGTGACAGTCCCCACCTTCCCGGGCCCCAGCCCTTGCCCCCACCTGACCCCCCCATTGGCCCCCAATGCATCACCAGCTGGTCCTGAGGATGATTAACAACCAACGTAAACTTACCCAGCGGGATCACAGACACATTAGTGCATTCACTCACACGTAGGAGTGTTACATGACGCTAAGAGGTATTACAGAGAGATGAGGGCTGGGGCCCCGCCGGGGGCCCACACAGCTGACACCAAGGTAGTAACGACATGAAACCATAAACGTTAAGAGCCAAGTTGCAGTTATTACTTTTAAAAAAGAGCCTTTCTATGTGTCAATGGGCAGTGGGTTTCTGGAAATCAATGAATCAATTAATCAGATTTATTGCAGTGTTGCTGCTACGAACGATGCAGTATGGAGGAGATTATACCCCCCAAACCTCTCAAACATGTATCCCATATCTTGAATACTGCTTGAATACTGTGCTCCTCTCTTCTCACCCCCACCCTGTCTCGCTCCCCTCACATAAAAAGAAAATGACATCATAAAGAGGAGACGTGGGACGGGTTGGTATCAGACTCCTCTGCCCTAAATCCTCTGGAGATGTTTTATACCTTTGGTTTTTATTTGTCAAGGCCAGAGTCATATTCATCTTTTGGTATGCAGGTCTAACAAGCGAGCACCGGGAAGGTCTTTAAAAAGCTACAACCCCTCCACCTTTTTTAAAAGTTACAAGGTCTTTGACTTGAACGTTAACAATGTTAAAGAGTGCATACATACCAGGCCTACTCAGTGCACCCCTGGCACTCTGGAAGAGCTTGTTTGCTGTGGTAAAATAACTACAGAGGCAGTAATGTTTCACCAATATGAAGTATACATTATCAGTTGAAAACTGGCGGTACAGATACTGTATATGTTTATACCGTATGCTATAATGTTTAGCATTGAGATGATCAGAGTCTATTTATTCTGGTGTTGAAAACACAAACCATGATATTGAAGCGCCCGAAGTCGGTATGCTTTGCTACCCACTGTTGCTCGGGCGCCGAAGACGTGGATGTCGATTAAGGCAGCCCCCGATATCCACGTTTATAAACGCAGGGTCGTGACAGTTATTGTTCTTTTTTGGTCGTAAACATTATTTCGAGTTCATTCTATGAGGAGGGAGGGTGTTCAATTTATTTTACAGTACAAGGGGAGGGTCATGTGAAGATATTTTTAACTTTGGGGAGGGTTGCATTTCTTTATAGTGACACCTTGAGTTGGACAAGCCCCCCCCCCTAGTAAATTTAAATCTGTCCCTTAGAGTTTGTTCTGTCCAAGTTCACCTCTGAAACAAATGTTATTTCATTTAACCTTTATTTTGACAGGGAGTGATGCTGAGACCAAGGTCTCTTTTACAAATGAGATTGAGCTCAACCATAAACAAAACTTCCATTGCCACGAACAGAATTTTCATTATGAACAGCCATGCCCAACAAATGGCTTTTAAGGAGGCTGGTATCCAACCAGCCTAATGCAGCATAGCATATGGCTCAGAGCCCTTCTGTATTCAGTAGTGGTTCCAGTTAGCACATTATTTCCTGCTAATGACTGGCATAGAGCATTATGGGTAATGTATGGAGCCATGCCTCCAAATTACCAATAAAATGAAACGGTTCACAAGGATTCAGAATGCGCATTATCACCATGGAATGTCTGTTAATTCTCATACGTAATTCTACATCTAAAGGAGGGAGAGGGTAATGACTAAATAAAAATCCATCTTGAATAGAGTCGTTGGTTTGGCGCGAGAAGATTGGCAGGGTTGTTAGTATTCTGGCGACAACTCTAAAAGGTATAGTCTTGGAGATGTTGTATTCTAATCCTTCACTATAAAGCACTGCAGGGTATACGGTAGCTCTGACTCCAGTTCATTCTGAAACCCATTCATATTAGTATTTTATGTAAGTGGCTTTGATTTCTAATTGCATTCATCACAGAAACCCCCACTTAAGTTCTCTTAGTAGTTATTATCGCACTAACTGGGGCTACATCATTAAATCTTAATGATGTGGAGCTCAGAAAATATGTTGTCCTTTATTTTCCCCACAGAGAATCAATGTATTACATTAGCAGTATAAATTGAGTCATACTTTAACTAGGCGTGTTTACGCCTTCGATATTCTCCCTCAGTAAGATTTATTCTCCCTCATTGCAGCGCTCTCACTCTCTCTCTCTCTCTCTCTCTCTCTCTCTCTCTCTCTCTCTCTCAGGCCTCTTGAGAGAGGATGCTGTACTTCATTCTAATGAAAGAGCTGGGGCTGGGTTATGGTTTAAATTATACATTTGTGCAAGAGAGAGAGAGAGCGAGAGAGAGAAACTGGAGATCTGGCGAGAACAGGATCATTTGCTGTACCACGGGGACTCCTTGGATAGACCAGTCGGTTCCCTTGGTTCCCTTTATGACATTATCAATGTAGGATAGTGACAAAATAGCCAAATTATAGTCAAGTCCACCAGACTTAAAGGTTAATTACACTATGTAAGGTAATCACACCTTTTTATACAATAGCTAAAGCGGTGGTTATTAATCAGGTTAAGTTAACGCTGGAACTGAGCTCATGTTCAAGATGACTGTAAAACTTTGAAGACTCTTGGAAACCTGGCCTTGATAGGTTGGTGGAGATGGGGCCTTTTACTTTCCTTGGAATGATTGGTTGTCCTCCCTGCTGAATCCATCGCCTCACTATCTGCTGACAAGATCTCAAAATGTCCGCCAACACTTCACGTCAGCCTCAGGGTGAAGAGAAAGTCTTCTTTGGGATGAACAGAGATTACACCTCAGCCTCAAGGTGAAGAGTAAATATATGATATGAACAGACATTACACCTCAGCCTCAAGGTGAAGAGTAAATCTATGATATGAACAGAGATTACACCTCAGCCTCAATGTGAAGAGTAAGTCCTCTATGGGATAAACAGAGATTACTCCTCAGCCTCAAAGTGAAGAGTAAGTCCTCTATGGGATAAACAGAGATTACTCCTCAGCCTCAACGTGAAGAGTAAGTCCTCTATGGGATAAACAGAGATTACACCTCAGCCTCAAAGTGAAGAGTAAGTCCTTTATGGGATAAACAGAGATGACAATTACGATCCACACACTTAATCTATTACACCTCACTTCTCTGTGACTTAAATTACATTAACAAGCTAAACGTCAGTGTGAGGGGACAGTTAGGGATAGAACGATGGGTCCCAGGGAGAGAAAAGATCAACGAAACGTCGGTGTGAGTGGCCATTTAGGGATGAAACGATGGGTCCCAGGGAGAGAAAGGATCAACGAAACGTCGGTGTGAGTGGCCATTTAGGGATAAAACGATGGGTCCCAGGGAGAGAAAGGATCAACGAAACGTCGGTGTTAGTGGCCATTTAGGGATAAAACGATGGGTCCCAGGGAGAGAAAGGAACAACGCAGACTGATGACACACTGAGGAAATACAGAAACGTACCCTCATTTCAGCCAGGTAAATATGTGTCAGAGAGAAGAGAGGAGAGGGTAAGATTATTTGTCTTCTAGCTTCTAATGATTCCCAGGTTTCCAGGATAAATCCTGTCTGATTCCTAATTGTGTGATTCTTCTTGCCTGCATCAACTTCAGGCCGACAGGTTATTTCAGCTAGTTATCGGGAAAACATTTATCCACTTGGAATTATGAGAGTGCTAGCGCGAGTGCCCCGGGAGAAACACAAACAGCAATGAATCTTGTAGAGTTACGGTAAGGCCTCTCCTCATTAGATGGTCAATTGACTGGGGGAGAGAGAAGGGCCCAATCCCAGGATTTTATGGAGTGCTAAGGAGACACACTGACGTTTACATCTCTAGCTTCTCCCTGACTGTATGGCTGGAGAGAAAATGTCTCTGTAGAGCTGTGGTTTGAAGAGGAGCGAGAGAAACGTAAAGAAACATTTCCTGCATTGCATTCTCTACACTTTATATCACATTCCCAAATCAGAGGAAGAAAATATGCAGGGAAAATAGGTAATGCAGGTCTGTCAGCTTTAGCATTAGTTGATAAGTAGTTATTTGTTTATGGATGTTAAGGTGACATGTTTGGCCTGTTAAGTCTTCTCCCCGTCACTCAGTGGGTACCAGAGCTCCATAACAACATCCGAACCTACAGGATTTAAACAAGGAGAAGTCACCCAATTTAGTTTGACAATTGTACTTAAGCAGACAGGAACGCACACACACACACACACACACACACACACACACACACACACACACACACACACACACACACACACACACACACACACACACACACACACACACACACACACACACACACACAGACAGACACACACACACACACACACACACACACACACACACACACACACACACACAAACACATCCTCCCACCGAGGTGCTCTTTTCTCTCAGCAGCTGGTGTCAGGAGAGACGACACTTCGCCGCCTTAACAATGTCACAAAGAAACTCCCTCTTCCAAACTACCCGACCCAAATTGGCTGTGTAGCCTCGGCCCAATTAGATCTGAAATATGGTAACTGCATCGGCCATTAAAGCAGTGTGGAAATGGTGCAGGGAGAACTCTTGAAGGTTAGGTTAAGGGGGGTACACTTCAGGAGTGATATGTGGACTCTTGCTTACACAGCAGAAAAGAGTGCCATGACGAGGGGACAGCGGTGGGAGGGAAGATGGAAGGGAGGGAGAGATGATAAACAAACTCTCTTGCTTAGATATTCCTCTCCTGAGGACGTACAGTATATTTCACAGGCAGGCAGGAAGCAACAACAGGGAGCAGTGTTGTAGCCTGACTGTGTGTCACTGCACTGCACTCATTCAAATCAATGCACCTCTTTTCAGTAAGTGGATCCACAATGATAATTTTGATCAACTGGTCGTCTTTGTAACATCTTCATTCATTGCCAGAACGTAGGTGCTAACTCATGGTGTACAGTACAGGAAAGGTCTTTATTGCTGTTTTCCTTTTTTAGACTACCATCTTTAAAATACCAGGAAATCAATTACTAATATGGGTGCAGAATAATTTTTTCCCCTGCAGTAGCCTCAATGAATGATGGATCTTTTTTTCAGTTGCTGATCAAAACCTCAGCACATTTCTGCAGTTCTGCATTCAGAGAATAACCTCCCAGTGCTGCCTTCCTATCACTGTATACCCCTGAAATTGCACACTAATCCCTACATAATGCACTACTTTTGACCAGAGCCCTAAAAGGCCTGGTCAAAGGTAGTGCACATTATAGGGAACAGGGTGCCATTTGTGTCACACACTGGCTTACACCCTACACAGGGCTCTGAGCCTCTGACACCCTACACAGGGCTCTGAGCCTCTGACACCCGACACAGGGCTCTGAGCCTCTAACACCCTACACAGGGCTCTGAGCCTCTGACACCCTACACAGGGCTCTGAGCCTCTGACACCCGACACAGGGCTCTGAGCCTCTGACACCCTACACAGGGCTCTGAGCCTCTGACACCCTACACAGGGCTCTGAGCTTCTGACACCCTAAACAGGGCTCTGAGCCTCTGACACCCTACACGGGGCTCTGAGCCTCTGACACCCTACACAGGGCTCTGAGCCTCTGACACCCTACACGGGGCTCTGAGCCTCTGACACCCTACACGGGGCTCTGAGCCTCTGACACCCTACACGGGGCTCTGAGCCTCTGACACCCTACACAGGGCTCTGAGCCTCTGACACCCTACACAGGGCTCTGAGCCTCTGACACCCGACACAGGGCTCTGAGCCTCTGACACCCTACACGGGGCTCTGAGCCTCTGACACCCTACACGGGGCTCTGAGCCTCTGACACCCTACACGGGGCTCTGAGCCTCTGACACCGAGGTAACTAATGGTCTCTGCGGACCCCAAGGATTCTGATTTGATATAAGCATTCAAACCTGTCCGCCGTGAGATATGGCATCTGTCACCCTCCGCTACGATTGATTCCCCCATCGCCCAGAAAAATGCAGCCCCCCCCCCCCACCCCGAGTAATGACAATCGTCTTTAAGGAGTAATGGCCTCGGTGCTCGCCCGCTTTTTGAAAAGTTACCAGGCCAATAATGAATTCCCAGTCGATGACACATTGATAGATTCCCATTCTTCCAACGGGAACGCCGTATAGCCACAATATAATTGACAAGAAAGGAATTTAGGAGGTTGGGTGGGAAAGGGAATGGAGGCAGGTGAGGAGAAGGGAGGGGAGGGAGGAAAGAGGAGAGGGGACTAAATTCAGTGTGATCAGCAAGGTTTCAAACGATCATTGGCGAAGTGAAGTCCCCGCCATATCTATCAGTCATCATGTTTTATAGGCCATTAGGATCTCCAGAGAAGGGCCACGTCGAGACCGCAGCTTTTTGTCGAAATTAAAATGTCAGAGAGGAAGAAATGTAACATAAGGGAATCTGCTATTAATTACCTGGCCATACAAATTAGTTACCTGGCCATACCACAGCAGCAGCACAACAGCTCTGTCCCTGACCACTGCAAACTGGAATAGAATACATTCATCTCCCCAAATTAAATTTCCAATCTAAAAAGGGATACAGTCCGTATAGAGAGGATGACTGGGCCCATGGTGTTTACTGGATGCTTTGGGGAAACTGTGCTTTTTGCATTCAGGTTTAGCTCACTACAGAACAGGCAAACTACACGCACCTGTCAGGACCGGCCGGACTGAAGAATCCTGTCATGAACATGTTCTGCTGTGATTTGGTTGAGTTGATAAGAAATGAATCAGTTATGCATAATTGATTTAAATATTGAATTTATTCTAGCTACATGTTTGGTCTGGACTCCCCCCACAACTGAGGCTCTATTTACATGTGTGTTTGGGGTTCAACCATTAACTGTATACGGTTCAACCATTAACTGTATACGGTTCAACATTAACTGTATACGGTTCAACCATTAACTGTATACGGTTCAACCATTAACTGTATACGGTTCAACATTAACTGTATACGGTTCAACATTAACTGTATACGGTTCAACATTAACTGTATACGGTTCAACATTAACTGTATACGGTTCAACCATTAACTGTATACGGTTCAACCATTAACTGTATACGGTTCAACATTAACTGTATACGGTTCAACATTAACTGTATACGGTTCAACATTAACTGTATACGGTTCAACCATTAACTGTATACGGTTCAACCATTAACTGTATACGGTTCAACATTAACTGTATACGGTTCAACCATTAACTGTATACGGTTCAACCATTAACTGTATACGGTTCAACATTAACTGTATACGGTTCAACCATTAACTGTATACGGTTCAACATTAACTGTATACGGTTCAACCATTAACTGTATACGGTTCAACATTAACTGTATACGGTTCAACATTAACTGTATACGGTTCAACCATTAACTGTATACGGTTCAACCATTAACTGTATACGGTTCAACCATTAACTGTATACGGTTCAACATTAACTGTATACGGTTCAACATTAACTGTATACGGTTCAACATTGCTAGCTAACTGTTTCTGAACAAAGGAATTTGTTTTCTCGGCGATGGTTTGTGTTGTGGTCTTGGTTGTTCCATGTCGAAGAATTGCAGCATAGCTGCAGTGTTTGTACTGTCTGAAACCTGTCGTCTTACATTAGGCCTATCAGCACGACTATAATGACTACAGTATGGGGACCATTTGTTTTCGAGGTTGAAATGAAAGTACAGTAAACTCCCAACTCATGTGTGATTACACACCCACAAAATCATCCTAAATAGCTCTATGTTGTGTTGTTTATAGAGTTGTATATAATACCACGGATCACAGCTGAGTTGGAGGCCAGCATCTCTCCTCATTCTGGATGGTGAATATGTACCAGACGTCAGGCTGATATAATCGCTGCTAGTGATTTTCTGAATAGTACCTGCCCTTAGGATGTGTCAATAGGAATCAGATTATGTAAATGTCATTAATTTGAGACGAGATCCAGTATAATATGACTTTCATTGAGTCCTCCATCAGAAAACAGCTGGGTCTGGCCAAGAAACAGATATTTTACCACACAATACAAAACAATCAATTACAAATACGGACAACTTCAAGTAAGGTCAGTTCACATTACTCCTGTGGCTAGAGAGGAGCTAAAGAGTGGCTAAAGAGGAGTGGCTAAAGAGGAGGCATTTCTCAATTAAGTGCCAAATCAAAGCTAGCATTATTAACCTGTTTTAATTAGCAGCCATGCTAGTTCATCTCTACCATGCTGTAATTACTGATTGTACCATTTACCAGCCAGCTAGACGGCACCGCTACACTTAATAATCAGCCCTGACCTGGGGCTGGCTGAGGCAAACCTATGTTATTTTAACCCACATCTGTAGGTGTAATAATCATTAATACGTGTTAGATTACGTTGCATGAGGAAAATGATCTTTAGAGTTGGTATGTGATAGGTTTTTAAACGTTGTGATATTACAGGGTATTATGGGTAGGATTTTTAGATGTTAATCTCTGATTAACATTTCCCCCCAAAGACATTAGAGATTACACTTAAATTAGCTATTGGATTTTTCTTCTTAAAACATACTGTCTTCAATGCTACATGTCAGTGGCAGGGACATCCTCCAGAAAGACTGCTGATGTGTACTTCAAAGGGATAAAGGAAAGGTGACAAGGAAAGTGTTGGGACAAAGCAGGGAGGGAAGGAAGATGGCGAGAAGAGGATATCATAAAAAGTATTGGGATGTGGAAAGAACATTATTGGAGTCTCGTGATCATCTCTTCACAGTTCACAGAAACATAAAGTCTCTCAGCCCAGCCCAGTCCAGGGAGATCTGGATCCTGATGGGAGGAAGGAGGGAGGAGGAGGGAGGAGGATGGGGAGTGGTTTTAATTTGACGAACGCAGCAGTGCTATATTTCACCCTCTGCTGTTGTCTCCTATTATCTTGGTAAACATCCCAGGTACTAACGTGATATATTGGGGAGCAGACTGCGGTGTTCCATCCTGCTCTCTGCCGGGTGATTGATGAATGACGGCCAGATGAAACTGGGACAGAGATTTATGGCCCTCCGGCATATAGAATATGTATGATTATCAGCCGCACCACGCTGAAAGAGCTGATCTGTCTGAGTGATAGGTTGCAGGGAGAGAGATATACTAAATGACTCCATTCCCCTGAGAAGGTATGGGGAGGGTCTCTTTCTCTCTCTCTAGAGTCTCCCCCTCTCTCTATTTCTGTATTTCTCTGTTTTTTGCTTTCCATTTCCCCTTTCTCTCTATCTATTTTCTGAATAATCTCTCTCTCTTGCTCTCTCTCCTGTTCTACCTCAGTCATCATTAGAATGAAACATCCGGTGTAGTTACTTCTTGGAGATGAGTCACAGTTACAGTTGAACATCCAGTTACTTCTTGGAGATGAGTCACAGTTACAGTTGAACATCCAGTTACTTCTTGGAGATGAGTCACAGTTACAGTTGAACATCCAGTTACTTCTTGGAGATGAGTCACAGTTACAGTTGAACATCCAGTTACTTCTTGGAGATGAGTCACAGTTACAGTTGAACATCCAGTTACTTCTTGGAGATGAGTCACAGTTACAGCAGAACATCCAGTTACTTCTTGGAGATGAGTCACAGTTACAGCGGAACATCCAGTTACTTCTTGGAGATGAGTCACAGTTACAGTTGAACATCCAGTTACTTCTTGGAGATGAGTCACAGTTACAGCAGAACATCCAGTTACTTCTTGGAGATGAGTCACAGTTACAGCGGAACATCCAGTTACTTCTTGGAGATGAGTCACAGTTACAGTTGAACATCCAGTTCATTACTTATTCTCCAGGGCTCACGTAGGCCTAATGGTTTTCCTTCCACTACTTTTATATGAAAATACAGTATATTAATAATAATGTATTTCATCACTCCCGTGTAGCATTTTTCATATAACAGCAAAAAGTCAAAGTGCCTTGCGGCACATAACGTGACCATGACTTCTCCTATAGTAGGTATGTAGACACGTAGTCCATCTCTGTCTACACTCATCAACATGTGAAAAGCTTGTCCAGTGCCTCAACACTCAGGTTTGTCTTTGGTACAGTACAGTAATTCTACCGTGTGTCTGATTGAGTTATAATACCCATTGGCATTTCTGAGCACTCTGTGCAGTCAGCTCCTAATTGATCGATGGCGTGTCCTCGTAAATCTCCAACCTGGCGGCATTTTATTGATCATCACGGAGCGCCAGCTAGCTCGCTGCCTCTCTGCATATGTCACTTCCCCTGCCCATGCAGCCTAAGTACCAGGCATATTTTACCCCACAGAGACCCTACAGTATATTGTAATATGCACACTCTGCCATTGTTATCTGCATCGGTAAGTTATTACATTCCGGATGCCGTGACTTGCACGGCACCCTGGAGAGGACTTGATTTCCAATTTATGTATTTACAGGGCGCACATAAATAACTGTAATGCACCCAGGAAGATTGCTGAGAGTAATTGTTTATCCACTTACTTCTTGCTGGACTTGCAGGACAATATCCTTAATATTGGACCCCGAAGTGCAGTTTTAAGGATTGCGGCCAGGCGGGGTGAGGTTTGGCGTTTCCCCAGGCCGCAGTACTGGTGTTGTGCCACCAAGCCTAGCCGTTACATCAATCTCCATATATCAGAACCATGGTTATGAGAATCAATTGCTAATACTCCTGTAAAACCATGAGGCATAAACCTTTCTATACACTTAAAAAAAAGGTGCTATTTAGATCCTTAAAGGGTTCCTTGGCTGTCCCCATTGGAGAACCCTTTGCAGAAATAGTTTTTTGGTTCCAGTTAGAACCCTTTCCACAGATGGTTGGTCTACCTGGAACCAAAAATGGTTCTAACTTGAACCAAAAAGGATTATCCTGTGGGGACAGTTCCCTTTTGGAACCCTCTTTTTGAAGAGTGTACTGACAATTAAAAACTCCTTTTAAAACTCCTCCCATTGTAACACACTTTTTGAACATGGGCCCTTGTATTGCAGAAGAGAGCGAGGTCGGCAGGAGGAGGTACTCACACAGACCAGCCATCAGGCCCCTTGACTCACCCAGCCTTCATGTGACAGTGGCACGTGTCGAAGCCTCTGTGCCGTCCCTCGAGTCCATCCGGTCCACGGGCAGGTGAGGTGGGACATGGAGAGGACTTGTCGTTTTATAATTGTAATTTAATAAAGATCTCACATGGTATCAGCGGGTTCTCTGACAGCCAAGGCCTTTGGGCGGCTTGTTAATGCAATTGTTCTGGTCAGACGGCCCCGTCACAAATCACACTGGAAGTTAGGTGGCAGGTAGCAGACCTCTTCGATACTTCCTGCTCAGAGGAGGGAGTCAGAGGAGACTTGGAGGCAGGCCAGGAAAGGACTGTTGTGTTGCCTAGCCAGACGGAAAGACGGCCGATAGAGAGAGTGTGAGAGAGAGCGGAGCTATGGTGGCTTTGTTAAGGGGGTAGAAGAAAGAGAGAGGAGTAGGGGATTAGGGGGTAGGGGATGAGGGGTTAGGAGATGAGGGTTAGGAGATGAGGGTTAGGAGGTTAGGGTTAGGAGATTAGGGGCTAGGATATGATGGGGTAGGAGAGACCGGGGTCTGGGTCTCATCTTGCATGGAAAACCTACAGGTTGTAAATTGTAGGAAGATTGACACTGTCAGTCTGTAGATACACCTGTGTAGGTCAAGTGTAGGCTACATGAGGAGAACTGAGGGGATGATTTCCAGACAAGTTGAATACAGAGATGTTATTGTAGATAGGCAAAACTCCAGCATATCTTAATGGCCGTCATTGGCACGGACTTGGCATCCATCTAACTGTATTTGAGAGACAGGTAGAAAGAGGACTGCTTTCCATCAAACATCACACTGACAAAACCAAATATGTCTGTTAGGTGTTTGCAGTCTGGGAGCCTCTCTCCAAAATGGAGGCCCTTGAGGAAAAAACAGTGCAGGGTGGGTTGGGGAGGCAGGTTCCTGTGCTACACCCCTCCGCTCTGCTAGTGATGTATCGCTGTTGTGTGACAGGAGGTGCTCCAGTAAAACCAATGTACATGCCAAAATATGTTTTACAAGCAGGGCTCTAACCAGCCTCCACCCGGAGCAAAATAAAACCCTATATATATATCTCTCTCTCTGTCTGGAAAAGGAGAGGGGAGAAGAAAGAGAGAGAGAGAGAGAGGGGTGGGCAGAAGACAGTTAGAGATAGAGGGGGAAGAGAGAGAGGGGTGGGCAGAAGACAGTTAGAAATAGAGGGGGTAGAGAGAGAGAGGGGGTGGCAGAAGACAGTTAGAGATAGAGGGGGAAGAGAGAGAGAGAGAGAGGGGGGTGGCAGAAGACAGTTAGAGATAGAGGGGGTAGAGAGAGAGAGGCGTGGCAGAAGACAGTTAGAGATAGAGGGGGAAGAGAGAGAGAGGGGGTGGCAGAAGACAGAGATAGAGGGAAGAGAGAGAGAGGGTGGTGGCAGAAGACAGTTAGAGATAGAGGGGGAAGAGAGAGAGAGAGAGGGGGTGGCAGAAGACAGTTAGAGATAGAGGGGGAAGAGAGAGAGATAGAGGGGGAAGAGAGAGAGATAGAGGGGGAAGAGAGAGAGAGGGGGGAAGAGAGAGATAGAGGGGGAAGAGAGAGAGAGAGAGGGCGGGGGGTGGGCAGAAGACAGATAGAGATAGAGAGGGAGAGAGAGAGAGTGGGAGGGTAGAATTGAGATAGAGGGGGCGGGGGCAGAAGAGAGATGGGGGCAGAAGAGATAGAGAGGGGCAGAAGAGAGAGAGAGGGGCAGAAGAGAGAGAGAGGGGCAGAAGAGAGAGAGAGGGGCAGAAGAGAGAGAGAGAGAGAGAGAGAGAGAGAGAGAGAGGGGGGCAGAAGAGAGAGGGGGGCAGAAGAGAGATGGGTGGAAGAGAGAGAGAGAGAGAGAGAGAGAGAGAGAGGGGGCAGAAGAGAAATATGTATAAATATATAGAGAGAGAGGGGGAAAGAGAGAGAGGGGGGGCAGAAGAGAAATATATATATATATATATATATATATATAGAGAGAGAGGGGGGGCAGAAGAGAGTGAGAGAGAGGGGGCATAAGATAAATATATATATATATATATATATATATATATATATAGAGAGAGAGGGGGGGGGCAGAAGAGAGATAGAGAGAGGGGGGGGCAGAAGAGAGATAGAGAGAGGGGGGGGCAGAAGAGAGATAGAGAGAGGGGAGGGGCAGAAGAGAGATAGAGAGAGAGAGGGGGGGGAAGAGAGAGAGGGGGAAGAGAGATAGAGATAGAGGGGGGAAGACAGAGAGAGAGTGAGAGAGAGGGGGCATAAGATAAATATATATATATATATATATATATATATATATAGAGAGAGAGGGGGGGGGCAGAAGAGAGATAGAGAGAGGGGGGGGCAGAAGAGAGATAGAGAGAGGGGGGGGCAGAAGAGAGATAGAGAGAGGGGGGGGGCAGAAGAGAGATAGAGAGAGAGAGGGGGGGCAGAAGAGAGATAGAGAGAGAGGGGGGGCAGAAGAGAGATAGAGAGAGAGGGGGGGCAGAAGAGAGATAGAGAGAGAGGGGGCAGAAGAGAGATAGAGAGAGAGGGGGGGCAGAAGAGAGATAGAGAGAGAGGGGGGGGCAGAAGAGAGATAGAGGGGGGAAGAGAGCGAGAGAGAGCTGAAGCCTGCGTGCGGTGCGGTCATAGCCAGGATATAGAAGCGAACACTCCCGGGCCAACTCTGAGTGGTGCCAGTGATGTCTGTGAGACAAGGGGATTGTTGAGTTAAACAATGGACTGCCTCTCTGTCAAAAAATTATGAGGTGCCTTAATTTATGCGCCCGTATAATACTGTTGAGTGCATGCAGGCAAATGTTTGCATACTGTTGTCATGGCGCATGTTTTATGTCACAGCGAAGTATGTGTCTACTTGCTCAGATGCTCATATGGCCTGGCTAGTGTCAAATTCACAAAGCACTGTCATGACATCAATGTTTATAATCATTGGAGAATACCGGCTAGCTAGAAGTTCAGACATACTCCTGCTATTGTGAATTATTATCCAAATGATTTGGAATGTTCTGGGCCGGTGGGGCGGAATGTGTCACCGGCGTTCCACTCTGGAAGCAGAACAGACGTTGTTTTGTTCTTTTTAATATCAGGCTCCAATCTTTCAGTGGCCTCCAATGCGCCGACAGGAAGTGCAGTTTATCAAGTGGAGGATGACACCAGCCAACAGAGATGATATATACTTTTCAGGATAGGACAGTAGAGGACTGTACTTCCCCAGGCAGCCGGATAACTGTAATAGCACTGAGGCCTGTTCCTTCCAGCCCTGTTCTGCTCAGTTCTGTTCCTCCCTTCAAAACCAAAGTGGAAACCCCAGAAGGAGGAGAGGGGGTTGATCAAATCAGATGATACTTTGAAGTGAGTGTTCCCGAATCCCAGGATGACTTAGCCAAGTCCTCAGATGACATCTCAGAATTAGATAAAGGCGCCTAGTCGCTGTAAAATAGGAAAAACACCTGACTCTGTCTTCTTGTGGTGTGTGTGTGTGTGTGTGTGTGTGTGTGTGTGTGTGTGTGTGCGCGTGCGCGTGTGTGTGTTTGAGTTTATTTATGTATGTATGTTTGTGTGTGTGTGGATGTCTAAGACTAATCTAACATGTATTTTGGCCCCAGGCAAGCAGGGCTAGTGTAGCAGCCAGGTCATCTGTGATACATCCATGTGTGAGGACATCGGGAGAGGATGTGGAAACCGGCCACAAGGGGCAACAGTGAGCTCTGTTACTTTCTGATGTGAGACTGTGAGAGCTAGTTGTGTGTTTAGGAGACATGAGCACATGACTGAAGTACATATGTCCTTTCCAGAACAACAGACTCACACACACACACACACACACACACACACACACACACACACACACACACACACACACACACACACACACACACACACACACACACACACACACACACACACACACACACACACACACAGTCGTGTCTTCCATCTACAGGATATAACACTGAAATTATATGTATTCTTATCACATTCCTATTAGCTATCATCACTTTTTGGGATGTTTATGTATTGTAGTTATAGTGAAGGCATCATTTACTAAAAAAAAAAAATATTCCTGGTGAAAAAATATTCCTGGTGAACGACAGGGTGTGCAGGCTTTTGTCCCTCCCAGCATTAACACACTTGATTCAGCTAATCCTATACAACTAGAGGCTTGGTTGAATCAGTTAGTGTTGGACTGGAACACCAAGTTGCTCTGTGTAACCACGGTTGACCACTGCTGAACACGTGGCTTCTAATACAAGCAGCTTTGTCCATTAGGTGGCAGCACTGAGTAACATTGTAACGTCTGGGTGAATACACAGTACCTGTGGAAAATAGGAAAAAGCTCCCATTATTATAGAATAAACAAGGAGAACATTAATATAGTTGTATTTATAAACGTACAACAGCTATACAAATGTAGGTAATAGTTGCAGTATACACACACACAACACACCCACACACACACACACACACACACACACACACACACACACACACACACACACACACACACACACACACACACACACACACACACAGAGCGAGAGAGAGTAAGACAGTGAGATAGACACAGGGAGAGATAGAGAGAGAGACAGTGAGATAGACAGAGAGAGAGAGAGAGACAGAAAGAGAAAGAGAGAAAGAAAGCGGGCCAGGAAGAGAGTATAGAGCTGTCCTCTGGCAGTCAGTATGAGGGTGATGGTGATGTCTTTGGCAGCCCTGTGTCTTATGTACAAGATTTTTGTTGCTCTTGACATTTATCATGGCTACGAGGGCAGTGAACTTCATGCACACGCCACTGAAGCATTCAATACCAAGGGCCCCCAATGGCCCCGGGCCCTCAGCCTCCCTCATCCTGCTGCCTGCTGCCTCAGCATCATCATAAGTATTTTCACGCTAACATAAATCATTGGACTGGACTAACTGACTGCCACTGGACTTTGAGGAGAGAGAGAGAGAGAGAGGAAGGGAGGGATGTAGGGCGAGAGAGAGAGTACTCTGGGGTTAAGGCCAACCAATCCAGACTTCATTTTTAATTGTTGGGTGCGTTTGATACAAATATCACTAACCATTATGAAGCCAGCATATTGTCAGGCTAAATGCTCTTTAGATTGCAGTGGGACCTACATATTGTGATCAGGATATGGCCACAGGGTACGCCAGCCCTACCGATGGATACAACTCAATGACAAGGTGTGACATTTTCCTCTTACTAAGACTCACGATATGTGAGCAAATTGCAGGCCTTAATGTTCAAATCAGTTATGTTTTTAAAATTTGTTTTGGAATAGCGACTCTCCAAACAACAAATTTCATGTGACAAAATCTGATTTGCGTGTGTTCAGACATAAGTCATTTGCTGACATGGCTATGCTAGTTGTCATAGTAACGACTGCTGTGTGTGCAGTGGAGCAGGCTGATTGGTGCTAGTGCTTCCTATCACTCAGAAGTTATGTATCAAGCTAAGGTGACAACAATGCCTGTCATGGACGTTTCCCAGTGGCTTCGAATGTTCAAAATCATAGTATAAGAACACTTTTAAAGCCTCAAAACATAAGATGATGCAACTTTCAAAATGAGTCCTTTCTGGCTAGCCACAGCAGTCAACTAGCTAGCTAGGTAGCTGTTTAGCTAGCCACAGCAGTCAACTAGCTAGCTAGGTAGCTGTTTAGCTAGCCACAGCAGTCAACTAGCTAGCTAGGTAGCTGTTTAGCTAGCCACAGAAGTCAACTAGCTAGCTAGGTAGCTGTTTAGCTAGCCACAGAAGTCAACTAGCTAGCTAGGTAGCTGTTTAGCTTTCTAGCACATTCACTTATTTGTTTGGAAACAATTAACAAGCTAGTTAGTTACCACATGTTCTTGTCAAAACTGTCAATGGAGTAGCTTGTAAGCAACAAGATATGCCAAACAATAGTCTAAATACCACTTGATGGCAAATATACCACATTTGACCATTCAGGCATAAGTCGCATGACCAAGAATGATATTTGTATCTGATTCCAAACCTACAAAGGTAATTTGAAATGCGGTTTGAAATATCTGAGCTATTTGGAAGATTCAAATCAGACATGCGAATCCATAGGATTTGAGTAACTTCAAACTATCAATGTGAACAAGGTTTAACTAACCATTGGTATGATGCTTTTGGTCATGTGTGTGTGTGTGTGTGTGTGTGTGTGTGTGTGTGTGTGTGTGTTGATAGTTAAACCAATCTCCACTTAAAGTCGTTGCTATATTGGACACTGCTAGAGTAGTGGCCACTGAACATGTGTTCCATGTATCAATGGCATTCTGGTGATATGGTTGATTATTCAATGGGGTTTTATTGACAGATGTTTGCAGGTAAAATATTATCACAACTGAAGTTTGACTATCATGTTGATGAGCTAATGAAACATTACTTTTACTAATCAACACCATACAAAAAATGAAAATGAATAAAAAAACTGTGCTTACTGAAAGGCAGGTAAGCCTAAGAACAGACAATATATTTTCATTGATGGGCACTCAGTTCTATGAAAGTAATAATTTTCTCTTATCCAGCACAATCATTAGTCAATTACTCCCAAAATTGCTCTTAAGATACATCTAGTCTTACAAAGATTTAATGAAAAGTCTGGTGCTGGGTGCTCTTAATAAAGCGGTAAAGTTAGGTTAAAGGTCAAGGGTAGGGTTACACAGAACCCAAACCGGCTGCGCGCGTGCGCCATCGTGTCCCCCCAAACCAAACGCGATCACGACACGCAGGTTAAAATATCAAAACAAACTCTGAACCAATTATATTAATTTGGGGACAGGTTGAAAAGCATTAAAAAAATTTGGCAATTTAGCTGGTTAGCTTACAATTGCTAGCTAATTTGTCCTATTTAGCTAGCTTGCTGTTGCTAGCTAATTTGTCCTATTTAGCTAGCTTGCTGTTGCTAGCTAATTTGTCCTGGGATAATAACATTGAGTTGTTATTTTACCTGAATTGCACAAGGTCTTCTACTCCACCAGTTAATCCACACATAAAACGGTCAACCGAATCGTTTCTAGTCATCTCTCCTCCTTCCAGGTTTTTCTTCTCTCTTTATATTGCGATTGGCAACTTTCATAAATTAGGTGCATTACGCCACTGACCTTGTTCGTCTTTCATTCACCCATGTTGGTATAACTAATGAGGAGGTGAAACGTGGGTACCTGCTTCTATAAACCTATGAGGACATAGGAGAGGCAGGACTTTCAGTGCGATCTGCATCAGAAATAAAACTGACTTCTATTTTAGCCCTTGGCAACACAGACTCTCGTTGGCGCGCGCGAGCAGTGTGGGTGCAATAATTGAATAATATAGATTTCAAAATGTGTTTTGCAACGCGCACACAACACGAGCGGTGTAGTCAGTCTGTTAGTGGTTATAAACTGGATTTGTGGTTGGACAAAGATAAAAAGCATTGGACTAGAACATAATATAGGGTCAACTGGGGGAAAGCTGTATCTTTCTATGGTTGCATCCCAAATTGCACCCTGTTCCCTATATAGTGCTCTACTTTTGACCAGAGTCCTATGGGTCCTGGTCAAAAGTGGTGCACTACATAGGAAATGGGGTGCTTTTTGGCACTCAGTAACAGTACATGACATAATAGCCTCAGTAGAGCACAGTGTGGGGTGATGAATGTGCATATGGACCTCACATTATCCTCCTGGGCTCTGAAGGCTATATATCCTCCTGCAGTCAGCAGCAGCCCAATTATAAATCAACACTCTCTCAATTCAATGAGTGATTCATGACTATTTATCGACGATAATTTACAGAAGTGGTTTTGGATGCATTTTACTTGGCTGAGAGGCAGTAATTTACAAACGAAGACGAAAGGAACATAACAATACAGCTGTGTTTTTAGACTGACAGGCAGCAAATCTAATTTATCTGGACGATAAATTAGATTGATTCTAGATGCTTGATGGTCCTGGTAACGCAGGAAGAGGAATTTACCCCAGAACGCTTCTTTAGAGACGAACAGAATACCAAAGAGGTAGAAACATTCCAATGAAACAGTCCCAACAAAACATGGTCCTGGTTGAGCCACTTGTGGAGGAACATAAATGTTTAATGTAATGTGTTTGTTTATCTTTGTTTCTTTTTTTTTTTACATCAGCCTTGGGGTGCTTATAGGCAAAAGACAGGTTTATCATTTAACAGGGAAAGATTTACAGAAGGAAAGTCATTTAGGTAGTGCTGCAGTACCATAGCGTTTTCTAGCCGCTGTATTTGCTTTGGGCGTGCTGTTAGGGAGGTTGTGCTATTTTCTGCTAAACAATTTGTGACAGTTGACTTTAGTGAGAGTTCTGTACAAAATAAAATCTTACAAGATTTGATTACATTAAATCATAATAGGTGTGTACATACGAGTGTGTGCTCGTGTACGTGCGTTTGTGTGTGTGTGCATGCATGCATGTTTGTGTGTGTGTGTGCATACGTTTGTGTTTGTGTGTGTGTGTGTGTGTGTGTGTGTGTGTGTGTGTGTGTGTGAGTGTGTGTGTGTGTCTGTGTGTACATGGGTTCGTGTTTGTGTGTGCGTGCGTGTGTGTGTGTGTGTGTGTGTGTGTGTGTGTGTGTGTGTGTGTGTGTGTGTGTTCGTGTTTGTTTGGGTGGGTGGGTGTGTGCATGCGTTTGTTTCTGTGTGTATGGGCGCTTAGAGCACTTCACATGATATGGTATCATCAGACCAGGGTTATTATTTCACATGTATAGTACACAACCACTACTTCCTGTTCCTCTGAAGCTACGAAGTAGTTTTTTGTCTAATATTAGTGGTATTTTTCTCCTCAATTATCCCTTAATGGTTAGTTATATTTGTATCAAATGCACCCAACAATTAACAAAGAGGTCTGGATTGGGTGGCTTTTACCCCAGGGTACTCTCTCTCTCTCTCTCTCTCTCGCCCCCTACATCTCTCTTTCTCTCTCTCTCTCTCTCTGTAATTCCAGCACACCCTGGGTGAATTAATTAATCACATAGCTGGCTGGGTAACAAAGTTAAATATCATTTAATTATATTTCCTGCTTTGTTAAGAAGCCAACTGTCAGCCTTTGGTAAGTGTGCTGTGGCTCTCTGCGGCGCTCCAGGCAAGTGTGTGTGTGCCCGTGTGCATTCGCATGACTGCATGACTATATGTGTGTGTGTACTTGTGTTCATGTGCGTGTGTGTGTGATTGCATATGTGTATGTGCGCTTACGTGCTTGTGTGTGTGTGTGTGTGTGTGTGTGTGTGTGTGTGTGTGTGTGTGTGTGTGTGTGTGTGCGTGCATGTGTGTGTGTGTCGTGCTGGGAGAAGTGGGAGAAACAAGAATTAACAGGTACATGGAGATGGAGGAATCCCCAGGTCTCCCAGCTGGATGACTGGCATCTCTCTGACAGCCACACAGTCCCAGTGTACAAGAACATTGTCCCTGGTAACTACTGCTGTTAGCTTTAGTTTACGTCCTGGGGGAAGCAGAGCGAGGCTACAGACACAAACACGTTCACTACAGAAAAACTACTATTGTTTTGATCACAAACAGATAGACAGTTATTTAACCCTTTGTGGAACATAGGCAGTATTCGTAGGTTGCAGGTTGCTTCACAATATTGTTATGTGAAATTCTCTTGAGTACTGGTGCCCGACTGAACATTCTACTTGGCATTCTTAATTGGCGCTGTTGAAGATTTAGTCTAAATTGCATTATAGTGCAAATTAGTAGGAAAGCTTTTTGTCCTCATTGTGATATCACAAGACTTTAGATGCAGTATAACATTATCTATCTAGCTAAGATTGCTAACTAGATTGCTAGCTATTTTTGACTAACTTTGCCAGCTAATGGTAACGTTGCCATCTCTCTAAAGTACATTTGAGGGCTTAATAATGATGGCAAAGTTATTTGCTACTATAATTTGCCTACTTTAACAATGTCATCGTATTTCCAGGCACTATAGTGTAATTTAGATGAAACAGACTTTAGTCCCCGTTCAGAATGACTGGGTATCACTGTGGCTGAAGCGTCTTTAGAATGATCATAACAATGGCTTGACGCGACCGAGTGACAGAGGTGCAACTCATGCAACTTCGGCTCTTCCGTTAGTTATTCTAACTGATTCTAATCAATGACATCATTCAAAAAGTATGGCCCTACTAATTTTACTGTAGGATTCTAAAGTAGAATCACTATCAACAATGCACTTCCAACAAACACTAGAGTCTGTCCCCCCACAGCATGTTGTTGATGAGAGATTGAACACCAGCACCAATAAAACTCAGTCCCTACCACAAACCAGCCTAAGAACATTTCCATTCAGTATTTACAGTATATTTCTATGTATGAATGTCCCTTGTCCAGGGGAGAAATCACTGGGAACCACAGAGCCTGTAGGTCAGGGAAAGCAGGGTGATCTAGGAAGGTTTGTCACCAACCAACCATCAACCAAACAGGCTGTGCATACCACACAGGCCCCAGATAAACCAAACAAGGTAAGCCAGTATACTTGGAAGCCCATTAACCAAGTATAAAAACAGCAAACTTTTGTTTTAACCACGTTAGAACGGAAGAGAGCTACGCCTCTCCCCAGCAGTCTATTAAACCTGAATCAAACGGGCAGGGCTCAATAATCAGAATGCTCAGGATCCTTCTGAGGGGTGAAGAAATCAATAGACTAAGGAAGAAGAACCTATAACCCATCACTTAATTATCTTTATCACTGTGATTTAGTGGAAGAGGAGGATGCGAAAGAACTGTAAATCATTGTCGATGACATTGAGGGTGCTTCATGGTGAATCTAACAGTTCTAGGATACAGAACGTACAGACCTTCTGCAAGGCACACAATTTAGAGCTGGATTGGCCGTTGTCTTAAAGAGCAGGGTGACATACCGGGTAGAAAGCAGTAAACAGGGTGAGGGGAAGAGAGAAGGGAAGGCTGGGGATGCGGGTAGCGAGGTGAATTGAGTGAGTGAGTGAGTCATCATCACCGGAGATATATCTGTGTGACAGGTTTATAGTCTAGGAGCCAAGCTTCAATTTTTGGGGGGTGCACCCCTCCTCTTCGCCTCATCCACTGTCCACCCCTTACCCCACTCTACACCTGCACCACCCTTACAACCACCCCCCCCCCCCCCCCCCCTGTGAAATGAGTGAGATTAATCTTTGCAGCCATTACATTTACCACAGCATTCACAATCAGCTCACTCCCCCTCTTCTCCCTTTCCCACATTTCATAGAAGAAGGGATGGAGGGCTGGAGGGAGGGTTATTTTTTTCACCACAGACCGAGTCATGAGTTCATCTGAACAGGGCAGATGCTTCCTCAGATTTTCTGGCCGTGCACTGACAAGCCTCTTATTGTTTCTGTTGAAAAGCCTACAGTGTTCTAGTGTTCCTGGTAATGGCTATGAGAAGGAGGCATATACGTCACCAAGAGTGAATCAATAGATAATGGAAGAGATTTCAAGACTGTTTCAAGGACAGCTTTTTTCCATCGACGTAACATTGCAAAAATCAGAAACTTTCTGTCCAAAAATGATGCAGAAAAATGAATCCATGCTTTTGATACTTCTAGGTTAGACTACTGCAATGCTCTACTTTCCGGCTACCCGGATAAAGCACTAAATAAACTTTAGTTAGTGCTAAATACGGCTGCTAGAATCCTGACTAGAACCAAAAAAAAATATCATATTACTCCAGTGCTAGCCTCCCTACACTGGCTTCCTGTCAAGGCAAGGGCTGATTTCAAGGTTTTACTGCTAACCTACAAAGCATTACATGTGCTTCCTCCTACCTATCTCTCTGATTTGGTCCTACCGTACATACCTACACATACGCTACGGTCACAAGACACAGGCCTCCTAATTGTCCCTAGAATATCTAAGCAAACAGCTGGAGGCAGGGCTTTCTCCTATAGAGCTCCAAGTTTATGGAATGGTCTGCCTACCCATGTGAGAAACGCAAACTCGGTCTCAACCTTTAAGTCTTTACTGAAGACTCATCTCTTCAGTGGGTCATATGATTTAGTGTAGTCTGGCCCAGGAGTGTGAAGGTGAATGGAAAGGCTCTGGAGCAATGAACCACCCTTGCTGTCTCTGCCTGGCCGGTTCCCCTCTTTCCACTGGGATTCTCTGCCTCTAACCCTATTACAGGGGCTGAGTCACTGACTTACTGGTGCTCTTTCATGCCGTCCCTAGGAGGGGTGCGTCACTTGAGTGGGTTGAGTCACTGATGTGATCTTCCTGTCTGGGTTGGCGCCCCCCCCTTGGGCTGTGCCGTGGCGGAGATCTTTCTGGGCTATACTCTGCCTTGTCTCAGGATGGTAAGTTGGTGGTTGAAGATATCCCTCTAGTGGTTTGGGGGCTGTGCTTTGGCAAAGTCGGTGGGGTTATATCCTTCCTGTTTGGCCCTGTCCGGGGGTATCATCGGATGGGGCCACAGTGTCTCCTGACCCCTCCTGTCTCAGCCTCCAGTATTTATGCTGCAGTAGTTTATGTGTCGGGGGGCTAGGGTCAGTTTGTTATATCTGGAGTACTTCTCCTGTCTTATCCGGTGTCCTGTGTGAATTTAAGTATGCTCTCTCTAATTCTCTCTTTCTCTCTTTCTTTCTCTCTCTCGGATGACCAGAGCCCTAGGACCATGCCTCAGGACTACCTGGCATGATGACTCCTTGCTGTCCCCAGTCCACCTGGCCGTGCTGCTGCTCCAGTTTCAACTGTTCTGCCTGCGGCTATGGAATCCTGTTCACCGGACGTGCAACCTGTCCCAGACCTATTATTTGACCATACTGGTCATTTATGAACATTTGAACATCTTGGCCATGTTCTGTTATAATCTCCACCCGGCACAGCCAGAAGAGGACTGGCCACCCCTCATAGCCTGGTTCCTCTCTAGGTTTCTTTCTAGGTTTTGGCCTTTCTAGCGAGTTTTTCCTAGCCAACGTGCTTCAAAACCTGCATTACTTGCTGTTTGGGGTTTTAGGCTGGTTTTCTGTACAGCACTTTGAGATATCAGCGGATGTACGAAGGGCTATATAAATACATTTGATTTGATTTGATTTCTGCTGGCTGCTTAAGGCAGTGTTATTATCTAGGCCTGTTATATTGATATAAGCCCCTTGTTTGTCTGGAGGGAACACTTGTGGCTGCAGTGACAGGGTGAAGACCAGGAATAATCATTAACATTGGTAGCCGGGATGTCGGGACTGTCGAGACCACACGTCCCACTGAAACTCAAAATTCTTAATTCTGTTTTGCATGAAAATTCCTAACTTTATTCTGTAATTGCATTATCAAAGCAAGTCTAGCCTATGTCAAAATACCGCTATAACATTTCTCCCGCTTCTCCGCGCTGTGTTGTACTGCTTTCTCCGCGCTGTGTTGTACTGCTTTCTCCGCGCTGTGTTGTACTGCTTTCTCCGCGCTGTGTTGTACTGCTTTCTCCGCGCTGTCTTGTACTGCTTTCTCCGCGCTGTGTTGTGCTGCTTTCTCCGCGCTGTGTTGTACTGCTTTCTCCGCGCTGTGTTGTACTGCTTTCTCCGCGCTGTGTTGTACTGCTTTCTCCGCGCTGTGTTGTGCTGCTTTCTCCGCGCTGTGTTGTACTACTTTCTCCGCGTTGTGTTGTGCTGCTTTCTCCGCGCTGTGTTGTACTGCTTTCTCCATGCTGTCTTGTACTGCTTTCATTGTGCTGTCTTGTACTGCTTTCTCTGCACTGTCTTGTACTGCTTTCTCCGCGCTGTGTTGTACTGCTTTCTCCGCGCTGTGTTGTGCTGCTTTCTCCGCGCTGTGTTGTACTGCTTTCTCCGCGCTGTGTTGTACTGCCTTCTCCTTGCTGTCTTGTACTGCTTTCTCCGCGCTGTCTTGTACTGCCTTCTCCATGCTGTCTTGTACTGCTTTCTCTGCACTGTCTTGTACTGCTTTCATAGTGCTGTCTTGTACTGCTTTCTCTGCACTGTCTTGTACTGCTTTCTCCGCGCTGTCTTGTACTGCTTTCTCTGCACTGTCTTGTACTGCTTTCTCCGCGCTGTCTTGTACTGCCTTCTCCTTGCTGTCTTGTACTGCTTTCTCCGCGCTGTCTTGTACTGCCTTCTCCATGCTGTCTTGTACTGCTTTCTTTGTGCTGTCTTGTACTGCTTTCTTTGTGCTGTCTTGTACTGCTTTCTCTGTCCTGTCTTGTACTGCTTTCTCTGTGCTGTCTTGTACTGCTTTCACTGTGCTGTCTTGTACTGCTTTCTTTGTGCTGCCTTGTACTGCTTTCTCTGCGCTGTCTTGTACTGCTTTGTCTGCGCTGTCTTGTACTGCTTTCATAGTGCTGTCTAGTACTGCTTTCATAGTGCTGTCTTGTACTGCTTTCATTGTGCTGCCTTGTACTGCTTTCTCTGTGCTGCCTTGTACTGCTTTCTCTGATCTGTCTTGTACTGCTTTCATTGTACTGTCTTGTACTGCTTTCATTGTGCTGTCTTGTACTGCTTTCATTGTACTGTCTTGTACTGCTTTCATTGTGCTGTCTTGTACTGCTTTCATTGTGCTGTCTTGTACTGCTTTCATTGTGCTGTCTAGTACCGCTTTCATTGTGCTGACTTGTACTGCTTTTCTGTGCACAAAATCGGTTGAAATACTTTTTGTAAATATTTGCATGAATTTAGTGTGAGATTGTTTTGCACCTACTCTGGGTGTGCTCTGTGAGTCCTGAACTTGCTCTGTGTCAAGATAGCCTAGGCCTACTGCTGAAATGTGATTAATTAATTGAGGAACATGATAACGCTCTGAATTTATGAATGGCCTGTTTTGCAATTCACAACAATGTAATTGGTGGTCAAAGTTACTCTATCATTAATTAATATCAGCTTCACTTGCTGTGAAATCTTTACATAGTGGCATAGCCAAGCCGGCAATGTGGCGCTGGGACATTCTTATTTTGGGAGGACCCTGGCATAGTGACCATATTTTGGTTTTAAACGCTTTAAGTGTGCACTTCTGATTTTTGAGGTATTTCCCAGAACTCTCGGGATAAATATGAATTATTCCCTTTATTGAAACCTTGTAGGTTTTTGGGACAATTTGAATCCCTACACTGTATCCAAAACTCACTGATAGAGTATCACCTATCCTAGCTGAGAGGTGGCTAATAAGACCAGGAGTTTCTTCAGCTCACATAAAGCTGATGAGAATAAACTCTGGGTTTAGCTATGAAGGAGATGGACTATTTTGGGGCTATTGACCCACTGCCCCTCATTTTATGGTCATTTATCCAGGGCTTCGGAAGCACCCAAAGCTACTTCCAGTTAACACAAGTATATAAAGAGGCTTTAGCCTAGCTCAGCCATGGCCATCATTGAACAAAAAAAAGACAGAGAGAGGAGACGAAGGGACGTCTCCGCCTGGTTACCCCCCCTGCAGTCTTGGAATACATTAATGTCTCTGCTCTGAAGTAATTACTCACTAGACTAGGCCCATTTGACACTCGCAATAAATTAAAGTCGCCCCTTGAGTTTTAAAGGCAAATGCATATTGTAGCCATCACTTAGCGTCTGCCCTCTCCTTGCAGATCGTTTGTTGGAACAATGTGTTAGCCACAACTTGGTAACTGGACCCTACAGCAGCTGAGCTGACTACAGGGCCAGTGAGCTATGTGCCAATAAAGGAAGAGATAAAAAGAGAAAAACAACTCTGGAGATAGATTAGAGTATTAACAGCAGCGCATGTGTCCTCACAATTAATCAATTCCACTCTATCAAGCGGTAATTTAATTATGAATTATGTATATGTCTGCCATGAATCATCTGCACACTTCATTAGCTAAATTGGACGAGGCTAGAAGCATATCATGGTGATTTAAATGAATACTTACTTTATTTTTTATTATTCTGGATAGTATGGCGAGGAAGAGTTAGTGACCTAACTCAAAGGGATTGTGAGTCCCCAGTTGCTAATGGTGATAAAATGAAATGTAATCATGATTTAATAATTGACAAATGAAAGCCTTGGGAACTGTAGTCTTTATTCTATCTCTATTTTATGACTTTGTGAGCCGTAAAAATGGTTTTTGAAACAGCTGTGTGTCCAAAGGAGCTAATTAAAGTGTAGGTAAACATGCATAACATTTAACCAAACACATCAAACACCAGGGATGAGATTAACAAGGAGATGGAGATGTCATTCTGTCTTTACAAAGCAACATCTGGGAGCTAAATCCAGACAGATGCTTTATTTTCATGACATATTGTATAAACATACAGTATATACAATATACTGACCAAAAATATAAACGCAACATGCAACAATTTCAAAGATTTTACTGAGTTATAGTTCATATAAGGAAATCAGTCAATTGAAATGAATTAATTAGGCCCTAATCTATGGATTTCACATGACTGGGAATACAGATATGCATCTGTTGGTCACAGATACAACAACAACAAAAGGTAGGGGCGTGCATCAGAAAACCAGTCAGTATCTGGTGTGACCACCATTTGCACATCCTTGGCATAGAGTTGATTAGGCTGTTGATTGTGGCCTGTGGAATGTTGTCCCACTCCTCTTAAATGGCTGTGTAAAGTTGCTGGATATTGGCGGGAACTGGAACATGCTGTCGTACATGTCAATCCAGAGCATCTCCAAACATGCTCAACGGGTGACATGTCTAGTGAGTATGCAGGCCATGGAGAGAACTAGGACATTTTCAGCTTCCAGGAATTGTGTACAGATCCTTGCGACATGGGGCCGTATATTATCATGCTGAAACATGAGGTGATGGTGGTGGATGAGTGGCACGATAATGGGCCTCAGGATCTCGTCACGGTATCTCTGTGCATTCAAATTGCCATCGACAAAATGCAATTGTGTTCCTTGTCCGTAGCTTATGCCGGCCCATACCATAACCCCACCACCACCATGGGGCACTCTGTTTACAACATTGACATCAGCAAACCGTATGCCCACACAATACCATACACGTGGTCTGTGGTTGTGAGGCCAGTTAGATGTACTGCCAAATTCTACTAAACAACATTGGAGGTGGCTTATGGTAGAGAAATGAACAATCAATTATCTGGCAACAGCTCTAGTGGACATTCCTGCAGTCAGCAAGCCAATTGCATACTTCCTCAAAACTTGAGACATCTGTGGCATTGTGTTGTGTGACAAAACGGCACATTTTAGAGTGGCCTTTTATTGTCCCTAGCACAAGGTGCATCTGTGTAATGACCATGCTGTTTAATCAGCTTCTTAATATGCCACATCTGGCAGGTGGTTGGATTATCTTGGCAAAGGAGAAATTATCACTAACAGGGATTTAAACCACAAACAAAAATACTTTGTGTACATTTTGGGAATGTTTTATTTCAGCTCCTAAAACATGGGACCAACACTTTACATTTTGTGTTTATATTTTTGTTCAGTGTACTCATGTATATTTTGTCTTTTTTCAGTAAAAAAAACAATAGATATATATACAGTGGGTGAATTATGACCCATTCCACCTGACAGAGCTGGTGTAACTGAGTCAGGTTTGTAGGCCTCCTTGCTCGCACACACGCTTTTTCAGGTCTGCCCACAAATATTCCATAGGATTGAGGTCAGGGCTTTGTGATGGCCACTCCAATACCTTGACCTTGTTGTCCTTAAGCCATTTTGACACAACTTTGGAAGTATGCTTGAGGTTATTGTCCATTTGGAAGACCCATTTGTGGCCAAGCTTTAACATCTCAAGACTGATGTATCCACATAATTTCCTTTCCTCATGATGCCATCTATTTTGTGAAGTGCACCAGTCCCTCCTGCAGCAAAGCACCCCCACAACATGATGCTGCCACCCCCGTACTTCACAGTTGGGATGGTGTTCTTCGGCTTGCAGGCCTCCCCCTTTTTTCTCCAAACATAACGATGGTCATTATGGCTAAACAGTTCTATTTTTGTTTTATCAGACTAGAGGGCATTTCTCCAAAGAGTACGAACTTTGTCCCCATGTGCAGTTGCAAACCGTAGTCTGGCTTTTTTATGGCGGTTTTGGAGCAGTGCCTTCTTCCTTGCTGAGCGGCCTTTCAGGTTATGTCGATATAAGACTCGTTTTTACTGTGGATATAGATACTTTTGTACCTGTTTCCTCCAGCATCTGCACAATGTCTGTTGCTGTTGTTCTGGGATTGATTTGCACTTTTCGCACACCAAAGTACGTTCATCTCTAGGAGACAGAATGCGTCTCCTACCTGAGTGGTATGGCGGCTGCGTGGTCCCATGGTGTTTATACTTGCGTACTCTTGTTTATACAGATGAACGTGGTACCTTCAGGCATTTGGAAAGGATGAACCAGATTGGTGGAGGTCTACAATGTTTTTTCTGAGGTCTTGACTGATTTCTTTTGATTTTCCCAAGCAAAGAGGCACTGAGTTTGAAGATAGGCCTTGAAATACATCCACAGGTACACCTCCAATAGACTCAAATTATGTCAATTAGCCTATCAGAAGCTTCTAAAGCCATGACATAATTTTCTGGAATTTCTGAAATACAAACAGTGTAGCTATTCCCTCCGCAAGGCAATCAAACAAGCTAAGCGTCGGTATAGAGACAAAGTAGAGTCGCAATTCAATGGCTCAGATACAAGAGGTATGTGGCAGGGTCTACAGTCAATCACGGATTAAAAAAAGAAAACCAGCCCGTCGCGGACCAGGATGTCTTGCTCCCAGACAGACTAAACAACTTCTTTGCTCGCTTTGAGGACAATACAGTGCCACTGACACAGCCCGCTACCAAAACCTGCGGACTCTCGTTCACTGCAGCCGAAGTGAGAAAAACATTTAAACGTGTTAATCCTCGCAAGGCTGCAGGCCCAGAAGGCATCCCCAGCTGCGCCCTCAAAGCATGCACAGAACAGCTGGCTGGTGTGTTTATGGACATATTCAATCAATCCTTATCCCAGTCTGCTGTTCCCACATGCTTCAAGAGGGCCACCATTGTTCCTGTTCCCAAGAAAGCTAAGGTAACTGAGCTCAACAACTACCACCCCGTAGCACTCCCGTCATCATGAAGTGCTTTGAGAGACACCCTAGACCCACTCCATTTTGCTTTCCACCCCAACAGGTCCACTGATGATGCAATCGCAACCACACTGCACACTGCTCTAACCCATCTGGACAAGAGGAATACCTATGTAAGAATGCTGTTCATTGACCTCAGCTCAGCATTTAACACAATAGTACCCTCCAAACTCGTCATTAAGCTCGAGACCCTGGGTCTCGACCCCGCCCTGTGCAACTGGGTACTGGACTTTCTGATGGGCCGCCCCCAGGTGGTGAGGGTAGGTAACAAGATCTCCACCCCGCTGATCCTCAACACTGGGGCCCCACAAAAGGGTGCATTCTGAGCCCTCTCCTGTCACTCCCTGTTCACCCACGACTGCGTGGCCATGCACACCTCCAACTCAATCATCAAGTTTGCCACTACAGTGGTAGGCTTGATTTCCAACAACGACGAGACGGCCTACAGGGAGGTGGTGAGGGCCCTCGGAGTGTGGTGTCAGGAAAATAACCTCACACTCAACATCAACAAAACAAAGGAGATGACCGTGAACTTCAGGAAACAGCAGAGGGAGCACCCCCCTATCCACATCGACGGGACAGTAGTGGAGAGTAGTAGTAAGTTTAGGTTCCTCGGCGTACACGTCACAGACAAGCTGAATTGGTCCACCCACACAGACAGCGTGGTGAAGAAGGCGCAGCAGCACCTCTTCAACCTCAGGAGGCTGAAGAAGTTCGGCTTTTCACCAAAAGCACTCACAAACTTTTACAGATGCACAATCGAGAGCATCCTGTCGGGCTGTATCACCGCCTGGTATGGCAACTGCTCCGCCCACAACCGTAAGGCTCTCCAGAGGGTAGTGAGGTCTGCACAACGCATCACCGGGGGCAAACTACCTGCCCTCCAGGACACCTACACCACCCGATGTCACAGGAAGGCCACAAAGATCATCAAGGACAACAACCACCCGAGCCACTGCCTGTTCACCCCGCTATCATCCAGAAGGCGAGGTCAGTACAGGTGCATCAAAGCAGGGACCGAGAGACTGAAAAACAGCTTCTATCTCAAGGCCATCAGACTGTTAAACAGCCATCACTATCATTGAGTGGCTACTGCCAACATACTGACTCAACTCCAGCCACTTTAATAATGGAACATTGATGTAAAAAATATATCACTAGCCACTTAAACAATGCCACTTAATATAATGTTTACATACCCTACATTACTCTTCTCATATGTATATACTGTACTCGATACCATCTACTGCATCTTGCCTATGCCGTTCTGTACCATCACTCATTCATATATCTTTATGTACATATTCTTCATCCCTTTACACTTGTGTGTATAAGGTAGTTGTTGTGAAATTGTTAGGTTAGATTACTCGTTGGATATTATTGCATTGTTGGAACTAGAAGCACAAGCATTTCGCTACACTCGCATTAATATCTGCTAACCATGTGTATGTGACAAATAACATTTGATTTGATTTGATTAGAGAACGCGTTTCACTGCTCCAGAAACCAATAGCGGCGAGAGTTACACCACTCAGCCCGACGCTTGGCATTACGCATGGTGATCTTCAGCTTCTGAGCAGCTGCTCGGCCATGGAAACCCATTTCATGAAGCTCCCGACGAACAGTTCTTGTGCTGATTTTGCTTTCAGAGGCAGTTTGGAACTCGATAGTGAGTGTTGCAACCGAGGACAGACGATTGAACGGGACAGCAGTCTGCAGTCCCTTTCTATGAGCTTGTGTGGCCTACCATTCGCGGCTGAGCTGTTGTTTCTCCTAAATGTTTCCAATTCACAATAACAGCGTTTACAGTTTACTGGGGCAACTGAACAAAGCCAAAATATATATGTTTAAGGCTGAAACCAGTCCATGTGTACTGTATGTGTGATGGGTCTGTGGGTGTTTTGCCAGACACCCCTGGGGGAGTTTCAATAGAGGATTCCCTGTTCTAGTTGAGAGGTTAGTTGATTACTTCACCATGATTGAGTATAACCCCTGAATCCCTAGGGTATAAGTGTGTGGGTGCAGGTGTGCATGTTTGTGTGCGTGTGTGTGTGTGTGTGTATGCATTTCTCTCGAATTTGCATTGGTAGTTTAATAAACCAATCACACACACTCTCTCTCACTCTTTTTCGCTCCCTCTCTCTCTCTCTCTCCCTCTCTCTCTCTCTCTCTCTCTCTCTCTCTCTCTCTCTCTCTCTCTCTATCCCTCTCTCTCTCTCTCTCTCTCAGGGAAAGGTCACAATTACAGCCTGTCATGACGTTGGCCTGTGGGTAAGGTTTATGACCCCCCCCATAAATACCTTTCTCCCTTCCCTCTCTCTCTGACTCTACTGAAGGACTCTTGAATAGCCTTTGTTAAACATAGAGAGTCTGGGAACATCAAACAAGTGGGGGAAAGGAACCATATTTCGTTAATGGAACCAGATGAAAATATGCGTTGGTACTTAATGAATATGATATCAGTTCGGTTGTCATCTGAGACATTAAGACTGATGACAGGATGGCATAAACTGTATCTGGGAATGTCTACGCATTCTAGTTATCATATTCACTTGGAATTGTTGTACAATTTAAATGTTTGAAAATGAAACTATTTGTGAAAAGATTAAATGCAATTTTAGCTTCCAAATGAGATAAGGTTAGAGCTCTGCTCAATCAGTGGCACGCCCCTGTGAAGAGACATGGGTTATAAACTATGAAACACACCCTTCTCTCCCTCCACTATATAAGTCCTTGACGAAAATGTAGCCTTCTGTTCCGAGAACGATAGAACGATGGTCCATATGTTAAAAAGGACTAACATATCAACTACAGATCTAAGCCAACCCCAGCGTGAGCTTTGGCTGTGAATGGTATGAACTTTGAACTCTTATTCACTAAAGAAGTGAGACATCCTAGCTGTTGAGTTAGCAGCAGCAATTGTAAACGTGGGCTAGGAAAGGACGGACAACGTACCCAGTCTAACCCACAATGACGATACTACAACGTATCCAATTTACAACCAGAGACATTCTTCCGAGGATAGGAAAATCTCTGTTTGCCA
Source organism: Oncorhynchus mykiss (assembly GCF_057628025.1). Taxonomy (NCBI): domain Eukaryota; kingdom Metazoa; phylum Chordata; class Actinopteri; order Salmoniformes; family Salmonidae; genus Oncorhynchus; species Oncorhynchus mykiss. The sequence goes on along the minus strand of NC_143022.1, from coordinate 85,550,234 downwards.
ACACGGCCAGCATCTACATCCAACCTACCGAAGCGCAGCTCAGAGTAAATATTTATTGCATTTTCCTTTTCCAAATGGGCGGTAATTTAGAATGCATAAGATACTGTATTTACGATAGCACAGCTTCTTCCCTTTGTTCCTCTGTCTTCCCGCTCTTTCACTCAAACCCAGCCCCTTTTCTTTGTGTAACTAGAAATGATGTCGGCTTTGTCCACCAGGGATGTTTTCTGTATGACATAATTTGCATTCTGTGTATGTGTAATTCTGTGTGATTAGTTAAGTATTTAGTAAATAACTAATTAAACCCAATTTTGTATTGCTGATTCAATTTGTTAGCCAGGGTTTGTGAAGATGAAGAATTTACAACGTTCAGATGAGACTGAAATAAGGTGACGATTAATATTGACTGCTATTGATGTAAAATATTACTAGCTCTTCAAGAGTTTATTCGGAAGATAACAGCTCTATAAACACTCTTTCGTGGTGCCCCGACTTTCTAGTTAATTACATTTACATGATTAGCTCAATCAGGTAATATTAATTACAGAAACAGGATTTTATAGAATAGCATGTCATATCACTTAATCCGGCATAGCCAAAGACACGACAAGCCTTATGAGGATCCATGGATCCTGGCCTTCTCTCATTAACTATATTAAGAGTTCTGGGCTGGGGCTTGTTCAAGGGAGAAACTTAATATGCCCCCTGTGTCTCTTCTCTTCAACAAACCCTAATGGTCCTGTATAGCCTGGGCTTAGGGCTCAGTGCTGGAGCAGAGAAGTAGAGAATAAATGGGGTTATTTGAGTAAGCAACCAGGGCCCTGAAAGGGCAGGTGACACATTAAGACACATTAGGGGATACCTAGTTAGAGAGTGGAGGTATATCTGAGGTCTCAGCTGCTTCCATTCCAACATGGTCTCATTTGTCAAAATGCAAATGTTGATATTTGTCACCCAAGCTGACACATATTTTACTTATATAAAGTATCACTATGACGATGAACTAGGGTAAGGGCTTTCTTATATAAGGCAATGTAGTTGAAAGAAGTGTGGAGAGACTGCTGACAGATGAGACGTGCAAAGCTCTTCTCTTTCAGCTTTTATTAACCTTTTACTGCAGTGGGCTAAATCATCGTCACACAGAGTGATTCATGGTAGTCTTAAACAGATCTACTTTGAAACAAAAGTATCCACCTCACACACATGGTTATGGGCTTAAAAAAAATACTTGTCAGATATAGAGTTGAAATGTATTCGATTTTGAGTTTGCATCCCAATATTAGACTTTATATACATCACTGAAGACTGAAATATAACAAAAACATTTCACATAGAGACGCCAGATTTTCGTAGGTTTTTTTCAAATAATGATTATTAATTATGAAAAATATGAATAACATTCCACCCATGAGGCCACTGGGTCATTTGACTGCAGGAAAGGGTTTTAATGTGTTTAGAATGATCTACAGTGCCATCCGAAAGTATTCATACCCCTTGACTTATTCCACATTGTGTTGTGTTACAGCCTGAATTTAAAATGGATTAAGTATATATTTTTTTGTCACCCATCTACACACAATACCCCATAATGACAAAGCAAAAACATGTTTTTTGAAATTTTAGCAAATATATTGAAAATCAAATACAGAAATATCTCATTTACATAAGTATTCACACCCCTTAGTCAATACTTTGTAGAATCACATTTGGAAGAGATGTGAGTCTTTCTGGGTAAGTCCCTAAGAGCTTTCCACACCTGGATTGTGCAACATTTGCCCATTATTCTTTTCAAAATTCTTGAAGCTCTGTCATTGCAAGACAACCATTTTCAGGTCTTGCCATAGCTTTTCAAATAGATTTGAGTGAAAACTGTAACTTGGCCACTCAGGAACATTCACTGTCTTCTTGGTAAGCAACTCCAGTATATATTTGGCCTTGTGTTTTTGGTTATTGTCCTGCTGAAAGATGAATTAATCTCCACGCGTCTGGTGGAAAGTAGACTGAACCAGGTTTTTCTCTAGGATTTTGCCTGTGCTTAGCTCCATTCTGTTGACTTTTTATCCTGAACTCCTCAGTCCTTAACAATTACAAGCATACCCATAACATGATGCAGCCAACACTATGCTTGAAAATATGAAGAGTGGTACTCAGTAATGTGTTGCGTTGGATTTGCCCAAAGCATAACCCATTGTATTCAGGACTAAAAGTTCAATGCTTTGACATTCTTTGCAGTATTACTGTATTACCCTGTTGCAAACAAGATGAATGTTATATAATATTTGTATTCTGTACTGGCTTCCTTCTTTTCTCTCTATCAATTAGGTTAGTATTGTGGAGTTATGGCAATGTTGTGGATCCATTTTCTCCTATCACAGCCATTCAAGTCTGTAACTATTTTAAAGTCACCATTGACCTCATGGTCAAGTCCCTGAGCGGTTTTCTTCCATTCTGGCTACTGAGTTAGGAAGGATGACTGTCTCTTTGTCGTGACTGGGTGTATTGATACACCAGCCAAAGTGTAGTTTATAACTTCGTCATGCTCAAAAGTAATATTCAATGATTGCTTTAAAACATGTTTTACCCATCTACCAATAGGTGCCCTTCTTTGTTAGGCATTGGAAAGCCTCCATGGTCTTTGTGATTGACTCTTGTGTTTGAAAATCACTGCTCGACTGAGGGACCTTACAGATAATTATATGTTTTGAGTACAGAGATGGGGTAGTCACTCAAAAATCATGTTAATACTATTATTGCACACAGAGTGAGTCCATGCAATTTATTCTGAGACATGTAATGCATATTTTTACTCCTGAACTTATTTAGGCTTGTCATAACAAAGATGTTGAATACTTATTGACTCAAGACATTTCAGCTTTTCATTTTTAATTAATTTGTACAAATGTAGAAAAACATTTTGACATTATGGGGTATTGTGTGTAGGCCAGTGACACAAAAAATCTCCATTTAATCCATTTTAAAATCAGGCTGTAACACACAACAAAATGTGGAAAAAGTCATGGGGTGTGAATACTTCCTGAAGGCAGTCTAAGTGTGTCATCTGACAATGTTAGTTCAGATCGGACAGTCTCACTGAGGCTGACGAAACACAATGACAAACTGAGAAATCCAGAGCACAAGGCAGGCGGGTGAGTGTGTGTGTGTGTGTGTGTGCGCGTGCGCGCCCACACCAGATCTCCCTCTGTGTTTGTGTCTGGCAGATCAAATCAAATCCATTTTCATTAGTCACATGCGCCAAAGACCGTACAGTGAAATGCTTACGTACAAGCCCCTAACCAACAATGCAGTTAAAAAAAATATTATAATAATCCGAATGAGAATAAGAAATAAAAGTAATAAATAATTAAAGAGCAGCAGTAAAACAACAATAGCGAGACTAAATACAGGGGGGTACCAGTACAGTCAATGTGCGGGGGCACCGGTTAGTTGAGGTAATATGTACATGTAGGTAGAGTTATTAAAGTGACTATGCATAGATGATAACAACAGAGAGTAGCAGTGGTGTAAAAGAGGGGGGGGGGGGGGCGATGCAAATAGTCTGGGTGGCCATTTGATTAGATGTTCAGGGGTCTTATGGCTTGGGGGTGAAAACTGTTTAGAAGCCTCTTGGACCTAGACTTGGCGCTACGGTACCGTTTGCCATGCAGTAGCAGAGAGAACAGTCTATGACTTGGGTGGCTGGAGTCCTTGACAATTTTTAGGGCCTTCCTCTGACACCGCCTGGTATAGAGGTCCTGGATGGCAGGAAGCTTTGCCCCAGTGATATAATGGGCCGTACGCACTACCCTCTGTAGTGCCTTGCGGTCGGAGGCTGAGCAGTTGCCATACCAGGCAGTGATGCAACTATCTATCTAAGTTACACCGTTTCACATTGAGACGACAAGCCCTTGCCGACACAGCTAACTAGGCTAACTGTCTTCACATAGCAAGACAGCACTGAGAGAACAATCAGCGGTATATAATCAGATACATTCTGTTGAAATGCCAGTAATTGGACATGGTTGTAGGAAAAGAGTTTTAAGTTGGCATAAGTAGATTCTCATAGGATCCATGTTCCCTGTTGCACTAAGCAAAACAATGTTTCACAGTGACAGGTGCTAGTTTAAAACATCCATTGTTTTTATATTTGAGTTTCTTACTTTCACCTGAAGAGAGGAGGAAAGAGTGGGCGAGAGAGATAGAGAGACAAATAGAGAGAAATAGACAGATAGACAGAGAGAGAGAGAGAGACACACGGACAGACAGAGAAACACAGAAAGACAGAGAGCTCTGGCTTTGGGGACCAGGAGTGTATTTAGGCAGGAGACGTCTGTCAGACAGCTGCTGTCAGTCTGGTCTTTTTGATATTATCATCTTGGCACAGGATGGAGGCTATCAAAGCCGTTGTAACAGTCAGCGAGTGGAGCGATGGAGGGAGGTATCCATCACAAACACCCACTGTCCCCCTGCTACCAGCTCAGTCAGTCAGACAGACAGACAGACAGACAGACAGACAGACAGACAGACAGACAGACAGACAGACAGACAGACAGACAGACAGACAGACAGAGAGGGCGACAGGAAATCTACATGTACCCCATTTCCAAAAATCTAGGTCCCTGTGCATTCTAAATAATTATATCACACTGTCATGACGTTGACCTGGGGGGTAGGTTAATGACAGTCATAAATACCTCTTCCTCCCTTTTTCCTCTCTCTACCCAACTGATGTTACATTTGCAAACCCCTTGGTTAACATAGAGATTCTGGGAACATCAGAAGGTGGGGGGAAATGAACTATATTCTGGTAATCCGACCAATTGAACATATGCGGGGGTACTTAATGAATATGTTGTCAGTTCGGTTGTCATCTGAGACATTCTCATCAATGATAAGATGACAAACTCTACAGTGGAAAGTCTACACATCAGAGTTATCGGATTCACATGGAATTGTTGTTCAATTTAAATGTTTGAATATGAAATTATTTGTGATGGGATGAAATGTGATTTTAGCTTCTAAAATGTGAGATGTGGGTTTTCATAAGATAGGACTGCTCAATCAGTGGCCCGCCCCTTTGAAGGGACATGGGCTATAAAACTTTTCAAACACGCCCTCCTCTCCCTTCCAATATAAAGCCTTGACGACAATATTAACTTCCTGTTCCGAGGATGTGAGGACGACGGTCCCATGTCAGAATGGTTCAGATAATAACTACAGAACGAAGCCAACATCAGCGTGAGCTTTGGTTGCGAATGATATGAACTTTGAACTCTTATTCACTACAGAAGTGATACCTCCTAGCCGTTGAGTTAGCAACAGCAGATGCAACGAGGGTTAGGAAGGAACAGACAGAGTATCCCGTCTATCACCCAATGACGTTACTACAACGTATGCAATTGACAACCAGAGACATTATTCAAAGGACTCGGTTTGGCAACACGGCCTTCCATCTACCACCAACCTACCGAAGCGCAGCTCAGAGTAAATATTTATTGCATTTTCATTTTCCAAATGGGCAGTAATTTAGAATGCATAAGATACTGTATTTACGATAGCACAGCTTCACCCTTTGTTCCTGTCTTCCTGCTCTTTCACTCAACCCAGCCCCTTTTCTTTTGAGTAACAAGCTGTCATATCTGTTCCGCCCGCTAGGGACGTTTTCCTTTATGACGTAATTTGTAATCAAGTTATGATTTAATTATGTTTATGTGTAATTCTGTGTGATTAGTTTGGTATTTAGTAAATAAATAATTAAACCCAATTTTGCATGGCTGATTCAAATTGTTAGCCAGGTTTCGTGCAGATAACCATGGATTTACAACTTTCAGATGAGACTGAATTAAGATGATGATTGATATTGACTGCTATTGTAAAATATGACTAGGTCTTTAAGAGTTTATTCGGAAGATAACAGCTCTATAAATATTATTTCGTGGTGCCCGACTCTCTAGTTAATTATATTTACATGATTAGCTCAATCAAGTGATATTAATTACGGATAAATAATTTTATAGAATAGCATGTCATATCACTTAATCGACACGACAACACTCAGCCTATTCTATAATTGTATGATTCTCTAGGTTTTTACCTTGAGATATTTCAACTACAGCTACAATTAACATTGGCTGTAGCCTTCTGTACACAATTATTCTATTATATTCTACTGTCTACCTTTCATCCTGACCAGAACATCATTCTAGGTTCCCAGTTCCCACATCACACCTCTCTCTATTAGTCACCAAAAGGGTGACTCTGACTCTATCCAGAAGACCCTTCTGAGCCCTGGAGAGGAGAGATGTCTTTCCATTCCCCCTGCCCTAACCTGTCTTTCGGGTAAACACACAACACAGACAGCACAGGTCCTCATATGGGAACTGTATTTAGCCATATGATAGCCTACCTCTGTCTTTCTTTCTCTCTCTGTCTGTGCTGGATGGCTGGATGGGTATTTGATTGTAAGAACTGCTGTCAACACTCAGCGTTTGTCCTTGCACCTTCTTCTGAACTAGTGAATTCATCACTCATTAAACATTTAAGATGTACCTGAAATCTATCTATCTGGTTTTTGGCACAACTCTATATGCAGTTTCCATCCTTCTCAGAAGAACAAGATACATACCTTTTAATAAGGAATATATACCATAAAACAGAATAGTAAACATAACTGGGGCAAAAAAAAATATTCATAATAACCCTAAGGTAGGATTTATGTAAGTTAAGATAGAGTCTTTGCCATAATTGATGGCGTTAGGATGGTCGAGGCCCCACAGAGACACTAGTACAGTCTTAGAAACGCACCACGAGCACGGTGAGAATAGCTCCATCGCTCCTCTTCAGCTCACCTAAGTGCCTCAGTAATGTATTGCTTTCATAAGAGCGTGGCAACTTTGCAGCACTCTCTTTGGCAGAAATACGTTTCAATCCTTTGGGCAGTGTGATTAAGAATAAAATACGGCTTGTACTACCTTACAATAAATGTAGATAATGGCTTAAGCAAAAAATGGTTAGCGATAGTGGAATGTTACTGTGGAGGAGAGATGAGAGGAAAGCAGAGGAGGTGAGAGGCCGCTGTAAGTCAGCGAGTGGAGGGATGGAGGGAGGTATCCATCACAAACACCCACTATCCCCCTGCTACCTGGTCTAATATAATCACCTCTGAATTACTGTAATATCTGTCTGATGGATGTGTGCTTGGCCAGGCTGGACTGAGTGTGTGTATTCCCCAGACTGGAGCCTCTGTGCTGGGTAGCTGTGTGGAGACCTGTACCCCGGACATGGAGTTTCAAGCTACACCTATGCTAGCTTTCATCTGTTCCCAAAGCTACTCTCTTCCTCCCTTCATAATAACTGACTTCTCCTTTCTTCCTCCCTTCATAATAACTCTTTACTTCTCCTTTCTTCCTCCCTTCATAATAACTCTGACCTCTCCTTTCTTCCTCCCTTCATAACTCTGACCTCTCCTTTCTTCCTCCCTTCACAACTCTGACCTCTCCTTTCTTCCCCCCTTCATAACTCTGACCTCTCCTTTCTTCCTCCCTTCATAACTGTATATCCTTTCTTACCTTGATACCTTTTTCCTCTCCTTCCGTCCTTCCTCCTTCAATTATCTCCTCTCCTACACATCCTCCTTCCCTACCTTCATATCTCCCTCCCTCTCACCTTCATTCGCTCCTCTAATCTCGCTCTCTCTCCCTCCCTCTTTCCCAACCTTCATATCCCCTCCCTCTCACCTTCCTTCCCTCCTCTACTCTCTCCCTCCTCTACTCTCACCTTCCTTCCCTGCTCTACTCTCTCCATCCCTCTTTCCCAACCTTCATATCACCCTCCCTCTCACCTTCCTTCCCTGCTCTACTCTCTCCCTCCTTCCCTACCTTCATATCCCCTCCCTCTCACCTTCCTTCCCTGCTCTACTCTCTCCCTCCTTCCCTACCTTCATATCCCCCTCCCTCTCTCCTTCATTCCCTCCTCTACTCTCTCCCTCACTCCTTCCCTAGCTTCATATCCCCTCCCTCTCTCCTTCCTTCCCTCCTCTACTCTCTCCCTCCTTCCCTACTTTCATATCCCCCTCCCTCTCTCCTTCATTCCCTCCTCTACTCTCTCCCTCACTCCTTCCCTAGCTTCATATCCCCTCCCTCTCTCCTTCCTTCCCTCATCTACTCTCTCCCTCCCTCCTTCCCTACCTTCATATCCCCTCCCTCCCTCTCTCCTTCCTTCCCTCCTCTACTCTCTCCCTCCCTCCCTCCTTCCCTACCTTCATATCCCCTCCCTCTCTCATTTCTTCCCTCCTCTACTCTCTCCCTCCCTCCCTCCTTCCCTACCTTCATATCCCCCTCTTGCCTTCCTTCCTTCCCTCCTCTACTCTCTCTCTCCCTCCCTCCCTCCTTTCCTACCTTCATATCCCCTCTCTCTCTCCTTCCTTCCCTCCTCTACTCTTTCCCTCCCTCCTTCCCTACCTTTGTTCCTCCTCATACATTCCTCCCTCCCCTTATCCCTCCCCTCTCTCTCCAGCTGGTGTGCGTGTATGACCTCTGGAGGCTGTGGACAGTGTTGTGATCCTGGGAGCCCCCGGGGGCCTGCAGGGAGAGGTGCTCATAAGGCAGCCAGCCATTCGTCAGCCTAGATGAAGGTAGTAAAGTTGACTGAAGGAGCCCAGCCATGGCCGCAGGTTGGTAGACATGCAGCTAGGCCCTCTGAGGAGAGCTGTGTACTGTAAAAGGGTTGCAATGAATTTGACAGTATCTTACAGGCAACTCGGTGGTGAGTAAAATTCCATATTTTATATTACAGTATACCTACTGTAGTATAAATACGGTGTCAAAGCAAGTACTGTGTAATAACACATAGTACAATACTGTAAAATGGCCTGTATTATACTGTTTTTAAAGAAAGTAAATGCTACCGTAATCGGAATGAATGGATGAATGAATGGATGAATGAATGAATGAATGAATGAATGGATGAATGAATGGATGAATGAATGAATGAATGAATGAATGGATGAATGAATGAATGAATGGATGAATGAATAGATGAATGAATTAATGGATGAATGGATGAATGAATGAACGGATGAATGGATGAATGAATGAACGGATGAATGGATGAATGAAGGAATGGATGAATGAATGGATGAATGGATGAATGAATGAATGGATGAATGAATGGATGAATGAATGGAATTCATTGAGGGGAGGGGTTTGTATTTTACTGTAATTCACCAGGCTGGCTGCTTGATAAAGTGTTTACACATTACAGCATATTGATGAATATTTGGTGTTTTATATCACTTGCACTTCTAGAGGCCTTAACAAAGGCTTCCAAACTGGCAGTGACTACAGGGCAAAACAAACTTAAAGGACATGTAAACCATTTAAGGTTTAAGACTAGCTGCCATTCCAATCTGTCCTCTATACATTTTCAATTGATGGGGCACTATAACCACATCAGAGTTATATTGGTACAGCATTCTCACTCACAGGCGCAATAAATATAGCCTATTACAAGGCAAGCCTCCAAATATGTTAATTATAACAACAGTGCCATGCACCCACTAGTGGTCAAAATGTTTTTGGTGTTCCAAAGATAGGGTACAGTGTTCTGTGAAATTACAGGACCATTTTAAATACAACACATTTTCACACAATGCACCATCATTTACAGTATGCTTCAGTAAAAAGCGTTTTACTGTTGATGATACCTAAAATGACTGTATAAATTTCCATTGCAATATGATGAACACACTCACGCACGCACGCACTCACTCACTCACTCGCACGCACGTGAAAGCTCGTATAAATCTCTGGGGCCCTACAAGCGCGCACGCACACACACACACACACACACACACACACACACACACACACACACACACACACACACACACACACACACACACACACACACACACACGCACACGCACACAGGCACACACAGACAGACACACACAAGCACACACACATCAACATCAACCGGCAAATCCATCATCTTTATTTCTCCCCAATGTGCTTCTATTTTTCCTGATATTTTTTCTGAGTGAACACAAAAGAAATCACACCTCGCCTCCCTTTCTCATGCCAAAATAATCAATGCTTTCCAGAGAGGGCCTTGTGGCCCTGACGTGTGAGCAGAGAAGGCAGAGCGGAGAGGAGATGCAGGAAGATACAGTTGAAGTAGCTGCAGGCATCTCGTTTCTGCACATAATAAGTGAGGAGTTGTCCTTGGATATGTTTTACAGCTATCAAGACTCATCATATTTGACATGCATTCTGGTGTTTGCACAGTCTCTCTGCCGTGAAATCCTCTCCAGCGATATTCAGGGTGCAGTGAGCAAACACACACATTACAACGCACACTGCACAGCAGGACGGATTGTGTTCTGAAAAGCGTTTTGAAAAAACAAACCCGCAGTGCTCTCTCTCCCTTTCCCTGTCTATTTCTTTCTCTCTATTCTCTCTTCTCTCCCCCTTTCCCCCTCGCACTCACTCTCTCTCTCTTCTTGTCTCTCTCTTGCGTGTCCCATCTCTTCTCCACAGCTCTGTTCTGCGTCTGCGGCGTTGGCACCTGTCAGCTGACTGACTACTTGTTCCTGGCGGCTTTATGAAAAAGTAATGGCCGCCTGGTCTCAGAGGCTGCTTTCCCATCAATATGAATTCACCATGGTCTTCATGGAACATTAGCCTCAGCCCTGTTTTCATACAAAGAGCTACGCCGCTCCCCTCCCTCCCGCTCCCGCCGCAAACTCTCCCTCCCTCCTTCTCCCGCCGCTCCCCTCCCTCCCTCTTCCTCCGCCTCGGAATACACCCAGGAAATGAAGAGAGTTAAAAGTCCTTTAAAATGTTACATCGGCTCATGTGTGGAGCACTGAAGCTTAGGAGCCTGTGTGAGCATCCATATTTTATTTGATATGTTTCGTGCCTCTCAAAAGGAAAAGCACAACGCTCTGCTAGGCAGCATCTCCAAGTATTATATGACACCTATTAGTTTGGGGCCTTTTTACTGTTAGTGAAACTATATAATATGCAGCACGTCTCAGCCCCCCTCGATATTATAATACTGTAGCACAGTTTCTCTTGTTATATTCACGTGGTTTGTTTCTATCTCAGTTGCTTCAGCACAATACACAGTGGTGCAGTTAGCACAAGGTCTACTAAGACACACTGGGGACAGAGCATGGTATCACCCGAATGTGTCTACAATGGTAGCTAGGTATTCCTTGATCATTTAGATACACTTTTGCATTATGGCAGTACCTCAACTAACACCTGAAACAATGAAAAGTTGTATCAAATATTGAAAGCACAACACACCCATATATAGTGTGTTCGGAAAGAATTCAGACCCCTTGACCTTTTCCCAATTTTGTGACATTCTAGCCTTATACTAAAATGGATTCCATTAGAAAAAGATCCTCATCAATCTACACACAATACACCCAATAATGACAAAGTGAAACAGGTTTTTAGAAAATGTTGCAAATTTATTAAAAATAAAAAACAGAAATAGCTTATTTACACAAGTATTCAGACCCTTTGCTATAAGACTTGAAATTGAGCTCAGGTGCATCCTGTTTCCATTGATCATCCTTGAGATGTTTCTAGAACTTTATTGGAGTCAACCTGTGGTAAATTCAATTGATTGAACCCATAGTTGACAGTGCATAGTTTTCAGTGCATGTCAGAGCAAAAGCCATGAGTTTGAAGGAATTGTCCTTAAAGCTCTGAGACAGGATTGTGTTGAAGCACAGGTCTGGGGAAGGGTACCAAAACATTTCTGCAGCATTGAAGGTCCCCAAGAACACAGTGGCCTCCATCATTCTTAAATGGAAGAAGTTTGGGACCACCAAGACTCTTCCTAGAGCTGGCCACCCAGACAAATTGAGCAATCAGGGGAGAAGGGCCTTGGTCAGGGAGGTGCCCAAAAACCCGATGTTCACTGACAGAGCTCCGGAGTTCCTCAGTGGAGATGGGAGAACCTTCCAGAAAGACAACCATCTCTGCAGCGCTCCAACAATCAGGTCTTTATGGTAGAGTAGCCAGACGGAAACCACTCCTCAGTAAAAGGCACATGACAACTCTCAGACCATGAGAAACAAGATTCTCTGGTCTGATGAATCCAAGACTGAACTCTCTGGCCGAGCGTCACATCTGGAGGAAGCTGGCACCATCCCTACGGTGAAACATGATTTTATTTTTATATTTTATTTATTTCACCTTTATTTATCCAGGTAGGCAAGTTGAGAACAAGTTCTCATTTACAATTGCGACCTGGCCAAGATAAAGCAAAGCAGTTCGACACATACAACGACACAGAGTTACACATGGAGTAAAACAAACATACAGTCAATAATACAGTATAAACAAGTCTATATACGATGTGAGCAAATGAGGTGAGATAAGGGAGGTAAAGGCAAAAAGGCCATGGTGGCAAAGTAAATACAATATATCAAGTAAAACACTAGAATGGTAGATTTGCAATGGGAGAATGTGCAAAGTAGAAATAAAAATAATGTGGTGCAAAGGAGCAAAATAAATAAATAAATAAAATACAGTAGGGAAAGAGGTAGTTGTTTGGGCTAAATTATAGGTGGGCTATATACAGGTGCAGTAATCTGTGAGCTGCTCTGACAGTTGGTGCTTAAAGCTAGTGAGGGAGATAAGTGTTTCCAGTTTCAGAGATTTTTGTAGTTCGTTCCAGTCATTGGCAGCAGAGAACTGGAAGGAGAGGCGGCCAAAGAAAGAATTGGTTTTGGGGGTGACTAGAGAGATATACCTGCTGGAGCGTGTGCTACAGGTGGGAGATGCAATGGTGACCAGCGAGCTGAGATAAGGGGGGACTTTACCTAGCAGGGTCTTGTAGATGACATGGAGCCAGTGGGTTTGGCGACGAGTATGAAGCGAGGGCCAGCCAACGAGAGCGTACAGGTCGCAATGGTGGGTAGTATATGGGGCTTTGGTGACAAAACGGATTGCACTGTGATAGACTGCGTCCAATTTGTTGAGTAGGGTATTGGAGGCTATTTTGTAAATGACATCGCCAAAGTCGAGGATTGGTAGGATGGTCAGTTTTACAAGGGTATGTTTGGCAGCATGAGTGAAGGATGCTTTGTTGCGAAATAGGAAGCCAATTCTAGATTTAACTTTGGATTGGAGATGTTTGATATGGGTCTGGAAGGAGAGTTTACAGTCTAACCAGACACCTAAGTATTTGTAGTTGTCCACGTATTCTAAGTCAGAGCCGTCCAGAGTAGTAATGTTGGACAGGCGGGTAGGTACACGTAGCGATCGGTTGAAGAGCATGATGGTGGCAGCATCATGCTGTGGGGATGTTTTTCAGGACCAGGTACGGGGAGACTAGTCAGGATTGAGGGAAAGATGAATAGAGCAAATTACAGAGGGATCAATGATTAAAACCTGCTCCAGAGCGATCAGGACAAAGGTTCACCTTTCAACAGGACAACGACCCTAAGCACACAGCCAAGACAACACAGGAGTGGCTTCGAGACAAGTCTCTGAAAGTCATTGAGTGGCCCAGCCAGAGCCCAGACTTGAACTCGATCAAACATCTCTGGAGAGACCTGAAAACAGCTGTGCAGCAACTGCAGAGAAGAATGGGAGAAACTCCCCAAATCCAGGTATGCCAAGCTTGTAGCATCATACCCAAGAAGACTCGAGGCTGTAATCCCTGCCAACGGTTCTTCAACAAGTAAAGGGTGTAAATACTTATAGTCGTATGAAAAGGTTTGGGCACATTGTACTTGTTGGGAAAATAAAAAAACAGATGGTTGTATTTACAATGTTGTTTGTGCTCCACTGGTTGCCTGTTTCTACTGATAACAGATCACAAATCTTGCTGCTCTGACTGCACACTTGGGTATTTCACCTAACAGATACGGGAGTTTATCAAGGTTTGATTTGTTTTCAAATTCATTGTGGGTCTTTAGATCTGTGGGAAATATGTGTCTCTAATGTGGTCATACATTTGGCAGGAGCTTAGGAAGTGTAGCTCTTGCTCTCTCTCTGTTCCCTCCTCTTTCTGTTCCCTCCTCTCTCTCTCTCTCTGTTCCCTCCTCTTTCTGTTCCCTCCATCTCTCTTTCTCTCTCTTTTCTGTTCCCTCAATCTCTCTCTTTCTCTCTCTTTCTGTTCCCTCCGTATCTCTCTCTCTATTCCCTCCATCTCTCTCTCTCTCTCTGTTCCCTCCATCTCTCTCTCTCTGTTCCCTCCGTCTCTCTCTCTCTGTTCCCTCCGTCTCTCTCTCTCTCTGTTCCCTCCGCCTCTCTCTCTCTCTCTGTTCCCTCCATCTCTCTCTCTCTCTGTTCCCTCCGTCTCTGTCTCTCTCTGTTCCCTCCATCTCTCTCTCTCTCTGTTCCCTCCATCTATCTCTCTCTCTGTACCCTCCATCTCTCTCTCTCTCTCTGTTCCCTCCGTCTCTCTCTCTCTGTTCCCTCTGTCTCTCTCTCTCTCTGTTCCCTACGTCTCTCTCTGTCTCTGTTCCCTCCATCTTTCTCTCTCTGTTCCCTCCATCTTTCTCTCTCTCTCTGTTCCCTCCGTCTCTCTCTCTCTGTTCCCTCCGTCTCTCTCTCTCTCTGTTCCCTCCGTCTCTCTCTGTCTCTGTTCCCTCCATCTTTCTCTCTCTGTTCCCTCCATCTTTCTCTCTCTCTCTGTTCCCTCCGTCTCTCTCTCTCTGTTCCCTCCGTCTCGCTCTCTCTCTGTTCCCTCCATCTCTCTCTCTGTTCCCTCCATCTTTCTCTCTCTGTTCCCTCCATCTCTCTCTCTCTGTTCCCTCCGTCTCTCTCTCTCTGTTCCCTCCGTCTCTCTCTCTGTTCCCTCCGCCTCTCTCTCTCTCTCTCTGTTCCCTCCATCTCTCTCTCTCTCTCTGTTCCCTCCGTCTCTCTCTCTCTCTCTGTTCCCTCCATCTCTCTCTCTCTCTGTTCCCTCCATCTATCTCTCTCTCTGTTCCCTCCATCTCTCTCTCTCTCTCTGTTCCCTCCGTCTCTCTCTCTCTGTTCCCTCCGTCTCTCTCTGTCTCTGTTCCCTCCATCTTTCTCTCTCTGTTCCCTCCATCTTTCTCTCTCTCTCTGTTCCCTCCGTCTCTCTCTCTCTGTTCCCTCCGTCTCTCTCTCTCTCTGTTCCCTCCATCTCTCTCTCTCTCTGTTCCCTCCATCTCTCTCTCTCTGTTCCCTCTGTCTCTCTCTCTCTGTTCCCTCCATCTCTCTCTCTCTCTGTTCCCTCCGTCTCTCTCTCTCTCTCTGTTCCCTCCGTCTTTCTCTCTCTCTCTCTGTTCCCTCCGTCTCTCTCTCTCTCTCTGTTCCCTCCGTCTCTCTCTCTCTGTTCCCTCCGTCTCTCTCTGTCTCTGTTCCCTCCATCTTTCTCTCTCTGTTCCCTCCGTCTTTCTCTCTTTCTGTTCCCTCCGTCTCTCTCTCTCTGTTCCCTCCGTCTCTCTCTCTCTGTTCCCTCCGTCTCTCTCTCTCTCTGTTCCCTCCATCTCTTTCTCTCTCTCTGTTCCCTCCGTCTCTCTCTCTCTGTTCCCTCCATCTCTCTCTCTCTCTGTTCCCTCCATCTCTCTCTCTCTGTTCCCTCCATCTCTCTCTGTCACTGTTCCCTCAGTCTCTCTCTCTCTGTTCCCTCCATCTCTCTCTCTCTCTCTGTTCCCTCCATCTCTCTCTCTCTCTGTTCCCTCCATCTCTCTCTCTCTCTCTCTGTTCCCTCCATCTCTCTCTCTCTCTGTTCCCTCCGTCTCTCTCTCTCTGTTCCCTCCATCTCTCTCTCTCTGTTCCCTCCATCTCTCTCTGTCTGTTCCCTCCGTCTCTCTCTGTCTCTGTTCCCTCCGTCTCTCTCTCTCTCTGTTCCTTCCATATCTCTCTCTCTGTTCCCTCCGTCTCGCTCTCTCTGCTCCCTCCGTCTCTCTCTCTGTTCCCTCCATCTCTCTCTCTCTGTTCCCTCCATCTCTCTCTCTCTGTTCCCTCCGTCTCTCTCTGTCTCTGTTCCCTCCATCTCTCTCTCTCTCTGTTCCCTCCATCTCTCTCTCTCTCTCTGTTCCCTCCGTCTCTCTCTCTCTGTTCCCTCCATCTCTCTCTCTCTCTCTGTTCTCTCCATCTCACTCTCTCTCTGTTCCCTCCGTCTCTCTCACTCTCTGTTCCTTCCATATCTCTCTCTCTGTTCCCTCCGTCTCGCTCTCTCTGCTCCCTCCGTCTCTCTCTCTGTTCCCTCCATCTCTCTCTCTCTGTTCCCTCCATCTCTCTCTCTCTGTTCCCTCCGTCTCTCTCTGTCTCTGTTCCCTCCATCTCTCTCTCTCTCTGTTCCCTCCATCTCTCTCTCTCTCTCTGTTCCCTCCGTCTCTCTCTCTCTGTTCCCTCCATCTCTCTCTCTCTCTCTGTTCTCTCCATCTCACTCTCTCTCTGTTCCCTCCGTCTCGTCTCTCTCTCTCTCTGTTCCCTCCATCTCTCTCTCTGTTCCCTCCATCTCTCTCTCTGTTCCCTCCATCTCTCTCTCTGTTCTCTCCATCATTCTCTCTCTGTTCTCTCCGTCACTCTCTCTCTCTGTTCCCTCCGTCTCTCTCTCTCTCTGTTCCCTCCATCTCTCTCTCTCTCTGTTCCTTCCATATCTCTCTCTCTCTCTGTTCCCTCCGTCTCTCTCTGTCTCTGTTCCCTCCATCTCTCTCTCTGTTCCCTCCGTCTCTCTCTGTCTCTGTTCCCTCCATCTTTCTCTCTCTGTTCCCTCCATCTTTCTCTCTCTGTTCCCTCCGTCTCTCTCTGTGTTCCCTCCGTCTCTCTCTGTGTTCCCTCCATCTCTCTCTCTGTTCCCTCTGTCTCTCTCTCTCTGTTCCCTCCGTCTCTCTCTCTGTTCCCTCTGTCTCTCTCTCTCTGTTCCCTCCATCTCTCTCTCTCTCTGTTCCCTCCGTCTCTCTCTCTCTCTCTGTTCCCTCCGTCTCTCTCTCTCTCTCTCTGTTCCCTCCGTCTCTCTCGCTCTGTTCCCTCCGTCTCTCTCTCTCTTTCTGTTCCCTCCGTCTCTCTCTCTTTCTGTTCCCTCCGTCTCTCTCTCTCTCTCTCTATTCCCTCCGTCTCTCTCTCTCTGTTCCCTCCGTCTCTCTCTCTCTCTCTATTCCCTCCGTCTCTCTCTCTCTGTTCCCTCCATCTCTCTCTCTCTCTGTTCCCTCCATCTCTCTCTCTCTCTGTTCCCTCCGTCTCTCTCTCTCTATTCCCTCCATCTCTCTCTCTCTCTGTTCCCTCCATCTCTCTCTCTCTGTTCCCTCCATCTCTCTCTCTCTCTATTCCCTCTGTCTCTCTCTCTCTGTTCCCTCCGTCTCTCTCTCTCTGTTCCCTCCGTCTCTCTCTCTCTCTGTTCCCTCCATCTCTCTCTCTCTCTGTTCCCTCCGTCTCTCTCTCTGTTCCCTCCATCTCTCTCTCTCTCTGTTCCTCCTCTGTTCCCTCCTCTCTCTCTCTCTGTTCCCTCCGTCTCTCTTTCTGTTCCCTCCGTCTCTCTTTCTGTTCCTTCCATATCTCTCTCTCTGTTCCCTCCGTCTCTCTCTCTCTGTTCCCTCCGTCTCTCTCTCTCTCTGTTCCCTCCATCTCTCTCTCTCTCTGTTCCCTCCGTCTCTCTCTCTGTTCCCTCCATCTCTCTCTCTCTCTGTTCCTCCTCTGTTCCCTCCTCTCTCTCTCTCTGTTTCCTCCGTCTCTCTTTCTGTTCCCTCCGTCTCTCTTTCTGTTCCTTCCATATCTCTCTCTCTGTTCCCTCCGTCTCTCTCTCTCTGTTCCCTCCGTCTCTCTCTTTCTGATCCCTCCATCTCTCTCTCTGTTCCCTCCATCTCTCTCTCTCTCTGTTCCCTCCAATCAATTCAAGGGCTTTATTGGCATGGGAAACATGTGTTAACATTGCCAAAGCAAGTGAGGTAGATAATATATAAAGTGAATATATAAAGTGAAATAAACAATAAAAATTAACATTAAACATCACACATACAGAAGTTTCAAAACAATAAAGACATTACAAATGTCATATTATATATATTTATACAGTGTTTTAACAATGTACAAATGGTAAAGGACACAAGATAAAATAAATAAGCATCGATATGGGTTGCATTTACAATGGTGTGTGTTCTTCACTGGTTGCCCTTTTCTCGTGGCAACAGGTCACAAATCTTGCTGCTGTGATGGCACACTGTGGAATTTCACCCAGTAGATATGGGAGTTTTTCAAAATTGGATTTGTTTTCGAGTTCTTTGTGGATCTGTGTAATCTGAGGGAAATATGTCTTTCTAATATGATCATACATTGGGCAGTGCAGCTCAGTTTCCACCTCATTTTGTGGGCAGTGAGCACATAGCCTGTCTTCTCTTGAGAGCCATGTCTGCCTACGGCGGCCTTTCTCAATAGCAAGGCTATGCTCACTGAGTCTGTACATAGTCAAAGCTTTCCTTAATTTTGGGTCAGTCACAGTGGTCAGGTATTCTGCAGCTGTGTACTCTCTGTGTAGGGCCAAATAGCATTCTAGTTTGCTCTGTTTTTTTGTTAATTCTTTCCAATGTGTCAAGTAATTATCTTTTTGTTTTCTCATGATTTGGTTGGGTCTAATTGTGCTGCTGTCCTGGGGCTCTGTAGGGTGTGTTTGTGTTTGTGAACAGAGTCCCAGGACCAGCTTGCTTAGGGGACTCTTCTCCAGGTTCATCTCTCTGTAGGTGATGGCTTTGTTGTGGAAGGTTTGGGAATCACTTCCTTTTAGGTGGTTATAGAATTTAATGGCTATTTTCTGGATTTGGATAATTAGTGGGTATCGGCCTAATTCTGCTCTACATGCATTATTTGGTGTTCTACGTTGTACATGGAGGATATTTTTGCAGAATTCTGCGTGCAGAGTCTCAATTTGGTGTTTGTCCCATTTTGTGAAGTCTTGGTTGGTGAGCGGACCCCAGACCTCACAACCATAAAGGGCAATGGGCTCTATGACTGATTCAAGTATTTTTAGCCAAATCCTAATTGGTATGTTGAAATTTATGTTCCTTTTGATGGCATAGAATGCCCTTCTTGCCTTGTCTCTCAGATCGTTCACAGCTTTGTGGAAGTTACCTGTGGCGCTGATGTTTAGGCCAAGGTATGTATAGTTTTTTGTGTGCTCTAGGGCAACAGTGTCTAGATGGAATTTGTATTTGTGGTCCTGGTGACTGGACCTTTTTTGGAACACCATTATTTTGGTCTTACTGAGATTTACTGTCAGGGCCCAGGTCTGACAGAATCTGTGAATAAGATCTAGGTGCTGCTGTAGGCCCTCCTTGGTTGGTGACAGAAGCACCAGATCATCAGCAAACAGCAGACATTTGACTTCGGATTCTAGTAGGGTGAGGCCGGGTGCTGCAGACTTTTCTAGTGCCTGCGCCAATTCGTTGATATATATGTTGAAGAGGGTGGGGCTTAAGCTGCATCCCTGTCTAACCCCACGACCTTGTGTGAAGAAATTTGTGTGTTTTTTGCCAATTTTAACCGCACACTTGTTGTTTGTGTACATGGATTTTATAATGTCGTATGTTTTACCCCCAACACCACTTCCCATCAGTTTGTATAGCAGACCCTCATGCCAAATTAAGTCGAAGGCTTTTTTGAAATCAACAAAGCATGAGAAGACTTTGCCTTTGTTTTGGTTTGTTTTGTTGTCAATTAGGGTGTGCAGGGTGAATACATGGTCTGTTGTACGGTAATATGGTAAAAAGCCAATTTGACATTTGCTTAGTACTTTGTTTTCATTGAGGAAATGTACGAGTCTGCTGTTAATGAAGAGGATTTTCCCAAGGTTACTGTTGACGCATATTCCACGGTAGTTACTGGGGTCAAATTTGTCTCCACTTTTGTGGATTGGGGTGATCAGTCCCAATCCACAAGTTCCAAATATTGGGGAAGATGCCAGAGCTAAGGATGATGTTAAAGAGTTTTTTAGTATAGCCAATTGGAATTTGTTGTCTGTATATTTGATCATTTCATTGAGGATACCATCAGCACCACAGGCCTTTTGGGGTTGGAGGGTTTTTATTTTGTCCTGTAACTCATTCAATGTAATTGGAGAATCGAGTGGGTTCTGGTAGTCTTTAATAGTTGATTCTAAGATCTGTATTTGATCATGTATATGTTTTTGCTCTTTATTCTTTGTTATAGAGCCAAAAAGATTGGAGAAGTGGTTTACCCATACATCTCCATTTTGGATAGATAATTCTTTGTGTTGTTGTTTGTTTAGTGTTTTCCAATTTTCCCAGAAGTGGTTAGAGTCTTCAATTACATTGAGCTGATTTCTGACATGCTGTTCCTTCTTTTTCCGTAGTGTAGTTCTGCATTGTTTTAGTGATTCACCATAGTGAAGGTGTAGACTCAGGTTTTCCGGGTCTCTATGTTTTTGGTTGGACAGGTTTCTCAATTTCTTTCTTAGATTTTTGCATTCTTCATCAAACCATTTGTCATTGTTGTTAATTTTCTTCGGTTTTCTATTTGAGATTTTTAGATTTGATAGGGAAGCTGAGAGGTCAAATTTACTGTTAAGATTTTCTACTGCCAAGTTTACACCTTCACTATTACAGTGGAACGTTTTACCCAGGAAATTGTCTAAAAGGGATTGAATTTGTTGTTGCCTAATTGTTTTTTGGTAGGTTTCCAAACTGCATTCCTTCCATCTATAGCATTTCTTAATGTTACTCAGTTCCTTTGGCTTTGATGCCTCATGATTGAGTATTGCTCTGTTTAAGTAGACTGTGCTTTTGCTGTGGTCTGATAGGGGTGTCAGTGGGCTGACTGTGAACGCTCTGAGAGACTCTGGGTTGAGGTCAGTGATAAAGTAGTCTACAGCACTACTGCCAAGAGATGAGCTATAGGTGTACCTACCATAGGAGTCCCCTCGAAGCCTACCATTGACTATGTACATACCCAGCGTGCGACAGAGCTGCAGGAGTTGTGACCCGTTTTTGTTGGTTATGTTGTCATAGTTGTGCCTAGGGGGGCATATGTGGGAGGGAATGCTGTCACTCCATCTCTCTCTCTGTTCCCTCCTCTCTCTGTCTCTGTTCCCCCCGTCGCTCTCTCTCTGTTCCCTCCGTCTCTCTCTCTCTCTGTTCCCTCCATCTCTCTCTGTTCCCTCCATCTCTCTCTCTGTTCCCTCTGTCTCTCTCTCTCTGTTCCCTCCTCTGTTCCCTCCTCTCTCTCTCTCTGTTCCCTCCATCTCTCTCTCTCTCTGTTCCCTCCGTCTCTCTCTCTCTGTTCCCTCCATCTCTCTCTGTTCCCTCCATCTCTCTCTCTTTCTGTTCCCTCCTCTCTCTCTCTGTTCCCTCCATCTCTCTCTCTCTGTTCCCTCCTCTGTTCCCTCCATCTCTCTCTCTGTTCCCTCCATCTCTCTATTTCTGTTCCCTCCATCTCTCTCTCTGTTCCCTCCATCTCTCTCTCTCTGTTCCCTCCGTCTCCCTCTGCCTGTTCCCTCCTCTGTTCCATCCCCTCTCTCTCTCTCTTTCTCTCTCTCTCTGTTCCCCCCATCTCTCTCTCTCTGTTCCCTCCATCTCTCTCTCTCTGTTCCCTCCATCTCTCTCTCTCTCTCTCTCTCTCTCTCTCTCTCTGTTCCCAGGGAGGCCTGGCTGGTTGAGGTGTGTTCTTCTGCTGTGTGAGGGCAGGTCATATAGTGGTGATCTAGCCTGTCCTCTGTTCTCTTTCTCTCCTGCAGCTCCTCTCTTGTTGTGGTCAGCTCCTTATTAATGCTCTGCTTGTCGTTTTGGAGCTCTCTCACCTCCTTTGTTAGATCAGCCAGCTCTCTCTTGAGTCCGTCTCTTGGTTGCTGAACCTGCAAGGCTGCTGTCCTGCTCCTTGGTTAAGAGCTCCTCTAAGGTGTGGTTGTCTGGTTGCTGTTTACACCTTGGTTAAGAGCTCCTCTAAGGTGTGGTTGTCTGGTTGCTGTTTACACCTTGGTTAAGAGCTCCTCTAAGGTGTGGATGTCTGGTTGCTGTTTACACCTTGGTTAAGAGCTCCTCTAAGGTGTGGTTGTCTGGTTGCTGTTTACACCTTGGTTAGGAGCTCCTCTAAGGTGTGGTTGTCTGGTTGCTGTTTACACCTTGGTTCGGAGCTCCTCTAAGGTGTGGATGTCTGGTTGCTGTTAACACCTTGGTTAGGATTTGTAGAGGTTGATTGTTGTCATGGTGCTGTCAGGGTCGTCTGTCTCTTTGACTTTCAGCTTCCATCCATTACAGATTCTCTCTTTCTTTATGGATGGGTAGTGAGAGCAGACTGCTGAGCGCCATGCATTTGGCTGGTCAGTGAGGAAGATGAGATTACTCACATCACCGTTTTTGTAGAGGTCTGCGAAAAGTGTTTCTGGCCTCCCCTTTAGTAGTTTCTGTTTAAAAGCTTTCCTCGGTGTGTCATCTTTTGCTTCTGGAGGGTAGAGAATGGATTCAGCGCTGAGGGGGAGTGGGGACATGGTGCCTGTGGGCTCTACTACTACTGTTGCTGCTGCTCTGTTCTGCTACCCCGTTGCCATGGCAACATGGTTGTTTGCCTGCTGCTATTGCTAGCTAGCTCTAATTTAGCTCAAAAAACAGCAAAACGAGTGAAAAATCTTCAAACAGAAGATATGTTTAAAGTTAGTCCTTTTTGGTTTACTCACTCAAGTTTTTCTGTCTTGCTTGTTAGTCTGCTGGCTAATTTTTTGTTGTGTAGCTAGCTAGCTAGAGTCAAAACTTCTTAATTTGAGAAGAAAGGTTACTTTTTTCAATTTTGATTGAATAGAGTTGTTGTTCATCACTTCTTGTCTTGAATTATTTTGTGATTCAAGTGTTTATCTCATTCTAAAAACAAAAAAACTGAAATATATCTGTAGCTCTTTCTTTCTCTCTCTCTGTTCCCTCCAGCTCTCTCTCTCTCTCTCTCTCTCTCCCTCGATCCCATTTGACCTCCCTCTCTCTCTCTCTCTCTCTCTCTCTCGATCTCTGTTCCATCCAGCTCTCTCTCTGTTCCCTCCAGCTCTCTCTCTCTGTTCCCTCCAGCTCTCTCTCTCTCTCTCTCTCTCTCTCTGTTCCCTCTAGCTCCCCCCCTCTCTCTCTCTCTCTCTGTTCCCTCCAGCTCTCTCTCGATCTCCTTTGACCTCTCTCTCTCTCTCTCGATCTCCTTTGACCTCCCTCTCGACCTCTCTCTCTCGATCTCCTTTGACCTCTCTCTCTCGCTCTCTCTCTCGCTCTCTCTCTCGATCTCCTTTGACCTCCCTCTCTCTCTCTCTCTCTCTGCATGCTGGGAGTGATTGGTGCATGCTGGGAATTGTTTGAGTGAAGGAGTGCGTGTGTTGTGGAGAGTTAGATATTCACAACTTTCTTTCGGTTTGCTGTTTCTTGGTGGCATTTTTTTGGTTTTCTTCTGTGCATGATTAGGGTTATTATTATTGTTGTTGTGGTAGAATTAAGTATTTTGTTTTTCGTATCGAAATTACCCTGATTTTGGCTGGGATGGCAGCCCGAATGGGGATGCTGTCCCTGTCACTTCGGCATGGCTTTAGGTGTGTTACTGAAGCTACTGTCACGGTGGAGGAGTTTCTGGTCGCCGTAGGAGAGAAGGTAGGCTATGAGAATATTGCTTATGCATCCCGGATGAATAAAGCTGTGGTGGTATTTCTTAAAGGAGAGTGTCTAGTTGATCGGATGGTTGAGCATGGTGTACTTCTTAAAGAAGAGTGTCTTGTTGATCGTATGGTTGAGCATGGCGTACTTCTTAAAGAAGAGTGTCTGGTTGATCGGATGGTTGAGCATGGTGTATTTCTTAAAGAAGAGTGTCTGGTTGATCGGATGGTTGAGCATGGTGTACTTCTTAAAGAAGAGTGTCTTGTTGATTGGATGGTTGAGCATGGTGTACTTCTTAAAGAAGAGTGTCTTGTTGATTGGATGGTTGAGCATGGTGTAATTCTTAAAGAAGAGTGTCTGGTTGATCGGATGGTTGAGCATGGTGTAATTCTTAAAGAAGAGTGTCTGGTTGATCGGATGGTTGAGCATGGTGTAATTCTTAAAGAAGAGTGTCTGGTTGATCGGATGGTTGAGCATGGTGTATTTCTTAAAGAAGAGTGTCTTGTAGATCGGATGGTTGAGCATGGTGTAATTCTTAAAGAAGAGTGTCTTGTAGATCGGATGGTTGAGCATGGTGTACTTCTTAAAGAAGAGTGTCTGGTTGATCGGATGGTTGAGCATGGTGTACTTCTTAAAGAAGAGTGTCTGGTTGATCGGATGGTTGAGCATGGTGTAATTCTTAAAGAAGAGTGTCTTGTTGATCGGATGGTTGAGCATGGTGTAATTCTTAAAGAAGAGTGTCTTGTTGATCGGATGGTTGAGCATGGTGTAATTCTTAAAGAAGAGTGTCTGGTTGATCGGATGGTTGAGCATGGTGTAATTCTTAAAGAAGAGTGTCTGGTTGATCGGATGGTTGAGCATGGTGTAATTCTTAATGAAGAGTGTCTTGTTGATCGGATGGTTGAGCATGGTGTATTTCTTAAAGAAGAGTGTCTTGTTGAGCATGGTGTATTTCTTAAAGAAGAGTGTCTTGTTGATCGGATGGTTGAGCATGGTGTACTTCTTAAAGAAGAGTGTCTTGTTGATCGGATGGTTGAGCATGGTGTACTTCTTAAAGAAGAGTGTCTGGTTGATCGTATGGTTGAGCATGGCGTACTTCTTAAAGAAGAGTGTCTTGTAGATCGGATGGTTGAGCATGGTGTACTTCTTAAAGAAGAGTGTCTTGTTGATCAGACGGTTGAGCATGGTGTACTTCTTAAAGAAGAGTGTCTGGTTGATCGTATGGTTGAGCATGGTGTAATTCTTAAAGGAGAGTGTCTAGTTGATCGGATGGTTGAGCATGACGTACTTCTTAAAGGAATGTTTATTCAAGTTACGCCGCTTTTTTCTCCGTCAACAAGGGTAACGATTTCAAATGTACCACCGTTTATTCCAAATGAGCTATTGGAGTGCGAGTTATTGCGCTTTGGGAAGTTCGCCAGTTCAATTAAGGTTGTCCCGTTGGGTTGCAAACACCCGGCGTTGAAACAGGTAATGTCATTTCGGCGACAGGTGTTTATGTTTTTGGACTCACTCTCAGACTTTAGAGTTATCGTTTAAAGTCAAGTATGACAATAGATTGTATATGGCTTATGCTAGTACGGGTAGTCAACGGTGTTTTGAGTGTGGGGATGTTGGTCATAAGCGACATGCTTGCCCGAAAAGGGAGAAGGCCGAGGGAGGGGCGCATTATCACCTCTATACACGCAACCACTCACTTACCCTACTGATTACTGACTACACACACCATTGTTAATTGTATATAGGTTACCACAGTTAATAAATATATTTTTGTTATTTCTTATCTCTACCTTGTCTCCCTTTTCGTTACGGGCTTATTGTTTCTTTAAATTAATTGATCAACAGTTTTC
Source organism: Oncorhynchus mykiss (assembly GCF_057628025.1). Lineage (NCBI taxonomy): Eukaryota > Metazoa > Chordata > Actinopteri > Salmoniformes > Salmonidae > Oncorhynchus > Oncorhynchus mykiss. The sequence continues at coordinate 85,524,821 of NC_143022.1, read as the reverse complement.
AGCTGTGCTAACATAATTGCAGAAGGGTTTTCTAATGATCAATTAACCTTTTAAAATGCTAAACTTGGATTAGCTAACACAACGTGCCATTGGAACACAGGAGTGATGGTTGCTGATAATGGGCCTCTGTCCGCCTATGTAGATATTCCATAAAAAATCTGCCGTTTCCAGCTACAATAGTCATTTACAACATTAACAATGTCTATACTTTTATTTAAAAACAAGGACATTTCTAAGTGACCCCAAACTTTTGAACGGTAGTTCAGATCTGAGTATATGTCACAAAGTAATTGTAAATGCCGCTCTGTCTCTACCTCTCTGGGCAGCCATGTTTTTTTGTGACGACCTGTCTCTATAGCCAGGCTGGGCTCACTGAGTCTGTACCTAGTCAGTGTTTTCCTCAGTTTTCTATCAGTCACAGTGGTCAGATAGTCTGCCACCATCTACTGTCTGTTTAGAGCCAAGTAGAATTTTCTTCGATTGTTTTGTGGTGTGGGTGATGAGTGATATATTTTTCTCTTTGCTTTGGGATGATTTGGTTGGGCCAGATTTTCTGAGTGCTGTTCTGAGGCTCTATGGGGTTTGTTTGGGTTAATGAACTGAGCCTCAGAACCAGCTGGCTGAGGGGTCTCTTCTCTTGTTTCATTTCTTGACATTGTAGAGCTGTGTGATGAAATGTTTCGGGTTCGCTTGTTGTTAGATGGTTGTAAAATTTGATGGCTCTTTTTCCTATTTGAATAAGGAGGGGGTATTATCCCAATTCTGCTCTGCATGCGTTATTTTGAGTTTTTCTTTGCACTTACAATACACTCTTGTAAAACTCAGCATGCAGAATTTCGACTGGATGTTTGTCCCATTTGGTAAATTCATTATTAGAGAGTGGACTCCATACTTCGCTGCTGTATAGAGCAATTGGTTCTATAACTGATTGGAAAATGTTGTGCCAGATTCTAATAGGAATTCCAATTTTAATATTCCCTTTAATGGCATAGAATGCTCTTATTGCTTTGTCCCTCAGCTCGTTCACAGCCATGTGAATGCTAACTGTGTTGCTGATATTTAGTCCTAGATACGTGTAGTTTTTGGTGTGTTATAATAGAACTGTGTACAAATATAATTTATATTCTGATATTCTGATCCTGATTTCCGGACCTCTTTTTGTTTTTTAGGTAAATGTCAGAGCCCGGGTCTGACAGAACCCGTGAAGACGATCTAGGTGCTGCTGTAACCCCTCTCTAGTGGGAGACAGCAGCTCCAGGTCATCTGCGTACAGCAGACACTTGATTTCAGTGTTGTGTAGGATGAGACCAGGTGCTGCAGATTCTTCTAAAGTTTTTGCCAATTCATTAATGTAAATGTTAAATAGTGTTGGACTTATTAGGCAGCCCTGTTTCACTCCACATCCCTGGGAGAAAAAGTCTGTTAGCTTGTTTTCAATTTTAACTGAACATTTGTTTTTAGTGTACATTGAATTAATAGAATCATATGTTTTCCCTCTAATACCACTTTCTATTTGTTTATAAAAAAAAAGACTTTGTGCCTAATTGAATCAAATGCTTTTGCCTTTGTTTTGGTTTACTTGTTTGTCAATTAGAGCGTGGAGGGTATAAATGTGGTCTGTTGTGCAGTCATTTGTTAAAATTGGCTTCTGCTAAGGACGTTGTGTTCATCAAGGAAATGAAGTATTCTGCTATTTATGATTGCACAGAATCTTCCCCAAGTTACTCTTAATGTAAATTCCTCTGTAATTATTTGTGTGAAATGTGTCTCCATTTTTATAGATTGGTGTGATCAATCCTTGGTTCCAAATATTGGGGGAAATACCTGCAGTGAGGACAATGTTGTGTAGTTTGAGTGTAGCCAATTTGAGGTCTGTATATTTGATAATTTAAAATAACATCTCTCTCTCTCTGTGTCTCTCTCTGTGTCTCTCTCTCTCGCTGTTCTCTCCATCACTCCATTCACCCCTTCAGCCAGTCCAGAGGGTCCATCTCTATCTGAGAGAGCACATAATTAAGTCAATTAAGAGGATCCAATGGCCATAGCAAATTGATCTGAGTTACAATATTATCATTAGAGAGAGAGAGAGAGAGAGAGAGAGAGAGAGAGGGAGAGAGAGAGAGAGAGAGAGAGAGAGAGAGAGAGAGAGAGAGAGAGTCTGACTGGAGAGGATTGGAGGGGCAATATGAGTTCATTCATATCACAAGCAGGACAAAGGATTTGCAGACTGATGGAGAGAGAATATGTTCCTTTCTCCTAAAGAACTAGAGTTATTATGAGATATTCCTGTGACACTTAATATTCAGACAAGTCTCAGCATATCCAGAAATAGCAGATCTATCTCTACCTCGTAGAATCTCCAAGTGTCACTGACACAGACACCGATAGCAGTGCCAGTCAGCCAGGGGGTTAGATTAGACAGCCGCAAGAGTCGCTGCCTTCAATTCCGAGGGACCACTAATTGTTTCTGAAGAAATGTCATTTTGTCTTCCTGGGTTCCTTGCTCAAGGTGTTAGCACCTCAGCACCTCTCGCTTGTACCTGAGGTTTCACAGGGCCTCCCGTGCCCCCCAGCACACCGTTTGATGTTTCCGAGGTCTGTCAGCTCCTCGCGTGACTCCATGGAAATTGAAATCAGTATCTATTTACATGCCAGGTTAATAAAAAAGATGAAAGTCAAACAACCCCACCTGCCACTCAAAACTGGTTTTATGCTGTGGCAGATTCCCTGTCACTGTTACAATGGGGTTTAAAAATACAAAGGGGGGATGACTGTGCTGTAAATTGAATTGGTTAATCCCTCTATATTTCTATAGAGCTATCATTCCAGATTTTCAATGCTTGAAAAAGTATGTTTTTGAAGTGATTTTATTACATCTCAATCTAAATTCAGCTAACTCTTGGAGAATGACCTAGATGCAAAGCAGAGGTCCTTTGTGAGTGTGCAGTGTATGTGTGTGCGTGCATGCATGTGTGTATGTGTGTGTGTGTGCGTACGTGCTTCTGTGCACACTTATTCTTCTGCAATTTTTGCCCAGGTCCGGCGCAGTCACAGTCACCCAGTGTAGTCAACAAGCTCGTCTCCCACAGTGTCTGGTGTAGAGGTATCTCTAAGCAGCCCTGTCATGTTAGGAGACATCAGCTGATGAACGCAGGACAACTCTAAACATGTCAATTGAAACTCCCATCAGAAAAAGGAAGAGAAAATGTCTGTCAATCGTCTTGACGTTCTACTCCGCTACGATTAACATCACTTAGCAGTCATGCATGAAGACCTTTCTGACTGCTGAGAGGATGGTGGTGCATGGAACACAAAACTGACTGCGGTAACTAAGCGATATATCACAGACATCCCATAATACAATTCCAACTGATGGTGTCATCGGCGTGCCGTTACAGGCATGTCCAATACTTGAACTGATGATGTCATTGACTGAATTCATCAAGGCCGATAAGACACGTCATGTCCCAAAACTACCGAATAGCAGTTGTAGTCTGTCCTTCCCATTATTAGACAGGGCTAGAGGCTCTGGGAGAACGGCAGATTCACTAGACAATATTGCCGCTTGCTGGTGAATTGCTGGTAATACACTACAACGCCTGTAAAAATACATATAGGCCTACAGTGGGCCTATAGGTCTATAGTACAATGCCGATAGTGTAGCCCAGGGGTATTCAACTCTTGCTGGTTTTCTGTTCTACCTGATAGTTAACTGCACCCACCTGATTAGAGGGGAACAATAAAAACATGCAGTGGAATGGTCTTTGAGGCACAGTGTTGAGTTTGAGGGGTGTAGCCTATATCCTGCATAGTCTAGTTTCTTAGATTTTTTGCATTTCTGGATTCACCTTCTAAGACAATGTGATTATATCACAGGCACAAAACACCTCCGGTCTCAAATCAAATCAAAATCAAATCAAAATCAAAAATCACAAATTTTATTTGTCACATACACATGGTTAGCAGATGTTAATGCGAGTGTAGCGAAATGCTTGTGCTTCTAGTTCCGACAATGCAGTAATAACCAACAAGTAATCTAGCTAACAATTCCAAAACTACTACCTTATAGACACAAGTGTAAAGGGATAAAGAATATGTACATAAAGATATATGAATGAGTGATGGTACAGAGCGGCATAGGCAAGATACAGTAGATGGTATTGAGTGCAGTATATACATATGAGATGAGTATGTAAACAAAGTGGCATAGTTAAAGTGGCTAGTGAGACATGTATTACATAAAGATGCAGTAGATGATATAGAGTACAGTATATACATATACATATGAGATGAATAATGTAGGGTATGTAAACATTATATTAGGTAGCATTGTTTAAAGTGGCTAGTGATATATTTTACATAATTTCCCATCAATTTGTCCATTATTAAAGTGGCTGGAGTTGAGTCAGTGTGTTGGCAGCAGCCACTCAATGTTAGTGGTGGCTGTATAACAGTCTGATGGCCTTGAGATAGAAGCTGTTTTTCAGTCTCTCGGTCCCAGCTTTGATGCACCTGTACTGACCTTGCCTTCTGGATGATAGCGGGGTGAACAGGCAGTGGCTCGGGTGGTTGTTGTCCTTGATGATCTTTATGGCCTTCCTGTGACATTGGGTAGTCTAGGTGTCCTGGAGGGCAGGTAGTTTGCCCCCGGTGATGCGTTGTGCAGACCTCACTACCCTCTGGAGAGCCTTACGGTTGTGGGCGGAGCAGTTGCCGTACCAGGCGGTGATACAGCCCGACAGGATGCTCTCGATTGTGCATCTGTAGAAGTTTGTGAGTGCTTTTGGTGACAAGCCAAATTTCTTCAGCCTCCTGAGGTTGAAGAGGCGCTGCTGCGCCTTCTTCACGATGCTGTCTGTGTGGGTGGACCAATTCAGTTTGTCTGTGATGTGTACGCAGAGGAACTTAAAACTTACTACCCTCTCCACTACTGTTCCCTCGATGTGGATAGGGGGGTGTTCCCTCTGCTGTTTCCTGAAGTCCACAATCATCTCCTTAGTTTTGTTGACGTTGAGTGTGAGGTTATTTTCCTGACACCACACTCCGAGGGCCCTCACCTCCTCCCTGTAGGCCGTCTCGTCGTTGTTGGTAATCAAGCCTACCACTGTTGTGTCGTCCGCAAACTTGATGATTGAGTTGGAGGCGTGCGTGGCCACGCAGTTGTGGGTGAACAAGGAGTACAGGAGAGGGCTCAGAACGCACCCTTGTGGGGCCCCAGTGTTGAGGATCAGCGGGGTGGAAATGTTGTTGCCTACCCTCACCACCTGGGGGCAGCCCGTCAGGAAGTCCAGTACCCAGTTGCACAGGGCGGGGTCGAGACCCAGGGTCTCGAGCTTGATGACGAGCTTGGAGGGCACTATGGTGTTAAATGCCGAGCTGTAGTCGATGAACAGCATTCTCACATAGGTATTCCTCTTGTCCAGATGGGTTAGGGCAGTGTGCAGTGTGGTTGAGATTGCATCGTCTGTGGACCTATTTGGGCGGTAAGCAAATTGGAGTGGGTCTAGGGTGTCAGGTAGGGTGGAGGTGATATGGTCCTTGACTAGTCTCTCAAAGCACTTCATGATGACGGAAGTGAGTGCTACGGGGCGGTAGTCGTTTAGCTCAGTTACCTTAGCTTTCTTGGGAACAGGAACAATGGTTACCCTCTTGAAGCATGTGGGAACAACAGACTGGGATAGGGATTGATTGAATATGTCCGTAAACACACCAGCCAGCTGGTCTGCGCATGCTCTGAGGGCGCGGCTGGGGATGCCGTCTGGGCCTGCAGCCTTGCGAGGGTTGACACGTTTAAATGTTTTCCTCACGTCGGCTGCAGTGAAGGAGAGTCCGCATGTTTTAGTTGCGGGCCGTGTCAGTGGCACTGTATTGTCCTTAAAGCGGGCAAAAAAGTTATTTAGTCTGCCTGGGAGCAAGACTCTTGGGGAGTTTAAGGAATCATGAACATCAAAGGTTCTGGCATTCCGTTTGGGCCTACACTACCACCAGAACTCCTACTGCGCATTAGTTTTAACTGCACTCTATTCACTACATTCTTCTAAAGACATCAAAACAGGATGCTCCTGAATTCTTTTGTTTCATATTTAAAGTTATTTTTTCATCCACTGCAATCCCTCACCTCTGACCTCTGACAGAGATAGAGAGACAATGAGAGACAGAGAGACAGAGAGAGACACAGAGAGAGAGAGAGAGAGACAAAGAGAGACAGAGAGACAGAGAGACAAAGAGAGAGAGAGAGACAGAGAGAGAGTGTGTGTGTATACAGTTGAAGTCGGAAGTTTACATACACTTAGGTTGGAGTCATTAAAACTCGATTTTCAACAAGTCCACAAATTTCTTGTTAACAAACTATAGTTTTGGCAAGTCGGTTAGGACATCTACTTTGTGCATGACACAATATATTTTTCCAACAATTATTTACAGACAGATTATTTCATTTATAATTCACTGTATCACAATGTCAGTGGGTCAGAAGTTTACATACACTAAGTTGACTGTGCCTTTAATCAGCTTGGAAAATTCCAGAAAATTATGTCATGGCTTTAGAAACTTCTGATAGGCTAATTGACATCATTTGAGTCAATTGGAGGTGTACCTGTGGATGTAGTTCAAGGCCTACCTTCAAACTCAGTGCCTCTTTGCTTGACGTCATGGGAAAATGAAAGGATCTCAGCAAAGACCTCAGAAAAAAATTGTAGACTTCCAGAAGTCTGGTTCATCCTTGGGAGCAATTTCCAAACGCCTGAAAGTACCACGTTCATCTGTACAAACAATAGTATGACAGTGTAAACACCATGGGACCACGCAGCCGTCATACCGCTCAGGAAGGAGACGCGTTCTGTCTCCTAGAGATGAACCGAATGTATGTAAACTTCTGACCCACTGAGAATGTGATGAAAGAAATAAAAGCTGATATAAATCATTCTCTCTACTATTATTCTGATATTTCACATTCTTAACACAAAGTGGTGATCCTAACTGACCTAAGAAAGGGAATTTTTACTAGGATTAAATGTCAAGAGTTGTGAAACTAAGTTTAAATGTATTTGGCTACGGTGTATGTAACCTTCCGACTTCAACTGTATATTTCAATGTGTGTGTGTGTGTGTGTGTGTGTGTGTGTGTGTGTGTGTGTGTGTGTGTATCACAGTATGACCGTGTGTGTTGTATCGCTGTGAAGCGCTGACAGCCAAGGGGGCCGTGAAGACTCCTCATGCTACTAGACAGACAGAGAGGATGCAAGCTGACATAGAGGTTAGTGCGGTGGTTCCCAAGCTTGTGGCGTCCCCTGAAATTGAAATGTGGTTTCCTGATAAAATCGTTGTTTGTCTTATCTCGAACACCCATTGGAGTTTACAGTTTACCCACCTTTTCTCTACCACTACTTCACCGGTGAGGAGGAAGACGAGCGAGGAAGCCTGCTGCACATGGCAACACGTATCTCCACGTTCCCTAAACACAAAGGGCAGCTGAGGGAACCCAGTTCTGTCTGTGGAATGTGCCAGGGAACAGTCGGTTCTTGGCACAAGTAGCAGGAGCAATTAACGTCACATAAGCAGAGGGCCAGCGCAACGGGGGTGGGGGGGCAGAAAGGAGGATGTGGGAAACAACAAGGCATCGATGGGAAGACCTGAGCTGAGCAGTGCTGCACGCTCAATCCAAGGCATCCCTTCCCTTTCCTATACCAGTCAACACTCAGAGATCTCGGACGAGAATCTCTCCTCCAAAGACAGTTCAGGTCATGGCTCAATTAATTTATGTGTAGTTGTTGGCAAATAGGTTTTGTTTGTATCCATGCATCCATAATTAGGGAATTGACAGAGGAAGACAGAAGAAGACAGAGGAAGCTTGGTGTCCTTGGAGAGACCTCACATCCCCCCAAACTGTTTTGAAAAGTCCCCCCAACCCTTCCCCTAGAAGTTAAACTAGAGTTGTTGTTTCACGACACAGCAGGTTGTGAGCCAGTTAAAGGGAAACACACAGGCAGGTAGCAGCAAAACAGTGTGAATGACTTGCAAACTAAAACCATACTGTATTGGTCAGGTGTCTTAACCCAGCCAAACAGAAAATAGGAAGTTGTAAATAGCTGTCATGTAATGGTGGCAATCTCTCTCATTCAGTTGGGACTGAGGCCTAAACACAAAATGACATCTACAGGAAATGTGTATTATGTAATATAGATTCAGCTCAACTAAGGCTGATTTTAGGTAGTAAATCATCTGAGAAATGTTGATGTTAGGGTGAACTTACTCTTGAACTAACTCTTTAACATCAGTGTGATTGAAGAGTGTTGCTCATACTCAACCCCAATGTTATGTCACCAGGGTGCAATGCATGGCAGGTCTAGTATTTGTATGTATTATTTGACCCCCTGTACTTGCTTCCTAACTCCCAGTGTCTGCATTACACATCTAGTATTTTTATATATTATTTGACCCCCTGTACTTGCTTCCTAACTCCCAGTGTCTGTGTTACACATCTAGTATTTGTATGTATTATTTGACCCTCTTTACTGCATACAGTGAGCCTCAAACAGTGGTTCCCTATGGCTGACACCTTGGAAACTCCACTCTTACATCATGGGGTGGTGTTTGGAAAACACATTGGGAGGAAAGTGTTCTTATGAAACATCTACATACAGAGTGGTCGATATCTTGTCCCTCACCCTAAAAGATAGTTCAAAACAAACACACATGGAGGCCAGTGGACTTTCCCATCCACTCTGGTTAAATAGTAGACCCACATTCCTTCAATAATGTCTCTTTGGTGTTCACTCTATATAGCTGAATAGACACACTTCCAAAATGGCTCCAGATATCAAGATGTATTTCTGCTTTCAGCTTGTTCTTGCACTAACAGGTAAATGTCACGCTGATGTGATGTGGTCCATACCAAACTGATATTATAATTGATTGCTTAGAAGTACAGTCAACGTTTGTTTTACAGCTGTCACAAATAATCTATGATATGCAACGTGGATATGAGACACAATAATGATTTAACATGTTGGTAGTAGGATAGCTTGTCATGTTGGAATCCTATTTTAAAGTAACTGTCCAAAGAAAATCTCATTTTCAAAGCTCATATTAACGTGCTCAAATAATGTTGTTGACTCATAAAACCCTATTTCATACTTGTTTTTGAAACAAAAAAAACGCTTGTGATTTTCTTGTGATTTCTTGTAACCAGAAGCTTGTTTTTTTTCCATGAGAGAGAAGGAGACCAGGGGAGACTTAGGCTCAGGGGCCTCATTTATAAACATTTACATACAAAATATAACCAAAAATGTGCGTGTACCAGTTTTCACACGAAAGTTAGCATTTCTAAAAACTGAACTTGACTTGAAAATGTGCTCACCTTCCAGCAAACTTTTGACTGCAAATACACACTTTCTATTGGTTGAAGTATTAGATTAGTATATTGTGCAAATTATGGATATACTAGACACACTTGTTCATAACAATAAACAGGTTAATAACAAGGTGCAATCATTTGCTGTTAGTGAGAAGAGAGACTATCTATAATTAGAAATAGGCATCTATTTCCAAGGCTATTATTTATTTAATTTCCATGATCATTGGATAATAAATTCCTCACCGTTTCTGTGATGGTTTCATACTCACCAGGTTGCTAGCACATAGACCTAGAACAAGTACCGTATACTATTTGTCCCATATCTTGTTTAATTACAACCACTTCATAGTAGTAAATAGACAAGCTATTTCACTCTAAACCATCCGATCCAGAGCTCGGATCCAGAGCACAGTTTATTAACGGTGGCACAGATGGTTGTAGGTTACTTCTGTAGTTTTCGTCTGAATACTGTAATTTCACATTTCTCTAGTAGACAATATTGCGTTTATACACATAATACATATTTTCAGAAGCATTGCAGAATAAATTCTTAAACCTTTTTGGCCATGATGGGTTCATATTCCCGAAGTAGCCACAGACTACAAACAATTACCAAGCGCATCTCTCATTTAACTGGGCCAATTAGATACGCTATTCAAGTATTTTGCTCTATGCACAGAAAGGAAGCTGGTTTATAACATACAGTAGAATGTATTTAACAGGTGAATAGACATATGACATTTTGCATTGAAGTGTGTAAGTTATGGCCATCACTGTGAGTAGACAATGTTCTAGAATTCGGGCAGTGCAGCAACGTAGGTTGGAGAAAAAGTAAATGCAAAACATGAAGTCCTATTGAATTCAAACGGTCTGTTTAAAGGTCCACAGCTATTTGCCTTTGTTGTTGTCTTACATAAACGTTTTGTCTGTCAGATAGCTACGGTCTACAGCAAATGTCACTGCAAAGGTTTAACATTCTGCCTTGGCCTAGCTCCAAAGTATACAGGAAATAAGGGCGTTATTGTCACAATAAAAGGTGAACGATGGGCATTTTCAAGCGGGGGTTTAATGCTTGTTGATACGTACACACTTCCAGGACGGGTCTGATTGGTAAACGGGAAACATACATACAACGTGCATATTCCATGCACCAAGTTAAGTGTGCAATTTACGAAATGGTTATAAATGAGGCCACAGGATTGCCACAACTATCTCGCCAGTCACTTTTTCAAATGATGTGTTTAATAAAAGCTGGCTGTTAAGAAACACTTAGCTAGCAATCGCTGTAAACGTAGATAGATGGCTAGCCAACAAGAAAGAGTGGCAAAACAGAATCTCCACACAACGTGGTTTACAAGCTGCAAAGGCAAGTCTGCATGCTGGACATCAGGTGCAGCCAGAGCAGCTTGTCCCCACATGGAACTCTGAGTTGGTAGATCATTTGAATATCCAAGTTCATGCACATCTCATTGGCTGAGCTGGCAAATTCAGCTGTTTTTAACCAGTAAGCCCACACCATTCTGTTTTTTCCTTACATGCCAAACAAGGGCACAGACTCAGAGAATATCCATCTTTTAAACATCTTTAAGTACTTCAATTTCTTTTCCTGATGTTGACAGTAAAGAATTCTTTACAAAGGTTAACTTGCTAAATCCTGAACCCGCTGTAGTCAATGTTTGCCATGGTTGCGAACATGGCTTTGGGGCTGACAATCAAAATGATGTTTAGATGGGTTACCATGCCAAACTAAATTTGTAACTGATGTTTTTTTGGTCAGGCACAGGAATAGGATCTGCCCTGCCAGGTAAGAGCCACAGTGGAGGGAAGAACAACCTAGTGCTGCAGTATGTCGTGAACAACTCACTGAGAGAACATCCTGTCATGACCAAACTCAGACTGGTAAGGCTGGGCTGGGTTAGAGCCAGGGTTAGGGTTGAGGTTGAGGCTAGTGTTAGGGTTGAACTGGGATGAGGACACGGAACTAGGGCTAGGGTTGGAATGGTAAGACTGGGCTGGGTTAGAGCCATAGTTAGGGTTGAGGTTGAGGCTAGTGTTAGGGTTGAACCGGGATGAGGACAATAAACTAGGGCTAGGGTTGGAATGGTAAGACTGGGGAGAACCAGGGTGTTTTTGAGATGAAAAGCAGGAATGTACTGTACATACAAACCAGATAGATACAGAGAGATTCTGGTTTTCTACAGTATCATGACAGTTAAATAGGCTACTATAACCACTAGAGGTCAGCACAGTACTATACAAACACTGTGCTGAAGCTAAATACATTGATTAGATTAAGTCATTAAAAAAAGTGCCTAAATGTTTTAGTCTTTTTTTGTCAATGTTTGAAATCAAACAACATCATTCTGATTTTGTGTTAAACGCTCTATAACAAAGCTTTCTTAGTGTCCAACAAGCTTTCTCAACCCTTAACCTTGTTCTGAACACCTCCAAAACAAAGGTCACGTGGTTTGGTAAGAAAAATGCCCCTCTTCCCACAGGTGTGATTACCAGCTCTGAGGGTTTAGAGCTTGAGGTTGTCACCCCATACAAATACTTGGGGAGTATGGCTAGACTGTACACTGTCCTTCTCTCAGCACAAATCAAATCAAATCAAATTGTATTGGTCACATACACATGGTTAGCAGATGTTAATGCTAGTGTAGCGAAGTGCTTGTGCTTCTAGTTCCGACAATGCAGTAATAACCAACGAGTAATCTAACCTAACAATTCCAAAACTACTACCTTATACACACAAGTGTAAAGGGATAAAGAATATGTACATAAAGATATATGAATGAGTGATGGTACAGAACGGCATAGGCAAGATGCAGTAGATGGTATCGAGTACAGTATATACATATGAGATGAGTAATGTAGGGTATGTAAACAAAGTGGACTACTTTAAAGTGGCTAGTGATACATGTATTACATGAAGATGCAGTAGATGATATAGAGTACAGTATTTACTGCACTCTATATCATCTACTGCATCTTTATGTAATACATATGAGATGAGTAATGTAGAGTATGTAAACATTATATTAAGTAGCATTGTTTAACATGGCTAGTGATATATTTTTCCATCAATTTCCATTATTAAAGTGGCTGGAGTTGAGTCAGTGTGTTGGCAGCAGCCACTCAATGTTAGTGGTGGCTGTTTAACAGTCTGATGGCCTTGAGATAGAAGCTGTTTTTCAGTCTCTCTGCCCCTGCTTTGATGCACCTGTACTGACCTCGCCTTCTGGATGATAGCGGGGTGAACAGGCAGTGGCTTGGGTGGTTGTTGTCCTTGATGATCTTTATGGCCTTCCTGTGACATCGGGTGGTGTAGGTTAGAGGTCGACCGATTATGATTTTTCAACGCAGATACCGATTATTGGAGGACCAAAAAAAACGATGCCGATTAATCGGCCGTTTTTAATTTTTTATTTGTAATAATGACAATTACAACAATACTGAATTAACACTTATTTTAACTTAATATAATACATCAATAAAATCAATTTAGCCTCAAATAAGTAATGAAACATGTTCAATTTGGTTTAAATAATGCAAAAACAAAGTGTTGGAGAAGAAAGTAAAAGTGCAATATTTGCTATGTAAGAAAGCTAACGTTTAAGTTCCTTGCTCAGAACATGAGGACATATGAAAGCTGGTGGTTCCTTTTAACATGAGTCTTCAATATTCCCAGGTAATAAGTTTTAGGTTGTAGTTATTATAGGACTATTTCTCTCTATACCATTTGTATTTCATTAACCTTTGACTATTGGATGTTCTTATTGTCACTGGGCTCGAACCAGCAACACAACGACAACAGCCACCATCGAAGCAGCGTTACCCATGCAGAGCAAGGGGAACAACCACTCCAAGTCTCAGAGCGAGCGAGTGACATTTGAAACGCTATTAGCGCGCTAACTAGCCAGCCATTTCACTTCGGTTACACCAGCCTCATCTCTGGAGTTGATAGGCTTGAAGTCATAAACAGTGCAATGACTGACGCACAACGAAGAGCTGCTGGCAAAACGCACGAAAGTGCTGTTTGAATGAATGTTTGCGCCTGCTTCTGCCTACCACCGCTCAGTCAGATACTTGTATGCTCAGTCAGAGCATAGATAATATCTAGTAATATCATCAACCATGTGGAGTTAACTCGTGATTATGATTGATTGATTGTTTTTTAGAAGATAAGTTTAATGCTAGCTAGCAACTTACCTTGGCTTCTACTGCATTCGTATAACAGGCAGTCAGTCTCCTTGTGGAGAGGCAGGTCATTTTTGCGTTGTTACTGTAGGTTTGCAAGATTGGATCCACCGAGCGGACAAGGTGAAAATCTGTCATTCTGCCCCTGAACGAGGCAGTTAACCCACCGTTCCTAGGCCGTCATTGAAAATAAGAACGTGTTATTAACTGACTTGCCTAGTTAAATCAAGATTAAATAAAGGTGTAAAAAAAATAATAATATTAATAATTCTAAAAAATTGGCAAAATCGGTGTCCAAAAATACCGATTTCCAATTGTTATGAAAACTTGAAATCGGCCCAAATTAATCGGCCATTCCGATTAATCGGTCGACCTCTAGTGTAGGTGTCCTGGAGGGCAGGTAGTTTGCCCCCGGTGATGCATTGTGCAGACCTCACTACCCTCTGGAGAGCCTTACGGTTGTGGGCGCAGCAGTTGCCGTGCCAGGCAGTGATACAGCCCAACAGGATGCTCTCGATTGTGCATCTGACAAATCAAAGCTGCAGGCTAAAGTTAAATCTAGACTTGATTTCCTCTATCGTAATCTCAGCTGCCAAACTAACCCTGATTCAATATGACCATTTTACCCATGCTAGATTATGGAGATGTAATTTATAGATCGGCAGGTAAGGGTGCTCTCGCTAGATGTTCTTTACCATTCGGCCATCAGATTTGCCACCAATGCTCCTTATAGGACACATCACTGCACTCTATACTCCTCTGTAAACTGGTCATCTCAGTATACCTGTCAAGACCCACTGGTTGAGGCTTATTTATAAAACGCTCTTAGGCCTCACTCCCCCCTATCTGAGATTACTACTGCAGCCCTAATCCTCTACATACAACACCCGTTCTGCCAGTCACATTCTGTTAAATGTCCCCAAAGCTCACATATCCCAGGGTCGCTCGTCTTTCATTTAGCTGCAGCTAGCGACTGGAACGAGCTGCAACAAACACTCAACTAGACAGTTTTATCTCAATCTCGTCATTCGAAGACTCAATCATGGACACTTACTGACAGTTGTGGCTCCTTTGCGTGATGTATTGTTGTTTCTACCTTCTTGCCTTTTGCACTGTTGTCTGTGCCTAATAATGTTAGTACCATGTTTTGTGCTGCTACCATGTTGTGTTGCTACCATGTTGTGTTGCTACCATGCTGTGTTGTCATGTTTTGCTACCTTGCTATGTTGTTGTCTTAGGTCTTTCTATATGCAGTGTTGTGTTGTCTCTCTTGTTGTGATGTGTGCTTTGTCCTATATTTACAAAAATAAAAAAATGTAATACAAATCCCAGTCACCGCAGGAGGCCTTTTACCTTTTGGTAGGCCGCCATTAAATTTGTTCTTAACTGACTTACCTAGTTAAATAAAGGGTAAATTAAATTAAAATGTTCCTTCCTTCATGTTGCAGAAAACCCTTGAGGACCCATGGAGCATCATGCTGGTTGCTAGTGAACAAGCACAACTGATGGCAAATCTGGCCAAACTGATCAATGCCAGCAAAACCATTGAAATTGGTATGTAATGATAAAAACTTTTAATGTTACTATATTATTTGTAACATATTTCATTGTGCCAATCTTTTCAACATTCACTAATTCTGAATGAACTGCCCTCATTATAATATCAGAAGAGACTAATATTAATATTTTCCTCTCTCCAGGGATGTACACAGGGTACAACACCCTGTTGGTTGTACCACAAAACCAGCCCCCGTATCTAAGGAGAAGTCCCAAATGAGTCTCTGCCAAAATGTAAGGCTGGATTGTGTGAAGGCAGAAGAAAAGTCAACAAACAGAACCCTGACATGGGATTTGGCACCCTCTAGAACATGTTAAGGAGGGTAAGAATGGCATCATCAACTCCTCTGCTAGTCTGATAGGCAAACTGAAATGGGTCGAGATGCTTCTGGGTGAGACTGAGAATATGATTTTTCACAATTTTCTCAAGGCATTTCATTACAAGGATGTCAAGGCGACAGGGCGGTAGTCATTCAGCACAGAGTGTCACGCCCTGACCATAGAGAGCCTTTTATTCTCTATGTTGGTTAGAAGTCAGGTGTGACTAAGGTGGGTGCTCTAGTTTTTTTATTTCTATGTTGGCCTGGTATGGTTCCCAATCAGGGGCAGCTGTCTACCGTTGTCTCTGATTGGGAATCATTATAGGCAGCCTTTTCCCACTGGGTTTTTGTGGGATCTTGTCTATGTATAGTTGCCTGCGAGCACTAGATTAGCTTCACGTTTCGCTTTATTGTTTTCTGTGTGTTTCACTTCCAAATAAAGAGGATGGAACCATACCACGTCCGATTCATATAACAATGTTCGTGACAGAACATCCCACCACCCCAAGCAGCGTGCTCAGGAGGAGCAGACAGTCTGGACGTGGGAGGATATATTGGACGATAAGGGATCCTGGACGTGGGAGGAAATCCTGGCCGGAAAGGATCGCCTTCCATGGGAGCAGACGGAAGCAGCGAGGGAGGGACAGCGATGACACCGGGGTTCGCGGCCACGACGTAGGCCCAAGAAGTAGCCTCAAAACATTTTTTGGGAGGGGCACACGGGGTGGTTGGCGGAGCCGAGGTGTGAACCAGAGCCAGTCTGGGAGAGGAGAGTGAAGGGAGTGAATCAGAGACAGTCAGTG
The DNA here is from genome assembly GCF_057628025.1 of Oncorhynchus mykiss. NCBI lineage: Eukaryota > Metazoa > Chordata > Actinopteri > Salmoniformes > Salmonidae > Oncorhynchus > Oncorhynchus mykiss. Next base: position 85,508,587 of record NC_143022.1, on the reverse strand, counting down.
AGTTGATGGGGAAATTGGAGGAGAGAGTTATTAGAGAGCTGTTGTGTTGGGGCATGAGGCACGACATTTGCCCTAAGGAGCGTGTCCTCAGTTTAATGCCACCTGAGTCAGCTCTCTGTACTCGTCCTGAGGAGCATGCTAGCCGTCTGTTGAAGACTGTACCGCCACGCACCAGGTCTCCGGTACGCTTCCCCAGCCCTGCATGTCCTGTGCAAGCTCTCCATACTCACTTTGAGGAGCGTGTTATCGTTCCGGTACAATGTGTGCCGGTTCTACGCACCGTAGAACTGGAGACCAGTGCGCCTCCACAGCCCAGGAAAGTCCTGTGCCAGCTCGCCGCACTTGCCGTGCTAAGGTTGTCATCTGTCCAGGACACTTTGTGCCAGCTCTACGCTCCAGACCTACAGTGCGCCTCCACAGTCCGGTACATCCTGTGCCAGCGCCACGCACCAAGCCTCCTGTGCGTCTCCCCAGCCCGGTATAAAATTGTGCGTTTTTCCACAATACTGGCATGTGTTGCTGGTCGAGTGAGGATTGGAAAATGTCTGTAAAAACTCCAGCCAATTGTTCAGCACAGTGCTTTAATCTTGGAACTCCCTCTCCCGGATCCGGGAGAATTGTCATCAACTGACACTAATTAGCATAACGCAACTGACAAAAAATATTGCTAGAAAATATTCATATTCATGAAATCACAAGTGAAATATATTGAAACACAGCTTAGCCTTTTGTTAATCACCCTGTCATCTCAGATTTTGAAATGCTGCTTTACAGCCAAAGCAAGACAAGCATTTGTGTAAATTTATCGATAGCCTAGCATAGCATTATGCCTAGCTAGCATCAAGCAACCTGGTCACGAAAATCAGAAAAGCATTCAAATTAAATCGTTTACATTTGATGAGCTTCAGATGTTTTCACTCACGAGACTCCCAGTTAGATAGCAAATCTTCCTTTTTTCCAAAAATATTATTTTTTGTAGCCGAAATAACTCTGTTAGTTCTTCACGTTTGGCTGAGAATTCCACCGGAAATTGCGGTCACAAAAACACCAAAAAAATATTCCGAATTAGCTCCATAATATCGACAGAAACATGGCCTAAGCTGTCAATTATATGTATATTCTAGCATCTTGTCCTGACAAAATAGCCCGTTTACTTTGGGAACGTTATTTTTCCAAAAATGAAAATAGTGCCCCTAGTTTCAAGAGGTTTTAACACATGTCCACTTATTTTGACTGGGCCTGGGCTTTTGTTTGCGTTACATCCCCCACTTGCTCCATCATTCCTCTAGACAGGAATTAGATCTGTTTGTCCAGTATTCAACCCCAATACAACATCTAAACCCATTCAACCCGTTGGAATTCAGAAACATTGATTGTTTCCCCAAAAGCTTCAATACAGAATATTCAAATCAAATCAAATGTATTTATATAGCCCTTCGTACATCAGCTGATATCTCAAAGTGCTGTACAGAAACCCAGCCTAAAACCCCAAACAGCAAGCAATGCAGGTGTAGAAGCATTCAGTATCTAAAATATGTCAGTCAGACTTCACAAAGTGCTGTGGGTGGAGTAGTGAGGCCGTCTGCTCAGAAGAATGTGTCAACTATAATGAACTTAATGCCCCCCTCCAAACCCCAACAGTAGAAATACTACTGTACACAACACAGGTCAACCATTGTGACAGAAAATGGTTGGTATCGTCTGCTTCAAACCATCTAAACTCGGAATCAAATCAAAATGTAATTTAAAGCACATTGAAACATCTAAATGGACTTTACAGTAAAGATGCCTAGACAATGAAAGACATGTAACTAACTACCTTTTTCTTTTCTAGGCCGGAGTCGAGGATAAAATTACTGTCCATCTTCAAATGTGTATAAAAACACTGGGTAGGTGACTGATTTTAAAGAACCCGATTCCGTTGTGAAACGGTTCAAACCTTTTCAACGTGATCTTTTGTTTGTCCTAGATGAGTTGATAGCTGCTGGGGAAGTTGGAACCTATGACTTTGTTTTCATCGATGCGGATAAAAGGAACTATGACAGATATTACGAGAAGTCTCTTGAGCTTGTGAGACAAGGGGGCATCATTGCCATCGATAATGTGAGTAGCCTATGCCCAAACTTTTAATCCTACAAGCGAGTCGTGATTTTGAATATGATTTGAATAATGCCAGCATGCAATCGATTTGATCTAATAAGCTGAGGTAAAGATGCATGAAAAGATAGGCCTACATATAAATAACAGAGAAAGATGGCAACCTATCACTTCTGTCCTCAGTCTGAGCCTCTCCCCTCACATGTCTCCCCCTTCACCTCACTGCTCTAATATGTCTATCTAATTACCCTTCCTTGACCTGTCTATCTAATTACCCTCTCTTGACCTGTCTATCTAATTACCCTTCCTTGACCTGTCTATCACCTGTCTATCTAATTACACTTCCTTGACCTGTCTTTCTGACCTTCTGACCACAGGACACCTCACCTGTATCTCTGATCCCCCCACCTTCTTCCCCCAGGTACTCTGAAGTGGTAAAGTGGTGGACCCTGCTCCTGATGACCTGACCTCCCAGGCTCTGGACAAGCTCAACAAGAAACTCCACACAGACCAGAGGATTGATCTGAGCATGCTCACTGTGGGCAACGGACTCGCCCTGGCCATCAAACGCTAACGATAACCCATGCTAACTCATACTAACCCGTGATGACTCATGCTTAACCCATGCTTACTCCAAACCCACTGTAATTTCTTGGGGATTTATTTGAAATGTGGTAAACATGAAGGGCTGGAATTAAATACATGTTATTTTCAACAAGCACGTGTACATGTATGAGTGAGATCCACTTTTTACTTGATATTCGAAAGCATGTCAGCCTCTGTCTCAGTAAGAGCAAAATCACTACGTTTTACTACCAGAGATTTTTTTTCCCAGGGTGTGACTAAAATCATTAAACCCTCCAGCTGGGAGAAGAGGGATCTGATGACAGGTCTCCAGGTTACATGCTAGTACTGGAATTGAGCAAAACCACAAGTCCAACTCCCTATCTCCATCCATGGCTAATTTAGGAAAGGGTCAATTTTAGCTAGTTAGCTACAACAACACAACAGAGAAGCAACTATTCAAGGTGTTTCAGACAATGATGTATTGCTCTCGATATGATATGATTGGGGTGAAACCAAATGCAAACTGGCTTCGCTTAACACTTTATTTTGGTGCTCCAGGACCATTCACAGTTGAGCTCACACATCACAATGACATAGATGTCTCAAGTTTTTGGGAGAGTGCAATTGGCGTGCTGACTATAGGAACGTCCACCAGAGCTGTTGCCAGATAATTGAATGTTCATTTATTCAACATAAGCCGACTCCAACATCGTTTACAGAATTTGGCAGTACATCCAACAGGCCTAACAACCGCAGACCACGTGTAACCACGCCAGCCCAGGACCTCCACATCCGTTTTTTTCACCTGCAGGATCGTCTGAGACCAGCCACCCGGACAGCTGATGAAACTATGGGTTTGCACAACCGAAGACTTTCTGCATAAACTGTCAGAAACAGTCTCAGGGAAGCTCATCTGCGTGCTCGTCATCCTCACCAGGGTCTTGACCTGACTGCAGTTTGGCAACGTGACTGACTTCAGTGAGCAAATGCTCACCTTTGATGGCCACTGGCACGCTGGAGAAGTGTGCTCTTCACGGATAAATCCCGGTTTCAACCTTACCACGCAGACAGAAGACAGCATGTATGGCATTGTGTGGGCGAGTGGTTTGCTCGTGTCAACGGTGTGACCGGAGTGTTTCAGCATGATAATGCACAGCCCCATGTCGCAAGGATCTGTACACAATTCCTGGAAACTCACCAGACATGCAACCCATTGAACATGTTTGGGATGCTCTGGATCGACGTGTACGACAATGTGTTCCAGTTCCCGCCAATATCCAGCAACTTCGCACACCCATTGAAGAGTAATGGGACAACATTCCACAGGCCACAATCACCAGGCTGAACCACTCTATGCGAAGGATATGTGTCATGATGAATGAGGCAAATGGTGGTCACACCAGATACTGACTGGTTTTCTGATTCAGGCCCCTACTTTTCTTTTAAGCTATCTGTCACCAACAGATGCATGTCTGTATTCCCAGTAATGTGAAATCCATTGATTAGGTCCTAAGTAATTTAAATGGACTGATATCCGTCTATGAACTGAAATTCAGTGAAATGTTTGAAATTATTGCACGTTGCAATTCAGTGGATTTGCAGTGAGTGTACAGAACATTAGAAATACCCGCTCTTTCCATGACATACTGTAGACTGACCAGGTGAATCCAGGTGAAAGCTATGATCCCTTATTGATGTCACTTGTTAAGTACACTTCAATCAGTGTAGATGAAGAGGAGCAGACAGCTTAAAGAAGGATTTTTAAGCCTTGAGACAAATGAGACATGGATTGTGTGTGTGCCATTCAGTGGGTGAATGGGCAAGACAAAATATTTAAGTGCCTTTCAACGGGGTATGGTAGTAGGTACCAGGCGCACCGGTTTAAGTTTTTCAAGAACTGCATCGCGACTGGGTTTTTCATGCTCAACAGTTTCCTGTGTGTATCAATAACAGTCCACCACCCAAAGGAGATTCAGACAAGTTGACAGTGATACAACTGTGGGAAGCATTGGAATCAACTTGGGCCAGCATCCCTGTGGAATGCTTTTAATACCTTGTAGAGTCCATGCCCTGATGAATTGAGTGCAACACAATATTAGGAAGGTGTTCCTAATGTTTTGTACAGTCAGTGTATCTACTGAGTGACTTTCACCTGATCTAAAAGCACTTTCTCAACACTTTGTTTGTATAGGGGGTGGGGTGAGGACAGTTAGGTGTTACATATTACAATACCTCGAAATTATAAAAATGTTGCCTATGAAATGTGTTAAAATATGTCAATCACTGTGTATCCTTTTCTAACATACATCTATCAAGTGACATGAGTTAATGTAGTGTTTATTTTAGTGATGATACACTATTTTACAATAAAAAATATGTTTGCAGAGACATTGTTTAGTCACATTTTCTATTTACTAATCTCTCTCTATAGAGATTTTCATGTCTGATTAAGAGAGTAAATATCCTATTCTGATATCATATTCACATTATTCACTGAAATCCATCATTGATTTCTATGAGCAACCTACCGTATACTGTGAGGTGTAAATGAAAGCTGTATCACAGGAACACATCCAGGCCAACCCCTTTCAGCCAGTCTGTCTCCGCCAAGCCAAGCAGACCCATGCATTTTCCTCATGTAGACATTTGTAAAAAGGTTCAAGATTAATGGGCAACTCCACCCATTTCCAACCTAATTTTCACTGGTTTGGTGCTGGAGATGATGAATATGAGGTTGAAAAGTGTTTGAAATGCCCTTTAAAAGTGCTGCTTGACTGAGAAATGGAAGCAGTTATGTCTCGGCTTAGGGTCATTCTTACATGACTATTTTACACTTGCATTACTGTCTCTTATATACAGTAATATACAGTTATATTACAAGGCAGACACATTCAGCCAAACCAGATTCTGCAACCCCTTTCTATAATATTTAAAAAATCAACCAAACAAAGAAAGATATATAGCCCCTTGGATAAAACAATAGTCTGAACACCTGACAATTTATTGAAGACATATGACTTTTAATTTTGAGGTGTCATTGTAGACTGCCGACGTTTTGAAGTGAAATTATCTCCTATCCGTCGATGCTGTCTGAGACAAAACGATGAGGGAGAAAGAGAGACGGAGAGAGAGAGAACACAGGTGAGGACACAAGCGTTGGCAGACAGTCAAGCCTACAGCTGATGCTATACATTTTCAGCACTATAGACAGTTCCATTCTGCAGCGCGAGCAGACAGAGGGGGTATAAAAAGGTAGGAGCCGCGCTGCTTAGCCTGCAAACTGACACTGTATAGTTTACTGAGGCAATATGAGCCACAGAATGGACTATCATTCGGGTTCTCCGCATAGGGGAGCTCAAGCTGAGTATTGCTGCTATCAACCCAAACTGACCGGATCCCCCTCTGCATCCAGGACTGTTGGCTTTGAGTCGACTATCGCATACACGAACAGAGGATATGCGACGACGCTGAAGAGCGAATTCGGATCCGTTCCGAGATCATCGGAGAGCCTTTTCGATTTATCAAACCCATTTACCGAGGTTTTGACAAAAAGGAATGAGAAAGAACTGCTCCATGGGCTGAACGACCGTTTCGCCGGATTCATAGAGAAGGTGCGTCATTTGGAGCATCAAAATGAATTGTTTGAGAGGGAAATCGAGGAAATCAAACTAAAGGCACAGTCCCCTGCGTCTCTGGCCCAGGAGCACGAGCCAGAGCTTATGGACCTGAGGAACCTAGTTCATGACATCACCCTTCAGAAGCGTCAGATCGAGATAGAGCATCAGAACCTGGAGGAAGATTTCCTCACCTTGAGAGACAAGTATGAGCAGGAGGCACGTGACCGCTCGAACGCAGAGAACGGCATCCTTGTGCTGAAAAAGGACGCCAACGATGCATACCTTGCCAAACTTCAGTTGGAAAAGAAAGCGCAGTCTTTGGTGGACGAGATCCACTTCCTGAAGAACAACCATGAGGACGAGATATCAGAAATGGTGGCCCAGATCCAAGAGGCTCAAGTAACGGTCAAGGCGTACAACTTTGGCAAACCTGACATCACAGAGGCTCTCCGGGAGATCCGTGTGCAGTTAGAAGGTCACGCCACTTCCGACATTCAGCAGGCCGAGGAGGGCTTCCGTGTCCAGTTCGCAAAGTTAACCAAAGCGGCAGAAAGTAACAGAGAGGCGTTGAAGGCAACCCAACAGGAGATCCAGCAGAATAGAAGGCACCTGCAGGGGAAGACAATTGAACTGGACTGTGGTAAAGGAATGAGAGAGGCCCTGGAAAAACAACTACAAGAGCTGGAGGAGCGTCACTCTGCAGAATTGATTCATTACCAGGTAGACTGTGGTTTATTTTGTACCTCTAACAAATATAAGTAAACATACACATTTTGATGATTCATATTTGTATTCAGGGCTATGTACTAGGTGTAGGCCACAAATATAGGCCCCATGTGAACTGTATCATTATTGGAATATAATTTTCTCATATTGGCCTATATGGGTAGAACAATATTTCCCCCCCTAAATATATCCTGGTTTTCATACCAGACAAAGTGGCTGGTTGACCCTATTATTGACTCTTATTGTGTGCTTTTCTGTCCAGGACACTATCAGGCAGCTGGAGAATGAGCTGACCAATGCTAAACTAGACATGTCTGGCTACCTGAGAGAGAACCAGGACCTGCTGAATGTCAAAATGGCTTTGGATGTGGAGATTCTCTCTTACAGGTAAGAGACATCAACTCTACCGTATATTTTTAGTGTGTTCCTGGATCTTTTTCTGAGGATAACCGGGGTGTGGACATTTTATTCTAGCCCAGCGCTAACACATCTGATTCAACTCAGTGCTGTGTTACAGCAAAACTGTGCAATAGTGTCATAGCGATGGTGAGAGATTACTACAAAACACAGTCAATAGTGAATAATAAATAAAGACTAATCAAATGAAACAATAGACATTTAATTGAAATAGTTTGATTTCATATTTAACATCAAATGAACATAGACCATTTCACAACACAGAATGACACTTTAATCATGATATGGATATTCAGACATATCCACACACACTGTTCTCACAAGCTGACATGGATGTGTGCAGAATTGATCAGTCTGGCATTTACGAGGCTAACACATTGGGACATATCCATATTATAGTCATGACGGTAATAACACGTCTCTCTGCCTCCCTATAGGAAACTCCTGGAGGGTGAGGAGTCCCATCTGTACACCATCTCTGACACCCACATCTCCATGCCCTGCATCTACCGCCAGTCCCCCGTCTACACCCTGCCTTGCCTGGCCCGGCAGGGAGGGCCCACACGCAGGTCTGAACCCCAGTACAAGTTTGTTGAGGAGATCATCTCTGAGACCACCAGAGACATGGAGATGTCCGAGATTGAGGAGAAAGGCTCCGAGGAGACGGTCGGGGGAGAGGGAGACAAGTTGAGACAGAAGCAGGGAGAAGAGAGTGACAAAGCTGAGAGGAGAAGTGGGGAACAGGTGGATGAGCATAAAGAGAAAGCTAGAGGTAAAGTGGATGTTGAAGTGGACGCCCCGGAGGAAGAGGGTGAACAGGAGGAAGAGTCTAAGAGACAGCAGATGGTCACATCAGCAGAGGTCGAGGTAAATGGAGATGGAGTTAGCCCTAGTGAGGGAGAAAATGGAGAGGAGGGAGATGATGAAAGAGAGGAGGAAAAGGGGGGTGAGCCAGATGCAATCAAAAAGACAGAGGACATTGACAGAGGTGAAAATACACAAAGTGAAGTCAAATCAGCTGAGGCCACCAGTGAGGGAGAGAAGGAAAAACTGGACACAACAGAGAAGCTAGACAGCGAGATAAACGAGACATTAGAAAAAGATGACACCCCAAAACAAGGCAAATCCCAACTAGAGGTTCCCATGAATGGTGACATCTCAACAGAACCCAAAACGTCAGAGTCAGAGGATAGCAAAACAGGAAGTTCAATAAAGGGTGAACCAAAGGTCCCCACAGAGGACATCTCCAAAGAACCCAAAAAGGTGTCAGAGGAGAGAAAAATAGAAAGCCCTTTACAAGAGAAAAAAGAGGTAGATCTGAAAGAGGAGAGTGCCCCAACAGAGCAACAACAAGATAGCCCAAAAGAAAGTCCCATCAAAGAGGGGAAAAAGGTAGATCTGACAGACCAGAGTGCCCCAACACTGGAGCAGAAACCTGATCAGAAGGAGCACAGAGAGTCAGACCAACCTCAAGAGGCAGAGAGTGCTGTGACAACACAAGAAGAGGATCTCCCTGAGCCCACAGAGAAGGACATGGAATCCCCTGATAACACTGCAGAGCTCAACACCAGTTCAACCAAGGAGACAGTGGAGCAGGTGAAGTCACCTGATGATTCTGGTGTAAAAACGACACAAGATGAGAGAACAGTAGGAGGTAAAATGCCAGACAGAATTCTCAGCACAACAAGTGAGTGTAAGGAAGACCTTGTGCAAAAGATTCCTAAAAAGGAGGTGGGTCCGACAGAGCAAAAAGTGAGCAGCAAGGATGATAGTGTAAAAATTGTTGGCAGTGAAAAGGTCACAAAAGATGTCTCAATGGGTGAGGAAAAAAGGAAAGAATCTGAGACATCCCCCAAACCCGACCCAACTGTCACCCCTAAAGAAGAAACTTCCATTAAACCAGAACCAGCAGTCACTGCAAAAGAAGAAACGTCCCCAAAACCAGAACTAGCAGTCACCACTAAAGAAGAAACTTCCCCAAAACCAGAAATAGCAGTCACCACTAAAGAAGAAACGTCCCCAAAACCAGAACTAGCAGTCACGGCTAAATTAGAAACTTCCCCAAAACCAGAACTAGCATTCACCACTAAAGAAGAAACGTCCCAAAAACCAGAACCAGGAGTCATCCCAAAGGTAGATACTTCCCCAAAACCAATCTCAACCATCACCCCTAAAGAAGAAACGTCCCCAAAACCAGAATCAGCAGTCACCCCTAAAGATGACACATCCCCTAAACCGGACCCCACTGTCACTCCTAAAGAAGAAACAACACCGCATCCAGAGCCAACTGTCACCCCTAAAGAGGAGACATCTCCTAAACCATACCCCACTGTCACCCCTAAAGAGGAAACACCCCCAAAACCATTCCTGACAGTCGCCACTAAAGAGGAGACATTCCCTAAACCAGAACTATCAGCCACCGCTAAATTAGAAACTTCCCCAAAACCAGATCTAGCAGTCACCCCTAAAGAACAAACTTCCCCAGAGCCAGAACCAGCAGTCACCCCTAAAGAAGAAACGTCCCAAAAACCAGAACCAGGAGTCATCCCAAAAGTAGAAACTTCACCCAAACCAGAACTAGCAGTTACCCCTAAAGTAGAAACGTCCCCAAAACAAAGCTCAACCATCACCCCTAAAAAAGAAACGTCCCCAAAACCAGAACCAGCAGTCGCCCCTAAAGATGACACATTCCCTAAACCGGACCCCACTGTCACTCCTAAAGAAGAAACAACCCCGCATCCAGAGCCAACTGTCACCCCTAAAGAGGAGACATCCCCAAAACCATTCCCGACAGTCGCACCTAAAGAGGAGACATTCCCTAAACCAGAACTATCAGTCACCGCTAAATTAGAAACTTCCCCAAAACCAGATCTAGCAGTCACCACTAAAGAACAAACTTCCCCAAAAGCAGACTCAACCATCACCTTTAAAGAAGAAATTTCCCCAAATCCAGAACCAACAATCACCCCTAAAGAAGAAAATTCCCCAAAACCAGAACTAGCAGTCACCCCTAAAAATATAACATTCCTTAACCCTGACCCCAGTGTCACTCCTAAAGAAGAAACAACCTCTCAACCAGGGCCAACTGTCACTCCTAAAGAGGAGACACCCCCTAAACCGTACCCCACTATCAACCCTAAAGAAGAAACTTCCATTAAACCAGAACCAGCAGTCACCCCTAAAGAAGAAGCTTCCCCAAAATCAGATTTAACCATCACCCCTAAAGAAGAAACTTCCCCAAAACCAGATCTAGCAGTCACCCCTAAAGTAGAAACTTCCCCAAAACCCGAACTAGCAGTCACCGCTAAAGTAGAAACTTCCCCAAAACCAGTACTAGCAGTCACCCCTAAAGTAGAAACTTCACCAAAACCCGAACTAGCAGTCACGGCTAAAGTAGAAACTTCCCCAAAACCAGTACTAGCAGTCACACCTAAAGATGAAATTTCCCCAAAACCAGAACCAGCAGTCACCCCTAAAAATGAAACATTCACTAACCCAGACCCCACTGTCACTCCTAAAGAAGAAACTTCCCCAAAACCAGAACCAGCAGTCACCCCTAAAGTAGAAACTTCCCCAAAACCAGAACCAGCAGTCACCGCTAAAGTAGAAACTTCTCCAAAGCCAGCAGTCACCACTAATGTAGAAATTTCCCTAAAACCAGAGCACACTGTCACTCCTAAAGAAGAAACAACCCCGCAACCAGAGCAAACTGTCACTCCTAAAGAGGAGACTTCCCCTAAACCGTACCCCACTGTATCCACTAAAGAAGAAACATCCCCGCAACAGGAACCAACAGTCACCCCTAAAGAGGAGACATCCCCTAAACCATATCCCACTCTCACCACTAAAGAAGAAACATCCCCTAAACCGTTCCCCACTATTGCCCCTAAAAAGGAGACATCCCCTAAACCAGAACGAGCAGTCACCACTAAAGTAGAAACTTCCCCAAAACCAGAACTAGCAGTCACAACCAGAGAAGAAACTTCCCCAAAGCCAGAACCAGCAGTCACCGCTAAAGAAGAAACTTCCACAAAATCATCTCTAGCAGTCACCATTAAAGAACAAACTTCCCCAAAAGCAGACTCAACCATCACCTTTAAAGAAGAAACATCCCCAAATCCAGAACCAACCATCACCCCTAAAAAAGAAACGTCCCAAATACCAGAACCAGCAGTCGCCCCTAAAGATGACACATTCCCTAAACCGGACCCCACTGTCAACCCTAAAGAAGAAACTTCCATTAAACCAGAACCAGCAGTCACCCCTAAAGAAGAAGCTTCCCCAAAACCAGATTCAACCATCACCCCTAAAGAAGAAACTTCCCCAAAACCAGATCTAGCAGTCACCCCTAAAGTAGAAACTTCCCCAAAACCAGAACCAGCAGTCACAGCTAAAGTAGAAACTTCCCCAAAACCAGTACTAGCAGTCACACCTAAAGATGAAATTTCCCCAAAACCAGAACTAGCAGTCACCCCTAAAGAAGAATCTTCCCCAAAACCAGAACCAACTGTCACTCCTAAAGAGGAGACATCCCCTAAACCGTACCCCACTGTCACCGCTAAAGAAGAAACATCCCCGCAACAGGAACCAACAGTCACCCCTAAAGAGGAGACATCCCCTAAACCATATCCCACTGTCACCACTAAAGAAGAAACATCCCCTAAACCGTTCCACACTATTGCCCCTAAAGAGGAGACATCCCCTAAACCGCATCCCAATGTCACCACTAAAGAAGAAACATCCCCAAAACCGTTCCCCACTGTTGCCCCTAAAGAGGAGACATCTCCTAAACCAGAACGAGCAGTCACCACTAAAGTAGAAACTTCCCCAAAACCAGAACTAGCAGTCACAACCAGAGAAGAAACTTCCCCAAAGCCAGAACCAGCAGTCACCGCTAAAGAAGAAACTTCCACAAAATCATCTCTAGCAGTCACCGCTAAAGTAGAAACTTCCCCAAAAACAGTAATAGCAGTCACACATATAGAAGAAAGTTCCCCAAAACTAGAACCAGCAGTCACCCCTAAAGAAGAAACTTCCCCAAAACCAGAACCAGCAGTCACCCCTAAAGTAGAAACTTTCCCAAAACCAGACCCAACCATCACCCCTAAAGAGGAAATATCCCCTAAACCAGACTCAACTCTCACCCCAGAATTAACGACCACCCCTAAACCATACTCAACCCTCACCCCAGAATCAACAACCACCCCTAAACCAGACTCAACCCTCACCCCAGAAACAACGACCACCCCTACAGAAGAGAGTGAAATGATGGGCAGTGGTGACAAAGCTAAGACAATCACACCACCAGAGAAACAGATGCCTGCAGTTGCAGAGAGCAAGGACTCACACAGGGGGGCACCAGAAAGCAACACAATTCAAGAGAAACCAGAGGAAAGTATGGACAAAGAGCCTGAGAAGGTTACAGATCCCAAAGATGGAACCACAAATACAGTTAGCGTGAAGACCAAGGCCTCTGAGTTAAAACCTGAACATGTTGAGATATCTATTACAAAGATATCACCAGTGAAAGAACAGGATGTATCAGCCGTGGGTTTGAAAGATCAGACAGTTGATGAGAAGATAACAGAACAGGTGCAATTTTAAATAGACTAGAACAGCTTTACAGGAGGTGCATGGTTAGTGCAAGCCTATAAAGCAATATGAGAACTGCTCCGCCTTAAAATATTAACTGACACTTAACATGTAAAGTATCATGGTTATCAATTATCACCAGGGCCGCAACTTTCACTGGGGACGGGGACGGGACATGTCGCCCCCCCCCCCCCGCCCCTGATTATGAGGCACAATTAATGAACTCCTGCAAGAGAGATGTACTGTAATATTGAATGTAACAAATCAAAAGCTGTATTTTGCTGTATCTATTTACTTCTGACCAATGGATGATAATGTTCATGGGATGATAATGAGAATGGTTGATAATGTGATTTGATCATGCCTGAATGTGCTGAGCAATAATTGCTATTTGAAGAGCACTTCTGTTTCCATCTATTCTTACATACTGTGCTGTATTTCACCTGATAAGATGGCATCACATATATAATTTCTCATAATTTATCCCATATGTAGAAGCAGGTGAATTCCAACAGCACTAGGCTGAATTCAAAATAAATCTCCCCTTTGCCCGCATCCTATTTCCCCAAAGCATGGTAGAAACTCACAGTTGAACACTTTATATTGAACAAAAATATAACTACAACATAATAAGTTACAGTTCATATAAGGAAATCAATCAAATACCTTCTATGCTCGCTTAGAGGCAAATAACACTGAAACATGCATGAGAGCATCAGTTGTTCCGGACGACTGTATGATCACGCTCTCTGCAGCTGATGTGAGTAAGACCTTAAAACAGGTCAATATTCACAAGGCCGCAGGGCCAGATGGATTACCAGGACGTGTACTCCGAGCATGCGCTGACCAACTGGCAAGTGTCTTCACTGACATTTTCAACCTCTCCCTGTCTGAGTCTGTAATACCAACATGTTTCAAGCAGACCACCATTGCTCCTGTTTCCAAGAACACTAAGGTAACCTGCCTAAATGACTACCGAGCCGTAGCACTCACGTCTGTAGCCATGAAATGCTTTGAAAGTCTGGTCATGGCTCACATTAACATCATTATCCCAGAAGCCCTGGACCCATTCCAATTTGCGTACCACACCAACAGATCCACAGATGATGCAATCTCTATTGCACTCCACACTGCCCTTTCACACCTGGACAAAAGGAACAACTACAGTGAGAACGCTATTCATTGACTACAACTCAAATTCAACACCATAATGCCCTCAAAGCTGATCACTAAGCTAAGGACCCTGGGACTGAACACCTCCCTCTGCAACATGATCCTGGACTTCCTGAAGGGTAAGGGTAACTTCAAGTTCCTTGGCTTCCACATCACCAACAAACTAACATGGCCCAAGGACACCAAGAAAGTCATGAAGAGGGTATGACAAAACCTATTCCCCCTCAGGAGACTGAAAAGATTTGGCATGGGTCCTCAGATCCTCAAAAGGTTTTACAGCTGCAACATCGAGACCATCCTGATGGGTTGCATCACTGCCTGGTATGGCAACTGCTCGGCCTCCGACCGCATGGCACTACAGAGGGTAGTGCATACGGCCCAGTACATCACTGGGGCCAAGCTTTCTGCCAACCAGGACCTCTATACCAGGCGGTGTCAGAGGAACGGCCAAAATATTGTCAGACTCCATCCACCCTAGTCATAGACTGTTCTCTCTGCTAGCGCACGGCAAGTGGTACCAGAGCAACAAGTCTAGGTCCAAGAGGCTTCTAAACAGCTTCTACCCCCAAGCTTGAACATCTAATCAAATGGCTAGTCAGACTATTTGCATTGACACCCCCCCTCCCTATGCTGCTGCTACTTTCTGCTATTATCTAAGTTTAGTCACTTTAATAACTCTACCTACATGTACATATTACCTAAATTACCTCGACACCGGTGCCCCCGCAAATTGACTCTGTACCGGAACCCGCTGTATATAGCCCCGCTATTGTTATTTACTGCTGCTCTTTAATTATTTGTTACTCTTACTTTTTTTAGGTATTTTCTTAAAACTGCATTGTTGGTTAAGGGCTCGTAAGTAAGTATTTCACTGTAAGGTCTACACATAGTCTGTGGTTGTGAGGCCAGTTGGACGTAATGCCAAATTCCAATAACTTTGGAGGTGGATTATGGTAGATAAATTCATATAAAATTATCTGGCAACAGCTCTGGTGGACATTCCTGTAGTCAACATGCCAATTGCACGCTCCTTCAAAACTTGAGACATCTGTGGCATTGTGCTGTGTCACAAAACTGCACATTTTATAGTGCCCTTTTATTGGCCCATTTCTTGGCTCATTTAATTTATGTGAACTTGTTGGCAACAAACTTTTGTTTGCATCCCTGCATCTATAATTGGGGAATTGACAGAGGAAGACAGAGGAAACTCTGGTTTAACTTCTAGGGGAAGGGAGAGGACTTTTCAAAACTGTTTTGAAAAGTCCCCCCCTACCCCTAGAAGTTAAACTAGAGTTGTTGTTTCACAACACAGCAAGGACAGCAAGCTTCCTCTGTCTTACTATGTCAATTCCCCAATTATGGATGCAGGGATGCAAACAAAAGTTCCTTGCCAACAAGTTCACATAAATTAAATGATCAGCAGGGTAGCCTAGTGGTTAGAGTGTTGGACTAGTAACCGGAAGGTTGAAAGTTGAGCTTTCAACCTTCCGAGCTGAGCTGAGCTTCCTTCCCCTGAGCTGACAAGCTCCAAATCTGTTGTTCTGCCCCTGAACAGGCAGTTAACCCACTGTTCCTAGGCTGTCATTGAAAATAAGAATTTGTTCTTAACTGACTTGCCTAGTAAAATTAAAATAGAACACAGCAAGTTGTGAGATAGTTAAAGGGAAACACGCAGGGGCAAAACAGTGTGACTGACTTGCAAACAAAAACCATACTCTATTGTCTTAACCCAGCCAAATAGGAAGATGTGAGATAGTTTAAGGGAAATGCTGCAATGTTAGCTGTATTGAAATGGTGCCAATCTTTCTCATTCAGTTGTGATTGAGGCCTAAACACTAAAAGACATCTACAAGAAATGTGTATTATGTAATATAGATTCAGCTCAACTAAGGCTGATTTTAGATAGATTATTTACTAAGAAACTTTGATCTTAGGGTGAACTTACCCTTTAACAAAGTCTTTAACCTCTACGGGATTGGTGTCCCTAATACTACGACAGTTCTTGCTCAGTATGTGATAATGTTACTAGAATGACGTTGTAAACAACAGCCAACTTTCCGGGACATAGACATGTCTTATGTGAGCAGAAAGCTTACATTCTTGTTAATCTGACTGCTGTTTTCAATTTACAGTAGCTATTACAGCAGAAAAAGACCATGCCATTGTTTGAGGATAGTGCACAACAACAAAACACTTTTATCATTGCAACTGGTTTGATACATTCACCTCTGAAGGTAAATAATGTACTGACATTCAGTAATCTTGCTCTGATTTGTCATCCTAAGGGTCCCAGATAAAAAATGTAGTATTGTCTTGTTTAAAAATATATATTTTTATATTCAAATGTAGGAACTGGGTTCCGCAGTTTGACCCCACTGCTTTCTCTGGCTCTACACACACCCCGCCCAGCCCTCTAGATGTGTGAAGGTTTTCTGTAAGGAAGCTAATGACCCATCATGTATGACATTCCTGGGAGTGTGTAAACTTAAACAATTTTATTACCATAGCATTGTTGTATGTTCGCTATAGTTACTTGAAAATGTATAAATTGCCTCCCGGGTGGTGCAGTGGTTAAGGGCGCTGTACTGCAGCACCAGATGCGCCACCAGAGATTCTGGTTTCGCGCCGAGGCTCTGTCGTAATCGGCCGCGACCGGGAGGTCCGTGGGGCGACGCACAATTGGCCTAGCGTCGTCCGGGTTAAGGAGGGTTTGGCCGGTAGGGAAATCCCTGTCTCATCGCGCACCAGCGACTCCTGTGGCGGGCCGGGCGCAGTGCGCGCTAATCAAGGTTGCCAGATGCACGGTGTTTCCTCCGATACATTGGTGCGGCTTGCTTCAGGGTTGGAGGGCGCTGTGTTAAGAAGCAGTGCGGCTTGGTTGGTTTGTGTATTGGAGGACTCATGACTTTCAACCTCCGTCTCTCCCGAGCCCGTACAGGAGTTGTAGCGATGAGACAAGATAGTAGCCACTAAACAATTGAAAACCACGAAATTGGGGAGAAAAAGGGGTTAAAAAAGAATAACAAATAAAAAAAAATGTATAAATTGACCAATTTGGCACATTTGGGCAAACACCTGGAAGACATGAAACAGCATATTGCGTAGTGATGTAATTCTTTGCTGGATCAGTAAACTTTGCACACACTGCCCTCATCTTGTGGACAACATCTAAATTACACCTAGAATCATACATCACTGTCTGGCCTTTCTATTGCATTGCCGATTCGACTGTTTCCCATGCCTCAGCCGGCTCGACTTGGTCCCGCGCTTCAGCTGGCTCTTCAGGTTCCCGTGCCTCATCAGAGGTGACCGACCTGCTCCTGGTACTCGGGACCGTTCCTCTGGTCGGCGTCCTGCTTCTTGAGCCCCGCTTCAGGGAGGGGGTACTGTCACGTCTACTCCCCCTTCCCCTCTCCTCATTGTCGGCAGTTTACTTATTATTATGGACACCTGCCAATATTGTAAGGTGCACCCCGTCTCATGAGACTCACCTGGACTCCATCACTTCTGATTACCTCCCCTTTATCTGTCATTCCCTTTGGTTGTGTCCCCAGGCAATATTAGTTATCTTCCTCATGTCCAGATGCTAAACTCTTGTTTTGTATTGTTCTATTTGTTATTAAATTCACCCGTTGTACTTGCTTCCTAACTCCCAGTGTCTGTGTTACACATCTAGTATTTGTATGTATTATTTGACCCTCTTTACTGCATACAGTGAGCTTCAAACAGTGGTTCCCTATGGCTGACACATTGGAAACTCCACTGTTACATCATGGGGTGGTGTTTGGAAAACACATTGGGAGGAAAGTGTTCTTATGAAACATCTACATAAGGAGTGGTCGATATCTTGTCCCTCACCCTAAAATAATAGTTCAAAACAAACACACATGGAGACCATCAATCAAATGTATTTATAAAGCCATTCTTACATCAGCTGATGTCACAAAGTGCTGCACAGAAACCCAGCCTAAAACCCCAAACAGCAAGCAATGCAGGTGTAGAAGCACGGTGGCTAGGATAAACTCCCTAGAAAGGCCAGAACCTAGGAAGAAACCTAGAGATGAACCAGGCTATGAGGGGTGTCCAGTCCTCTTCTGGCTGTGCTGGGTGGAAATGATAACAGAACATGGCCAAGATGTTCATAGATGACCAGCAGGGTCAAATAATAATAATCACAGTGGTTGTCGAGGGTGCAACAGGTCAGCACCTCAGGAGTAAATGTCAGTTGGCTTTTCATAGCCGATCATTCAGAGTATCTCTGTCGCACCTGCTGTCTCTAGAGAGTTGAAATCAGCAGGTCTGGGACAGGTAGCATGTCCGGTGAACAGGTCAGTATTCCATCGCCGCAGGCAGAACAGTTGAATCTGGAGCAGCAGTGGTGAGCAAGGAGTCATCAGGCCAGGTAGTCCTGAGGCATGGTCTTAAGGAGAGCACACTTAAATTCACACAGGACACCGGATATCCATCCTGCCCTGACCATTTAGAATCCCACCGTACCTTCTCCGCTGTGCAATCCGGCTTCCGAGCCGGTAATGGGTGCACCTCAGCCACGCTCAAGGTATTACACGATATCATAACTGCCATCGATAAAAGACAGTACCGTGCAGCCGTCTTCATCGACCTGGCCAAGGCTTTCGACTCTGTCAATCACCGTATTCCTTTCGGCAGACTCAATAGCCTTAGTTTTTCTGACGACTGCCTCGCGTAGTTCACCAACTACTTTGCAGACAGAGTTCAGTGTGTCAAATCGGGGGGCATGTTGTCTGGACCTCTGGCAGTCTCCATGAGGGTACCACAGGGTTCAATTCTCTGGCTTACTCTTTTCTCTGTATATATCAATGATGTCGCTCTTGCTGCGGGCAATTCCCTGACCCAACTCTACGCAGACGACACCATTCTGTATACTTCTGGCCCTTCCTTGGACATTGTGCTAACTAACCTCCAAACGAGCTTCCATGCCATACAACACTCCTTCCGTGGCCTCCAACTGCTCTTCAACGCTAGTAAAACCAAATGCATGCTTTTCAACCGTTCGCTGCCTGCACCCGCCCGCCCGACTAGCATCACCACCTTGGATGGTTCTGACCTAGAATATGTGGACAACTATAAATACCTAGGTGTCTGGCTAGACCGTAAACTCTCCTTACAGACTCATATTAAACATCTCCAATCCAAAATCAAATCTAGAATCGGCTTTCTATTTCGCAACAAAGCCTACTTCACTCACGCCGCCAAACTTACCCTATTAAAACTGACTATCCTACCGATCCTCGACTTCGGCGATGTCACCTACAAAATAGCTTCCAACACTCTACTCAGCAAACTGGATGCAGTCTATCATAGTGCCATCCATTTTGTTACCACATCACCTTATACCACCCACCACTGCGACCTGTTGCTCTAGTCGGCTGGCCCTCGCTACATATTCATCGCCAGACCCACTGGCTCCAGGTCATCTATAAGTCTATGCTAGGTAAAGCTCCGCCTTATCTCAGTTCACTGGTCACGATAACAACACCCACACGTAGCACACGTTCCAGCAGGTATATCTCACTGATCATCCCCAAAGCCAACACCTCATTTGGACGCCTTTCCTTCCAGTTCTCTGCTGCCAGTGACTGGAACGAATTGCAAAAATCGCTGAATTTGGAGACTTTTATTTCCCTCACCAACTTTAATAAACATCAACTATCTAAGCAGCTAACCAATCACTGCAGCTGTACATAGTCCATCTGTAAATAGTCCACCCAATCTACCTACCTCATCCCCATACTGTTTTTATTTTATTTACTTTTCTGCTCTTTTGCACACCAGTATCTCTACTTGCACATCATCATCTGCTCATTTATCACTCCAGTGTTAATCTGCTATAATTGTAATTATTCACTCCTATGGCCTATTTATTACCTACCTCCTCATGCCTTTTGCACACACTGTGTATAGACTTTATTTTCTCTACTGTGTCATTGACTTGTTTGTGTTATTGGCTTGTTTATTGTTTCCTCCATGTGTAACTCTGTTGTTGTCTGTGTCACACTGCTTTGCTTTATCTTGGCCAGGTCGCAGTTGCAAATGAGAACTTGTTCTCAACTAGCCTACCTGGTTAAATAAAGGTGAAATTAAAATATTTAATAAAATAAAATATAAGACAGGAGAAATCCTCCAGATAAAACAGACTGACACTAGCCCCCCCTACACATAAACTACTGCAGCATAAATACTGGAGGCTGAGACAGGAGGGGTCGGGAGACACTGTGGCCCCGTCCGACGATACCACCGGACAGGGCCAAACAGGCAGGATATAACCCCACCCACTTTGCCAAAACACAGCCCCCACACCACTAGAGGGATATCTTCAACCATCAACTTACCATCCTCAGAAAAGGCCGAGAATAGCCCACAAAGATGTCCACCACGTCACAACCCAAGGTGGGGCGCCAACCCGGACAGGAAGATCACGTCAGTGACTCAACCCACTCAAGTGACACACCCCTCCTAGGGACGGCATGGAAGAGCACCAGTAAGCCAGTGACTCAGCCCCTGTAATAGGGTTAGAGGCAGAGAATCCCAGTGGAAAGAGGGGAACCGGTCAGGCAGACAAAGCAAGGGTGGCTCAATCATAGGACCTACTGAAGAGATGAGTCTTCAATAAAGACTTACACTCTTACTGACAGCTGTGGCCGCTTTGCCTGATGTATTGTTGTCTCTAACTTCTTGCCCTTTGTGCTGTTGTCTGTGCCCAATAATGTTTGTACCATGTTTTATGCTGCTACCATGTTGTGTTGCTACCATGTTGTGTTGCTACCATGCTGTGTTGTCATGTGTTGCTGCCTTCCAATGTTGTTTTCTTAGGTCTCTCTTTATGCAGTGTTGTGTTGTCTCTCTTGTCGTGATGTGTGTTTTGTCTTACATTAAAAATATATATATGTAAAACTGAATCCCTGCCCCAGTCCCCGCAGGAGGCCTTTTGCATTTTGATAGGCCGTCATTGAATTTGTTCTTAACTGACTTACCTAAAGGTTAAATAAAGGTTAAATAAAATAAAAATTCACCCACGAAGCATCGTTACCCATCGCTCCACAAAAGCCGAAGCCCTTGCAGAGCAAGGAACTTCAGGTCTCAGAGCGAGTGACATCACCGATTGAAACGCTCTTAGTGCGCACCACTGCTAACTAGCTAGCCATTTCACATCAGTTACACTCACCACCCTTTTGACCTTCTCCTTTTCCGCAGCAACCAGTGATCCGGGTCAACAGCATCAACGTAACAGTTTAACTTTAGTCCATCCCCTCGCCGGGCTCGAACCAGGGACCCTCTGCAAACATAGACAACTGACACCCACGAAGCATCGTTACCCTTCGCTCCACAAAAGCCACTGCCCTTGCAGAGCAAGGGGAACAACTACTTCAGGTCTCAGAGCGAGTGACGTCACCGATTGAAACGCTATTAGCGCGCATCACCACTAACTAGCTAGCCATTTCACATCGGTTACACTGGTTGCTAGTGAACAAGCACAACTGATGGCAAATCTGGCCAAACTGATCAATGCCAGCAAAACCATTGAAATTGGTATGTAATGATAAAAACTTTTAATGTTACTATATTATTTGTAACATATTTCATTGTGCCAATCTTTTCAACATTCACTAATTCTGAATGAACTGCCCTCATTATAATATCAGAAGAGACTAATATTAATATTTTCCTCTCTCCAGGGATGTACACAGGGTACAACACAGAGAGTGGTCAAGTGGTAGCATGTAAAATAGACGACGAATACGTGAACATTGCTAAACCTTTCTTTAAAGAGGTCAGATCAACATGCCGCTAATCATTCAGCTAGTTTACTTGCTCCAATATTCCTCTAGACAGGAATTAGATCTGTTTGTCCAGTATTCAACCCCAATGCAACATCTAAACCCATTCAACCCGTTGGAATTCAGAAACATTGATTGTCTCCCCAAAAGCTTCAATACAGAATATTCAGTATCTAACATCTGTCAGTCAGACTTCACAAAATGCTGTGGGTGGAGTAGTGAGGCTGTCTGCTCAGAAGAATGTGTCAACGAAAGGTGCAAAGCCTAGCACTACAATGAACTTAATGCCCCCCTCCAAACCCCAACAGTAGAAATACTACTGGACACAACACAAGTCAACAGTTGTGACAGAAAATGGTTGGTATCGTCTGCTTCAAACCATCTAAACTCGGAATCAAATCAAAATGTAACTTAAAGCACATTGAAAATCCTCAATGGACAGCCCAGTTCGACCTGTGCCTGCGCTCTGGAGGTGCCTGGCTAGAGTGGGCATTCAGCCTGGAAGAGTGGCGTCAAGGCTACGCACCAGATCTTCAGTGCTCCCCCAAAGCTCGGTTCATCCTGTGCCTCCTCCACGGACCAGGCCTCCAGTAGGTCTCCCCAGCCTCTTCAGTCCAGACATTCCACCCGCTTGCTAATGGTAAAGAGGAAGAGAGACGTGAGGCTATCCTGATGAGGTGTCAATAAATACACTAACATACAAATACCTGCTATGCTGACTAGTGAGATAGGAAGCAAGCAATGTGAATTATAGAGTTGGTCCATTCAAACCAGCCTTACCGACTGAACTTTCCTAAATACATTTAAAGTACAGCAGTTGTCCCCAACCGGTCGATCTCTAATGCATTCCTAGTCGATCACCAAACAATTCTGTAAAAAACCAAACAATAAAGACTTCGGTTCTTTTTTTAAATGTCTTTTTTTGCTGTTGGGGGTAGGTGCACTTGATTCAGCATCCCTAGCACCGGGAAGGCAAAGTGTTCACATTTTTTTACCATTTCATGTGTCTGAATGTAGAACTCCACCTACCCGGCAGGCCCAGAGAGCAACCGGTGGCCAATCATATAGCTCAGGTAACTGTGTCTGCACAGTTTCCTGGAGCCACAGACTGTAATCAGTAGAGTTGTGTTGGTAAAATCACTGGTTATAGAGCAAACAACACAATTATCACAACAGAAAATAAAGCCATATTACAACCGATGTGTTGTGATAATTGCGTTGTTTGCACTATAACCTGTTAGTTCATAAGCCTTGAGACCTGCCAGCCTTATACCTGGCAACTTGGTCAGCGTGCACTGCGCCCGGCCCGCCACAGGAGTCGCTAGTGCGCGATGAGACAAGGATATCCCTGCCGGGGCAAACCCTCCCTAACCCGGACGACACTTGGTCAGTTGGATCCAGCACCACTTCAACTGAAACAATTCAACATCTTCAAATCACATTGCTTAGTCTAATACAGTGACAACTAAAAGATACCAAAAATGATTTAGTCCAATCAATATAAGCTAAATATATATATGTGTGTGTGTGTGTGTGTGTGTGTGTGTGTGTGTGTGTGTGTGTGTGTGTGTGTGTATGCAAGTTGAAAACAAATGTTGACTCAATCTACCTGTAGAGAAACGTCAATGACATCCTCTCTTTCATGTTGACAAACGGACTATGACTCTGTCATACAGTGCACACTTGTATTTTTTGTAATAACCTTCTAACCCGAAGTCCAGGGCGCTATAGACTGTGCCGCAAAAGCATGCTCCAGCGGCATTGTCGATATCCCCGCTGAAAAACCCAGGGACGTCACACTAGTTAACATTAGCCTTCTACATCTAGCTGCAACAATATACAACAATGTATGAATTTATGGGTAGATCAGAATCAGCGTTATAATCATTGACCAGTATTAGAATTAAGTAAAAACACAAGTCCAAACCCCTATCTCCATCCATGGCTAATTTAGGAAAGGGTCAATTTTAGCTAGTTAGCTACAACAACAAGTTGTTTTGTCAATGATGTATTGCTCTCGATGTGATGTGATAGGAGGGAAGCCAAATCCAAACTGGCTTCCCTTGACACTTTTTCTTGGTGCTCCAGGACCATTCACAGTTGAGTTCACACACCACAATGCCACAGATGTCTAAAGTTTTTTGGGTAGCGTGCAATTGGCATGCTGACTGCAGCAACGTCCACCAGAGCTGTTGCCAGATAATTGAATGTTCATTTATTTAACATAAGCCGCCTCCAACATCGTTTTAGAGAATTTGGCAGTACCTCCAACAGGCCTAACAACCGCAGACCACGTGTAACCACGCCAGCCCAGGACCTCCACATCCGTTTTTTTCACCTGCAGGATCGTCTGAGACCAGCCACCCGGACAGCTGATGAAACTATGGGTTTGCACAACCGAAGACTTTCTGCATAAACTGTCAGAAACAGTCTCAGGGAAGCTCATCTGCGTGCTCGTCGTCCTCACCAGGGTCTTGACCTGACTGCAGTTTGGCGTCGTAATCACTTCAGTGGTTAAATGCTCACCTTAGAAGGCCGCTGGCATGCTGCAGAAGTGGATAAATCATGGATAAATGCAGGTTACATTCATACCGGGCAGATGGCAAACAGCGTGTACTGTGTCGCGAGGGCAAGTGGTTTGCTCATGTCATCGGTGTGAACAGAGAGCCCCATGGTGGTGGTGTGGTTATGGTATGGGCAGGCATAAGTTACGGATGACAACAAACACAATTGCATTTTATTTATGGGATTTTGAATGCACAGAGATACCTTGACGACATCCTGAGGCACAATATCGTGCCATTCATCACCTCATGTTTCAGCATGATAATGCACGGCCCATGTTGCAAGGATCTGTACACAACTTCTGGAAACTAAAAATGTCCCAGTTCTTCCATGGCCTGCATACCCACCAGACATGCCAACCATTGAGCATGTTTGAGATGCTCTGGATCGACTTGTACGACAGCGTGTTCCAGTTCGTGCCAATATCCAGCAACTCCGCACAGCCATTGAAGAGGAGTGGGACAACATTCCACAGGTCATAATCAACAGCCTGATCAACTCTATGCAAAGGAGATGTATCACAAATTTTCAGGACGTTTAAGCTTTGAGACAGTTGAGACATGGATTTTGTGTGTGCCATTCAGAGGGTGAATGGGCAAGACAAAATATTTAAGTGCCTTTCAATGGGGTATGGTAGTAGGTACCAGGAGCACCGGTTTTAGTATGTCAAGAACTGCAATGCTGTTGGGTTTTTGACGCTCAACAGTTTCCCGTGCATATCAAGAATGGTCCACCACTCAAAGGAGATTCAGACAACTTGACAGAATCTTGACAGTGACAAAAGCATTGGAATCAACTTGGGCCAGCATCCCTGTGGAATGCTTTTAATACCTTGTAGAGTCCATGCACTGATGAATTGAGTGCAACACAATATTAGGAAGGTGTTCCTAATGTTTTGTACAGTCAGTGTATCTACTGAGTGACTTTCACCTGATCTAAAAGCACTTTCTCAACACTTTTGTTTGTATAGGGGGTGGGGTGAGGACAGTTAGGTGTTACATATTACAATACCTCGAAATTATAAAAATGTTGAATATGAAATGTGTTAAAATATGTGAATCACTGTGTATCCTTTTCTAACATACATCTATCAAGTGACATGAGTTAATGTAGTGTTTATTTTAGTGATGATACACTATTTTACAATAAAAAATATGTTTGCAGAGACATTGTTTAGTCACATTTTCTATTTACTAATCTCTCTCTATAGAGATTTTCATGTCTGATTAAGAGTGTAAATATCATGTGATATCATATTCACATTATTCACTGAAATCCATCATTGATTTCTATGAGCAACCTACCGTATACTGTGAGGTGTAAATGAAAGCTGTAACACTGGAACACATCCAGGCCAACCCCTTTCAGCCAGTCTGTCTCCGCCAAGCCAAGCAGACCCATGCATTTTCCTCATGTAGACATTTGTAAAAAGGTTCAAGATTAAAGGGCAACTCCACCCATTTCCAACCTAATTTTCACTGGTTTGGTGCTGGAGATGATGAATATGAGGTTGAAAAGTGTTTGAAATGCCCTTGAAAAATGCTGCTTGACTGAGAAATGGAAGCAGTTATGTCTTGGCTTAGGGTCATTCTTACATGACTATTTTACACTTGCATTACTGTCTCTTATATACAGTAATATACAGTTATATTACAAGGCAGACACATTCAGCCAATCCAGATTCTGCAACCCCTTTCTATAATATTTAAAAAAATCAACCAAACAAAGAAAGATATATAGCCCCTTGGATAAAACAATAGTCTGAACACCTGACAATTTATTGAAGACATATGACTTTTAATTTTGAGGTGTCATTGTAGACTGCCGACGTTTTGAAGTGAAATGATCTCCTATCCGTCAATGCTGTCTGAGACAAAACGATGAGGGAGAAAGAGAGACGGAGAGAGAGAGAACACAGGTGAGGGCGCAAGCGTTGGCAGACAGTCAAGCCTACAGCTGATGCTATACATTTTCATCACTATAGACAGTTCCATTCTGCAGCGCGAGCAGACAGAGGGGGTATAAAAAGGTAGGAGCCGCGCTGCTTAGCCTGCAAACTGACACTGTATAGTTTACTGAGGCAATATGAGCCACAGAATGGACTATCATTCGGGTTCTCCGCATAGGGGAGCTCAAGCTGAGTATTGCTGCTATCAACCCAAACTGACCGGATCCCCCTCTGCATCCAGTACCGTTGGCTTTGAGTCGACTACCGCATACACGAACAGAGGATATGCGACGACGCTGAAGAGCGAATTCGGATCCGTTCCGAGATCATCTGAGAGCCTTTTTGATTTATCAAACCCATTTACCGAGGTTTTGACAAAAAGGAATGAGAAAGAACTGCTCCATGGGCTGAACGACCGTTTCGCCGGATTCATAGAGAAGGTGCGTCATTTGGAGCATGAAAATGAATTGTTTGAGAGGGAAATCGAGGAAATCAAACTAAAGGCACAGTCCCCTGCGTCTCTGGCCCAGGAGCACGAGCCGGAGCTTATGGACCTGAGGAACCTAGTTCATGACATCTCCCTTCAGAAGCGTCAGATCGAGATAGAGCATCAGAACCTGGAGGAAGATTTCCTCATCTTGAGAGACAAGTATGAGCAGGAGGCACGTGACCGCTCGAACGCAGAGAACGGCATCCGTGTGCTGAAAAAGGACGCCAACGATGCATACCTTGCCAAACTTCAGTTGGACAAGAAAGCGCAGTCTTTGGTGGACGAGATCCACTTCCTGAAGAACAACCATGAGGACGAGATATCAGAAATGGTGGCCCAGATCCAAGAGGCTCAAGTAACGGTCAAGGCGTACAACTTTGGCAAACCTGACATCACAGAGGCTCTCCGGGACATCCGTGTGCAGTTAGAAGGTCACGCCACTTCCGACATTCAGCAGGCCGAGGAGGGCTTCCGTGTCCAGTTCGCAAAGTTAACCAAAGCGGCAGAAAGTAACAGGGAGGCGTTGAAGGCAACCCAACAGGAGATCCAGGAGAATAGAAGGCACCTGCAGGGGAAGACAATTGAACTGGACTGTGGTAAAGGAATGAGAGAGGCCCTGGAA
This sequence comes from Oncorhynchus mykiss, assembly GCF_057628025.1. NCBI lineage: Eukaryota > Metazoa > Chordata > Actinopteri > Salmoniformes > Salmonidae > Oncorhynchus > Oncorhynchus mykiss. The sequence continues at coordinate 85,480,956 of NC_143022.1, read as the reverse complement.
AAACAACTACAAGAGCTGGAGGAGCGTCACTCTGCAGAATTGATTCATTACCAGGTAGACTGTGGTTTATTTTGTACCTCTAACAAATATAAGTAAACATACACATTTTGATGATTCATATTTGTATTCAGGGCTATGTACTAGGTGTAGGCCACAAATATAGGCCCCATGTGAACTGTATCATTATTGGAATATAATTTTCTCATATTGGACCATATGGGTAGAACAATATTTCCCCCCCTAAATATATCCTGGTTTTCATACCAGACAAAGTGGCTGGTTGACCCTATTATTGACTCTTATTGTGTACTTTTCTGTCCAGGACACTATCAGGCAGCTGGAGAATGAGCTGACCAATGCTAAACTAGACATGTCTGGCTACCTGAGAGAGAACCAGGACCTGCTGAATGTCAAAATGGCTTTGGATGTGGAGATTCTCTCTTACAGGTAAGAGACATCAACTCTACCGTATATTTTTAGTGTGTTCCTGGATCTTTTTCTGAGGATAACCGGGGTGTGGACATTTTATTCTAGCCCAGCGCTAACACATCTGATTCAACTCAGTGCTGTGTTACAGCAAAACTGTGCAATAGTGTCATAGCGATGGTGAGAGATTACTACAAAACACAGTCAATAGTGAATAATAAATAAAGACTAATCAAATGAAACGGTAGACATTTTATTGAAATAGTTTGATTTCATATTTAACATCAAATGAACATAGACCATTTCACAACACAGAATGACACTTTAATCATGATATGGATATTCAGACATATCCACACACACTGTTCTCACAAGCTGACATGGATGTGTGCAGAATTGATCAGTCTGGCATTTACGAGGCTAACACATTGGGACATATCTGTATTATAGTCATGACGGTAATAACACGTCTCTCTGCCTCCCTATAGGAAACTCCTGGAGGGTGAGGAGTCCCATCTGTACACCATCTCTGACACCCAAATCTCCATGCGTTGCATCTACCGCCAGTCCCCCGTCTACACCCTGCCTTGCCTGGCCCGGCAGGGAGGGCCCACACACAGGTCTGAACCCCAGTACAAGTTTGTTGAGGAGATCATCACTGAGACCACCAGAGACATGGAGATGTCCGAGATTGAGGAGACGGTCGGGGGAGAGGGAGACAAGTTGAGACAGAAGCAGGGAGAAGAGAGTGACAAAGCTGAGAGGAGAAGTGGGGAACAGGTGGATGAGCAGAAAGAGAAAGCTAGAGGTAAAGTGGATGTTGAAGTGGACGCCCCGGAGGAAGAGGGTGAACAGGAGGAAGAGTCTAAGAGACAGCAGATGGTCACATCAGCAGAGGTCGAGGTAAATGGAGATGGAGTTAGCCCTAGTGAGGGAGAAAATGGAGAGGAGGGAGATGATGAAAGAGAGGAGGAAAAGGGGGGTGAGCCAGATGCAATCAAAAAGACAGAGGACATTGACAGAGGTGAAAATACACAAAGTGAAGTCAAATCAGCTGAGGCCACCAGTGAGGGAGAGAAGGAAAAACTGGACACAACAGAGAAGCTAGACAGCGAGATAAATGAGACATTAGAAAAAGATGACACCCCAAAACATGGCAAATCCCAACTAGAGGTTCCCATGAATGGTGACATCTCAACAGAACCCAAAACGTCTGAGTCAGAGGATAGCAAAACAGGAAGTTCAATAAAGGGTGAACCCCAGGTCCCCACAGAGGACATCTCCAAAGAACCCAAAAAGGTGTCAGAGGAGAGAAAAATAGAAAGCCCTTTACAAGAGAAAAAAGAGGTAGATCTGAAAGAGGAGAGTGCCCCAACAGAGCAACAACAAGATAGCCCAAAAGAAAGTCCCATCAAAGAGGGGAAAAAGGTAGATCTGACAGACCAGAGTGCCCCAACACTGGAGCAGAAACCTGATCAGAAGGAGCACAGAGAGTCAGACCAACCTCAAGAGGCAGAGAGTGCTGTGACAACACAAGAAGAGGATCTCCCTGAGCCCACAGAGAAGGACATGGAATCCCCTGATAACACTGCAGAGCTCAACACCAGTTCAACCAAGGAGACAGTGGAGCAGGTGAAGTCACCTGATGATTCTGGTGTAAAAACGACACAAGATGAGAGAACAGTAGGAGGTAAAATGCCAGACAGAATTCTCAGCACAACAAGTGAGTGTAAGGAAGACCTTGTGCAAAAGATTCCTAAAAAGGAGGTGGGTCCGACAGAGCAAAAAGTGAGCAGCAAGGATGATAGTGTAAAAATTGTTGGCAGTGAAAAGGTCACAAAAGATGTATCAATGGGTGAGGAAAAAGGGAAAGAATCGGAGACATCCCCCAAACCTGACCCCACTGTGACTCCTAAAGAAGAAACAAGCCTGTATTCAGAGCCAACTGTCACCCCTAAAGAAGAAACTTCCATTAAACCAGAACCAGCAGTCACTGCAAAAGAAGAAACGTCCCCAAAACCAGAACTAGCAGTCACCACTAGAGAAGAAACTTCCCCAAAAACAGAACTAGCAGTCACCACTAAAGAAGAAACGTCCCCAAAACCAGAACTAGCAGTCACCACTAAAGAAGAAACTTCCCCAAAACCAGAATTAGCAGTCACGGCTAAAGAAGAAACTTCCCCAAAACCAGAACTAGCAGTCACGGCTAAATTAGAAACTTCCCCAAAACCAGAACTAACATTCACCACTAAAGAAGAAACGTCCCAAAAACCAGAACCAGGAGTCATCCCAAAAGTAGAAACTTCCCCAAAACCAAACTCAACCATCACCCCTAAAGAAGAAACGTCCCCAAAACCAGAACCAGCAGTCACCCCTAAAGATGACACATCCCCTAAACCGGACCCCACTGTCACTCCTAAAGAAGAAACAACACCGCATCCAGAGCCAACTGTCACCCCTAAAGAGGAGACATCTCCTAAACCGTATCCCACTGTCACCCCTAAAGAGGAAACACCCCCAAAACCATTCCTGACAGTCGCCCCTAAAGAGGAGACATTCCCTAAACCAGAACTATCAGTCACCGCTAAATTAGAAACTTCCCCAAAACCAGAACTAACATTCACCACTAAAGAAGAAACGTCCCAAAAACCAGAACCAGGAGTCATCCCAAAAGTAGAAACTTCCCCAAAACCAAACTCAACCATCACCCCTAAAGAAGAAACGTCCCCAAAACCAGAACCAGCAGTCACCCCTAAAGATGACACATCCCCTAAACCGGACCCCACTGTCACTCCTAAAGAAGAAACAACACCGCATCCAGAGCCAACTGTCACCCCTAAAGAGGAGACATCTCCTAAACCGTATCCCACTGTCACCCCTAAAGAGGAAACACCCCCAAAACCATTCCTGACAGTCGCCCCTAAAGAGGAGACATTCCCTAAACCAGAACTATCAGTCACCGCTAAATTAGAAACTTCCCCAAAACCAGATCTAGCAGTCACCCCTAAAGAACAAACTTCCCCAGAACCAGAACCAGCAGTAACCCCTAAAGAAGAAACGTCCCAAAAACCAGAACCAGGACTCATCCCAAAAGTAGAAACTTCCCCGAAACCAGAACTAGCAGTTACCCCTAAAGTAGAAACTTCCCCAAAACAAAGCTCAACCATCACCCCTAAAAAAGAAACGTCCCCAAAACCAGAACCAGCAGTCGCCGCTAAAGATGACACATTCCCTAAACCGGACCCCACTGTCAACCCTAAAGAAGAAACTTCCATTAAACCAGAACCAGCAGTCACCCCTAAAGAAGAAGCTTCCCCAAAACCAGATTCAACCATCACCCCTAAAGAAGAAACTTCCCCAAAACCAGATCTAGCAGTCACCCCTAAAGTAGAAACTTCCCCAAAACCAGAACCAGCAGTCACCGCTAAAGTAGAAACTTCCCCAAAACCAGTACTAGCAGTCACACCTAAAGATGAAATTTCCCCAAAACCAGAACCAGCAGTCACCCCTAAAGTAGAAACTTCCCCAAAACCAGAACCAGCAGTCACCGCTAAAGTAGAAACTTCTCCAAAACCAGCAGTCACCCCTAATGTAGAAATTTCCCTAAAACCAGAGCACACTGTCACTCCTAAAGAAGAAACAACCCCGCAACCAGAGCCAACTGTCACTCCTAAAGAGGAGACTTCCCCTAAACCGTACCCCACTGTCAACCCTAAAGAAGAAACTTCCATTAAACCGTTCCCCACTATTGCCCCTAAAGAGGAGACATCCCCTAAACCGTATCCCACTGTCACAACTAAAGAAGAAACATCCCCTAAACCGTTCCCCACTGTTGCCCCTAAAGAGGAGACATCCCCTAAACCAGAACGAGCAGTCACCACTAAAGTAGAAACTTCCCCAAAACCAGAACTAGCAGTCACAACCAGAGAAGAAACTTCCCCAAAGCCAGAACCAGCAGTCACCGCTAAAGAAGAAACTTCCACAAAATCATCTCTAGCAGTCACCCCTAAAGTAGAAACTTCCCCAAAAACAGTACTAGCAGTCACACATATAGAAGAAACTTCCCCAAAACTAGAACCAGCAGTCACTCCTAAAGAAGAAACGTCCCCAAAACCAGAACCAGCAGTCACCCCTAAAGATGACACATTCCCTAAACCGGACCCCACTGTCACTCCTAAAGAAGAAACAACCCCGCATCCAGAGCCAACTGTCACCCCTAAAGAGGAGACATCTCCTAAACCGTACCCCACTGTCACCCCTAAAGAGAAAACATCCCCTAAACCATTCCCGACAGTCGCCCCTAAAGAGGAGACATTCCCTAAACCAGAACTATCAGTCACCGCTAAATTAGAAACTTCCCCAAAACCAGATCTAGCAGTCACCACTAAAGAACAAACTTCCCCAAAAGCAGACTCAACCATCACCTTTAAAGAAGAAACATCCCCAAATCCAGAACCAACCATCACCCCTAAAAAAGAAACGTCCCAAAAACCAGAACCAGCAGTCGCCCCTAAAGATGACACATTCCCTAAACCGGACCCCACTGTCAACCCTAAAGAAGAAACTTCCATTAAACCAGAACCAGCAGTCACCCCTAAAGAAGAAGCTTCCCCAAAACCAGATTCAACCATCACCCCTAAAGAAGAAACTTCCCCAAAACCAGATCTAGCAGTCACCCCTAAAAAAGAAACGTCCCCAAAACCAGAACCAGCAGTCACAGCTAAAGTAGAAACTTCCCCAAAACCAGAACCAGCAGTCACCCCTAAAAATGAAACATTCACTAACCCAGACCCCACTGTCACTCCTAAAGAAGAAACTTCCCAAAAACCAGAACCAGCAGTCACCCCTAAAGTAGAAACTTCCCCAAAACCAGAACCAGCAGTCACCGCTAAAGTAGAAACTTCTCCAAAACCAGCAGTCACCACTAATGTAGAAATTTCCCTAAAACCAGAGCACACTGTCACTCCTAAAGAAGAAACAACCCCGCAACCAGAGCCAACTGTCACTCCTAAAGAGGAGACATCCCCTAAACCGTACCCCACTGTCACCGCTAAAGAAGAAACATCCCCGCAACAGGAACCAACAGTCACCCCTAAAGAGGAGACATCCCCTAAACCATATCCCACTGTCACCACTAAAGAAGAAACATCCCCTAAACCGTTCCCCACTATTGCCCCTAAAGAGGAGACATCCCCTAAACCGTATCCCACTGTCACCACTAAAGAAGAAACATCCCCTAAACCGTTCCCCACTGTTGCCCCTAAAGAGGAGACATCTCCTAAACCAGAACGAGCAGTCACCACTAAAGTAGAAACTTCCCCAAAACCAGAACTAGCAGTCACAACCAGAGAAGAAACTTCCCCAAAGCCAGAACCAGCAGTCACCGCTAAAGAAGAAACTTCCACAAAATCATCTCTAGCAGTCACCGCTAAAGTAGAAACTTCCCCAAAAACAGTAATAGCAGTCACACATATAGAAGAAAGTTCCCCAAAACTAGAACCAGCAGTCACCCCTAAAGAAGAAACTTCCCCAAAACCAGAACCAGCAGTCACCCCTAAAGTAGAAACTTCCCCAAAACCAGAACTAGCAGTCACGGCTAAATTAGAAACTTCCCCAAAACCAGAACTAACATTCACCACTAAAGAAGAAACGTCCCAAAAACCAGAACCAGGAGTCATCCCAAAAGTAGAAACTTCCCCAAAACCAAACTCAACCATCACCCCTAAAGAAGAAACGTCCCCAAAACCAGAACCAGCAGTCACCCCTAAAGATGACACATCCCCTAAACCGGACCCCACTGTCACTCCTAAAGAAGAAACAACACCGCATCCAGAGCCAACTGTCACCCCTAAAGAGGAGACATCTCCTAAACCGTATCCCACTGTCACCCCTAAAGAGGAAACACCCCCAAAACCATTCCTGACAGTCGCCCCTAAAGAGGAGACATTCCCTAAACCAGAACTATCAGTCACCGCTAAATTAGAAACTTCCCCAAAACCAGAACTAACATTCACCACTAAAGAAGAAACGTCCCAAAAACCAGAACCAGGAGTCATCCCAAAAGTAGAAACTTCCCCAAAACCAAACTCAACCATCACCCCTAAAGAAGAAACGTCCCCAAAACCAGAACCAGCAGTCACCCCTAAAGATGACACATCCCCTAAACCGGACCCCACTGTCACTCCTAAAGAAGAAACAACACCGCATCCAGAGCCAACTGTCACCCCTAAAGAGGAGACATCTCCTAAACCGTATCCCACTGTCACCCCTAAAGAGGAAACACCCCCAAAACCATTCCTGACAGTCGCCCCTAAAGAGGAGACATTCCCTAAACCAGAACTATCAGTCACCGCTAAATTAGAAACTTCCCCAAAACCAGATCTAGCAGTCACCCCTAAAGAACAAACTTCCCCAGAACCAGAACCAGCAGTAACCCCTAAAGAAGAAACGTCCCAAAAACCAGAACCAGGACTCATCCCAAAAGTAGAAACTTCCCCGAAACCAGAACTAGCAGTTACCCCTAAAGTAGAAACTTCCCCAAAACAAAGCTCAACCATCACCCCTAAAGTAGAAACTTCCCCAAAACCAGAACCAGCAGTCACAGCTAAAGTAGAAACTTCCCCAAAACCAGAACCAGCAGTCACCCCTAAAAATGAAACATTCACTAACCCAGACCCCACTGTCACTCCTAAAGAAGAAACTTCCCAAAAACCAGAACCAGCAGTCACCCCTAAAGTAGAAACTTCCCCAAAACCAGAACCAGCAGTCACCGCTAAAGTAGAAACTTCTCCAAAACCAGCAGTCACCACTAATGTAGAAATTTCCCTAAAACCAGAGCACACTGTCACTCCTAAAGAAGAAACAACCCCGCAACCAGAGCCAACTGTCACTCCTAAAGAGGAGACATCCCCTAAACCGTACCCCACTGTCACCGCTAAAGAAGAAACATCCCCGCAACAGGAACCAACAGTCACCCCTAAAGAGGAGACATCCCCTAAACCATATCCCACTGTCACCACTAAAGAAGAAACATCCCCTAAACCGTTCCCCACTATTGCCCCTAAAGAGGAGACATCCCCTAAACCGTATCCCACTGTCACCACTAAAGAAGAAACATCCCCTAAACCGTTCCCCACTGTTGCCCCTAAAGAGGAGACATCTCCTAAACCAGAACGAGCAGTCACCACTAAAGTAGAAACTTCCCCAAAACCAGAACTAGCAGTCACAACCAGAGAAGAAACTTCCCCAAAGCCAGAACCAGCAGTCACCGCTAAAGAAGAAACTTCCACAAAATCATCTCTAGCAGTCACCGCTAAAGTAGAAACTTCCCCAAAAACAGTAATAGCAGTCACACATATAGAAGAAAGTTCCCCAAAACTAGAACCAGCAGTCACCCCTAAAGAAGAAACTTCCCCAAAACCAGAACCAGCAGTCACCCCTAAAGTAGAAACTTTCCCAAAACCAGACCCAACCATCACCCCTAAAGAGGAAATGTCCCCTAAACCAGACTCAACTCTCACCCCAGAATTAACGACCACCCCTAAACCATACTCAACCCTCACCCCAGAATCAACAACCACCCCTAAACCAGACTCAACCCTCACCCCAGAAACAACGACCACCCCTACAGAAGAGAGTGAAATGATGGGCAGTGGTGACAAAGCTAAGACAATCACACCACCAGAGAAACAGATGCCTGCAGTTGCAGAGAGCAAGGACTCACACAGGGGGGCACCAGAAAGCAACACAATTCAAGAGAAACCAGAGGAAAGTATGGACAAAGAGCCTGAGAAGGTTACAGATCCCAAAGATGGACCCACAAATACAGTTAGCGTGAAGACCAAGGCCTCTGAGTTAAAACCTGAACATGTTGAGATATCTATTACAAAGATATCACCAGTGAAAGAACAGGATGTATCAGCCGTGGGTTTGAAAGATCAGACAGTTGATGAGAAGATAACAGAACAGGTGCAATTTTAAATAGACTAGAACAGCTTTACAGGAGGTGCATGGTTAGTGCAAGCCTATAAAGCAATATGAGAACTGCTCCGCCTTAAAATATTAACTGACACTTAACATGTAAAGTATCATGGTTATCAATTATCACCAGGGCCGCAACTTTCACTGGGGACGGGGACGGGACATGTCGCCCCCCCCCACTTCTAAAATCAAAGATGCGCCCCTGATTATGAGGCACAATTAATGAACTCCTGCAAGAGAGATGTACTGTAATATTGAATGTAACAAATCAAAAGCTGTATTTTGCTGTATCTATTTACTTCTGACCAATGGATGATAATGTGCATAGGGATGATAATGAGAATGGTTGATAATGGGATTTGATCATGCCTGAATGTGCTGAGCAATAAATGCTATTTGAAGAGCACTTCTGTTTCCAGCTATTCTTACATACTGTGCTGTATTTCACCTGATAAGATGGCATCACATATATAATTTCTCATAATTTATCCCATATGTAGAAGCAGGTGAATTCCAACAGCACTAGGCTGAATTCAAAATAAATCTCCCCTTTGCCCGCATCCTATTTCCCCAAAGCATGGTAGAAACTCACAGTTGAACACTTTATATTGAACAAAAATATAACTACAACATAATAAGTTACAGTTCATATAAGGAAATCAATCAAATACCTTCTATGCTCGCTTAGAGGCAAATAACACTGAAACATGCATGAGAGCATCAGTTGTTCCGGACGACTGTATGATCACGCTCTCTGCAGCTGATGTGAGTAAGACCTTAAAACAGGTCAATATTCACAAGGCCGCAGGGCCAGATGGATTACCAGGACGTGTACTCCGAGCATGCGCTGACCAACTGGCAAGTGTCTTCACTGACATTTTCAACCTCTCCCTGTCTGAGTCTGTAATACCAACATGTTTCAAGCAGACCACCATTGCTCCTGTTTCCAAGAACACTAAGGTAACCTGCCTAAATGACTACCGACCCGTAGCACTCACGTCTGTAGCCATGAAATGCTTTGAAAGTCTGGTCATGGCTCACATTAACATCATTATCCCAGAAGCCCTGGACCCATTCCAATTTGCATACCACACCAACAGATCCACAGATGATGCAATCTCTATTGCACTCCACACTGCCCTTTCACACCTGGACAAAAGGAACAACTACAGTGAGAACGCTATTCATTGACTACAACTCAAATTCAACACCATAATGCCCTCAAAGCTCATCACTAAGCTAAGGACCCTGGGACTGAACACCTCCCTCTGCAACATGATCCTGGACTTCCTGAAGGGTAAGGGTAACTTCAAGTTCCTTGGCTTCCACATCACCAACAAACTAACATGGCCCAAGGACACCAAGAAAGTCATGAAGAGGGTATGACAAAACCTATTCCCCCTCAGGAGACTGAAAAGATTTGGCATGGGTCCTCAGATCCTCAAAAGGTTTTACAGCTGCAACATCGAGACCATCCTGATGGGTTGCATCACTGCCTGGTATGGCAACTGCTCGGCCTCCGACCGCATGGCACTACAGAGGGTAGTGCATACGGCCCAGTACATCACTGGGGCCAAGCTTTCTGCCAACCAGGACCTCTATACCAGGCGGTGTCAGAGGAACGGCCAAAATATTGTCAGACTCCAGCCACCCTAGTCATAGACTGTTCTCTCTGCTAGCGCACAGCAAGTGGTACCGGAGCAACAAGTCTAGGTCCAAGAGGCTTCTAAACAGCTTCTACCCCCAAGCTTGAACATCTAATCAAATGGCTAGTCAGACTATTTGCATTGACACCCCCCCTCCCTATGCTGCTGCTACTTTCTGCTATTATCTAAGTTTAGTCACTTTAATAACTCTACCTACATGTACATATTACCTACCTGTACCGGAACCCGCTGTATATAGCCCCGCTATTGTTATTTACTGCTGCTCTTTAATTATTTGTTACTCTTACTTTTTTTAGGTATTTTCTTAAAACTGCATTGTTGGTTAAGGGCTCGTAAGTAAGTATTTCACTGTAAGGTCTACACATAGTCTGTGGTTGTGAGGCCAGTTGGACGTACTGCCAAATTCCAATAACTTTGGAGGTGGATTATGGTAGAGAAATTCATATAAAATTATCTGGCAACAGCTCTGGTGGACATTCCTGTAGTCAACATGCCAATTGCACGCTCCTTCAAAACTTGAGACATCTGTGGCATTGTGCTGTGTCACAAAACTGCACATTTTATAGTGCCCTTTTATTGGCCCATTTCTTGGCTCATTTAATTTATGTGAACTTGTTGGCAACAAACTTTTGTTTGCATCCCTGCATCTATAATTGGGGAATTGACAGAGGAAGACAGAGGAAACTCTGGTTTAACTTCTAGGGGAAGGGAGAGGACTTTTCAAAACTGTTTTGAAAAGTCCCCCCCTACCCCTAGAAGTTAAACTAGAGTTGTTATTTCACAACACAGCAAGGACAGCAAGCTTCCTCTGTCTTACTATGTCAATTCCCCAATTATGGATGCAGGGATGCAAACAAAAGTTCCTTGCCAACAAGTTCACATAAATTAAATGATCAGCAGGGTAGCGGTTAGTGGTTAGAGTGTGGTTAGAGTGTTGGACTAGTAACCGGAAGGTTGAAAGTTCAAACCCCCCGAGCTGACAAGCTCCAAATCTGTCGTTCTGCCCCTGAACAGGCAGTTAACCCACTGTTCCTAGGCTGTCATTGAAAATAAGAATTTGTTCTTAACTGACTTGCCTAGTAAAATTAAAATAGAACACAGCAAGTTGTGAGATAGTTAAAGGGAAACACGCAGGGGCAAAACAGTGTGACTGACTTGCAAACAAAAACCATACTCTATTGTCTTAACCCAGCCAAATAGGAAGATGTGAGATAGTTTAAGGGAAATGCTGCAATGTTAGCTGTATTGAAATGGTGCCAATCTTTCTCATTCAGTTGTGATTGAGGCCTAAACACTAAAAGACATCTACAAGAAATGTGTATTATGTAATATAGATTCAGCTCAACTAAGGCTGATTTTAGATAGATTGTTTACTAAGAAACTTTGATCTTAGGGTGAACTTACCCTTTAACAAAGTCTTTAACCTCTACGGGATTGGTGTCCCTAATACTACGACAGTTGTTGCTCAGTATGTGATAATGTTACTAGAATGACGTTGTAAACAACAGCCAACTTTCCGGGACATAGACATGTCTTATGTGAGCAGAAAGCTTACATTCTTGTTAATCTGACTGCTGTTTTCAATTTACAGTAGCTATTACAGCAGAAAAAGACCATGCCATTGTTTGAGGATAGTGCACAACAACAAAACACTTTTATCATTGCAACTGGTTTGATACATTCACCTCTGAAGGTAAATAATGTACTGACATTCAGTAATCTTGCTCTGATTTGTCATCCTAAGGGTCCCAGATAAAAAATGTAGTATTGTCTTGTTTAAAAATATATATTTTTATATTCAAATGTAGGAACTGGGTTCCGCAGTTTGACCCCACTGCTTTCTCTGGCTCTACACACACCCCGCCCAGCCCTCTAGATGTGTGAAGGTTTTCTGTAAGGAAGCTAATGACCCATCATGTATGACATTCCTGGGAGTGTGTAAACTTAAACAATTTTATTACCATAGCATTGTTGTATGTTCGCTATAGTTACTTGAAAATGTATAAATTGCCTCCCGGGTGGTGCAGTGGTTAAGGGCGCTGTACTGCAGCACCAGATGCGCCACCAGAGATTCTGGTTTCGCGCCGAGGCTCTGTCGTAATCGGCCGCGACCGGGAGGTCCGTGGGGCGACGCACAATTGGCCTAGCGTCGTCCGGGTTAAGGATGGTTTGGCCGGTAGGGAAATCCTTGTCTCATCGCGCACCAGCGACTCCTGTGGCGGGCCGGGCGCAGTGCGCGCTAATCAAGGTTGCCAGATGCACGGTGTTTCCTCCGACACATTGGTGCGGCTTGCTTCAGGGTTGGAGGGCGCTGTGTTAAGAAGCAGTGCGGCTTGGTTGGGTTGTGTATTGGAGGACGCATGACTTTCAACCTCCGTCTCTCCCGAGCCCGTACAGGAGTTGTAGCGATGAGACAAGATAGTAGCCACTAAACAATTGGATACCACGAAATTGGGGAGAAAAAGGGGTTAAAAAAGAATAACAAATAAAAAAAAATGTATAAATTGACCAATTTGGCACATTTGGGCAAACACCTGGAAGACATGAAACAGCATATTGCGTAGTGATGTAATTCTTTACTGGATCAGTAAACTTTGCACACACTGCCCTCATCTTGTGGACAACATCTAAATTACACCTAGAATCATACATCACTGTCTGGCCTTTCTATTGCATTGCCGATTCGACTGTTTCCCATGCCTCAGCCGGCTCGACTTGGTCCCGCGCTTCAGCTGGCTCTTCAGGTTCCCGTGCCTCATCAGAGGTGACCGACCTGCTCCTGGTACTTGGGACCGTTCCTCTGGTCGGCGTCCTGCTTCTTGAGCCCCGCTTCAGGGAGGGGGTACTGTCACGTCTACTCCCCCTTCCCCTCTCCTCATTGTCGGCAGTTTACTTATTATTATGGACACCTGCCACCATCGTAAGGCGCACCCCGTCTCATGAGACTCACCTGGACTCCATCACTTCTGATTACCTCCCCTTTATCTGTCATTCCCTTTGGTTGTGTCCCCAGGCAATATTAGTTATCTTCCTCATGTCCAGATGCTAAACTCTTGTTTCGTATTGTTCTATTTGTTATTAAATTCACCCGTTGTACTTGCTTCCTAACTCCCAGTGTCTGTGTTACACATCTAGTATTTGTATGTATTATTTGACCCTCTTTACTGCATACAGTGAGCTTCAAACAGTGGTTCCCTATGGCTGACACATTGGAAACTCCACTGTTACATCATGGGGTGGTGTTTGGAAAACACATTGGGAGGAAAGTGTTCTTATGAAACATCTACATAAGGAGTGGTCGATATCTTGTCCCTCACCCTAAAATAATAGTTCAAAACAAACACACATGGAGACCATCAATCAAATGTATTTATAAAGCCATTCTTACATCAGCTGATGTCACAAAGTGCTGCACAGAAACCCAGCCTAAAACCCCAAACAGCAAGCAATGCAGGTGTAGAAGCACGGTGGCTAGGACAAACTCCCTAGAAAGGCCAGAACCTAGGAAGAAACCTAGAGATGAACCAGGCTATGAGGGGTGTCCAGTCCTCTTCTGGCTGTGCTGGGTGGAAATGATAACAGAACATGGCCAAGATGTTCATAGATGACCAGCAGGGTCAAATAATAATAATCACAGTGGTTGTCGAGGGTGCAACAGGTCAGCACCTCAGGAGTAAATGTCAGTTGGCTTTTCATAGCCGATCATTCAGAGTATCTCTGTCGCTCCTGCTGTCTCTAGAGAGTTGAAATCAGCAGGTCTGGGACAGGTAGCATGTCCGGTGAACAGGTCAGTATTCCATCGCCGCAGGCAGAACAGTTGAATCTGGAGCAGCAGTGGTGAGCAAGGAGTCATCAGGCCAGGTAGTCCTGAGGCATGGTCTTAAGGAGAGCACACTTAAATTCACACAGGACACCGGATATCCATCCTGCCCTGACCATTTAGAATCCCACCGTACCTTCTCCGCTGTGCAATCCGGCTTCCGAGCCGGTAATGGGTGCACCTCAGCCACGCTCAAGGTATTACACGATATCATAACTGCCATCGATAAAAGACAGTACCGTGCAGCCGTCTTCATCGACCTGGCCAAGGCTTTCGACTCTGTCAATCACCGTATTCCTTTCGGCAGACTCAATAGCCTTAGTTTTTCTGACGACTGCCTCGCCTAGTTCACCAACTACTTTGCAGACAGAGTTCAGTGTGTCAAATCGGGGGGCATGTTGTCTGGACCTCTGGCAGTCTCCATGAGGGTACCACAGGGTTCAATTCTCTGGCTTACTCTTTTCTCTGTATATATCAATGATGTCGCTCTTGCTGCGGGCAATTCCCTGACCCAACTCTACGCAGACGACACCATTCTGTATACTTCTGGCCCTTCCTTGGACATTGTGCTAACTAACCTCCAAACGAGCTTCCATGCCATACAACACTCCTTCCGTGGCCTCCAACTGCTCTTCAACGCTAGTAAAACCAAATGCATGCTTTTCAACCGTTCGCTGCCTGCACCCGCCCGCCCGACTAGCATCACCACCTTGGATGGTTCTGACCTAGAATATGTGGACAACTATAAATACCTAGGTGTCTGGCTAGACCGTAAACTCTCCTTACAGACTCATATTAAACATCTCCAATCCAAAATCAAATCTAGAATCGGCTTTCTATTTCGCAACAAAGCCTACTTCACTCACGCCGCCAAACTTACCCTATTAAAACTGACTATCCTACCGATCCTCGACTTCGGGCGATGTCACCTACAAAATAGCTTCCAACACTCTACTCAGCAAACTGGATGCAGTCTATCATAGTGCCATCCATTTTGTTACCACATCACCTTATACCACCCACCACTGCGACCTGTTGCTCTAGTCGGCTGGCCCTCGCTACATATTCATCTCCAGACCCACTGGCTCCAGGTCATCTATAAGTCTATGCTAGGTAAAGCTCCGCCTTATCTCAGTTCACTGGTCACGATAACAACACCCACACGTAGCACACGTTCCAGCAGGTATATCTCACTGATCATCCCCAAAGCCAACACCTCATTTGGACGCCTTTCCTTCCAGTTCTCTGCTGCCAGTGACTGGAACGAATTGCAAAAATCGCTGAATTTGGAGACTTTTATTTCCCTCACCAACTTTAATAAACATCAACTATCTAAGCAGCTAACCGATCACTGCAGCTGTACATAGTCCATCTGTAAATAGTCCACCCAATCTACCTACCTCATCCCCATACTGTTTTTATTTTATTTACTTTTCTGCTCTTTTGCACACCAGTATCTCTACTTGCACATCATCATCTGCTCATTTATCACTCCAGTGTTAATCTGCTAAAATTGTAATTATTCGCTCCTATGGCCTATTTATTACATACCTCCTCATGCCTTTTGCACACACTGTGTATAGACTTTCTTTTCTCTACTGTGTCATTGACTTGTTTGTGTTATTGGCTTGTTTTTTGTTTCCTCCATGTGTAACTCTGTTGTTGTCTGTGTCACACTGCTTTGCTTTATCTTGGCCAGGTCGCAGTTGCAAATGAGAACTTGTTCTCAACTAGCCTACCTGGTTAAATAAAGGTGAAATTAAAATATTAATAAAATATAAGACAGGAGAAATCCTCCAGATAAAACAGACTGACACTAGCCCCCCCTACACATTAACTACTGCAGCATAAATACTGGAGGCTGAGACAGGAGGGGTCGGGAGACACTGTGGCCCTGTCCGACGATACCCCCGGACAGGGCCAAACAGGCAGGATATAACCCCACCCACTTTGCCAAAACACAGCCCCCACACCACTAGAGGGATATCTTCAACCATCAACTTACCATCCTCAGAAAAGGCCGAGAATAGCCCACAAAGATCTCCACCACGGCACAACCCAAGGTGGGGCGCCAACCCGGACAGGAAGATCAACCCACTCAAGTGACACACCCCTCCTAGGGACGGCATGGAAGAGCACCAGTAAGCCAGTGACTCAGCCCCTGTAATAGGGTTAGAGGCAGAGAATCCCAGTGGAAAGAGGGGAACCGGTCAGGCAGACAAAGCAAGGGCGGCTCAATCATAGGACCTACTGAAGAGATGAGTCTTCAATAAAGACTTACACTCTTACTGACAGTTGTGGCCGCTTTGCCTGATCTATTGTTGTCTCTAACTTCTTGCCCTTTGTGCTGTTGTCTGTGTCCAATAATGTTTGTACCATGTTTTATGCTGCTACCATGTTGTGTTGCTACCATGTTGTGTTGCTGCCATGCTGTGTTGTCATGTGTTGCTGCCTTCCAATGTTGTTTTCTTAGGTCTCTCTTTATGCAGTGTTGTGTTGTCTCTCTTGTCGTGATGTGTGTTTTGTCTTACATTAAAAAAATATATATGTAAAACTGAATCCCTGCCCCAGTCCCCGCAGGAGGCCTTTTGCATTTTGATAGGCCGTCATTGAATTTGTTCTTAACTGACTTACTTAAAGGTTAAATAAAGGTTAAATAAAATAAAAATTCACCCACGAAGCATCGTTACCCATCGCTCCACAAAAGCCGCGGCCCTTGCAGAGCAAGGAACTTCAGGTCTCAGAGCGAGTGACATCACCGATTGAAACGCTCTTAGTGCGCACCACTGCTAACTAGCCAGCCATTTCACATCAGTTACACTCACCACCCTTTTGACCTTCTCCTTTTACGCAGCAACCAGTGATCCGGGTCAACAGCATCAACGTAACAGTTTAACTTTAGTCCGTCCCCTCGCCGGGCTCGAACCAGGGACCCTCTGCAAACATAGACAACTGATACCCACGAAGCATCGTTACCCTTCGCTCCACAAAAGCCACTGCCCTTGCAGAGCAAGGGGAACAACTACTTCAGGTCTCAGAGCGAGTGACGTCACCGATTGAAACGCTATTAGCGCGCATCACCACTAACTAGCTAGCCATTTCACATCGGTTACACTGGTTGCTAGTGAACAAGCACAACTGATGGCAAATCTGGCCAAACTGATCAATGCCAGCAAAACCATTGAAATTGGTATGTAATGATAAAAACTTTTAATGTTACTATATTATTTGTAACATATTTCATTGTGCCAATCTTTTCAACATTCACTAATTCTGAATGAACTGCCCTCATTATAATATCAGAAGAGACTAATATTAATATTTTCCTCTCTCCAGGGATGTACACAGGGTACAACACCCTGAACATGGCGTTGGTTGTACCAGAGAGTGGTCAAGTGGTAGCATGTAAAATAGACGACGAATACGTGAACATTGCTAAACCTTTCTTTAAAGAGGTCAGATCAACATGCCGCTAATCATTCAGCTAGTTTACTTGCTCCAATATTCCTCTAGACAGGAATTAGATCTGTTTGTCCAGTATTCAACCCCAATGCAACATCTAAACCCATTCAACCCGTTGGAATTCAGAAACATTGATTGTCTCCCCAAAAGCTTCAATATAGCATATTCTGTATCTAACATCTGTCAGTCAGACTTCACAAAATGCTAGTAGTGAGGCCGTCTGCTCAGAAGAATGTGTCAACGAAAGGTGCAAAGCCTAGCACTACAATGAACTTAATGCCCCCCTCCAAACCCCAACAGTAGAAATACTACTGTACACAACTCAGGTCAACAGTTGTGACAGAAAATGGTTGGTATCGTCTGCTTCAAACCATCTAAACTCGGAATCAAATCAAAATGTAACTTAAAGCACATTGAAAATCCTCAATGGACAGCCCGGTTCGACCTGTGCCTGCGCTCTGGAGGTGCCTGGTTAAAGTGGGCATTCAGCCTGGAAGAGTGGCGTCAAGGCTACGCACCAGATCTTCAGTGCTCCCCCACAGCTCGGTTCATCCTGTGCCTCCTCCACGGACCAGGCCTCCAGTAGGTCTCCCCAGCCTTGTTCATCCTGTGCCTCCTCCACAGACCAGGCCTCCAGTAGGTCTCCCCAGCCTGGTTCATCCTGTGCCTCCTCCTCAGACCAGGCCTCCAGTAGGACTCCCCAGCCTGGTTCATCATGTGCCTCCTCCACGGACCAGGCCTCCAGTAGGTCTCCCCAGCCTCGTCAGTCCGGGGCCCGCAACGAGGGTTCCCAGTCCCAGTCTGATTATTGCACAAGTGAGTCCATAGGTTAATCAGCAAGCATGGTGGAAATGCATTAGTGTGCCATGCTCATTGGCAGAAGTTAATAGGTGAAGGACATTCCACCCGCTTGCTAATGGTAAAGAGGAAGAGAGACGTGAGGCTATCCTGATGAGGTGTCAATAAATACACTAACATAAAAATACCTGCTATGCTGACTAGTGAGATAGGAAGCAAGCAATGTGAATTATAGAGTTTACAAGGTGAATGAAATGCCGATCCATTCAAACCAGCCTTACCGACTGAACTTTCCTAAATACATTTCGAGTACAGCAGTTGTCCCCAACCGGTCGATCTCTAAGGCATTCCTAGTCGATCACCAAACAATTCTGTAAAAAACCAAACGATAAAGACTTCGGTTCTTTTTTTAAATTTATTTTTTTGCTGTTGGGGGTAGATGCACTTGATTCAGCATCCCTAGCACCGGGAAGGCAAAGGTCGTCCTCACCAGGGTCTTGACCTGACTGCAGTTTGGCGTTGTAATCACTTCAGTGGTTAAATGCTCACCTTAGAAGGCTGCTGGCATGCTGCGAAAGTGGATAAATCATGGATAAATCCAGGTTACATTCGTACCGGGCAGATGGCAAACAGCGTGTACTGTGTCGCGAGGGCAAGTGGTTTGCTCATGTCATCGGTGAGAACAGAGAGCCCCATGGTGGTGGTGTGGTTATGGTATGGGCAGGCATAAGCTACGGATGACAACAAACACAATTGTATTTTATTTATGGGATTTTGAATGCACAGAGATACCTTGACGACATCCTGAGGCACAATATCATGCCATTCATCACCTCATGTTTCAGCATGATAATGCACGGCCCATGTTGCAAGGATCTGTACACAACTTCTGGAAACTAAAAATGTCCAGTTCTTCCATGGCCTGCATACCCACCAGACATGCCAACCATTGAGCATGTTTGGGATGCTCTGGATCGACTTGTACGACAGCGTGTTCCAGTTTGTGCCAATATCCAGCAACTCCGCACAGCCATTGAAGAGGAGTGGGACAACATTCCACAGGTCACAATCAACAGCTTGATCAACTCTATGCAAATGAGATGTATCACAAATTTTCAGGACGTTTAAGCCTTGAGACAGTTGAGAGATGGATTGTGTGTGTGCCATTCAGAGGGTGAATGGGCAAGACAAAATGTTTAAGTGCCTTTCAATGGGGTATGGTAGTAGGTACCAGGAGCACCGGTTTTAGTATGTCAAGAACTGCAATGCTGTTGGGTTTTTCACGCTCAACAGTTTCCCGTGCATATCACGAATGGTCCACCACTCAAAGGAGATTCAGACAACTTGACAGAATCTTGACAGTGACAAAAGCATTGGAATCAACTTGGGCCAGCATCCCTGTGGAATGCTTTTAATACCTTGTAGAGTCCATGCACTGATGAATTGAGTGCAACACAATATTAGGAAGGTGTTCCTAATGTTTTGTACAGTCAGTGTATCTACTGAGTGACTTTCACCTGATCTAAAAGCACTTTCTCAACACTTATGTTTGTATAGGGGGTGGGGTGAGGACAGTTAGGTGTTACATATTACAATACCTCGAAATTATAAAAATGTTGAATATGAAATGTGTTAAAATATGTGAATCACTGTGCATCCTTTTCTAACATACATCTATCAAGTGACATGAGTTAATGTAGTGTTTATTTTAGTGATGATACACTATTTTACAATAAAAAATATGTTTGCAGAGACATTGTTTAGTCACATTTTCTATTTACTAATCTCTCTCTATAGAGATGTTCATGTCTGATTAAGAGAGTAAATATCATGTGATATCATATTCACATTATTCACTGAAATCCATCATTGATTTCTATGAGCAACCTACCGTATACTGTGAGGTGTAAATGAAAGCTGTATCACTGGAACACATCCAGGCCAACCCCTTTCAGCCAGTCTGTCTCCGCCAAGCCAAGCAGACCCATGCATTTTCCTCATGTAGACATTTGTAAAAAGGTTCAAGATGAATGGGCAACTCCACCCATTTTCAACCTAATTTTCACTGGTTTGGTGCTGGAGATGATGAATATGAGGTTGAAAAGTGTTTGAAATGCCCTTGAAAAGTGCTGCTTGACTGAGAAATGGAAGCAGTTATGTCTTGGCTTAGGGTCATTCTTACATGACTATTTTACACTTGCATTACTGTCTCTTATATACAGTAATATACAGTTAAATTACAAGGCAGACACATTCAGCCAAACCAAATTCTGCAACCCCTTTCTATAATATTTAAAAAATCAACCAAACAAAGAAAGATATATAGCCCCTTGGATAAAACAATAGTCTGAACACCTGATAATGTATTGAAGACATATGACTTTTAATTTTGAGGTGTCATTGTAGACTGCCGACATTTTGAAGTGAAATGATCTCCTATCCGTCAATGCTGTCTGAGACAAAACGATGAGGGAGAAAGAGAGACGGAGAGAGAGAGAACACAGGTGAGGACGCAAGCGTTGTCAGACAGTCTAGCCTACGGCTGATGCTATACATTTTCAGCACTATAGACAGTTCCATTCTTTATTTATGTTGCTCCTTTGCACCCCAGTATTTCTACTTTGCACATTCATCTACTGTCAAATCTACCATTCCAGTGTTTTAATTGCTATATTATATTTACTTCGCCACCATGGCCTATATATTGCCTTTACCTCCCTTATCTCACCTCATTTGCTCACATTGTATATAGACTTATTTTTCTACTGTATTATTGACTGTATGTTTGTTTTACTCCATGTGTAACACTGTGTTGTTACATGTGTCGAACTGCTTTGCTTTATCTTGGCCAGGTCGCAGTTGTAAATGAGAACTTGTTCTCAACTTGCCTACCTGGTTAAATAAAGGTGAAATAAAAATAAAATAAAATAAAAATAGTATCAAGAATATGCATATCCTTGCTTCAGGTCCTGAGCTACAGGCAGTTAGATTTGGGTATTTTAGCCGGAAATTGAAAAAAAGGATCCTGATTCTTAATTGGGCTGCCTGCCCAATCTGATTGAACAGTGTTGCTCATACTCAACCCCAATGTTATGCCACCGGGGGGCAAAGCATGTCACATCTTGTCACGTTTACTCCAGCTCCCCCTCTCTGGCACTCATTACTTATTATTATGCACACCTGCCACCATCATTATGCACACCTGCGCCTCATGAGACTCACCTGGACTCCATCACTTCTGATTACCTCCCCTATATCTGTCATTCCCTTTGGTTGTGTCCCCAGGCAGTATTAGTTATCTTTCTCATGTCCAGATGCTAAACTCTTGTTTTGTGTTGTTCTAGTTATTATTAAATTCACCCCCTGTACTTGCTTCCTAACTCCCAGTGTCTGTGTTACACATGTAGTATTTGTATGTATTATTTGACCCTCTTTACTGCATACAGTGAGCCTCAAACAGTGGTTCCCTATGGCTGACACCTTGGAAACTCCACTCTTACATCATGGGGTGGTGTTTGGAAAACACATTGTGAGGAAAGTGTTCTTGTGAAACATCTACATACAGAGTGGTCGATATCTTGTCCCTCACCCTAAAAGATAGTTCAAAACAAACACACATGGAGGCCAGTGGACTTTCCCATCCACTCTGGTTAAATAGTAGACCCACATTCCTTCAATAATGTCTCTTTGGTGTTCACTCTATATAGCTGAATAGACACTTCCAAAATGGCTCCAGATATCAAGATGTATTTCTGCTTTCAGCTTGTTCTTGCACTAACAGGTAAATATCTCGCTGTGCAATTTTTCCATTAGAGAGGAGACAAATGTTTTTATTTAAGCTTTATTTAACTAGGCAAGTCAGTTGAGAACAAATTCTTATTTACAATGACAGCCTACCGGGGAACAGTGGGTTAACTGCCTAGTTCAGGGGCAGAATGACAGATTTTTACCTTGTCAGCTCGGGGATTCGATCCAGCAACCTTTCGGCTCTAACTACTAGGCTACAGTACCTGCTGACTAGGGGGAGACCTAGGCTCAGGGGCCTCATTTATAAACATTTACATACAAAATATACCCCAAAATGTGCATGTACCAGTTTTCACACAAAAGTTAGAATTTATAAAAACTGAACTTGACTTGAAAATGTGCTCACCTTCCAGCAAACTTTAGACTGTGTATGCACTTTCTAGTGGTTGAAGTTTTGCATTGCAAGCAGGCAAGTAGATTAGTATGTTGTGCATGTGGGAAATATACTGGACATGCTTGTTCATAAAAATAAACAGGTTAATAATTTGCTGTTAGTGAGTAGAGAGAAAATCTATTTAATTCATCTTTGCATTTTAAAATAATTAGAAATAGGCATACATTTTATAGGCTATTATTTATTTAATTTACATGATCATTGCATAATAAATTCCTCACCGTTTCTGTGATGGTTTCATACTCACCAGGTTGCTAGCACATAGACCTAGAACAAGTACTGTATACTATTTGTCCCATATCTCGTTTAATTGCACCCACTTCATAGTAGTAAATAGACAAGCTATTTTACTCTAAACCATCCGATCCAGAGCTCGGATCCAGAGCACAGTTTATTAACTGTGGCACAGATGGTTGTAGGTTACTTCTGTAGTTTTCGTCTGAATACTGTAATTTCACATTTCTCTAGTAGACAATATTGCGTTTATACACATAATACATATTTTCAGAACCATTGCAGAATAAATTCTTAAACCTTTTCGGCCATGATGGGTTCATATTCCCGAAGTAGCCACAGACTACAAACAATTACCATGCGCATCTCTCATTTAACTGGGCCAATTAGATACGCTATTAATTCAAGTATTTTGCTCTATGCACAGAAAGGAAGCTGGTTTATAACATACAGTAGAATGTATTTAACAGGTGAATAGACATATGACATTTTGCATTGAAGTGTGTAAGTTATGGCCATCACTGTGAGTTGACAATGTTCTAGAATTCACGCAGTGCAGCAGCGTAGTTTGCTGTTAAGAAACACTTAGCTAGCAATCGCTGCAAACGTAGATAGATGGCTAGCCAACAAGAAAGAGTGGTAAAACAGAATCTCCACACAACGTGGTTTACAAGCTGCAAAGGCAAGTCTGCATGCTGGACATCAGGTGCAGCCAGAGCAGCTTGTCCCCACATGGAACTCTGAGTTGGTAGATCATTTGAATATCCAAGTTCATGCACATCTCATTGGCTGAGCTGGCAAATTCAGCTGTTTTTAACCAGTAAGCCCACACCATTCTGTTTTTTCCTTACATGCCAAACAAGGGCACAGACTCAGAGAATATCCATCTTTGTAACATCTTTAAGCACTTCAATTTCTTTTCCTGATGTTGACAGTAAAGAATTCTTTACAAAGGTTAACTTGCTAAATCCTGAACCCGCTGTAATCAATATTAGCCATGGTTGTGAACATGGCTTTGGGGCTGACAATCAAAATGATGTTTAGATGGGTTACCATGCCAAACTAAATTTGTAACTGATGTTTTTTTGGTCAGGCACAGGAATAGGATCTGCCCTGCCAGGTAAGAGCCACAGTGGAGGGAAGAACAACCCAGTGCTGCAGTATGTCGTGAACAACTCACTGAGAGAACATCCTGTCATGACCAAACTCAGACTGGTAAGGCTGGGCTGGGTTAGAGCCAGGGTTAGGGTTGAGGTTGAGGCTAGTGTTAGGGTTGAACCGGGATGAGGACATGAAACTAGGGCTAGGGTTGGAATTGTAAGACTGGGGAGAACCAGGGTGTTAATGAGATGAAAAGCAGGAATGTACTGTACATACAAACCAGATAGATACAGAGAGATTCTGGTTTTCTACAGTATCATGACAGTTAAATAGGCTACTATAACCACTAGAGGTCAGCACAGTACTATACAAACACTGTGCTGAAGCTGCAATACAGCGTAATTACATTGTTTGATTAGATTATGTCATAAAAAAGTAATGTTTTTTTGTATATGTTTGAAATCAAATGTTGTGTTAAACACTCTATAACAAAGCTTTCTTAGTGTCCAACAAGCTTTCTCAACCCTTAACCTTGTTCTGAACACCTCCTTAACAAAGGTCATGTTTGGCAAGACTGTACACTGTCCTTCTCTCAGCACAAATCAAAGCTGCAGGCTAAAGTTAAATCTAGACTTTGTTTCCTCTATCGTGATCGCCCCTCTTTCACCCAAGCTGCCAAACTAACCCTAATTCAGATGGCCATCCTACCCAGGCTAGATTATGGAGATGTGATTTATAGATCGGCAGGTAAGGGTGCTCTCGCTAGATGTTCTTCACCATTCGGCCATCAGATGTGCCACCAATGCTCCTTATAGGACACATCACTGCACTCTATACTCCTCTGTAAACTGGTCATCTCTGTATACCCGTCGCAAGACCCACTGGTTGATGCTTATTTATAAAACCTTCTACTGCAGCCCTCATCCACCACATACAACACCCATTCTGCCAGTCACATTCCGTTAAAGGTCCCCAAAGCACACAATGCCTGGGTCACTCGTCTTTCAGTTCGCTGCAGCTAGCGACTGGAACGAGCTGCAACAAACACTCAACTAGACAGTTCTATCTCAATCTCTTCATTCAAAGACTCAATCATGGACACTCTTACTGACAGTTGTGGCTGCTTTGTGTGATGTATTGTTGTCTCTACCTTCTTGCCCTTTGTGCTGTTGTCTGTGCCAAATAATGTTTGTACCATGTTGTGTGTTGCTACTATGTTGTTGTCATGTTGTTTTGCTACTATGCTGTGTTGTCATGTGTTGCTGCCTTCCTATGTTGTTGTCTTAGGTCTCTCTTTATGCAGTGTTGTGTTGTCTCTCTTGTTGTGATGTGTGTTTTGTCCTATATTTAAAAAAAATAAAAACAAAACAAAACATTAATCCCATCCCCCGTCCCCGCAGGAGGCCTTTTGCCTTTTGATAGGCCATCATTGAATTTGTTCTTAACTGATTTACCTAGTTAAATAAAGGTTAAATAAAATAAATACAATTAAAATCCTCCTTCCTTCATGTTGCAGAAAACCCTTGAGGACCCATGGAGCATCATGCTGGTTGCTAGTGAACAAGCACAACTGATGGCAAATCTGGCCAAACTGATCAATGCCAGCAAAACCATTGAAATTGGTATGTAATGATAAAACAAGCTTAATCCTGAAAACATTTAATGTTACTATATTATATGTAACATATTTCATTGTGCCAATCTTTTCAACATTCACTAATTCTGAATGAACTGCCCTCATTATAATATCAGAAGAGACTAATATTAATATTTTCCTCTCTCCAGGGATGTACACAGGGTACAACACCCTGAACATGGCGTTGGTTGTACCAGAGAGTGGTCAAGTGGTAGCATGTGAAATAGACGACGAATACGTGAACATTGCTAAACCTTTCTTTAAAGAGGTCAGATCAACATGCCGCTAATCATTCAGCTAGTTTACTTGCTCCAATATTCCTCTAGACAGGAATTAGATCTGTTTGTCCAGTATTCAACCCCAATGCAACATCTAAACCCATTCAAGCCGTTGGAATTCAGAAACATTGATTGTCTCCCCAAAAGCTTCAATATAGCATATTCTGTATCTAACATCTGTCAGTCAGACTTCACAAAATGCTGTGGGTGGAGTAGTGAGGCTGTCTGCTCAGAAGAATGTGTCAACGAAAGGTGCAAAGCCTAGCACTACAATGAACTTAATGCCCCCCTCCAAACCCCAACAGTAGAAATACTACTGGACACAACACAGGTCAACAGTTGTGACAGAAAATGGTTGGTATCGTCTGCTTCAAACCATCTAAACTCGGAATCAAATCAAAATGTAACTTAAAGCACATTGAAAATCCTCAATGGACAGCCCAGTTCGACCTGTGCCTGCGCTCTGGAGGTGCCTGGCTAGAGTGGGCATTCAGCCTGGAAGAGTGGCGTCAAGGCTACGCACCAGATCTTCAGTGCTCCCCCAAAGCTCGGTTCATCCTGTGCCTCCTCCACGGACCAGGCCTCCAGTAGGTCTCCCCAGCCTCGTCAGTCCGGAGCCCGTAACGAGGGTTCCCAGTCCCAGTCTGATTATTGCACAAGTGAGTCCATAGGTTAATCAGCAAGCATGGTGGAAATGCATTAGTGTGCCATGCTCATTGGCAGAAGTTAATAGGTGAAGGACATTCCACCCGCTTGCTAATGGTAAAGAGGAAGAGAGACGTGAGGCTATCCTGATGAGGTGTCAATAAATACACTAACATACAAATACCTGCTATGCTGACTAGTGAGATAGGAAGCAAGCAATGTGAATTATAGAGTTGGTCCATTCAAACCAGCCTTACCGACTGAACTTTCCTAAATACATTTAAAGTACAGCAGTTGTCCCCAACCGGTCGATCTCTAATGCATTCCTAGTCGATCACCAAACAATTCTGTAAAAAACCAAACGATAAAGACTTTGGTTCTTTTTTTAAATGTATTTTTTTGCTGTTGGGGGTAGGTGCACTTGATTCAGCATCCCTAGCACCGGGAAGGCAAAGTGTTCACATTTTTTTACCATTTCATGTGTCTGAATGTAGAACTCCACCTACCCGGCAGGCCCAGAGAGCAACCGGTGGCCAATCATATAGCTCAGGTAACTGTGTCTGCACAGTTTCCTGGAGCCACAGACTGTAATCAGTAGAGTTGTGTTGGTAAAATCACTGGTTATAGAGCAAACAACACAATTATCACAACAGAAAATAAAGCCATATTACAACCGATGTGTTGTGATAATTGCGTTGTTTGCACTATAACCTGTTAGTTCATAAGCCTTGAGACCTGCCAGCCTTACACCTGGCAACTTGGTCAGCGGGCACTGCGCCCGGCCCGCCACAGGAGTCGCTAGTGCGCGATGAGACAAGGATATCCCTGCCGGGGCAAACCCTCCCTAACCCGGACGACACTTGGTCAGTTCGATCCAGCACCACTTCAACTGAAACAATTCAACATCATCAAATCACATTGCTTAGTCTAATACAGTGACAACTAAAAGATACCAAAAATGATTTAGTCCAATCAATATAAGCTAAATATATATATATGTGTGTGTGTGTGTGTGTGTGTGTGTGTGTGTGTGTGTGTGTGTGTGTGTGTGTGTGTGTGTGTGTGTGTGTGTGTGTGTGTGTGTGTGTATGCAAGTTGAAAACAAATGTTGACTCAATCTACCTGTAGAGAAACGTCAATGACATCCTCTCTTTCATGTTGACAAACGGACTATGACTCTGTCGTACAGTGCACACTTGTATTTTTTGTAATAACCTTCTAACCCAAAGTCCAGGGCGCTATAGACTGTGCCGCAAAAGCATGCTCCAGCGGCATTGTCGATATCCCCGCTGAAAAACCCAGGGACGTCACACTAGTTAACATTAGCCTTCTACATCTAGCTACAACAATGCACAACAATGTATGAATTTATGGGTAGATCAGAATCAGCGTTATAATCATTGACCAGTATTAGAATTAAGTAAAAACACAAGTCCAAACCCCTATCTCCATCCATGGCTAATTTAGGAAAGGGTCAATTTTAGCTAGTTAGCTACAACAACAAGTTGTTTTGTCAATGATGTATTGCTCTCGATGTGATGTGATAGGAGGGAAGCCAAATCCAAACTGGCTTCCCTTGACACTTTTTCTTGGTGCTCCAGGACCATTCACAGTTGAGTTCACACACCACAATGCCACAGATGTCTAAAGTTTTTTGGGTAGCGTGCAATTGGCATGCTGACTGCAGCAACGTCCACCAGAGCTGTTGCCAGATAATTGAATGTTCATTTATTTAACATAAGCCGCCTCCAACATCGTTTTAGAGAATTTGGCAGTACCTCCAACAGGCCTAACAACCGCAGACCACGTGTAACCACGCCAGCCCAGGACCTCCACATCCGTTTTTTTCACCTGCAGGATCGTCTGAGACCAGCCACCCGGACAGCTGATGAAACTATGGGTTTGCACAACCGAAGACTTTCTGCATAAACTGTCAGAAACAGTCTCAGGGAAGCTCATCTGCGTGCTCGTCGTCCTCACCAGGGTCTTGACCTGACTGCAGTTTGGCGTCGTAATCACTTCAGTGGTTAAATGCTCACCTTAGAAGGCCGCTGGCATGCTGCAGAAGTGGATAAATCATGGATAAATGCAGGTTACATTCATACCGGGCAGATGGCAAACAGCGTGTACTGTGTCGCGAGGGCAAGTGGTTTGCTCATGTCATCGGTGTGAACAGAGAGCCCCATGGTGGTGGTGTGGTTATGGTATGGGCAGGCATAAGCTACGGATGACAACAAACACAATTGCATTTTATTTATGGGATTTTGAATGCACAGAGATACCTTGACGACATCCTGAGGCACAATATCATGCCATTCATCACCTCATGTTTCAGCATGATAATGCACGGCCCATGTTGCAAGGATCTGTACACAACTTCTGGAAACTAAAAATGTCCCAGTTCTTCCATGGCCTGCATACCCACCAGACATGCCAACCATTGAGCATGTTTGGGATGCTCTGGATCGACTTGTACGACAGCGTGTTCCAGTTTGTGCCAATATCCAGCAACTCCGCACAGCCATTGAAGAGGAGTGGGACAACATTCCACAGGTCATAATCAACAGCCTGATCAACTCTATGCAAAGGAGATGTATCACAGATTTTCAGGACGTTTAAGCTTTGAGACACTTGAGACATGGATTTTGTGTGTGCCATTCAGAGGGTGAATGGGCAAGACAAAATATTTAAGTGCCGTTCAATGGGGTATGGTAGTAGGTACCAGGAGCACCGGTTTTAGTATGTCAAGAACTGCAATGCTGTTGGGTTTTTCACGCTCAACAGTTTCCCGTGCATATCACGAATGGTCCACCACTCAAAGGAGATTCAGACAACTTGACAGAATCTTGACAGTGACAAAAGCATTGGAATCAACTTGGGCCAGCATCCCTGTGGAATGCTTTTAATACCTTGTAGAGTCCATGCACTGATGAATTGAGTGCAACACAATATTAGGAAGGTGTTCCTAATGTTTTGTACAGTCAGTGTATCTACTGAGTGACTTTCACCTGATCTAAAAGCACTTTCTCAACACTTATGTTTGTATAGGGGGTGGGGTGAGGACAGTTAGGTGTTACATATTACAATACCTCGAAATTATAAAAATGTTGAATATGAAATGTGTTAAAATATGTGAATCACTGTGTATCCTTTTCTAACATACATCTATCAAGTGACATGAGTTAATGTAGTGTTTATTTTAGTGATGATACACTATTTTACAATAAAAAATATGTTTGCAGAGACATTGTTTAGTCACATGTTCTATTTACTAATCTCTCTCTATAGAGATTTTCATGTCTGATTAAGAGTGTAAATATCATGCGATATCATATTCACATTATTCACTGAAATCCATCATTGATTTCTAGGAGCAACCTACCGTATACTGTGAGGTGTAAATGAAAGCTGTATCACTGGAACACATCCAGGCCAACCCCTTTCAGCCAGTCTGTCTCCGCCAAGCCAAGCAGACCCATGCATTTTCCTCATGTAGACATTTGTAAAAAGGTTCAAGATTAAAGGGCAACTCCACCCATTTCCAACCTAATTTTCACTGGTTTGGTGCTGGAGATGATGAATATGAGGTTGAAAAGTGTTTGAAATGCCCTTGAAAAGTGCTGCTTGACTGAGAAATGGAAGCAGTTATGTCTTGGCTTAGGGTCATTCTTACATGACTATTTTACACTTGCATTACTGTCTCTTATATACAGTAATATACAGTTATATTACAAGGCAGACACATTCAGCCAATCCAGATTCTGCAACCCCTTTCTATAATATTTAAAAAATCAACCAAACAAAGAAAGATATATAGCCCCTTGGATAAAACAATAGTCTGAACACCTGACAATTTATTGAAGACATATGACTTTTAATTTTGAGGTGTCATTGTAGACTGCCGACGTTTTGAAGTGAAATGATCTCCTATCCGTCAATGCTGTCTGAGACAAAACGATGAGGGAGAAAGAGAGACGGAGAGAGAGAGAACACAGGTGAGGGCGCAAGCGTTGGCAGACAGTCAAGCCTACAGCTGATGCTATACATTTTCAGCACTATAGACAGTTCCATTCTGCAGTGCGAGCAGACAGAGGGGGTATAAAAAGGTAGGAGCCGCGCTGCTTAGCCTGCAAACTGACACTGTATAGTTTACTGAGGCAATATGAGCCACAGAATGGACTATCATTCGGGTTCTCCGCATAGGGGAGCTCAAGCTGAGTATTGCTGCTATCAACCCAAACTGACCGGATCCCCCTCTGCATCCAGGACCGTTGGCTTTGAGTCGACTACCACATACACGAACAGAGGATATGCGACGACGCTGAAGAGCGAATTCGGATCCGTTCCGAGATCATCGGAGAGCCTTTTCGATTTATCAAACCCATTTACCGAGGTTTTGACAAAAATGAATGAGAAAGAACTGCTCCATGGGCTGAACGACCGTTTCGCCGGATTCATAGAGAAGGTGCGTCATTTGGAGCATGAAAATGAATTGTTTGAGAGGGAAATCGAGGAAATCAAACTAAAGGCACAGTCCCCTGCGTCTCTGGCCCAGGAGCACGAGCCGGAGCTTATGGACCTGAGGAACCTAGTTCATGACATCTCCCTTCAGAAGCGTCAGATCGAGATAGAGCATCAGAACCTGGAGGAAGATTTCCTCATCTTGAGAGACAAGTATGAGCAGGAGGCACGTGACCGCTCGAACGCAGAGAACGGTATCCTTGTGCTGAAAAAGGACGCCAACGATGCATACCTTGCCAAACTTCAGTTGGACAACAAAGCGCAGTCTTTGGTGGACGAGATCCACTTCCTGAAGAACAACCATGAGGACGAGATATCAGAAATGGTGGCCCAGATCCAAGAGGCTCAAGTAACGGTCAAGGCATACAACTTTGGCAAACCTGACATCACAGAGGCTCTCCGGGACATCCGTGTGCAGTTAGAAGGTCACGCCACTTCCGACATTCAGCAGGCCGAGGAGGGCTTCCGTGTCCAGTTCGCAAAGTTAACCAAAGCGGCAGAAAGTAACAGGGAGGCGTTGAAGGCAACCCAACAGGAGATCCAGGAGAATAGAAGGCACCTGCAGGGGAAGACAATTGAACTGGACTGTGGTAAAGGAATGAGAGAGGCCCTGGAAAAACAACTACAAGAGCTGGAGGAGCGTCACTATGCAGAATTGATTCATTACCAGGTAGACTGTGGTTTATTTTGTACCTCTAACAAATGTAAGTAAACATACACATTTTGATGATTCATATTTGTATTCAGGGCTATGTACTAGGTGTAGGCCACAAATATAGGCCCCATGTGAACTGTATCATTATTGGAATATAATTTTCTCATATTGGACCATATGGGTAGAACAATATTTCCCCCCCTAAATATATCCTGGTTTTCATACCAGACAAAGTGGCTGGTTGACCCTATTATTGACTCTTATTGTGTACTTTTCTGTCCAGGACACTATCAGGCAGCTGGAGAATGAGCTGACCAATGCTAAACTAGACATGTCTGGCTACCTGAGAGAGAACCAGGACCTGCTGAATGTCAAAATGGCTTTGGATGTGGAGATTCTCTCTTACAGGTAAGAGACATCAACTCTACCGTATATTTTTAGTGTGTTCCTGGATCTTTTTCTGAGGATAACCGGGGTGTGGACATTTTATTCTAGCCCAGCGCTAACACATCTGATTCAACTCAGTGCTGTGTTACAGCAAAACTGTGCAATAGTGTCATAGCGATGGTGAGAGATTACTACAAAACACAGTCAATAGTGAATAATAAATAAAGACTAATCAAATTAAACAGTAGACATTTAATTGAAATAGTTTGATTTCATATTTAACATCAAATGAACATAGACCATTTCACAACACAGAATGACACTTTAATCATGATATGGATATTCAGACATATCCACACACACTGTTCTCACAAGCTGACATGGATGTGTGCAGAATTGATCAGTCTGGCATTTACGAGGCTAACACATTGGGACATATCCATATTATAGTCATGACGGTAATAACACGTCTCTCTGCCTCCCTATAGGAAACTCCTGGAGGGTGAGGAGTCCCATCTGTACACCATCTCTGACACCCACATCTCCATGCCCTGCATCTACCGCCAGTCCCCCGTCTACACCCTGCCTTGCCTGGCCCGGCAGGGAGGGCCCACACGCAGGTCTGAACCCCAGTACAAGTTTGTTGAGGAGATCATCTCTGAGACCACCAGAGACATGGAGATGTCCGAGATTGAGGAGAAAGGCTCCGAGGAGACGGTCGGGGGAGAGGGAGACAAGTTGAGACAGAAGCAGGGAGAAGAGAGTGACAAAGCTGAGAGGAGAAGTGGGGAACAGGTGGATGAGCATAAAGAGAAAGCTAGAGGTAAAGTGGATGTTGAAGTGGACGCCCCGGAGGAAGAGGGTGAACAGGAGGAAGAGTCTAAGAGACAGCAGATGGTCACATCAGCAGAGGTCGAGGTAAATGGAGATGGAGTTAGCCCTAGTGAGGGAGAAAATGGAGAGGAGGGAGATGATGAAAGAGAGGAGGAAAAGGGGGGTGAGCCAGATGCAATCAAAAAGACAGAGGACATTGACAGAGGTGAAAATACACAAAGTGAAGTCAAATCAGCTGAGGCCACCAGTGAGGGAGAGAAGGAAAAACTGGACACAACAGAGAAGCTAGACAGCGAGATAAACGAGACATTAGAAAAAGATGACACCCCAAAACAAGGCAAATCCCAACTAGAGGTTCCCATGAATGGTGACATCTCAACAGAACCCAAAACGTCAGAGTCAGAGGATAGCAAAACAGGAAGTTCAATAAAGGGTGAACCACAGGTCCCCACAGAGGACATCTCCAAAGAACCCAAAAAGGTGTCAGAGGAGAGAAAAATAGAAAGCCCTTTACAAGAGAAAAAAGAGGTAGATCTGAAAGAGGAGAGTGCCCCAACAGAGCAACAACAAGATAGCCCAAAAGAAAGTCCCATCAAAGAGGGGAAAAAGGTAGATCTGACAGACCAGAGTGCCCCAACACTGGAGCAGAAACCTGATCAGAAGGAGCACAGAGAGTCAGACCAACCTCAAGAGGCAGAGAGTGCTGTGACAACACAAGAAGAGGATCTCCCTGAGCCCACAGAGAAGGACATGGAATCCCCTGATAACACTGCAGAGCTCAACACCAGTTCAACCAAGGAGACAGTGGAGCAGGTGAAGTCACCTGATGATTCTGGTGTAAAAACGACACAAGATGAGAGAACAGTAGGAGGTAAAATGCCAGACAGAATTCTCAGCACAACAAGTGAGTGTAAGGAAGACCTTGTGCAAAAGATTCCTAAAAAGGAGGTGGGTCCGACAGAGCAAAAAGTGAGCAGCAAGGATGATAGTGTAAAAATTGTTGGCAGTGAAAAGGTCACAAAAGATGTCTCAATGGGTGAGGAAAAAAGGAAAGAATCTGAGACATCCCCCAAACCCGACCCAACTGTCACCCCTAAAGAAGAAACTTCCATTAAACCAGAACCAGCAGTCACTGCAAAAGAAGAAACGTCCCCAAAACCAGAACTAGCAGTCACCACTAAAGAAGAAACTTCCCCAAAACCAGAAATAGCAGTCACCACTAAAGAAGAAACGTCCCCAAAACCAGAACTAGCAGTCACGGCTAAATTAGAAACTTCCCCAAAACCAGAACTAGCATTCACCACTAAAGAAGAAACGTCCCAAAAACCAGAACCAGGAGTCATCCCAAAGGTAGATACTTCCCCAAAACCAATCTCAACCATCACCCCTAAAGAAGAAACGTCCCCAAAACCAGAATCAGCAGTCACCCCTAAAGATGACACATCCCCTAAACTGGACCCCACTGTCACTCCTAAAGAAGAAACAACACCGCATCCAGAGCCAACTGTCACCCCTAAAGAGGAGACATCTCCTAAACCATACCCCACTGTCACCCCTAAAGAGGAAACACCCCCAAAACCATTCCTGACAGTCGCCACTAAAGAGGAGACATTCCCTAAACCAGAACTATCAGCCACCGCTAAATTAGAAACTTCCCCAAAACCAGATCTAGCAGTCACCCCTAAAGAACAAACTTCCCCAGAGCCAGAACCAGCAGTCACCCCTAAAGAAGAAACGTCCCAAAAACCAGAACCAGGAGTCATCCCAAAAGTAGAAACTTCACCCAAACCAGAACTAGCAGTTACCCCTAAAGTAGAAACGTCCCCAAAACAAAGCTCAACCATCACCCCTAAAAAAGAAACGTCCCCAAAACCAGAACCAGCAGTCGCCCCTAAAGATGACACATTCCCTAAACCGGACCCCACTGTCACTCCTAAAGAAGAAACAACCCCGCATCCAGAGCCAACTGTCACCCCTAAAGAGGAGACATCCCCAAAACCATTCCCGACAGTCGCACCTAAAGAGGAGACATTCCCTAAACCAGAACTATCAGTCACCGCTAAATTAGAAACTTCCCCAAAACCAGATCTAGCAGTCACCACTAAAGAACAAACTTCCCCAAAAGCAGACTCAACCATCACCTTTAAAGAAGAAATTTCCCCAAATCCAGAACCAACAATCACCCCTAAAGAAGAAAATTCCCCAAAACCAGAACTAGCAGTCACCCCTAAAAATATAACATTCCTTAACCCTGAGCCCAGTGTCACTCCTAAAGAAGAAACAACCTCTCAACCAGGGCCAACTGTCACTCCTAAAGAGGAGACACCCCCTAAACCGTACCCCACTATCAACCCTAAAGAAGAAACTTCCATTAAACCAGAACCAGCAGTCACCCCTAAAGAAGAAGCTTCCCCAAAATCAGATTTAACCATCACCCCTAAAGAAGAAACTTCCCCAAAACCAGATCTAGCAGTCACCCCTAAAGTAGAAACTTCACCAAAACCCGAACTAGCAGTCACGGCTAAAGTAGAAACTTCCCCAAAACCAGTACTAGCAGTCACACCTAAAGATGAAATTTCCCCAAAACCAGAACCAGCAGTCACCCCTAAAAATGAAACATTCACTAACCCAGACCCCACTGTCACTCCTAAAGAAGAAACTTCCCCAAAACCAGAACCAGCAGTCACCCCTAAAGTAGAAACTTCCCCAAAACCAGAACCAGCAGTCACCGCTAAAGTAGAAACTTCTCCAAAGCCAGCAGTCACCACTAATGTAGAAATTTCCCTAAAACCAGAGCACACTGTCACTCCTAAAGAAGAAACAACCCCGCAACCAGAGCCAACTGTCACTCCTAAAGAGGAGACATCCCCTAAACCGTACCCCACTGTCACCGCTAAAGAAGAAACATCCCCGCAACAGGAACCAACAGTCACCCCTAAAGAGGAGACATCCCCTAAACCATATCCCACTGTCACCACTAAAGAAGAAACATCCCCTAAACCGTTCCCCACTATTGCCCCTAAAGAGGAGACATCCCCTAAACCGTATCCCACTGTCACCACTAAAGAAGAAACATCCCCTAAACCGTTCCCCACTGTTGCCCCTAAAGAGGAGACATCTCCTAAACCAGAACGAGCAGTCACCACTAAAGTAGAAACTTCCCCAAAACCAGAACTAGCAGTCACAACCAGAGAAGAAACTTCCCCAAAGCCAGAACCAGCAGTCACCGCTAAAGAAGAAACTTCCACAAAATCATCTCTAGCAGTCACCGCTAAAGTAGAAACTTCCCCAAAACCAGAACTAGCAGTCACACATATAGAAGAAAGTTCCCCAAAACTAGAACCAGCAGTCACCCCTAAAGAAGAAACTTCCCCAAAACCAGAACCAGCAGTCACCCCTAAAGTAGAAACTTTCCCAAAACCAGACCCAACCATCACCCCTAAAGAGGAAATATCCCCTAAACCAGACTCAACTCTCACCCCAGAATTAACGACCACCCCTAAACCATACTCAACCCTCACCCCAGAATCAACAACCACCCCTAAACCAGACTCAACCCTCACCCCAGAAACAACGACCACCCCTACAGAAGAGAGTGAAATGATGGGCAGTGGTGACAAAGCTAAGACAATCACACCACCAGAGAAACAGATGCCTGCAGTTGCAGAGAGCAAGGACTCACACAGGGGGGCACCAGAAAGCAACACAATTCAAGAGAAACCAGAGGAAAGTATGGACAAAGAGCCTGAGAAGGTTACAGATCCCAAAGATGGACCCACAAATACAGTTAGCGTGAAGACCAAGGCCTCTGAGTTAAAACCTGAACATGTTGAGATATCTATTACAAAGATATCACCAGTGAAAGAACAGGATGTATCAGCCGTGGGTTTGAAAGATCAGACAGTTGATGAGAAGATAACAGAACAGGTGCAATTTTAAATAGACTAGAACAGCTTTACAGGAGGTGCATGGTTAGTGCAAGCCTATAAAGCAATATGAGAACTGCTCCGCCTTAAAATACTAACTGACACTTAACATGTAAAGTATCATGGTTATCAATTATCACCAGGGACGCAACTTTCACTGGGGATGGGGACGGGACATGTCGCCCCACCCCCCCCCCCCCGCCCCTGATTATGAGGCACAATTAATGAACTCCTGCAAGAGAGATGTACTGTAATATTGAATGTAACAAATCAAAAGCTGTATTTTGCTGTATCTATTTACTTCTCATTAATGGATGATAGTGTGCATAGGGATGATAATGAGAATGGTTGATAATGTGATTTGATCATGCCTGAATGTGCTGAGCAATAAATGCTATTTGAAGAGCACTTCTGTTTCCAGCTATTCTTACATACTGTGCTGTATTTCACCTGATAAGATGGCATCACATATATAATTTCTCATAATTTCTCCCATATGTAGAAGCAGGTGAATTCCAACAGCACTAGGCTGAATTCAAAATAAATCTCCCCTTTGCCCGCATCCTATTTCCCCAAAGCATGGTAGAAACTCACGGTTGAACACTTTATATTGAACAAAAATATAACTACAACATAATAAGTTACAGTTCATATAAGGAAATCAATCAAATAACTTCTATGCTCGCTTAGAGGCAAATAACACTGAAACATGCATGAGAGCATCAGTTGTTCCGGACCTTGACCTTAAAACAGGTCAATATTCACAAGGCCGCAGGGCCAGATGGATTACCAGGACGTGTACTCCGAGCATGCGCTGACCAACTGGCAAGTGTCTTCACTGACATTTTCAACCTCTCCCTGTCTGAGTCTGTAATACCAACATGTTTCAAGCAGACCACCATTGCTCCTGTTTCCAAGAACACTAAGGTAACCTGCCTAAATGACTACCGACCCGTAGCACTCACGTCTGTAGCCATGAAATGCTTTGAAAGTCTGGTCATGGCTCACATTAACATCATTATCCCAGAAACCCTGGACCCATTCCAATTTGCATACCTCCCTCTGCAACATGATCCTGGACTTCCTGAAGGGTAAGGGTAACTTCAAGTTCCTTGGCTTCCACATCACCAACAAACTAACATGGCCCAAGGACACCAAGAAAGTCATGAAGAGGGTATGACAAAACCTATTCCCCCTCAGGAGACTGAAAAGATTTGGCATGGATCCTCAGATCCTCAAAAGGTTTTACAGCTGCAACATCGAGACCATCCTGACGGGTTGCATCACTGCCTGGTATGGCAACTGCTCGGCCTCCGACCGCATGGCACTACAGAGGGTAGTGCATACGGCCCAGTACATCACTGGGGCCAAGCTTTTTGCCAACCAGGACCTCTATACCAGGCGGTGTCAGAGAAACGGCCAAAATATTGTCAGACTCCATCCACCCTAGTCATAGACTGTTCTCTCTGCTAGCGCACGGCAAGTGGTACCGGAGCAACAAGTCTAGGTCCAAGAGGCTTCTAAACAGCTTCTACCCCCAAGCTTGAACATCTAATCAAATGGCTAGTCAGACTATTTGCATTGACACCCCCCCCTCCCTATGCTGCTGCTACTTTCTACTATTATCTAAGTTTAGTCACTTTAAAACTCTACCTACATGTACATATTACCTCAATTACCTCGACACCGGTGCCCCCGCAAATTGACTCTGTACCGGAACCCGCTGTATATAGCCCCGCTATTGTTTTTTACTGCTGCTCTTTAATTATTTGTTACTCTTACTTTTTTTTAGGTATTTTCTTAAAACTGCATTGTTGGTTAAGGGCTCGTAAGTAAGTATTTCACTGTAAGGTCTACACATAGTCTGCGGTTGTGAGGCCAGTTGGACGTACTGCCAAATTCCAATAACTTTGGAGACGGATTATGGTAGAGAAATTCATATAAAATTATCTGGCAACAGCTCTGGTGGACATTCCTGTAGTCAACATGCCAATTGCACGCTCCTTCAAAACTTGAGACATCTGTGGCATTGTGCTGTGTCACAAAACTGCACATTTTATAGTGCCCTTTTATTGGCCCATTTCTTGGCTCATTTAATTTAGGTGAACTTGTTGGCAACAAACTTTTGTTTGCATCCCTGCATCCATAATTGGGGAATTGACAGAGGAAGACAGAGGAAACTCTGGTTTAACTTCTAGGGGAAGGGAGAGGACTTTTCAAAACTGTTTTGAAAAGTCCCCCCCTACCCCTAGAAGTTAAACTAGAGTTGTTGTTTCACAACACAGCAAGGACAGCAAGCTTCCTCTGTCTTACTATGTCAATTCCCCAATTATGGATGCAGGGATGCAAACAAAAGTTCCTTGCCAACAAGTTCACATAAATTAAATGAGCAGCAGGGTAGCCTAGTGGTTAGAGCGTTGGACTAGTAACCGGAAGGTAACCGGAAGGTTGCAAGTTCAAACCCCCCGAGCTGACAAATCTGCCGTTCTGCCCCTGAACAGGCAGTTAACTGTTAACTGTTCCTAGGCTGTCATTGAAAATAAGAATTTGTTCTTAACTGACTTGCCTAGTAAAATTAAAATAGAACACAGCAAGTTGTGAGATAGTTAAAGGGAAACAGTGTGACTGAATTGCAAACTAAAACCATACTCTATTGTCTTAACCCAGCCAAAGATGGGTTGAGATAGTTTAAGGGAAATGCTGCAATGTTAGCTGTATTGTAATGGTGCCAATCTTTCTCATTCCAGAGATTCTGGGTTCGCGCCGAGGCTCTGTCGTAATCGGACGCGACCGGGAGGTCCGTGGGGCGACGCACAATTGGCCTAGCGTCGTCCGGGTTAAGGAGGGTTTGGCCGGTAGGGAAATCCTTGTCTCATCGCGCACCAGCAACTCCTGTGGCGGGCCGGGCGCAGTGTGCGCTAACCAAGGTTGCCAGATGCACAGTGTTTCCTCCGACACATTGGTGCGGCTGGCTTCCGGGTTGGACGGCGCTGTGTTAAGAAGCAGTGCGGCTTGGTTGGGTTGTGTATTGGAGGACGCATGACTTTCAACCTTCGTCTCTCCCGAGCCCGTACAGGAGTTGTAGCGATGAGAAAAGATAGTAGCCACTAAACAATTGGATACTACGAAATTGGGGAGAAAAAGGGGTTAAAAAAGAATAACAAATAAAATGTATAAATTGACCAATTTGGCACATTTGGGCAAACACCTGGAAGAAATTAAACAGCATATTGCGTAGTGATGTAGTTCTTTACTGGATCAGTAAACTTTGCACACACTGCCCTCATCTTGTGGACAACATCTAAATTACACCTAGAATCATACATCACTGTCTGGCCTTTCTATTGCATTGCAAAGATGATGTAACAAGAAAAATAGAAAACACATGTTTTTTTGTTTGTATTATCTTCTACCAGATCTAATGTGTTATATTCTCCTACATTCAAAGTGTTTCCTTTGAAATAATAACAAGAATATGCATATCCTTGCTTCAAGTCCTGAGCTACAAGCAGTTAGATTTGGATATTTTAGGCGGACAAGGGTCAGATCTTGAACTGGACTTTCTGCCTAGTTTGATTGAACAGTGTTGCTCATACTCAACCCCAATGTTATGCGACCAGGGGGCAATGCATGGCACTTCTTGTCACTTCTACTCCTGCTCCCCCTCTCTAGCACTCTTTGTAGCCAGTTTACTTATTATTACGCACACCTGCCACCATCGTTATGCGCACCTGCACCTCATGAGACTCACCTGGACTCCATCACTTCTTTGATTACCTACCTTATGTCTGTAATTCCCTTTGGTTCGTTCCCCAAGCAGTATTAGTTATGTTTCTATTTCTAGATGCTACTCTTGTTTTATATTGTTCCATTTATTATTTATTTTACACCCTGTACTTGCTTGCAGTCTCCCAGTGTCTGCGTTACAGAATACTGCCACAACAAATGGAAGCAAAAGTGATTTTACATTTTTTTGTAATAATTTTTTGCTGGTAATGTCAGGTCCAAGGGCCACTGCCGAAGCTACCGGGGATACCTTAGACAGTCCGTCAGGCTCCCGCGCCTCAGCCGATTCGACTGTTTCCCATGCCTCAGCCGGCTCGACTTGGTCCCGCGCTTCAGCTGGCTCTTCAGGTTCCCGTGCCTCATCAGAGGTGACCGGCCTGCTCCTGGTACTCGGGACCGTTCCTCTGGTCGGCGTCCTGCTTCTTGAGCCCCGCTTCAGGGAGGGGGTACTGTCACGTCTACTCCCCCTTCCCCTCTCCTCATTGTCGGCAGTTTACTTATTATTATGGACACCTGCCACCATCGTAAGGCGCACCCCATCTCATGAGACTCACCTGGACTCCATCACTTCTGATT
Organism: Oncorhynchus mykiss; assembly: GCF_057628025.1. Taxonomy (NCBI): domain Eukaryota; kingdom Metazoa; phylum Chordata; class Actinopteri; order Salmoniformes; family Salmonidae; genus Oncorhynchus; species Oncorhynchus mykiss. The sequence goes on along the minus strand of NC_143022.1, from coordinate 85,440,023 downwards.
ACCTCCCCTTTATCTGTCATTCCCTTTGGTTGTGTCCCCAGACAGTATTAGTTATCTTCCTCATGTCCAGATGCTAAACTCTTGTTTTGTATTATTCTATTTGTTATTACATTCACCCCTTGTACTTGCTTCCTAACTCCCAGTGTCTGTGTTACACATCTAGTATTTGTATGTATTATTTGACCCTCTTTACTGCATACAGTGAGCTTCAAACAGTGGTTCCCTATGGCTGACACATTGGAAACTCCACTGTTACATCATGGGGTGGTGTTTGGAAAACACATTGGGAGGAAAGTGTTCTTATGAAACATCTACATAAGGAGTGGTCGATATCTTGTCCCTCACCCTAAAATAATAGTTCAAAACAAACACACATGGAGACCATCAATCAAATGTATTTATAAAGCCATTCTTACATCAGCTGATGTCACAATGTCACGGTGAGTGAATGAGGACCCAAAAGCGAATTAACTTAACAGAGCTTCTTTAATAACCAAACATAGGTAGGTTCAGACAGACCGGCAGATTCCGACAGGACAGGACAAGGTTACAGCAAACATGACGATAGTCTGGTTCAGGCATGAAACACAACAAACAAGAATCCGACAAGGACAGGAACAAAAACAGAGAGAGATATAGGGACCTAATCAGAGGGAAAAAGGGAACAGGTGGGAAACGGGGTGAATGGGTAGTTAGGAGGAGACAAGGAACAGCTGGGGGAAAGCGGGGGAGAAAAGGTAACCTAATACGACCAGCAGAGGGAGACAGGGTGAAAGGAAAGGACAGAAAGACACAACATGACAATACATGACAGTACCCCCCCACTCACCGAGCGCCTCCTGGCGCACTCGAGGAGGAAACCTGGCGGCAACGGAGGAAATCCTCGATCAGCGCACGGTCCAGCACGTCCCGAGAGGGAACCCAACTCCTCTCCTCAGGACCGTACCCCTCCCAATCTACGAGGTACTGGTGACCACGGCCCCGAGGACGCATGTCCAAAATCCTGCGGACCCTGTAGATGGGTGCGCCCTCGACAAGGATGGGGGGGGGGGGGAAGACGAGCGGGGGCGCGAAGAACGGGCTTGATACAGGAGACATGGAAGACCGGGTGGACGCGACGAAGGTATCGCGGAAGAAGAAGTCGAACTGCGACAGGATTAATGACCCGAGAAATACGGAACGGACCAATGAACCGCGGGGTCAACTTGCGAGAAGCCGTCTTAAGGGGAAGGTTCTGAGTGGAGAGCCAAACTCTCTGACCGCGACAATATCTTGGACTCTTAGTTCTACGCTTATTAGCAGCCCTCACAGTCTGCGTCCTATAACGGCAAAGTGCAGACCTGACCCTCTTCCAGGTGCGCTCGCAACGTTGGACAAAAGCCTGAGCGGAGGGGACGCTGGACTCGGCGAACTGAGATGAGAACAGCGGAGGCTGGTACCCGAGGCTACTCTGAAAAGGAGATAGCCCGGTCGCAGACGAAGGAAGCGAGTTGTGGGCGTATTCTGCCCAGGGGAGCTGTTCTGACCAAGACGCAGGGTTGCGAAAAGAAAGACTGCGTAAGATGCGACCAATAGTCTGATTGGCCCGTTCTGCTTGACCGTTAGACTGGGGGTGAAAGCCGGAAGAGAGACTGACGGAAGCCCCAATCAAACGGCAAAACTCCCTCCAAAATTGAGACGTGAATTGCGGACCTCTGTCCGAAACGACGTCTGACGGAAGGCCATGAATTCTGAAAACATTCTCGATGATGATTTGTGCCGTCTCTTTAGCAGAAGGAAGCTTAGCAAGGGGAATGAAATGAGCCGCCTTAGAGAACCTATCGACAACCGTAAGAATAACAGTCTTCCCCGCTGACGAAGGCAGTCCGGTGACAAAATCTAAGGCGATGTGAGACCACGGTCGAGAGGGAATGGGAAGCGGCCTGAGACGGCCGGCAGGAGGAGAGTTACCGGACTTAGTCTGCGCGCAGACCGAACAAGCAGCCACGAAACGACGCGTGTCATGCTCCCGGGTGGGCCACCAAAAACGCTGGCGAATGGAAGCAAGCGTACCCCGAACGCCAGGGTGGCCGGCTAACTTGGCAGAGTGAGCCCACTGAAGAACGGCCAGACGAGTAGGAACGGGAACGAAAAGAAGGTTCCTAGGACAAGCGCGCGGCGACGGAGTGTGAGTGAGCGCTTGCTTTACCTGCCTCTCAATTCCCCAGACAGTCAACCCGACAACACGCCCCTCAGGGAGAATCCCCTCGGGGTCAGTGGAGGCTACTGAAGAACTGAAGAGACGAGATAAAGCATCAGGCTTGGTGTTCTTAGAGCCCGGACGATAAGAAATCACGAACTCGAAACGAGCGAAAAACAGCGCCCAACGCGCCTGACGCGCATTAAGTCGTTTGGCAGAACGGATGTACTCAAGGTTCCTATGGTCAGTCCAAACGACAAAAGGAACGGTCGCGCCCTCCAACCACTGTCGCCATTCGCCTAGGGCTAACCGGATGGCGAGCAGTTCGCGGTTTCCCACATCATAGTTACGTTCCGACGGCGACAGGCGATGAGAAAAATACGCGCATGGGTGGACCTTGTCGTCAGAGAGGGAGCGCTGAGAAAGAATGGCTCCCACGCCCACCTCTGACGCGTCAACCTCGACAACGAACTGTCTAGAGACGTCAGGTGTAACAAGGATAGGAGCGGATGTAAAACGATTCTTGAGGAGATCAAAAGCTCCCTGGGCGGAAACGGACCACTTAAAGCACGTCTTGACAGAAGTAAGGGCTGTGAGAGGAGCTGCCACCTGACCGAAATTACGGATGAAACGACGATAGAAGTTCGCGAAGCCGAGAAAGCGCTGCAGCTCGATGCGTGACTTAGGGGCGGGCCAATCAATGACAGCTTGGACCTTAGCGGGATCCATCTTAATGCCTTCAGCGGAAATAACAGAACCGAGAAATGTGACGGAGGAGGCATGAAAAGTGCACTTCTCAGCCTTCACAAAAAGACAATTCTCTAAAAGGCGCTGGAGGACACGTCGAACGTGCTGAACATGAATCTGGAGTGACGGTGAAAAAATCAGGATATCGTCAAGGTAAACGAAAACAAAGATGTTCAGTATGTCTCTCAGGACATCATTGACTAATGCCTGAAAGACAGCTGGAGCGTTAGCGAGGCCGAAAGGAAGAACCCGGTATTCAAAGTGCCCTAACGGAGTATTAAACGCCGTCTTCCACTCGTCCCCCTCCCTGATGCGCACGAGATGGTAAGCGTTACGAAGGTCCAACTTAGTGAAAAACCTGGCTCCCTGCAGGATCTCGAAGGCTGAAGACATAAGAGGAAGCGGATAACGATTCTTCACTGTTATGTCATTCAGCCCTCGATAATCTATGCAGGGGCGCAGAGACCCGTCCCTCTTCTTGACAAAAAAAAACCCCGCTCCGGCGGGAGAGGAGGAGGGGACTATGGTACCGGCGTCAAGAGCTACAGACAAATAATCCTCGAGAGCCTTACGTTCGGGAGCCGACAGAGAGTATAGTCTACCCCGGGGGGGAGTGGTTCCCGGAAGGAGATCAATACTACAATCATACGACCGGTGTGGAGGAAGAGAGGTGGCCCTGGACCGACTGAACACCGTGCGCAGATCGTGATATTCCTCCGGCACCCCTGTCAAATCACCAGGCTCCTCCTGTGAAGAAGAGACAGAGGAAACAGGAGGGATAGCAGACATTAAACATTTCACATGACAAGAGACGTTCCAGGAGAGGATAGAATTACTAGACCAATTAATGGAAGGATTATGACAAACTAGCCAGGGATGGCCCAAAACAACAGGTGTAAAAGGTGAACGAAAAATTAAAAAAGAAATGGTTTCGCTATGATTACCAGAAACAGTGAGGGTTAAAGGTAGCGTCTCACGCTGAATCCTGGGGAGAGGACTACCATCCAGGGCGAACAAGGCCGTGGACTCCCTTAACTGTCTGAGAGGAATGTCATGTTCCCGAGCCCAGGTCTCGTCCATAAAACAGCCCTCCGCCCCAGAGTCTATTAAGGCACTGCAGGAAGCTGACGAACCGGTCCAGCGTAGATGGACCGACAAGGTAGTGCAGGATCTTGAAGGAGAGACAGGAGTAGTAGCGCTCACCAGTAGCCCTCCGCTTACTGATGAGCTCTGGCTTTTACTGGACATGAAGTGACAAAATGACCAGCAGAACCGCAATAGAGACAGAGGCGGTTGGTGATTCTCCGTTCCCTCTCCTTAGTCGAGATGCGGATACCTCCCAGCTGCATAGGCTCAGCTCCCGAGCCGGCAGAGGAAGATGGTAGTGATGCGGAGAGGGGGGCAACGGAGAGTGCGAGCTCCTTTCCACGAGCTCGGTGACGAAGATCAACCCGTCGCTCAATGCGAATAGCGAGTTCAATCAAGGAATCCACGCTGGAAGGAACCTCCCGGGAGAGAATCTCATCCTTTACCTCTGCGCGGAGACCCTCCAGAAGACGAGCGAGCAAGGCCGGCTCGTTCCAGCCACTGGAGGCAGCAAGAGTGCGAAACTCAATAGAGTAGTCAGTTATGGATCGATTGCCTTGACATAGGGAAGACAGGGCCCTGGAAGCCTCCTCCCCAAAAACAGATTGATCAAAAACCCGTATCATCTCCTCCTTAAAGTCCTGATACTGGTTCGTACACTCAGCCCTTGCCTCCCAGATTGCCGTGCCCCACTCACGAGCCCGTCCAGTAAGGAGAGATATGACGTAGGCGACACGAGCAGTGCTCCTGGCGTAAGTGTTGGGCTGGAGAGAAAACACAATATCACACTGGGTGAGGAACGAGCGGCATTCAGTGGGCTCCCCAGAGTAACACGGCGGGTTATTGATTCTGGGCTCCGGAGATTCGAAAGCCCTGGAAGTGGCCGGTGGATCGAGGCGGAGATGGTGAACCTGTTCTGTGAGGTTGGAGACTTGGGTGGCCAGGGTCTCAACGGCATGTCGAGCAGCAGACAATTCCTGCTCGTGTCTGCCTAGCATCGCTCCCTGGATCTCGACGGCTGAGTGGAGAGGATCCGAAGTCGCTGGGTCCATTCTTGGTCGGATTCTTCTGTCACGGTGAGTGAATGAGGACCCAAAAGCGAATTAACTTAACAGAGCTTCTTTAATAACCAAACATAGGTAGGTTCAGACAGACCGGCAGATTCCGACAGGACAGGACAAGGTTACAGCAAACATGACGATAGTCTGGTTCAGGCATGAAACACAACAAACAAGAATCCGACAAGGACAGGAACAAAAACAGAGAGAGATATAGGGACCTAATCAGAGGGAAAAAGGGAACAGGTGGGAAACGGGGTGAATGGGTAGTTAGGAGGAGACAAGGAACAGCTGGGGGAAAGCGGGGGAGAAAAGGTAACCTAATACGACCAGCAGAGGGAGACAGGGTGAAAGGAAAGGACAGAAAGACACAACATGACAATACATGACACACAAAGTGCTGCACAGAAACCCAGCCTAAAACCCCAAACAGCAAGCAATGCAGGTGTAGAAGCACGGTGGCTAGGACAAACTCCCTAGAAAGGCCAGAACCTAGGAAGAAACCTAGAGATGAACCAGGCTATGAGGGGTGTCCAGTCCTCTTCTGGCTGTGCTGGGTGGAAATGATAACAGAACATGGCCAAGATGTTCATAGATGACCAGCAGGGTCAAATAATAATAATCACAGTGGTTGTCGAGGGTGCAACAGGTCAGCACCTCAGGAGTAAATGTCAGTTGGCTTTTCATAGCCGATCATTCAGAGTATCTCTGTCGCTCCTGCTGTCTCTAGAGAGTTGAAATCAGCAGGTCTGGGACAGGTAGCATGTCCGGTGAACAGGTCAGTATTCCATCGCCGCAGGCAGAACAGTTGAATCTGGAGCAGCAGTGGTGAGCAAGGAGTCATCAGGCCAGGTAGTCCTGAGGCATGGTCTTAAGGAGAGCACACTTAAATTCACACAGGACACCGGATATCCATCCTGCCCTGACCATTTAGAATCCCACCGTACCTTCTCCGCTGTGCAATCCGGCTTCCGAGCCGGTAATGGGTGCACCTCAGCCACGCTCAAGGTATTACACGATATCATAACTGCCATCGATAAAAGACAGTACCGTGCAGCCGTCTTCATCGACCTGGCCAAGGCTTTCGACTCTGTCAATCACCGTATTCCTTTCGGCAGACTCAATAGCCTTAGTTTTTCTGACGACTGCCTCGCCTAGTTCACCAACTACTTTGCAGACAGAGTTCAGTGTGTCAAATCGGGGGGCATGTTGTCTGGACCTCTGGCAGTCTCCATGAGGGTACCACAGGGTTCAATTCTCTGGCTTACTCTTTTCTCTGTATATATCAATGATGTCGCTCTTGCTGCGGGCAATTCCCTGACCCAACTCTACGCAGACGACACCATTCTGTATACTTCTGGCCCTTCCTTGGACATTGTGCTAACTAACCTCCAAACGAGCTTCCATGCCATACAACACTCCTTCCGTGGCCTCCAACTGCTCTTCAACGCTAGTAAAACCAAATGCATGCTTTTCAACCGTTCGCTGCCTGCACCCGCCCGCCCGACTAGCATCACCACCTTGGATGGTTCTGACCTAGAATATGTGGACAACTATAAATACCTAGGTGTCTGGCTAGACCGTAAACTCTCCTTACAGACTCATATTAAACATCTCCAATCCAAAATCAAATCTAGAATCGGCTTTCTATTTCGCAACAAAGCCTACTTCACTCACGCCGCCAAACTTACCCTATTAAAACTGACTATCCTACCGATCCTCGACTTCGGGCGATGTCACCTACAAAATAGCTTCCAACACTCTACTCAGCAAACTGGATGCAGTCTATCATAGTGCCATCCATTTTGTTACCACATCACCTTATACCACCCACCACTGCGACCTGTTGCTCTAGTCGGCTGGCCCTCGCTACATATTCATCTCCAGACCCACTGGCTCCAGGTCATCTATAAGTCTATGCTAGGTAAAGCTCCGCCTTATCTCAGTTCACTGGTCACGATAACAACACCCACACGTAGCACACGTTCCAGCAGGTATATCTCACTGATCATCCCCAAAGCCAACACCTCATTTGGACGCCTTTCCTTCCAGTTCTCTGCTGCCAGTGACTGGAACGAATTGCAAAAATCGCTGAATTTGGAGACTTTTATTTCCCTCACCAACTTTAATAAACATCAACTATCTAAGCAGCTAACCGATCACTGCAGCTGTACATAGTCCATCTGTAAATAACCTCCTCATGCCTTTTGCACACACTGTGTATAGACTTTCTTTTCTCTACTGTGTCATTGACTTGTTTGTGTTATTGGCTTGTTTATTGTTTCCTCCATGTGTAACTCTGTTGTTGTCTGTGTCACACTGCTTTGCTTTATCTTGGCCAGGTCGCAGTTGCAAATGAGAACTTGTTCTCAACTAGCCTACCTGGTTAAATAAAGGTGAAATTAAAATATTTAATAAAATAAAATATAAGACAGGAGAAATCCTCTAGATAAAACAGACTGACACTAGCCCCCCCTACACATAAACTACTGCAGCATAAATACTGGAGGCTGAGACAGGAGGGGTCGGGAGACACTGTGGCCCCGTCCGACGATACCACCGGACAGGGCCAAACAGGCAGGATATAACCCCACCCACTTTGCCAAAACACAGCCCCCACACCACTAGAGGGATATCTTCAACCATCAACTTACCATCCTCAGAAAAGGCTGAGAATAGCCCACAAAGATCTCCACCACGTCACAACCCAAGGTAGGGCGCCAACCCGGACAGGAAGATCACGTCAGTGACTCAACCCACTCAAGTGACACACCCCTCCTAGGGACGGCATGGAAGAGCACCAGCAAGCCAGTGACTCAGCCCCTGTAATAGGGTTAGAGGCAGAGAATCCCAGTGGAAAGAGGGGAACCGGTCAGGCAGACAAAGCAAGGGCGGCTCAATCATAGGACCTACTGAAGAGATGAGTCTTCAATAAAGACTTACACTCTTACTGACAGTTGTGGCCGCTTTGCCTGATGTATTGTTGTCTCTAACTTCTTGCCCTTTGTGCTGTTGTCTGTGCCCAATAATGTTTGTACCATGTTTTGTGCTGCTACCATGTTGTGTTGCTACCATGTTGTGTTGCTACCATGCTGTGTTGTCATGTGTTGCTGCCTTCCAATGTTGTTTTCTTAGGTCTCTCTTTATGCAGTGTTGTGTTGTCTCTCTTGTCGTGATGTGTATTTTGTCTTACATTAAAAATATATATATGTAAAACTGAATCCCTGCCCCAGTCCCCGCAGGAGGCCTTTTGCATTTTGATAGGCCGTCATTGAATTTGTTCTTAACTGACTTACCTAAAGGTTAAATAAAGGTTAAATAAAATAAAAATTCACCCACGAAGCATCGTTACCCATCGCTCCACAAAAGCCGCAGCCCTTGCAGAGCAAGGAACTTCAGGTCTCAGAGCGAGTGACATCACCGATTGAAACGCTCTTAGTGCGCACCACTGCTAACTAGCTAGCCATTTCACATCAGTTACACTCACCACCCTTTTGACCTTCTCCTTTTCCGCAGCAACCAGTGATCCGGGTCAACAGCATCAACGTAACAGTTTAACTTTAGTCCGTCCCCTCGCCGGGCTCGAACCAGGGACCCTCTGCAAACATAGACAACTGACACCCACGAAGCATCGTTACCCTTCGCTCCACAAAAGCCACTGCCCTTGCAGAGCAAGGGGAACAACTACTTCAGGTCTCAGAGCGAGTGATGTCACCGATTGAAACGCTATTAGCGCGCATCACCACTAACTAGCTAGCCATTTCACATCGGTTACACTGGTTGCTAGTGAACAAGCACAACTGATGGCAAATCTGGCCAAACTGATCAATGCCAGCAAAACCATTGAAATTGGTATGTAATGATAAAAACTTTTAATGTTACTATATTATTTGTAACATATTTCATTGTGCCAATCTTTTCAACATTCACTAATTCTGAATGAACTGCCCTCATTATAATATCAGAAGAGACTAATATTAATATTTTCCTCTCTCCAGGGATGTACACAGGGTACAACACCCTGAACATGGCGTTGGTTGTACCAGAGAGTGGTCAAGTGGTAGCATGTGAAATAGACGACGAATACGTGAACATTGCTAAACCTTTCTTTAAAGAGGTCAGATCAACATGCCGCTAATCATTCAGCTAGTTTACTTGCTCCAATATTCCTCTAGACAGGAATTAGATCTGTTTGTCCAGTATTCAACCCCAATGCAACATCTAAACCCATTCAACCCGTTGGAATTCAGAAACATTGATTGTCTCCCCAAAAGCTTCAATATAGCATATTCTGTATCTAACATCTGTCAGTCAGACTTCACAAAATGCTGTGGGTGGAGTAGTGAGGCTGTCTGCTCAGAAGAATGTGTCAACGAAAGGTGCAAAGCCTAGCACTACAATGAACTTAATGCCCCCCTCCAAACCCCAACAGTAGAAATACTACTGGACACAACACAGGTCAACAGTTGTGACAGAAAATGGTTGGTATCGTCTGCTTCAAACCATCTAAACTCGGAATCAAATCAAAATGTAACTTAAAGCACATTGAAAATCCTCAATGGACAGCCCAGTTCGACCTGTGCCTGCGCTCTGGAGGTGCCTGGCTAGAGTGGGCATTCAGCCTGGAAGAGTGGCGTCAAGGCTACGCACCAGATCTTCAGTGCTCCCCCAAAGCTCGGTTCATCCTGTGCCTCCTCCACGGACCAGGCCTCCAGTAGGTCTCCCCAGCCTCGTCAGTCCGGAGCCCGTAACGAGGGTTCCCAGTCCCAGTCTGATTATTGCACAAGTGAGTCCATAGGTTAATCAGCAAGCATGGTGGAAATGCATTAGTGTGCCATGCTCATTGGCAGAAGTTAATAGGTGAAGGACATTCCACCCGCTTGCTAATGGTAAAGAGGAAGAGAGACGTGAGGCTATCCTGATGAGGTGTCAATAAATACACTAACATACAAATACCTGCTATGCTGACTAGTGAGATAGGAAGCAAGCAATGTGAATTATAGAGTTGGTCCATTCAAACCAGCCTTACCGACTGAACTTTCCTAAATACATTTAAAGTACAGCAGTTGTCCCCAACCGGTCGATCTCTAATGCATTCCTAGTCGATCACCAAACAATTCTGTAAAAAACCAAACGATAAAGACTTTGGTTCTTTTTTTAAATGTATTTTTTTGCTGTTGGGGGTAGGTGCACTTGATTCAGCATCCCTAGCACCGGGAAGGCAAAGTGTTCACATTTTTTTACCATTTCATGTGTCTGAATGTAGAACTCCACCTACCCGGCAGGCCCAGAGAGCAACCGGTGGCCAATCATATAGCTCAGGTAACTGTGTCTGCACAGTTTCCTGGAGCCACAGACTGTAATCAGTAGAGTTGTGTTGGTAAAATCACTGGTTATAGAGCAAACAACACAATTATCACAACAGAAAATAAAGCCATATTACAACCGATGTGTTGTGATAATTGCGTTGTTTGCACTATAACCTGTTAGTTCATAAGCCTTGAGACCTGCCAGCCTTACACCTGGCAACTTGGTCAGCGGGCACTGCGCCCGGCCCGCCACAGGAGTCGCTAGTGCGCGATGAGACAAGGATATCCCTGCCGGGGCAAACCCTCCCTAACCCGGACGACACTTGGTCAGTTCGATCCAGCACCACTTCAACTGAAACAATTCAACATCATCAAATCACATTGATTAGTCTAATACAGTGACAACTAAAAGATACCAAAAATGATTTAGTCCAATCAATATAAGCTAAATATATATATATGTGTGTGTGTGTGTGTGTGTGTGTGTGTGTGTGTGTGTGTGTGTGTGTGTGTGTGTGTGTGTGTGTGTGTGTGTGTGTGTGTGTGTGTATGCAAGTTGAAAACAAATGTTGACTCAATCTACCTGTAGAGAAACGTCAATGACATCCTCTCTTTCATGTTGACAAACGGACTATGACTCTGTCGTACAGTGCACACTTGTATTTTTTGTAATAACCTTCTAACCCGAAGTCCAGGGCGCTATAGACTGTGCCGCAAAAGCATGCTCCAGCGGCATTGTCGATATCCCCGCTGAAAAACCCAGGGACGTCACACTAGTTAACATTAGCCTTCTACATCTAGCTACAACAATGCACAACAATGTATGAATGGGTAGATCAGAATCAGCGTTATAATCATTGACCAGTATTAGAATTAAGTAAAAACACAAGTCCAAACCCCTATCTCCATCCATGGCTAATTTAGGAAAGGGTCAATTTTAGCTAGTTAGCTACAACAACAAGTTGTTTTGTCAATGATGTATTGCTCTCGATGTGATGTGATAGGAGGGAAGCCAAATCCAAACTGGCTTCCCTTGACACTTTTTCTTGGTGCTCCAGGACCATTCACAGTTGAGTTCACACACCACAATGCCACAGATGTCTAAAGTTTTTTGGGTAGCGTGCAATTGGCATGCTGACTGCAGCAACATCCACCAGAGCTGTTGCCAGATAATTGAATGTTCATTTATTTACCATAAGCCGCCTCCAACATCGTTTTAGAGAATTTGGCAGTACCTCCAACAGGCCTAACAACCGCAGACCACGTGTAACCACGCCAGCCCAGGACCTCCACATCCGTTTTTTTCACCTGCAGGATCGTCTGAGACCAGCCACCCGGACAGCTGATGAAACTATGGGTTTGCACAACCGAAGACTTTCTGCATAAACTGTCAGAAACAGTCTCAGGGAAGCTCATCTGCGTGCTCGTCGTCCTCACCAGGGTCTTGACCTGACTGCAGTTTGGCGTCGTAATCACTTCAGTGGTTAAATGCTCACCTTAGAAGGCCGCTGGCATGCTGCAGAAGTGGATAAATCATGGATAAATGCAGGTTACATTCATACCGGGCAGATGGCAAACAGCGTGTACTGTGTCGCGAGGGCAAGTGGTTTGCTCATGTCATCGGTGTGAACAGAGAGCCCCATGGTGGTGGTGTGGTTATGGTATGGGCAGGCATAAGCTACGGATGACAACAAACACAATTGCATTTTATTTATGGGATTTTGAATGCACAGAGATACCTTGACGACATCCTGAGGCACAATATCGTGCCATTCATCACCTCATGTTTCAGCATGATAATGCACGGCCCATGTTGCAAGGATCTGTACACAACTTCTGGAAACTAAAAATGTCCCAGTTCTTCCATGGCCTGCATACCCACCAGACATGCCAACCATTGAGCATGTTTGGGATGCTCTGGATCGACTTGTACGACAGCGTGTTCCAGTTTGTGCCAATATCCAGCAACTCCGCACAGCCATTGAAGAGGAGTGGGACAACATTCCACAGGTCATAATCAACAGCCTGATCAACTCTATGCAAAGGAGATGTATCACAGATTTTCAGGACGTTTAAGCTTTGAGACAGTTGAGACATGGATTTTGTGTGTGCCATTCAGAGGGTGAATGGGCAAGACAAAATATTTAAGTGCCGTTCAATGGGGTATGGTAGTAGGTACCAGGAGCACCGGTTTTAGTATGTCAAGAACTGCAATGCTGTTGGGTTTTTCACGCTCAACAGTTTCCCGTGCATATCACGAATGGTCCACCACTCAAAGGAGATTCAGACAACTTGACAGAATCTTGACAGTGACAAAAGCATTGGAATCAACTTGGGCCAGCATCCCTGTGGAATGCTTTTAATACCTTGTAGAGTCCATGCACTGATGAATTGAGTGCAACACAATATTAGGAAGGTGTTCCTAATGTTTTGTACAGTCAGTGTATCTACTGAGTGACTTTCACCTGATCTAAAAGCACTTTCTCAACACTTATGTTTGTATAGGGGGTGGGGTGAGGACAGTTAGGTGTTACATATTACAATACCTCGAAATTATAAAAATGTTGAATATGAAATGTGTTAAAATATGTGAATCACTGTGTATCCTTTTCTAACATACATCTATCAAGTGACATGAGTTAATGTAGTGTTTATTTTAGTGATGATACACTATTTTACAATAAAAAATATGTTTGCAGAGACATTGTTTAGTCACATTTTCTATTTACTAATCTCTCTCTATAGAGATTTTCATGTCTGATTAAGAGTGTAAATATCATGCGATATCATATTCACATTATTCACTGAAATCCATCATTGATTTCTATGAGCAACCTACCGTATACTGTGAGGTGTAAATGAAAGCTGTATCACTGGAACACATCCAGGCCAACCCCTTTCAGCCAGTCTGTCTCCGCCAAGCCAAGCAGACCCATGCATTTTCCTCATGTAGACATTTGTAAAAAGGTTCAAGATTAAAGGGCAACTCCACCCATTTCCAACCTAATTTTCACTGGTTTGGTGCTGGAGATGATGAATATGAGGTTGAAAAGTGTTTGAAATGCCCTTGAAAAGTGCTGCTTGACTGAGAAATGGAAGCAGTTATGTCTTGGCTTAGGGTCATTCTTACATGACTATTTTACACTTGCATTACTGTCTCTTATATACAGTAATATACAGTTATATTACAAGGCAGACACATTCAGCCAATCCAGATTCTGCAACCCCTTTCTATAATATTTAAAAAATCAACCAAACAAAGAAAGATATATAGCCCCTTGGATAAAACAATAGTCTGAACACCTGACAATTTATTGAAGACATATGACTTTTAATTTTGAGGTGTCATTGTAGACTGCCGACGTTTTGAAGTGAAATGATCTCCTATCCGTCAATGCTGTCTGAGACAAAACGATGAGGGAGAAAGAGAGACGGAGAGAGAGAGAACACAGGTGAGGGCGCAAGCGTTGGCAGACAGTCAAGCCTACAGCTGATGCTATACATTTTCAGCACTATAGACAGTTCCATTCTGCAGCGCGAGCAGACAGAGGGGGTATAAAAAGGTAGGAGCCGCGCTGCTTAGCCTGCAAACTGACACTGTATAGTTTACTGAGGCAATATGAGCCACAGAATGGACTATCATTCGGGTTCTCCGCATAGGGGAGCTCAAGCTGAGTATTGCTGCTATCAACCCAAACTGACCGGATCCCCCTCTGCATCCAGGACCGTTGGCTTTGAGTCGACTACCACATACACGAACAGAGGATATGCGACGACGCTGAAGAGCGAATTCGGATCCGTTCCGAGATCATCGGAGAGCCTTTTTGATTTATCAAACCCATTTACCGAGGTTTTGACAAAAATGAATGAGAAAGAACTGCTCCATGGGCTGAACGACCGTTTCGCCGGATTCATAGAGAAGGTGCGTCATTTGGAGCATGAAAATGAATTGTTTGAGAGGGAAATCGAGGAAATCAAACTAAAGGCACAGTCCCCTGCGTCTCTGGCCCAGGAGCACGAGCCGGAGCTTATGGACCTGAGGAACCTAGTTCATGACATCTCCCTTCAGAAGCGTCAGATCGAGATAGAGCATCAGAACCTGGAGGAAGATTTCCTCATCTTGAGAGACAAGTATGAGCAGGAGGCACGTGACCGCTCGAACGCAGAGAACGGTATCCTTGTGCTGAAAAAGGACGCCAACGATGCATACCTTGCCAAACTTCAGTTGGACAACAAAGCGCAGTCTTTGGTGGACGAGATCCACTTCCTGAAGAACAACCATGAGGACGAGATATCAGAAATGGTGGCCCAGATCCAAGAGGCTCAAGTAACGGTCAAGGCATACAACTTTGGCAAACCTGACATCACAGAGGCTCTCCGGGACATCCGTGTGCAGTTAGAAGGTCACGCCACTTCCGACATTCAGCAGGCCGAGGAGGGCTTCCGTGTCCAGTTCGCAAAGTTAACCAAAGCGGCAGAAAGTAACAGGGAGGCGTTGAAGGCAACCCAACAGGAGATCCAGGAGAATAGAAGGCACCTGCAGGGGAAGACAATTGAACTGGACTGTGGTAAAGGAATGAGAGAGGCCCTGGAAAAACAACTACAAGAGCTGGAGGAGCGTCACTATGCAGAATTGATTCATTACCAGGTAGACTGTGGTTTATTTTGTACCTCTAACAAATGTAAGTAAACATACACATTTTGATGATTCATATTTGTATTCAGGGCTATGTACTAGGTGTAGGCCACAAATATAGGCCCCATGTGAACTGTATCATTATTGGAATATAATTTTCTCATATTGGACCATATGGGTAGAACAATATTTCCCCCCCTAAATATATCCTGGTTTTCATACCAGACAAAGTGGCTGGTTGACCCTATTATTGACTCTTATTGTGTACTTTTCTGTCCAGGACACTATCAGGCAGCTGGAGAATGAGCTGACCAATGCTAAACTAGACATGTCTGGCTACCTGAGAGAGAACCAGGACCTGCTGAATGTCAAAATGGCTTTGGATGTGGAGATTCTCTCTTACAGGTAAGAGACATCAACTCTACCGTATATTTTTAGTGTGTTCCTGGATCTTTTTCTGAGGATAACCGGGGTGTGGACATTTTATTCTAGCCCAGCGCTAACACATCTGATTCAACTCAGTGCTGTGTTACAGCAAAACTGTGCAATAGTGTCATAGCGATGGTGAGAGATTACTACAAAACACAGTCAATAGTGAATAATAAATAAAGACTAATCAAATTAAACAGTAGACATTTTATTGAAATAGTTTGATTTCATATTTAACATCAAATGAACATAGACCATTTCACAACACAGAATGACACTTTAATCATGATATGGATATTCAGACATATCCACACACACTGTTCTCACAAGCTGACATGGATGTGTGCAGAATTGATCAGTCTGGCATTTACGAGGCTAACACATTGGGACATATCTGTATTATAGTCATGACGGTAATAACACGTCTCTCTGCCTCCCTATAGGAAACTCCTGGAGGGTGAGGAGTCCCATCTGTACACCATCTCTGACACCCACATCTCCATGCCCTGCATCTACCGCCAGTCCCCCGTCTACACCCTGCCTTGCCTGGCCCGGCAGGGAGGGCCCACACACAGGTCTGAACCCCAGTACAAGTTTTTTGAGGAGATCATCACTGAGACCACCAGAGACATGGAGATGTCCGAGATTGAGGAGACGGTCGGGAAAGAGGGAGACAAGTTGAGACAGAAGCAGGGAGAAGAGAGTGACAAAGCTGAGAGGAGAAGTGGGGAACAGGTGGATGAGCAGAAAGAGAAAGCTAGAGGTAAAGTGGATGTTGAAGTGGACGCCCCGGAGGAAGAGGGTGAACAGGAGGAAGAGTCTAAGAGACAGCAGATGGTCACATCAGCAGAGGTCGAGGTAAATGGAGATGGAGTTAGCCCTAGTGAGGGAGAAAATGGAGAGGAGGGAGATGATGAAAGAGAGGAGGAAAAGGGGGGTGAGCCAGATGCAATCAAAAAGACAGAGGACATTGACAGAGGTGAAAATACACAAAGTGAAGTCAAATCAGCTGAGGCCACCAGTGAGGGAGAGAAGGAAAAACTGGACACAACAGAGAAGCTAGACAGCGAGATAAATGAGACATTAGAAAAAGATGACACCCCAAACCATGGCAAATCCCAACTAGAGGTTCCCATGAATGGTGACATCTCAACAGAACCCAAAACGTCAGAGTCAGAGGATAGCAAAACAGGAAGTTCAATAAAGGGTGAACCCCAGGTCCCCACAGAGGACATCTCCAAAGAACCCAAAAAGGTGTCAGAGGAGAGAAAAATAGAAAGCCCTTTACAAGAGAAAAAAGAGGTAGATCTGAAAGAGGAGAGTGCCCCAACAGAGCAACAACAAGATAGCCCAAAAGAAAGTCCCATCAAAGAGGGGAAAAAGGTAGATCTGACAGACCAGAGTGCCCCAACACTGGAGCAGAAACCTGATCAGAAGGAGCACAGAGAGTCAGACCAACCTCAAGAGGCAGAGAGTGCTGTGACAACACAAGAAGAGGATCTCCCTGAGCCCACAGAGAAGGACATGGAATCCCCTGATAACACTGCAGAGCTCAACATCAGTTCAACCAAGGAGACAGTGGAGCAGGTGAAGTCACCTGATGATTCTGGTGTAAAAACGAAACAAGATGAGAGAACAGTAGGAGGTAAAATGCCAGACAGAATTCTCAGCACAACAAGTGAGTGTAAGGAAGACCTTGTGCAAAAGATTCCTAAAAAGGAGGTGGGTCCGACAGAGCAAAAAGTAAGCAGCAAGGATGATTGTGTAAAAATTGTTGGCAGTGAAAAGGTCACAAAAGATGTATCAATGGGTGAGGAAAAAGGGAAAGAATCGGAGACATCCCCCAAACCCGACCCCACTGTGACTCCTAAAGAAGAAACAAGCCTGTATTCAGAGCCAACTGTCACCCCTAAAGAAGAAACTTCCATTAAACCAGAACCAGCAGTCACTGCAAAAGAAGAAACGTCCCCAAAACCAGAACTAGCAGTCACCACTAAAGAAGAAACTTCCCCAAAAACAGAACTAGCAGTCACCACTAAAGAAGAAACGTCCCCAAAACCAGAACTAGCAGTCACCGCAAAAAAAGAAACTTCCCCAAAACCAGAATTAGCAGTCACGGCTAAAGAAGAAACTTCCCCAAAACCAGAACTAGCAGTCACGGCTAAATTAGAAACTTCCCCAAAACCAGAACTAGCATTCACCACTAAAGAAGAAACGTCCCAAAAACCAGAACCAGGAGTCATCCCAAAAGTAGAAACTTCCCCAAAACCAAACTCAACCATCACCCCTAAAGAAGAAACGTCCCCAAAACCAGAACCAGCAGTCACCCCTAAAGATGACACATCCCCTAAACCGGACCCCACTGTCACTCCTAAAGAAGAAACAACACCGCATCCAGAGCCAACTGTCACCCCTAAAGAGGAGACATCTCCTAAACCGTATCCCACTGTCACCCCTAAAGAGGAAACACCCCCAAAACCATTCCTGACAGTCGCCCCTAAAGAGGAGACATTCCCTAAACCAGAACTATCAGTCACCGCTAAATTAGAAACTTCCCCAAAACCAGATCTAGCAGTCACCCCTAAAGAACAAACTTCCCCGAAACCAGAACCAGCAGTAACCCCTAAAGAAGAAACGTCCCAAAAACCAGAACCAGGAGTCATCCCAAAAGTAGAAACTTCCCCAAAACCAGAACTAGCAGTTACCCCTAAAGTAGAAACTTCCCCAAAACAAAGCTCAACCATCACCCCTAAAAAAGAAACGTCCCCAAAACCAGAACCAGCAGTCGCCCCTAAAGATGACACATTCCCTAAACCGGACCCCACTGTCAACCCTAAAGAAGAAACTTCCATTAAACCAGAACCAGCAGTCACCCCTAAAGAAGAAGCTTCCCCAAAACCAGATTCAACCATCACCCCTAAAGAAGAAACTTCCCCAAAACCAGATCTAGCAGTCACCCCTAAAGTAGAAACTTCCCCAAAACCAGAACCAGCAGTCACCGCTAAAGTAGAAACTTCCCCAAAACCAGTACTAGCAGTCACACCTAAAGATGACATTTCCCCAAAACCAGAACTAGCAGTCACCCCTAAAGAAGAATCTTCCCCAAAACCAGAACCAGCAGTCACCCCTAAAACTGAAACATTCACTAACCCAGACCCCACTGTCACTCCTAAAGAAGAAACTTCCCCAAAACCAGAACCAGCAGTCACCCCTAAAGTAGAAACTTCCCCAAAACCAGAACCAGCAGTCACCGCTAAAGTAGAAACTTCTCCAAAACCAGCAGTCACCCCTAATGTAGAAATTTCCCTAAAACCAGAGCACACTGTCACTCCTAAAGAAGAAACAACCCCGCAACCAGAGCCAACTGTCACTCCTAAAGAGGAGACTTCCCCTAAACCGTACCCCACTGTCAACCCTAAAGAAGAAACTTCCATTAAACCGTTCCCCACTATTGCCCCTAAAGAGGAGACATCCCCTAAACCGTATCCCACTGTCACAACTAAAGAAGAAACATCCCCTAAACCGTTCCCCACTGTTGCCCCTAAAGAGGAGACATCCCCTAAACCAGAACCAGCAGTCACCGCTAAAGAAGAAACTTCCACAAAATCATCTCTAGCAGTCACCCCTAAAGTAGAAACTTCCCCAAAAACAGTAATAGCAGTCACACATATAGAAGAAACTTCCCCAAAACTAGAACCAGCAGTCACCCCTAAAGAAGAAACGTCCCCAAAACCAGAACCAGCAGTCACCCCTAAAGATGACACATTCCCTAAACCGGACCCCACTGTCACTCCTAAAGAAGAAACAACCCCGCATCCAGAGCCAACTGTCACCCCTAAAGAGGAGACATCTCCTATACTGTACCCCACTGTCACCCCTAAAGAGAAAACATCCCCTAAACCATTCCCGACAGTCGCCCCTAAAGAGGAGACATTCCCTAAACCAGAACTATCAGTCACCGCTAAATTAGAAACGTCCCCAAAACCAGATCTAGCAGTCACCACTAAAGAACAAACTTCCCCAAAAGCAGACTCAACCATCACCTTTAAAGAAGAAACATCCCCAAATCCAGAACCAACCATCACCCCTAAAAAAGAAACGTCCCAAAAACCAGAACCAGCAGTCGCCCCTAAAGATGACACATTCCCTAAACCGGACCCCACTGTCAACCCTAAAGAAGAAACTTCCATTAAACCAGAACCAGCAGTCACCCCTAAAGAAGAAGCTTCCCCAAAACCAGATTCAACCATCACCCCTAAAGAAGAAACTTCCCCAAAACCAGATCTAGCAGTCACCCCTAAAGATGAAATTTCCCCAAAACCAGAACTAGCAGTCACCCCTAAAGAAGAATCTTCCCCAAAACCAGTACCAGCAGTCACCCCTAAAAATGAAACATTCACTAACCCAGACCCCACTGTCACTCCTAAAGAAGAAACTTCCCAAAAACCAGAACCAGCAGTCACCCCTAAAGTAGAAACTTCCCCAAAACCAGAACCAGCAGTCACCGCTAAAGTAGAAACTTCTACAAAACCAGCAGTCACCACTAATGTAGAAATTTCCCTAAAACCAGAGCACACTGTCACTCCTAAAGAAGAAACAACCCCGCAACCAGAGCCAACTGTCACTCCTAAAGAGGAGACATCCCCTAAACCGTACCCCACTGTCACCGCTAAAGAAGAAACATCCCCGCAACAGGAACCAACAGTCACCCCTAAAGAGGAGACATCCCCTAAACCATATCCCACTGTCACCACTAAAGAAGAAACATCCCCTAAACCGTTCCCCACTATTGCCCCTAAAGAGGAGACATCCCCTAAACCGTATCCCACTGTCACCACTAAAGAAGAAACATCCCCTAAACCGTTCCCCACTGTTGCCCCTAAAGAGGAGACATCTCCTAAACCAGAACGAGCAGTCACCACTAAAGTAGAAACTTCCCCAAAACCAGAACTAGCAGTCACAACCAGAGAAGAAACTTCCCCAAAGCCAGAACCAGCAGTCACCGCTAAAGAAGAAACTTCCACAAAATCATCTCTAGCAGTCACCGCTAAAGTAGAAACTTCCCCAAAACCAGAACTAGCAGTCACACATATAGAAGAAAGTTCCCCAAAACTAGAACCAGCAGTCACCCCTAAAGAAGAAACTTCCCCAAAACCAGAACCAGCAGTCACCCCTAAAGTAGAAACTTTCCCAAAACCAGACCCAACCATCACCCCTAAAGAGGAAATATCCCCTAAACCAGACTCAACTCTCACCCCAGAATTAACGACCACCCCTAAACCATACTCAACCCTCACCCCAGAATCAACAACCACCCCTAAACCAGACTCAACCCTCACCCCAGAAACAACGACCACCCCTACAGAAGAGAGTGAAATGATGGGCAGTGGTGACAAAGCTAAGACAATCACACCACCAGAGAAACAGATGCCTGCAGTTGCAGAGAGCAAGGACTCACACAGGGGGGCACCAGAAAGCAACACAATTCAAGAGAAACCAGAGGAAAGTATGGACAAAGAGCCTGAGAAGGTTACAGATCCCAAAGATGGACCCACAAATACAGTTAGCGTGAAGACCAAGGCCTCTGAGTTAAAACCTGAACATGTTGAGATATCTATTACAAAGATATCACCAGTGAAAGAACAGGATGTATCAGCCGTGGGTTTGAAAGATCAGACAGTTGATGAGAAGATAACAGAACAGGTGCAATTTTAAATAGACTAGAACAGCTTTACAGGAGGTGCATGGTTAGTGCAAGCCTATAAAGCAATATGAGAACTGCTCCGCCTTAAAATACTAACTGACACTTAACATGTAAAGTATCATGGTTATCAATTATCACCAGGGCCGCAACTTTCACTGGGGACGGGGACGGGACATGTCGCCCCCCCCCCCCCCCCCCCCGCCCCTGATTATGAGGCACAATTAATGAACTCCTGCAAGAGAGATGTACTGTAATATTGAATGTAACAAATCAAAAGCTGTATTTTGCTGTATCTATTTACTTCTCATTAATGGATGATAGTGTGCATAGGGATGATAATGAGAATGGTTGATAATGTGATTTGATCATGCCTGAATGTGCTGAGCAATAAATGCTATTTGAAGAGCACTTCTGTTTCCAGCTATTCTTACATACTGTGCTGTATTTCACCTGATAAGATGGCATCACATATATAATTTCTCATAATTTATCCCATATGTAGAAGCAGGTGAATTCCAACAGCACTAGGCTGAATTCAAAATAAATCTCCCCTTTGCCCGCATCCTATTTCCCCAAAGCATGGTAGAAACTCACAGTTGAACACTTTATATTGAACAAAAATATAACTACAACATAATAAGTTACAGTTCATATAAGGAAATCAATCAAATACCTTCTATGCTCGCTTAGAGGCAAATAACACTGAAACATGCATGAGAGCATCAGTTGTTCCGGACGACTGTATGATCACGCTCTCTGCAGCTGATGTGAGTAAGACCTTAAAACAGGTCAATATTCACAAGGCCGCAGGGCCAGATGGATTACCAGGACGTGTACTCCGAGCATGCGCTGACCAACTGGCAAGTGTCTTCACTGACATTTTCAACCTCTCCCTGTCTGAGTCTGTAATACCAACATGTTTCAAGCAGACCACCATTGCTCCTGTTTCCAAGAACACTAAGGTAACCTGCCTAAATGACTACCGACCCGTAGCACTCACGTCTGTAGCCATGAAATGCTTTGAAAGTCTGGTCATGGCTCACATTAACATCATTATCCCAGAAGCCCTGGACCCATTCCAATTTGCGTACCACACCAACAGATCCACAGATGATGCAATCTCTATTGCACTCCACACTGCCCTTTCACACCTGGACAAAAGGAACAACTACAGTGAGAACGCTATTCATTGACTACAACTCAGATTCAACACCATATTGCCCTCAAAGCTGATCACTAAGCTAAGGACCCTGGGACTGAACACCTCCCTCTGCAACATGATCCTGGACTTCCTGAAGGGTAAGGGTAACTTCAAGTTCCTTGGCTTCCACATCACCAACAAACTAACATGGCCCAAGGACACCAAGAAAGTCATGAAGAGGGTATGACAAAACCTATTCCCCCTCAGGAGACTGAAAAGATTTGGCATGGGTCCTCAGATCCTCAAAAGGTTTTACAGCTGCAACATCGAGACCATCCTGATGGGTTGCATCACTGCCTGGTATGGCAACTGCTCGGCCTCCGACCGCATGGCACTACAGAGGGTAGTGCATACGGCCCAGTACATCACTGGGGCCAAGCTTTCTGCCAACCAGGACCTCTATACCAGGCGGTGTCAGAGGAACGGCCAAAATATTGTCAGACTCCAGCCACCCTAGTCATAGACTGTTCTCTCTGCTAGCGCACGGCAAGTGGTACCGGAGCAACAAGTCTAGGTCCAAGAGGCTTCTAAACAGCTTCTACCCCCAAGCTTGAACATCTAATCAAATGGCTAGTCAGACTATTTGCATTGACACCCCCCCTCCCTATGCTGCTGCTACTTTCTGCTATTATCTAAGTTTAGTCACTTTAATAACTCTACCTACATGTACATATTACCTAAATTACCTCGACACCGGTGCCCCCGCAAATTGACTCTGTACCGGAACCCGCTGTATATAGCCCCGCTATTGTTATTTACTGCTGCTCTTTAATTATTTGTTACTCTTACTTTTTTTAGGTATTTTCTTAAAACTGCATTGTTGGTTAAGGGCTCGTAAGTAAGTATTTCACTGTAAGGTCTACACATAGTCTGTGGTTGTGAGGCCAGTTGGACGTACTGCCAAATTCCAATAACTTTGGAGGTGGATTATGGTAGAGAAATTCATATAAAATTATCTGGCAACAGCTCTGGTGGACATTCCTGTAGTCAACATGCCAATTGCACGCTCCTTCAAAACTTGAGACATCTGTGGCATTGTGCTGTGTCACAAAACTGCACATTTTATAGTGCCCTTTTATTGGCCCATTTCTTGGCTCATTTAATTTATGTGAACTTGTTGGCAACAAACTTTTGTTTGCATCCCTGCATCTATAATTGGGGAATTGACAGAGGAAGACAGAGGAAACTCTGGTTTAACTTCTAGGGGAAGGGAGAGGACTTTTCAAAACTGTTTTGAAAAGTCCCCCCCTACCCCTAGAAGTTAAACTAGAGTTGTTGTTTCACAACACAGCAAGGACAGCAAGCTTCCTCTGTCTTACTATGTCAATTCCCCAATTATGGATGCAGGGATGCAAACAAAAGTTCCTTGCCAACAAGTTCACATAAATTAAATGATCAGCAGGGTAGCCTAGTGGTTAGAGTGTTGGACTAGTAACCGGAAGGTTGAAAGTTCAAACCCCCTGAGCTGACAAGCTCCAAATCTGTTGTTCTGCCCCTGAACAGGCAGTTAACCCACTGTTCCTAGGCTGTCATTGAAAATAAGAATTTGTTCTTAACTGACTTGCCTAGTAAAATTAAAATAGAACACAGCAAGTTGTGAGATAGTTAAAGGGAAACACGCAGGGGCAAAACAGTGTGACTGACTTGCAAACAAAAACCATACTCTATTGTCTTAACCCAGCCAAATAGGAAGATGTGAGATAGTTTAAGGGAAATGCTGCAATGTTAGCTGTATTGAAATGGTGCCAATCTTTCTCATTCAGTTGTGATTGAGGCCTAAACACTAAAAGACATCTACAAGAAATGTGTATTATGTAATATAGATTCAGCTCAACTAAGGCTGATTTTAGATAGATTATTTACTAAGAAACTTTGATCTTAGGGTGAACTTACCCTTTAACAAAGTCTTTAACCTCTACGGGATTGGTGTCCCTAATACTACGACAGTTGTTGCTCAGTATGTGATAATGTTACTAGAATGACGTTGTAAACAACAGCCAACTTTCCGGGACATAGACATGTCTTATGTGAGCAGAAAGCTTACATTCTTGTTAATCTGACTGCTGTTTTCAATTTACAGTAGCTATTACAGCAGAAAAAGACCATGCCATTGTTTGAGGATAGTGCACAACAACAAAACACTTTTATCATTGCAACTGGTTTGATACATTCACCTCTGAAGTTAAATAATGTACTGACATTCAGTAATCTTGCTCTGATTTGTCATCCTAAGGGTCCCAGATAAAAAATGTAGTATTGTCTTGTTTAAAAATATATATTTTTATATTCAAATGTAGGAACTGGGTTCCGCAGTTTGACCCCACTGCTTTCTCTGGCTCTACACACACCCCGCCCAGCCCTCTAGATGTGTGAAGGTTTTCTGTAAGGAAGCTAATGACCCATCATGTATGACATTCCTGGGAGTGTGTAAACTTAAACAATTTTATTACCATAGCATTGTTGTATGTTCGCTATAGTTACTTGAAAATGTATAAATTGCCTCCCGGGTGGTGCAGTGGTTAAGGGCGCTGTACTGCAGCACCAGATGCGCCACCAGAGATTCTGGTTTCGCGCCGAGGCTCTGTCGTAATCGGCCGCGACCGGGAGGTCCGTGGGGCGACGCACAATTGGCCTAGCGTCGTCCGGGTTAAGGAGGGTTTGGCCGGTAGGGAAATCCCTGTCTCATCGCGCACCAGCGACTCCTGTGGCGGGCCGGGCGCAGTGCGCGCTAATCAAGGTTGCCAGATGCACGGTGTTTCCTCCGATACATTGGTGCGGCTTGCTTCAGGGTTGGAGGGCGCTGTGTTAAGAAGCAGTGCGGCTTGGTTGGTTTGTGTATTGGAGGACGCATGACTTTCAACCTCCGTCTCTCCCGAGCCCGTACAGGAGTTGTAGCGATGAGACAAGATAGTAGCCACTAAACAATTGAAAACCACGAAATTGGGGAGAAAAAGGGGTTAAAAAAGAATAACAAATTTAAAAAAATGTATAAATTGACCAATTTGGCACATTTGGGCAAACACCTGGAAGACATGAAACAGCATATTGCGTAGTGATGTAATTCTTTGCTGGATCAGTAAACTTTGCACACACTGCCCTCATCTTGTGGACAACATCTAAATTACACCTAGAATCATACATCACTGTCTGGCCTTTCTATTGCATTGCCGATTCGACTGTTTCCCATGCCTCAGCCGGCTCGACTTGGTCCCGCGCTTCAGCTGGCTCTTCAGGTTCCCGTGCCTCATCAGAGGTGACCGACCTGCTCCTGGTACTCGGGACCGTTCCTCTGGTCGGCGTCCTGCTTCTTGAGCCCCGCTTCAGGGAGGGGGTACTGTCACGTCTACTCCCCCTTCCCCTCTCCTCATTGTCGGCAGTTTACTTATTATTATGGACACCTGCCACCATTGTAAGGTGCACCCCGTCTCATGAGACTCACCTGGACTCCATCACTTCTGATTACCTCCCCTTTATCTGTCATTCCCTTTGGTTGTGTCCCCAGGCAATATTAGTTATCTTCCTCATGTCCAGATGCTAAACTCTTGTTTTGTATTGTTCTATTTGTTATTAAATTCACCCGTTGTACTTGCTTCCTAACTCCCAGTGTCTGTGTTACACATCTAGTATTTGTATGTATTATTTGACCCTCTTTACTGCATACAGTGAGCTTCAAACAGTGGTTCCCTATGGCTGACACATTGGAAACTCCACTGTTACATCATGGGGTGGTGTTTGGAAAACACATTGGGAGGAAAGTGTTCTTATGAAACATCTACATAAGGAGTGGTCGATATCTTGTCCCTCACCCTAAAATAATAGTTCAAAACAAACACACATGGAGACCATCAATCAAATGTATTTATAAAGCCATTCTTACATCAGCTGATGTCACAAAGTGCTGCACAGAAACCCAGCCTAAAACCCCAAACAGCAAGCAATGCAGGTGTAGAAGCACGGTGGCTAGGATAAACTCCCTAGAAAGGCCAGAACCTAGGAAGAAACCTAGAGATGAACCAGGCTATGAGGGGTGTCCTCTTCTGGCTGTGCTGGGTGGAAATGATAACAGAACATGGCCAAGATGTTCATAGATGACCAGCAGGGTCAAATAATAATAATCACAGTGGTTGTCGAGGGTGCAACAGGTCAGCACCTCAGGAGTAAATGTCAGTTGGCTTTTCATAGCCGATCATTCAGAGTATCTCTGTCGCACCTGCTGTCTCTAGAGAGTTGAAATCAGCAGGTCTGGGACAGGTAGCATGTCCGGTGAACAGGTCAGTATTCCATCGCCGCAGGCAGAACAGTTGAATCTGGAGCAGCAGTGGTGAGCAAGGAGTCATCAGGCCAGGTAGTCCTGAGGCATGGTCTTAAGGAGAGCACACTTAAATTCACACAGGACACCGGATATCCATCCTGCCCTGACCATTTAGAATCCCACCGTACCTTCTCCGCTGTGCAATCCGGCTTCCGAGCCGGTAATGGGTGCACCTCAGCCACGCTCAAGGTATTACACGATATCATAACTGCCATCGATAAAAGACAGTACTGTGCAGCCGTCTTCATCGACCTGGCCAAGGCTTTCGACTCTGTCAATCACCGTATTCCTTTCGGCAGACTCAATAGCCTTAGTTTTTCTGACGACTGCCTCGCGTAGTTCACCAACTACTTTGCAGACAGAGTTCAGTGTGTCAAATCGGGGGGCATGTTGTCTGGACCTCTGGCAGTCTCCATGAGGGTACCACAGGGTTCAATTCTCTGGCTTACTCTTTTCTCTGTATATATCAATGATGTCGCTCTTGCTGCGGGCAATTCCCTGACCCAACTCTACGCAGACGACACCATTCTGTATACTTCTGGCCCTTCCTTGGACATTGTGCTAACTAACCTCCAAACGAGCTTCCATGCCATACAACACTCCTTCCGTGGCCTCCAACTGCTCTTAAACGCTAGTAAAACCAAATGCATGCTTTTCAACCGTTCGCTGCCTGCACCCGCCCGCCCGACTAGCATCACCACCTTGGATGGTTCTGACCTAGAATATGTGGACAACTATAAATACCTAGGTGTCTGGCTAGACCGTAAACTCTCCTTACAGACTCATATTAAACATCTCCAATCCAAAATCAAATCTAGAATCGGCTTTCTATTTCGCAACAAAGCCTACTTCACTCACGCCGCCAAACTTACCCTATTAAAACTGACTATCCTACCGATCCTCGACTTCGGCGATGTCACCTACAAAATAGTTTCCAACACTCTACTCAGCAAACTGGATGCAGTCTATCATAGTGCCATCCATTTTGTTACCACATCACCTTATACCACCCACCACTGCGACCTGTTGCTCTAGTCGGCTGGCCCTCGCTACATATTCATCGCCAGACCCACTGGCTCCAGGTCATCTATAAGTCTATGCTAGGTAAAGCTCCGCCTTATCTCAGTTCACTGGTCACGATAACAACACCCACACGTAGCACACGTTCCAGCAGGTATATCTCACTGATCATCCCCAAAGCCAACACCTCATTTGGACGCCTTTCCTTCCAGTTCTCTGCTGCCAGTGACTGGAACGAATTGCAAAAATCGCTGAATTTGGAGACTTTTATTTCCCTCACCAACTTTAATAAACATCAACTATCTAAGCAGCTAACCAATCACTGCAGCTGTACATAGTCCATCTGTAAATAGTCCACCCAATCTACCTACCTCATCCCCATACTGTTTTTATTTTATTTACTTTTCTGCTCTTTTGCACACCAGTATCTCTACTTGCACATCATCATCTGCTCATTTATCACTCCAGTGTTAATCTGCTAAAATTGTAATTATTCGCTCCTATGGCCTATTTATTACCTACCTCCTCATGCCTTTTGCACACACTGTGTATAGACTTTCTTTTCTCTACTGTGTCATTGACTTGTTTGTGTTATTGGCTTGTTTATTGTTTCCTCCATGTGTAACTCTGTTGTTGTCTGTGTCACACTGCTTTGCTTTATCTTGGCCAGGTCGCAGTTGCAAATGAGAACTTGTTCTCAACTAGCCTACCTGGTTAAATAAAGGTGAAATTAAAATATTAATAAAATATAAGACAGGAGAAATCTTCCAGATAAAACAGACTGACACTAGCCCCCCCTACACATTAACTACTGCAGCATAAATACTGGAGGCTGAGACAGGAGGGGTCGGGAGACACTGTGGCCCTGTCCGACGATACCCCTGGACAGGGCCAAACAGGCAGGATATAACCCCACCCACTTTGCCAAAACACAGCCCCCACACCACTAGAGGGATATCTTCAACCATCAACTTACCATCCTCAGAAAAGGCCGAGAATAGCCCACAAAGATCTCCACCACGGCACAACCCAAGGTGGGGCGCCAACCCGGACAGGAAGATCAACCCACTCAAGTGACACACCCCTCCTAGGGACGGCATGGAAGAGCACCAGTAAGCCAGTGACTCAGCCCCTGTAATAGGGTTAGAGGCAGAGAATCCCAGTGGAAAGAGGGGAACCGGTCAGGCAGACAAAGCAAGGGCGGCTCAATCATAGGACCTACTGAAGAGATGAGTCTTCAATAAAGACTTACACTCTTACTGACAGTTGTGGCCGCTTTGCCTGATCTATTGTTGTCTCTAACTTCTTGCCCTTTGTGCTGTTGTCTGTGCCCAATAATGTTTGTACCATGTTTTGTGCTGCTACCATGTTGTGTTGCTACCATGTTGTGTTGCTACCATGCTGTGTTGTCATGTGTTGCTGCCTTCCAATGTTGTTTTCTTAGGTCTCTCTTTATGCAGTGTTGTGTTGTCTCTCTTGTCGTGATGTGTGTTTTGTCTTACATTAAAAAAATATATATGTAAAACTGAATCCCTGCCCCAGTCCCCGCAGGAGGCCTTTTGCATTTTGATAGGCCGTCATTGAATTTGTTCTTAACTGACTTACCTAAAGGTTAAATAAAGGTTAAATAAAATAAAAATTCACCCACGAAGCATCGTTACCCATCGCTCCACAAAAGCCGCGGCCCTTGCAGAGCAAGGAACTTCAGGTCTCAGAGCGAGTGACATCACCGATTGAAACGCTCTTAGTGCGCACCACTGCTAACTAGCTAGCCATTTCACATCAGTTACACTCACCACCCTTTTGACCTTCTCCTTTTCCGCAGCAACCAGTGATCCGGGTCAACAGCATCAACGTAACAGTTTAACTTTAGTCCGTCCCCTCGCCGGGCTCGAACCAGGGACCCTCTGCAAACATAGACAACTGACACCCACGAAGCATCGTTACCCTTCGCTCCACAAAAGCCACTGCCCTTGCAGAGCAAGGGGAACAACTACTTCAGGTCTCAGAGCGAGTGACGTCACCGATTGAAACGCTATTAGCGCGCATCACCACTAACTAGCTAGCCATTTCACATCGGTTACACTGGTTGCTAGTGAACAAGCACAACTGATGGCAAATCTGGCCAAACTGATCAATGCCAGCAAAACCATTGAAATTGGTATGTAATGATAAAAACTTTTAATGTTACTATATTATTTGTAACATATTTCATTGTGCCAATCTTTTCAACATTCACTAATTCTGAATGAACTGCCCTCATTATAATATCAGAAGAGACTAATATTAATATTTTCCTCTCTCCAGGGATGTACACAGGGTACAACACCCTGAACATGGCGTTGGTTGTACCAGAGAGTGGTCAAGTGGTAGCATGTGAAATAGACGACGAATACGTGAACATTGCTAAACCTTTCTTTAAAGAGGTCAGATCAACATGCCGCTAATCATTCAGCTAGTTTACTTGCTCCAATATTCCTCTAGACAGGAATTAGATCTGTTTGTCCAGTATTCAACCCCAATGCAACATCTAAACCCATTCAACCCGTTGGAATTCAGAAACATTGATTGTCTCCCCAAAAGCTTCAATATAGCATATTCTGTATCTAACATCTGTCAGTCAGACTTCACAAAATGCTAGTAGTGAGGCCGTCTGCTCAGAAGAATGTGTCAACGAAAGGTGCAAAGCCTAGCACTACAATGAACTTAATGCCCCCCTCCAAACCCCAACAGTAGAAATACTACTGTACACAACTCAGGTCAACAGTTGTGACAGAAAATGGTTGGTATCGTCTGCTTCAAACCATCTAAACTCGGAATCAAATCAAAATGTAACTTAAAGCACATTGAAAATCCTCAATGGACAGCCCGGTTCGACCTGTGCCTGCGCTCTGGAGGTGCCTGGTTAAAGTGGGCATTCAGCCTGGAAGAGTGGCGTCAAGGCTACGCACCAGATCTTCAGTGCTCCCCCACAGCTCGGTTCATCCTGTGCCTCCTCCACGGACCAGGCCTCCAGTAGGTCTCCCCAGCCTTGTTCATCCTGTGCCTCCTCCACAGACCAGGCCTCCAGTAGGTCTCCCCAGCCTGGTTCATCCTGTGCCTCCTCCTCAGACCAGGCCTCCAGTAGGACTCCCCAGCCTGGTTCATCATGTGCCTCCTCCACGGACCAGGCCTCCAGTAGGTCTCCCCAGCCTCGTCAGTCCGGGGCCCGCAACGAGGGTTCCCAGTCCCAGTCTGATTATTGCACAAGTGAGTCCATAGGTTAATCAGCAAGCATGGTGGAAATGCATTAGTGTGCCATGCTCATTGGCAGAAGTTAATAGGTGAAGGACATTCCACCCGCTTGCTAATGGTAAAGAGGAAGAGAGACGTGAGGCTATCCTGATGAGGTGTCAATAAATACACTAACATAAAAATACCTGCTATGCTGACTAGTGAGATAGGAAGCAAGCAATGTGAATTATAGAGTTTACAAGGTGAATGAAATGCCGATCCATTCAAACCAGCCTTACCGACTGAACTTTCCTAAATACATTTCGAGTACAGCAGTTGTCCCCAACCGGTCGATCTCTAAGGCATTCCTAGTCGATCACCAAACAATTCTGTAAAAAACCAAACGATAAAGACTTC
Organism: Oncorhynchus mykiss; assembly: GCF_057628025.1. NCBI lineage: Eukaryota > Metazoa > Chordata > Actinopteri > Salmoniformes > Salmonidae > Oncorhynchus > Oncorhynchus mykiss. The sequence continues at coordinate 85,408,712 of NC_143022.1, read as the reverse complement.
GGTTCTTTTTTTAAATTTATTTTTTTGCTGTTGGGGGTAGATGCACTTGATTCAGCATCCCTAGCACCGGGAAGGCAAAGGTCGTCCTCACCAGGGTCTTGACCTGACTGCAGTTTGGCGTTGTAATCACTTCAGTGGTTAAATGCTCACCTTAGAAGGCTGCTGGCATGCTGCGAAAGTGGATAAATCATGGATAAATCCAGGTTACATTCGTACCGGGCAGATGGCAAACAGCGTGTACTGTGTCGCGAGGGCAAGTGGTTTGCTCATGTCATCGGTGAGAACAGAGAGCCCCATGGTGGTGGTGTGGTTATGGTATGGGCAGGCATAAGCTACGGATGACAACAAACACAATTGTATTTTATTTATGGGATTTTGAATGCACAGAGATACCTTGACGACATCCTGAGGCACAATATCATGCCATTCATCACCTCATGTTTCAGCATGATAATGCACGGCCCATGTTGCAAGGATCTGTACACAACTTCTGGAAACTAAAAATGTCCAGTTCTTCCATGGCCTGCATACCCACCAGACATGCCAACCATTGAGCATGTTTGGGATGCTCTGGATCGACTTGTACGACAGCGTGTTCCAGTTTGTGCCAATATCCAGCAACTCCGCACAGCCATTGAAGAGGAGTGGGACAACATTCCACAGGTCACAATCAACAGCTTGATCAACTCTATGCAAATGAGATGTATCACAAATTTTCAGGACGTTTAAGCCTTGAGACAGTTGAGAGATGGATTGTGTGTGTGCCATTCAGAGGGTGAATGGGCAAGACAAAATGTTTAAGTGCCTTTCAATGGGGTATGGTAGTAGGTACCAGGAGCACCGGTTTTAGTATGTCAAGAACTGCAATGCTGTTGGGTTTTTCACGCTCAACAGTTTCCCGTGCATATCACGAATGGTCCACCACTCAAAGGAGATTCAGACAACTTGACAGAATCTTGACAGTGACAAAAGCATTGGAATCAACTTGGGCCAGCATCCCTGTGGAATGCTTTTAATACCTTGTAGAGTCCATGCACTGATGAATTGAGTGCAACACAATATTAGGAAGGTGTTCCTAATGTTTTGTACAGTCAGTGTATCTACTGAGTGACTTTCACCTGATCTAAAAGCACTTTCTCAACACTTATGTTTGTATAGGGGGTGGGGTGAGGACAGTTAGGTGTTACATATTACAATACCTCGAAATTATAAAAATGTTGAATATGAAATGTGTTAAAATATGTGAATCACTGTGCATCCTTTTCTAACATACATCTATCAAGTGACATGAGTTAATGTAGTGTTTATTTTAGTGATGATACACTATTTTACAATAAAAAATATGTTTGCAGAGACATTGTTTAGTCACATTTTCTATTTACTAATCTCTCTCTATAGAGATGTTCATGTCTGATTAAGAGAGTAAATATCATGTGATATCATATTCACATTATTCACTGAAATCCATCATTGATTTCTATGAGCAACCTACCGTATACTGTGAGGTGTAAATGAAAGCTGTATCACTGGAACACATCCAGGCCAACCCCTTTCAGCCAGTCTGTCTCCGCCAAGCCAAGCAGACCCATGCATTTTCCTCATGTAGACATTTGTAAAAAGGTTCAAGATGAATGGGCAACTCCACCCATTTTCAACCTAATTTTCACTGGTTTGGTGCTGGAGATGATGAATATGAGGTTGAAAAGTGTTTGAAATGCCCTTGAAAAGTGCTGCTTGACTGAGAAATGGAAGCAGTTATGTCTTGGCTTAGGGTCATTCTTACATGACTATTTTACACTTGCATTACTGTCTCTTATATACAGTAATATACAGTTAAATTACAAGGCAGACACATTCAGCCAAACCAAATTCTGCAACCCCTTTCTATAATATTTAAAAAATCAACCAAACAAAGAAAGATATATAGCCCCTTGGATAAAACAATAGTCTGAACACCTGATAATGTATTGAAGACATATGACTTTTAATTTTGAGGTGTCATTGTAGACTGCCGACATTTTGAAGTGAAATGATCTCCTATCCGTCAATGCTGTCTGAGACAAAACGATGAGGGAGAAAGAGAGACGGAGAGAGAGAGAACACAGGTGAGGACGCAAGCGTTGTCAGACAGTCTAGCCTACGGCTGATGCTATACATTTTCAGCACTATAGACAGTTCCATTCTTTATTTATGTTGCTCCTTTGCACCCCAGTATTTCTACTTTGCACATTCATCTACTGTCAAATCTACCATTCCAGTGTTTTAATTGCTATATTATATTTACTTCGCCACCATGGCCTATATATTGCCTTTACCTCCCTTATCTCACCTCATTTGCTCACATTGTATATAGACTTATTTTTCTACTGTATTATTGACTGTATGTTTGTTTTACTCCATGTGTAACACTGTGTTGTTACATGTGTCGAACTGCTTTGCTTTATCTTGGCCAGGTCGCAGTTGTAAATGAGAACTTGTTCTCAACTTGCCTACCTGGTTAAATAAAGGTGAAATAAAAATAAAATAAAATAAAAATAGTATCAAGAATATGCATATCCTTGCTTCAGGTCCTGAGCTACAGGCAGTTAGATTTGGGTATTTTAGCCGGAAATTGAAAAAAAGGATCCTGATTCTTAATTGGGCTGCCTGCCCAATCTGATTGAACAGTGTTGCTCATACTCAACCCCAATGTTATGCCACCGGGGGGCAAAGCATGTCACATCTTGTCACGTTTACTCCAGCTCCCCCTCTCTGGCACTCATTACTTATTATTATGCACACCTGCCACCATCATTATGCACACCTGCGCCTCATGAGACTCACCTGGACTCCATCACTTCTGATTACCTCCCCTATATCTGTCATTCCCTTTGGTTGTGTCCCCAGGCAGTATTAGTTATCTTTCTCATGTCCAGATGCTAAACTCTTGTTTTGTGTTGTTCTAGTTATTATTAAATTCACCCCCTGTACTTGCTTCCTAACTCCCAGTGTCTGTGTTACACATGTAGTATTTGTATGTATTATTTGACCCTCTTTACTGCATACAGTGAGCCTCAAACAGTGGTTCCCTATGGCTGACACCTTGGAAACTCCACTCTTACATCATGGGGTGGTGTTTGGAAAACACATTGTGAGGAAAGTGTTCTTGTGAAACATCTACATACAGAGTGGTCGATATCTTGTCCCTCACCCTAAAAGATAGTTCAAAACAAACACACATGGAGGCCAGTGGACTTTCCCATCCACTCTGGTTAAATAGTAGACCCACATTCCTTCAATAATGTCTCTTTGGTGTTCACTCTATATAGCTGAATAGACACTTCCAAAATGGCTCCAGATATCAAGATGTATTTCTGCTTTCAGCTTGTTCTTGCACTAACAGGTAAATATCTCGCTGTGCAATTTTTCCATTAGAGAGGAGACAAATGTTTTTATTTAAGCTTTATTTAACTAGGCAAGTCAGTTGAGAACAAATTCTTATTTACAATGACAGCCTACCGGGGAACAGTGGGTTAACTGCCTAGTTCAGGGGCAGAATGACAGATTTTTACCTTGTCAGCTCGGGGATTCGATCCAGCAACCTTTCGGCTCTAACTACTAGGCTACAGTACCTGCTGACTAGGGGGAGACCTAGGCTCAGGGGCCTCATTTATAAACATTTACATACAAAATATACCCCAAAATGTGCATGTACCAGTTTTCACACAAAAGTTAGAATTTATAAAAACTGAACTTGACTTGAAAATGTGCTCACCTTCCAGCAAACTTTAGACTGTGTATGCACTTTCTAGTGGTTGAAGTTTTGCATTGCAAGCAGGCAAGTAGATTAGTATGTTGTGCATGTGGGAAATATACTGGACATGCTTGTTCATAAAAATAAACAGGTTAATAATTTGCTGTTAGTGAGTAGAGAGAAAATCTATTTAATTCATCTTTGCATTTTAAAATAATTAGAAATAGGCATACATTTTATAGGCTATTATTTATTTAATTTACATGATCATTGCATAATAAATTCCTCACCGTTTCTGTGATGGTTTCATACTCACCAGGTTGCTAGCACATAGACCTAGAACAAGTACTGTATACTATTTGTCCCATATCTCGTTTAATTGCACCCACTTCATAGTAGTAAATAGACAAGCTATTTTACTCTAAACCATCCGATCCAGAGCTCGGATCCAGAGCACAGTTTATTAACTGTGGCACAGATGGTTGTAGGTTACTTCTGTAGTTTTCGTCTGAATACTGTAATTTCACATTTCTCTAGTAGACAATATTGCGTTTATACACATAATACATATTTTCAGAACCATTGCAGAATAAATTCTTAAACCTTTTCGGCCATGATGGGTTCATATTCCCGAAGTAGCCACAGACTACAAACAATTACCATGCGCATCTCTCATTTAACTGGGCCAATTAGATACGCTATTAATTCAAGTATTTTGCTCTATGCACAGAAAGGAAGCTGGTTTATAACATACAGTAGAATGTATTTAACAGGTGAATAGACATATGACATTTTGCATTGAAGTGTGTAAGTTATGGCCATCACTGTGAGTAGACAATGTTCTAGAATTCACGCAGTGCAGCAGCGTAGTTTGCTGTTAAGAAACACTTAGCTAGCAATCGCTGCAAACGTAGATAGATGGCTAGCCAACAAGAAAGAGTGGTAAAACAGAATCTCCACACAACGTGGTTCACAAGCTGCAAAGGCAAGTCTGCATGCTGGACATCAGGTGCAGCCAGAGCAGCTTGTCCCCACATGGAACTCTGAGTTGGTAGATCATTTGAATATCCAAGTTCATGCACATCTCATTGGCTGAGCTGGCAAATTCAGCTGTTTTTAACCAGTAAGCCCACACCATTCTGTTTTTTCCTTACATGCCAAACAAGGGCACAGACTCAGAGAATATCCATCTTTGTAACATCTTTAAGCACTTCAATTTCTTTTCCTGATGTTGACAGTAAAGAATTCTTTACAAAGGTTAACTTGCTAAATCCTGAACCCGCTGTAATCAATATTAGCCATGGTTGTGAACATGGCTTTGGGGCTGACAATCAAAATGATGTTTAGATGGGTTACCATGCCAAACTAAATTTGTAACTGATGTTTTTTTGGTCAGGCACAGGAATAGGATCTGCCCTGCCAGGTAAGAGCCACAGTGGAGGGAAGAACAACCCAGTGCTGCAGTATGTCGTGAACAACTCACTGAGAGAACATCCTGTCATGACCAAACTCAGACTGGTAAGGCTGGGCTGGGTTAGAGCCAGGGTTAGGGTTGAGGTTGAGGCTAGTGTTAGGGTTGAACCGGGATGAGGACATGAAACTAGGGCTAGGGTTGGAATTGTAAGACTGGGGAGAACCAGGGTGTTAATGAGATGAAAAGCAGGAATGTACTGTACATACAAACCAGATAGATACAGAGAGATTCTGGTTTTCTACAGTATCATGACAGTTAAATAGGCTACTATAACCACTAGAGGTCAGCACAGTACTATACAAACACTGTGCTGAAGCTGCAATACAGCGTAATTACATTGTTTGATTAGATTATGTCATAAAAAAGTAATGTTTTTTTGTATATGTTTGAAATCAAATGTTGTGTTAAACACTCTATAACAAAGCTTTCTTAGTGTCCAACAAGCTTTCTCAACCCTTAACCTTGTTCTGAACACCTCCTTAACAAAGGTCATGTTTGGCAAGACTGTACACTGTCCTTCTCTCAGCACAAATCAAAGCTGCAGGCTAAAGTTAAATCTAGACTTTGTTTCCTCTATCGTGATCGCCCCTCTTTCACCCAAGCTGCCAAACTAACCCTAATTCAGATGGCCATCCTACCCAGGCTAGATTATGGAGATGTGATTTATAGATCGGCAGGTAAGGGTGCTCTCGCTAGATGTTCTTCACCATTCGGCCATCAGATGTGCCACCAATGCTCCTTATAGGACACATCACTGCACTCTATACTCCTCTGTAAACTGGTCATCTCTGTATACCCGTCGCAAGACCCACTGGTTGATGCTTATTTATAAAACCTTCTACTGCAGCCCTCATCCACCACATACAACACCCATTCTGCCAGTCACATTCCGTTAAAGGTCCCCAAAGCACACAATGCCTGGGTCACTCGTCTTTCAGTTCGCTGCAGCTAGCGACTGGAACGAGCTGCAACAAACACTCAACTAGACAGTTCTATCTCAATCTCTTCATTCAAAGACTCAATCATGGACACTCTTACTGACAGTTGTGGCTGCTTTGTGTGATGTATTGTTGTCTCTACCTTCTTGCCCTTTGTGCTGTTGTCTGTGCCAAATAATGTTTGTACCATGTTGTGTGTTGCTACTATGTTGTTGTCATGTTGTTTTGCTACTATGCTGTGTTGTCATGTGTTGCTGCCTTCCTATGTTGTTGTCTTAGGTCTCTCTTTATGCAGTGTTGTGTTGTCTCTCTTGTTGTGATGTGTGTTTTGTCCTATATTTAAAAAAAATAAAAACAAAACAAAACATTAATCCCATCCCCCGTCCCCGCAGGAGGCCTTTTGCCTTTTGATAGGCCATCATTGAATTTGTTCTTAACTGATTTACCTAGTTAAATAAAGGTTAAATAAAATAAATACAATTAAAATCCTCCTTCCTTCATGTTGCAGAAAACCCTTGAGGACCCATGGAGCATCATGCTGGTTGCTAGTGAACAAGCACAACTGATGGCAAATCTGGCCAAACTGATCAATGCCAGCAAAACCATTGAAATTGGTATGTAATGATAAAACAAGCTTAATCCTGAAAACATTTAATGTTACTATATTATATGTAACATATTTCATTGTGCCAATCTTTTCAACATTCACTAATTCTGAATGAACTGCCCTCATTATAATATCAGAAGAGACTAATATTAATATTTTCCTCTCTCCAGGGATGTACACAGGGTACAACACCCTGAACATGGCGTTGGTTGTACCAGAGAGTGGTCAAGTGGTAGCATGTGAAATAGACGACGAATACGTGAACATTGCTAAACCTTTCTTTAAAGAGGTCAGATCAACATGCCGCTAATCATTCAGCTAGTTTACTTGCTCCAATATTCCTCTAGACAGGAATTAGATCTGTTTGTCCAGTATTCAACCCCAATGCAACATCTAAACCCATTCAACCCGTTGGAATTCAGAAACATTGATTGTCTCCCCAAAAGCTTCAATATAGCATATTCTGTATCTAACATCTGTCAGTCAGACTTCACAAAATGCTAGTAGTGAGGCCGTCTGCTCAGAAGAATGTGTCAACGAAAGGTGCAAAGCCTAGCACTACAATGAACTTAATGCCCCCCTCCAAACCCCAACAGTAGAAATACTACTGTACACAACACAGTTCAACCATTGTGACAGAAAATGGTTGGTATTGTCTGCTTCAAACAATCTAAACTCGAAATCAAGTCAAAATGTAACATTGAAACATCTAAATGGACTTTACAGTAAAGATGCCTTGACAATGAAAGACATGTACCTAACTACCTTTTTCTTCTCTAGGCCGGAGTCGAGGATAAAATTACTGTCCATCTTCAAATGTGTATAAAAACACTGGGTAGGTGACTGATTTTAAAGAACCCAAACACGATTCCGTTGTGAAACGGTTCAATCCCTTTTAATGTGATTTTTTGTTTGTCCTAGATGAGTTGATAGCTGCTGGGGAAGCTGGAACCTATGACTTTGTGTTCATCGATGCGGATAAAAGGAACTATGACAGATATTACGAGAAGTCTCTTGAGCTTGTGAGACAAGGGGGCATCATTGCCATCGATAATGTGAGTAGCCTATGCCCAAACTTTTATTCCTACAAGCGAGTCGTGATTTTGAATATGATTTGAATAATGCCAGCATGCAATCAATTTGATCTAACAAGCTAACTCATGCAGATGCATGAAAAGATAGGCCTCCCGGGTGGCGCAGTGGTTAAGCTACTGGGTGGCGCAGTGGGTGGCGCTCCCGGGTGGCGCAGTGGTACAGCTACTGCAGCGCCAGCTGTGCCATCAGAGTCCCTGGGTTCGCGCCCAGGCTCTGTCGTAACCGGCCGCGACCGGGAGGTCCGTGGGGCGACGCACAATTGGCCTAGCGTCGCCCGGGTTAGGGAGGGCTTGGTCGGTAGGGGTGTCCTTGTCTCATCGCGCACCTGTAGCGAGCTGGGCGCAGTGTGCGCTAACCAAGGTGGCCAGGTGCACGGTGTTTCCTCCGGCGCATTGGTGCGGCTGGCTTCCGGGTTGGATGCGCGCTGTGTTAAGAAGCAGTGCGGCTTGGTTGGGTTGTGTATCGGAGGACGCATGACTTTCAACCTTCGTCTCTCCCGAGCCCGTACGGGAGTTGTAGCGATGAGACAAGATAGTAGCTACTAACAATTGGATACCACGAAATTGGGGAGAAAAAAGGGTAAAATAAAAAGAAAAAAAGAAAAAGAATAGAACATGGTGGCGAAGTAATTACAATATAGCAATTAAACACTGGAATGGTAGGATGTACAGAAGATTAATGTGCAAGTAGAGATACTGGGGTGCAAAGGAGCAAGATAAATACATAAATACAGTATGTGGATGAGGTAGATTGGATGGGCTAATTACAGATGAGCTATGTACAGGTGCAGTGATCTGTGAACTGCTCTGACAGCTGGTGTTTAAAGCTAGTGAGTGAGGTAAGAGTCTCCAGCTTCAGAGATTTTTGCAGTTCATTCCGGTCATTGGCAGTAGAGAACTGGAAGGAGAGGCGGCCAAAGGGGGAATTCTGCGTAGAGGTGGATCAGAGAATCACCAGCAGTGAGAGCGACATCATTGATGTATACAGAGAAGAGAGTCGGCCTGAGAATTGAAACCTGTGGCACCCCCATAGAGACTGCAAGAGTTCTGGACAACAGGCCCTCTGATTTGACACACTGGACTCTATCAGAGAAGTAGTTGGTGAACCAGGCGAGGCAGTCATTTGAGAAACCAAGGCTGTCGAGTCTGCCAATAAGAATGTGGTGATTGACAGAGTCGAAAGCCTTGGCCAGGTCGATGAATACGGCTGCACAGTAATGTCTCTTATCGATGGCGGTTATGATATCGTTTAGGACCTTGAGCATGGCTGAGGTGCACCCATGACCAGCTCTGAAACCAGATTGCATAGCGGAGAAGGTACGGTGGGATTCGAAGTGGTCGGTAATGTGTTTGTTGACTTGGCTTTCGAAGACCTTAGAAAGGCAGGGTAGGATAGATATAGGTCTGTAGCAGATTGGGTCTAGAGTGTCTCCCCCTTTGAAGAGGGGGATGACCGCGGCAGCTTTCCAATCTTTGGGAAACCTATCACCTCTGTCCTCAGTCTGAGCCTCTCTCCTCACCTGTCTCCCACTTCACTTCACTCCTCTAATCTGTCTATCTGAAATCCTCTTCCTTCACCTGTGTATCACCTGTCTATCTAATTACCTTTCCTTGACATGTTTATCACCTGTCTATCTAATTACACTTCCTTGACCTGTCTTTCTGACCTTCTGACCACAGGACACCTCACCTGTATCTCTGATCCCCCCACCTTCTCCCCCCAGGTACTCTGGAGTGGTAAAGTGGTGGACCCTGCTCCTGATGACCTGACCTCCCAGGCTCTGGACAAGCTCAACAAGAAACTCCACACAGACCAGAGGATCGATCTGAGCATGCTCACTGTGGGTGACGGACTCACCCTGGCTATCAAACGCTAATGATAACTCATGCTAACTCATACTAACACGTGATTACAAATGCTTAACCCATACTTACTCCAAACCCGCTGTGATTTATTGGGGATTTATTGGAGAAGTGGTAAACATGAAGGGCTGGAATAAATAGATGCTATTTTCAACAAGTACTGTACGTGTACGTGTACGAGTGAGATTCACTTTTTACTTGAAATTCGAAAGCATATCAACCTCTGTCTCAGTAAGAGCTAAATAACTACCTTTTACTCACAGAGATTTCTTTTTTTCAGGGTGTGACTAAAATATTTTTTTATTAGATTTAAATTGAGTACAGGCTTAACTGAATGACAACAGAATACCATATGGTAGTTTTGGGGTAGGCCTCGTCTCAGAGGAATGCTCCACAGAACCAGATGCTGATAACAGATTGCCCTATGCTGGACAGCTGGCATCGAAACCCTCCAGCTGGGAGAAGAGGGATCTGATGACAGGTCTCCAGGTTACATGCTGGTGGAGAGGTGGGAGGTCTTTGGAAGACTTTTGCTCCAAAATATCAAGTGAGACACAAGGGGTGAGTTGACATACTCCCCTGGATTTATGCCCATTGGTTGACAGAAAGGGAAGTGATTATTGCACGAGTGAGCCCATAGGTTAATCAGTAGGTATGGTGGAAATGCATTAGTGTGCCATGCTCATTGGCAGGAAGTTAAATAGGTGAAGGACATACCACCCGCTTGCTAATGGTAAAGAGGAAGAGAGACGTGAGGCTATTGTCACGCCCTGACCTTAGAGATCCTTATTTATTCTCGATGTTTGGTTAGGTCAGGGTGACTCGGGTGGGAAAATCTATGTTTTCTATTTCTTTGTTGTTTTGCAGAGTGTGGTTCCCAATCAAAGGCAGCTGTCTATCGTTGGCTCTGATTGGGGATCATATATAAGTTGAGATTTTCCGTTTGGGTTTTGTGGGGTGTCATTTTCTGTTTAGTGTCTATGCCTGACATAACTGTTCGCTTTCTGGGGATTTGTTCTTTTTGTTTGAGTGTTTCTTGAAAATAAATACCATGAACACTTTCCACGCTGCGCTTTGGTCCACTCTTCCTTCCACCGACGAGAGCCGTTACAGCTATCCTGATGAGGTGTCAATAAAAACACTAACATACAAATACCTGCTATGCTGACTAGTGAGATAGGAAGTAAGCAATGTGAGTTATAGAGTTTACAAGGTGAATGAAATGACGATCCATTCAGACCAGCCTTACTGACTGAACTTTTCTAACTACATTTCAATCGAGTGCGTGTGTGTGTGTGTGTGTGTGTGTGTGTGTGTGTACATGCGTTTGTGCCAGAAACATTTGTGCAAAAAACATGTTGACTCAATCTACTTCTAGAGAAACGTCAATGACATTCTCTCATTCATGTTGACAAAACGGTCTGTGACTCTGTCATACAGTATACACTTGTATTTTTTGTTGTCCTAGGCTACCTGGCTAAAAATCTTGCTACAGCATAGCACAACAATGTATGAATTTATGGGTAGATCAGAATCACCGTTATAATCATTGACCAGTATTAGAATGAAGTAAAAACACAAGTCCAAACCCCTATCTCCATCCATGGCTAATTTAGGAAAGGGTCAATTTTAGCTAGCTAGCCACAAACAAACACAAGTTGTTTTGTCAATGATGTTTTGCTCTCGATGTGATGTGATAGGAGGGAAGCCAAATCCAAACTGGCTTCCCTTGACACTTTTTCTTGGTTCTCCAGGACCATTCACAGTTGAGTTCACACACCACATTGCCACAGATGTCTCAATTTTTTGGGTAGCGTGCAATTGGTATGCTGACTGCAGGAACGTCCACCAGAGCTGTTGCCAGATAATTGAATGTTAATTTATTTACCATAAGCCGCCTCCAACATTGTTTTAGAGAATTTGGCAGTACCTCCAACAGGCCTAACAACCGCAGACCACGTGTAACCACGCCAGCCCAGGACCTCCACATCCATTTTTTTCACCTGCAGGATCGTCTGAGACCAGCCACCCGGACAGCTGATGAAACTATGGGTTTGCACAACCGAAGACTTTCTGCATAAACTGTCAGAAACAGTCTCAGGGAAACTCATCTGCGTGCTCGTCGTCTTCACCGGGGTCTTGACTTGACTGCAGTTTGGAGTCGTAATCAAATTCAGTGGTTAAACACTCACCTTAGAAGGCCGCTGGCATGCTGGAGAAGTGTGCTCTTCACGGATAAATCCAGGTTTCAACCTTACCGGGCAGATGGCAAACAGCGTGTACTGTGTCGCGAGGGCAAGTGGTTTGCTCATGTCAACGGTGTGAACAGAGAGCCCCATGGTGGTGGTGTGGTTATGGTATGGGCAGGCATAAGCTACGGACGACAACAAACACAATTGCATTTTATTTATGGAAATTTGAATGAGATACAATGACCACATCCTGAGACCCATTATTGTGCCATTCATCACCTCCTGTTTCAGCATGATAATACATGGCCCCAAGTCGCAAGGCTCTGTACACAATTTCTGGATGCTAAAAATGTCCCAGTTCTTCTATGGCCTGCATAACCACCATTGAGCATGTTTGGGATGCTCTGGATCGACTTGTACGACAGCGTGTTCCAGTTTGTGCCAATATCCAGCAACTCCTCACAGCCATTGAAGAGGAGTGGGACAACATTCCACAGGTCACAATCAACAGCCTGATCAACTCTATGTGAAGGAGATGTGTCATGCTGCATGAGGCAAATGGTGGTGATACCAGACACTGGTTTTCTGATTCAGGCCCCTACTTTTCTTTGAAGGTGTCTGTGACAGACAGATGCATATCTGCGCTCTCAGTCATATGAAATCTATAGATGAGGGCCTAAGTGATTTATTTAAATTGACTGATTTCCTTCTATGAACTGTAACTCAGTAACATCTTTGAAATTGTTGCATGTTGATTTTATATTTTAATTCAGTTTATATACACTGAGTTTACAAAACATTAGGAACACCTCTTCTTTCCATGACATAGACTGACCAGGTGAATCCAGGTGAAAGCTATGATCCCTTATTGATGTCACTTGTTAAGTTCACTTCAAACAGTGTAGATGAAGAGGAGCAGATAGGTTAAAGAAGGATTTTTAAGCCTTGAGACAAATGAGACATGGATTGTGTGTGTGCCATTCAGTGGGTGAATGGGCAAGACTTAATATTTAAGTGCCATTCAACGGGGTATGGTAGTCGGTACCAGGAGCACCGGTTTAAGTTTGTCAAGAACTGCAACGCTGTTGGGTTTTACACGCCTAACAGTTTCCCAGACGTATCAAGAATGGTCCACCACACAAAGGAGATTCAGACAAGTTGACAGTGACTCAACTGTGGGAAGCATTGGAATCAACATTGGCCAGCATCCCTGTGGAATGCTTTCAATACCTTGTAGAGTCCATGCCCTAATGAATTGAGTGCAACACAATACTAGGAAGGTGTTCCTCATGTTTTGTACAGTCATTGTATCTACTGAGTGACTTTCACCTGATCTAAAAGCACTTTCTCAACACTTATGTTTGTATAGGGGTGGGGTGAGGACAGTTAGGTGTTACATATTACAATACCTCGAAATTATAAAAATGTTGAATATGAAATGTGTTAAAATATGTGAATCACTGTGTATCCTTTTCTAACATACATCTATCAAGTGACATGAGTTAATGTAGTGTTTATTTTAGTGATGATACACTATTTTACAATAAAAAATATGTTTGCTGAGACATTGTTTAGTCACATTTTCTATTTACTAATCTCGCTCTATAGAGATTTTCATGTCTGATTAAGAGAGTAAATATCATGTGATATCATATTCACATTATTCACTGAAATCCATCATTGATTTCTATGAGCAACCTACCATATACTGTGAGGTGTAAATGAAAGCTGTATCACTGGAACACATCCAGTCCAACCCCTTTCAGCCAGTCTGTCTCCGCCAAGCCAAGCAGACCCATGCATTTTCCTCATGTAGACATTTGTAAAAAGGTTCAAGATTAATGGGCAACTCCACCCATTTCCAACCTAATTTTCACTGGTTTGGTGCTGGAGATGATGAATATGAGGTTGAAAAGTGTTTGAAATGCCATTGAAAAGTGCTGCTTGACTGAGAAATGGAAGCAGTTATGTCTTGGCTTCTTACATTACTATTTTACACTTGCATTACTGTCTCTTATATACAGTAATATACAGTTAAATTACAAGGCAGACACATTCAGCCAAACCAGATTCTGCAACCCCTTTCTATTATTTAAGCCCCTTGGATAAAACAATAGTCTGAACACCTGACAATGTATTGAAGACATATGACTTTTAATTTTGAGGTGTCATTGTAGACTGCCGACGTTTCGAAGTGAAACTCCTATGCGTCAATGCTGTCTGAGACAAAACGATGAGGGAGAAAGAGAGACGGAGAGAGAGAGAACACAGGTGAGGACGCAAGCGTTGGCAGACAGTCAAGCCTACAGCTGATGCTATACATTTTCAGCACTATAGACAGTTCCATTCTTCAGCGTGAGCAGACAGAGGGGGTATAAAAAGGTAGGAGCCGCGCTGCTTAGCCTGCACACTGACACTGCATAGTTTACTGAGGCAATATGAGCCACAGAATGGACTATCATTCGGGTTCTCCGCATAGGGGAGCTCAAGCTGAGTATTGCTGCTATCAACCCAAACTGACCGGATCCCCCTCTGCATCCAGGACCGTTGGCTTTGAGTCGACTATCGCATACACGAACAGAGGATATGCGACGACGCTGAAGAGCGAATTCGGATCCGTTCCGAGATCATCGGAGAGCCTTTTCGATTTATCAAACCCATTTACCGAGGTTTTGACAAAAAGGAATGAGAAAGAACTGCTCCATGGGCTGAACGACCGTTTCGCCCGATTCATAGAGAAGGTGCGTCATTTGGAGCATGAAAATGAATTGTTTGAGAGGGAAATCGAGGAAATCAAACTAAAGGCACAGTCCCCTGCGTCTCTGGCCCAGGAGCACGAGCCGGAGCTTATGGACCTGAGGAACCTAGTTCATGACATCACCCTTCAGAAGCGTCAGATCGAGATAGAGCATCAGAACCTGGAGGAAGATTTCCTCACCTTGAGAGACAAGTATGAGCAGGAGGCACGTGACCGCTCGAACGCAGAGAACGGCATCCTTGTGCTGAAAAAGGACGCCAACGATGCATACCTCGCCAAACTTCAGTTGGACAAGAAAGCGCAATCTCTGGTGGACGAGATCCACTTCCTGAAGAAGAACCATGAGGACGAGGTATCAGAAATGGTGGCCCAGTTCCAAGAGGCTCAAGTAACGGTCAAGGCGTACAAGTTTGGCAAACCTGACATCACAGAGGCTCTCCGGGACATCCGTGTGCAGTTAGAAGGTCACGCCACCTCCGACTTTCAGCAAGCCGAGGAGGGCTTCCGTGTCCAGTTCGCAAAGTTAACCAAAGCGGCAGAAAGTAACAGAGAGGCGTTGAAGGCAACCCAGCAGGAGATCCAGGAGAATAGAAGGCACCTGCAGGGGAAGACAATTGAACTGGACTGTGGTAAAGGAATGAGAGAGGCCCTGGAAAAACAACTATACGAGCTGGAGAAGCGTCACTATGCGGAAATGATTCATTACCAGGTAGACTGGTTTATTTTGTACCTCTAACAATTGTAAGTAAACATCCACATGTTTATGACTCATATTTGTATTCAGGTCTATGTACTAGGTGTAGGCCACAAATATAGGCCCCATGTGAACTGTATCATTACTGGAATATAATTTTCTCATATAGGCCTATAGGGGTAGAACAATATTTACCCCCCTAAATTTCTCCTTGTTGTCATACCAGACAAAGTGGCTGGTTGACCCTATTATTGACTCTTATTGTGTGTTTTTCTGTCCAGGACACTATCAGGCAGCTGGAGAATGAGCTGACCAATGCTAAACTAGACATGTCTGGCTACCTGAGAGAGAACCAGGACCTGCTGAATGTCAAAATGGCGTTGGATGTGGAGATTCTCTCTTACAGGTAAGAGACATCAGCTCTGTCTCTCCCATATATAAAATCATTGACTGAGGAAAATACTGTATATTTTTAGTCTGTTCCTGGATATTGTTCTGAATATACCCGGGGTGTGGACATTTTATTCTAGCCCAGCGCTAACACATGTGATTCAACTTAGTGCTGTGTTACAGCAAAACTGTGCAAAAGTGTCATAGCGATGGTGAGAGATTACTACAAAACACAGTCAATAGTAAACAAATGAAACAGTAGACATTTTATTGAAATAGTTTGATTTCATATTTAACATCAAATGAACATAGACCATTTCACAACACAGAATGACACTTTACTCATGATATGGATATTCAGACATATCCACACACACTGTTCTCACGAGCTGACATGTGTGTGTGCAGAATTGATCAGTCTGGCATTTACGAGGCTAACACATTGGGACATATCTGTATTATAGTCATGATGGTAATAACACGTCTCCCTATAGGAAACTCCTGGAGGGTGAGGAGTCCCATCTGTACACCATCTCTGACACCCACATCTCCATGCCCTGCATCTACCGCCAGTCCCCCGTCTACACCCTGCCTTGCCTGGCCCGGCAGGGAGGGCCCACACGCAGGTCTGAACCCCAGTACAAGTTTGTTGAGGAGATCATCTCTGAGACCACCAGAGACATGGAGATGTCCGAGATTGAGGAGACAGGCTCCGAGGAGACGGTCGGGGGAGAGGGAGACAAGTTGAGACAGAAGCAGGGAGAAGAGAGTGACAAAGCTGAGAGGAGAAGTGGGGAACAGGTGGATGAGCAGAAAGAGAAAGCTAGAGGTAAAGTGGATGTTGAAGTGGACGCCCCGGAGGAAGAGGGTGAACAGGAGGAAGAGTCTAAGAGACAGCAGATGGTCACATCAGCAGAGGTCGAGGTAAATGGAGATGGAGTTAGCCCTAGTGAGGGAGAAAATGGAGAGGAGGGAGATGATGAAAGAGAGGAGGAAAAGGGGGGTGAGCCAGATGCAATCAAAAAGACAGAGGACATTGACAGAGGTGAAAATACACAAAGTGAAGTCAAATCAGCTGAGGCCACCAGTGAGGGAGAGAAGGAAAAACTGGACACAACAGAGAAGCTAGACAGCGAGATAAACGAGACATTAGAAAAAGATGACACCCCAAAACAAGGCAAATCCCAACTAGAGGTTCCCATGAATGGTGACATCTCAACAGAACCCAAAACGTCAGAGTCAGAGGATAGCAAAACAGGAAGTTCAATAAAGGGTGAACCACAGGTCCCCACAGAGAACATCTCCAAAGAACCCAAAAAGGTGTCAGAGGAGAGAAAAATAGAAAGGCCTTTACAAGAGAAAAAAGAGGTAGATCTGAAAGAGGAGAGTGCCCCAACAGAGCAACAACAAGATAGCCCAAAAGAAAGTCCCATCAAAGAGGGAAAAAAGGTAGATCTGACAGACCAGAGTGCCCCAACACTGGAGCAGAAACCTGATCAGGAGCACAGAGAGTCAGACCAACCTCAAGAGGCAGAGAGTGCTGTGACAACACAAGAAGAGGATCTCCCTGAGCCCACAGAGAAGGACATGGAATCCTCTGATAACACTGCAGAGCTCAACACCAGTTCAACCAAGGAGACAGTGGAGCAGGTGAAGTCACCTGATGATTCTGGTGTAAAAACGACACAAGATGAGAGAACAGTAGGAGGTAAAATGCCAGACAGAATTCTCAGCACAACAAGTGAGTGTAAGGAAGAGCCTTTGCAAAAGACTCCTAAAAAGGAGGTGGGTCCGACAGAGCAAAAAGTGAGCAGCAAGGATGATAGTGTAAAAAGTTTTGTGCAGAAGGAACATAATGGCAGAGAAAAGGTCACAAAAGATGTCTCAATGAGTGAGGACAAGGGGAAAGAATCGGAGACATCCCCTAAACCCAACCCCACTGTGACTCCTAAAGAAGAAACAAGCCTGTATTCAGAGCCAACTGTCACCCCTAAAGAAGAAACTTCCATTAAACCAGAACCAGCAGTCACCGCAAAAGAAGAAACTTCCCCAAAACCAGAACTAGCAGTCACCACTAAAGAAGAAACTTCCCCAAAAACAGAACCAGCAGTCACCACTAAAGAAGAAACGTCCCCAAAACCAGAACTAGCATTCACCACTAAAGAGGTGACATCCCCTAAACCGGAACCCACTGTCACCCCTAAAGACGAAACATCCCCAAAACCGGACCAAACTGTCACCCCTAAAGAGGAGTCATCCCCACAACAGGAGCCAACCGTAACCCCTAAAGAAGAAACATCCCCTAAACCGGACGCCACTGTCGCCCCTAAAGAAGAAACAGCCCCGCAACCAGAGCCAACTGTCACCCTTAAAGAGGAGACATCCCCACAACAGGAGCCAACTGTCACCCTTAAAGAGGAGACATCTCCTAAACCGTACCCTACTGTCACCCCTAAAGAGGAGACATCCCCACAACAGGAGCCAGTTGTCACACCTAAAGTAGAAAATTCCCCCAAACCAGAACCAGCAGTCACCCCTAAAGAAGAAACTTCCCCAAAACCAGAACCAGCATTCACCCTTAAATTAGAAACTTCCCCACCACCAGAACTAGCTGTCACCGCTAAAGAAGAAACTGCCCTAAAACTAGAACTAGCAGTCACCACTATAGAGGAAACTTCCCCAAAACCAGAACCAGCAGTCGCCCCTAAAGTACAAACTTCCCCAAAACCAGACCCAACCATCACCCCCAAACAGGAAATATCCCCTAATTCAGACCCAACCCTCACCCCAGAATCAATGACCACCCCTAAACCAGACTCAACCCTCACCCCAGAATCATCGACCAGCCCTACAGAAGAGAGTGAAACGATGGGCAGTGGTGACAAAGCTAAGACAATCACACCACCAGAGGAACAGATGCCTGCAGTTGTAGAGAGCAAGGACTCACACAGGGGGGTGCCAGAAAGCAACACAACTCAGGAGAAACCAGAGGAAAGTATGGACAAAGAGCCTGAGAAGGTTACAGAACCCAAAGACAGAGAGCTTGAAGACCAAGGCCTCTGAGTGTTGAGATATCTATTACAAAGATATCACCAGTGAAAGAACAGGATGTATCAGCCGTGGGTTTGAAAGATCAGACAGATGATGAGAAGATAAAAGGACAGGCGCAATTTAAAATAGACGAGAACGGCTTTACAGGAGGTGATGGAGAGAGCAAAGATGACAAAACTGCGAAGAAGACATCAACAGGAGAAGCTGCTGAGCCAATTGCAGAGAAGCAGGCTAAACCTAAAACTTTGGACTTAACCTCTTTATATAATGACTAGATTTAGAGGTCAGTAGAGGTTTTCTTTAAAACTGCATGGTTAGTGCAAGCCTTTAAAGCAATATGAGAACTGCTCCACCTTAAAATGTAAAGTATCATGATTCGTGACTGTCAATTATGACCAGGGCCGAAACTTTCACTGGAGACGGGGGGATATGTCCCCCTCCCACATTCTGAAATTAGATTTTTGTCCCCCCCCAGTTTCATCATTGGAATATGTTACAAAACAGGCAACGATGTGCTCTAGGACCATGTGGATGCCTCCAAGTGGTTGGGGAGGCTGTTTGGAGTGTTTATCCAACTTTATATATATTTTTTTTTTACAATAATAATAACGCTCCCCCACTTCTAAAACCAAAGATGCGCCCCTGATTATGAGGCACAATTAATGAACTCCTGCAAGAGAGATGTACTGTAATATTGAATGTAACAAATCAAAAGCTGTATTTTGCTGTATCTATTTACTTCTGACCAATGGATGATAATGTGCATAGGGATGATAATGAGAATGGTTGATAATGGGATTTGATCATGCCTGAATGTGCTGAGCAATAAATGCTATTTGAAGAGCACTTCTGTTTCCAGCTATTCTTACATACTGTGCTGTATTTCACCTGATAAGATGGCATCACATCCTATTTCCCCATAACATGGCAGAGACTTGCGGTTGAGCCTTTTATAATAAACAAAAATATAAACGTAACATACTGAGTTACAGTTCATATAAGGAAATCAATTTAAATAAATGTATTGCCTTAAGCTATGGATTTTACATGACTGGGAATAAAGATATGCATCTGTTGGTCCCAGATATCTTAACAAAAAAGTTACGAGCGTGGATCAGAAAACCAGTCAGTATCTGGTGTGACCACCATTTGCCTCATGCAGTGTGACACATCTCCTTTGCATAGAGTTGATCCGGCTGTTGATTGTGGCCTGTGGAATGTTGTCCCACTCCTCTTCAATGGCTGTGTGAAGTTGCTGGATACTAGCGGGAACTGGAACACGCTGCCGTACACGTCAATCCAGAGCATCCCAAACATGCTCAATGGGTGACATGCCTGGTGACAATGCAGACCATGGAAGAACTGGTACATTTTCAGCTTCCAGGAATTGTGTACAGATCCTTGCGACATTGGGCAGTGCATTATCATGCTGAAACATGAGGTGATGGCGGCGTATGAATGATGAACAGATGAATGGCATGACAATGGGCCTCAGGATCTCGTCACGTTATCTCTGTACATTCAAATTGCCATCGATAAAATGCATTTGTGTTCACTGTCCGTAGCTTTTGCCTGCTTTTGCCAACTGTTTACAACGTTGAAGTCAGCAAAATGCTCGCCCACAGGACGCAATACACTTGGTCTGTTGTTGTGAGGCCAGTTGGACGTACTGCCAAATTCTCTAAAACTCTGTAGGTTTCGGCTTATGGTAGAGAAATTAATATTAAATTCTCTGGCAACAGCTCTGGTGGACATTCCTGCAGTCAGCATGCCAATTCCACTCTCCCTCAAAACTTGAGACTTCTATTACATTGTGTTGTTTGACAAAACTGCACATTTAGCCTTTTAGTGCCCCCAGCACAAGGTGCACCTGTGTAATGATCATGCTGTTTAATCAGCTTCTTGAGATGCCACAACTGCATTATCTTGGCAGAGGATAAATGCTCACTAACAGGGATGAAACAAATTTGTGCACAAAATTTGAGAGAAATAAGCTTATTGTGCCTCTGGAACATTCCTGGGATCTTTTACTTCAGCCCATTAAACGTGAGACCAACATTTTACATGTTGCATTTATAGTTTTGTCAGACAACACAATACCACAGATGACTCAAGTTGAGGGAGCTTGCAATTAGCATGCTGACTACTGGAATGTCCACCAGAGCGGTTGCCAGAAGTTGTTTTAGAGAACTTGGCAGTACGTCCAACCGGCCTCACAACTGCAGACCAAGTGTAACCACGCCAACCCATGTGTTGGTGTTGTGTGGGCGAGCAGTTTGCTGATGTCAACATTGTGAACAGAGTGGTCCATGGTTGTGGGGGTGGGATTATGGTATGGGCAGGCATAAACTATGGACAACACAACTAATTGCATTTTATGGATTGGCAATTTGAAAGCACAAAAATACCATAAGATCCCGAGGCCCATTTTTTTCAAGGTACAGTATCTGTAACTAACAAATGCATATCTTCATTCCCACTCATGTGAAATCCATAGATTAGGGCCTAATTAATATCAATTGACTTATTTCCTTATATGAATTGTAACTCAGTAAAGTCTTTGAAATTGTTGTATGTTGTGAAACATTGTTTTTTAAGTATATGAATCTTGTTTTGTTTTATGTTCTGAATCTAGAAAAACATGCCAATGAAATTATCCCTGAAGCATTATACAATGGTAGAAAAAGTATAGATTTGTATTAAAGTACATGAATACTCTAAATGTTAGAATGAAACAAGCAAGGCATTTAAACACTTGGGACAACAAATTAAATGCATTTTATGGGGTCTGATGGAATTGACAAATCCAGTTAGGTGCATTTCATAAATGGTTTAAATTAAGTTGTTCCTTTACATGGTGAGATTGTCGATAAACATATTTTAAAATGTTACGGTTGGGATTGTCCCATCTTTAAAGAAACCCTGATAATCAAGACCTCCCAAGGTTCGAGTTGATCATCTCACACAAAAAAAATAAAAATCAGGAGTTGGTTTGTAGAGCTCAAACACTTGATTGAAAAGTTAAAACATACAAAAGGGATCTCCCAAGTTTCCCATGATCGCTGTCTCAGCCAGCCCAGATGAAGCTCCTGGGAGAGCCTACACACAGCCAGACCGTATCCAGGCAGTTTGGCATTACTGTGAACATTAAACCACTCCTGTAGTCATCTGTAGCAATGCAGAAAACAAAAGCAAGCCTGCCAGGTCGGCCAAGAATTACAGGTTTTACCCAAACTTAGATTCTTACTGTTTCAAGCCACCCAAAAACTTTTCCGATTAAGAGAGTTCTTCATGTACAGCTTTGATATACCCATCAGGGTTTGAGATGTCATACGACAGTAATTAAATAAATAGGAGAGAAATAGTATGCTGAAGAACGTGGTTGCAAATGATAAATGTCTTCAGACAGAATACCAAATGATTGGTTAGAAGTGGTCAAATCAGTAAGTATGACCAAAAGCACCCACCGCATTTAACCAATCAATTGACATCTCACCATATAAAGAACAATACTTAAGGGATAAATATAGGAGCTACAGGTGACCAACTAATGAGTAAAGGGTCTGAATACTTATGTCACTGTGATATTTCAATTTTTGCTTTGTCATTATGGGGTATTGTGTGTAGATTGATAAGGGGGGGGGGGGGGGGATTTTATATATAAAAATGTAAAAAAACATTTTAGAATAAGGCTGTAAAGTAAAAAAATGTGGAAAAAGTCAAGGGGTATGAATACTTTCCGAATGCACTGTAAGTGAAGTTTCTGGTCACATTGGGATGAGAATGGTGTGGCACATTTCATTGTCATGGCAGTGTTGGATAGATACAATGAGAAGGTGTATAAATTACTGACCCACTGCAAGTGTCTTTTAATGGAAACTACAAAGCAAACATGTACACCAAAGAATGACGGAAATAGCTACCGTCATAAAACTGTAAAAAATAAAAGACCGTAGTGCTTCTTTCTCTTGTTGTTGTAGCCTCTGAACACGCCCCTTTTCATGTTACATCCTCTTGCTGGTTTGAGTTGGAAATACATCATAAGGCCAGATTCTGCTGATATTCCCTTATCCCCTTCGCCGTGACGATAGTTTAGGCCTCCAGTTCCAACCCCAGGCCCAGCTTGTGGCCTCCAGTGTTGATGCTCTTGCCGTCCACCAGGGCAGAGAGCGTGAGTTTCACACCTGCAACAGAGGAGAGACAACAAGGCTCGCATTCAGGATGAGGGTAAAATAAATCAAATAGGTGTCAACCAGAGATGGAAATTAAGCAAGCCCGTTGGCCGGAAGACAGTACTGTTGAGACATGTGCCATACTAGCCTACTATCAAAGCAGTGAAATTCCTTACGTTCCATCCCTGGTGTCAACATTCTCATCATTGAGGATAGAAAATCTATTATAGAGCTCAATGATTTCCTTTTTCAAATGAAAGCGAAACTAGTCTGTCCAACATCATTCTACCTGAGCCTTCTGAAACACTGCAGGAGTGCACCTATAACAATAACAGTACACTGTGACAGCAACGTGAATAGGACGTTGCATTACTGGGGACTCACTTGCTGAGATGATTAGCGATCAAGTCGAGATCACCCCTTCAAAACAGCATGATGGCAGTTGCTGAAATTGACATAAAATCTCTCTATTGGCCGACCGTTGCTTTGAGTCTCCAGTAAAGCATCATCTTAAAATCAACTTTGGTGCCGGGTGGCGTGTATACGTGCACTTTAACTGAAAGAGTCCTACGCCCCCCCCCCACCCCATTTACTGTACAATGTGTTTCTTTTACAGATGCAATACTGTATGCAGGTCACGTTGAGCACTTTGGTTCAGGAAGAGGATGTTGCATTAGTATCTGTTGCTCATAGAGAAGTAGTGGGCTACAGACAAGAGTGGTAATCTAACATTTCAACTTGAGGGAACTTAGAGAACCTGTAGTATCAGCAGTAAGAGAATCCTTAAATCTCCTGTAAAACGAGGTCTTACCTGGTCTCAGCGTCTGGGTGTATCCAAGACCGACCAGGCTGATGTTGTTCACTTTAGCCTGAAAAACAGAATCAATTGTTTAACTTACGAGCCAAAAGGCAGAGGAAGGTTCCTAACGACGGCAGCCTTCTAAACTAGAGTGGGCAACTCTGATCCTGGAGAGCCAGACAATGTGGCGAGTGCTGTAGCAGTAGTAGACAGCACTAGTAAGTATGTGGTGAGTGTTGTATACAGCACTAGTAAGTGTTGTATACAGCACTAGTAAGTATGTAGGTGAGTGTAGAAAACAGCACTAGTAAGTGTTGTATACAGCACTAGTAAGTGTTGTATACAGCACTAGTAAGTGTTGTATACAGCACTAGTAAGTATGTAGTGAGTGTAGAAAACAGCACTAGTAAGTACTTGAGCGTTTCTTGCATGTGTTCTTAGGATACAGTAAGACAAAGGGATGGTTTCCTGGACACAGATTAAGCCAAGTCCTGGACAAAATTAAAATGTGAATTCAATGGAAAATCTCAATTGACATAGCTTTTTAGTCCTGGACAAGACTAAAGCTCTGTCTGGGAAAACTGGCCCAAAGAGTCACTCCTGCACAGTACTTACACTGATGGAGGCACTCTTGTCCAGCTGGTATTTGGCTGCGATGCCGAAGCTTGTGCTGTTGCTGCCGGCAGTCCAGGCAAGGTTGACCGCTGTCTCCAGCGCTGGACTCACTTTCTGGTAGATTGAGCCACCAAACTGTACACCGTCATTACTGTAACAACCACCAGGGACAAGATTAGGGAGAGAAGGAGTGATAAGATAATATTTGTCAAGTTGTAGCCTTTACCATGCTATGCAGTTTGTAGGGCCTGACGTTTTGATCCCTGGTTAAATCATTATTAATCAGATATTCAATGATTACTATAATTTCCAGGTTGACTACAGCTGTCCAGTCATCTATGTTCATTGTGTGCGCTTTTTAATTTATTTTTTTTAAATACACACAATTGAATAGACAATGTTTGCCCTTGAAGGTAGTTGGTATTGTATGCTCATAGCAGAGGACTGGAAATTCATACACTTGTATACATTGTATGCTCTCACTTACACGTTGGTGTGTAGCTGGAAGTCTCCGGTCTTGTATCCCACAGCGAAGTTGTTCTGGGTCATCTTAGACTTGGCCGTGTCAAAAGTCATCTGGTAGCCGGCGAGCCAGCCCTCGTAACCAACGACGGCCGCTCCATGGATAGCGGGGCCAGCGAAGTCAAAGTCAACGTCACAGCCCAGGTTGACAAACTCGCGCTTGTAGGCGGTCTTGACTTTGCCGCTCTTCTTGCTGTCGTTGTAGCAAAAAACATATTTTGTTAGCCTACATTCTGAAGTTAAATATTTTTATTTAAAAGCCAAACAGCTCAGGCCAACAATAACCAGTCTAATGGAAATGTAGCAACAGTAACAGAATATGAAGGCAATTGGGAGAAACCAAGAGCTTGAAAACCTCTCACTCCAGTAGTAATTCACCCACACAGTCTTATGTTCCTAATCAAATAGTCCACAAGCAATACAAATCCTGAGCAATGTCTTTCTGGATCGTCATTACACACTAGCCAACAAGGTTTACAGTAAGTGCACAAACACACAGCCTCCATTCACACACATCATTAGCAACTAGAGATTACAATAACACATTATGAGCCCCATAAAATGCTTGTGCTAAATGACACTAAGGCCAGTTCTAAACTGATAGCCTAGGCAGTGTGACAAGCTGTAGAATTCAGCAGACTGAAGTTGCCCTTACATGCTGACCGTGGGTCAGTTTTGCACCTCCCCCCCATTAATGGTTAAAGTTAGGATCAGTTTCCCCTCCCAAATCCTATATCTGTACCTAGCGGAAACACCTCCCCCAGAGCTCAGTGGACATGCAGCAATACCCCCCCCCCTCCCCACAACCCCAACATGTGGCCCACCATGTGTCACCACGGGATTTACACTTCCAGGAAAGCCAATACTATGTGGACTGGCTGGGGAGGAACTACTGCATAGGTTTTGGTCACACACAAAGCTATCTTATAAAGTATTTCACAGTGCTACTGAGATGGTATAATTCAAGAAATACATTGTTTCATCTAACATGTCCAAGCAGGAACACACGATCAAGATATTTTTATGTGCATTATGGGTTGACAAATGTGTCATTATTGCTATAACGTTACTCGCAAAATTAGGGCCCAGAATTGCAGATTTATTTTATTCAATACACATTACATTTGCTAGCATCTTTTTATGTACAAATAGCTCATAGGCTGGTTCATTTGGGAAGTGAAAACTCATTAGCTATAATAGGCTGCTATAGTTAGCCTTGTAATTAATTAATCGAACAGTAAATTTAATGTAATAAAAAAAAACTGTTGCATACTACCCAATGATGTCTATATAGGCCTATGCAATGACCGCAAATGGCCGATGTGCACTACCAGTGCTCTGTATACTTCAGCAATACACCAGTTATTTTGGTTGAAAACTATGCTTAAACAATCAGTATTGAGAGTTGAGAAATACAATGTAATACCTACAGAAAGCTGAGGCCCTTCTCTCCAAAAGTCACAGCAGTTGCTATTTTCCCCCTCCCTCTAACCTACTCAGAGCATGCCGAGTGAAACAGCCACAGGGGCTGGGCACAGACTTTCATGGAGGAATCCGGATATTAGGATTTTATTAGGATCCCCATTAGCGACAGCTCGTCCTACTGACGAAAAAGACAAGACTTTACAATTTATATAAAACATTCAAATCTAGTAATGCACTTTAGGCTACTGCTTGATCGAATCATGGTTTTAGCCACCCCAAAAATAGTTTGATTAAATTGTCAAAATCTGGAGCCCAACTAGGAGAATAAACATCTCCATTCAAATATACAAGCAAGAAAACATAATAATAATAAATAATAATAATCAATTCTACACAGATGAGTGCCATTTCAGGCTGAAGATAATTTGACTGACCCCGTCACCTCAGATCTACCCACAAGCCTGTGAGGACTGCACACCCCAGATCATGTTACCTTCATGTAAGGACACTATGTGCTGGACTGACTCTTCTTGGCTAGCTATATGTTAATAGCATCAGTACCCATATGTCCAAACACATGAAACACCATTTTAAGTACTAGAACCACATTTTAGTCATTTAGTAGATGCTTTTATCCAGAGTGACTTACAGTAGTGAATGAATACATTTTTAGAACTGGTCCTCTGCATTGAAATCGTACATTTGTAATCTTACCCAGTGTTTGGTGAGAAGGTTGTGTCAAATGTCAGCTTCAGACCCTTGACAATCTAAAGAAAACAAGAACAGAGAACCAGACTGGTAACACAAGTTTGATCTTCCGGCATTTCATGTGATCACTACATATCGAACATTCATTACTTGTTTGAATCAGCTTTCTTTTCAATTGTGTGTCAAGGCTATTGTGAGAAACTCCAAACACAACACCGATTGTGTTACAAAAAGCATTTTCAATACAGCTTTGTTGAATCCGAACCTGGTCTTCGACGGTGATCTCTGTTCCCAGGGTGTTGTCAGTGTTCCACTTCTCTGTGAAGGTCAGGCCGTACTCTGACCTCTTGTATTTGGTTTCCAGGCTGCCCGCCACCTTGCTGGTGTCTGTGTTGGTGGAGCCAGCTGTTTTGAACTCCTGCAGAACATTTGTAAAAAAGGTTCACATCAGGATATGAATAAATACAAATGTTGTAAAAATATCTTAATTCACTTGGGGTTTTATTGTCAAGGAGAGTATTGAACTATACTGCTCCTGTGAAGCTCTCAGGGTTGCAAATTCAAAGTATTACACAATTACTGCAATCATAAAGACCACATACACAGTAGTAGAATAGAGATAGTTCTACATTCATTTTGAAAGTACACATAATTAGAAAGAAAATAAGTCAACTTACCACTCCGCTGCCGGACTTGGTCTTCACATCAAGCTTCACCAGGCCGAACCCTTCAGGGAGAAAGCAAAGTCAGTCAACCATTGATGCATATTTCACAAATGGGAAATAGTCATTAAATAAAATCAGTGTTAGCACAATGTAATACTTCATACACTAATATCTTACAGGATGACATGCAGAGCCGAGATAGAACACCATCCTGCCAATTGGGTTAGAATCCCTCAAATAAACTCACCCTATTGGTTCTTCCTGTTCTGAAACAAATGTGTTTCATTACAAACAATGACCACTACAGTATATTTGTTTGAGTGAAATGTACAGTACCATAGCCTTTGCTGAAGATGTCCTTGGCGGACTTGCCGAGGTCACCATATGATGGAGGCACAGCCATTACACCTGTAGCAGGGAGAAAAAAATGTAT
Organism: Oncorhynchus mykiss; assembly: GCF_057628025.1. Taxonomy (NCBI): domain Eukaryota; kingdom Metazoa; phylum Chordata; class Actinopteri; order Salmoniformes; family Salmonidae; genus Oncorhynchus; species Oncorhynchus mykiss. The sequence continues at coordinate 85,380,579 of NC_143022.1, read as the reverse complement.
ACATTACACAAAACAGTCAGAGTTCATTTTGATTTACAAATTGCCTGCTTTGGAAACCAATTTATTTTGAATCTATGAACAGGGATAGGAATAATAAGCGACATAAGGGTCCCAGGCCGCTAGCAGGTCCCCAACGACAAAAAAACATTTAATTTGTATTTTAGGTACTCTGTCAGGGTCTCAACTTACTGTTTAAAGCTTGAATAGTAAAATACACATGGGTTAAAGTTCAACATTTGCTTGTGCATCAGCAATTTCTCATCATGTCAGTCACTCAACTAGCCATGTCATCATTTTTAGATTGATAATTAGTCTAGCCAGCTATCATGGCCTAATACTGACCAGTTACCGAAAGCAGGGGAAGGCGCCCAGGGGACGGACCACCATTGATTTGTTAGTCATGCTCACTCTGATATCATTAAAATGGCATAAGTCAAGGCAAAATGTGTATAGCAGGAAACTCATTTCTCTCCACTGTCAAGAGTCACTAAAATGTTTTGCCCGCTTAGAGTCCCTGTCTATGAACATAAGTACTCATCCAACACAGCTAGTCATCCACTAGGCAAAAAAAAAAAACTGTTTTCCAACTACTTTACCAGGGCTCTCCAACCCCAGTTGTAACTAACGTGATGCAGTTTATCAACCAGCTAATTACTATAGTTAGGTGCTCTAGGTTATGGTTGGAACGAAAACCTACTGAATGGTAGCTCTCCAGGAACAGGGTTGGATAGCCCTACACTATACAATAAAGAGTGTGGTTGCCTGTCTATAACAGCTAGCTCTATCAGCCCAGAGAAAGGATTCCCTTGCAGACGTTGATTATCTGAGTGGGTATGATAAGTGGCCTGTCTGGTTCTGGATAGCTAATTTATCTGAACTGACGCTGGGCCACACCTCAGTGACTCACTCAGTTAAAGCCAGGCAGAGGAATGTAGGGCTAGGTCTGGGAAGCGCTTCACTCAGTTTAATTCCAATTCGCTTTATTGGCATGACGTTTTGATACATATGTCCACTCTCCAGCCAATTACTGGCTCCTACCCTGTCCGTCCAATTAAATCAACTACTGGGTATTGTGCAATTCAGAGACTCCATTAATGTTACTAGCTAGGTCATTATCCTAGAGCAGCTCAAAGTAATCCGGTGAACGCCATTTAACACACATGTGCAGCGGACATGAGTTGTCCTTTCTAGTATAAGGTTACATACAGGTCCAGCAGCAAAGCTCATTAGTTAGATAGCTAATGCTAGGCACATTTAGCGATAGTGTGTCAGGCAGTTCTCGAGCAAGCGTGGTCATAAACCGCGGCAAATGTCGTTTAGTTCCTTTAAAATAAAATCCAGTTTAGTTGCTTTTGCTTACCAGTAAAAGATAAGGCTAGCAGTAAACTTCACCGGTTGGAGGGCGACTTGAAGGAGACTGCAATGTAATGAAATCCAGCCTATCAACCGAAAGACCCCTCTACCTGTCACATGTTTGCCTGTCTAAAAAAATACTTGCAGATTCATTACAAAATAATTACAAAATCAAAAGTTTAAAAGGCTTTTGGCTGTGACTAGATTTTTTTCTGTCAATACAAAAAACATTCTTACGCACTTTTTTCCCCTTATGAATAGAAATATGTATTTATCATAGATTCATCCATTTCCGTGTGTAACTTCTCATGGACAACTATGTTTGATCCCGTGGAATACGATTCAAATTTGAATAGAAGTAGTTCCTAACTGCTGAAAGGATCAGACTTGTCCTATCACACCAACATTGGTAAGACATTTAATGAATGATCTAATTGACAGATCAATTTATTACTGAGATTCACATTAAACACGTTCACATTGAGATTGATAAAGGAAAATGGCAAAAGTATAGTGAATATATCAGAAGAACTAGCTGAGTTTCCATCCAATTTGTGACGGAGTTTCATGCGAATATTCTCAAATCCACATAAATAAAATATGCGCATTTTCTCACCAGAGATGTGTTTTCATCAAATGTACTTATTGCCGATAAAAGTATGTGCGTGATGACAGTGCACATAAAAATAACTTGGGGTTAAATTCTCATGTACTGAATAAAAAAAAAGTGTTCCATTGCATTTTCAACTCTGATGGTTTTGTCACAAAAAAAGTGTTATGTAGCGAATGTACCCAATGTGGTATTGCGCTCTGGCAAATAGCTAGCTGATACAGTGCGGGTATAACCTACAGTTAGTGATGGGTATTCCGGCTCTTTTCAGTGAGGCGGCTTGTTCGGCTCAGCTCACCAAAAAGAGCCGGTTCGTTTAGCTCCCAAACGGTTATTTTTCAAGTCAAACAGTTTGCGATAGTTTGACTATGATTAGTGAAAAAACAATTATAATTAAATTAAGTCATACTCTACCTTAACCACAATGTATTTATAAATGCATTGGTTTGTTATGAAAAATAATGCTATTTAACGTTCGCATTTAATGTATATGAACAAAGTGCATATAAATCTAACCATTCAAAACTAATACAATCTGAACATCATAATAGAATATTGCACCATAAAGAAAAATAAATAATGTACAAAACTGCAGCATCCCACTTAAAGAGAGAAAAGAGGTTCCAGTTTACTGCCATGTTATAACCAGCAGCACACAGCAAAACTGACCATATCTTGCTTTTATGAGAGATTTGCATTCAGAAATGCAAGCTGCCTCACTGATGCGGTTTCTTCTCTCGGTAATTATTTGTCCCGTTTTCGAGAAGACCCTCTCCGAGGGAACGGATGTGGCCACTATGCAGAGTCTCCCTGTCATGACTTTAGTAAGCCGAGGGGCTCCTCCAAATAGGATTCAACCTCCATTATGGCATCTGCTGAGGGATTCCTTCGTGCTCAGTTGTTCTCTCGTAAAACAGCAGACGTTTGTGGCACTACTGCTGGTGCTTCTGCTCCATCTGATCCCTCTTCTTCCTGTTGCCCTGGTGCCAGAGCCAGTTGACTGCTGGGGCTGTTCCTCCCTGCTGCTGAGGTTATTCTTTGAAGAGCCTCAATCGCTCTGGCATCACTAAAGGCTAACTTCTTAAACCTGGGGTCAAGTGCAGCGGTTTCTGATATTACGGGATTATATTCCATTGATGAACATAGGGTGTCCATCAACTCTGTCACATGTCCTGTGGTTACATTTGCTTCTCTCTGGTGGCTGGCTGTGATTCGCTGCAGACCCTTACACAGGAGTATAATTTGAGGCTGTCACATAGCTGAAGAGAGAGAACAGTAACTTATTAGTTCAGGTTAATGTGCTTTCCTACTGATACTACATTCTCATCTACTGCTCATATACATATATAATACTGGATTAAATAATGTAGCATTAACTGCTTACTGTACCTCTCTCCACTGATCTCCACAGTGACCTGCTCAAAGGGTTCCAGGACTCTGTACACCTCCACCACCTCCCATTCCTCTTGGGTCAGAGCATCAACAGGTGCATTGACAATGGCCAGGGTAGAGACGATGGCATCATTTGACTCAAGAAACTGCTTCAACATATAAAATGTTGAATTCCACCTTGTTTAGGCCTCAGCTCAGGCATCCCCATCTGGCATTGTGTAAATTTTAGTTTTTCAGCACCTACTGTGCTCCTGTGGAAGTTTTCCACAGCTGCTTTCACTTTGTGGACAGTGGGCTTCATCACCTTCAGAGCATCTCTTACAATCAGTTTGATTGTGTGGGTAAGACATGGATGATGGCTAGCTTCACAGTTGGGTGCACAGTTCGCATATGCCGGTGTGCGTAGAACCGGCTTTATATAAGGTTTTGTTTTGGCAAATTCTACTGTGCTCTAACATTGTCTACATTATTCAAATGCATCCAAATGCTACTGTGCCTCCGACTAATTTTCCAGCTGTTTTCAGTCTGAGCAGACAGGCAGAATGAATGTGTGCTTGAGCATTTAAGCCTACATTTAATTTTTTCGTTCTTTGAATTAGTTAATTCTATTAAGTTAAATCTTTTGATTATTCATATCTTAAATTTTTCAGATAAATAGAGTCGGCTCCTCTATGCGAGCCTTCTCCCGTTCACCTACATGAGCCGGCTCTTCGCAAACGACCCATCACTACCTACAGTGTTTCCCAACCAAGGCTAGGACCCATGAGACCATAGGTTCTGGTAAAATCCACTACAAGCATAGGCCTACTTTGGGTAAAACCAAATGTACTTGGTGGCACAGCAACCCCCCCCAAAAAAATTGAACCACTGGCCTACATGAGATTATGGACAAAAGAGCATAATTATTTTAATTTGTCAAACGGCAGCCAAGCATCATGTCACCAGAATGAGACCCTCGATATTTATTGGAAATTAGCTTGTTTTTAGCTGATAGGAGTGGAATCCAGTGTGGTCGTCTGCTGCCATAGCCCATCCATGACAAGGATCGACGAGGTGTGCATCCTGAAGTGCCGTTCCACGCGGTTATTTGTCTCTTCTTGCTATTCTCCTTCGACCGCTCATCAACAAGCTGTTTTTGCCTATAGGACTGCCGCTGACTGGATGATTTTATTTTGTCGCACCATTTGCGATAAACCTTAGACAGTCGTGTGAAAAGCCCAGGAGGGCAGCTGTTTGAGAAACTGGATCCGGCACACCTGGAACCGACAATCATAACACGCTCAAAGTCTCTTAGGTCAGTCGTTTTGGCCATTCTACCGTTCAATCAAACAGTAACTGAATGCCTCGATGCCTTCTTTATATAGCAAGACATTGTCTAGGAGCGATCCATTTGTTAACGAGGTGGTTAGCTAAAACAGGCCACTGATTGCATCTTAAAAGTATACATGTTTATCCTCTGACTAGATCTTCATATAATTGAATAGGCATGTGTTTAAATATCTATTAGTGCTTAGGCCTACAGACGTGGTTGTTCCCCATGGGCATGCATTAGAAATAACTCGGTGTTAAGCGACTGATGCCGTTAGATGTCTTACCTATGCACAATGTGTGTCAAGGACCAAAGCACGAAAGAGAATTTGACTACTTCCTATTATCTACTTAGACATAAGTCTAACTCTATTCCTGCTTCCATATGAGTGTATTATGTCCCTCAGTTAGCCTGGCTGACACGACTCACATGGTACACAGCGAGAGAGAGCTGTGACACTGGTCTGGACAGGTGCCTGTTGTAAATGCAGTAGTCTTACATAAATGGGCTGAGCTTGGATTGGTTCTCAAATGTTTGTTTCCTGGATCAGAACCAATCAGTAAAAAAAGCACAGCCCCCCCCCCCCCCCCATCATTATCGCCACATGCCTACAACAAGGAGCCAAGACTGACATCAGGAAGACTGAAGAGTTTGGTATTAGCCTGACTACCTATCACTAGCAGAAACAGCCATTACATTCTATTGACTAGTAACAGGCACTACAATACATTAGCTAATTTGTATGTTGCAAATAAAATCTAATGAAATAGGAATTCAGCAGCCTATTTAGTTGGTGTGGGGCAGAAACAGTTGAGATGGAGTCAGAGGTTAAGGTGCTAAAACAGGTGAGATTTATTTTACAGGGCAGGTGATAGACAAGATCCAGAAGTTGCATTTACAGTTGACAGAAAATAGTTGGGAATAGAATAAACTTGCAAAATAAACTTACTAGCCCAATTGCAATATATAACCATGACTTGAGGACTAAAGCAAAAACACCTCAAACAGGCCCATAAACACATCCGAGTAGGCCTATATGGCAGAGTGTTAAGTTTAGGGTTAGTGGATCGTAGAAATGTTGAGTTAATTGATCTGAGCATCTATCTCAGAGGCAATAAGGGTTATACAGAGCCAATCACATTGCTCCGTGAATCTATCAGTTAGGAACACTCAATTAGGGCAATAGCATGCAAAGTAATTAACGGCATGTCACTCCTGCGACATGCTCGCCCATTAAGACAAAAGATGTCCACACATTTGACTAAATAGAAAAGGCAATGCTAGCAATTCAAAAACATGCAAATAAATGTTCACACCAAAAAAATGGCTCAAGTTCTGTCACACTTAGCACAACAACTTCCTCCAAGCATTTAGTTGTCCCTAAGTTCCATATTGAATGCTCAATAGTTTGACCGGTTGTGCTTCTCTCCCTCACCTGTGTACTGAAGCTACTCCTCAAGGTTAGGGCCCATGGAGGCCTCCATACTGTGTTGCTCACCCACATCTGTAGACCACACCCATAGGCTCCTCTCCAGACCAGGCTTGATTGGCACCAGCAGGTCCATTTAGCTGCAAGGTGTCCTATCTTGGCCATGCTTCCTGAATCCCAACCGCTCACTAGGAGTGGGACACCTCGTCAGTTGTCCCACCAGATAAGAGGAGGCTTTCAACCGGGCAGTCTCCTCTGGTGCCACCATATCCAGCTACTAAATAGCATGGTTTGCACACACCAGCACAGCATCCACCCATATAGCACCTGAGTATTTTAAGAGTCCACCTCAGGAAGTATGCACAAGGGGGGAGGGAGCAGCCAGTTCCCCAGACCTGCAACCACATCAGAAACCTGGAGGAATATGTCAACTCACAACAGAATGCAAAGAGTAGAGAAGGGACATGCAAATCATTAACACACTTGAAGCCATTCCGTGTTATCCACTCACTGCCCAAATCGTGCCGACAACACCTAAATGTCACACCTTGAAGGGGCTGTGACTAGACAGTTCAGTAGCATAGATCCTACTACACCTCGGTTTAGACTACAGGAGAGAGGCGTCCAGCTTCTAAAGACTTCAATTTCATCTTAAACAACCTCCATTATACATGCGCTCAACAACCGACACCCTACATGCACTAGCAAAACCTGGACATCCACCATGCCTCCAGACTGCATTAAGTTCCTGTGAGGAGCCACACAACAAATAACGGTAACAAGGGTTATAAACAGAGCCAATCACATTGCTCCATGAATCAATCAATTAGGAACACTCAATTAGGGCAAAAGCGTGCAGAGTAATTAAAGGCATTTGTCACACCTGTGACACTTGCCTAAACGTACAATACAATTAACATATGAATAACATCACATTTAATATAGCATCCCATTTACTGGGACCAAGCTTTTGCTTTATCAGCTTGTACTGTATCTCTGCGTATGATCAATGACTAATGGTTAACACGATGCTGGTAAATGCTGGTGCATGTGTCCTATCTGACTCTCCAACTTTTGTACAACACACATAATGAATGATCAACTGTAAGAAGAGCAGAGGGCTAGAGGATTGTCTCTGCAGACAGCATTAGCGCTGGTTGTTGTTACCTTATTTAGAGAGTTTTGAACCTGCCGTGTCACTTCTTACTGAACAACTGCCCTCTCACCACTTTGTCCTCAGCGCTCTGGATTTTTTTATATATATTTTATTAATGTATTTTTTTAAACCTTTATTTAACTAGTCAAGTCAGTTAAGAACAAATTATTATTTTCAATGACAGCCTAGGAACAGTGGGTTAACTGCCTGTTCAGGGGCAGAACGACAGATTTGTACCTTGTCAGCTTTGGGGTTTGAACTTGCAACCTTCCGGTTACTAGTGTGAAGACCCTCCCACTCTATCTGCCGTATTCTCTCTTTGTTCTTGTTTCCTTATTAGGATGCCGGTGGGCGGAGTTGGAAGGGTCGTCAGCTACATGGGAAACACCTGGGGCCGGTGTGTCCCAGGATAAATACACCACTTCCCCATTCATGGAGGAGACTCTCTCCATGCAGACGCCTTTATAGATTTTGTTGTGTTTCTTGGTGGGTTTTTTTATTTTTTTATTGTTTGCTTTGGCATCTTTCAACATCCTGCATTATCAACATCCTGCATGCAAAACACTCACTTACACTACTAATTACTGATTACACACACCATTGTATATTATACTTAGATAGTTTATTTAAATAAATATATATTTTGTTACTCCTTATCTCCACGTTGTCTCCCTTTTGTTACGAGCTTTGAGTCGGTTCGTGACACTAGTCCAACGCTCTAACCACTAGGCTACCCTGCCACACCATGCTGGCAGTGTAGTTGGGAATCTGACTTGGGAGCAGAGACTGACTTTGTAGCTGTTCTGTTCCCAAGAGACCAGTGACACCAGTGTTATTGTTATGATCTCTTTAAAGTGGGACCTTGTTTGCGATAGAAAAGAGGTGAACAAAACATCTGCCACCAGTTTCTTCATTGGAGTAATGTGTAGGGCTCCTTTATTTGGTTTCTTCAGTGACCGGTATGCACTATACAGAACCCTTACTACTTCACACAAACTCACATATACTAACACTACTGATACAACACAAGTTTCCTGTGGAAAATAGCTGCAAGCTTTAAACCATTGGTGTTCAGGTCCTGTGTGGCTCAGTTGATAGAGCATGGGGCTTTTAATGCCAGAGTTCTGGGTACAATTCTCACGAGGGAGAAAGTCGCTCTGGATAAGAGTATCTGTTAAATGTACACATTTTAATTTTCATGCAGAAATTAAATACTCTGATCATTTCTAAAAGTATGTTTAATAGAATGTTGTCTTTCACTTAGCTGCATTGTGTATAGAAATATTGCAACTTTACGTTATGGTATACTGATTATAGTGATTCCGTGGTTTATAAGTGGTTTACAATGGTTAGTTAAATAATTTGTTTATATATATTATATATACAGTACCAGTCAAAAGTTTGGACAACTACTCATTCCAGGGTTTTTCTTTATTTTTACTATTTTCTACATTGTAGAAACTCAAAACTATGAAATAACACATATGGAATCATATAGTAACCAAAACAAAAAAAAGTGTTACATGTAGCCACCCTTTGCCTTGAAGACAGCTTTGCACACTCTTGGCATTCTCTCAACCAGCTTCATGAGGTAGTCACCTGGAATGCATTTCAATTAACAGGTATGCCTTGTTAAAAGTTCATTTGTGGAATTTCTTTCTTTCTTACTGCATTTGAGCCAATAAATTGTGTTGTGACAAGGTAAGTGTGGGTATACAGAAGATAGTCCTATTTGGTCAAAGACCAAGTCCATATTATGGCAAGAACAGCTCAAATAAGAGAAACGACAGTCCGTGTAAGACATGAAGATCAGTCGATCTGGAAAATTTCATGAACTTTGAAAGTTTCTTCAATTGCAGTCACAAAAACCATCAAGCGCTATGATGAAACTGGCTCTCGTGAGGACCGCCACAGGAAAGGAAGACCCAGAGTTCATTAAACTTAACTGCACCTCAGATTGCAGCCCAAATAAATAAGACTGTCACGCCCTGACCTTAGTTATTTTTGTTATCTTTATTTTGGTTAGGTCAGGGTGTGACTAGGGTGGGTATGTTTGTTTTTGTATTGTTATGGTTTTTTGTATATCTAGGGTTTTTTGTAAGTCTAGGTATTTGTATGTCTATGGTGGCCTGAATTGGTTCCCAATCAGAGGCAGCTGTTTATCGTTGTCTCTGATTGGGGACCATATTTAGGTAGCCATTTTGTCTAGAGTATTTGTGGGTTCTTGTCTGTGTAGTTGCCTGTCAGCACTTGTTTAATATAGCGTCACGGTCGTGTTGTTATTTTGTTAGTTTGTTCAGTGTTCTTTCTTTAATAAAATAAGTATGTACGCTGACAACGTTGCGCCTTGGTCTCCTCCATACAACGAACGTGACAGAAGAATCCACCATAAAAGGACCAAGCAGTGTGCTCAAGAGGAGTGGACATCCTGGGCCCGGGAGAAAGATGAGTGGACTTCTTGGACCTGGGAGGAGGTAATGGCAGGGGACAAGACTCTGCCATGGAAGCAGGTGGAAACAGCGCAGAAGGAACGGCGACGATACAAGGGGACATGGCTAGCATGGAAGCCCGAGAGGCAGCCCCAAGAAAAAAATTTGGGGGGCACACGAGGAGATTGGGAAGTTGACTTTGTTTATGGCACATAGCCTTTAGCCTCACGGTTTGTTTTGTAGTGTTTATTGTTTTGTTTGGCGTCTTTTCTAATAAAAATAATATGTATGCACACCACACTGCACCTTGGTCCTCTTCATTCAACGGCCGTGACACAGACACATGTAAACATCAACTGTTCAGAGGAGACTGTGTGAATCAGGCCTTCATGGTCGAATAGCTGCAAAGAAACCACTACCAAAGGACACCATTATTAAGAAGAGACTTGCTTGGGCCAAGAAACATGAGCAATGGACATTAGAATGGTGGAAATCTGTCCTTTGGCTAATGAGTCCAAATTTGAGGTTTTTGGTTCCAACCACCGTGTCTTTATGAGAAGCAGAGTAGGTGAACGGATGATCTCTACATGTGTGCATCCCACCATGAAGCATGGAGGAGGTGTGATGGTGTGGGGGTGCTTTGCTGGTGACATCGTCTGGGATTTATTTAGAATTCTAGGCACACTTAACCAGCATGGCTACCACAGCATTCTGCAGCGATCCACCATTCCATCTGGTTTGCACTTAGTGGGACTATAATTTGTTTTTCAACAGGACAATGACCCAACACACCTCCAGGCTGTATAAGGGATATTTGACTAAGGAGAGTGATGGTGCTACATCAGATGACCTGACCTCTGCAATCACCCGAGCTCAACACAATTGAGATGATTTTGGATGAGATGAACCGCAGAGTGAAGGAAAAGCAGTCAACAAGTGTCAGCATATGTAGGAACTCCTTCAAGACTCTTGGAAAAGCATTCTTCATGAAGCTGGTTGAGAAAATGCCAAGAGTGTGCAAAGCTGTCATCAGGCAAAGGGTTTGCTACTTTGAAAAATCTAAAATATATTTATATTTTTTAAACAATTTTTTTTGGTTACTACACGATTCCATATGCGTTATTTCATAGTTCTGATGTCTTCACTATTATTCTACAATGTAGAAAATAGTCAAACTAAAGAAAAACCCTTGAATGAGTTGCTGTGTCCAAACTTCTGACTGGTACTGTATATGCATATATTAAATATATATATGTGTGTATGTAAAAACACTTAGTGTGTCGGTATAATGCTTTATAACATGTTATAATCACGTATGTGTCACTTCCTGACCGTAGTTCCATTTTTATGTCTCTATTTTAGTTTGGTCAGGGTGTGAGTTGGGGTGGGCATTCTATGTTTTGGTTCTGTGTGTTATATTTCTAGGTGTTTGGCCTGGTATGGTTCCCAATCAGAGGCAGCTGTCAATCGTTGTCTCTGATTGAGAACCATACTTAGGCAGCCTGTTTTCCCACTATGGGTTGTGGGTAGTTGTTTTCCGTTTCAGTGTTTGCACCATATGGGACTGTTTCGGTTTTAATTTATTCTCATTCTTTTGTATTTAGTGTTCAGTTAATTAAAGGAAATATGAACACGTACCACGCTGTGCTTTGGTCTACTCCTTCTTCCTCAGACGAATATCGTTACAGTATGAGCCTTTAAAATGCCTTATTTGATCCGATTTGGCCAGTGGGAAACGCTGATGGTGGCAAGCGTACCTGTCAAATATGGTGATTGCCTTAAACAATGCCTTCTCTACCTCCTATATCATGTTTTGTATCATGAGATACTTCACTGGAGGGACATTCTCTGGAATAAGCATAATCTCCACTGTACTCACTGAGTTAGTGACTGATTGTACTTTGTTTTCTATAGTGTTATATATCGTATAATACTTTAATATGTATTATTATAATATCCCTCGAAAAACAGGCATTAAACCGCAAGGGAATTGATCTTGGTTAAATTAGGGGTTAAATGAAATAGTTTCAAGTTTTAATGTCACATGCACAAGTACAGTGAAATGCCTTTCTTGCTAACTCAAAACCCAACAATGCAATAATCAATAACAATGTATTACTAGAAAAAACACACAAGAAATAATACAATAAAGTAAGTAAGCTTACTATATACAGGAAATATTTTTATAAAGTCAGTTCCAATACACTGGGATTTCATACATTATTCATATGAAAAGGTTGATGACTGATTTAGTGATATATTGCATGACTCAGGGATCTGTGATGTTAATTAATGCTGAAGTTTCTTGGAATATTCATCTTGTTCTTTGTTCTATTCAGCTTGTACTTTGTTCTATTCAGCTTGTTCTTTGTTCTATTCAGCTTGTTCTATTCAGCTTGTTCTTTTGTTCTATTCAGCTTGTTCTATTCAGCTTGTACTTTGTTCTATTCAGCTTGTTCTTTGTTCTATTCAGCTTGTTCTATTCAGCTTGTTCTTTTGTTCTATTCAGCTTGTTCTTTTGTTCTATTCAGCTTGTACTTTGTTCTATTCAGCTTGTTCTATTCAGCTTGTTCTTTTGTTCTATTCAGCTTGTTCTATTCAGCTTGTTCTATTCAGCTTGTTCTATTCAGCTTGTTCTTTGTTCTATTCAGCTTGTTCTATTCAGCTTGTTCGTTTGTTCTATTCAGCTTGTTCTATTCAGCTTGTTCGTTTGTTCTAGTCAGCTTGTTCTTTTGTTCTATTCAGATTGTTCTTTGTTCTATTCAACTTGTTCTTTTGTTCTATTCAGCTTGTTATTTTGTTCTATTCAGATTGTTCTTTGTTCTATTCAACTTGTTCTTTTGTTCTATTCAGCTTGTACTTTGTTCTATTTTGCTTGTTCTTTTGTTCTATTCAGCTTGTTCTTTTGTTCTATTCAGCTTGTTCTTTTGTTCTATTTTGCTTGTTCTTTGTTCTATTCAGATTGTTCTTTGTTCTATTCAGATTGTTCTTTGTTCTATTCAGATTGTTCTTTGTTCTATTCAGATTGTTCTTTGTTCTACATTTAAAGGAGCAGCATGCTTAGAAACTCTTAAAATGTCTTAGTACTGCTTCTTACTTTATCATATTCCATTGGGCCATCCATTGGGCCATCCATTGTCATTTGACACTAGTTGCTAGTTAAAATGTCACATGTATAACCTGTTGCATATTTTTTTCTTAAGTTCCTTATTTTATGTGACCTGTAGGTATGGAGTTGTGTTCACATATTACTGAATCAGCCTGAACAACACTGGGTTTGGCATGAACATCTACTTCACACAGTTCATATATGTTGCCATGGAGATGCCTGGAAAGATTGCAGTCTATCACTTCTTGAACAAGATTGGCCGAAAACCTGGAAAGGTTGGGACACTGCTTTTGACTGGAGCCTGTGTCTTCAACATATTTGCTCCTCAAGGTATTTGTTGGTTCCTAAAATATATTGTTAGCAAATAATGTAGTATTCGACTTTGCAACAATGCGCTACACATGTTAAGATTTTACTTCACTTTACGTTTCTACTTACTTACTTACATACCTTTGAGTTCCTTGTGGCCATCGACACAGTTTGTTTTCTCTTTCTGCACTTGCATTTTGAGCCCTGTGTGTTACTTGTCAGTTGTTAGCCTTAGAATCAGTCATTCATGTTTTCATATCTTCACTCAGGTACCGTGCATTTGGAAAGTATTCAGACCCCTTCACTTTTTCCAGATTTTGTTACCTTACAACCTTATTCTAAAGTGGATTAAACAATTGTTTTTCCACATCAATCTACACAATACCTCATAATGACAAATGTATAAAAAAACAAAAACAGAAATACCTTATTTACATAAGTATTCAGACCATTTGCTATGAGAATCGAAATCGAGCTCAGGTGCATCCTGTTTCCATTGATCATCCTTGAGATGTTTCTACAACTTGATTAGAGTCCACCTGTGGTAAAATAAATTGATTGGACATGATTTGGAAAGGCACACACCTGTCTATGTAAGGTCACACCTTATATAAAACCAAGCCATGAGGTCAAATAAATTTTCCGTAGAGCTCCGAGACAGGATTGTGTTGAGGCATAGCTCTGGGGAAGGGTACCAAAACATTTCTGCAGCATTGAAGGACACCAAAAACACAGTGGCCTCCATCATTCTTAAATGGAAGAACCACCAAGACTCTTCCTTGAGCCGTCTGCCCGGCAAAACTGAGCAATCGGGGGAGAAGGGCCTTGGTCAGGGAGGTGACCATGAACCCAATGGTCACTCTGACAGAGCTCCAGAGTTCCTCTGTGGAGATGGGAGAACCTTCCAGAAAGACAACCAGCACTCCACCAATCTGGCCTTTATGGTAGAGTGGCCAGACGGAAGCCACTCCTCAGTAAAAGGCTCATGACAGCCCTCTTGGAGTTTGAGAAAAAGGCACCTAAAGGACTCCCAATGAGAGACAAGATTATCTGGTCTGATGAAACCAAGATTGAACTCTATGGCCTGAATGCCAAGCGTCACGTCTGGAGAAAACCGGGCACCACTCATCACTTGGTCAAAACCATCCACACGGTGAAGCATGGTGGTGGCAACATCGTGCTGTGGGGATGTTTTTCAGCGGCAGGGACTGGAAGACTAGTCAGGATCGAGAGAAAGATGAATGGAGAAAAGTATAGAGAGATCCTTGATGAAAACCTGTTCCAGAGCGCTCAGGACCTCAGACTGGGGCGAAGGTTCACCTTCCAATAGGACAACGACTTTAAGCACACAGCCAAGACAACGCAGGAGTGGCTATGGGACAAGTCTCTGCATGTCCTTGGGTGGCCCGGCCAGAGCCCTGACTTTAACTCAATATAACATCTCTGAAGAGACCTGAAAATAGCTGTGCAGTGACGCTCTCCAAACAACCTGACAGAGCTTGAGAGGATTTGCAGAGAAGAATGGGAGAAACTCTCAAAATACAGTTGTACCAAGCTTGAAGCGTCATATCCAAGAAGACTCGAGGCTGTAATCACTGGCAAAGGTGCTTCAACAAAGTACTGAGTAAAGGGTCTGAATACTTATTTAAATGGAATATTTCAGTTTTTTATTTTTAGTACATTTGCAAACATTTAAAAAAAGCTGTTTTTTCTTTGTCATTATGGGGTATTGTGTGTAGATTAATGAGGGGGGAAAAAAACATTTAATCAATTTTAGAATAAGGCTGTAACGTAACAAAATGTGAAAAAAGTGAAGGTGTCTGAATACTTCTGAATGCACTGTATGTGGGTGTTTTGTACCATCATGGGTCTTTTTGGGAAAAGCCTGTCAAACTGTAACATCTGCTTCCAACTCACACTCTCAAACATGTAGATCCCCTGAATGTGTAATTCTGCCTGCCCCTGGACCCAGCTACCTGCCTCCTCCTGTGGTCCTTTACAAAGAAACATCTGCTGGACCCTGTGCTGAAAACTAGCTCTGTCTCCCATCGTACTCATTACAGAAGCGTCCTTCACAATAATGTTCCTTTATACCACTGAGCTCTACCCAACAGTAGTTTAGTGAGTGACCAATAAACTACTATATCACATTTGTTCACTTAATGTAATGAGTCCTTCGGTGTATTCAGTGAGGTGAAACGTCATTTACAATGTTGCAGATAGAAATGTAGCAAGACAATCAACTATTTTCTAAAGAATACATTTATATCTGAATGTTTTGTAACGTTGTTTGTTGCCCTCCTGAGACGGACCCCTTTTTGGTTATGATGTTCATAGAAACAGAGACCTAATATCGAGACTTGTTCATTGGGTTGCTCTTTATAGTGGCCTCTTTATAACACATATTGTTGACAAGAAGTTTCAAAGTACGTCATGCTGCTACATAATAATGTGTTTTTTTCCCCTCACAGATCTCTCCTCTTGCACCTTAAATAACTTGTTAGTTTGGTCCTCAAACTAACAAGTTTGGTCCCTCATGCAGAGCGGCGTTGACTACATCTCGTTTGTGGGTCGACTGGGCGTGTCCATCGCTCCCTCTCGTCACACTATTAGACGATATTTGGGAGGTCCTTCCTGCTGTAATATAATAGCTTGGTGATTGTTGGTACCAGACTAGTGGCTTTGCTCCTCCCAGAAACACTCAATGTTCGCCTGCCAGAGTTCATAGAGGACATAAGGTCACCAAGGTAGAGGAGGAATTGTATTTGCTAACACTGTATTTAAAGCCTCCAGCTATATTATTGATTGATTGATGATTTTATTATGATTTATTGATAGATGATTTTACAGCCCATATTGCTTATATGACAATATTCATCAAGTACTTAAATTGTACATTTATGATGCAGTTATATGATGCATTGTAAGACTTGTCATGAGCCTGGTTATAAGACATTATAAAGACATGCTTATAGCAAGATATACTTTTTTTTTTACCAAGATGCTTTAAATAAAGGTATTTAATTCAGTATTAAATCAGTATTCATAATTGGACAAATGGCCATCTAACATCTAATTGCACCTTTTCTCATTTGCAGAGCGAAACTGAATGGAGAAAGTGCCATTCCACTGAATCACTTCTGATGAAAACAGAAATGGAACAGCTGAAGTTGCATGAATCCACACAGACGTTCTATTAAATTACAAAGGGATTCTATAATTCTATGTGAATCCATGTCACTCAGAGAAACAGTAGTTTTAAAGCAAGCGCATGAAATATGAACATAGAGCAGAATATCTAGCCAGAAGATAATGGATGGACCAAAGCATAGATGCACTAGGGCCCTACTAACGTAACCAAAACAACCAAAAAACAACAATATAATCATTTAAGTAACACACTTGACAACAGTTCTTGTTAATCTGGTTATTACACAGTGAAAGAGCACTGTAAAATGAATTGTAGTCTGTTTTTCTCACACGGTCATCAATTCATCTCCTGTTTTGTTTTTCATAAATACTGGTGTTGGTATGTCTTCCTGTGGGGCTTGGCAATAAACCCATGTTCTATAGATCTGTTTCCTCTACTGAGTTACCCTAAGGGTTAGGGTTAGTTCCTTCCTCTTAAACCACTGTCACGAGTTGGAACTTGTGTTTTCCATCAGATAAATACCTTTATTGTGGTGGACTGTTCAATAGAACATATTATCTAAAACACTGTGAAGCATTTCAGTATATCTAGCCTTCGTCTCGTTTCAGTATATCTAGCTCTCGTCTCTTTTAGCCTTCGTCTCGTTTCAGTATATCTAGCCCTCGTCTCTTTTAGCCTTCGTCTCGTTTCAGTATATCTAGCCCTCGTCTCTTTTAGGCTTCGTCTCGTTTCAGTATATCTAGCCTTCGTCTCGTTTCAGTATATCTAGCCTTCGTCTCATTTCAGTATATCTAGCCTTCGTCTTGTTTAGCCTTCGTCTCGTTTCAGTATATCTAGCCTTCGTCTCATTTCAGGATATCTAGCCTTCGTCTCGTTTCAGAATATCTAGCCTTCGTCTCGTTTAGCCTTCGTCTAATTTCAGTATATTTAGCCTTTGTCTCGTTTAGCCTTCGTCTCGTTTCAGTATATCTAGCCTTCGTCTCGTTTAGCCTTCGTCTCGTTTAGCATTCGTCTCTATTCAGGATATCTAGCCTTCGTCTCGTTTCAGTATATCTAGCCTTCGTCTCGTTTAGCATTCGTCTCTATTCAGGATATCTAGCCTTCGTCTCGTTTTGCCTTCGTCTCGTTTAGCATTCGTCTCTATTCAGGATCTCTAGCCTTCGTCTCGTTTCAGTATATCTAGCCTTCGTCTCGTTTAGCATTCGTCTCTATTCAGGATATCTAGCCTTCGTCTCGTTTCAGTATATCTAGCCTTCGTCTCGTTTAGCATTCGTCTCATTTCAGGATATCTAGCCTTTGTCTCATTTCAAGATATCTAGCCTTCTTCTATTTTCGCTTTTTTCTTTTTACAAACTTGTGTGGGAACTAGCCTGAGTGCCAGCCTGTTGGTACCATCATGCTATCAAGTCCTTGTCACCCACCCATTGTCATGGTACAATGTATGTTTGGCTTGACAATGAGTGATGGAGTTGGCAAGAGCACAAACATCACGTCCTATTCTCATTTTGAACTTAGAAATGGTAACATGTTATTGAATTCTAGAAAGTTTGAAATTGTGAAATAGTCTTCAGTTGCTCAAGCAACTCCTTTCTGTCAATGTGTCACCAATTAATGTAGATGAAGGCATTCTTCCACAAACAAAAGAGGTTTAAGTGGTTTTGCACTGTCAAAGATTGATCAATTTCACATGGTTTACCTAACAATGAGACAATGGGACCAACAGACAACCTTTAGACTTGGTGAAAGATTATGACATGTTTTTTTGGATTCAACGTTGGTGAATGAGAGAGGGATTGCTGTTGATATTACGAGTCTGTGGACAAGAAGTCTGTGGACAAGAAGTCTGTGTGGACCAAGTGGAAGATGAAGATGAAGTTCGAACACCTACTCTCGGTGGTCAATGGATTTGGACGGTTCCAGATGATGATCATTATCATCAGCTTTATTGGTCGATTCACCCTGCCATGTCACTTCCTGCTGAACAACTTCATAGCAGCTGTGCCCTCTCACCACTGTGACCTCAGCGCTCTGGATGATGGCAGCCTCTTTGGGAATCTGACCCAGGAGCAGAGACTGACTGTCAGCGTTCCAGTACAGGAAGATGGGACTCCAAGCTCCTGTAAGATGTTCCCAGAGCCCCAGTTCCAGCTCCTTTCCAACTCCAATGACTGTGACCTAGTTACAGTCCCCTGTCAGAATGGATGGGCATATGACAACAGCACCTTCAAATCCACTCTGGCTACAGAGGTAAGTCTTACTGTCTCTTTGTCACAAGACCATAGAAGTCGAAAGGTCATGTTGTAGTCATTGAATGTCTCATTCAATGAAAGGTCATGTTGTACTCATTGAATGTCATTATTTGACCACTACAGATGTTGCATATAATTTAAGTGTTATTCGTACTTTCAAAGCATATTTGAATATTGTTGCATTGCTAGCTACTCAATGAAAGTCTTTCACAAAAGGAAAGTAGAGAAGCCGTTCTCATTTATACATTGAAGGAGTTTATTCTTAATTCCACCTCTCTCATCAGTGGGACTTGGTGTGTGACCAGAAAGGGCAAAATAAGGCGACAACAACCATCTTCTTCATAGGAGTGATGTTCGGAGCTATGACCTTTGGAAGCCTGAGTGACAGGTAAGTTAACAGTCATTTATTCATTCACAGACAGTAGATTTTAGAGTCACCTTTAACCTAATCTCTTATGTATAGATGCATGTATCAGAACTGCTATGGTAGTGTCTGTCAACAGACTATGGGATGCTACGATAATCATTGATCATTTGGACAAATCGCGATTTTGCAGGTGTTAGTATGTTTTGGCCCATAGCCTTGTTTCTTTTTGACCATTTGAATAGAATACTGTTGCATTGAGGTACTTAATTGTTACCCAATAATGGTTTGATGTTGATATAAAAACTGCTGCATTTGGACTTAAATATTTTTAAATAAATCCAATCAAGAGGAATTTTGTTTTTGTATTCTCTCTACATAATAAGATAATCTTATCTTTCTAATTGAAAAAGGGAACTGCCTCACGCTACAGAAACAGGAGAGGCTCCTGCCCTATGGGCCGTTCTGGCTCGGATAAGGCTACTGAATGTACAGAAGTAGGATCTTAATTTGAGCCAGTTTGCTATAGAAAATAATCCTGCAGCAACAGGAAATTTGAATTATTATGTGGATTAGAATTAATGGACATTTTTGTAGGGGTTGATCATTTTTTGGTCAGGGAAAATCAAGTCTGAAAGTGGAAATTACAAATATCAGAAGCATTTTTATACCTCAAATATACTACACATTTTATATTTCCTGCATTGCAGGAAAGGTCTTCTGCGACATGGTGATCAAATTAAGATCCTACATCTGTATGTAGATGTTTCTGTTCACCTTCTCTTTACATGTCTTTTTTTCTCTAGGTTTGGTAGGAAGCCCATGCTCCTGGTGTCCTATATCTCTGGCATGCTGTTAGGTTTTGCCAGTGCTTTCTCCACTTCTTTCATCATGTTCGCTGTGCTCAGGTTCTTCACTGGGTTCGGTATCACCGGCATCGTTATCGTCTCATCAGTACTCAGTAATTATACACATGCACACAGGCTCACACACACACACCCACACTCAAATATGAAGCCCACCCACCCTAGACAAATACAGATGACCCACGTTGCACCCCAGACACTACCCTCTCCTCATCTGGGGTTGTGTTGTGGTGTTGTCCCATCTCTTCAGGTGTGGAGTGGGTGGACATTGAGCACAGAAAGCTGGTGGGAGTGATTGACAGCCTGTCCTGGACGTTTGGTAACTGCATGATTCCAGCCATAGCCTACTGTGTGACCGACTGGAGACAGCTGACCATAGCGGTCACCTCACCTCTTGCTCTAGCCATACTCACCTGGAGGTTAGAGGGAGGGTCTGACTGATGGACGGACAAAAAAAGGAATGGACAGTTAACCGTTGCTATGTAACTGTGAATTACATCTTTACCTCCTCCAATAGGTGGATTCCTGAATCAGCCAGGTGGCTCATAGCCAATGGGAAGTTTGAGAAAGCTAACTTTTATTTGCAACAATGTGCCCAGATGAACCAGAAGGAGGAGTTTGGATCCAAAATTACGCCAGAGGTAAGTGAATATCAGGATCGGATCAGGATCAGGAAGTTTAAGCAATATCGTAATTCCTTCACCTTTCCTTCTAGCCTAGTCCCATATCTGTTTGTGCTGTCTTGCTAACTCCTATGGTCAGATTTGGCAAGACAGCACAAACCGATCTGGGACCAGGTTACTTTCCCTCTGAAAGGCTGGGTGTGATTTTTGCCATATTGCTTTACTTATCCAATAGGTTCAGATGTACACAAGTGCCTAGGTGGTTGAGTCTAAGGATTAGGGGTTGATTTGGGATTCAGAAACTGATCCGCCTCTATTTTTCTTCCCAACAGACTCTATCCAGTATCATTGTGACAGAGAGAAAAGACAGAACTCACTCCTACCTGGACTTGGTCAGGACACCAAAGATGAGGAGGCTGGCTCTACTAACAGGCATAGTGTGGTGAGTATCCCCTCGATCATGATGTCTGTTACAAGTCGCTTTAGTAGATGCATGTTCATCAAGTCTGGTTATACATAACAACGTAAGAGTAATGTAAGAATTTATTTATGAATTCAAGAAAATATCATGAAATGTCAACTTTTAGCTCAACTCAAACTGTCACGACACATGACATCAGTCTACACAGTTTAACAACACCAACAATGCCAACCTGATTTCTCCTACCGAAGGTATGGTGTGGCATCAACATTTTATGGCATTAGCTTCAACATCACTGGATTTGGACTCAATATCTATTTGACCCAGTTTGTGTACGGTGCCATAGAGCTGCCAGCCAAACTATCAGCGTACTACCTTCTGGATAAGGTGGGCAGGAGAAACACAGAAGTGGGATCTTTACTAGGAGCTGGAATCTGTCTCGCTATCAACATCTTCATACCCCGAGGTGAGTGCTTTTTTTTGTTGATTAGAAAGGTGAGCAACTCCGGTCCAGAAGGCAGTATTATCTTTTATAAACTGGGTGGTTTGAGCTCTGAATGCTGATTGGCTGACAGCCGTGATATATCAGACTGTATACCGTGGGTATGACAAAACCATTTATTTTTACTGCTCTAATTATGTTGGTAACCAGTTTATAATAGCAATAAAGCACCTCAGTGTTTGTGGTATATGGACAATAGGGTTGTATCCAGGATCTCCGCGTTGCATCGTGCTTCAGAACAGACCTTAGCCGTGGTATGTTGGCCATATACCCCACCTCCTCGGGCCTTATTGCTTAAATATAGGAGTTATCATGTAAAAAACTGGGGTTTGCAGCAGGGGCTGCAGTGTGTGCAGGCTTTTGTTTCAGTGCAGCACTAACATACTACCTGATTCAACTAATAGCTCAAGAAGACCATGCTTAGTTGAATCAGGTGTGTAGCTGGGGTGGAACATACCCTGGCACTTACTAGATCACGACTCTACAGGAGTTATCACGACTCTACAGTAGTTATCACGACTCTACAAGAAATATCACAACACTACAGGAGTTATCGCGACTCTACAGGAGTTATCGCGACTCTACAGGAGTTATCGCGACTCTACAGGAGTTATCGCGACTCTACAGGAGTAACCGCGACTCTACAAGAATAACCGCGACTCTACAGGAGTAACCACGACTACAGGAGTAACCACGACTCTACAAGAATAATCACGACTCTACAGAAATAATCACGACTCTACAGGAATAATCACGACTCTACAGGAATAATCACGACTCTACAGGAGTAATCACGACTCTACAGGAATAATCACGACTCTACAGGAATAATCACGACTCTACAAGAGTAATCACAACTCCACAGGAGTATTCACAAATCTACAAGTGTCATCACATCTAGTACTGCTGGGATCTGTTCCAGTCTGTTTCAGTTATTCATGGACTCATCCTCAAGATTTAAATGAGGTGCGTAACTTTGAGTTAAAGGTCATGTTGTTCCCATCCTCTCTTTCAGACATGTCTGTTTTAAGGACGGTGGTGGCGGTGTTGGGGAAGGGTTGCTCGGCAACATCCTTCACAACCGTTGTGTTGTACAGCTCTGAGCTGTTCCCTACTGTGGTCAGGTAAATGATTCTCCTCTCTACTCTCTCTTTAACAAATGAATATTTGATGGGGATTTAGGGTAGTGATTGCACTGCAGACTCAAAACCACATGCCCCTGGCGATGTGGGTTCTCACCTTGGCCACTTTCCTATCTATGCCCCTTTACTTTCAACTTTCCTGTGGAAATGTCATTAAGAATGGAACAAATACAGAAAGAGATCAACATCAGGAGATTGGGATTCTGATTTAAAGTGTAACTAAAGACATGTCAAAACATGTGTTCTGTGTCTTTCTCTCTGTCTCTCAGGCAGAACGGCATGGGCTACAACTCATCCATGGGTCGTCTGGGAGTGTCTCTGGCCCCTCTGATCCTGCTGCTGGACGAGGTGTGGAGGGACCTTCCACAGGTCCTCCTCTGCTCCATAGCCCTGCTAGCTAGCCTGGTGGCCAGGATGCTGCCGGAGACACGGGGCCGCTGTCTACCAGAGACCATCCAGGACGTCGAGGACTGGCAGACAGGGTACGATATAGCCTCTGTGATACAGACACTTAAGGTTGGATGCAATAGAGCGCATTATAGAGCGGCGCACTTGACCGCTGACAATGTGCCCAATATGCAGAAATCGTTCCACCATTGCGTGGTTGCTAAAATTCTAAAATACTGTCCTATAATTTCAGTTTATGTGACATAACAAGCAATGTAGAGATTAATTGTACCATCTAAACCGCTGTGAAATATACTGCATTTTCAATAACCCAAAATATAGTATTTTCTACTTTTTAAAGCTGGTGTACACAATCTAAAGTAAAAGGACGCAAAAACTAAACTAAGGAAAGGAAGCATAAACAATTGGGCACATAGAATGGATCTACCACTTATTAGACTTGCTTTCAATGAGAATGACAGGTTTTTAACATACATTTTTAAGTGAATTTGGTTGGGTTGCACACAGTGTATTGCACCTTTAAAGGCATTTTCCCCAACGTTTGGGGAGATCACATTCATGGTAAACCCTTCGCATGTCGGCTCAAGCGTAAATTACCTTTAAAAGTCTGTTGTTATGCGTTGCGTTATAGCCTACCTTGGATTGAATCCCAGCCTTAGGCCGAGAACAAGGGACTTTATCTCCATATCATTTCAGGGTAACAATAAAGTTGCATAGTATAGATTTCAGTCAAAATGGTGAATTAATTTCTTTCTAAACATGATTATTGATAATTATGAATGTCATAGTAAATGTTTTATCAATGATTTGTATATCTATTTCTTTAATGTACCATTCTAGGAAAGGTTTGGCTGGATCCCAAGTTGTGGAAACAACAGATATCCCTCTCAAATCAAAGGACAATGATGAGGTGGAAAATGGATACTAAGATTCTTCCTGTATATATTTTTGATATGCCCAAATGTGCACCCTGTGGAATGCTTTTGACAACTTGTAGAGTCTATGCCCAATGAATTCAGGCTGTTCTGAGGGCAAAATGGGTGTAACTCAATATTAGGAAGGTGTTCTTTAATGTTTTGCACACTCAGTGTGTTTGTTACACATCAAAAACAACCTTCAAACCTCTCACTGATCTTATAAAAAAAGATAAACGAAATACAAGAGAACAAAAGAGAAAGAGAGCCTGAAGTGTGAAGCATAATTCAAGTGTTATTCGTCACATACAAATGATAATTTACACTTAATTCCAATATTACATTATCTTATTTAGAAAAGACTCCTTTTCTGTTTCATATCAATGAGGAACAAGATTATCTTTGATAATGTATCATAACTCTTTGTGCATTATTCTTCACCATAACCATTGGCAAATGCATGCAATCAATCTTTAATATTGAATATGAGCCTATTGTTGTATACACATTTTATACAGTACCAGTCAAAAGTTTGGACACACCTACTCATTTAACGGTTTTTCTTTATTTATACTATTTTCTACATTATAGAATAATAGTGAAGACATCAAAACTATTAAGTAATGCATGTGGAATCATGTATTAACTACAATTAAACAAATCAATATTTTATACTTGAGATTCTTCAAAGTAGCCACCCTTTGCCTTGATTACAGCTTTGCACACTCTAGGCATTCTCTCAACCAGCTTCATGAGGTAGTCACCTGGAATGCATTTCAATTAACAGGTGTGCCTTGTTAAAAGTTAATTGAGGAATTTCTTTCCTTCTTAATGTGTTTGAGCCAATCAGTTGGTGGCGGCAGGGTAGCCTAGTGGTTAGAGCGTTGGACTAGTAACCGAAAGGTTGCAAGTTCAAATCCCCGAGCTGACAAGGTACAATCTGTCATTCTGTCCCTGAACAGGCAGTTAACCCATTGTTCCTAGGCCGTCATTGAAAATAAGAATTTGTTCTTAACTGACTTGCCTAGTTAAATAAAGGTCAAATAAATATATACAAATATTATGGCAAGAACAGCTCAAATAAGCAGAGTCATTACTTTAAGACATGAAGGTCAGTTAATACATTTCAAGAACTTTGAAAGTTTCTTCAAGTGCAGTCACAAAAACCATCAAGCGCTATGATGAAACTGGCTCTCATGAGGACCTCCACAGGAAAGGAAGACTGCTGCAGAGGATAAGTTCATTAGAGTTAACAGCCTCAGAAATTTCAGCCCAAATAAATGCTTCACAGAGTTCAAGTAACAGACACATCTCAACAGACTGCGTGAATCAGGCCTTCATGGTAATATTGCTGCAAAGAAACCACTACTAAAGGACACCAATTAGGCCAAGAAACACGAGCAATGGACATTACACCGGTGGAAATCTGTCCTTTGGTTTGATGAGCCCAAATCAGATGCTGCATCAGGTAACCAGGCCTCCACAATCACCCGAGCTCAACCCAATTGAGATGGTTTGGGATGAGTTGGACCGCAGAGTGAAGGAAAAGCAGCCAACAAGTGCTCAGCATATGTGGAAACTCTTTCAAGACTGTTGGAAAAGCATTCCAGGTGAAGCTGGTTGAGAGAATGCCAAGAGTGTGAAAAGCTGTCATCAAGGCAAAGGGTGGCTACTTTGAAGAATCTAAAATCTAAAATATATTTTGATTTGTTTAACACTTTTTTGGTTACTACATGATTCCATATGTGCCATTTCATCGTTTTGATGTCTTCACTATTATTCTACAATGTAGAAAATGTTAAAAATTAAGAAAAAATGTTGAATGAGTAGGTGTATCCAAACTTCTGACTGGTACTGTACACGCATATATTAAATATATATATATATATATGTAAAAACATTTAAAGTGTGCCGGTATAATGCTATATAACTTTAGGTTGCAAACGTGATTTAAATATTCCTAAACATTATTACGTTAATACATTAGAATAAAATGCAGAACGTTTTTTGTAAATGTCCCTTCCATGTGTTATCATTTCTGTGATCATGAAAACAAATAAAGAAACATGACCTCATGTTGACCTGTGATCACGTGGTCAGTTCCATCACAACAACTTCAGTCACTCAATTCAGTCATTTAAATCAATTCAGTCACTGAAATTACCCAAATCAAACTGAAACCCCAAACCGAGGACATTTAACCAGAGTTTTCTATTGGCTATTAACATTCATCTCACTTTCAGTGTGTGGCTAGGACTGGCTGGGTATTTCAGTTTGCGCCATGCCTTCTTTCTCGTAGATGTAACAGCCCACGTTGCCGATGTTCACTCCTTTTGGTCCATACAGGATGCCGTAGCATGGGACGTGGCAGTAAGGTATCCCTTCATGCTGCAGCAAGGGAAACATCAGCAATGTCATATTATAGTTTTGAATCTGATAGATATTATTATTCAACATCCATTCTTTATCATGAGCCTGTCTCATGACCCTAGACTACAGATGTCAGAATAAGACATACATGAAGGGGTATTTAGCTCTTCTTAATTGCCCCTCAATAGAATACACTTCTATTGATTTGATTCAGTCTGATTTAATTTACCAACATCAATGCATCTTCAGATTGTGTTATAAATCCATGTTTGCATCCTGAAGATGCAAGATACTTTAATAATAAAATTTATAAAATCACCTCACTTGCACATTTCATTACAAAAATACTGATGCAAGTCTTAAAAGCACCCCTGGCTTCTGTCATCTACAGCAGTGGTTTCCAAACCTTTACACTAACCCCCCTCCTCACAGCTCTGCAGTGATCACTAGCTGGGACAGCCACAAAATCACAAAATCTGATTTTAATCCTAATCCTTACTTTAAAGGGATACTACGGGATTTTGGCATGGAGGCCCTTTATCTACCTTCCGGGAGTCAGATGAACTTGTGAATATCATTTTTATGTCTCAGCGTGCAATTTAAAGGAAGTTGCTAACTAGAGCTAGGGCAATTGCTAACTAGCATTAGCGCAATGACTGGAAGTCTATGGGTATCTGCTAGCTCACTAGTAGATACCCATAGACTTCCAGTCATTTCCAGGCTAGCATGCTAGTAGATACCCATAGACTTCCAGTCATTGCGCTAATGCTAGTTAGCATTGGCACACAAAATGACCTCTTACTTCCTTCATACTGGACATAGAGACATTAAAATGGTATCCACAAGTTCCCCTGACTCTGGGGAAGTAGATAAAGGGTCTCCTTGCCAAAATCTAGTATTCCTTTAATCTAGTATTCCTAAATTTAACCACACTGCCAACCCTAATGCCTAACCCCAACCTTAAATTAAGACCAAAAATAAAGTTTTTGTTTTCATGAATTATTTGGATAAAGCCAATTTTGACTTTGCACCATCTTGCAGAAATCAGTCAGTTCTGCCACCAGGGCAAGATTCATGACAATAAACGTCAACCTACCTTTTTAAAGCTAATTTCTTGCAATTGTACACATTTTGCTTGCCCCTCAGGTGAACCCCACCGTTTGGGAACCACTACAGTAATAATGTGGATATAATACCTCAGCATGTCCACCAGAGGTCAGTGTCTTCTTACACCTCTCACAGCGCAGGCACGGTCTGTGCCAGTTCCTACCCAGGGACATCACCTTCTCTGCTGCACATACAGACAAACACGTCACTACTACCACCTCATTCAGCTGGCATGTCAGGATCATTAATAAACAGTGCACATGGTTCTGTGTGGCTCAGTTGGTAAAAATGTGGTGATTGCAATGCTAAGGTCTCCAGAGTGGTGCAGCGGTCGAAGGCACTGCATCTCAGTGCTTTAGGCGTCACTACAGACACCCTGGTTTAAATCCAGGCTGTATCACAACCGACCATCATTGGGAGTCCCATAGGGCGGTGCAAAATTGGCCCAGCGTCATCCGGGTTTGGCCAGTGTAGGCTGTCATTGTAAATAAGAATTTGTTCTTAACTGACTTGCCGAGTTAAATAAAGGTTACACAAGGTCGTGGGTTCAATTCCCACCAAAATATATGCACTCACTGTACTGTATGTTGCTTTGAAAATATAAACATCTGCTAAACTATCAGTACAAGTCCGTTGTAGTTGACAACATAGAAAATAAACATAAGAAAGCAAATGTTGAAAATAACAGTCTGACCAAAACATACCGAAATAGACCACTTTCTCACAGCCAGGACAGAGTGAGGTCTCTCCAGCAAATGTCCTGGTTGGAGGGGGAAGAACTGGGAAAAACAACAGTGACTGGAGGTTATTCATAAGTTCACCCCACATAAATTTATAAATTAACCTCACTTAAACTCAGAAGTTAACACCACAGAAACATGCAGATTGTATTCCTCCAACCAGACAGCAAATATAAGAACAGACACAAACTCAGCATACCAGTGACCAAGTCCAGCTGCTACTGTAAAATAAATGTAATCTCCTACTTTACAGAATGATTCAATATACACAACTTATCTATTCTAAGTGAACCACGCAGTTTGCAGATTGAATAGTAACGCAGTGTGATACATACTGTAGCAAAAAGGTTTTTTATCGTAATCGTAATAATGAGCAATCAGCAATGCTCCCACCCCTTCCGTCAAAATAATTGTAATCTTCAAAGGAAATGCTAATCACAAATTGTGGAGAAGATCTTTTAAAAAGATCTGTTGGTCAATCTTGAATCTTGTAATCAGAGATGGTTCTTTGAAGACATAGTCAGAGATAGACATCTCTTGTGCTGCAAATCACTTCAAAACCATTGGTCCTGATTTAGAGGGTTTATATCTTAGAAATGTATCTTAGATACAAGCCATCCTTTTGTATAACTCAAAGTAACGTGTCAATTTTACTTGGAACATTACGTCCCCTGTCACATGTGAAGTGTCACTAACACAATTGGCTCGTCTGTAGGAAAAGCCTCATTAAGGCAAAATATTTCAGGAAGTGAGCCAATCAAAGCTGGCCAATGAAAATGCCTCATTCCTCCCCAGTGACAAACAGAGGGTCATTACAAGTGTGTGTATGTTTGTGTGTGAAACAAGACAGTCGTTACAACCATTTGATGGTGAGTAACCCTCTCTCTATTCCCTTTATGTTGCTATATTTAACCCTTAACGGTCATACTTGGAGCATTTGGCAAGGCCAGTTTATTTGAGCAGCCCTGATAAAAAGGACAGGTTCAAATCAAATCAAACTTTATTGGTACATGCGCCGAATACAAACATACCGTGAAATGCTTACTTACAAGCCCTTAACCAACAGTGTGTGTGTGCGCGAGGTTGCGAGAGCTAAGGAGGGTATTTGTTTTTCATCAAGACAATATGCTACTCTAAGCTCCCTTAATTAATAATACTACTACTCCCCTCGCTTTAGCCTGGTCCCAAATCGGTTTGTGCTGTCTTGCTCAGCTCCTGTGGACATTGTTTAGCATGACAAATAGATCTGGGATCTACTGTCCCTTGCCTTTGGGCTGGTTCCAGGTGACCTGCATGGTGGTCCATGGTGTGGTGGGGGATCCCTCGGAGGGGCAGTCGAAGGTGGGTTGAGGAGTCTCGTAGATGTAGGAGCCTGCCCCTCCGATGTTCACACCTGGAGGAGAGGAGAGGAGAGGAATTTGGTTGTCAGTGTGATTTATTTAAAAAAGGAAACGTTTTAAGCCCCAGTAGAGGTCCTACTGCATAACTCCCATCTTGGATGATAGACTGAAAACAGAGGAAGAAGAGGCCAAGGGGAAATGCCTGTTGTTTTTCAGTTGGGTTTGAGGTTCCTTTATCCAAACATCCAGAACCAAACCCCGCCCCCATCCAACCCAAACCACCAGAGACACACACATTCCAGACAAATTCCTTGTTTCTGTATGTATGTATGGACTGGGTCAACTCAACTGTAATGTAGGATTATCTCATTCTTTATGGATAATCTATGAAGCTACTCAAAATAATTTTATTTGATATGAGCGGAAGTTTGTAACCCTCTTTACATGTGTAACCCTCTTTACATTTAACTTCCCCAGTCTGATGAACCTCCCCTATTGGCCCCTAACTGCTAGAACCCAGGTCCCATCTAGGAAATTAGATTACACTTTCTCTTCCAGGTGTTATGGCACCCCTACAACAACAATCATGCAATATGCAGGCATGGTCATAATAGGTTGCTGGTTGCCTCTGTAGTCGGTTTTCAATAGAGTGAAACATTGCACTCAATAAACTGTGGTAGCTTTCAACAGTGTGTAGATATGTATATTTCTTTCAGTTCTTCAATAAGCCCTTGTGTTCTTACACTACTACACGATTAAAGCATCACATTGGGGAATAATCCAATTAAAATCTTAGTAGTGAAATCATGTCTGTGTTCTGTCCAAATGGCACGATATTCCATTTATAGCGCACCACCTTTAACCAGGGCCCATAGGGCTTTGGGCAAAAGTAGTGCACTATATAGGGAATAGGGTGCCAATTGGGATCTCATATTTACCCAGAATAATACCTATATTTCTGAGTACACCCCAGCTGTAGTCAGACAAAAATGTTATGAGCTTATAAAAATCTCCTTTTGTGGTTCTTTTGACTTTAAAAAAAGCGAAGTACCTCAGATTACATCAGAGTTCATTCACGCCTTCATAAACCCAAAGTTGTATGTATTTCTTCCATTGCGTAGAACAACATGATGTAATGTGGTGTGGTGTGATGTGTACACCATAATTATGAATCAACTTTTTTAATGGCACATACAAATCCTAGGATTTTGGTGTGGTTCAAATTTTTGTCAAAGGTTTAAGCAAATTGAAATTGAAGGAACTTTAAGAAATGAGGCCCACCTGGTTAGGAGTAATAATTGAATAGGCTCTGGTCAGGCTGCATTACACCAGGGCAGGAGGTCATTATAGATATATAAATATCTGTCTGGGCTCCACACAGCACACTGAGGAGGTCAATGCACTTTGATGCATTGGAAATGCCTTGAAAAACCATATAGTATCTGTGT
Organism: Oncorhynchus mykiss; assembly: GCF_057628025.1. NCBI lineage: Eukaryota > Metazoa > Chordata > Actinopteri > Salmoniformes > Salmonidae > Oncorhynchus > Oncorhynchus mykiss. The sequence goes on along the minus strand of NC_143022.1, from coordinate 85,349,838 downwards.
GATAAAATGGTCTAATGTTTTAAACACTGTTTTCTTAATCATTCAACTACTTTTATGGCTGTTTGTGTGAGTGGGGAAAGGAGTGCATTTGTGATACTGAATGAAGTGTGGTGGTGTTTAAGTGTGTGTGTGTGTGTGTGTGTGTGTGTGTGTGTGTGTGTGTGTGTGTCACGTTCGTTATAAGGATCGGACCAAGGTGCAGCGTGGTATACATACATTCCTATTTAAAGAATGCACACTGAACAAACTAACAAAATAACTAAACGAAACATGAAGCTATACAAACGAGTGCTGACAGGCAACTACACATAGACAGGCTCTCACAAACACCAAAGGGAAATGGCTACCTAAATATGATCCCCAATCAGAGACAACGATAAACAGCTGCCTCTGATTGGGAACCATGTCAGGCCACCATAAACATACAAATCACCTAGAGCTACAAAAACCCTAGACAATACAAAACCCCTAGACAATACAAAAAAATAGCATACCCACCCTGGTCACTCCCTGACCTAACCAAAATATAAAGAAAACAGAGATATCTCAGGTCAGGGCGTGACAATACCCCCCCCCCCCCCCCCCCCCCCCCCCAAAGGTGCGGACTCCCAGCCGCAAACCTGAACCTATAGGGGAGGGTCTGTGTGGGCATCTACCCTCGGTGGCGGCTCTGGTTCTGGACGCCGTCCCCCTCTTTACGTTGATCTCTCCGCTTTTGTAGAACTGGACCGTGGATCATCGCCGGAGGCTCTGGACTGCAGATCATCGCTGGAGGCCCCGGACTGGGAACCATCTCTGTAGACCCCGGACTGGGGACCGTCGCTGGAGACCCCGGACTGGGGACCGTCGCTGGAGACCCCGGACTGGGGACCGTCACTGTAGAACCCCGGACTGGGGACCGTCGCTGTAGGCTCCGGACTGTGGCCCGTCGCTGGAGGTTCCAGACTGTGGCCCGTTGCTGGAGGTTCCAGACTGTGGCCCGTTGCTGGAGGTTCCAGACTGTGGCCCGTCGCTGGAGGTTCCGGACTGTGGCCCGTCGCTGGAGGTTCCGGACTGTGGCCCGTCGCTGGAGGTTCCGGACTGTGGCCCGTCGCTGGAGGTTCCGGACTGTGGCCCGTCTCTGGAGGTTCCGGACTGTGAAACGTCGCTGGAAGCTCTGGACTAGGAACTGTTGCTGGAAGCTCTGGACTGTGAAGGCGCACTGGAGGCCTGATGCGTGGGACCGGTACTGGTGGTACCTGGCTGATGACACGCACCTCAGGGCGAGTGCGGAGAGGAGGCACAGGATGTACTGGACTGTGGATGCGCACCGGAGACCTGATGCATGGGACCGGTACATGTGGCACCGGACTGATGACACGCACCTCAGGGCGAGTGCGGAGAGGACGCACAGGACGTACTGGACTGTGGAGGCGCACTAGAGACCTGATGCATGGGACCGGTACAGGTGGCACCAGGCTGATGACATGCACCTCAGGGCGAGGGCAGGGAACTGACTCAGGTGGCATCGGATGGCTAACACGCTCCTCAGGGTGAATGCCATGCATACTATGCCAAACCAACAGCTCTCTCTCTTCACTCTCCTGCAATTTGTCCAACAGCTCCTCAAAGGTTTCTAACTCTCCCTCCGTTCACTCTCCTCCAATTTGTCCAATAACTCGTCGGCAGTCTCTGACTCACCCCTCAACTTCGCCGACCACTCTGTGTGCCCCCCCCAAAAATTATTGTTGTTTCTGTGACCTACCTCGTTGGTATAACTCCTCGTAATGTCGCTGTTCCGCTTTCGCTGCCTCAATTTCATTCCTTCGGACGGCGATACTCCCCTGCCTGCGTCCAGTGTCCTGCTCCATCCAAAATCTCCTCCCATTCCTCCTGAACATGCTACTTGGTCCATTTGTGGTGGGATCTTCTGTCACGTTCGTTATAAGGATCGGACCAAGGCGCAGCGTTGTAGGCGTACATTCTTATTTAAAGAATGACACTGCACAAACTAACAAAATAACAAAATGAAACGTGACGCTATACAAACGAGTGCTGACAGGCAACTACACATAGACAAGATCCCACAAACACCAAAGGGAAATGGCTACCTAAATATGATCCCCAATCAGAGACAACGATAAACAGCTGCCTCTGATTGGGAACCATGTCAGGCCACCATAAACATACAAATCACCTAGACCTACAAAACCCTAGACAATACAAAACCCCTAGACAATACAAAAACTAGCGTACCCACCCTAGTCACACCCTGACCTAACGAAAATATAAAGAAAACCGAGATATCTCGGGTCAGGGCGTGACAGTGTGTGTGTAACGGGTATAGGGTTATTTTTTTAAAATTCAGCAGCACTGTGTATCTAAGACAATTTCCCCCTCAGGGACAACAAAGATTAACCTATATGTATGCTATTAGCCATTCTTCCTCGTCATATATTTGTGATGAGTCTTTTTAACAGTAATCTCTTACCTTTGGGTCCAAAGAGAGTTCCGTAGCATGGTTTGTGACAGTAGGGCAGTCCATCATGCTGAAAGATAGAGAATGTCTAATATTAACAAATAATCTATAATCAGAAGAAATAGCTGAATATGGTTCATTAATAAAAACAAATATACAATTTAAGTTCAACTTCAGCTGTAACTATTTACTGAAACAGTTCTATTTATTACATAAATAAACTGTTTACTGAAGCTGTTACTATTTACTGAAACAGTTCTACTTATTTCAGAAATAAACTGTTTACTGAAGCTGTTACTATTTACTGAAACAGTTCTACTTATTTCAGAAATAAACTGTTTACTGAAGTTGAAACTACTGAAACGGTTCACAATTCACTGAAACTGAACTTTACAGCCAGTCAGCGTCATTGTAAAGCATTGGGTTTAAACCAATCAGACAGAGGTTATATTTCAGGAATGTGACCGCTGACCGGTCACTGGAATTGTCACAAATCGCATCCTATATTCTGTTTATTGTGCACTGCATTTGACCTGGGCCCATTGGGCAGCAATTGTCTTTCAAATATATACAAATGCCTTCTCCTCCTGACCCCTTCAAGTTAATTATGGAGGAGCTCTCTCTGTCAGTCCTAAAATGGACTGGGCCGAGCAGAGCAGAGAGATCCTTCCAACTCAAATTCCTGTCAAACACCTCCCCAATTCAGACTTTAATTTGAACAAACTGCTTCCATATGCTCTAGCTAGCTCCCTCACATTTCGGGGCATGAACTGGGAATAAAGCAATATTTAGACAACTAACACCCTTCTGAGAGCAGAGATTTAGGATGCTGTGACCTCACCAGGCTCTTCAAGCTCTTCAATCTAAATGGCTGCATATGAAACCAACCATAGAGAGTAAGTCCCAAAAGGCACCCTATTGCATTACTTTTGACCAGGGCCCATGGGGTCAAAAGTAGTGCACTATTTAGTGAATAGGGTGCCTTTTATGACTCAACCTTAGAAACACGCAATGAATGTGACACACCTCTTTTCGGACCAACACTGGGTTATTGTGTGTGACACAGCTCAAACAGTACCTATATGAATAAATGCACACACACTGTCGGACACAGCTCACTCTGAACACACAGGAATGATCTGTGTGTGTGTTTGTGTGCATACGTGCGAGATATGTGTGTGTGAGATGTGTTTCCTCAAGCAGAATAATATTTCATTACTTGACAAACTCCCTTATGCCACAAGAACAACAAAGTAAGACAAACCAAAACTCCAAAGAAGATTCTCCAAAAACACTGAAGTCTCTAATGAAATACCCTTTTGCTGCGTAAATAGCTTCAGATCATCCCAGTATGACATAAGGTTATTACATTGTCAGAAACAATGGTAACACTGTGTAGGTACATATTAAGAAATGGCATTTTGTGTGCAATTGTTTGCGGTTCAATTGCATTGATGTGGATACAGGGCTCTAAACTGCGATCTATTTGGTCGCATATGCAACAAAATATTTTGCTGTGTGACAAAAAAATATATATATATATTTGTACATGTATTTTCTCATAATAATTGTTGTAATGAAAAGGCCTTGCTATACCATTGTTTTCCGAGCGTAGATTTGTTAGCGGGCGTTATGTCATGGAGCAGGCATTTTTCAATGTGATGAATGTGTTAGCATTGTAGGCTACAGGCTCTCTGACAAGGTCATTATAAATGTATACTTAGTCTTTTAACATCTACTTAACTTTAAAGATGCCAACATCAGGTGCCCATGACTTTTGGCATGTCTGTATTTTCAATGATCCCAACAGCCAGAAGTACTGAGAGTTCCCCGAATGAGAAACCCTTTCAGGAATGCAAAAACCATTGTCCCCTCTCTGTCCCTCCCTGATGAAAAAAATGTATTTGACCCCTGAGAGAGAGAAGGGGAGAATTTGTTATACTTTAAAATGACTCAAATCAAATGGAAACAGTGTATAAATGACAATGGACCTACATTCATACAGTTTCTTGACCGTGTCCAGCACGCTAGTAATCACAAAACAATGAAAGCTGGACAGTAAGGGAGCATAGAAAAAGTTGACGGTGAGGACCTTTTGGCAGACTGACACCCCTGAAGTAGACAGTATATGGGCTGGTGACAGTGAACTAGCAGTGCTTGTACATTATTCCATGTACTGTCCAGAAGGACCTGTGTAAGAACAATTACCTCTCAAAAGTCAAGCATGTGAACCCTTCCATCCACAAGTAACCCTTAAAGGTGCACTATGCAGAAATCAAATGTTAGTTTATGTGACAAAACAAGCAAGTATCGTGTAGATAATCATTGTACCATCTAAACCGCTGTGATTTTTTTTTTTCATAACTAGAAATATTGTATTTTTAGCTGTTTGAAGCTGGTGTATGAAACCAAAAGTAAAAGATGCAAAAATTAATCTTAAGAAGAGGAAGCATAGAAATAGCGCACATAGAACAGATATACCGCTTCTTAGACTTGCTTCTTGAGAATGACAGATCCATAACTCATATTTCTATGTGAGTTTGGTCAGGTTGCCCAAAATGTTACATATTGCAATTTTAAAATTCAACTAGTCTTCAGATGAAAGGACAATGACAGTATGGAGGTTAAGACTACTAGACTAGAGAGTACAACCACAGCATGCCATGAATTCTGCTCCCTGTGAACTCTATCAGCAAGTATTTTTTTTATATGAAAAAGCTGTAGAAAAAAATTCTAGCCAAAGTCAGCATTTCAGAAAGACATACGAGACCATCAGAACATAAAAATAAAGAATGAATTGTTCCCTGGCCCACTGAACCAACTGCCTGTTCCCTGGCCCACTGAACCAACTGTCTGTTCCCTGGCCCACTGAACCAACTGTCTGTTCCCTGGCCCACTGAACCAACTGCCTGTTCCCTGGTCCACTGAACTAACTGTCTGTTCCCTGGCAAACTGAACCAACTGCCTGTTCCCTGGCCCACTGAACCAACTGTCTGTTCCCTGGCCCACTGAACCAACTGTCTGTTCCCTGGCCCACTGAACCAACTGCCTGTTCCCTGGCCCACTGAACCAACTGTATGTTCCCTGGCCCACTGAACCTACTGTCTGTTCCCTGGCAAACTGAACCAACTGTATGTTCCCTGGCCCACTGAACCAACTGTCTGTTCCCTGGCCCACTGAACCAACTGCCTGTTCCCTGGCCCACTGAACCAACTGTCTGTTCCCTGGTAAACTGAACCAACTGTCTGTTCCCTGGTCCACTGAACCAACTGTCTGTTCCCTGGCCCACTGAACCAACTGTCTGTTCCCTGGCCCACTGAACCTACTGTCTGTTCCCTGGCCCACTGAACCAACTGTCTGTTCTCTGGCCCACTGAACCAACTGCCTGTTCCCTGGCCCACTGAACCAACTGTCTGTTCCCTGGCCCACTGAACCAACTGTCTGTTCCCTGGCCCACTGAACCAACTGTCTGTTCCCTTGCCCACTGAACCAACTGTCTGTTCCCTGGCAAACTGAACCAACTGTATGTTCCCTGGCCCACTGAACCAACTACCCCATAGTCTCCAAACGAATGTACACTGAAACACTGAATCAAGGCTTGATTTTGTCACTTACTGGTCTGAAATGACCTGAATGAGTAGCCTCAGTCACAGGAGGCTGCTGAGGGGAGGATAGCTGATAATATTGGAGTGAATTGAATGGTATCAAACACATGAAAGCCATATGTTTGATGTGTTCGATACCATTCCATTAATTCCATTCCAGCCATTACTATGAGCCTGTCCTCCCCAAATAAGGAGCCTCCAGCCACATGTGGTCTCATTAGCCCTAGTATCAATCAACTCAAAGACTTGTTTGGGCCAGGACGATGACTTACCCCTGGGTTAGGGTATCAAACAGGCTTCCAAAACAACTATAGCCCTTTGACATTTATCCTACTCTGTGAGACTTGGAGAACACTAGTCAGGAGACCAACCATACCTGACCAGAATATTGGGCCTCTAACTATAATTCAGTTACTTGGAGTCTGTGATAAGTGAAAAATATAATTTAGAGTGCAGATTTAGATGAATGTGTTATATAGCCTTTCCAGACACTGGCTAGAATAATTCTGATCCCCTTCTGTAATTTTTGACAGCCACAGATAGAGGCCTAGTCGGGACTCAAACCCCCCCCTGCCAGGGGGCATATGTGGTCCCCCACTGGCTCGACACTGCGTAGTTTTTATCCATTGTTTATTGATTGTTTTATTTATTGTCTTTTACTATTTTTAGTACAATAAACCCTCACTGGGGATCCGTGCACCAAGCTGAGTCTTCATTGTCCAGGCCCACCTGAGCGGCCTTCATTTTGAGCTTATTTTCAATCTCTGTTATCTTTCTTTTGATATGTATATTTCTGGGATTTGCTTATTATTTTTCTGACTGTGGGGATGAGTCATCCTTGAACAGTTGCTGTTACTATGACTGTACAGTAAAGCTCCTTTCTTACATTTAACAGGATATACTGTGCATGACTAGGCAGAAATGTGGGGTCCTGTTACACTGTTAATACTACACTAGCAATAACATAACCCTACACTTTCTAGATACTAATGGAATTACTTTGTTTCAAATATCTGGGATCATATTCACAAAGATTCTCAGATTAGGAGTGCTGATGTAGCCTCGGTTTTGATTTTAGATCTTAATTAAGGAAGATTACATGGACAGTGGGATCCTGATCCTAGATCAGCACTCCTACTCTAAGACGCTTTATGAATACTGGCCCTGACTCTTACTAAAGTCTTAATACTTGCATTCCCCAACCCTTCGTTATTTCCATCCATCATCCTCAGTGTCATATTTGTCTTGAGGAAGAAGCACCCTGGTGAAACGAGAGACAAGTCCTCTTGACAGAGTTCCATTAAACATTCACTCGAATTAGAGACGTCCCCTGAGCTAACATTCCATTCCACTACTAGGCTGGCTAACTGCCATGCTCAGGGGAGGACACAGTGTGTTTGTGTGTGTGTGTGTGTGTGTGTGTGTCCCATGTCTGTGAGATGGGGGTGCAGTCAGATATACAAGCCCTAGATTCTGAACTTGAACGATTCAGCTCAGTGAGCTAGAAAATCTTTTGAGCGGGACAATGAAAGGTGGCAGGACACTGCCTGTGTTCTAAATGGCACCATATTCCCTATGTAGTGCCCTATATACACTAAGTTATTGTAAAAACAACAGGATTTTTTTGGTCAGTGTAGGGAATAGGGTACCATTTGGGACACAGACACAGTAGAAAGGATCTGGGTCACGATGCCTGGTGAGGGATCGGAGTGGACAAAGGAGGAGTGTCAGATTATTCTAAACCCACGCTTTGGTTCACAGACCAGCTACAATCAAAGGGACCCACAAAAACATAGCCGCTCAACAGTTTCATTCTTGAGATGATTGGAATTTCTAGGCCACTGAATTTCACAGCCACTGTTATCTGACTTCTAATGTAGATGCGCCACAGCAACTTTTCATTTGAGTTTATATATGGGCCTAAAAGCAACTCACTTAACTGACAACACCCCTTAGTTGTGATACAGTTTATGCTCAAATAGCTTTACATTGTATGGGGGTTAGTGGCCTGCCCTACTCCCTCCGTCCCCATGCAACCCCTTCCTTCTCTCCCATTCTCTTGAGTAGGAGAGCACATCCCTTCGCTGTATCTCTCTCTGTCTCGCCCCCTACCTCCCTCCCTCCCTTTATTCTTGGGTAAGATAGCACACCCCTCTCTTTCTCTCTCTCTGTCTCTCTCTCTCTCACTCTCTCGTCCCGAGTGGCGCAGTGGTCTAAGGCTGTATCACAACCTGCCGTGATCGGGAGTCCCATAGGGCGGCGCACAATTGGCCAAGTATCGTCCGCGTTAGGGGAGGGTTTGGCCGGGGTAGGCCATCATTGTAAGTAAGAATTTGCTCTTAACTGACTTGTCTGGTTAAATAAAGTATAAATAAGTAAATAAAATCTCCCTCTCTGTAGATAGGATATTTGATTTGATTACGGTCACAGGCCTTCCTTTTACCTCAGCGTGGTTGCCAGCCGACAGGGTTTTGTTACAGCGTTTGCATTTCAGGCAGAACCGGTGCCAGTTCTTCCCCAGCGAGCTCACTTTCTCAGCTGCAGGACAGAAAGAGAGAGAAAATTACAACACAGTAAAAACAATGGAGTAGGCCTTGTTGTTTCCAGTAATTAACATATTTCTAGGCGTGCCTTGTAATATGCTATATTTGTTGCACTCGTGAGTGAGAATGCTGAACCAATATTACTCTGATGTGATTATAGTGCCCCATCAATTGAAAATGTATAGAGGACAGATTGGAGTGGCAGCAAGTCGTAAAGGTGCTATGCCTAGAATTTCCTCTATGTGGATGTAAGGTGAATTGCAACAGCACTAAGCTGCATTCAAAATCAATCTCCCTCTACCCCGGATCTCATTTCCCTGTAACATGGCGGAGACCCGTGATTGACTCGAGGTTGAGCCTTTCACAGCAATTTAGATGGTACAATGATTCCCTACACTACTACGTGCTTGTATCCTCACACAAACTAAAATTGAGCAAATGGTGTAGAATTTTTGAAACCAAGAAATGACAGAGCAATTTCTACAATGGCCATTTGACCCAATGTCCACTAGATAACACAGCTACAAAGTCAAAAAACACCTTTCCCATTTCTACAACAGATGCCACTCCGGCAGGAGAATCAATTACATAAATTACAGCCTTGCAGCCTTGCAGACCTTTGACATTCTAGTTGTCAATTTGTTGAGGTAATCTGAAGAGATTTCACCCCATGCTTCCTGAAGCACCTCCCACAAGTTGGATTGGCTTGATGGGCACTTCTTACAGTCAGAATGGTGGGTGTAGCTGGTGTATGCAGTCAGGAGCAGGAGAGCAGAGAATTGGGAGCAACGTAACTTTACTCAGAATAATGAATGGTGCAAGGTAAAACAATACACTTGCCCAAACACAAACACACGAACACCAACGTTTACGTACGGGCAAGAAACAGCACCCGTCGAAATAACCAGTCACCAACATTACAGAACATGACATTAAACAATCCCGCACAACACCAGTATTTAAACAGAGGGTTAAATACATGAACAATAATTAGGGGAATGAAAAACAGGTGTGTAGAAACAAAGACAAAACAAATGGAAAATGAAAAGTGGATCGGCGATGGCTAGTAGACCGGCGAACAAGGAGAGCCCGAACAAGGAGAGGAACAGTACCCCCCCCCCCCCCCCTCAGGACTTCTCCTCGGGAATGGCCTCACAAACCGCGGACCCAGCTTGCGGAGGGGCAGGTTTCGAGAGCCAGACCCACTGCAGTGGTGGTCTGAGCCAGCCTTCTGATGCCTCACGGCCCGCTGAAGGTGCACATGAGCGGCGTCCCATGTCTCCTCTGAGCGCCTAAACCAGTCGTCCACTGCAAGAGCCTCGATCTGGCTCTGATGCCACGGCACCAGAACCGGCTGGTACCCCAGTACGCACTGGAAGGGGGAGAGGTTAGAGGAGGAGTGACGGAGCGAGTTTTGGGCCATCTCTGACCAGGGTATGAACGCCGCCCACTCGCCCAGCCGGTCCTGGAAATAGGACCGCAGAAACCTATCCACATCCTGGTTCACTCTCTCCACCTGCCCGTTACTCTTGGGGTGAAAACCTGAGGTAAGACTTATCGAGACCCCCAGACGTTCCATGAATGCCCTCCAGATCCTTGACGTGAACTGGGAACCTCGATCAGATACTATGTCCTCAGGCACCCCGTAGTGCCAGAAGACGTGAGTGAACAGAGCCTCCGCAGTATGTAGGGCCGTAGGGAGACCGGGCAAAGGGAGGAGACGGCAGGACTTAGAAAACCGATCCACAACGACCAGGATCGTGATGTTACCCTGGGAGGGAGGAAGATCCGCCAGGAAGTCCACCAACAGGTGCGACCACGGCCGTTGTGGAACGAGTAAGGGTTGTAACGTCCCTCTGGGCAGGTGCCTAGGGGCCTTGAACTGAGCGCACACCAAGCAGGAGGAATCATAAACCCTCATGTCCTTAGCCAAGATGGGCCACCAGTACATCCCACTAAGACAGCGCACTGTCCGACCGATGCCCGGATGACCAGAGGAGGGTGACGTGTGAGCCCAATAGATCAAACGGTTGTGGACAGCAGACGGAACGTACAGACTTCCAGCTGGACACTGGAGGGGAGTGGGCTCTGCACGTATTGCCTGCTTGAAGTCCGTGTCCAGCTCCCACATTACCGGTGCCACCAGGCAAGAGGCCGGGAGTATGGGAGGGTGATCCATGGGCCGCTCCTCTGTGTCATACATCCGGGACAGTGCGTCTGCCTTAGCATTCTGGGAACCTGGTCTGTAGGACAGGGTGAAGACAAAACGGGTAAAGAACATGGCCCACCTTGCTTGACGAGGGTTCAGTCTCCTCGCCGCCCGGATGTACTCCAGATTGCGGTGGTCAGTCCAGATGAGAAAAGCGTGTTTATCCCCCTCAAGCCAATGTCTCCACGCCTTCAACGCCTTGACGACAGCCAACAACTCCCAGTCCCCCACATCATAGTTTCGCTCCGCTGGGCTGAGCTTTCTTCGAAAAGAAGGCACAGGGGCGGAGCTTTGGTGGCGTACCCAAGCGCTGAGAGAGCATGGCTCCTATCCCAGCCTCGGACGCGTCCACCTCCACTATGAACGCCAAAGAGGGATCCGGATGCGCCAGCACGGGAGCCGAGGTAAACAGAGCCCTCAGGTGACCAAAAGACCTGTCCGCCTCAGCCGATCACTGCAAACGCACCAGTCCCCCTTCACCAGTGAGGTAATAGGAGCCTCTACCTGAACAAAGCCCCGGATAAACCTCTGGTAGTAGTTGGCAAACCCTAGAAACCGCTGCATTTCCTTTACCGTGGTGGGAGTCGGCCAACTACCCACAGCTGAAATGCGGTCACTCTCCATCTCCACCCCTAATGTGGAAATGCGATACCCTAGGAAGGAGACGGCCTGCTGGAAGAGCAGGCATTTCTCAGCCTTGACGTACAGGTCATGCTCCAACAGTCACCCAAGTACCCTGCGCACCAAGGACACGTGCTCGTGACACTTACGTACCATATGGTCAAGCTGCTCCCACAACGGCTCAATAGGGATGAGATCCTGTGACTGTGCTGACCACTCCATTATAGACAGAATACCAGCTGACTGCTTCTTCCCTAAATAGTTATTGCATAGTTTGGAGCTGTGCTTTGGACCATTGTACTGTTGTAGGAGGAAATTGGCTCCAATTAAGAGCCATCCACAGGGGATGGCATTGCAAAATATAGTGATAGCCTTCCTTCTTCAAGATCCCTTTAACCTGTACAAATCTCCCACTTGACTACCACCAAAGCACCCCCAGACCACCACATTGCCTCCACAATGCTTGACAGATGGCATCAAGCATCTTTTCATTTGTTCTGCGTCTCACAAATGTTCTTTGTGATCCGAACCCCTCAAACTTAGATTCGTCTGTCCACAACATTTTTGTCCAATCTTCCACTGTCCAGTGTTCTTTTGCCCATCTTAATCTTTTATTTTTATTGACCAGTCTGAGATATGGCTTTTTCTTTGCAACTCTGCCTAGAAGTCCAGCATCCCGGAGTCGCCTCTTCACTGTTGACGTTGAGACTGGTGTTATGCGGGTACTATTTATTTAAGCTGCCAGTTGAGGACTTATGAGGCGTCTGTTTCTCAAACTAGACACTCTAATGTACCCCGTCCTCTTGCTCAGTTGTGCACCGGGGCCTCCCACTCCTCTTTCTATTCTGGTTCGAGACAGTTTGCTCTGTTCTGTGAAGGTAGCAGTACACAGCATTGTACGAGATCTTCAGTTTCTTGGAAATTTCTCGCATGGAATAGCCTTCATTTCTCAGAACAAGAATATACTGATGAGTTTCAGAAGAAAGTTCTTTGTTTCTGTCCATTTTGAGCCTGTAATCGAACCCACAAATGCTAATGCTCCAGATACTCAACTAGTCTAAAGAAGGCCAGTTTTATTGTTTCTTTAATCAACACAACAGTTTCAGCTGTGCTAGCATAATTGCAAACGGGTATTCTAATGATCAATTAGCCTTTTAAAATGATAAACTTGGATTAGCTAACACAACGTGCCATTGGAACACAGGAGTGATGGTTGCTGATAATGGGCCTCTGTACGGCTATGTAGATATTCCATAAAAAAAATCTGCCGTTTCCAGCTACAATAGTCATTTACAACATTAACAATGTCTACATTGCATTTCAGATCAATGTTATGTTAATGGACAAAAAAAATAGTTTTTCTTTCAAAAACAAGGACATTTCTAAGTGACCCCAAACTTTTGAACGGTAGTGTATATTATGAAAATGTTCAGAAATTACAATGCAAAGATTTTTAATAAATATTATGTGTAGCACCTTTAAACCTTCAATGGTTGAACATTTTGCCATGTCCATTAGGTCTGTTTTGCCCTGTAGTCGCTGCCAGTTTGGAAGGCTTTGTTAAGGCCTTTACCTAGCAGCCAACCTGCTTGTACTAATCCCCTATAATTACACAAAAATACTATGAAATACAAACCCCTCCATTCATTCATCCATTTATTTATTAATTCATTCATTTGTTTATTTATTCCGATTAGGGTAGCATCTACCGGTCAAAAGTTTTCGAACACCTACTTATTCAGTAACCTACTCAGGGTTACTCTTTATTTTTACTATTTTCTACATGAGAGACAGTTTCATCATAGCTCCTGATGGTTTTTGCAACTGCACACTTGAAGAAACTTTCAAAGTTCTTGAAGTGTTCCGTATTGACTGACCTTCATGTCTTAAAGTAATAATGGACTGTCAAATCTATTTGCTTATTTGAGCTGTTCTTACCATAATATGGACTTGGTCTTTTACCAAATTGGGCTATCTTCTGTATATCAACACAACTGATTGGCTCAAACACATTAAGAAGGAAAGAAATTCCCCAAATTAACTTTTAAGAAGGCACACCTGTTAATTGAAATGTATTCCAGGTGACTGACTACCTCATGAAGCTGGTTGAGAGAATGCCAAGAGTGTGCAAAGCTGTCATCAAGACAAAGGGTGGCTATTTGAAGAATCTCCAATATAACACTTTTTTGATTACTACATGATTCCATATGTGTTATTTCATAGTTGTTATGTCTTCACTATTATGCTAGAATGTAGAAAATAGTACAAATACAGAAAAACCCTTGAATGAGTTGGTGTTCTAAAACGTTTGACATGGTAGTGTATATCTCTATTTGGTACATTATACATAGGGTTTCCTTTATGTTGTTTCACAGGGTAGGCTATAACCAACACAGACTTTGTACTCTACCCTCTCCCTGAAATGTTATTGGACATTTTGACCCCTCTCCCTCTGCCTATAACGGGTTACCACACTTCAGCATAAATAAGGTTTCAACTTGCAGACAATAAATCAATAGACAAAAGTGTATTTCAGCTCAGAGACAAGAGTGGGAACAACCAAGAGCTGCAGCCTGTAGCCTCCTTCCAGTGGTTTAACTTATATAACCCGTGTAACCTTGCCTATACGTTAAAGTAAATAAACATGTAAAGTATTAACTCATCCTCGTTGAATGTCTTGGAATAATCAGTCAACATTTCAGAGACATCTGGTTAAGAATGTATGCATGCATTCCCTTAGCCTGCTTTTGAAAAGGTCACTTTAATTATGTTTTTCTATTGTATTTTGATAATACATTATCTTATGATAACAAAGTCTACACGTTTAGCCTATTCTGACAGTTCTGCAACCCAAAGTCATCAGCCGCGACAACTTGGCATTCATGCAGCCCCCCGACACGCTCCGGGTCGCCTCAATGTCAAACTGTTCACATAACATATATTTTTCTCCTCTTCACAAAGGCATTTGCAAGACATACAGGGTTTGGATTCAGTTATATTCTATTATGTTCGTATCTGCACAAATTATCCCTACAATAACCATTTGAATGTTTTCTTTCAGTAAATTCTCATTTAATTATCGTAAATCATTACCATCACTCTTAAATATATGCAATCCAAATTCTCTGATCATCTTCAATATTCAGATCATTTTTCATTGGCGCGGGCTATAAATTTACAAAAACTATTCCTTACCAAAAAACACATCTTTTGTGCATCTGGGGCACCTCGAAGTCATTCTTCAAAAAAGCTTTGTCCAGCTGACGATCTACTCCCACTCGAAAGACCTTAAAATTCTATCTGTGAGGCTGGCAGAATGATGCAGTACCTTCAACTCTGTTCAATTTCAAGTAAAGAGACTTTGGGGCTCCGCCTCCGAATGGGAGGTGTGGAGTAGGGTGAAGTTGACCCTAGAGGCTGATCTTGGGCCAGTGTTGCATTTTCCCCACTGATTGTTGATGTTAGGATTCCGGGAAGGAAGCTGATCCAAGATCTGTAGGCCTTCATAGGGGAAATGTCACCCCAGAGCAATGGGAGGTGTAGCCTACCGTGCCATCCTATTGAATGAACACACCCACTTTATTAAGAACAGGACATAGGAAACCTGTGGTACCCTGACATGAACCTGGGCCCACGGCAGCACTCACCAGAGCTGTTGTGTCCATGTATTTTGGAGGCCTACATGAGAAACATGTT
Source organism: Oncorhynchus mykiss (assembly GCF_057628025.1). Classification (NCBI taxonomy): domain Eukaryota; kingdom Metazoa; phylum Chordata; class Actinopteri; order Salmoniformes; family Salmonidae; genus Oncorhynchus; species Oncorhynchus mykiss. The sequence continues at coordinate 85,334,706 of NC_143022.1, read as the reverse complement.
TCCACCAGGGACAATGTAAAGGCATACCCTAACATCAACAATCAGAAACCCAGAATAAGCTACATGTATCGGTGAAACAAAAACATTTTACTGTGTCCACTTTTCCCAGTGTAAAGAGGCCCTACCCTCATCAACAGCTCTCGCAAACAAACTCAAATCAAGATGATACTACTGTCAGGCCAATCTTCCTCCAAGTAGCCTACACTCCGAACTGTGTATGTGGCTCTCTGTCCCCACTCAGTGGACAAAGTTATCCCCACACCACACAGGCTGTGTGGGATTAATACGATCATAGACTTCGTAAATTAGTTATAGGAGCATCAAATCGTCTTTATCGGCTTAACGTTGGTATAGAATAATAAGCCTATGGAATTTCATGGGGTATATCATTTATTTGTTGAAATTACTATTAATCTTACAGACTGTGGTTTTACGTTATTCTCTCATTAACAAATATCTAGGCATATTGATATAAAAAATAAAAAAAATATATTGTAATGACCTGACTAGATCATAAAGGAACAATTGTCCAGACAGAGGCTTGAGTTTACGAATTGACGGTTTATTAAACCAACTTTACACAGGATACTGTTTGGCCGTAGCCCACGCCAAATAAATGAAAGATAACCCACAAGCCAATTGTGACCTTCTCTTGTGAAGCCCAGATGTAAGAGAGAGAACAAAGGCTAAACCTGGTCTTAACTTCCAATGCTCCATCCCCCTGCCCAACCCCCCTCCACGCCACTCCGCCAACCGCCAGGATGCCCGGAATCAGAACATTCCAGGCATTCCCGTGATTGGCAGATAGCAGGTTGATTGGCATGTCGGACCCAGCGAACACTGGGTACTGGTAAGTACAACACAACCACCTACTAGCCTAACACATAACACACAGCTGTATGTGCGGGACGCTACAATATCAAAGGGTCTGCATTTTTTTGGACACAGAATTCATTCATGCAGGTCATCGTAATGAAACAATATCACTGTCTCCAAGTCCAAGTCTACAACAAAGCCAATCAAAAGTTTTGGGAATAAACGCCAAGGAACGTGTGGGCAGAGATTTCCTGAATCCTGAGTGGTCCGACCATTTCCCAAGGAAGCGTCACATCTATCTGTGATAGCGGTGTTCGCTGTACAGACAAGGCAGAAGATGTAGCCCAACGTATTTGTCTGTTGTATAATGCATGTGAGTAGCACGGTTGTGTTTCTCTGTTTTAACCAATAGGCCTCAGTAACCAGCTGTAGGACTATTCGTGCCTTCGTCGGACTCGCACATAGAGGCATTGATGCAGTATAAACAGTGTCAAACGAGTAGGCTAAACTTCTGAAATCGGTTCATTTCGAATACAACTTCATGCACTGCACACGTGAACACATAGATGTGGGCCTTTTATTCCCTGTTTCTCAAAAATTCATAGGGCACTCGCACATCTGAGCCATCCCTTTTTGTAGGTGCATGGCAACAGTTGAACAAGATGAGAAAAAAATAGAAACCCGCACACTGCTACTATCACTACTCTTTAATACGCTTTATGCTTCTGCCTCAAGGCCTTCTTCAGAGCTCTTTTTCTTATTCCAAATGTCTGAAATACGATCAGTCACTAGCGGGGTCTAGGCTTTGCCACCATATGTAGTCTGTTTCCGCCAAACATGGTCCTCACTCACTATTCCCCATCCCACCTCTGGCACAAAATGAGTTGGATGTTTCACTAGACTATTTAAAGGCACAGTCTGTTAGATGTCTACTAATTTCAAGTAATTCATGAAATATACTGTTGAAGTTGGAAGTTAACATACACTTTAGCCAAATACATTTAAACTCAGTTTTTCACAATTCCTGACATTTAATCTCAGTAAAAATTCCCTGTCTTAGGTCAGTTAGGATCACCACTTTATTTTAAGAATGTGAAATGTCAGAATAATAGTAGAGATAATGATTTATTTCAGCTTTTATTTCTTGCATCACATTCCCAGTGGGTCAAGAGTTTGCATACACTCAATTGGTATTTGGTAGCATTGCCTTTAAATTGTTTAACTTGGGTCAAATGTTTTGAGTAGCCTTCCACAAGCTTCCCACAATAAGTTGGGTAAATTTTGTCCCAATCCTCCTGACAGAGCTGGTGTAACTGAGTCAGGTTTGTAGGCTTCCTTGCTTGCACACGCTTTTCAGTTCTGCCTACAAATGTTCCATAGGATTGAGGTCAGGGCTTTGTGATGGCCACTCCAATACCTTGACCTTGTTGTCCTTAAGCCATTTTGCCACATCTTTGGAAGTATGCTTGGGGTTATTGTCCATTTGGAAGACCCATTTGCAACCAAGCTTTAACTTCCTGACTGATGTCTTGAGATGTTGCTTCAATATATCCACAATTTTCCTCTCTCATGATTCCATCTATTTAGTGAAGTGCACCAGTCCCTCCTGCAGCAAAACAACCCACAACATGATGCTGCCACTCCCGTGCTTCACGGTTGGGATGGTGTTCTTCGGCTTGCAAGTGCAACAGTTTAACTTTAGTCCATCCCCTCGCCCCGACCCGGGCTCCTCTGCACACACAGACAACTGACACCCATGAAGCATCCTTACCCATCTCTCCACAAAAGCCACAGCCCTTGCAGAGCAAGGGGAACAACTACTTCAGGTCTCAGAGTGAGTAACATCACCGATTGAAACACTATTAGCGCGAGGTCTCAGTTGAGTCATTGTTAAAACATTTTCACACTAATTTGCAAAGTCTGCTGTATTTAAGATACCTACCTGACTTGCCAGACTTTGTAGCCCTGTATTACTAAGTGGAGGCCTCAGCTGTGATGGGAAGTTTTGCCACTAAGTGGGGCTGTGGCTCTGTGTTGTTTAGCAACTAAGTGGGGCTGTGGCTCTGTGTTGTTTAGCCACTAAGTGGGGCTGTGGCTCTGTGTTGTTTAGCAACTAAGTGGGGCTGTGGCTCTGTGTTGTTTAGCAACTAAGTGGGGCTGTGGCTCTGTTATGTTTAGCAACTAAGTGGGGCTGTGGCTCTGTGATGTTTAGCCACTAAGTGGGGCTGTGGCTCTGTGTTGTTTAGCAACTAAGTGGGGCTGTGGCTCTGTGATGTTTAGCCACTAAGTGGGGCTGTGGCTCTGTGTGGTTTTGCCAATAAGTGGGGCTGTGGCTCTGTGTGGTTTAGCCACTAAGTGGGGCTGTGGCTCTGTGTGGTTTTGAAACTAAGTGGGGCTGTGGCTCTGTGTTGTTTAACCACTAAGTGGGGCTGTGGCTCTGTGTTGTTTAGCCACTAAGTGAGGCTGTGGCTCTGTGTTGGTTAGCCACTAAGTGGGGCTGTGGCTCTGTGTGGTTTAGCCACTAAGGGGGGCTGTGGCTCTGTGTTGTTTAACCACTAAGTGGGGCTGTGGCTCTGTGTGGTTTTGAAACTAAGTGGGGCTGTGGCTCTGTGTTGGTTAGCCACTGGGTGGGGCTGTGGCTCTGTGTTGTTTAGCAACTAAGTGGGGCTGTGGCTCTGTGTTGTTTTGCCAAAAAGTGGGGCTGTGGTACTGTGTTGTTTAGCCACTAAGTGGGGCTGTGGCTCTGTGTTGTTTAACCACTAAGTGGGGCTGTGGCTCTGTGTGGTTTAGCCACTAAGTGGGGCTGTGGCTCTGTGTTGTTTAGCCACTAAGTGGGGCTGTGGCTCTGTGTGGTTTAGCCACTAAGTGGGGCTGTGGCTCTGTGTTGTTTAGCCACTAAGTGGGGCTGTGGCTCTGTGTGGTTTAGCCACCAAGTGGGGCTGTGGCTCTGTGTTGTTTAGCCACTAAGTGGGGCTGTGGCTCTGTGTTGTTTAGCCACTAAGTGGGGCTGTGGCTCTGTGTGGTTTAGCCACTAAGTGGGGCTGTGTCTCTGTGTTGTTTAGCCACTAAGTGGGGCTGTGTCTCTGTGTGGTTTTGCCACTAAGTGGGGCTGTGGCACTGTGGTTCATGCACCTTGCAGAAAAGTGAGCTGGGGATGATTACAAATCACTAATAACTCTTGTTACCGTTGACTCCCTCTGAGATCTGAACGGTTAGGATTGGTACATACCATAGGGTTACAACTACACCCAACTGTCCCTCTCTGTTATGTTTAAAATTAAACAATAGGACTCAAAACTAAATATATTGTAACGAATCCACAATACCACAATGCCCAGGCAAAAAGAAGAACAGAATACGATGGGTGAAAATAATTCATTGTATCCATTTTGATCGAAATATCTACATTCTAAATTAGGCCGACAATATTGGTATTCAAGGGGTTACATGGGCAGGGCCGGGGAGAGATGCAGGCCCATCTCACTGTGTTGCATTTCTATGCAGGAAGCAATGCCTTTTGTTTAGGTGACAAGGCAATTCGCCCCATGGAACGATAGAGTGGAAAGGAGAGAGATAGAGGTAAGAATGCTAAACAAGCTGATGCTGCATTGCAGAGCAGGGAAGCGAAGGGGCAGAGGAGGAGGCAACGAATGTTAGTATTGGGCTATGGCCAGGGATTCCCTGTGTGTTGCAGTGTTTCTCATTATTAGGTTTTTCTCCAGGTGGGGCGCAAAGGCCCCAAATCCACATCCTGCGCCTCTTTGACCAGAATTGTCAATTGAAACCCATTTAAGCTTAATTATTTTAGGCAGGGGGAAGGAGTTGGTGGGGGCACACTCCTCCCTTCCTATGTATAATGTACAATGGTAGGGGAGACACTGGTGTGTTGTCATCACAATGATTACACCCTGACCGAGTCTGTAATACCTACATGTTTCAAGCAGAACACCATAGACCCTGTGTCTAAGGAAGCGAAGGTACCTGCCTAAATGATTACCGCCCCGTAGCACTCACGTTTGGTAGCAATGAAATGCTTCGAAAGGCTGGTCATGGCTCACATCAACAGCATGATCATGCCGGATACCCTTGAACAGTGGTCACCAACCTTTTCTGGGTCAAGATCACTTTCCCAGTCAAAAAGCAAGTTGAGATCTACTGCTCATATTCTTTTTTACATTAACCTCACACAAACAGTTTTGTAGGAAGGAGGTTTGGGCAGTAGGCCTAATACATTATCACAGCATATTGGCTATATGATTGGCCTGCCAATATTGTTAATCAGACCATATTCAATTTAAAAACTCCAGGTTTGATAACAAAATAGATCAGTTGGTTTAGCACTTGTAAGAGCATGAATTAAAAAAAAATAGCTTTTTTATGTTACTGGACTATTGGTACCTGCATCTGATGGTCAACGAGGTCAAATCACCACGTCAGTGATCTTCAGGTCGAAAATTCGGAGCTCTAGAAAGATGCCCGAGTTTCCGACTAGGAATTCCAAGTTGGATGACATTTCAAAATGATTTTTCCCAACCGCCTCTCACAGTCCCTGCTCTCTCCTTCCTTTCCTCCAGTGAGACTGACCAGAGAGGGGGGACACCGTCTTCCACCTGATGGCGAAACTCGAGTCGCACCGCATCTGCCTCATGCACAAATTCATGTTGTTCCTATGACCAGAGAAAGTTAAATATTCCTTAATATTAAAATCGACACGACGAGCTGCTAATAAAAATAAAACGCAGGGCTATCGATACTTGGCTATTCAGTCATTGCAGCTGTAGCCCGAGCGGAAGTAGAAAAGCCAAAGGGTTGCGCAGGACTTTTGAATCAAGTGCTACTACCGGCAACAGCTCAACACGATTTTAAAAAAGGAGCGCAAGCCTTTGGCTTTTCTGCAGAAATATTTGGTCATCGACTAGGAATGCCTTGCAGATTGATCGTGATCGACCGGTTGGCGACCACTGCCCTAGACCCACTCCAATTTGCATACCACCCCAACAGATGCACAGATGACTCCACACTGCCCTTTCCTACCTGGACAACAGGAACACCTATGTGAGAATTCTGTTCATTGACTACAGCTCAGCGTTCAACACCATAGTGCCCACAAAGCTCATCACTAAGCTAAGGACCCTGGGACTAAACACCTCCCTCTGAAACTGGATCCTGGACCTCAACACGGGGGCCCCTCATGGGTGCGTGCTTAGTCCCCTCCTGTATTCCCTGTTCACCCACGACTGCGTGGCCAAGCACAACTCCAACACCATCATTAAGTTTGCTGACGACACAACAGTGTTAGGTCTGGTAACCGACAACAATGAGAAAGCCTATAGGGAGGAGGTCAGAGACCTGGCAGTGTGGTGCCAGGACAACAACCTCTCCCTCAATGTGAGCAAGACAAAGGAGATGATCGTGGACTACAGGAAAAGGCGGGGCGAACAGGCCCCCATTAACATTGACGGGTCTGTATTGGAGCGGGTCGAGAATTTCAAGTTCCTTAGTGTCCACATCACCAACAAACTATCATGGTCCAAACACACCAAGACAGTCGTGAAGAGGACACAATAATACCTCTCCCCCCTCAGGAGACTGAAAAGATTTGGCATGGGTCCCCAGATCCGCAAAAAGTTCTACAGCAGCACCATGGAGAGCATGGTGCATCACCACCTGGTATGGCAACTGCTCAACATCTGTGTCATGGCCGTCTTCCTGGAAGGATTAAGTGGACCAAAGTGCAACGTGGTTAGCGTAAATTTTCCTTTCTATTAGGATGTCGCCAACAAAAACAATAAACAATACAAAATGACCTTGAAGCTTACAGGGCTATAGTGCCACTAACAAAAATTGTGGGGACCCTCTCTGCGGGCCCCGGACTGGGGACCCTCATTGCTGGCCCCGGACTGGGCACCCTCGCTGTGGGCCCCCGACTGGGCACCCTCGCTGCTTGCCCCAGACTGGGCACCCTCGCTGCGGGCCCCGGACTGGGCCCCCTTGCTGCAGGCCCCGGACTTGGCCCCCTTGCTGCGGGCCCCGGACTGGCCCGTGGAGCAGGCACCGGACTCACCAGGCTGGGGAGACCTACTGGATGCCTGGTCCGTGGAGGAGGCACGGGATGAACCAGGCTGGGGAGACCTACTGGAGGCACAGGATAGACCGGGCTGTGGGGGAGCACTGGAGATCTGGTGCGTAGCCTTGGCACCACTCTTCCAGGCTGAATGCTCACTTCAGCCCGGCACCTCCAGAGCGCAGGCACAAGTCGAACCTGGCTGTGGGGGAGCACTGGAGCTTTGGTGCTTAGCACTTGCACCGCTCCTCTTGGCTGCATGACCACTTTAGCCCGGCACGTGCGGGGAGCTGGAACAGGCCGCACTGGGTTCTCCTGGCGAACTGGGGAAACCGTGCGTAGAGCCGGCGCAGGACTCACCGGGCTGTGGAGGCGCACTGGAGGTCTGGAGCACCAAGCTGGCACAAGACGTGCAGGGCTGGGGAGGTGCACAGGAGGCCTGGTGCGTGGGGCTGGCACAGTCTTCACCAGACGGCTAGCACGCACCTCAGGACGAGTATGGAGAGCTGACTCAGGCGACATGCTCCGGACACGCTCTGTAGGGCAAATGTCGTCCCTTATGCACCAACACAGCAGCTCTCTCATAGCTCTCTCCTCCAATCTCCCCATCAACTCCTTCTCTGTCTCTGCATCGCTCCCTACGCTCCCCTCCAATTTCACCCCGACTGGCTCTGGTTCCATCCTCGGCTCCGCCGACCATCCCGTGTGCCACCCCCCAAAAATGTTTTTGGGGCTGCCTCTCCTGGCCACGCTGCTTGGTCCTTTGGTGGTGGGAAGTTCTGTCACGGCCGTCTTCCTGGAAGGAATAAGTGGACCAAAGTGAGCGTACATGTTCCTTTTTATTAGGATGTCGCCAACAAAAACAATAAACAATACAAAACGACTGTGAAGCCTACAGGGCTATAGTGCCAATAACAAAAGTCAACTTCCCACAAATAACAAAGGGAAAAAGGCTACCTAAGTATGATTCCCAACCAGGGACAATGATAGACAGCTGTCCCTGATTGAGAACCATACCCGGTCAAAACAAAGAAATACAAAAACATAGAAAATATAACATAGAATGCCCACCCAAATCACACCCTGACCAAACCAAAATAGAGACATAAAAAGGCTCTCTCAAGTCAGGGCGTGACAATCTGACCATAAGGTGCCACAGAGGGTAGTGCGTACGGCCCAGTACATCACTGCGGCTAAGCTTCCTGCCATCCAGGACCTACAGTGAACACCATAATTCGTTGGACATTGACCATTTGTTTGTTATTTTGGTTCTGCACTCTAGCACTTTGAGTTTGAAAGGATACAATGACAATGAGGGTGAAGTGCAGACTGTCAGCTTTACTTTAAGGGTATTTTCATATATATCGGATGAACCATTTAGAAATGACAGCACCTTTTGTACATGGTCCCCCCATTTTAAGATACTACAAGTATTTGTTGAATTGGCTTCACAGATGTGTGTCGTTAGGCAGGTGTATTAATTTGTGTTGTTAGTGAATGCAGGAGAGCTGTTGATGAATAGTATTGATTCTACACTTTGCTATTGCCTTTGGAGGTTGTTGTTGGGGTGTGACAACATGAGGAAGACAGCAGTGTCGATGCAGATGAAGCTGGCCGTCATAAGGCTCAGAAATGAAAATCAATCAATCAGGAACATTGCAAAAACCCTGGGCATGTTCAAGTCAACAGTTTGGTTCTTCATTAACAAGAAAAAAATAACCTGTGAACTCAATTATGTCAAAAGACCCGGTAGACTGAGGAAGACCACTGTAGTGGATGACCGGAGAATACTCTCTATGGTGAAGAAAACCCCCCTGACAACAGCCCAACAGACCAAAAACACTCTCCTGGATGCAGGTGTAGATGTGTCAAAGTCTACCATACGTAGAAGACTACACCAGCAGGACTACAGAGGGTACACTACAAGATGCAAACCACTGATGAGCCTGAAGAACATAAAGGCAAGATTACAGTTTCCTAAAAAGCACCTAAAAGAGCCCCAAGAGTTCTGTAAAAAAGTATTGTGGACTGATGAGACAAAGATTAAAATGTGCCAGAGTGATGTTAGGAGGAAAGTGTGGAGAGACATGCCCATGATCCAAAGCATACCACCTCATCCGTGAAACATGGTGGAGGGGGTATTATGGCTTGGGCCTGTATGGCTGCCAGTGGAACAGGCTCACTTGTCTTCATCGATGATGTGACTGCAGACAGAAGTAGAACAATGAATTCTGAAGTCTACAGAAATATTTTATCTGCTCAGATAAAACCAAATGCGTCCAAACTCATTGGATGGCACTTCATCATGCAACAAGACAATGACCCTAAACATACTGCTAGAGCCACGAAGGGGTTTTTGATGGCCAGAAAGTGGAAAATCCTTGACTGGCCGAGTCAATCATCGGATCTGAATTCAATTGAACATGCATTTTACATGCTGAAGAGGAGACGGAAGGCAATAAGTCCCCAAAACAAGCAGGAACTGAAAATGGCTGCAGTACAGGCCTGGCAGAGCATCACCAGGGAAGAAATCCAGAGACTTCAAGCAGTCATTGCATGCAAAGGATATGCAACCAAATATTAACAATGATTACTTTACTCTACATTATGTTAAACTGTCCAATGTCTTTTGATGCCCGAAAATGGAAGGGAACTATATACAAAAGCTTCTATAATTTCTAAATGGTTCATCCAATATGTATGAAAATACCCTCAAATTAAAGCTGACAGTCTGCACTTCACCCTCATTGTCATTGTATCCTTTCAAACACAAAGTGCTAGAGTGCAGAACCAAAATAACAAAAAAATTGTCACTGTCCAACGAATTATGGTGCTCACTGTATATACTAGGTGGTGTCAGAGGAAAGCCCAAAAAATTGTCAAAGACTCCAGCCACCCAAGTCATAGACTGTTCTCTGCTAAGGGCTTGTAAGTAAGCATTTCACGTTAAGGTGACACCTGTCACATGGGCCAAAAACAACAAATAAAGTTTGATTTGATTCAACACAGCTCTCATGAAAAAGCCTTAATGGAAAGCAATGTGGATCAGATGGACTGATTTTATAGTGTGTTATCCCCTTAACAATGTATATTTCCCCACAGAGCTTCTCATACTTCATAGTAGAGTTGTTCAAACCTCCTGGCAAAACTTTGCAATAAAAACAGAATGATTGCTCTGTACAGCCTCATTGTGTGAGAGAGAAATAGGCTCTCTTTTCGAAGAACATGAACCAGGATTGGAGAGACAGTTCCAGCTAGAGAAAGGCTTTCTAATATGTGTGTGAAGTGACATGAAGTTTTCAGACTGGGCTCATGGTAAAATTATTTGTCTATGGTAAAATGATTTGTCTTTGACAGGACCCCACATACTTTGAGTGGAGTTTCTGGAGCCACTGGGCTAGGAAGTTTTTGCTGTGGACTCTGTTGGGCAATGCTGTGGTCTTCAGACTAGCCAGTTTCTTTGTTCCTAAGGTATAATATACCAACTAAGGTGGAAAAAAATTTTTCCCCACATTTTTTTCTCCCCCAGACAATTTAGAACCAAAATATTGTAGTTTTTATGTTTTTTTTGTTTTTCCCTAACCACCAGTTCAGAATGACAGCCTATTAAAGGAGTGGACGTGGTCCTGGCCCATCTGGGCCTGTCATTGGCTGTTGCCCAACTGCATAAACCCACACTGTCCTACTGCTGCTGCTCTCCACCATCCACATCCCCCCACCGCAGGAGATACAGGAGAGTCACACCTCCTCTTCACTATTTTTCTCTCTCCGCCTCTCTCTTTCTTCCTCTCTCCACCCTCCACATCGCCCCACTGCTGCAGGTGAGTCACACAGACCGCAGCAGTTGTTTCCTAGTTTGATTTTACAGGTGGGAAGACAAAGGCCCCCAAAGCAATATCCAGGCCCTCTGGCATCAAAATGGTCAATTAGAAGGTTACTTTATTTAAGCAATAAGGCACAGGTGACCAGGTGAATCCAGTTGAAAGCTACGATCCCTTATTGATGTCACCTGTTAAATTCACTTCAGTCAGTGTAGAAGAAGGGGAGGCAACAGGTTAAAAGAAGGATTTTGAGACAATTGAGACATGGATTGTGTATGTGTGCCATTCAAAGGGTGAATGGGCTAGACCAGGTATTCCCAAACTGGGGTATGCAATGCTGTCGTCGGGGGTACGCCAAATAAAAATGTGATACACATAAAAATATATATTTATATATATTTTTTAAAGTAAAAAAATATATAATAATCTTTACATATTCAAACAGTTCATTTTTATTTTCCAACAGGGCTGTACATTTGGGTGAGGTTTTTTTTCTCGCCCGAGTAGCCTCATTTCACTGTCATAAAATTAAACTATCTAGTGTTCAGGGAAATAACAACACAATGTCAAATACAGGTAGCCTAGTCAAATAATTAACACATTAACATTAACTGTTCACAATACCGTACTCTACACCATTTTCCAGATTTTTTTTTTTTTAAGTAAGGCCCGCATCCACGGAGACACGTACCAGCTCTACTGGTAGTACTTCTACGAGTGGCACAGTGGTCTAAGACACTGCGACAAGAGGCATCATTAAAACTAAGTGCATGCTCTTCAACCGATTGCTGCCCGCACCCTCCCGCCCAACTAGCATCACTACTCTGGACGGTTCTGACCTAGAATATGTGGACAACTACAAATACCTAGGTGTCTGGTTATACTGTAAACTCTCCTTCCAGACTCACATTAAGCATCTCCAATCCAAAATGAAATCTACAATTGGCTTCCTATTTCGCAACAAAGCCTCCTTTACTCATGCCGCCAAACATACCCTCGTAAAACTGACTATACTACCGATCCTTGACTTTGGCGATGTTATTTACAAAATAGCCCCCAACACTCTACTCAGCAAACTGGATGTAGTCTATCACAGTGCCATCCATTTTATCACCAAAGCCCCATATACTACCCACCATTGCGACCTGTATGCTCTCGTTGGCTGGCCCTCACTGCATATCTGTCGCCAAACCCACTGGCTCCAGGTCATCTATAAGTATTTGCTAGGTAAAGCCTCGACTTATCTCAGCTCACTGGTCACCATAGCAACACCCACCCCGTAGCATGCGCTCCAGCAGGTATATTGCACTGGTCATCCCCAAAGCCAACACTTCCTTTGGCCACCTTTCCTTCCAGTTCTCTGCTGCTAATGACTGGAACGAATTGCAAAAATCTCTGAAGCTGGAGTCTTATATCTCCCTTTCTACCATTAAGCATCAGCGCTCAGAGCAGCTTACCGATCACTGTACCTGTACACAGCCAATCTGTAAATAGCACACCGACTACCTCATCCCCATGTTATTACTTACCCTCTTGCTCTTTTGCACCCCAGTATCACTACTTGCACATAATCATCTGCACATCTATCACTCCAGTATTAATGCTAAATTGTAATTATTTTTTCACCTCTAGGGCCTATTTATTGCCTACCTCCCTACTCTTCCTCATTTGCACACACTGTACATAGAAAAATCTATTTTTTTAATTTTTTATTTTGTGTTATTGACTGTGAGTTTGTTTATGTGTAACTCTGTGTAGTTGTTTTTGTCGCACTGCTTTGCTTTAACTTGGCCAGGTCGCAGTTGAGAACTTGTTCTCAACTGGCCTACATGGTTAAATAAAGGTAAAAAAATTAATAAAAAATGCAGTCCCTGGTTTGAATCCAGGCTGCATCACAACCAGCTGTTATTGGGAGTCCCATAGGGCGGCGCACAATTGGCCCAGCGTCGTCCAGGTTTGGCTGGGGTAGACCGTCACTGTAAATACGAATTTGTTCTTAAAACCGACTTTCCAAGTTAAATAAATAAATAAAATAAAAACTACCAGCAGTACTACACCTGAACCTGTTCACGACACAAGTTGTTCTGCTTCCACAAGCACATCCAATGCTAGCATCAGTAAATCTACATTTGTTGTTTGCCCAGCTGGCATGGACACTGACAGTTGTGAAACTGATGTAGCCGAAGAGCTACTGCCCCCTTAGCCGGGAAAGCACTGAACAACAGACAGGGACGTTGGACCATCGAAGAGGTGCAAATATGATGAGAACTACATTGATTTGGGGTTCACTTATATTGGGAATAGTGCCTTTCCTCAGCCACAGTGGGTTACACAGTTGAAGTTGGAAGTTTACATATACCAAAATACATTTAAACAGTTCCTGACATTTAATCCTAGTAAAAATTCCCTATCTTAGGTTAGTTAGGATCACCACTTTATTTTAAGAATGTGAAATGTCAGAATAATAGTAGAGAGAATTATTTATTTCATATTTTATTTCTTTCATTACATTCCCAGTGGGTCAGAGGTTTACATAGACTCAATTAGTATTTGGTAGCATAAATCCAGTTAGCGCCCCCTAATGCATATTACATTTTTTGGATGAAAAACGTTCCCGTTTTAAACAAGATATTTTGTCACGAAAAGATGCTCGACTATGCATATAATTGACAGTTTTGGAAAGAAAACACTCTGACGTTTCCAAAACTGCAAAGATATTGTCTGTGAGTGCCACAGAACTGATGTTACAGGCGAAACCCAGATAAAAATCCAACCAGGAAGTGCCGCATTTTTTGAAACCGCCTCATGCCAATGACTCCTTATATGGCTGTGAATGAGCTACGAATGAGCTTACGTTTTCCACGTATTCCCCAAGGAGTCTACAGCATTGTGACGTCTTTTTATGCATTTCCATTGAAGAATAGCCGTAAGGGACCATATATAGCAAGTGGTCACATGGTGTCTCCCGCAGAAAATCTTGCGTAAAATACTAAGGTAGCCATTTTTCCAATCGCTTCTTATGAGAAACCAATTGCCTCGACATATGTTAAAAACACCTTGAGGATGGATCCTAAATAACGTTTGCTATGTTTCTGTCGATATTATGGAGTTAATTTTGAAAAAAGTTTGCCGTTGTAGTGGTAGCATTTTACGCAAGATTTGTCAGCCAAGCATGATGAACAAACGGGAGCTATTTCGCCTACAAAAATAATATTTTTGGAAAAAAGGAACATTTGCTATCTAACTGGGAGTCTCCTGAGTGAAAGCATCCAAAGTTCTTCAAAGGTAAATGATTTAATTTGGTTGCTTTTCTTATTTTTGTGAAAATGTTGCCTGCTGCCAGCAGAGCCTAGCATAGCATTATGCCATGATAAACTTACACAAATGCTTGTCTAGCATTGGCTGTAACGCATATTTTGAAAAACTGAGATGACAGTGTTGTTAACAAAAGGCTAAGCTTGTGTTTGAATATATTTAATTAATTTCATTTGCGATTTTCATGAATAGGAAAAGTTTCTAGGGGTATTTATGTCCGCTGCGTTATGCTAATTCGTTTGAGGCTATGATTACGATCCCGGATCCGGGATTGCTCTTCGCAAGAGGTTTTAAGGAAGACATCCTCTTCTGGAAACCAGGACAACAGGAGAGTTTATACTTTAAGTTCTGGACAGCTTTGTGACATCAAATGGACTTGGTGGACTTGGTGGTCAAGATGTGTTGGTATCTGTACTGATGGCGCAAAAGCCATGACAGGGAGACATAGTGGACTGGTAACGTGCGTGCAAGCTGTTGCTCCTGACGCCACTTGGGTACACCGCAGCATCCACCGAGAGGCTTTTGCTGCCAAAGGAATGCCTGACAGCTTGAAAGACGTTTTGGACACAAAAGGGAAAATGGTTAACTTTGTTAACCGCTCTAGGGTACGGTAGCGTTCCACCTGACCAACATCCAGTGAAATCTCAGAGCGACAAATAAAAAAAAAACAGAAATACTGATTATAAAAATTCAGAAAACATACAAGCGTAATACATAGGTTTAAAGATAAACTTCTTGTGAATCCAATCATGGTGTCATATTTCAAAAAGGCTTTATGGCGAAAGCATACCATGCGATTATTTGAGAACATCGCCCAGCAGACAAATCATTACAAACAGTAACCAGCCAAGTAGAAGAGTTACACAAGTCAGAAATAGAGAGAAAATGAATCACTTACCTTTGATGATCTTCAAATGGTTGCACTCAGAAGACATTAATTTACTCAATAAATGTTTGTTTTGTTCGATAAAGTCTCACTTTATATCCAAAACCTCAGTTTTGATCCCTCATTTTCTTCAGTAATCCACAGGCTCAAACGCAATCACAATAGGCAGACAAAAAATCTAAATTGTATCCGTAAAATTCATAGAAACATGTCAAACGATGTTTATATTCAAACCTTTTTAGCCTAAATAATCGATAATACTTCAACCGGACTGTAACGTCGTCAATATAAAAGGTAAACAAGAAAGGCACGCTCTCGGGACTTCCTGGATGGATTTTCTCAGATTTTCACCTGCCAAATCAGTTCTGTTATACTCACAGACATTATTTTAACAGTTTTGGAAACGTTTGCGTGTCTTCTATACAAATCTACAAATTATATGCATATCCTAGCTTCTGAGCCTGAGTAGCAGGCAGTTTACTTTGGGCATGCTTTTCATCTGGATGTGAAAATAGTGCCCTCTACCCTAGAGAAGTTAAAGCAAGACCCCTCAACTCTTGTGTATTTTATGCACCATGCAATGATATGGGCAGCGACCATATAACGCGTTTACAACATACAGAAGTGGGCTGGTTATCAAGGGGCAAAGTATTGACACATTTTTTAAAATTGAGAGACGAGCTTAAAGTTTTCTTTACTGACCATCATTTTCACTTGTCTGACCGCTTGCGTGATCATGAGTTTCTCACACGACTAGCCTATTTGGGTGATGTTTTTTCTCGCCTGAATGATCTGAATCTAGGATTACAGGGACTCCCTGCAACTATATTCAATGTACGGGACAAAATTGAGGCTATGATTAAGAAGTTGTAGCTCTTCTCGGTCTGCATTAACAAGGACAACACACAGGTTTTTCCATCATTGTATGATGTTTTTGTGTGCAATTGAACTCAAGCTTACGGGCAATATCAAATGTGATATATAGCGAAGCACCGAAGTAAATTGTCTGTGCAATTACGCAGGTACTTTCCAGAAACAGATGACACAAACAACTGGATTTGTTATCCTTTTCATGCCCTGCCTCCAGTCCACTTACCGATATCTGAACAAGAGAGCCTCATCGAAATTGCAACAAGCGGTTCTGTGAAAATGTTATTTAATCAGAAGCCACTGCTAGATTTCTGGATTGGACTGCGCTCAGAGTATCCTGCCTTGGAAAATCGTGCTGTTAAGACACTGATGCCCTTTGCAACCACGTACCTATGTGAGAGTGGATTCTCGGCCCTCACTTGCATGAAAACGAAATACAGGCACAGACTGTGGAAAATTATTTAAGACTGAGACTCTCTCCAATACGACCCAACATTGCAGAGTTATGTGCATCCTTTCAAGCACAACTGTCACGACTTCCGCCGAAGTCCGTCCCTCTCCTTGTTCGGGCGGCGTTTAGCGGTCGACGGCGTTTAGCGGTCGACGTCACCGGTCTTCTAGCCATCACCATTCCACTTTTCATTTTCTATTTGTTTTGTCTTTGTTTTCTACACACCCGGTTTCAATTCCCCCCATTACATGTTCATTATTTAACCCTCTGGTTTCCCCCATGTTTGTGTGTGTGTTTGTTTTATTGTTAGGCTGTACCTGACGGCTGGTATTATTGTTGCCGGGTTTTCTTGTTATTCCCGTTTATTTCGTGGTACCGGTATTTTTCCAGCACCATAGTATTGTGTTTGTACTGGTGTTTTCTTGAATTAAATACCTTGTCCGCGCATCTCAGCTCTCCTGCGCCTGACTCCTTTCACCAGTTACCCACAGCCTTGACAACAACCTTCTCATTAACCTGTGGTGAGTTATTCACAATTTTTGATGAACAAATAAAGTTTTATATGTAAGATAGCTAAATAAGGAGCAAAATTATTGATTTATTATTATTATTATTATTATTTGTGCCCTGGTCCTATAAGAGCTCTTTGTCACTTCCCACGAGCTGGGTTATGACAAAATCATGGACGGCCAGGGGCATTCGTATTGTGCCGCTAGAGGTGAAATTCTTGGATTTGCTCAAGACGGTGTTCCTAATATTTTGTGCACTCAGTGTACTGTACATCTACATTGTATTGCCCAAAACCACTCAACAAGTTCAAAAATAGACTCTGACCTGTCCAATGAGCCAAAATTCATTAAAGAATCACACAGTACCCAAACACCCCCCTCTCTCTCACTCACTACACGCACGCATGCACACTAAACCTGTCCAATGAGCCAAAACTGATTAAATCCCACAGTACCCAAACACCCCCCCCCCCTCTCACTCACACACACACACACACACACACACACACACACACACACACACACACACACACACACAGTGCAGTAATTAGAATCAATAGAGCAGCTTTAAGTGATACAGTCTACCTTTTCTGCTTCTACTTTCTCTGTGTTGTCTGTTGCTGTCCCTCTCGTCTGCCCTCTTCTGTTGCTGTCTGTCTTGTCTGCCCTCTTCTGTGGCTGCCTCTCTGGTCTGTCCTCTTCTGTGGCTGCCTCTCTGGTCTGTCCTCTTCCGTGGCTGCCTCTCTGGTCTGCTCTCTTCTGTGGCTGCCTCTCTGTTCTCTCTCCATCTGCCCTCTTCTGTCACTTTCTCTGTGTCTTGTCTGTTGCTTTCTCAGGTTCTTCTTTGTTAATGTCTCCTTTGTCCATCCTCTTCTGTTATGGCCTGTTCTGTTCTTATGGTGTCTCTCTCCATCATATCATACTCTTCTGTTACTGTCTCAGTGTCTTATAGATGGTTTGAGGTTTTTAAGTCATTGAAATTTGGAGCTATTGGAATTCGAACATTTTGTCCAATGTCCAGTGTGTATTTTACCGATGGTCCCTAACTAGCCTCATAGGGATATCCAAAGTCAACCCAAATTTACCACAGGCATTACTATCGGGTCGCGTGCAGCTGCACTCCGAATTGATGATTACTTGTGAGCCGTCATCTGTGGACATGTGGGCAGGATTGAAAAAACCCAACATTTGTTTACATTGTGATGCAGTCTCGAAGTTTAAAAAAAAAAAATGTTATGGACGAGATTGACTTTATTATCAAATTAACGTATTTACACTTTGTAGTCAATTTTGACAGTAGAGTAAATTTTTCTGACTCATATCGATGCCACATAGAAAAAGCCTAAATTAGAAGTTGTTTTTTAGGGGCATTTGCTCTTTAAAGTTACTGTATACTGACACGACCAGGGCTACTCAACTGTAAAGAAAATTTCAAGTATCCACATGAACTGATGAAACCAAGACTGAACTCTTTGTCCTGAATGCCAAGTGTCACGCTTGCAAACTATTACAGACTACAAAGGGAAGCACAGCCAAGAGCTGCCCAGTGACACGAGCCTAACAGACGAGCTAAATTACTTCTATGCTCGCTTTGAGAAAAGTAACACTGAAACATGCATGAGAGCATCAGCTGTTCCGGACGAGTGTGTAATCACTCTCTCCGTAGCTGATGTGAGTAAGACCTTTAAACAGGTCAACATTCACAAGGCCGCAGGGCCAGACGGATTCCCAGGACATGGACTCCGAGCATGCTCTGACCAACTGGCAAGTGTCATCACTGACATTTTCAACCTGTCCCTGAGTCTGAAATGCCAACATGTTTCAAGCAGACCACCATAGTCCATGTGCTCATGAACACTAAGGTAACCTGCCTAAATGACTACCAACCCGTGGCACTCACCTCTGTAGCCATGAAGTGCTTTGAAAGGCTGGTCATGGCACACATCAACACCTTTATCCCAGAATCCCTAGACCGACTCCAATTTGCATACCCCCCCCTCAACAGATCCACAGATGATGCAATCTCTATTGCACTCCACACTGCCCTTTCTCACTTGGACAAAAGGAACACCTATGTGAGAATGTTATTCATTGACTACAGCTCAGCGTTCAACACCATATTGCCCTCAAAGCTCATCACTAAGCTAAGCACCTGTATCCTGGACTTCCTGACGGGCCGCCCCCAGGTGGTAAGGGAAGGTAACAACACATCTGCCACGCTAATCCTCACACAGGGGCCCCTCGGGTGCATGCTCCCCTCCTGTACTCCCTGTTCACTCATGACTGCATTGCCAGGCACGACTCCAACACCATCATTAAATTAGCAGATGACACAACAGTGGTAGACCAACAACAATGATACAGCCTATAGGGAGGAGGTCAGAGTCCTGGCTGTGTGGTGCCAAGGCAACAACCTCTCCCTCACTGAGATCAAGACAAAGGAGATGATTGTGGACTACAGGAAAAGGAGGACCGAGCATGCCCCCATTCTCATTGACGGGGCGCTGTAGTGGAGCAGGTTGAGAGCTTCATGTTCCTTGGTGTCCACATCATCAACAAACTATCATGGTCCAAACACACCAAACATGCCTCTTCCCCCTCAGGAGACTGAAAAGATTTGGTATGGGTCCCCAGATCCTCAAAGTTCTGCAGCTGCACCGTCGAGAGCATCCTGACTGGTTGCATCACCGCCTAGTATAGGAACTGCTCGGCATCCAACCGTAAGGCACTACAGAGGGTAATGCTTACGGCCCAGTACATCACTGAGGCCAAGATGCCTGTCATCCAGAACCTACAGTGCATTCAGAAAGTATTCCGACCCTTTGACTTTTTCCACATTTTGTTATGTTACAGCCTTATTCTAAAAATTATTAAATAAAATCATGCCCTTATCAATCTACACACAATACCCCACAATAACAAACAATCAGCACTTAAATGGTAGAGTGGCCAGACAGAAGCCACTTGTCAATAAAAGGCACATGACAGCCTGCTTGGAGTTTGACAAAAGGCACCTAAAGACTCTCAGAACCTGAGAAACAAGATTCTCTGAACTGATGAAACCAAGACTGAACTCTTTGTACTGAATGCCAAGTGTCACATTTGGAGGAAACCTGGCACCATCCCTACGGTAAAGCATGGTGGTAGCAGCAGGGACTGGGGGAGTAGAGCAAAGTACAGATGAAAACCTGCTCCAGAGCCCTCAAGACCTCAGACTGGGGTGAAGGTTCACCTTCCAACAGGACAATGACCCTAAGCACACAGCCAAGACAACGCAGGAGTGGCTTCGGGACAAGTCTCTGAATGTCCTTGAGTGGCCTAGCCAGAGCCCAGACTTTAACTTGATCAAACATCTCTGGAGAGACCTTAAAATGGCTTTGCAGCGACGCTCCCCATACAACCAGTCCCCAAATTCAGAACAATCTCAAGAAAGCGTACAGTGTTATATAGAGCCATTATTGCATCGAACTCTCTTCCTTCTCATATTGCACAAATAAACAGCAAACCTGGTTTAAAGAAAACAGATAAAGCAACACCTTTACGGCACAAAGCCTTTCCACTATTTTACATAGATCGTTTGTGTGTAGTTATTGATATGTAGGCTACGAGTGCCTTTTTAAAATAGTAGTTTTGTCTGTGTGCTTGTCTATTATAGATGTAGTTCTGACCGTGTGCTTGTCTATTAACATTCTGTAAAATGTCATGTTGTGCGGCTATGGAATCCTGACCTGTTCACCGGACGTGCTACCTGTCCCATACCTGCTGTTTTCAACTCTCTAGAGACAGCAGGAGTGGTAGAGATACTCTTAATGATCGGCTATGAAAAGCCAACTGACATTTACTCCCGAGGTGCTGACTTGCTGCACCCTCGACAACTACTGTGATTATTATTATTTGACCATTGTGGTCATTTATGAACATTTGAACATCTTGGCCATGTTCTGTTATAATCTCCACCCGGCACAGCCAGAAGATGACTGGCCACCTCTCATAGCCTGGTTCCTCTCTAGGTTTCTTCCTAGGTTTTGGCCTTTCTAGGGAGTTTTTCCTAGCCACCGCGCTTCTACACCTGCATTGCTTGTTGTTTGTGGTTTTAGGCTGGGTTTCTGTACAGCACTTTGAGGTATCAGCTGATGTACGAAGGGCTATATAAATACATGTGATTTGATTTTATGTTTCATATTTTGTGTGGACCCCAGGAAGAGTAACTGCTGCTTTCACAGCAGCTAATGGTGACCCTAATAAAATACAAAATACCAGAACCATGCAACAATTTCTTAGATTTTACTGAGTTACAGGCCACACAAGGAAATCAATCAATTGAATTAACTAAATTAGGCCCTAATCTATGGATTTCATATGACTGTGCCGGGGCGCAGCCATAGGTGGGAGCCAACCCAAGCCCACCAACTGGGAAGCAAGGATAATCCAATCAGGACCTCCCACAAAAGGGCTTTATTACAGACCGAAATACTCCTCAGCCCCCCTCAGACAATCTCGCAGGTTGAGAAGCCGGATGTGGAGGTCCTGGGCTGACGTGGTTATACGTGGTCTGCGGTTGTGAAGCCGGTTGGATGTACTGCCAAATTTTCTAGAAAAATTAACATTCAACTATTTTGCAACAGCTCTGTTGGACATTCCTGCAGTCAGCATGCCAATTGCACTCTCCCTCAAAACTTGACATATCTGTGGCATTTTGTTATGTGACAAAACTGCAAATTTTAGAGTGGTCTTTTATTGTCCCCAGCACAAGCTGCCCCTGTGTAATGATCATGCTGTTAAATCAGCTTCTTGGTATGCCACACCTGTCAGGTGGAATGATTAACTTGGCAAAGAAGAAATGCTCACTAACAGGGATGTAAACATTTGAGAGAAATAAGCTTTTTGTGGAAAATTCCTGGGATCTTTTATTTCGGCTCAACACTTTACATGTTGCGTTTTATATTTTTGTTCAGTATAGAGAAAGGGCCTCATTGCCAAAATCCTGAAGTATCTCTTTAACTGTGTTAGGAGAAAGGAGATAAAGTTTCCTTCTCTACATGTGGAGAAATTAGAATTAAATCAACATTTTAATAAAAGACATAGAAATTGTCTCTGGATGCGCAGTAGTCATCAAATATAATCAGCCACTGTAAAATGTGGTGTATATTTCTAAACTACTGGATATGAAAAGCTGGGTTGAGGCAACAAATGTTTCCCTATATTCTGCAGGAGAATAGTACTAGCTATGGGCTCATGGTGTTTTACATCACCTTGAAGCACCTTCCAAACAGCAAGTGCACTACACAAGCCGCACTCATGCCTGATATTACTTTACTATTCTTCCATAGAAAATACACTGGTGTGTTTCTTTCTTGATGTGTTTGGACCATGATAGTTTGTTGGTGATGTGGACACCAAGGAACTAGAAACTCTCGACCCGTTCCACTACAGCCCCGTCGATGTGAATGGGGGCCTGTTCGTCCCTGTAGTCCATGATCATATACTTAGGTTGGAGTCACTAAAACTCGCTTTTCAACCACTCCACAAATTTCTTGTTAACAAACAATCGTTTTGGCAAGTCGGTTAGGACATCTACTTCGTGCATGACACAAGTCATTTTTCCAACAATTGTTTACAGACAGATTGTTTAACTTCTAACTCACTATCACAATTCCAGTGGGTCAGAAGTTTACATATACTAAGTCGACTGTGCCTTTAAACAGCTTGGAAAATTCCAGAAAATGATGGCATGGCTTTAGAAGTTTCTGATGGGCTAATTAGCATCATTTGAGTTGGAGTTGTACCTGTGGATGTATTTCAAGGCCTACCTTCAAATTCAGTGCCTCTTTGCTTGACATCATGATAAAATCATAATAAATCAGCCAAGACCTCAGAAAGAAAAATTGTAGACCTCCACAAGTCTGGTTCAAGTCTGTGAGCAATTTCCAAATGCCTGAAGGTACCACATCTGTACAAACAATAAACATCATGGGACCATGTAGCCGTCATACGGAAGAAGATGCGTTCTGTCTCCTAGAGATGAACGTACTTTGGTGCGAAAAGTGCAAATCAATCCCAGAACAAAAGCAAAGGACCTTGAGAAGATGCTGGAGGAAACAGGTGCAAAAGTATCTATATCCACAGTAAAATGAGTCCTATATCGACATAACCTGAAAGGCAGCTCAGCAAGGAAGAAGCCACTGCTGCACAACCACCATAAAAAAGCCAGACTACGGTTTGCAACTGCACATGGGGTCAAAGATCGTACTTTTTGGAGAAATGTCCTCTAGTCTGATGAAACAAAAATATAACTGTTTGGCCATAATGACCGTCATTATGTTTAGAGGAAAAATGGGGAGGCTTGCAAGCCAAAGAACATCAACCCAACCGTGACGCACGGGGGTGGAAGTATCATGCTGTGGGGTGCTTTGCTGCAGGAGGGACTGGTGCACTTCACTAAGTAGATGGCGTCATGAGGGAGGAAAATTTGTGGATATATTGAAGCATCATCTGAAGACATCAGTCAGGAAGTTAAAGCTTGGTCGCAAATGGGTCTTCCAAATGGACAATGACCCCAAGCATACTTCCAAAGTTGTGGCAAAATGGCTTAAGGACAACAAAGTCAAGGTATTGGAGTGGCCATCACAAAGCCCTGACCTAAATCCTATAGAAAATGTGTGGGCAGAACTGAAAAAGTGTGTGTGAGCAAGGAGGCCTACAAACCTGACTGTTACAACAGCTCTGTCAGGAGGAATGGGACAAAATTCACCCAACTTATTGTGGGAAGCTTGTGGAAGGCTACCTGAAACATTTGACCAAAGTTGATCAATTTAAAGGCAATGCTACCAAATACTAATTGAGTGTATGTAAACTTCTGACCAACTGGGAATGTGATGCAAGAAATAAAAGCTGAAATAAAAAATAATTCTCTCTACTATTTTTCTGACATTTCACATTCTTAAAATAAAGTGGTGATCCTAACTGACCTAAGACAGGGAATTTTACTGAGATTAAATGTCAGGAGCTGTGAAAAACTGAGTTTAAAATATTTGGCTACGGTGTATGTAAACTTCGACTTCAACTGTAGGTGTTCTTTTTGTCGGAAGGGAAAGGGCAGTGTGGAGTGCGATTGAGATTGCGTCATCTGTGGATCTGTTGGGACAGTTTGCTAATTGGAGTGGGTCTAGGTTTTCCAGGATGATGGTGTTGACGTGACCCATGAGCAGCCTTTCAAAGCATTTCATGGCTACCGATGTGAGTGCTACAGGGCGGTAGTCATTTAAGCAGGTTACCTTCGCTTTCTTGGTCACAGGGACTACGGTGGTCTGCTTGAAACATGTAGGTGTTACAGACTTGGTCAGGGAGAGGTTGAAAGTGTCTGTGAAGACACTTGTCAGTTGGTCAGCGCATGCTTTGAGTACACG
This sequence comes from Oncorhynchus mykiss, assembly GCF_057628025.1. Lineage (NCBI taxonomy): Eukaryota > Metazoa > Chordata > Actinopteri > Salmoniformes > Salmonidae > Oncorhynchus > Oncorhynchus mykiss. The sequence goes on along the minus strand of NC_143022.1, from coordinate 85,310,568 downwards.
TCCTGGTAATCCGTCTGGCCCTGCGGCCTTGTGAATGTTGACCTGTTCGTTAAAGGTCTTGCTCACATCGGCTACAGAGAACTGGTGCTCATGTCTGGTGGGGTAAGTGTGTGTGTCAAAGCTGTGTGTAAGTTGACTAGGCAAACCATTTGGAATTTAACACATTAATGTTTCTTATAAAAGCAAGAAGTGACGCAGTCAGTCTCTCCTCAACTCTTAGCTAAGAGAGACTGGTTTTCATAGTATTGATATTAGCCGTATGATTCCAGTGAAGAGCAACATGTGCTGCTCTGTTCTGGGCCAGCTGCAGCTTAACTAGGTCTTTCCTTGCAGCACTCGGTCACACGACTGAACAATAATCAAGATAAGACAAAACTAGAGCCTGCAGGACTTTCTTTTTGGAGTGTGATGTCAAAAAAGCTCTTTGCTACAGACAGAACTCTCCCCATCTTTACAAACATTTGAATCTATATGTTTTGACTATGACAGTATACAATCTAAAGTAACACAAAGTAATTTAGTATCAACTTGTTCAACAGCCACTCCATCCATTACCAGATTCAGCTGAGGTATAGATTTGCACCAAATACAATGCTCTTAGTTTTAGAGATTTTCAGGACCAGTTTATTACTGGCCACCCATTCCAAAACAGACTGCAATTATTAGGGTTTCAGGGACTTCATTAGTGGTGGTTAATGGTGCGTAAATGGTTGAATAATCAGCATAGATGGACACACATGCTTTGTTTAATGCCAGGGGCAGGTTATTGGTAAAAAATAGAAAGGAGTAGAGGGCCTAGAGAGCTGCCCTGCGGGATACCACACTTTACATGTTTGACATTAGAGAAGCTTTCACTAAAGTGGAGAAGGTGGAAAGCTTCAAGTTCCTGACACACTGAAATCGTCCACCCATACAGACAGTGTGGTGTTGAAGGCGCAACAGTGCCTCTTCAACCTCAGGAGGCGGAAGAAATTTGGCTTGGCACCTAAAACTTTTACAGATGCACAATTGAGAGCATCCTGTCGGGCTGTATCACCGCCTGGTACGGCAACTGCACCGCCTGCAACCGCAGGGCTCTCCAGAGGGTGGTGCGGTCTGCTCAACACGTCACCGGGGGCAAACTAGCTGCCCTCCAGGACACCTACAGCACCTGATGTCACAGAAAGGCCAAAAAGATCATCAAGGACAACAACCACACGAGCCACTGCCTGTTCACCCCGCTATCATCCAGACGGCGAGGTCAGTACAGGTGCATCAAAGCTGGGACAGCTTCTGTCTCAAGGCCATCAGACTACGTAAATAGCAATCACTAGCACGTTAGTGGCTGCAGCCTATATGCATAGACTTGAAATCACTAGCCACTTTAATAAATTGAACACTTGTCACTTTAAAAATGTGTACATATTTTGCATTACTCATCTCATACTGTATGTCCAGTATATACTGTATTCTATTCTACTGTATCTTAGTCTATGCCGTTCTGACATTGCTTGTCCATATATTTATATATTCTTAATTCCATTCCTTTACTTAGATTTGTGTATATTGGGTATATGTTGAGAAATTGTTAGATATTACTTGTTAGATATTACTGCACTGTCAGAGCTAGAAACACAAGTTTTTCGTTGCTACACCCGCAATAACTTCTGCTAAACACGTGTATGTGACCAAAAAAATCAGATTTGATAAAGAAAAGCAACTGCATTCTAATAGAGAGATAACTCTGAATCCATGATATGGCAGAGGTTGAAAAGCCATAACACATACGTTTTTTTCAACAACAGGTCGTGGTCAATAATATCAAAGGCTGCACTGAAATATAACAGTTTGCTAAGAGCTGGCAGCAAGCTGATAGTTCTGCTGTTAGAACCAGTAAAAGCCTCTTTACCACTCTTGGGTAGCGGAATTACTTTGGCTTCCCTCCAGGCCTGAGGACAAAGACTTTCCTCTAGGCTCTGATTAAAGATATGACAGATAGGAATGCCTATAGAGTCAGCTACCTTCCTTAATAGTATTCCATCTAATTTGTCAATGCCAGGAGGTTTGTCATTATTTGTCAATAACAGTCATATCATACTGAAACATGGTGTCAGAAGTGGGATCGTTTCAGTGCTTGGTTCAGATGCTTTGGGTCGATGCAGACCCTCAGCTTCTCTGGTTTTTTCACTATGACCATATTGCTGATCCAGTCAGTTGGTTCAGTCACAGATGTCATGTGGCCATTGGCCTCATACTTGTCCAGCTGGGCCTTCACAGCCACTTTCATTGCAATGGGAAAATTGCGAGGAGCACACTGGACTGGAGTGATGCTCTCATCCACTTCAAAGTGTACCTCCCCAGGCACAGATTCAACGGGCATGTTGAATACATCGTCATATCTGCTGAGTAGTTGTTCTTTGGACAGGGGTACATGCTGGACATGATCCACAATGTGCAGGTCATTTGGTACAGTGAACTGTATCAGTCCCAGGTATTCACATGTAGAGCCTGAGAGGAGAGGATGTTGACTGGTTTTCACAATCTCAAACTCCAGCTTGTGTGTGCGTCCCCGAATAACACATTCAGTCTCAAAGGTGCCCATAGATGTGATAGATGTGTGTCAGGTGCCAGATTGATTTTCTCTTTGTAGCTCATTATGTTGCATGTAGCACCGGAATCCAGTTGACATTGTTGTTGCTTGGTGTGTAATCGTAGTGTCACAAACCATTTCTTCCCTCTTGAGTGTACAGCCCCAATGGATTCATGCATGTAAATGTCACTTTCATTGTTCAGCTCTGAACATTGAGTGACATCATCAACAGTGAATCTTGCCCTCACTCACCCTTCTTTTGCTATTGAGACACACTTTTGCAAAGTGATTATTAGTTCCACAAGCTCTGCATGGTTTTCCGTAGGCAGGGCAGTGCTCTTTGCCACGTGTGTATGTATTCCCACAGTATTTACATGCTACGGGGCTCACTGTGTTCACCGTTCGTGGTGAATTACTCTGCCTCGATTGGTTTTGTCTGAATGTCTGCCTAGCAACAGCGTGAAGAGTATCAACGTCGGAGCATGGGTTTTCGATTTCCGTTTCTCTCATTCTCATGTCAATGACTTCAGCAGTGCGGCACATTTCGATGGCAGTTACTAATGTTAAGCCTCTCTCTCTCAGTAGACACCGGCGCGTATCTTCATTTGCAATTCCCAGTACTATTTTGTCACAAATCAATTCATCTTTCAATCCCCCGTATTCTCAAGTGCCGGATTTTTCTCTCAAATGGGTTACAAAGTTGTGTACTGACTCACCCTCTTCCTGTTTGCAGCCTCCGAAAGCGAACTGACGTAAATGACGTTTCTGGCAGGTTTGAAGTAATCCTCCAATGCATCCAATATAGCCTTTGCATCACACTGTTGTCGTGCTGTGAGGGTGAGATTGTGCCGGTACATATGCCTGCATTCGCTGCCCATTAAAGTCCTCAGAGTTGCAGCTTGTACCTCGTTGGGTTTCTCATGTAGACCGGTCGCCAGCACATAGTCCTCGAATTCATCCTTGAAGTTGTCCCAATTAGTATTCCAGTCCCCTGTGAGAACCATGGGATTTGGTGGCAGAATGTTCGCTGCCATAGCAATGGAGTAGGATATTTCTTTGCCTGCAGTCATTGAGGTAGGTAGTGATGCTAGCTAGCCAGCTAACAACGAGTTGATCAGTGTTGTGAGTAGGAAACGACGTGTGTTCGCATATGGATCGTAACTGCGCCTATCCTTTACTTAGCTACAAAAATAACAAACGTGTGTTTTCCGAGCCACTTCTGATACCATGTTTCAGTATGATATGTTGGATAAATGAATAAAGACAGACACCAATGTCAAGTTCAATAGCCTTGGTTGTGCATTGTACAAATCCCTACACCTGGAGTCCGGGGAACAGTCCGGCTAGTCGAATACCTATCAACTAGACTCCGTAACAATTGTTGCCGCCTCTCCCACACTAACATGACCAAATTCAAATTTACAATGCTTTTCTTTCATTCTAGTTTTTTTATACATGAGTACAATGGCTCCCTGTTCGTTGTTGGCATTTCCTGCCTAAGTTTGCCCACTTTGCCAATGAAGTAATCATTAAAATAATTGCTAAAATCAAATGGTTTTGTAATGAATAGGCCATCTGATTCAATGAAAATGGAGTTCAATTAGTCTTTCTGCCCATAATTTAATTTAAAGTACTCCAAAGTTTATATCATTGATATTGTCTTCATAATACAGGTTCTTCTTTTTGTGGAGTTTAGTCAAATCATTTCTCAATTTCAAGTAAATCAGCCAGTCAGATGTGCAGCCAGACTTATTAGCCACTCCTTTTGCCCCATCTCTTTCAACCATACAGTTTTTCAATTCCTCATCAATTCATGGAGCCTTAATTGTTCTAACAGTCCATTATCAATAATTGGAAGAAGCATTTTCATAAATTCATCAAGTGAAGCATCTGGATGCTCCCTATTAATTATATCAGACCAACACATGATTTACATCATCCACATAGGAGACACAGCATAATGTTTTGTATGTTCTCTTATACACTATTTTAGGCCCATCTTTTGGAACTTTGGCTTTCCTGGATATAGCCACTGTATCCAATGGGTACGCATACAGCTTTAGAACAAAATTATAAAAATATATTTTTCCTGTAGTGTTTGTAAGCACCCTGGTAGTTAGATTAATAACCTGAACCAGATTACTGATTACAGATTACAGAGAACTGCAAACTGTTATTCTGGTCCTGGACCTTTCTGGTCAGGTCATCCATTCTTTTGCTAGTTGACTCCACCAGTATTTGTATCAGAGCTCAAGGTAAGACCCAGATGCAGAATGTCGAGGTAAGACCCAGATGCAGAATGTCGAAGTAACAATATTTATTGTGGAAACCGGGGCAGGCAAAGACAGGTCAAGGCAGGCAGGGATCGAAAATCCAGAGTAAGGCAAAGGTACAGGACGGCAGGCGGGACAGGGTCAGGACAGGCAACGGTCAAAAACCAGTAGGACGATGTAAGAGAGGCTGGGAAACAATAGGAGCTGACAGGAAAAATGCTGGTAAGCTTGAACTAACATGACGATCTGGCAACAAACAGACAGAGAACACAGGTATAAATACACAGGGGATAATCGGGAGATGGGCGAAACCTGGAGGGGGGTGGAGACAAGCACAAGGACAGGTGAAACAGATCAGGGCGTGACAGTACCCCCCCCCCCCCCCAGATCCAAGATGTCTTTAGCGGGAACCCAGCACCTCTCCCCCGAGCCATAACCCTCCCAGTCAACCAGGTACTGGAAACCCCTGCCCCGTCATCTAACCCTCAGGAGGCGTCTCACTGAGTACGCTGGCTGGCCCTCGATGACCCGGGGGGGAGTTTACATTCCAATCTCGCACACTACAGTGCAGAGGCAGCGTATTTTACGACTGCCATAAAACAGCCGACTTCCCACTCTCCTCTCTACGAGAGAGAGAACACAGTGTAGAGCTGGCCCACAGTAACCTGATCCTTCAGATCATCACAGGAGTGTTGTGACACTAGCTACTAAGAAACTTTTCAATGTACTTTCAAAACTATCCAAAACAACACATTTTCCATAACAACAAACCAAGCTCTCCCTTGTTCAGTGTTTATATTTTTATTCAGGGTACTTCCTCAGAGTTAGATGAACTTGTGGATACCATTTTTATGTCTCTGTGTCCAGTATAAAGGAAGTTGAAAGTAGTTTCGTGAGCCAATGCTGACTAGCGTTCGCGCAACGACAGGAAGTCTATGTGCCTCTACATCAAGGGCCTCATTGCCAAAATCCCGAAGTATCCCTTTAACCGTGTTACACAGTGATTGCAGTCTCTCCCCCAATCACTCTCTCCCCCAATTAATCACCTTCTGATGAGCTTAACGTGCAATAAATATCAATAATGGCTCTCTCACTGCAATTATAACATCATGATGATCACCATCCACTCCTTCCAGATGTTTCTCTCTCTCTGTCTCTCTCTCTCTCTCTTTCTCTCTCTCTCTCTCTCTCTCTCTCTCATGATTTGATTCATCATTGAATTGCCATTGGGGATTAATCCTTGGTTCCTTGTTTGTTTGTTTTGTAATATGCAGATTTACTTTCACACACAGGACTATCATACACACAGCACCAGATTGGGTAGGTAGGGGTGATGAGACGTGATGTCTCTGCATCTTCAAAGGGAAGCAACCAAATTCCTGCAGTGTTTGTCTTCAAAGAGAGAATGAGTGTTGTCAATGAACAGTAGTCCTCAAACTTGTTATAGTCCCGTGCCCCTTCAAACATTCAACCTCCAGCTGCATATCCCCTCTAGCACCAGGGTCAGCATACTCTCACATGTTGTTTTTTGCCATCATTGTAAGACTGCCACACACACATTATACAATATATTTATTAAAAACCTCTTAGGGCTAGGCATCCCGTCAGTGGGACACCTGTCGACAACTAACAATTATGGAAATTAAACATTGAGGTACTGTACATACAAGTGTCTTAGGTTGGGTATAATTTGTGGAACGTTCCAACAGGAATCTGTTCCAAAAATTTTGTAAAGTACAATGTTGCCAACAAACAACGCATACAAAGTAGCACGATCAATTCACCTAGCTAACTAGCTACCGAATAGGCATCAACTTGCCACATAACGTATTCTTAATGTTTGTCCATTGGCTACCAAAGTGAGGACAGACATTTTTCGGAATAAATGTGTTGAGTTAAAAACTTACTGAAATAGCCCACTCTCTACCCGGTATCTTATTCGGCGATACAACTTTGAATGCGTTGTTTGTTGACAACCTTGTTTTTACTAAGTTTTTGGAACATATTCCTTTTGGAACGTTCCACAAATTGTACCCACCCGTGTCTTATATCGGTTAAAAGCTTAAATCCTTGTTAATCTAACTGCGTTGTCCGATTTACAAAATGCTTTACAGCGAAAGCATGCCATGCAATTGTTTGAGGACGGCGCCCCACATCAAAATATTTTTCAACTAGCACAGGCTTCGTAAAATCACAAAGAGCGATTAAATATTCACTTACTTTTTGAAAATCTTCTCTGATTTGCAATCCCAATGGTCCCAGCTACAACATGCATGGTTGTTTTGTTAGATAAAATCCTTCTTTATATCCCAAAAAGTCAATGGAATATTTTTTTTTTTATTTTTTTTTTTTATGTGAATCACGTTTTTATTTGGCGTACCCCCAACAGCATTGCACATACCAATGGGGGTACGTGTACCTCAGTTTGGGAATACCTGTCCTAGAAGAATAGCTACTGCTATGTCTCTCTCTTGTTACAATCAAAACAAAAACAAAACAACTCTTATACCTTTTGCAAAATACACACATTGTGTCACATTTAGCAGGGTGCAACATACCGACACTGAACATTGCAGGTAGAAATGTCATGAATAGAGCTGACACGATTCCATATTCTACATGTCACTGAGGTATGTATGTATGTCTGTCCTTCGGAGTATTTGAAAAGTTACAATGTTGTGCTCTCCTGAACACAGCCCTACTATTTCTTATTGGACACCTCGTTTCACTGGCAGAGGAGGCATAAATGCCAGCAAACCGGGGACATTCCCAGAACATTAGCTAAGATTCACATTAAGTTAAATACATTTAAAGAATGTTGCTGAAAACAACATTTTATAAAATAAAACAAATGTTTTGTTTTGAATTAATTATCATTGGAATGTTCTCCTAACGTTCACTAAAATGTTGATACATCTGTAACAATCACCACAGAATATTCCCCAAAAGTTCTAATTAGGTTTCCAGGTTATAACACAATGTACCAGTAATGTGTTCCCAGCAAACCAAAATTGGTTCTGTGAAAGTTTCCAGAATATTTGTTAGGTTGTGGCAAATGTTTTCATAACACAAAAACTGTCCAGTCGTGCTGATGATTGTTTAATGTTTGCACAAAACTTTTGCCTGATGTTGCAAGAACATTGCCAGAACACGTTTTGTGTGTTCTTTAAAGTTTCCCAGAATGTTTCATTAGGTTGTGGGAACATCACAAAATATTTGTTCCCAAAAAACAAAAACGGTCCAGGTGGGGATGATTCTTACTAAATGTATTTTAGGATGCAAGAAACATTCACCTGGTGTTACAAGAACGTTTTGAGAAACACATTTAATCTGTTCTTTAAAGGTCCCCAGAATGTTTCTTTAGGTTGTAGTATCCCAATACACTTCAACTGTGCAGTTGTGTTGACATTCTGATAATGTTGAGTTTAAAGTTTCCCAGAACATTTAAGTAGGTTGTGGGAACAGTGTGGATACATTACAAGAGAGAGGTTCCCAAAACACAATATATGCTCAGTTGTGATGACAACTTAGTTAACCCACTGTTCCTAGGCCGTCATTGAAAATAAGAATTTGTTCTTAACTGACGTGCCTAGTTAAATAAAGATAAAATAAAAAATGTTTCAAGAATCTTATTGTGATATTCACGAAGGTTGCACAGAACATTCCCATAATGTTGCATAATGTTCCACAGTTTTTAAGTAAGTCTGTTTTTCTGACGTTCATAGCATATTTGTTTTAGGTTTAACTTGTATTCTTATGTAAAATACAGTGTTACGAGTACACAGCATATGAAGAGGGTGGGAACATTTTAATAACTCAGTAATTGTTTTTTGTGTCTGGATTGACATAATAGTAAGCATTGAATTCCTGACTTGACCATACTGCCATGGCTATATACTGAAAAAAGAAGATGTAAGAGAGCTTCCCTGGTGGCGCAGAAGATTAAAGAGCTGGCCTGGGATCCAAGCATTACAGTTTCAAACTCTAGATGGTCAACATATAAAGTGTCAAAAATATGGTTGTGTTTGTATGATTAAATGCTGTTCAAATGTTATATGAATGAAATGAAAATACTATGTGTCTCTATATCACCTTCAAATGTGAATTGCCATTAAATCTGGAGAGAAACATAATGGGGATGTTTTCCAATCTGCTTTAAGGAGCTACAAATTTGCATACTGAGTATGTTGTGGTAATATCTCAAGCTTGAATATAATATTTTCTAAACGTTTTTTGAGCACTTCAAAGACATGATAAAATGTGAACATCAATGGAATATTATGTTAAACTAAAACAAATATGCTATGAACGTCATAAAAGCAGAATTATTTGGAAATTGTGGAACATTGTTCAACATTGTGGGAATGTTCTGTGCAATCTATGTGAATATCCCAAGAATATTCTTACAACATCCCAGACAACTCCCAGAACTTAAGTAGATGTTCTGGGAAGCTTTAACGAACTTAGACCCGGCGTTCTGTCAATATTCTTACAACATCCCAGACAACTCCCAGAACTTAAGTAGATGTTCTGGGAACCTTTAAAGAACTTAGACCCGGCGTTCTGTCAATATTCTTACAACATTATAGGAATGTTTTGTTCACCCTGATACAAACATCTGCACAATAGGACAGTTTTGGAACATGATAGGACAGTTTTGGGAACATGTCCCCACAATGTTGTCATCGACAACCTAATGAAACATTCTGGGAACCTTTAAAGAACAGATTAAATTAGTTCTAGGAACGTTCGTGCAACATCAGGCGAAACATTCTAGTGTGTAATCATCAGCCCGACTGGACGTTTTTTGTGTTAGGAGAACATTTGCCGCGACCTAGTGAATGTTCTGGGAACTTTCACAGAAACAATTTTGGTTTGCTGGTCTACCTCTTGTTGTGCAAATGAGTAACGGAGCAAGATCAAGAGGTTACAACTTTTGCTTTCCTCATTGAAACATCACATTTTCTCATAATACATTGACAAACACAAGGCAGTGTTGCAAGATTGATTTCAGTGATTCCTCTCTCTCCTGTGTAGTTTTAGACTCTGTGAGTGTGAAGGCTCAGGGATTTCTCGATGCCTTGGGGGAAGTACTGACTGAGCGAGTTTTAGAAGAGCTAAATTAAACTCTGGTGGACAAAGTTCTGCAATGATCTGTTGCTGTAATTCTACTGAGTCTACAGTCACCATACTTCATACCCCACACTGCAACAGACTTCGGTTCAAATACTATTTGAAATCTTTTAGCTTTTTCTTTAGCCTGCCTGGAGGGCAGGTGGGAGGGGATTACACTTTTGGGACTTACCTATAAGCTTCCATCTCAACAGGCAAGCTCAATCAAGCATGACTAAAGTCGTTGGAAAGATTTCAAATAGTATTTCAACCCAGATCACAGCAGCTCCTATTGGGCTATCACAATGTACTTCATGCGTTTCTGTTTTTCTACTGCAGGAAAAACCCATCCCCTCAAATACTACGCACTGCAGGAGGTGATGCCTTGTAGAGATGGGAAAGTAGTGGGTGTGACGCTCTCATACAGCATTGTTTCCTAGTACATAGAGTTTTCCAGTGGGACAAGACAGTAGGGGAAAAAGGCTAACACTGACGCTAGGAAGAATCTGATGACAGGCAAGAAAAAATATGTTGCTAGTTTGATAGGGAGAAGAGAGATAATGTCTGTGTTCCAAAGCAGGTTGACATTAATTGGGATAAGTCTGGTCCTGGAGGCAGAAATTAGTGATTTCTGCTAAATGGACCAGCTGTAAAGTCAAAATTGGCTATGTTGTAAAAATTCATGAAAACAAAAATATGCTTTTTGGTCTTATGGTTAGGGTTAGGCATTAGGGTTGGCAGTGTGTGATGACTTTGTGGCTGTGCCAACTAGTGACCACTGCAGAGCGGCATCCAGGACAAAATTCATGATGAAAAACGCTAATCCCTTCCGTGATACAGTGCCTTGCGAAAGTATTCGGCCCCCTTGAACTTTGCGACCTTTTGCCACATTTCAGGCTTCAAACATAAAGATATAAAACTGTATTTTTTTGTGAAGAATCAACAACAAGTGGGACACAATCATGAAGTGGAACAACATTTATTGGATATTTCAAACTTTTTTAACAAATCAAAAACTGAAAAATTGGGCGTGCAAAATTATTCAGCCCCCTTAAGTTAATACTTTGTAGCGCCATCGTTTGCTGCGATTACAGCTGTAAGTCGCTTGGGGTATGTCTCTATCAGTTTTGCACATCGAGAGACAAATCTAAAATCTCCGTCCCAGTCTCAGGTCTTTTGCAGACTCCATCAGGTTTTCTGCCAGAATGGTCCTGTATTTGGCTCCATCCATCTTCCCATCAATTTTAACCATCTTCCCTGTCCCTGCTGAAGAAAAGCAGGCCCAAACCATGATGCTGCCACCACCATGTTTGACAGTGGGGATGGTGTGTTCAGCTGTGTTGCTTTTACGCCAAACATAACGTTTTGCATTGTTGCCAAAAAGTTCAATTTTGGTTTCATCTGACCAGAGCACCTTCTTCCACATGTTTGGTGTGTCTCCCAGGTGGCTTGTGGCAAACTTTAAACAACACTTTTTATGGATATCTTTAAGAAATGGCTTTCTTCTTGCCACTCTTCCATAAAGGCCAGATTTGTGCAATATACAACTGATTGTTGTCCTATGGACAGAGTCTCCCACCTCAGCTGTAGATCTCTGCAGTTCATCCAGAGTGATCATGGGCCTCTTGGCTGCATCTCTGATCAGTCTTCTCCTTGTATGAGCTGAAAGTTTAGAGGGACGGCCAGGTTTTGGTAGATTTGCAGTGGTCTGATACTCCTTCCATTTCAATATTATCGCTTGCACAGTGCTCCTTGGGATGTTTAAAGCTTGGGAAATCTTTTTGTATCCAAATCCGGCTTTAAACTTCTTCACAACAGTATCTCGGACCTGCCTGGTGTGTTCCTTGTTCTTCATGATGCTCTCTGCGCTTTTAACGGACCTCTGAGACTATCACAGTGCAGGTGCATTTATACGGAGACTTGATTACACACAGGTGGATTGTATTTATCATCATTAGTCATTTAGGTCAACATTTGATCATTCAGAGATCCTCACTGAACTTCTGGAGAGAGTTTGCTGCACTGAAAGTAAAGGGGCTGAATAATTTTGCACGCCCAATTTTTCAGTTTTTGATTTGTTAAAAAGTTTGAAATATCCAATAAATGTCGTTCCACTTCATGATTGTGTCCCACTTGTTGTTGATTCTTCACAAAAAAATACAGTTTTATATCTTTATGTTTGAAGCCTGAAATGTGGCAAAAGGTCGCAAAGTTCAAGGGGGCCGAATACTTTTGCAAGGCACTGTATATCATCATGTCCCAGGGGCGTTGGGCCAGTAACCAAAAGGTTGCTGGATCGAATCCCCGGGCTAACAAGGTAAAAATCTTGTCATTATGCCCCTGAACAAGGCAGTTAACCCACTGTTCCTTGGTAGGCTTTCATTGTAACTAAGATTTTGTTCTTAACTGACTTGCCTAGTTAAATAAAGGTAAAATATATACAGTTGAAGTCAGATGTTTACATACACCTTAGCCAAATACATTTAAACTCAGTTTTTCACAATTCCTGATATTTCATCCTAGTAAAAAATCCCTGTCTTAGGTCAGTTAGGATCACCACTTTATTTTAAGAATGTGAAATGTCAGAATAATAGTAGCTGGTTTATTTCAGCTTTTATTTCTTTCATCACATTCCAAGTGGGTCAGAAGTTTACATACAGTCAATTAGTATTTGGTAGCATTGCCTTTAATTTTTTTAAACTTGGGTCAAATGTTTTGTTGGGTGTAATTTGGTCCCATTCCTCTTGACAGAGCTGGTGTAACTGAGTCAGGTTTGTAGGCCTCCTTGCTCACACACGCTTTTTCAGTTCTGCCCACAAATTTTCTATAGGATTGAGGTCAGGGCTTTGTGATGGCCACTCCAATACCTTGACTTTGTTGTCCTTAAGCTATTTTGCCACAATTTTGGAAGTATGCTTGGTGTCATTGTCCATTTGGAAGACCCATTTGCGACCAAACTTTAACGTCCTGACTGATGTCTTGAGAAGTTGCTTCAATATATCCACATCCTTTTTCTCCCTTGTGATGCCATCTATTTAGTGAAGTGCACCAGTCCCTCCTACAGCAAAGCACCCCCACAACATGACGCTGCCACCCCCGTGCTTAATTTCTCCAAAAAGTACGATCTTTGTCCCCATGTGCAGTTGCAATCCATAGTCGGGCTTTTTTTATGGCGGTTTTGGAGCAGTGGTTTCTTCCTTGCATACTATTGTTTGTACAGATGAACGTGGTACCGTCAGGCATTTGAAAATTGCTCCCACGGATGAACCAGACTTGTGGAGGTCTGCAATTGTTTTCCTGAGGTCTTGGCTGATTTATTTTGATTTTCCCGTGATGTCAAGCTAAGAGGCACTGAGTTTGAAGGTAGGCCTTGAAATACATCCACAGGTACACCTCCAATTGACTCAAATGATGTCAATTAGCCTATCAGAAGCTTCTAAAGCCATGACATCTTTTTCTGGAATTTTCCAAGCTGTTTAAAGGCAAGTCAACTTAGGGTATGCACATTTCTGGCCCACTGGAATTGTGATACAGTGAAATAATCTGTACAATGTAGATGTCCTAATTGACTTGCCAGAACTAGTTTGTGAACAAGAAATTTGTGGAGTGGTTGAAAAACTAGTTTTAATGACCCCAACCTAAGTGTACGTAAACTTCCGACTTCAACTGTATGTGAGATATATTTAGTTAAATAGATCATGTGAAAATGTCCGCTGTTTACAAGGAGGTCCCCAATAGTGTTCTCAGCCTATCAGGACACGAATTAAGCTGAAGAGATGTAGCTAGTGTAGCATGGCAACACAGCGGTGCTAAGGTGGACGTTACAGTAATTGACTGCTGATGCTGCACTTTAATAACTGCAGACCATGGAGGGGAATTGCACAGCCCCATACCACTCCTTATCTATAGCGCAGCATGTAGTCAGGCAATACAAGTTTACCAATCTCGTCTTTTGCATAGTAATACTACCCTGTGGTTATTTTTTAGATGTGCTATGCTTGTAATTACTTCATTAGATAAAGTAATGGCAGCAATCCAGATGCAGATGCCAGGTTAGAGAAAGGGCATGGCTGTCAGCTATACTGTACATTTGAAATGGAACAAAATTCACGTTTTTCTGACATGTTGAACCAAATGCCAATCCACCATAACACAGAATGATGTCTTCTCTTCTCATGAATGATGTACACTAAGTGTACAAAACATGAACACCGTCCTAATATTGAGTTGCTCCCTTTTGCCCTCAGAACAGCCTCAGTTCGTTGGGGCATGGACTCTACAATGTCTCAAAAGCGTTCCACAGAGATACTGGCCCATGTTGACTCCAGTGCTTCACACGGTCGTGTCAAGTTGGCTGGATGTCTTTTGGGTGGTGGACCATTCTTGATACACAAAGGAAACGGTTGAGTGTGAAAACCCCAGAAGCGGTGCATTTCTTGACACAAACCAGTGCACCTGGAACCTACTACCATACCACATTCAAAGGCACTTAAATGTTTTGTCTTGCCCAGTCACCCTCTGAATGACACACACACACACAATCCATGTCTCAATTATCTCAAGGCTTAAACATTTTACCTGCCTCCTCCCCTTCATCTACACTGATTGAAGTGGATTTAACAAGTGACATCAATAAGGGATCATAGCTTTCACCTGGATTCACCTGGTCAGTCTGTGTCATGGAAAGAGCAGCTGTTCATAATGTTTTGTACACTCAGTGTATATTTATATGAACCTAGCTGTTTCGTCTGCATCTATTTACGTAGCTCATTAATTTAACAACAACACCAACCACACTACAGTATTACTGTATGTAGGTCTCCCCAGCCCCACAGGAGCAGCATGTTATCAAATATGAATATGCACAGATCTGTTTCTCATCACCGTCATCAGTAGTAGAGACTCTATGTATTGACAGTGTTACTTCCTCTTGTCATCAGCAACAGACCTTCTGTACTGTTACAGTAACATTGTCTGACACTGACAGTCTCTTTGGCTGGGTTCCAATAGTCTTATTCCGTGGGGTGTGGGGTTGATTCTATTTCAGCTAACAGTTATTCAGGATAATGTATTTCTGTTTAGGAATGTCCTATTCATTGAGGGCATAACTTGGACTTTTACGTTAATCATTCGTTGATGTCAAAGACTTGCACAGAAATTCTACTTGAGCGTGCGGATCTCAAACCCTCATTGAAATACCAATTTACGAGTGGAGCTGACTTGATTTACTTAATGTACAGTATAAAATTATATCAAAAGCTGATCCTGGCAGTTCATGTGACTTTTAATTTACTTCAATCAAACCACCATTGCCGTTTCTAAACAGTAGAATATAAACATTACCTGTCTTCCAGTAAATGCGTTCTAGGTGACTACCTCATGAAGCTGGGTGAGAGAATGTCAAGAGTGTGTAAAGCTGTCATCAAGGCAAAGGGTGGCTATTTTGAAGAATCTAAAATTTGTTTAACACTTTTTTGGTTACTACATGATTCCATATGTGTTATTTCATAGTTTTGATGTCTTCACTATTATTCTAGAATGTAGAAAATAATAAAAATAAAGAAAAAACGTTGAATGAGTAGGTGTGTCCGAACTTTTGACTGGTGTATATGTATAGCTCCCTCTCTTAACCTATATCTCTCTGCCTCTCCTTTACTCTATCTCTCTCTCTACCTCCCTCAGGTGGGCTGGCCCTGGCGTTAGTCCAGTTCTCCCATGTGAAGTACCTGGTCCTGTTTGGCGTTCCATCTCTGCTAGCTGGACTGGATGGGCTGCAACCCCCCCCCCCCTCTCGAAGCTACCGTGCTGTGTCAACATCATGCGGGGATGTGGAGGTGAGGCTAGAACACACACATAATCAAGCCCACACACACACAGGCACACAATCTATTTTAGGTCAGATCAAGAGTTTTCTCACTGCAGATCTTGAGATGAGGCTGGAATGGGAATACACAACCAGCTCCTTTTTATCTTGGCCTGCACCAGAATGAGCCAAGATTGTGTGTGTGTGTGTGTGCGTGCGTGCGTACGTGTGTGTGTGTGTGATGCAAGTTCTCATGCGTCAGCAGGTAAGCTTGATAAGGCAGTCTAAATCCATCACAGGCATCAAACAATCCAATCTGTCTGATTTGATTACAACGCTGATGTAAGGCGCTGTGACCAATTTATCCTACAGGTGGCAGACTTGCCTAAGTTTGCCTACCCATTGAAAGTCTTGGGAATTTCACCTGAATAACACTTAAAGTAGCCTACATTGGAATAAAATGTATATGGTTGTCATTGCCATTTTATATATCACAGAAGTCTTTAATAATGTGTGGCTGATATGTCATGATGGCCTGGTTGACTTCCTGTTTTTATTTTAGCGTTGACTGTGTTCCTATTTACTATGAACACATGTCTAAAAAACGGCTGACAAAGACCCTGTAGGCTGAGAGGCTGATGGATGGTCTCTTAAAGCCATTTAAGGGAAGCATGTAGCAGGTCTTCTGTTGTCTTCCATGTGGAAACCATGGGTTCAGTGATCTCCCAAGCTGGCGGACACGTTTTTGTTCTAGGAGTCTAGAAGAAATTGGAAAATGCTTCTGTTCTTTTTATTAACTTGATCTCAGGCTGGGGGGAAAACATCAACCTGCTTTTATATGAGCCAGTTTCCTCGTTACTCGAAAGACCGGAGATTGGGCGTCCAAGCACCGTACCCTATAAGCACCATGTGAATTAAATAAAATCACATTTTATTAGTAAACAACAAGTGTAGACTAACAGTGAAACTCACGGGCCTTCCTAACAATGCGGAGAAAAATAAAACAGAGAAATAATAGAAAAGTAAAACAGGAAGTAATACAATTAATAACAAAAAGTTACTATCAGCGCAAAGAAACACACAAAGTTGTCACATGGGATGACGCTGGAGAGACGAAGCAGGTACGGGGAGTCAAACATTTAATAAAGAATGGAAATGGAACGAGACAGGAACAGCGTCAGCAAACAGATAACACAGACAAATAACAATCAACGCATCAGCAGAGAACAGAGCAGGGGAGCTGACAAATATAGGGGAGGTGATAAACAGATGATGAGTGAGTCCAGGAGAGTCCAATATCGCTGATGCGCGTAACAAGGGAAGGCAGGTGTGGGTAATTGACGTGGAATGTGGAATGGGCGCCATCCGAGCCAACCGGGGCAAGGAAACCTCTCAAGTCAGCTAGGGTGTGGAAGCCCGACGAGCTGGCTAGGCACCCCTGGTTCCATCGGTGGCGACCCAGAGCCGATGCCACCATACCAACCGGGAACGTCAGTACTCTCCGATGCTTCGTGTGATGGCTTCTGCATTCTGTCACATGGAATGACGCTAGTGAGACGAAGCAGGTACGGGGAGTAACACATTTAATAAATAACGAACATGGAACGAGACAGGAACAGCGTCAACAAACAGGTAACAAAGACAAAAACAATTAATGCAGCAGTGGGGAACAGAGCTGGGGAACTGACAAATATAGGGGAGGTAATAAACAGGGGATGAGTCAAGGTGAGTCTAATATCCCTGATGCGTGTGACGAGGGAAGGCAGGTGTGCGTAATGGATGGAAGGAGTGCATAATGCAGGGCAGCCTGGCGCCCTCAAGCGCCAGGGGGGGGAGAGCGGGAGCAGACGTGACAAAAGTAGCAGAGTTGGTCAGGAGCCCATTAAATGGCCGCTATACATTCCAACGTCATCCTACAACTCTAAGCCCAAGCACCGTGGTTTCTTATGTCTCGTCATTAGGTCCTGAAGTTTTTCCTGGCCAGGTCACATAATAAGGACAGACTGTCTCTACACATGGTTAATTTGACAACACACAGAGACAAGATCACTCACTGTATGATGCTTGGGGTTCCCAATGTCCTGCGTTTTGGGTTACCAGGTCCATTTCCATTTTATAACTTTCTTCTCTGAGACCAAGGTAATAAAACAACAGCAGTGTTTCCTTCAACTTTGTTCCAAGCGGCAGTGTTAATAGCATACTATAATACACGTTAGTACGATGGAAGGCAGCCGCATAATACGTTATATGTTATTATAAACTGGGTGGTTCAAGCCCTGAATGCTGATTGGCTGAAAACCGTGGTATATCAGACCGTATACCACGAGTATGACAAAACATTTATTTTTACTCTAATTACGTTGGTAACCAGTTTATAATAGCAATTAGGCATCTCAGGGGTTGGTGGAATATGGCCAATATATCATGGTAAGGGCTGTATCCAGACACTCTGCGTTGCATTGTGCATAAGAACAGCCCTTAGCCGTAGTATATTGGCCGTATACCACAACTCTTCTGGCCTTATTGCTTAATTACAACAAATCTCAGTTGCGTTACAATTTATTATAATGCAACTCTGTCCCATGGAAGCGTTGGTAAATGGTGTCACAGAGTTCTTAAGGAGTTTGATAAATGCATCTTGACTTCAGCTCCTGCCGTGCGCTTGTCGGATAAAGAACCGACATAGATTTATTGGCACTTCCACTTCAGGTAAACACAGACAAATAGGGGGGCAAAGATAGGGTGCTGAGGGAGAGGAAGGGGTTCCGATGTTCCTCCATGATAAATTAAGCCTTACAGGATACTGGCGGCTACAGGAAATGTAGGATTTGGCCGGTGGCTCCGGTTCCATGGTGTCTAACATGGTTTTGGCTTCTGGTGTTGACACTGAACCTGTCCTGCCCCCGGTCTTGGCACAGACTTCCATCCCAACAGCATCTGTCTTGCTGTTCACTACTGAGTCCCAATCCCCCAAAGTAGAAAGGGAATATTGGAGGCAGAAGGGCTTTTTGAAATGTCATAGTATACTAAACCCGGTGTGTGAGTGCATGTGTCGGGGAGGGGTGGGGGGGTTGGGTTTGTGTGTGTGTGTGTGCGTGCGTGCGTGCGTGCGTGCGTGTGTGTGTGTTAGCTGACCAGGCTCCAAGAAACTGTACTGCCTGCAGTCTACGACAGGCACCAAGTGTTGTGTTAACTAAGTTGAGGATTTATGTCCAATATGTCTGAGTTTAGTTGAGAAAGCTGCTGAATCTGCGCCATTAATTACCTTGGACAGGTTTATCTGGCCAGCCTGTCTTTCTGTTGGCTAAACAAGTGAAGGTAATTATGTGGTTAGAGAGAGCACATGGGCTCCTGAGTTCTTCTGCAAAAAATATAGAATTAGAGTTGGATAAATGTAGATAAACTATGATTTTTTTTGCAAGGACTTATACAGGATACCAACCTTAACATCAAAACCTTCAATCCAAATCAAAAATCCATACCTAAAACCTTGATTTGGACAAGATTAACTGAATGGACTATTACTACTAAGGACTATCAAGAAAAAACTTCTAACACTCCAAAACCTGCAGAAGAAACACAGCGGAACCTGGAAATACCATCCAACACACAACTGATTGAGTAATATTCAGTCTGAAGCTATTTCTGAAGCCAAAAAGTAAAAGACAATAATCTCTAGGTAGTTTTGATATATTAAGCTAAGTTAATAAGTAAACTAAGATACCAAGCTGCTCGGACAGAACAGACCTGGCAGCACCTTCAATTAGCACTGAAATGTGAAGTCAGATGTGTGAAAACTCTTCAGCCCAACAATGGCAGGAAAGTTTCCCCAATGACAAATCCCTGTCCAAAGGTCACTACAATTACAGGATATAAAAAATAACAATCCAAGGAATAAATACAAAAAGAAGCTCCTCAAGGACAATCCAGACACTATGTGCTGACTGCTACAAAGAGGGAAATGTAATCAACTTAATTTCCCACACAGACCATCCCCTGGAATGGCACAGTGCTATAAGAGCACACTACCCCTATGTCAAGAGAGAGGGTATTGGCCCAGGGTGGAAACTAAGAATACTAGACATTGAGGGAACTGAAAAAACCTCTGTCAACATGTTCAAGTCTGGTACAGTAATGATGCAGGGCATCCTCATGCAGTTCCAGCAGGACTTTTACGGGATCAAAGAGAGAGAACAACATGGAAAAGTTCTCACTCTGTGATGACTCCTCCATCATTGAGAGGGATAGATTCACAGAGCTGGAGAGAGACATGGTGGAGCTCAGAGAGCCAGTCCACACAATCCAGACAGAACAAGCCCACAAAACAGAACAGCACAACAACACCCCCCCAACAAGACCCGGAGGGCAGAAGGTGGAGATGGACGAACGTCTAAGAGAGCTGGCTGCTCTACGGACTGAGATGAGAGAACTTAAAGAGGCACACATGGCACTGAATGACAAGTTCAGAAAGCTGAGGTGTGACACAGAGCAGGACACTCCCCCAGACAAGCCAGCAGAACAGCCCACCTCAGACCTGGACCACAACCTCAACACCACAATGGGACAGACAACACAGGACCCACCAACCCAACAGAGATTGTGAGATTGTGCTCCTCATTGACTCAAATGGCAAATACATTCAAGAGGATCAACTTTTTGACCAAACACAAAGTGGCTAAACTCTGGTCCACAAACACTAGGCATGCGCTTAGTGAGCTTTCACATGATCTCAGTATATATGCACCATTCTGAAAGGCCCCAGAGTCTGCAACACCACTAAGCAAGGGGCACCACCAAGCAAGCGGCACCATGAAGACAAAGGAGCTCTCCAAACAGGGCAGGGACAAAGTTATGGAAAAGTACAGAACAGGGTTGGGTTATAAAAAAATATCTGAAACTTTGAACCATCCCCACAGTGAAGCATGTTGGTGGCAGCATCATGTTGTGGGGATGTTTTTCATCGACAGGGACTGGAAAACTGGTCAGAATTGAAGGAATGATGGATGGCACTTAATACAGGGAAATTCTTGAGGGAAACCTGTTTCAATCTTCCAGAGATTTGAGACTGAGACGGACATTCACCTTCCAGCAGGACAATGACCCTAAGCATACTGATAAAACAACCATCGAGTGGTTTAAGGGGAAACTTTTGAATGTCTTGGAATGGCCTAGTCAAAGCCCAGATCCAATTGAGAATCTGTGGTATGACTTAAAGATTGCTGTACACCAGCGGAACCCATCCAACTTGAAGGAGCTGGAGCAGTTTTGTCTTGAAGAATGGGCAAAAATCCCAATGGCTAGATGTACCAAGCTTATAGAGACATACCCCAAGAGACCTGCAGCTGTAATTGCTGCAAAAGGTGGCTCTACAAAGTATTGGCTTTGGGGAGGGGTTAATAGTTATGCACGCTCAAGTTTTCCGTTTTTTTTTTTCGTTTATTCCTTTTTTTTTACAATAAAAAATATTTTGCATCTCCAAAGTAGCAGGCATGTTGAGTAAATCAAATGATACAAACCCCCCAAAAATCAATTTTAATTCCAGGTTGTAAGCCAACAAAATAGGAAAAATGCCAAAGGGGGTGAATACTTTCGCAAGCCACTGTACCTGGAGGTGACAGCATTCCCTCCCCCATATGCCCTCCTCGACACAACTACGACAACATAATCAACAAAAACGGGTCACATCTCCTGCAGCTCTATCGGACGCTGGGTATGCACATAGCCAATGGTAGGCTTCGAGGGGACTCCTATGTTAGGTACACCTATAGCTCATTTCTTGGCAGTAGTACTGTAGGCTATTTTATCACTGACCTCAACCCAGGGTCTCTCAGAGCGTTCACAATCGGTCCACTGACACCCCTATCAGATCACAGCAAAATCACACTCTACTTAAACAGAGCTATGCTCAATCATGAGGCATCAAAGCCAGAGGAACTGAATAATGTTAATACATGCCATAGATGGATTTAAAATCATATGGAATTCTACCAAAAAACTATTAGGTAACAACAAATTAAATCCCTTTTAGACAATTTCCTTGCCAAAAGGTTTCAGTGTAATAGTGAAGGTATAAAACCTAAACATTATATTTGACCTTTTAGCTTCCCTATCAAATCGAAAAAGTTAAAGCAGACAACCTAAGAAAATTAACAGCAATGACAAATGGTTTGATGAAGAATGCAAAAACCTAAGAAAGAAATTGAGAAACCTATCCAACCAAAAACATAGAGACCCAGAAAACCTGAGCCTACGCCTTCACTATAGTGAATTACTAAAACAATACAGAAATACACTACGGAAAAAGAAGGAACAGTGCATCAGAAATCAGCTCAATGTAATTGAAAAATCCATAGAATCTAACCACTTCTTGGAAAATTGGAAAACTGTATACACACAACACGAAGAGTTATCTATCCAAAATGGAGAAGTATGGATAAACTACTTCTCCAATCTTTTTTACTCTATAATAAAGAACAAACAGTAAAAACATATACATGATCAAATACAAATCTTAGAATCAACTTTTAAAGACTACCAGAACCCACTGGATTCTCCAATTACATTGAATGAACAACAGGACAAAATACAAACCCTCCAACCCAAAAAGGCCTATGTGGTTGATTGTATCCTAAATGAAATTATAAAATATACAGACCACAAATTTCAATTGGCTATACTTAAACTCTATAACACCATCCTCAGCTCTGGCATCTTCCTTAATATTTGTAACCAAGGACCACCCCAATCCACTAAAAGGGAGAGAAATTAGACCCCAAAAATTACCAAGGGATATGCGTCAACAGCAACCTTGGGAAAATCTTCAGCATTATCATTAAAAGCAGACTTGTTTTCTCAGTGAAAACAATGTACTGAGAAAATGTCAAATTGGCTTTTTACCAAATTACCGTACGACAGATCACGTATTCACCCTGCACACCTTAATTGACAAACAAACAAACCAAAACAAAGGCAAAGGCTTCTCATGCTTTGTTGATTTCTGCTATACAAATTGATGGAAAGTGGTGTTGGGGAAAAAACATACAACATTATAAAATCCATGTACACAAACAACAAGTGTGTGGTTAAAATTGTCAAAAAACTAAACCATTTATTTCCACAGGGCCGTGGGGTGAGACAGGGATGCAGCTTAAGCTCCACCCTCTTCAACATATATATCAATGAATTGGTGTGGGCACTAGAACAGTTTGCAGCACCTGTTCTCACCCTACTAGAATCTGAAGTCAAATGTCTACTCTTTGCTGATGATCTGCTGCTTCTGTCACCAACCAAGAAGGGCCTACAGCAGCACCTAGATTCTGCACCTAGAATCTGCACAGATTCTGTCAGACCTGGGCCATGACTGTAAATCTCAGTAAGACAACAATAATTGTCTTCCAAAAAAGGACCACAAATGCAAATTCCGTCTAGACACCATTGCCCTAGAGCACACTATACATACCTCAGCCAAACCATCAGCACCACAGGCAACTTCCACAAAGCTGTGAACGAGCTGAGAGACAAGGCAACAAGGGCCTTCTATGCCATCCAAAGGAACATCAAATTTGACATACCAATTAGGATCTGGCTAAAAATACTCAGTTATCGAACCCATTGCCCTTTATGGTTGTGAGGTCTGGGGTCCACTCACCAACCAAGAATTCACAAAATGGGACAAACACCAAATTGAGACTCTACATCCAGAATTCTGCAAAAATATCCTCAGTGTACAATGTAAAACACCAAATAATGCATGTAGAGCAGAATTAGGCTGATACCCGCTAATGATCAAAATCCAGAAAAGAAATGTTAAATTCTACAACTACCTAAAAGCAAGCGATTCCCAAACCTTCCATAACAAATCCATCACCTACAGAACATTGAACCTGGAGAATAGTCCCCTACGCAAGCTGGTCCTGGATCTCTGTACAGAAACACAAAGAGACCCCACAGAGCCCCAGGACAGCAACACAATTAGACCTAACCAAATCATGAGAAAACAAAAAGAGAATTATTTGACACATTGGAAATAATTTACAAACAAACTTAGAAACTGGAATGCTATTTGACCCTAAACAGAGAGTACACAGTGGCAGAATACCTGACCACTGTGACTGACCCAAAATTAAGGAAATCTTTGACTATGTACAGACTCAGTGAGCATAGCCTTGCTATTGAGAAAGGTAGCCGAAGGCAGACCTGGCTCTCAAGAGAAGACAGACTATGCCAACAAAATAAGGTGGAAACTGAGCTGCACTTCCCTAACCTCCTGCCAAATGTATGACCATATTAGAGACACATATTTCCCAGAATTTACACAGACCCACAAAGAATTCGAAAAACAAATCCAATTTTGATAAACTCCATATCTACTGGGTGAAATACCACAGTGTGCAATCACATTACCAAGATTTGTGACCTGTTGCCACAAGAAAGGGGCAACCAGTGAAGAACAAACACCATTGTAAATACAATTATTTTTCCCCTCTTTGTACTTCAACTATTTGCACATCATTACAACACTGTATATAGACATATTCTTGTGGAACTTTTATGAGTGTATTGTTTGCTGTTAATTTGAATAGTTTTTTTCACTTTTGTTGATTATCTATTTCACTTGCTTGGCAATGTTAACATGCAGTATGTTTCCCATGCCAATAAAGTCCTTAAATTGTAATTAGAGAGAGAGAGAGGGAGAGAGAGAAAGAGAGAGAGAGAGAGAAAGAGGGGGAGATGGTTGACCACAGGGGATGGAGAGAGAGGGTTTACCACAGAGGATAGAGTGAGAACTATATTATCTATTTCACTTGCTTTGGCAATGTAAACATATGTTTCCCCATGCCAAAAAGCACTTTGAATTGAATTGAGAGATGGCTGGCAAATTCCGGCATTAATATGGAGTTTGTCCCCCTTATAACAGCCTCCACTCTTCTGGGAAGGCTTTTCACCAGATGTTGGAACATTGCTGCGGGGACTTGCTTCCATTCAGACACAAGAGCATTAGTGAGGTCAGGCACTGATGTTGGGCGATAAGACCAGGCTCGCAATCGATGTTCCAATTCATCCCAAAGGTGTATAATGCGGTTGATGTCAGGGCTCTGTACAGGCCAGTCAAGTTCTTCCACACCGATCTGCTGAAACAGGAAAGGGCCTTCCCCAAACTGTTTCCACAAAGTTGGGAGCACAGAATTGTCTAGAACATCATTGTTTGCTGTCACATCATGCCGGAGAACGCGTTTCCACTGCTACACAGTCCAATGGTAGCGAGCTTTACACCACTCCAGCCAACGCTTGGCATTGCGCATGGTGATCTTAGGCTTGTGTCCGGCTGCTCGGCCATAGAAACCCATGTCATGAAGCTCCCGACGAACAGTTCTCCTGCTGATGTTTGGAATTTGTTAGTGAGTGTTGCAACCAAGGACAGACAATTTTTACACTTCAGCACTCGGCATTCTCGTTCTGTGAGTTTGTGTGTCCCACCCCTTCACGGCTGAGCCGTTGTTGCTCCTAGACGTTTCCACTTCACAATAACAACACTGACAGTTGAGCGGGGCAGCTCTAGCAGGGCAGAAATTTAGCAGACTGACTTGTTGGAAAGGTGGCATCCTATGACAGTGCCACGTTGAAAGTCACTGAGCTCTTCAGTAAGGCCATTCTACTGCCAATGTTTCTCTATGGAGATTGCATGACTGTGTGCCCGATTTTATACACCTGTCAGCAACTGGTGTGGCTGAAATAACTGAATCCACTTATTTTAAGGGGTGTCCACATACTTTTGTATATACAGTGTATTAGGCTCCAGTCCGTCAGTATATGAGTCCGTCTCTGTCTTTCACCTGATTAGTCTTCATTAAACTTCTGACAAAAGGGCTCACTTGGGCCAATCTCACCCTAATGACCATTGAACGTATCCTCAGATCACAGACTGTGACTTTAATTGGTGTGGGACGCTCTATCTCTGCGAATCACTACCTGACAACACAGGAACCCACGTTATTGGATTGCTGAGGCAAGGAGTTCTTCTTAATCTATTTAGTTGTTTTATTGCTGGCTCGATGCTGAGGGAATTGGATTCCTCTTAAAAACCATAATGGCAACATAGAGCGCAGGCAGGATTTGTGGCAATCGTTAAACTTTGTTGTTGGCCTCCGTGGGGTGATCAGAGGCTTTCTGAACAGTGCAGATAGCAACAGTAAACTGAGGAATGCAGAATTATACTTTAAATAAGCTATATTTCAGTTGAAGTTTTCTTATTGAGCTGCACATAGTTAATTTCCCAAAACCTTTGACTGGTATGGAAATGTAGTATTGAATCTTCAATCATGATTACAGTTTCTGTATGGAATTTTTGGGAATAGGGTTTTCCTTGTATAAGGGCTAATGATGTATTCTACAGAAGACTGTCCTGACACTGAACGCGCACACATACACACACACACTCATTACGCCCTCTCATTAGCCCTCACAGGAAAGTGGTTCTGATCTAACTTTCCAGACAGCTAATATATTCCATGGAATTTAGTTATCTGGCTGCCTCTCTCTCATCTCCTACCCCTGTCTCTGACTCTCCGACCTTCACCAATCAGAGGGAAGTTAAGCAGCCTCAAGTCGCCTCACATCTCCCTGTCCAGGTGTCTCCCTTTAATCTGGGCTTCTGGAAGGAGATTGGAACATACATTAGATTAGATTACAGTGGACAAACTGGGCACTTGGGTGCTGTCTTGATGGGGTGGTGATTGGGCATGCATCCCAAATGGTACCATATTCCCTATATAATGCCCAGGTAAAAAGTAGTGCACTACATAGGGGATATGGTGCCATTTGGGAAAAGCACTGTGCCTCCAACCCTCTGTTCTGCCAATATATGAATGCCCTCATGAACACTTTGTCCTGCTTGGGATTGATCTGACCCACTTAGGTGACTACATGACTTGATACGTCTGGGATGAGACAATCCACTGTCTCAGTCCCAAATGGCGCCCTATTCCCTATTTAGTGCACTACTTTTGATCAGGGCCATTAGGGCTCTAGTCAAAATGTGTGCACTATGTTGTGAATAGGGTGCCATTTGGGACGCTGTGTACAGTTATCAAGACTGAGCGACATCATTCCCGTCCGAACGTGAAGCTTCACCTGGCATCACCATCATCAACCATCGTCTAGCTCAGTTCAGGAGCCTGATATTGATTATCTACAGAAGGAGTCCTGCTCTAGGGCCTAGGCTATGGCAATGTCATCCTTTGTACTGTTATGTGTTTGACTGTATGTGTAACCACTATGCCTAGTAAACTAGCAGTACTGTGTAGACTAGAACTACTATTTTTTAACCATTTAAGAGGACCACAATGGAAATATGTTTTTTTAAACATTTTTGTGTCATCCTCAATGATTGTATTGTGTGAAATTGTCAAATAAATAAATAAATACATCCTACCTAGCTACACTGAGTGTACAAAACATTAGGAACGGGTCTTTCCATGACAGACTGACCAGGTGAATCCAGGTGAAAGCTATGATCCCTTATTGATGTCACTTGTTAAATCCAAGTGTAGATGAAGGGGAGGAGACAGGTTAAATGATTTTAAAGCCTTGAGACAATTGAAATATGGATTTTGTATGTGTGCCATTCAGAGGGTGAATGGGCAAGACAAAATATTTAAGTGCCTTTGAACTGGGTATGGTAGAATGTGCCAGGCACACCCGTTTGAGTGTGCAACGCTGATGGGTTTTTCAGGCTCATCAGTTTCCTTTGTGTTTCAAGAATGGTGCACCACCCAAAGGACATCCAGCCAATTTGACACAACTGTGGGAAGCTTTGGAGTCAACATGGGCCAGCATCCCTGTGGAACACTTTCGACACCTTGTATCATTCATGTCCAGGTGATTTGAGGCGGTTCAGGGGGTGCAACTCAATATTAGAAAGTTGTTCCTAATGTTTTGTACCCTCAGTGTATATCGACCATAACTTCTTTCAAAAATATTGTCATTGAAATAATAGGAAAATATGGGTGCTGTTTTAAATGAACAATGTATAGATGCTTTATATGGCCTTCATACGCATTTATAAGCAAAGTCGTACTTTAATCTGGTGCTTTGCCAAATGAGGGATAACTCTGTTGTTAATCTTTGTATAACAAGGAATGCCATTTCGCAAGCAATAT
Source organism: Oncorhynchus mykiss (assembly GCF_057628025.1). NCBI lineage: Eukaryota > Metazoa > Chordata > Actinopteri > Salmoniformes > Salmonidae > Oncorhynchus > Oncorhynchus mykiss. Next base: position 85,282,653 of record NC_143022.1, on the reverse strand, counting down.
CAAGGCTTTATCAAATCAAAGTTTATTGGTCACATACACAGTTTTGCAGATGTTATCGCAGGTGCAGCGAAATGCTTATGTTTCTAGCTCCAACAGTGCAGCAATATCTAGCAATACAATAATACACACATAATTTCCCCTCCCCCAAAAATAACAAGAAATTAAGACATCAGAAGTAGCCTTTATGAAGGTTATTAAATGTTATAAATGGTCTATGAAGACTATTACGGGTTATAAATGGTCAATGAATACTGTTAAGGGTTATAAATGGTTTATGAAGACTATTAAGGGTTATAAATGGTTTATGAAGACTATTAAGGGTTATAAATGGTTTATGAAGACTATTAAGGGTTATAAATGGTTTATGAAGACTATTACGGGTTATAAATGGTTTATGAAGACTATTAAGGGTTATAAATGGTTTATGAAGACTATTAAGGGTTATAAATGGTTTATGAAGACTATTAAGGGTTATAAATGGTTTATGAAGACTATTACGGGTTATAAATGGTCAATGAATACTATTAAGGGTTATAAATGGTTTATGAAGGCTATTAAGCCTTTAAAGGTGTTGTTCATTAAAGTGGGCTTTAAAACGCACTTACTCATAGTTAGTTGGAGTTGAAAGTGAATCCAATTGTCTGTTTGATGTTAGTGTGACACCTCTCTGTGTCAGTGGCAGAGAGGTAGGGATTATCTAGAGGCCTCAGAGCAGTCACACTAACATCAAACAGACAATTGGATTCACTTTCAACTGGCTCCAACTGTGAGTGAGTGCGTGTTTGTGACTGGGCCAGGCCAGTTTGAGTCACGAGTGAAGCACGCCTCACTTCTTTATAAATGTTAGATATGTGTCAGACTGACACTAGACACAATCATGTGATGATAAATATTATGTTCTCAATTCCCTTTTCAAATGGACAAAAGAGTGTAGAAAGCAAAATAGTGAAGAACATTGAGTCTATTTTCATTTTCAGCATGTAAAATGGGAGGTAATAAATCACATTGAACCTAAAATTCTCCTGCCATTTTGTTCATAAAACTTTGGCTTTGCACTAAATCCACAGAAACATATGAAATGCTGGGGCAAGATACTGTCATGATCTCTCTCTCTGAACACCTGCTGACGTCGAAACATGTAGGGCCCTGGAGACAAAGGGATGGCCGATGATGACAAACAATTAAAAGTAACAGCAAAACAGATTTAAATTCTTAATTCATTTCACAGGTAGTTGTGCTCTTTAATTTCAATCATTCAATCACATTTATTTTATAAAGTTATTTTTACATCAGCTTTTATCACAAAGTGCTATACAGATGCCCAGCCTAAAATCCCAAAGAGCAGATGTAGAAGCACAGTGGCTAAGAAAAACTCCCTAAAAAAGGCAGGAACCTAGGAAGAAACCTAGAGGGGAACCAGGCTATCAGGGTCGTGCCTGGTGGGGGACCTCTTCTAGCTGTGCCTGGTGGAGGTTTTCAATGAACTGACATGGTAACTGAATTGGTAACAACATTTCTGTCTCAATGGTTTCCTCACCCTCCTATCTCCTTATTGTGAATACTTATTTTTTTCCAGACAATTTGACGTGGGGCTGTATCACTAGCTCACCAGGTGAGACTCAAATACTCAACATTTCCTAGAAATATGTATCATCATTTTAATTGGAAAATTCTCTATAGACACGTTAAGAGTAATTTCGTTAGAAGTGTTATACAACAAGATTGAAATGTGTGTAGAAATTTGATACCACAGAATTTTAAAAAATGCAACAAAAACAAAATGGATGGTTTTGATGCCCCCCTGCAACAACAGCCTGTTTCAAATGAACATAATGGATGTTTGTAAAGGTGGGAAAGTGGATTGGAAAAACTGTGGCAAGAAACGCAAGTGGGTCTTTCAATACTTTTTATTCATTCTCACCTATTCCTTCTCTTCTGGCACCCTGCCCTGTTTGGGATGGACACATTGGGTTAATGAGAGGAATCGGAGAGGGTTTAGGCACTGTAATTGTGTGTGTGTGTGTGTGTGTGTGTGTGTGTGTGTGTGTGTGTGTGTGTGTGTGTGTGTGTGTGTGTGTGTGTGTGTGTGTGTGTGTGTAAAGAATGACTACTTATCTTTGTGTGTGTGTGTTTGCACTGTACTCATGTCTGAACAGCGACTGCAGGCCTCAGGATAGAACCTGTAAAACACTGATAAACAACCTGTGTTCAATTACATAGTATCTCTGTAATTGTTTTTAAAATCTGTATATACATTATATATATTGTTTAATATTTTTTGTCAAATCAACCACTTGAACCACAGATGTTTAAAACAATTACCTTGTGGGTACTCACCCTTATGCTGGACTCCACAAGTCATGAGCTTGGTTTGAAAAGATTGACATACATGTACATACCCAGTGGTGTAAAAAGTACCCAATTGTCATACTTGTGTAAAAATAAAGATAAATGAAAACCTTTTACTCCTGTGGGCTAAATCAGGGTAACACAGAGTGTTTCTTGGTAGTCTTAAATAATCTATTTTGAAACAAAAGTATACACCTTACACACATGGTTATGGACTTTTAAAAAAGAAGACACATGTTGGATATATATTCAATTTGGAGTTTGCATCCCAATATTACACTTTATATACATCACAGATGACTGAAATATAACAAAACCGTTTGATATGGACACACCAGATTTTCAGCATTATTTTTTTATTTTTTTTATTAGGAAATTCTGAAAATATGAATGACATTCCACCCCTGAGGCCACTAGAGGGCGCTTTTGATATTCTACTGCAGGAAATGGTTTTAACAGAAAATGACTCAAGTAAAAGTGAAAGTCACCCAGTAAAATACTACTTGAGTAAAAGTCTAAAAGTATTTGGTTTTAAATATACTTAAGTATCAAAAGTAATCATTTCAAATTGGACCATTTTCCTGTTTTTCTAAGCATTCAAAATGTAGCAAGTACTTTTGGGTGTGGAGTAAAAAGTACATTATTTTCTTTAGGAATTTAGTGAAGTAAAAAATGGCCCAAAATAAATTGTAAAGTGAGGTACATATACCACCAAAAAACTACTTAATTAGTACTTTAAAGTATTTTTACCTAAGTACTTTACACCACTGCACATACCTTACATGAGATACATTTTCACATTGAAAGTTCTGAATCAGTGGCACGCTTATTTTTTCCACACACAACAAATCACCATAGAAATACTGTGTGTCCTTGTACATTTGGGAAGCGTTGTTTGAATTCATAATGCATTAATTTATTATACTCCCTGTGAGTACATTCATTGTTGCATTTTCAAGAGCTCAATGAAATTCTCTGTACAAAACAACACCGTCATTACTACCTACATAGGCTTGTGCCAATGTGGCTCTCCAGCAAACAAAAGATGTTTGATCCCCTGCTGTATTAGCATATAGTCATTATTACGCCGTGTAGTGCCATCGCAGGTGAACCACTTGTATGACATATTTTTTGTGTTGTTTGCTTTGTTTGAAAAATGCCCAATTCTTTGAATATGCGCATATGAAACAGATGTATAATGAATGTGTGTTAATTTCTACTTTCAGCTTTTCAGTGTTTATAATGATGGACACCAAGCTCTGAATGTGTTAGTTTGGGCTCCATGCTCTGGTCTAGTGAATAGGTTTAGATAAAGGTTCCTCAACTTTGGTTCGCAAACCATAATTACCAGGTCAGCCACCTGCTATAATGTCCCCATAGAATAGATCCATCAGCCTAAACTCTATGGGCTAGTTTCCCGGACCCAGGGTAAGCCTCGTCCTGGACTGGCATATACGTTCAATTAGAGGTCTCAATTGAAAAGTGTTTTTTAGTGCAGCAATAGACTTATTCTGTGTCCTGGAAACCGGCCCTAAGAGCAAAGTGTTTTTCTGTCTAAGAGTAGGCTTAATCTAGGTCTGGGACTACATATGTAAGAACTTAATTTGATCACCCTGTTGCAAGAACTTTCTTGAAATGCAGGCAATGTAAAACTTGATTTTCCCTTCTGAAAAATGTAGCAAACCCCTATAAAAATGTCCATTAATTATAATTCACATAATAATTAACATTTCCTTTGCTGCAGAATCATTTTCCTGCTGTAGCAAACTAGCTAAAATTAAAATCCTACATCTGTACATAATTACAGATATAGTACATGTAAAATATTTCCTGCCCAATTCAATCAAAATCAATGACCAGATAAAGCATTCTTGTGCTGTAAGAATGCAATCATGGTCTCTGCCATAACATACAATATTTAGAATTACATAACTACTAGAGGTTAAATGCTTTGAACACTTGAAATAGCACCATATAAACCCTATCCATGACCATCATTATTATCCATGTCCATATCACAATAATGGAAGTTAGATACCCTTCAGGTCTCAACACTGAAACAATGTCCATCTGTAGCACTTTCCCTGTCTTCATATTCCCTACCTTTGTAATGAAACTCTTAAGTGCTTCTTCTGATTAAATGTTTTCTGATTGTAGTGCTCGGCAGTGTCGATACCAAATGATATGCCGAAACCCACGTCCCCTGCTCGCCAAAGTGGCGCTGAAGTAGTTCTAATGCCATTTTAAATCTGATTTAATTGTCTGTAGCATCCCTGTGTTCCCAGTCTTGAGTGTGTAGGTGTTAAAGGTTCTGTTCTTCAGGATGACTCACTAGCGATGCCTCTCCTAAGGCATGCAAATGTCTGTGTTCTCTCCCAAGGTAGGCGGCCTGTTGCATCATCGCCATCGTCTCCAGTCATACACCACTATAAGGCTTCATCAGCTCTCTTAATGCCACAATCAGGGATTCCATTATCAGTGGGTACACGGTATATTATACATGTTAAAGACCAAAAATGTATGTACCAATCCCAGACTGTAGGTTTAACATTGTCACCATGCAAATAGCCTCAGCCCATCTGAGGGATCTTGATACACATGTTCAAAGGGATACTTTGGGATGTTGGCAATGAGGCCATTTACAGTGCCTTGCGAAAGTATTCGGCCCCCTTGAACTTTGCGACCTTTTGCCACATTTCAGGCTTCAAACATAAAGATATAAAACTGTATTTTTTTGTGAAGAATCAACAACAAGTGGGACACAATCATGAAGTGGAACGACATTTATTGGATATTTCAAACTTTTTTAACAAATCAAAAACTGAAAAATTGGGCGTGCAAAATTATTCAGCCCCCTTAAGTTAATACTTTGTAGCGCCACCTTTTGCTGCGATTACAGCTGTAAGTCGCTTGGGGTATGTCTCTATCAGTTTTGCACATCGAGAGACTGACATTTTTCCCCATTCCTCCTTGCAAAACAGCTCGAGCTCAGCGAGGTTGGATGGAGAGCATTTGTGAACAGCAGTTTTCAGTTCTTTCCACAGATTCTCGATTGGATTCAGGTCTGGACTTTGACTTGGCCATTCTAACACCTGGATATGTTTATTTTTGAACCATTCCATTGTAGATTTTGCTTTATGTTTTGGATCATTGTCTTGTTGGAAGACAAATCTCCATCCCAGTCTCAGGTCTTTTGCAGACTCCATCAGGTTTTCTTCCAGAATGGTCCTGTATTTGGCTCCATCCATCTTCCCATCAATTTTAACCATCTTCCCTGTCCCTGCTGAAGAAAAGCAGGCCCAAACCATGATGCTGCCACCACCATGTTTGACAGTGGGGATGGTGTGTTCAGGGTGATGGGCTGTGTTGCTTTTACGCCAAACATAACGTTTTGCATTGTTGCCAAAAAGTTCAATGTTGGTTTCATCTGACCAGAGCACCTTCTTCCACATGTTTGGTGTGTCTCCCAGGTGGCTTGTGGCAAACTTTAACCGACACTTTTTATGGATATCTTTAAGAAATGGCTTTCTTCTTGCCACTCTTCCATAAAGGCCAGATTTGTGCAATATACGACTGATTGTTGTCCTATGGACAGAGTCTCCCACCTCAGCTGTAGATCTCTGCAGTTCATCCAGAGTGATCATGGGCCTCTTGGCTGCATCTCTGATCAGTCTTCTCCTTGTATGAGCTGAAAGTTTAGAGGGACGGCCAGGTCTTGGTAGATTTGCAGTGGTCTGATACTCCTTCCATTTCAATATTATCGCTTGCACAGTGCTCCTTGGGATGTTTAAAGCTTGGGAAATCTTTTTGTATCCAAATCCGGCTTTAAACTTCTTCACAACAGTATCTCGGACCTGCCTGGTGTGTTCCTTGTTCTTCATGATGCTCTCTGCGCTTTTAACGGACCTCTGAGACTATCACAGTGCAGGTGCATTTATACGGAGACTTGATTACACACAGGTGGATTGTATTTATCATCATTAGTCATTTAGGTCAACATTGGATCATTCAGAGATCCTCACTGAACTTCTGGAGAGAGTTTGCTGCACTGAAAGTAAAGGGGCTGAATAATTTAGCACGCCCAATTTTTCAGTTTTTGATTTGTTAAAAAAGTTTGAAATATCCAATAAATGTCGTTCCACTTCATGATTGTGTCCCACTTGTTGTTGATTCTTCACAAAAAAATACAGTTTTATATCTTTATGTTTGAAGCCTGAAATGTGGCAAAAGGTCGCAAAGTTCAAGGGGGCCGAATACTTTCGCAAGGCACTGTATCTACTTCCTCAGTTAGATGCACTTGTGGATACCATTTTTATGTCTCTGTTTCCAGTATGAAGGAAGTTAGTGGTATTCATGAGCCAATGCTAACTAGTGTTAGTGCAATGACTGGAATTATATGGGTATCTTCTAGCATTCTAGCAGATACCCATAGTCTTCCAGTTATTGCGCGAATGCTAGTTAGACATTGCACTAGAGCTAGTTAGCAACTTCCTTCAAACTGCAGACAGAGACATAAAAATGGTATCCACAAATTCATCTGACTCTGGTGAAATAGAGACAGGTACTCAATGCCAACATCCCAAAGTATCCCTTTAAAGCAGCCTGGGCCCTGTAGAATGAGTAATGGGGTGTTTAAACCAGTGAACAGTTGTTGAACAAGATTAAATGGAAGGAAGGGACAGTACCAGTACAGATCTAACTGCCCTATTGAAGGGGATTGAATAAGTTATTTTCCATTCCATTGTGTTATACATTTCGAAACATGCTAACCTTGGTGACAAAGCAAACTAGGTTTTTTTGTGGCCATAATATTCCCTGTTTCTTACCTACTATACTTATGCTTCATCTCTGCATCTGCGGTGTATTTCAAAGGTAAACACTGGAAGTTTTGTCAAAGGAAAGCCCAAATGCAGGCTCAGAATTCAGATGTTGTGATGTATTGATGTATTGATTTGCCAGTGGGAGACTGTCTCAGATAATCAGTTGTTTCCACTGCAGCTTTCCAGGACGGGCACGCGCACAAACACACACAAACACACACACACACACACACACACACACACACACACACACACACACACACACACACACACACACACACACACACACACACACACACACACACACACACACACATCTTTAGCAGGCTGTCAATTCAGCTGCAGCACGCTAGCTAACCCTGTGACATAGCAGCACAGTAAGAAAGTAGCAGACCTGGGTTCAAATACTATTTGAAGTCATTTCAAAATGACTTAGCTTGCCTGGAGTTCCAGATGGGCATGGCTTGGGACTTTTGAGACTTTGCTGTTGATTCCATTGCAACAGATAAGCTCAGTCAAGCCCAGCTACAGTATTTTTAATTATTTCAAATAGTATTTGAACCCAGGTCTAAGCAGCAACACAGTGAGATTCTAGAGAAGGCCCCAGGGGACACATACACAGAGCTCTGGTAATAACAACAGGAGAGTTCTCTCCCCATCTGAAATAGTGGTCATTATCACACTTGCTGCATACCAAATGGCATCCCATAGGGCTCTGGTCAAAAGTAGTGCGCTGTATAGGGAATAGGGTGCCAATTGAGACACACTCACTGTCACAGATGACCTCGTAGGAACCAGTCATTGTAACCAGGGATGTGTATCTAGAGATGTGGCATTCCAATTCACGTGTAATATTTCAGATGGAGGAGCAGTTACTAGATTCAGTGTTTCTCCCTTATTCTGTTTGTTACTGCTGTTGTGAGGTTAGCTGGTCTGCCCCTAAATCGCTATATTTCAAATCAATGTTTGTTGGTCGCGAACACAGATTTGCAGATGTTATCGTAGGTGCAGCGAAATGTTGTGTTTCTAGATCCAACAGTGCAGTTATACCTAGAAATACAAAACAATACTCACATTCTCTAAATCGTAAAAAGAAAGACATTATGAAATGTCGGAACTAATCCAATTAAAAACCCAAATAGTGCTGTAACTGTAATCCAAATGCATTCTATACGTAACTACACCAGATTAATTTACATAAGATAAACTACGAATATCGAGAGCAGTAGATACTGTAAATAAGTATGCAGTGTGTAAAAACAGAATAACTAAAATGCAATGTACAGTAGTAGAACTATTCAAATGAGCTCTGTTGGTACAGCATGGTGCTTGCAACGCTAGGGTAGTGGGTTCGACTCCCACGGGCTACAAGTACGGGGGAAAAGTATGAAAATGTCTGCACTCACTACTGTAAGTCGCTCTGGAAAAGAGTGTCTGCTAAATGACAAACAGGTAATACATACACTGTATAAAAGCCCAAAACAAATAGAATTACAGGAAATGAGCTTCCGAACCTGAGTCTGGAATATAAATAATAGACACTGCTCAAAAAAATAAAGGGAACACTAAAATAACACATCCTAGATCTGAATGAATGAAATATTCTTATTAAATACGTTTTTCTTTACATAGTTGAATGTGCTGACAACAAAATCACACAAAAATTATCAATGGAAATCAAATTTATCAACCCAGAGGTCTGGATTTGGAGTCACACTCAAAATTAAAGTGGAAAACCGCACTACAGGCTGATCCAACTTTGATGTAATGTCCTTAAAACAAGTCAAAATGAGGCTCAGTAGTGTGTGTGGCCTCCACGTGCCTGTATGACCTCCCTACAACGCCTGGGCATGCTCCTGATGAGGTGGCGGATGGTCTCCTGAGGGATCTCCTCCCAGACCTAGACTAAAGCATCCGCCAACTCCTGGACAGTCTGTTGGTGGATGGAGCGAGAAATGATGTCCCAGATGTGCTCAATGGGATTCAGGTCTGGGGAACGGGCGGGCCAGTCCATAGCATCAATGCCTTCCTCTTGCAGGAACTGCTGACGCACTCCAGCCACATGGGGTCTAGCATTGTCTTGCATTAGGAGGAACCCAGTGCCAACCAAACCAGCATATGGTCTCACAAGGGGTCTGAGGATCTCATCTCGGTATCTAATGGCAGTCAGGCTCCCTCTGGCGAGCACATGGAGGAAAGAAATGCCACCCCACACCATGACTGACCCACCGCCAAACCGGTCATGCTGGAGGATGTTGCAGGCAGCAGAACGTTCTCCACGGCGTCTCCAGACTGTCATGTCTGTCACATGTGCTCAGTGTGAACCTGCTTTCATCTGTGAAGAGCACAGGGCGCCAGTGGCGAATTTGCCAATCTTGGTGTTCTCTGGCAAATGCCAAACGTTCTGCACGGTGTTGGGCTGTAAGCACAACCCCCACCTGTGGACGTCGGGCCCTTATACCACCCTCATGGAGTTTCTGACCGTTTGAGCAGACACATGCACATTTGTGGCCTGCTGGAGGTCATTTTGCAGGGCTCTGGCATTGCTCCTCCTGCTCCTCCTTGCACAAAGGCGGAGGTAGCGGTCCTGCTGCTGTGTTGTTGCCCTCCTACGGCCTCCTCCACGTCTCCTGATGTACTGGCCTGTCTCCTGGTAGCGCCTCCATGCTCTGGACACTACGCTGACAGACACAGCAAACCTTGTTGCCACATCTCGCATTGATGTGCCATCCTGGGTGAGCTGCACTACCTGAGCCAGTTGTGTTTGTTGTAGACTCCGTCTCATGCTACCACTAGAGTGAAAGCACCGCCAGCATTCAAAAGTGACCAAAACATCAGCCAGGAAGCATAGGAACTGAGAAGTGGTCTGTGGTCCCACCTGCAGAACCACTCCTTTATTGGGGGTGTCTTGCTAAATGCCTATAATTTCCACCTGTTGTCTATTCCGGTTGCACAACAGCATGTGACATTTATTGTCAATCAGTGTTGCTTCCTAAGTGGACAGTTTGATTTCACAGAAGTGTGATTGACTTGGAGTTACATTGTGTTGTTTAAGTGTTCCCTTTATTTTTTTGAGCAGTGTATATACACTACCGTTCAAAAGTTTGGGGCCACATGGAAATGTCGTTGTTTTTGAAAGAAAAGCACATTTTTTGTCCAATAAAATAACATCAAATTGATCAGAAATACAGTGTAGACATTGTTAATGTTGTAAATGAGTATTGTAGCTTGAAACGGCTGATTTTTAATGGAATATCTACAGTTGAAGTCGGAAGTTTACATACACCTTAGCCAAATACATTTAAACTCAGTTTTTCATTTAATCCTAGTAAAAAGTCCCTGTCTTAGGTCAGTTAGGATCACCAATTTATTTTATGAATGTGAAATGTCAGAATAATCGTAGAGAGAATGATTTATTTCAGCTTTCCACATTCCCAGTGGGTCAGAAGTTTACATACACTCAATTAGTATTTGGTAGCATTGCCTTTAAATTGTTTAACTTAAGTCAAACGTTTCGGGTAGCCTTCCACAAGCTTCCTACAATAAGTTGGGTGAATTTTGACCCATTCCTCCTTACAGAGCTGATATAACTGAGGCAGGTTCGTAGGCCTCCTTGCTCGCACATGGTTTTTCAGTTCTGCCCACATATGTTCTATAGGATGAAGTCAGGGCTTTGTTATGGCCACTCCAATACCTTGACTTTGTTGTCCTTAAGCCATTTTGCCACAGCTTTGGAAGTATGCTTGGGGTCATTGTTCATTTGGAAGACTCATTTGTGACCAAGTTTTAACTTCCTGACTGATGTTGCTTCAATATATACACAAAGTCTTCCTGCCTCATGATGCCATCTATTTTGTGAAGTGCACCAGTCCCTCCTGCAGCAAAGCACCCCCACAACATGATGCTGCCACCCCCGTGCTTCACAGTTGGGATAGTGTTCTTCAGCTTGCAAGCATCCCCCTTTTTCCTCCAAACATAACGATGGTCATTATGGCCAAACAGTTCATCTCTAGGAGACCGAACGTGTCTTTTTCCTGAGCGGTATGACAGCTGCGTGGTCCCATGGTGGTTATACTTGCGTACTATTGTTTGTACAGATGAACGTGGTACCTTCAGGCATTTGGAAATTGCTCCCAAGGATGAACCAGACTTGCGGAGATCTACAATTTATTTTCTGAGGTCTTGGTTGATTTATTTTGATTTCCCATGATGTCATGCAAAGAAGAGGCACTGAGTTTGAAGGTAGGCCTTGAAATACATCCACAGGTACACCTCCAATTGACTCAAATGAGGTCAATTAGCCAATCAGAAGCATTTAAAGCCATGACATAATTTTCTGGAATTTTTCAAGCTGTTTAAAGGCACAGTCAACTTAGTGTATGCCAACTTCTGACCCACTGGAATTGTGATACAGTGAATTATAAGTTAAATAATCTGTCTGTCATCAATTGTTGGAAAAAAAATTACTGACTTGCCAACACTATAGTTTGTTAACAAGAAATTTGTGGAGTGGTTGAAAAACGAGTTTTAATGACTCCAACCTAAGTGTATTTAAACTTCCGACTTCAACTGTACATAAGAGTACAGAGGCCCATTATCAGCAACCATCACTCCTGTGTTCCAATGGCACGTTGTGTTAGCTAATCCAAGTTTATCCTTTTAAAAGGCTAATTGATCATTAGAAAATCCTTTTGCAATTATGTTAGCACAGCTGAAAACTGCTGTTCTGATTAACGAAGCAATAAAACTGGCCTTCTTTAGACTAGTTGAATATCTGGAGCATCTGAATTTGTGGGTTCGATTACAGGCTCAAAATGGCCAGAAACAAAGACCTTTCTTCTGAAACTTGTCAGTCTATTCTTGTTCTGAGAAATGAAGGCTAATCCATGTGAGAAATTGCCAAGAAACTGAAGATCTTGTACAACACTGTGTAGTACTCCCTTCACAGAACAGAGCAAACTGGCGCTAACCAGAATAGAAAGAGGAGTGGGAGGCCCCGGTGCACAACAGAGCAAGAGGACAAGTGCATTAGAGTGTCTAGTTTGAGAAACAGACGCCTCACAAGTCCTCAACTGGCAGCTAAATTAAATAGTACCCGCAAAACACCAGTCTCAACGTCAACAATGAAGTGGAGACTCTGGGACGCTGGCCTTTTCTTTCAAAAACAAGGCCATTTCTAAGTGACCCCAAACTGTTGAATGGTAGTGTATATGTATGTGAATGGTGTGTTTTGACCGTATGGACAGTATGTGAATAGAAAAGGTGTTTATAGCATTGTTTTGGTCACTGGCCTTCACAATACCCCATAATGTTATAGTGGAATAAATGTTTTTGGAAATTTTTACAAAAAAAGTACAAAAACAAAAGAAATGTCTTGTGTCAAAAATTATGTTTTCAACCCCTTTGTTACAGCAAGCCTAAATGAGTTCAGGATTAAACATGTGCTTAACAGTCACATAATAATTTGCATGGAGTCACTCTGTGTGCAATAATAGTGTTTAACATGATCTTTGAATGACTACCTCATCTCTGTATCCCACACATTCAATTATCTGTGAGGTTCCTCATCCGAGCAGTGAATTTAAAACACAGATTCAACCACAAAGACCAGGGAGGTTTTCCAATGCCTCACAAAGAAGGCAGATTGGTAGATGGCAAACAATGTTTCTGGGTCATAAACTGGAAATAAGGTTGCCTTGTCTGTGTTACGAGCAGAATGGTGACGCCAGGCAAAGGGTATTATTCTCCTCCATTCTCTTTTATACAATGCTTGATACTTGCATTGAGCATTATAGCAGTGGCCAGTTTGATTTAGCAGGGATGAACGGTATGAATCTGACCGTCACAGAAAGTGATCTAACAAGATGTAAGTGTTGCTGTGGTAAAAAGCGTTAGTGGCTGTGTGAAAGTTGTGTTCTAATCCATGTTAGTGTTAGGAGGCCTGTGTTGGCAGATTGGGTACAGTCAACAGTATTTTATTCCATCCATGGATGAACAAGTTGAAAATGACAAGAAGAATCAGCTCTAACTAACTAGACACTGTGTGTTTGCTGTTGTACATTTGAGTTTTGATGTGGTACATTGACTCTCTGTGTGAAAGCTGTAGTATGATCTGTGTTCGCGATAGGAAGGTTGTGTTGTATGCTTGGGTGCCAGGTCGACCACTGTGTCTCCCGTGGAGATTAGTGAGACACTGCAGGAGCAGAGCGGATGACAACGGGCAGCCTTCCGAACACACACAGTCCTTTTTATTGTTTAGATGACACAGGAGAGGAGAGGAGGTGAACCCCCCCTAATCTCAAATCCTGTTCTCAAAGTCTCTCCCTTTCTCTCCCTCTCTCATTCTCTCTCTATCTCAAAGAGGCTCTCCATAGCTTTGCCTCTGTTTTCCTCTTCATATGGTTAAGGACGGAAGGAAAGGGGGATACCTAGTCAGTTGTACAACTGAATGCAGTCAACTGAAATGTGTCTTCCACATTTAACCCAACCCCTCTGAATCAGGTTAGGCCTGCATCAGCAGATTGCACAGACAATTTAGTCTTGAACAAAACAAACGCACACAAAGAAAATTATGTTTGTGGTGCCCTGGTTATGCCAACCAGGGCACCTGCCTGTTCCTCTTTGATTCAAATACCTGTGAATCTGATTGTTATCCGGTGTCTGTTGTGTAACGCTAGTGGCCTGAATTTCAGAGAATTACATGAAGGCTTTCATGAAGCCTACCCAGTACCGCTTCTCCAAAAGAAGGACTTGTGTTCCCTCAGCCTTGAAATGGAACCATGCTTAATGTCAAGCTCTGCCAGTTCGGTTCAGAATGGCAAAGAAAAAAACGAACTAGAAAAACACGGAAGAGGAAAGAGTGTTGGAGCACAAGAATCACCGTCCTGCTACCCCTCATCATACCCTACTTACACACACACACACACACACACACACACACAGACACACACACACACACACACACACACACACACACACACACACACACACACACACACACACACACACACACACACACACACACACAACTGGGTGGTTGACTCTTGTTGTACCCAAGAGCCTGTGTAGAGCAATAGAACATTGGGGAAATCTCTCCTTTCTGATTTAGAGGATCATCATTCGTTCTAGTGGGTGTCTCTCTGCAGGTGACAAGCTATGGCGTTTTTTTATGAAATACATTCATCATAGTGTATTTGTCTATGCATCCCTGGTCTCGTTATGCATGGGATGTTCTTACTGTTTGGATGATGAATGTAGATTGTATGTTGGAGTTGCCCCTGGGGGTGGATGTTGAAATGTCAGATCTGAATGTACTGTACTATTTCAAATTGTCCAGATATGTGTTGTTTTTTTACTGCCCAATAACCACTAATACATTTTAGATTTCATGAGCTGGTAGGTCTGTGGTTTGTGTATCATGTCTTTGTGAAGTCCATGCTACCCATGGTTGCTGTCTTTGTCACCCTCCCTGTTGCAGGTACATTTACATCCCACCAGGAAGCTCTTGCAGCGGGCTGCTGTTGAAGATGCTCTCCACAGCTCTAGCATTTGGCTTTGTGTGTCTCTGGCATGGAGGACATGACTACCTGCAGTACTGGGCCCTGATGGACTGGGTGGGGGTGCTGGTGAAGAATGGACTGGAGATCCTCCTCTCTTCTCCCCTCATCTATCCATCTATTGCTAGTGAGAGTACATCGTCGTGAATGACTCAATCAATGATTGTGAATGTGTGAATGAACAAATGATTGTGAATGAATTAACTGTTGTGAATGTGTGATTGAATAGATTATTGTCTATGAATGAATGAAATATTGTGAATGTGTGAATGAATTATTGTGAATGAGTGAATTGTTTTATTGTGAATGAATGAATGATTGTGAATGAATGGATTATATAATGAATTGGAGTCTATGGATTTCCCGGACATCGCCTTAACTCGTGTCTGTAGAACAGTCCTAAACACTTTTCTGCTGCATTATCAACTGTTCCTCTAAGAATGGGTGAAATGCATCTGGTCTTTCCATGTGGGTGGGTTTGTACTTGTATTTATTATGGAACCCCATTAGTTCCTGCCAAAGCAGCAGCTACTCTTCCGGGGGTCCAGCAAAATGAAGACAGTTATATACAATTTAAAAAACATTACCATGCTTTTCACAACATATTTCACAACACGTTAAGTGTGTGCCCTCAGGCCACTACTCTACCACCACATATCTACAGCACAAAATCCATTACAATGTGTGTGTATAGTGCGTATATTATCATGTGTGTTTGTATGCATATGTCTGTGCCTATGTGTGAGTGTGTATCTTCACAATACCAGCTGTTCATTAAGGTGTAGTTTTACCTGTTTTTTGTATCTGATATTTCGTATCTGACTTGATGTGGAAAAGAGTTCCATGTAGTCATGGCTCGGTGTAGTAGTGTGCGCCTCCCACAATCTGTTCTGGACTTGGGGATTGTGAAAAGACCTCTGGTGGCATGTCTTATGGGTATCTGAGCTGTGTGGCAGTAGTTTAAACAGACAGCTCGGTGCATTCAACATGTGCATATGTCTCACAAATACAAGTATTGATGAAGTCAAGCTCTACTTTGAATCAGGAGAGATTGGCATGCATATGACTAATGTTAGCTCTCCGTGTACATTTAGACCAATTGTAATTGTCCTCTTTGGGGCCCCAGACCATACAGACAGTAGTCCAGGTGCGCCAAAACTATGGCCTGTAGGACCTGCTTTGTTGATAGTGTTGTTAAGAAGGCAGAGCAGCACTTCATTATGGACAGACCTCTCCCCTTCTTAGCTACTGTTGCATCAATATGTTTTGACAATTTACAATCCAGGGTTACTTCAAGCAGTTTAGTCTTCTCAACTTTCTCAATTTCCATATTATTCATTACAAGATTTAGTTTAGGTTTAGTGAATGATTTGTCCCAAACACAATGCTTTTAGTTTTATAAATATTTAGGACTAACTTATTTCTTGCCACCTATTCTGAAACAGACTGCAGCTCTTTGTTAAGTGTCGCAGTGATTTCACTTGCTGTGTTAGCTGACATGTATATCATTGAGTTATCAGCATACATAGACACACAGGTTTGCTCAAAGCCAGTGGCAGGTCATAAGTAAATATTGAAAAAAGTAAGGGGCCTAGACAGCTGCCCTGGGGAATGCCTGACTCTAACTGGATTATGTTGGAGAGGCTTCCATTAAAGAACGCCCTATGTGTTTTAATAAGTTAACTCTCAATCCACAATACAGCAGGGGATGTAAAGTCATAACACATACATTTTTCCAGCAACAGATTATAATCGATAGTGTCAAAAGCTGCAGTGAAGTCTAACCAAACAGCTCCCACAATTGTTTTATTATCAATTTCTCACAGCCAATCATCAGCCGTTTGTGTAAGTGCCGTACATTTTGAATGACCTTCCTTATAAGCATGCTGAAAATCCGTTGTTAATGTGTTTACTGTGAAATAGCATTGTATCAATTTTTCCCAAAAGTTTACTAAGAGTTGGTAACAGGATGATTTGTTGGCTGTTTTAGCCAGTAAAGGGTGCTTTGCTATTCTTGGGTAGCGGAATGACTTTTGTTTCCCTCTAGGCCTGAGGGCACACACTTTCCTGTAGGCTTAGATTGAAGAGATGGCAAATAGAAGTGGCAATATCGTCTGCTATCATCCTCAGTAATTTTCCATCCAAGCTGTCAGACCCAGGTGGCTTGTCATTGTTGATAGACAATACTTCTTCACCTCTTCCACACTCACTTTAGGGAATTCAAAATTACAATGCTTGTCTTTCAAAATTTGGTCAGTTATGCATGAATGTGTAGATTCAGAATTTGTTGGTGGCATGTCATGCCTACGTTTGCTCATCTTGCCAATGAAAAAAGCATTAAAGTAGTTGGTTTTGTGATGAATGAGCCATTTAATTCAATGAACGATGGAGCCGAGTTTACCTTTTGGCCAAAATGTAATTTAAGGTGTTCCAAAGATTTATATAATTGATCTTCGTATCATAGTACAGTTTCTTCTTTTTGTTCAGTTTAGTCACCTGATTTCTCAATTTACAGTAAGTTTGCCAATCAGCTGTGAAGCTAGACTTACAGTATTTGCCATTCCTTTTGCCTCATCCCTCTCAAAATGTTTCAATTCCTCATCAATCCACGGGGATTTTACAGTTTTTATAGTCATTTTCTTAATGGGTGTATGCTTAAAAAAAATCCTAAATGTGTAAAGTCCAGCGTCTGGTTGCTTCTCATTACACACCACAGACCTACAAATATTCTTTACACCTTCTTACATCTTATTGTATGACCTCTAATACACTATATTAGGCCCAGCCTTTGGAACTTTGGTTTCCCTAGATATGGCTACTATATTGTGATCACTACATCCAATGGATTTGGATACTGCTTTTGAGCAGATTTCTGCATCATTAGTAAAGATGTGATCAATATATGTGGATGAGTTCATTCCTGTGCTGTTTGTAACTACCCTGGTAGATTGACTGATAACCTAAACCAGGTTGCAGGCACTGGTGACAGTTCAAAGCTTTTCCTTCAGTGGGCAGCTTGATGATATCACATACATTATCAAGCACTTCACACATATTATCCAGATACTGACTGTTAGCACTTGGTGGTCTATAGCAGCTTCCCACATGAATGGGCTTTCGGTGAGGCAGGTGAACCTGTAGCCGTAATACTTCAACAGCATTTGACATTCAACAGCATTGAATCTCTCTAAGCTTTACAGGAATATGACTTTGAACATAAATGGCAATTTGTCCACCATTGGCATTACTGTCTCTTCTGAAGAGGTTATTAAACCCATATATTTCTACCACTGTATCATCAAATGTATTATTTAAGTTAGTTTCAGAGATAGTCAGTATATGAATGTTATCTGTTACTATCAATTCCATTAACCTTGTTTCTTAGGCTACCATACAGGATGTTAATGTAGGCTATTTTTAGTACCTTTCAGGGATTTCTTGTTTTTATTGCTTTACTGGGAGGCTTATCAGAGGTAGACATAACAGTGATAATTATGTTTGAGCTGATAGTGCAGGGTGAGCTGCGCACAGTGGACTTCCTACTGCGGCAAACCGCTCCAGTGCTAACAGTATAACTCAGGTTCAAAGGTGCATGATTACTGCATACAATAGCTATAGGATTGACAGAGGCATTCAGGGAAGTTAGAGGGACATAAATTAGATTACTTACATTATAACTGCCAATGCCCCTTTGACAATTTACATTTGCAGCAGTACTATGACAACTCAGCGACACAATGGTAGGGATTATCTGAGCACTTATAAATCATTGTCCAATGCAACATTGAAATGTGCGGACAGGGTCCAGGAGCCAAGATGATTTGGATGGACTCATTCCTGTAGAGCATCTTCTGTTTCCAAAAGGTGATGGTGTGGATGGGTTTGATGGTGTCTGTGTGGATAAGTTTGATGGTGTCTGTGTGGGTGATTTTGATGGTGTCGTGGGTTTGATGGTGTCTATGTGGGCAGGCTTGATGGTGTCTGTTTGGGTGGGTTTGATGGTGTCCGTGTGGGTGATTTTGGTGGTGTCGTGGGTTTGATGGTGTCTATGTGGGCAGGCTTGATGGTGTCTATGTGGGCAGGCTTGATGGTGTCTGTGTGGGTGGGTTTGATGGTGTCTGTGTTGGGGGGGTTTGATGGTGTCTGTGTGGGTGGGTTTGATGGTGTCTGTGTTGGGGGGGTTTGATGGTGTCTGTATGGGTGGGTTTGATGGTGTCTGTGTGGGTGGGTTTGATGGTGTCTGTGTGGGTGAGTTTGATGGTGTCTGTGTGGGCAGGCTTGATGGTGTCTGTGTGGGTGGGTTTGATGGTGTCTGTGTGAGCGGGCTTGATGGTGCCTGTGTGGGGGGGTTTGATGGTGTCTGTGTTGGGGGTTTGATGGTGTCTGTGTGGGGGGGTTTGATGGTGTCTGTGTTGGGGGGTTTGATGGTGTCTGTGTGGGGGGGGTTGATGGTGTTTGTGTGGGTGGCTTTGATGGTGTCTGTGTGGGGGGGTTTGATGGTGTCTGTGTGGGGGTGTTTGATGGTGTCTGTGTTGGGGGTTTGATGGTGTCTGTGTGGGGGGGTTTGATGGTGTCTGTGTGGGGGGGTTTGATGGTGTCTGACTGATTGTTTATGTTTGAACGCTCTCCTCTGTGTTGACTGTGATATACAGCAAATGAATGACCTTGCAGGATCATGTGGAACAGGGTATTCATACAAGGTGAGCAATCTACTATATCAACCCAAGAATACCCACCTCTTACATCTCCCTGACACTCTGTCACTCCGGTTTGACCACTGGCTTACTTCCGATTGACTTCCCGTTAGATTGACTGATTCAGTCCCTACAAATCAGTGAGGACAAAGATGTAAAAATCCTTTTTTGATAATATTATAATAAAGATACGGTTTTTGGATCTGCGAAGGCTGTGTGAATGTGTTCCACAAATAGGGGCTGTGCCATCATATAACGGTGATTAGATGTGATTTCTGTAACTTGATTAATATTCTCATCGTTATGGTTGAGTACATTTTCCTTTGAAGGGAATCAGTCTGATCTTCCATATCAGATACTGTAGATAAGTACTGAATTAACATTGGTTGATTTCCTTTTTTTAAATGTCTTCATCCTCATTTGACACATTATCATCAGTAAAAACTTCATTATACAATTATACAAAATATCAGCTGTTTTTGAGAAAAGTGAATATTTTTCATTCATTTGTACTGTTACCAGAGAGCGCTTGGTTGTGTTTCTGAAAGGTTTGTAAAGGTTGGAGAGGGCATGTTTGTGTGTCATTGTATCTGCATTTGGCCCTGGGTGGTCATTGGGCTTGTATGGCACACAGGGTGGGTGGTTGTTGGGTAGAGAGAGGACACAGGATGGGGGTTGTTGGGTAGAGAGAGGACACAGGGTGGGGGTTGTTGGGTAGAGAGAGGACACAGGGTGGGTGGTTGTTGGGTAGCGAGAGGACACAGGGTGGGGGTTGTTAGGTAGAGAGAGGACACAGGGTGGGTGGTTGTTGGGTAGAGAGAGGACACAGGGTGGGTGGTTGTTGGGTAGAGAGAGGACACCGGGTGGGGGTTGTTGGGTAGAGAGAGGACACAGGGTGGGTGGTTGTTGGGTAGAGAGAGGACACAGGGTGGGGGTTACAGGAATTAAATAACTCTATGTTTTAACACCCAATTAAAATAAAACACTCTGTCAATTCATAAGGATTTGTAAGACCCTTATTTTATAGTAATGGACAGAGCCCAGTCTTAAAGTCAAACAGCAGATTTTATTCACGAGAGTACTGAACACGATACAGTTTACCACGGGTTATAAACTGAAAATGACGTCATTAGTTTTCGAACTGTCCCGTCTCTTCTCCCACCCTGGTACAAAGGCAGTATCTCAAGCCTTCCCACATCGTCTCCCTACCAATTTCATATAATTTATGACTGAGCCAAGGTCTTCCTGTGTAGATAAGCATTCTAGCCAGTCTGAAGATATAGTTCATTCATTTCTACCAAGGAACAGACAGTCATTGTTCTAATTCTTGATTATATTTACACACATTATATTCAGTACCTGGATTAAAAAGAAAATTCATACATATACAGTAACATAATAGTATTCTGATTAGTACATATACAGTAACATAATAGTATTCTGATTAGTCAGTCCTGATTGAAATGTATACATAATTAGTCATTATTGATAAAAAATTCCCTTAACAGTGGGTGGTTGCTGGGTAGAGAGAGGACACAGGGTGGGTGGTTGTTGGGTAGAGAGAGGACACAGGGTGGGTGGTTGTTGGGTAGAGAGAGGACACAAGGTGGGGGTTGTTGGGTAGAGAGAGGACACAGGGTGGGGGTTGTTGGGTACATTTCCCCCTCTCCAGGAATTCAGACCTATATCAGTATTTCGCAGAAACTCCAACCTAAGGGATCTCTTAGTCTATGAAAAATGTTCTAAAAAAACCCACTCTAAACTACCTATTGAACAACAGTACTATAGACAACTTCCACACATTCAAAATCCACATGCACAAACCTCCAGTCCTATCCCACAACTCATGACCATTCAGAGCACCAACATTGTCTATGCCATAACATGCACATTATTAAGGCCTCCTGGACCATAAGCCAGAGAAGAGCAGCTGAATCCAGGTTGATATCAAAACTTAAGACCTTGGCTCCACTTGGTATGAATGGTAAAGAGTAGTATAAAGCATTGACAGTGGGTGTTAGTGGGGGCCTAATTAAGAGAGCTGGAGGGACTACCGATGAGGAAGTTCAATAAAAAATAATGTATTTTTTTGCTCAATCTGGTTTTGTCTTTTTTATATGTTATATTGAATTGTATTGTATCAAGCACTTTAACATAGCACTTAATGAGCACTTAATCCCTTCATTCCTTGTTATGGGTGACACCTCTGAGCTCTCGGTCTATCATGTTCTCCCACCCTTACCAGACTGGTCTGATGTACAATATAGAAAGTGCAATAGGCCTGTGCAACCCAAAGTTTGATACCAGCATAAAAAGAAACCCTCTTAAAACCTCTTAAGGATCTGCCCCTTTTTTTAAATTTTTGCCTAAAATGACATACAGTACTCAAATATAACTGATTGTAGCTCAGACCCTGAAGGAAGGATATGCATTTTCTTGGTACCATTTGAAAGGAAACAATTTGTAGTTTGTAGAAATGTGAAAGGAATGTATGAGAATATAACAGAATATTCATAACACAATAATACAAAGAAACAAACTAACGTTTTTACTTTTTTGTACCATCATCTTTGAAATACAAGAGAAATGCCATAATGTATTATTCCAGCCCAGGTGCAATTTAGATATTGTCCAGTAGATGGCAGCAGTGTATGTGCAACATTTTAGACTGATCCAATGAACCATTGTATGCATGTTGAACATTTTGTATCAAGACTGCCCAAATGTGCCTAATTTGTTTATTAATAACTTTTCATGTTCAAAACTGTGCACTCTCCTCAAACAATAGCATGGTTTTATTTCACTGTAATAGCTACTGTAAAGTGGACAGTGCAGTTAGATTAACAAGAATTTAAGCTTTCTGACAATATCAGATAAAATCAAATCAAATGTTATTTGTCACATACACATGGTTAGGAGATGTTAATGCGAGTGTAGCGAAATGCTTGTGCTTCTAGTTCCGACAATGCAGTAATAACAAGTAATCTAACTAACAATTCCAAAACTACTGTCTTGTACACAGTGTAAGGGGATAAAGAATATGTACATAAGGATATATGAATGAGTGATGGTACAGAGCAGCATAGGCAAGATACAGTAGATGGTATCGAGTACAGTATGTACAAATGAGATGAGTATGTAAACAAAGTGGCATAGTTTAAAGTGGCTAGTGATACATGTATTACATAAGGATACAGTCGATGATATAGAGTACAGTATATACGTATGCATATGAGATGAATAATGTAGGGTAAGTAACATTATATAAGGCAGCATTGTTTAAAGTGGCTAGTGATATATTTACATCATTTCCCATCAATTCCCATTATTAAAGTGGCTGGAGTTGAGTCAGTGTCAGTGTGTTGGCAGCAGCCACTCAGTGTTAGTGGTAAAACTTGCTACCCTCTCCACTACTGTTCCATCGATGTGGATAGGTGGGTGTTCCCTCTGCTGTTTCCTGAAGTCCACAATCATCTCCTTAGTTTTGTTGACGTTGAGTGTGAGGTTATTTTCCTGACACCACAGTCCGAGGGCCCTCACCTCATCCCTGTAGGCCGTCTCGTCGTTGTTGGTAATCAAGCCTACCACTGTTGTGTCGTCCGCAAACTTGATGATTGAGTTGGAGGCGTGCGTGGCCACGCAGTCGTGGGTGAACAGGGAGTACAGGAGAGGGCTCAGAACGCACCCTTGTGGGGCCCCAGTGTTGAGGATCAGCGGGGAGGAGATGTTGTTGCCTACCCTCACCACCTGGGGGCGGCCCGTCAGGAAGTCCAGTACCCAGTTGCACAGGGCGGGGTCGAGACCCAGGGTCTCGAGCTTGATGACGAGCTTGGAGGGTACTATGGTGTTGAATGCCGAGCTGTAGTCGATGAACAGCATTCTCACATAGGTATTCCTCTTGTCCAGATGGGTTAGGGCAGTGTGCAGTGTGGTTGAGATTGCATCGTCTGTGGACCTATTTGGGCGGTAAGCAAATTGGAGTGGGTCTAGGGTGTCAGGTAGGGTGGAGGTGATATGGTCCTTGACTAGTCTCTCAAAGCACTTCAAGATGACGGAAGTGAGTGCTGCGGGGCGGTAGTCGTTTAGCTCTGTTACCTTAGCTTTCTTGGGAACAGGAACAATGGTGGCCCTCTTGAAGCATGTGGGAACAGCAGACTGGTATAGGGATTGATTGAATGTGTCCGTAAACACACCGGCCAGCTGGTCTGCGCATGCTCTGAGGGCGCGGCTGGGGATGCCGTCTGGGCCTGCAGCCTTGCGAGGGTTAACACGTTTAAATGTCTTACTCACCTCGGCTGCAGTGGGGTGTGTGTGTGTGTGTGTGTGTGTGTGTGTGTGTGTGTGTGTGTGTGTGTGTGTGTGTGTGTGTGTGTGTGTGTGTCTATATGTGTGTGTGTGTGATATGTCTATGTCCTGGGAAATGTTCTTGTTACTTACAACCTCATGCTAATCGCATGAGCCAACGTTAGCTGAAACGTCCTGCAAGGGACCCACCAATCCTGAAGAGGTTTTAAACCTAACCCTGCTGTTAACTTAACCGTACTGCTGTAGCCACTGATTCCACATGTTGAGATGGACTTGAGACAGATGGTCTGGCCTACCATCAAACGCGCACACACACACACACACACACACACACACACACACACACACACACACACACACACACACACACACACACACACACACACACACACACACACACACACACACACACACACACACACACACACACACCCCACCAACCCAAACCTGCCTGCCTGCCTGCCTGCCTCCCTCCCTCCCTCCCTACCTACCTCCCTCCCTCCCTCCCTCCCTCCCTCCCTCCCTCCCTCCCTCCCTCCCTCCCTCCCTCCCTCCCTCCCTCCCTACCATTCTATAGGCCCCAGTGCACTATATAAAGTAAATAAGAAGTCACTTGGTACAGAGCCCAGGTCTCAGTATGAACCTACACTCCCCTAAGTATTTATTTGGACAGTGAAGCTGAATTTTTAAATTTAGCTCTGTACTCCAGCATTTTGATTTTAGATCAAATGTTTCATATGAGGTGACAGTACAGAATGGCACCTTTTATTTTTAATTTTTTTCATCCTTATCTGTTTCACCATTTAGAAATGAAACCACTTTATGTACAGTATCTAGCAGCGGTGAAAGTAAGGTGGTACGGTCCGGTACTGCATCCCGACAAAAATAAATAGTGTGGGTACGCGCCGTACAGGTAAAACATGAGCTTATCACAATAATTAAAACAAAATGTCTAGGAAACTGGAGGTGGTACCTACACTCCAAAATGCCATGTGGTTAGATGAAAACACCGGCATTTTGCCAAGACAGAGACGAATGGCCGACACCGAGATGCAGCAGTGGACCCATCAATTCTGGCCTAATGACAATTGTCAATGTCATAACTCTTTGTGGTGTTTTATGTAACAGATGTCTCTTTCCATTCACCACTGTTTGGAGGCTGGTAATATGTTGTGAGTGGATCAACATGTGCGGGTAGCCTGGTAAAGGAGCTCTATGAAGTGATTGTTTGACATGACTGTTTGATGCATTTTAAATGACAACTTTGCCCAGTGAGATCATATTGAATAAATTGGCATTCTATATGGAGTTCTATGATTAGGCATAACAAAAATGATTCCGGTACGGAGGTCACATACCAGGAAGAAATTAATTGTACTTTCACCCCTGGCATTTAGGTCCTCCATTTTGGAGGGGCAATATTTATTTGGAGAAATATTAAAGCAGTAAAACATTTAGTATTTGTTCCCATATTTCTACCACACAATGACTCCATCAAGCTTGTGACGCTTGACAAAGTTGTTGGATGCATTTGCAGTTTGTTTTGGTTGTGTTTCAGATTATGTTAGGCCCAATATAAATGAATGGGATATAATACCTTGTTTAGTTTTGGAGTCACTTTTATTGTAAATAAGAATAGAATATATTTCTGAACACTTCTACATTCATGTAAATGCTACCAAGATTACGGATAATCATGAATGAATCATGACTAAATATGAGTGAGAAAGTTAGAGGCATAAATATCATACCCCACAAAAAGTATTTGTGCCTCTGTCACTTTCTCACACATTTTACCCCCTCACATAAAAGGGAACATTCTGTAATGTCGCCTCATTTGAAACATTTGATCTCAAATCCAAAATGCTGGCTTATAGAGATAAATTAAGAGAGCTTCACTGTAGAAATGCATAGGTAGGGGAGTGTATCTATTTAGACGATGTGATTACTGGGTGCAGTAGGGATCATAGATCTGTTGAGACAGTATCATAAGTGTGATCAATCAATCAATCAAATGTATCTATAAAGGCAAAATAGCAAAACAGATTTAAATTCTTCATTTATTTCATCGG
This sequence comes from Oncorhynchus mykiss, assembly GCF_057628025.1. NCBI lineage: Eukaryota > Metazoa > Chordata > Actinopteri > Salmoniformes > Salmonidae > Oncorhynchus > Oncorhynchus mykiss. The sequence continues at coordinate 85,256,857 of NC_143022.1, read as the reverse complement.
TAGTGCTCATTCATTTCAATCAATCACATTTATTTTATAAAGCCCTTTTTACATCAGCAGGTGTCCCAAAGTGCTGTACAGAAACCCAACCTAAAACCCCCAACAGCAGGGGGGGCATGGAACAACTCCCTAGAAAGGCAGGAACCTAGGAAGAAACCTAGAGAGGAACCAGGCTCTGAGGGGTGGTCAGTCCTCTACTGGCCGTGCCCGGTGGAGATTATAAGAGTACATGGCCATTCAGGCCAGATCGTTCTTCAAGATGCTCAAACGTCCATAGATGACCAACAGTGTCAAATAATAATCACAGTGCTTATAGAGGTTGCAACAGGTCACACCTCTATACTGTGAACTCTCCATGCAGAATCGATTGTTATGATAGCCATTTGTGTCCATGCATACCGACTGAATCCCCATTGAAAATATGGTTTATTATTACAAATCATCTGTATGTTACTGCCTGTGTTGTACGAGTTTCTGCCACATGAAGTAGAATAGATTAGTAGAATAGAACTTTATTGAACCACAGGGGGATTAAGGTTCATACAGATGTTATTTCAGCCTTTTTTTGGGGGTTGAAATCTGCTTGTCTAGCGACCATACATTGACCGATTCACTTACCTAACCACACCATTACATCATTTCAAATGAAGCAAGAGGTGATTGTACCCATTCCTTGTTTTGTTCCTATTTTTCATCTTTTAAGGTGTGTTGTTATTTCCGTGAAATGCCTTTAATTACTTGACTTGACTTCATTGCATCAGTGAGGTAATGGTACTTAAAAGAAAGACTCCTGCTCTGAACATTCTAACATAAAGTGCACATCCTCTGTCCTAGTGAGAGCTCTTTTCATTCACAATGTGTAAACCACATTCTCCAGACCCATGTTCTTTCACAGAACTATGTAGGCTTAATTTCTCCAACTGAAGCTCTTTCCCTGAGAATCATACATTTTTTTTTACTGCAGTCTAAAACCTAAACTACTCTCTGGTATAAAACCATCCAACATTTCTCCCATCCCTTCGCCTCTCCCCTTTCTATTCCCCTCCCATCTCACCCCTCTCTTCTAGATCCTCTCCTCTCTTACCGCACCCCTCTCATCTCACCCCTCTCTTCTATCTCCTCTCCTCTCTACCCCCTCCCCTCACATCTCTCCCCTCTCCTCTCTACCCCCTCCCCTCTCATCTCACCCCTCTATCCTTTCCCCTCTCTACCATCTTTTTGATGGAGCTGACACAAAACCTGCCTGGGGTCATACCAGGTTTAAATACAACTAATCCCTTGTGGAGAGACGCATGTAACATAACTGGCAACAGACTGTATAACTTTGTTCCGGTGTGCAAATGTTTTGTCACTGATCATTTGGACAAATCACAGATCACACATTTCGCCGGTGTTGGCATCTTTCGGAAGGGGAGGGGATATTTGGCCCATAGCCTGTAACTCTCAAACCACTCTGCTTCAGGTCCTCATTCTAGTGTCTTCTCTAACATGTCTGCCACCAGGACGAGCATCTGAAGCACGTATGCAAAATTTTAGTTCAGAATTTTCAAGATTAAAGAACAAGAACACTGGGTAGAAAACTGTAGATGTTTTCATTTTTTGTTATTACAAAAGCCGAACATTGCAGGGTGGGGTCTATCCGCGACTGTTGTTGTAACTTTGTGCAGTGTCACTGTGACTGTGTTGCAGTGTGTTGCAGTAGTTTGCATACCGTGCTGGATGCTGCACTTTGCTGGCTTGGACTGTGGTGGAATCTGCACTGCGCTGTCTGTGCTGGGTAGCTGGTGACATTGTGACGGGGAGAGAGTGGACATAGCCAGGTGGACATCTGCTGCACGGCTGTGCCAGCTCCCAACCCTCTCCAATATCCCCGGGAAACACTCTTTTCCAGTCAATTAATGCCTAAAGCAAGACTCCAGCCCCACCCTGGAGTCTGGTATCTCTCTCTCTTTCCTCCCTCCCTTCTTTTCCTCCACCTCTCTCCCTTGATCCACCTGTTCCCTCCTCTCTCACTCAGCTCTTTTCAACCTAGCTTTCTCTCTTTTGCCTCTGTTCCCCTCTCTCTCGCTCTCCCTCTCTCTGTGTGTGTGTTTCTCTGTCTCTCTGTCTCTCTCTCCTTATCCCTGTCGCTCTCTGTCTCTCTCTCTGTCTCTCTCTCTCTCTGTCTCTATAAAAATGCTCACTGTCTTTCTGTCTCTCTCTCTTTCTCTCTGCTTCTCTCTGCGTGTCTCTCCCTCTCCTTCTGTCTATCTCTCTCTCTGTCTCTCAATTCAATTCAAAGGGCTTTATTGGCATGGGGAACAGGTTTACATTGCCAAAGCAAGTGAAATAGATAATAAACAAAAGTGAAATAAAAAATAAACAATAAACATTACACTCATAAAAGTTCCCAAGGCTATGTACAGTGTTGTAACGATGTACAAATAAATATAAGTACAAAAGGGAAAATAAATAAACATATGGGTTGTATTCCCAAAGGTGTTTGTTCTTCAAGGGTTGCCCTTTTCTTGTGGCAACAAGTCACAAATCTTGCTACTGTGATGGCACACTGTGGTATTTCACCCAATAGATATGGGAGTTGATCAAAATTGGATTCGTTTTTCGAATTCTTTGTGGGTCTGTGTAATCTGAGGGAAATATGTGTCTCTAATATGGTCATACATTTGGCAGAAGGTTAGGAAGTGCAGCTCAGTTTCCACCTCATTTTGTGGGCAGTGTGCACCTATCCTGTCTTCTCTTGAGAGCCGGGTCTGACTATGGTGGCCTTTCTCAATAGCAAGGCTATGCTCACAGTCTTTACATAGTCAAAGATGTCCTTAATTTTGAGTCAGTCACAGTGGTCAAGTGTTCTGCCACTATGTATTCTCTTTTTTGGGCCAAATAGCATTCTAATTTGTTCTGTTTTTTTGTTAATTCTTTCCAATGTCAAGTAATTATCTTTTTGTTTTCTCATGATTTGGTTGGGTCTAATTGTGTTGCTGTCCTGGGGCTTTGTGGGGTCTGTTTGTGAACAGCTCTGTAGGTGATGGCTTTGTTATGGAATGTTCAGGAATTGCTTATTTTAGGTGGTTGTAGAATTTAACTGCTCTTTTCTGGATTTTGATAATTATCAGGTATCGGCCTAAGTTTGCTCTGCATACATTATTTGGTGTTTTACGTTGTACACTGAGAATATTTTAGTAGTCTCAATTTGGTGTTTGTCCCATTTTGTGAATTCTTGGTTAGTGAGCGGACCTCACAACCAGAAAGGGCAATGGGTTCTAGAACTGGTTTAAGTCTTTTTAGCCAGATCCTAGTTGGTATGTCAAATTGTATGCTCCTTTTGATGGCATAGAAGGCACTTCTTTCCTTAACTCTCAGGTTATTATTATTTCACAGCTTTGTGAAAGTTACCTGTGGCGCTGATGTTTAGGCCGAGGTATGTGTAGTTTTTTGTGTGCTCCAGGGCGATGGTGTCTAGACGGAAATTGTATTTCTGGTCCTGGCGACTGGACCTTTATTGGAACACCATTATTTGTGTCTTACTGAGATTTACTGTCAGGGCCCAGGTCTGACAGAATCTGTGCAGAAGATCTAGGTGCTGCTGTAGGCCCTTCTTGAATGGGGACAGAAGCACCAGATCATCAGAAAACAGTAGACGTTTGACTTCAGATTATAGTAGGGTGAGGCCGGGTGCTGCAGACTGTTCTAGTGCCCATGCCAAATCGTTGATATACAGTGCATTCAGAAAGTATTCAGACCCCTTGACTTTTTCCACATTTTATTACGTTACAGCTATATTCTAAAATGAATTAAATAAATAAAAATCCTCAGCAATCTACAAATAATTCCCACATAATGACAAAGCAAAAACAGGTTTTTATAAATATTTTGCAAGTTTATAATAAACTTAAAACAGAAATACCTTATTGACAAAAGTATTCAGACCCTTTCCTATTAGAATCCAAATTGAGCTCAGGTGCATCCTCTTTTCATTGATCATCCTTGAGATGTTTCTACAACTTGATTGTATTCCACCTGTGGTAAATTCTATTGATTGAACATGATTAGGAAAGGCACACACCTGTCTATATAAGGTCGCACAGTTGACAGTGCATGTCAGATCTAAAACCAAGCCATGAGGTAGAAGGAATTGTCCGTTGAGATCCGAGACAGGATTGTGTAAGGTGAGATTTGGAGAAGGGTACCAAAAAATGTCTGCAGCATTGAAGGTCCCCAAGAACACAGTGGCCTCCATAATTTTTAATAGAAGAAGTTTGGAACCACCAAGACTCTTCTTATAGAGCAGGCCACTAGGCCAATCTCAGGGGAGAAGTGCCTTGGTAAGGGAGGTGAACAAGAATCCGATGGTCACTCTGACAGAGGGGCAGAATTCCTCTGTGGAGATGGAAGAACCTTCCAGATGGACAACCATCTCTGGAGCACTCCACCAATCAGGCCTATATGGTAGAGTGGCCAGACAGAAGCCACTCCTCAGTAAAAGGCACATGACAGCCTGCTTGAAGTTTGCCAAAAGGCACCTAAAGACTCTCAGAACATGAGAAACAAGATTCTCTGGTCTGATGAAGCCAAGATTCAACTCTTTGGCCTGAATACCAAGTGTCACGTCTGGAGGAAACCTGGCACCATCACTACAGTGAAGCATGGTGGTGGCAGCATCATGCTGTGGGGAAGGTTTTCAGTGGCAGGGACTGGGAGAGTAGTCAGGATCGAGGGAAAGATGAACTGAGCAAAGAGCAGAGATCCTTGATGAAAACCTGCTCCAGGGCGCTCAGGACCTCAAACTCAGGCGAAAGTTCACCTTCCAACAGGACAATGACCCTAAGCACACAGCCAAGACAACGCAGAAGTGGCCTCGGGACAATTCTCTGAATGTCCTTAAGTGGTTCAGCCAGAGCTCTGACTTGAACCTGATCGAAGATCTCTGGAGAGACCTGATAATAGCTGTGCAGCGACGCTCCCCATCCAACCTGACAGAGCTTGAGAGGATCTGCAGAGAATGGGAGAAACCCCTCAAATGTAGTTGTGCTAAGCTTGTAGCGTCACACCCAAGAAGACTCAAGGCTGTAATCACTGCCAAAGGTGCTTCAACAAAGTACTGAGTAAAGGGTTTGAATACTTATGTAAATGTGATATTTCACTTTAATATTCTTAATAAATGTCTTAAAAATGTATAAAAACCTATTTCTGCTTTGTCATTATGGGTATTGTACGTAGATTAATGATGAATAAAACAATTGAATCAATTTTAGAATAATGCTGTAATGTAACCAAATGTGGAAAACGTCAAGGAGTCTGAATACTTTCTGAATGCACTGTATATGTTGAAGAAGATGGGTCTAAAGTTGCATGCCTGTCTCACCCCACGGCCCTGTGGGAAAAAAATAATAATAATGTTTTGCCCAAACCTGCACACTTGTTGTTTGTGTTCATTGATTTTATAATGTCTTGTGTTTTTCCCCTAACACTGCTGTCCATTAATTTGTATAGCAGGCCCTCATGCCAAATTGAGTCAAAAGCTTTTTTGAGGTCAAAAAGAGAAGACTTTGCCTTTGTTTTGTTTGTTTTTCCAATTAGGGTGTGCAGGGTAAATATGTGGTCTGTCATATGGTCATTTAGTAAACAGACAATTTGACATTTGCTCAGTACATTTTTTTTACTGAGGAAATGTACCAGTCTGCTGTTAATGATAATGCAGAGGATTTCCCTGAGGTTGCTGTTGATGCATTTCCCACTGTAGTTTTTTTGTGGATTGGGGTGACCAGTCATTGGTTCCAAATATTGGGGAAGATGCCAGAGCTGAGGATGATGCTAAAGAGTTTAAGTATAGCCAATTGGAATTTGTGGTCTGTATATTTTATCATTTCATTTAGGATACCTTCAACCCCACAGGCATTTTTGGGTTGGAGGGTTTGTATTTTTGTCCTGTTGTTCATTCAATGTAATTGGAGAATTCAGTGGGTTCTGGAAGTCTTTAATAGTTGATTCTAAGATTTGTATTTGATCATGTATATGTTTTTAGTCTTTGTTCTTTGCTATAGATGCAAAAAGATTGGAGAAGTAGTTTTTCCATACATGTCTGTTTTGGATAGATACAGTGGGGCAAAAAAGTATTTAGTCAGCCACCAATTGTGCAAGTTCTCCCACTTAAAAAGATAAGAGAGTCCTGTAATTTTCATCATAGGTACACTTCAACTATGACAGACAAAATGGAGAAAAAAAAATCCAGGAGGATTGTAGGATTTTTAATGAATTTATTTGCATATTATGGTGGAAAATAAGTATTTTCTGTCTCTATGTTTTTGGTTGGATAGGTTTCTAAAATGTTTTCTTAGGTTTTTGCATGCTTCATCAAACCATTTGTAATCTTTGTTAATTTTCTAAAGTTTACACTTTCACTATTACAGTGAAACGCTTTGTCCAGGAAGTTGTCTAGAAGGGATTGAATTTGTTGTTGCTTAATTGTTTTTTGGTAGGCTTCTACAATACTTTCCTTCCATCTATAGAATGTCTTATTATTATGCAGTTCCTTTGACTTTGATGCCTCATTGAGTATTGCTCTCTTCAAGTAGACTATGATTTTGCTGTGATCTGATAGGGGTGTCAGTGGGCTGACTGTGAACGCTCTGAGAGATTCTGGGTTGAGGTCAGTGCTAAAGTAATCTACAATACTACTGCCAAGAAATGAGCTGTAGGTGTACATACCGTAAGAGTCCCTCGATGCCTACCATTGACTATGTACAGACCCAACGTGTGACAGAGCTGCTGGAGTTGTGACCCGTTTTTGTTGTTTTGTCTTAGTTGTGTCTAGGGGGGCATATGTGGGAAGAACTGCTGTCACCTCCAGGTAGGTATTTGTCCCCGTGTTGCTGAGAGTGTCAGATTCTTGTCCAGTTCTGGAATTTAGGTAGCCACAGACTAGTACATGTCCCTGAGCCTGGAAATGGTTGGATGGAGAAGCTGTCATCATTTAAAGCATGGGGATTATTTGGGGGGATATAGGTAGCACACATGAGTACATTTTCTCTGTTGAGATAATTTACTCATTAATTTCTAGCCAAATGTAAAATGTTCCTGTTTTGACTCGTTTAATAGAGGGTTAGGTCTGCTCTATATCAAATTAGCCTACCCCCTGAGTCGCTTCCCTGTCTCACACCTGGTAGTTTGGTAGATGGGACTACCAGCTCTCTATAAGCTAGAGGGCAACCAGTGGGTCCTTCTCCTCTATACCATTTGCCTTTACCTCCCTTCTCACCTCATTTGCTCACATCGTATATAGACTTGTTTATACTGTATTATTGACTGTATGTTTGTTTTACTCCATGTGTAACTCTATGTCGTTGTATCTGTCGAACTGCTTTGCTTTATCTTGGCCAGGTCGCAATTGTAAATGAGAACTTGTTCTCAACTTGCCTACCTGGTTAAATAAAGGTGAAATAAATAAAATAAATACCATGTTTCTTGTAGGATGACAATGTCTGTATTTCCAATTTCTTCCAGATGTTTAAGACAAAGGCAGATGACCTTGTGTATTCCAGGGTGAGATAGTCAAAGCTTTGTGTTCTATAGTGTCTAGTGTTGTTTTCAAGGGGTTTAGGCCCGGACCACTACAGTTGGTATGAGCAGATCATGTTGAGCATCTGATACTTCTTTGGTCGCAGGATGGGTCTTGGGCGAGTGTATTAGTGGGGGTTGGGACTGTTGCTCTGCTTACGGCCTGGGCATATGTGCGGGGTGCATGGGGGGGGGGGGGGGGGGGGGGCATAGGTCTGATCTGGGGGGGCTTATATAGGGTGTGGCCAGGGTTTGTTTGATGGGGTCTCGGCTGGTTGGGGTGGGGATATGGCAGGTGATGCTGTGGTCTGGGTGTAGGTCCTCTTGGCGTGGTTCTCTCGGTGCAGGTCCTTCGGGAGGGGGTCTTGCAAGGGTGGGAGGGTGTCTCGCTGGTCACGGCAGGGTGTCTGTTGCTCTTGTGTGAGGTGCTGGGTCTCCAGTTGAGGTTGACGTCCTTCAGGGTCCTGGAAAAAAATGGGACTGCTGCCTTGTAGAGGTGGACCTGGTCGTAAAGGCTGAATTCAAGGGGCTTAATCTCTCTCTCTCTATCCATCTCTCTGTCTCTATCTATGTGCTTCAGTGACACCATCCTATGGCAATTACTGTATATGCTTTTTCCTTTTCACACAAGGGTTTTGCTTTAACGTTAATCTCACATCCTTGCTCTCATTATTTCTTTACAGTCCAATGCAGACATTTTTTTTATCTCAATATCATTGAACTGTACTGTGATTATTTTACAATATTTTACTTTTTTTTAATAAACCAAAAATGTTTCTTAGCAAAGAGCAATTTCTCAAGCAACAATTTGGCTAAGACTGTCTGGGGGTGGTCTGAGTGGAGAGAAAGAAACTGAAAACGAGCTCTTATTGGCAGAGACTCTTATTGGTCTATTAACTAATTTACCACCTGTTGATGTCACCAGGCAGGCCAGAACTCCATCCCACCAAAACAGGCTGAAATTTCAGGCGATCTTTTCAAACAGCTCAACACGAAAAGGGCATTACCATAATTTTCACAATTTCACAATATTATTCCAACGTCATAGTGTGGAAATATATATAAAACACAGGAAAATCACAATTTTGACTGCACTGGGCTTTTGAGTTTCTATCATGTCACGTTCCAATGAGCCAGATTGGACAGATGAAAAATGTGTAATCATTCGTCACAATGCATGAGGAGACATTTCTCAGCTCTCCTGTGCCTCCTGCCTGCCAATCAAAACCCTCGGGGGACGCACCAATGGTACTTGTTGACGTCTGGACCGGTCTAAGTGGGATGTTGTCATGACGCCAAGCGGCAGGTGCTTGAACGTGTCTATAATAGCAACATGAAGGGCAATTTAACAGGAAACAATCAGTCTGTCTTGTCTGGTAATGATGAAGAGACAGAGACCAAGACCCTTTCCAAACCACCCCACACTCCTTCTCTCTCTTTGTCTCTCTTTCTTTCTTTCTGTCTCTCTCTCTTCCTTTCCACTCTCTGTCTCTCTCTGTCTCTCTCTGTCTCTATCCACTCTTTCCACTCTCTCTCTCTTCTCTCTACACCTCTCTCTCTACCTCCCTCTCTTCCCTTCTCTCTCTCTCCCGTCTTTTCTCTACCACTCTCTCCCTCCCCCTCTTCCATTCCCTCTCCCTCCTTCTCTCTACCCCTTTCTCTCTCTCCCTCCTCTCTACCCCTTTCTCTCTCCCTCCTTCTCTCTAGCCCTCTCGCCCTCCTTTTTTCTACCCCCTCTCTACCCTTCTCTCTCTCCACCCCCCTCTATTTCCTTCTCTCTCTCCCTCCCCCTCTCTACCCTTCTCTCTCTCTCTCCACCCCCCTCTATTTCCTTCTCTCTCCCTCCCCCTCTCTTCCCTTCTCTCTCGCTTCCATTCTCTCTCTCTCCCTCCCCCCACCCCCTCCCCCCACTCACACACTCCTCCCACTCTCCTATCAACTGTGACGCAAGGAACCCAGACTGTCCAAATAAGCCCCTGGAGTAACACAGTGGGACCATAACAGAGAAGGAGAGAGGGGGAAAAGAACAACAGAAGAGAAAAGCAGAATGCTTTAGACCTGTAGCTCAGAGAGAACAGTTCCATTGCTTTACCCATATACTAGACTATGATCTGCCTCGTATGCCTACTGGGCAAAAGACAGCTTGTAGTACTGTAAAAGCGGTAGAAAAGTATAGCCTAAATAATGAGTTTTATATCCACTGTTATTGTTGCACAGACGCAATGCAACACAGTATCAAGTCGAATCTTGAGCTAGCTTACCATTTGTATATGACATATCCAGTCTTACCTACAGCTTCCAGAGGAATACAGGCTTACATGGCAACCATCCAGTCCAGTTGGGGAACTGCAATGCATTTAATTAACATGAGATCAATAGCTTTAAATCATACATGTGTTTTATTGGTGCTGAGTGGGTCTGAAGTGATTTATCTAACACACACACCGTTTCACTACTCTTCCAGATTTAGATCAACTCCAGGTATGATTGTGCTGTTTAATAATTAAGTCCACAGCGAACATTCAGCACAAGGCAACGATTCACTGCGCTGCCTCCCAGATTGTCGGACAATTTAAGGCCTTTAGAGTGATTTATTATTTTGTCTGCAAGCATTTGGGGATTTTATAAAAGTTTAGCCCTGAAATGTGAATGGCTTTTTTAGGGTGCATCCCAAATGGCACCCTATTCCCTGTATGGTGTGCTACTTTTGGCCCTTGTGCACTATGTAGGGAATAAGGTGCCATTTGGGATGCACACTTAGTCAACATTGTCACTGTACTACTATCCTTGTCTTGTGAAATATCTTATTCTTATCGTCTCATTAGTTTCAATTACAGATACTGATGGTTCTGTGTACCATTTAGTCCCCCTGGTTGTACTAACAGTATGGAGGGTGGTGTGACATCACATAATTTAGTCCCCCTGGCTGTACTAACAGTATGGAGGGTGGTGTGACATCACATAATTTAGTCCCCCTGGTTGTACTAACAGTATGGAGGGTGGTGTGACATCACATAATTTAGTCCCCCTGGCTGTACTAACAGTATGGAGGGTGGTGTGACATCACATAATTTAGTCCCCCTGGCTGTACTAACAGTATGGAGAGTGGTGTGACATCACATAATTCAGTCCCCCTGGTTGTACTAACAGTATGGAGGGTGATGTGACATCACATCATTTAGTCCCCCTGGCTGTACTAACAGTATGTGTGACATCACATAATTTAGTCCCCAGCCTTTACCAGGCTATATCTACTGTGTTCCCATCAGCTTTTACCAGGCTATATCTACTGTGTTCCAGTCATCTTTATCCAGGCTATATTTTCTGTGTTCTGATAGGGAGAATTCAAAGGAGCCTCATCAACACAGATGAGTGTGTTTGTGTGCGTGCTTGTGTGCGCATGTATTCATATGTGTGTGCGTGCATGCATATGTGTCCGTGTGTGTGTGTGTGCGCATGTGTGGATTTGTATGATGGGAGACATCACAGAGACATCACAGAGCTACCAGCCCTGCCCACAGTCATCCTGGCCTCATTAGGGCTCAGGGTTTGCTTCCACTCCAACCCCACTTCCCATTCCCCACCCCCCTTCTGCTGCATGGGGACCACCAGCCCTCTGGCAGAACCTTGTATGGCATATCAAATCAAATCAAATTTGATTTGTCACATGTGCCGAATACAACAGGTGGGTAGGTTACTGTCAGCAACACTGGGTAAAGGAGACGTATTACTTGTTTTACTGTAAAGTACCCTACCTCTCCATTACACTACAGCAATAGAACCTCACTGTCCATCATCCCTCCCTCTTCTATTGTTTTGGGACCACCAGGCATCCTTGTGGCAGCTAGGCCTTATATCACACTGTACTGTGATGTCAATATATGACCATCACGGTAATTGTGATATAAATATATGACCATCATAGTTACTGTGATATAACTATATTACCATCATAGTTACTGTGATATAAATATATGACCATCATAGTTACTGGGATATAAATATATGACCATCATAGTTACTGTGATATAAATATATGACCATCATAGTTACTGTGATATAAATATATGACCATCATAGTTACTGTGATGTAAATATATGACCATTATGGTTATTGTCATATTCAGTGGGGCAAAAAAGTATTTAGTCAGCCACCAATTGTGCAAGTTCTCCCACTTAAAAAGATGAGAGAGGCCTGTAATTTTCATCATAGGTACACTTCAACTATGACAAACAAAATTAGAAAAAAAATCTAGAAAATAACATTGTAGGATTTTTAATAAATGTATTTGCAAATTATGGTGGAAAATAAGTATTTGGTCACCTACAAACAAGCAAGATTTCTGGCTCTCGCAGACCTGTAACTTCTTTTTTAAGAGGCTCCTCTGTCCTCCACTCATTACCTGTATTAATGGCACCTGTTTGAACTTGTTATCAGTATAAAAGACACCTGTCCACAACCTCAAACAGTCACACTCCAAACTCCACTATGGCCAAGACCAAAGAGGTGTCAAAGGACACCAGAAACAAAATTGTAGACCTGCACCAGGCTGGGAAGACTGAATCTGCAATAGGTAAGCAGCTTGGTTTGAAGAAGTCAACTGTGGGAGCAATTATAAGGAAATGGAAGACATACAAGACCACTGATAATCTCCCTCGATCTGGGGCTCCACGCAAGATCTCACCCCGTGGTGTCAAAATGATCATAAGAACGGTGAGCAAAAATCCCAGAACCACACGGGGGGACCTAGTGAATGACCTGCAGAGAGCTGGGACCAAAGTAACAAAGCCTACCATCAGTAACACACTACGCCGCCATGGACTCAAATCCTGCAGTGCCAGACGTGTCCCCCTGCTTAAGCCAGTACATGTCCAGGCCTGTCTGAAGTTTGCTAGAGAGCATTTGGATGATCCAGAAGAAGATTGGGAGAATGTCATATGGTCAGATGAAACCAAAATATAACTTTTTGGTAAAAACTCAACTCGTCGTGTTTGGAGGACAAAGAATGCTGAGTTGCATCCAAAGAACACCATACCTACTGTGAAGCATGGGGGTGGAAACATCATGCTTTGGGGCTGTTTTTCTGCAAAGGGACCAGGACGACTGATCCGTGTAAAGGAAAGAATGAATGGGGCCATGTATCGTGAGATTTTGAGTGAAAACCTCCTTCCATCAGCAAGGGCATTGAAGATGAAACGTGGCTGGGTCTTTCAGCATGACAATGATCCCAAACACACCGCCCGGGCAACGATGGAGTGGATTCGTAAGAAGCATTTTAAGGTCCTGGAGTGGCCTAGCCAGTCTCCAGATCTCAACCCCATAGAAAATCTTTGGAGGGAGTTGAAAGTCCGTGTTGCCCAGCAACAGCCCCAAAATATCACTGCTCTAGAGGAGATCTGCATGGAGGAATGGGCCAAAATACCAGCAACAGTGTGTGAAAACCTTGTGAAGACTTACAGAAAACGTTTGACCTCTGTCATTGCCAACAAAGGGGTATATAATAAAGTATTGAGATAAACTTTTGTTATTGACCAAATACTTATTTTCCACCATAATTTGCAGATAAATTCATTAAAAATTACAGGCCTCTCTCATCTTTTTAAGTGGGAGAACTTGCACAATTGGTGGCTGACTAAATACTTTTTTTGCCCCACTGTATGACCATTATAGTTACTGTGATGTAAATGTATGACCATCATGGTTATTGTGATATAAACATTAGACCATCATAGTTACTGTGATATAAATATATGAGGCATTATTTTCACCAGGGCCCACAGGGAAATAGGAAATAGGCTGTCATTTAAGTCTGAGGCAGTGATTCTCAAGTCTTGGAGTATGGGCCTTAGGTTAATGTCAGTTTTCCTGTAATAGACTGGAAAAGGGATTCTCTACCTCCTAAATGATTTTATTGCAGTAGAAAGCTGCAATGTGGAAATCACTAGAATAATACAGATATAGGATCTTAATTTGATCACACTCTTGTTGCTGAGAATTTCCCTAACGAAAAATGTATCAACCCCTACATTATTATTTTCCTGCAGTAGCAAACTGGCTCAAATTAGGATTGTACATCTGTATACCTTAACAACATCGCTCATTTTGTTTTGCCTCATCACCGAGTCCATCAAAAATGGCACTCTATTACCTACATAGCGCATTACAGACCCTGAGTGGCCTTTTCACCCCATTTGTACTTAATGCAGACCTCTCTGGTGCTAATCAGCACACAAAGGAAGCCATGTTGGCTAATTACAGGTCTCTGATTTGAATCCTTAATAACAGTAATCAAACTGGCGTTTCTAGTCCAATCACAAACCCTCCACTCTGGGTCATGTTTATTAGGCACTAAACGGAATAAAATGGAATGAAACAGGAAGAGAACTACCTTAACTTGACCAATGAGAAATGTTCATTTTTGTTATCTGTTCCAGAAGGTTTAATTTATTTATTTTTTTACCCCATTTTCTCCTCAATTTCATGGTATCCAATTGGTAGTTACAGTCTTGTCTCATCACTGCAACTCTCTCTCATACGGACCCTGGAGAGGCGAAGGTCGAGAGCCGTGCGTCCTCTGAAACACAACCCAACCAAGTCGCACTGTTTCTTGACACAATTCCCACTTAACCCAGAAGCCAGCTGCACCAATGTGTCAGAGGAAACACCTGGCGACTGTGTCAGCATGCACTGCACCCGTCCCACCACAGGAGTCGCTAGTGCGCAATGGGACAAACCCTCCCTCCCCAAACCCTCCCCTAACCCGGACGACGCTGGGCTAATTGTGTGCCACCCCATGGTCTCCCGGGCGTGGCCGGCTGTGACAGAGCCTGGACTCGAACCCTGAATCTCTAGTGGCACAGCTAGCACTGTAATGCAAGTGCACTGCACCACTGCACCACTCGGGAGGCCTGTTGCAAAAGGTTTTGAATATTTTTATGTTGTGCCTTGACATTGACACGACTCTAGCAGGAAGGAAGGGTTACCGCCTGAAGACTTTGGTAAATGCCAGCTACAGGGGTAATTTCAAATACAATTGGATTGCTACTGAGAAGATGCAAATATGGTTTTTCAGTTCTGCCCACACATTTTCTATAGGATTGATGTCAGGACTTTGTGATGGCCACTCCAATATCTTGACTTTGTTGTCCTTAAGTCATTTTGCCACAACTTTGGAAGTATGCTTGGGGTCATTGTCCATTTGGAAGACCAGTTACATCTTTGTTTCATCAGAACAGAGGACATTTCTCTAGAAAACCTTTGTACCTATCTCCTCCAGCATCATCACAAGGTCCTTTGCTGTTGTTCTGATATTGTTTTGCACATTTCGCACCAAAGTACGTTCATCTCTAGGAGACAGAACGCTTCTCCTTCCTGACCAGAATGACGGCTGCGTGGTCCCATGGGGTTTATATTTGTGTACTATTGTTTGTAATGTAACATACTGTAGGTGTGTCTGCCAAAATTGGCCTTAAAACCTTATGTTAGTCTTGGGTCTGTCCTTGTTCATAATCCCATTCTAATCCTGCCCCAGCTTCCGGCTGGCAGTGGGCTGAAACTATTACAGCAAGAGGAGGTGAACCCCCACTCATGGGCACGGCAGGGGAGGTTAGACCCCACTCAGGGGTGCTGCAGGGGAGCTGTCCCCCAACCAGGGTTTAGGCCGATGTCTGTTCACATGATGTAATGAACTGAAATTCAGACACAACACACATCTCTCTCTTTCCTCTGTCACATCTCTCTATTTTCTCTGTCTGTCCCTCTTCTTTCTCTTTTGAAATCAGTTTCTATTCCTCACTTCATCCCTGTACATTTTCAGATTTCGAAACGTAACCCTTAACCTACCGTTCTGAGACCTAGCATAAACGTTTAGCAACTTGTTTCTCGTTCTCTACCTCTGCCTCTCCCTCTCGTCTCTGAGGAAACCAAATGTGGACATTCTTGAGAGTGCATAAAACTTTTCCGCTAGACTTTTAAGCAAAGATCTAAACAGTTTCCTACAGTTTCCTGGCCTGCTGTTAAAAGCAGTGGTGAGGCTGAGTGAGAATGTCCAGTCACACTGGGCTTGTAGTGCTGTCAGGACACTCAGCTCTATAGTAGTGTGTTTACACCGCCCTGTCCTGCCTTGGGGTAGTGTAAACCCCTTTGTGGTCTACTGTTGAAGCATGTTTAAACCTTCCTGTCTTGTATTGGAGTCGTGTGTAACCCTTTCTGCTCTTTGGATGTCTGTGTAAATCTAATTGTCTTGTATTGGGTTAGTATGTACCCCATCTCTGATCAGTACAAGTGTGCTTAAACCACCTTCACTTGTATTGTTTTCTATTGGGTAGTATGTGTTATTGCCATATCCATTTTTACAATCCCCTCTGCTCTGTAGAAGTGTTTAAACTTCATTGTCTTATATTGGAGGTAGTGTATTGGGGGTAGTGTATTGGGGGTAGTGTATTGGGGGTAGTGTGTAGCCCTCTCTGCTGGAAGTGTTTAAACTTCTTTGTCTTGTATTTTGCATAGTGTATTGGGGGTAGTGTATAAATCAAATCAAATCAATTTGTATTGGTCACATACACATATTTAGCAAATGTTACTGCGGGTCTAGTGAAATGCTTGTGTTCCTAACTCCAATAGTGCAGTAGTATTTAACAGTTCACAACAATACACAAAAATCTAAATGGAACAAAGAAATATATCAATATTACGATGAGAAATGTCGGAGTGGCATTGACTAAAATACAGTAGAATAGAATACAGTATGTACATATGAAATGAGTAAAGCAGTATGTAAAAATTATTAAAGTGACTAGTGTTCCATTATTAAAGTGACCAGTGGTTTCATGTCTATGTATATACGGCAGCAGACTCTAAGGTGCAGGGTTGAGTAACCGGGTGGTAGCCAGCTAATGATGGCTATTTAATAGTCTGATGGCCTTGAGATAGAATCTGTTTTTCTGTCTCTCTGTCCCAGCTGCACTGACCTCACCTTCTGGATGGCACTAAGGTGAACAGGCAGTGGCTCGGGTGGTTGATGTCCTTGATGATCTTTTTGGCCTTCCTGTGACATCGGGTGCTGTAGGTGTCATGAAGGGCAGGCAGTGTGCCCCCAGTGATGCATTGGGCAGACCGCACCACCCTTTGGAGTGCCCGTGCAGTTGCCGTATCAGGCTGTGATACAGCCCGACAGGATGCTCTCAATTGTGCATCTGTAAAAGTGTGTGAGGGTCTTAGGGGCCAAGCCAAATTTCTTCAGCCTCCTGAGGTTGAAGAGGTGCTTTTGCACCTTCTTCTCCACACTGTCTGTGTGGATGGACCATTTCAGATTGTCAGGGATGTGTACACCGAGGAACTTGAAGCTTTTCACTTTCTCCACTGCGGTCCCGTAGATGTGGATAAGGACGTGTTCCCTCTGTTAATTCCTGAAGTCTACAATCAGCTCCTTTGTTTTGTTGACGTTGAGGGAGAGGTTATTTTCCTGGCATCACACTGCCAGGTCCCTCAATTCCTCCCTGTAGTCTGTGGATCTATTGGGCTGGTATGTATTGAAGTGGGTCAATGGTGTCAGGTAAGGCAGAGGTGACATGATCCTTAATTAACTAGCCTCTCAAAGCATGATGACAGAAGTGAGTGCTACGGGGTGATAGTCATTGAGTTCAGTTACCGTTACTTTCTTGGGTATAGGAACAATGGTGGACATCTTGAAGCAAGTGGGGACAACAGACTGGGATAGGGAGAGATTGAATATGTCTGCATGCTCTGAGGATGTGGCTAGGGATTCCGTCTGGGCCAGCAGCCTTGTGAGGGTTAACACGCTTAAATGTCTTACTCACGTCGGCCACGGAGAACGAGTCCATAGTCCTTAGGAGTGGGCCGTGTTGGTAGCACTATGTTATCCTCAAAGCGGGTGAAGAAGGTGTTTAGCTTGTCCGGGAGCATTACGACGGTGTCCGCGATGTGACTGGTTTTCCCTTTGTAATCCGTGATTGTCTGTAGACCCTGCCACATACGTCTTGTGTCTGAGCTGCGGGATTGCGACTCCACTTTGTCTCTGTACTGACGTTTTGCCTGTTTGATTGCCTTACGGAGGGAATAACTACACTGTTTGTATTCGACCATATTCCCAGTCACCTTGCCATGGTTAAATGCGGTGGTTCCCACTTTCAGTTTTGCGCGAATGCCGCCATCTATCCACGGTTTCTGTTTTGGGCAGGGTTTAACCTCTCTGCGCACGGAAACCACTGAAATTCCACAACATACGGTGATCGCTACATAAATAGTCATATTAAACATTCATGAAAATACAAGTGTCTCACATGTATCGAAAGCCTGGAATCTTGCTAATCCAACTGCGTTGTCAGATTTAAAAAAGGATTTACTGCGAAAGAATACGATGCGATTATCTGAGCATAGAGCCCCATAAAAAAACTATTTTAACCAGCACAGGCGTAACATAATCACAAACTGCATTAAAATAAATAGTTTACCTTTGACGATCTTCGTCTGTTTGCAATTCCAATGCTCATTGTTACACAATGAATGATCTTTTGTTTGATAAAATCAGTTTTTATAGCCTAACACGAAACATTTTGTGAACCGCTTGTGTCGTGAATTCCGTCTCATTCCATTTTCGACGACACATTCCAGGTAAATAATGCCTGGCATGATGACTCCTTGCTGTCCCCAGTCCACCTGGCTGTGCTGCTGCTCCAGTTTCAACTGTTCTGCCTGCAGCTATGGACCTGTTCACCGGACGTGCTACCTGTCCCAGACCTGCTGTTTTCAACTCTCTAGAGACAGCAGGAGTGGTAGAGATACTCTAAATGATCGGCTATGAAAAGCCAACTGACATTTACTCCTGAGGTGCTGACTTGCTGCACCCTCGACAACTACTTTATTATTATTTGACCATGCTGGTCATTTATGAACATTTGAACATCTTGGCCATATTCTGTTATAATCTCCACCCGGCACAGCCAGAAGAGGACTGGCCACCCCTCATAGCCTGTTTCCTCTCTAGGTTTCTTCCTAGGTTTTGGCCTTTCTAGGGAGTTTTTCCTAGCCACCATGCTTCTACACCTGCATT
The DNA here is from genome assembly GCF_057628025.1 of Oncorhynchus mykiss. Lineage (NCBI taxonomy): Eukaryota > Metazoa > Chordata > Actinopteri > Salmoniformes > Salmonidae > Oncorhynchus > Oncorhynchus mykiss. Next base: position 85,238,231 of record NC_143022.1, on the reverse strand, counting down.
GCTTGCTGTTTGTGGTTTTAAGCTGGCTATCTGTACAGCACTTTGAGATATCAGCTGATGTACTTAGGGCTATATAAATACATTTGATTTGATTTGATTTGAAAACAGAGTATGATACAGTCACTGATGTCTCTCTGGAACGAGATCCTCGCCCTGAGCTCATCTACTGTATTGTCCAGAGACTGAACATTAGTGAGTAATATACTCGGAAGCGGTGGATGGTGTGCACGCCTCCTGAGCCGAACTAGAAGTCCACTCCGAATACCTCTACCCCGCTGGCGGCATCTTGGAGCAGCCTCTGGGAAAGTTCAATTGCCCTGTGGGGTTCAAACAAAGGACCCAATTCAGTAAAGTCGTATTCCTGTTCGAGTTACCGCCACTCTGATATCCAACATTTCTTTCCGGCTGTATGTAATAACACAAAAAACATTATCGAGCTAAAAATGTAAGAAATAACATACAAAAACAAAATATTGCAAAGCTGCTTAGGAGCTAGAAGCAGAGATGCTATGTCTTTCAGCGCCATAGTGTAGTGTGTAGCCCTTTTTGCTCCAGTGATGATCTGTAGAAGTGTGGTTAAATATTGTTTTTAATCTTTTATTGGAGTTGTGTGTAATACCACCGTACTGTTGAGGTGATCTAAAGTCCCCTCCTGTATTCCCCTGTTTGTGGTAGCTAGAGCCCTATTTTTCTCCTGGCCGTGGTCAAAGCCCAATACCCCTGGTGTGCCTTCTAAATGAGTGTCTGCAGATCTCATCTCGTCTGGTTTAACAAAGCCTTGGCAGAAGAGGTAATGAGCTTTGGGCTTCAGTGCTTGATCCCCTCTCTCTCTCTCTCTCTCTCTCTGTGTGTGTGTGTGTGCGTGTGTGTGTGTGTGTGTCTGAGACAGAGAGAGAGAGAGACAGGGAGAGAGAGAGAGAGAGGACTTTTCACTTCCAAGACTTCACAAAATGGGACAAACACCAAATTGAGACTCTGCATATCCTCTGTGTACAACGTAGAACACCAAATAATGCATGCAGAGCAGAATTAGGCCGATACCCACTAATTGTCAAAATCCAGAAAAGAGCCGTTAAATTCTACAACCACCTAAAAGGAAGCGATTCCCAAACATTCCATAACAAAGCCATCACCTACAGAGAGATGAACCTGGGGAAGAGTCCCCTAAGCAAGCTGGTCCTGGGGCTCTGTTCACAAACACAAACACACCCCACAGAGCCCCAGGACAGCAGCGCAATTAGACCCAACCAAATCATGAGAAAACAAAAAGATAATTACTTGACACATTGGAAACAATTAACAAAAAAACTGAGCAAACTAGAATGCTATTTGGCCCTAAACAGACAGTGCACAGTGGCAGAATACCTGACCACTGTGACTAACAGTTCCTAACCTCCTGCCCAATGTATGATCATATTAGAGATACATCCTAACCTCCTGCCCAATGTATGATCATATTAGAGATACATATTTCCCTTAGATTACACAGATCCACAAAGCATTCGAAAACAAATCCAATAATGAAAAACTCCCATATCAACTGGGTGAAATACCACAGTGTGCATCACAGCAGCAAGATTTGTGACGTGTTGCCACAAGAAAAGGGCAACCAGGGAAGAACAAACACCATTGTAAATACAACCCATATTTATGCTTATTTATTTTCCCTTGTATGCTTTAACCATTTGTACATTGTTACAACACTGTATGTATATGTATATATATATATATATATATATATATATATATACAGTGCCTTGCGAAAGTATTCGGCCCCCTTGAACTTTGCGACCTTTTGCCACATTTCAGGCTTCAAACATAAAGATATAAAACTGTATTTTTTTGTGAAGAATCAACAACAAGTGGGACACAATCATGAAGTGGAACAACATTTATTGGATATTTCAAACTTTTTTAACAAATCAAAAACTGAAAAATTGGGCGTGCAAAATTATTCAGCCCCCTTAAGTTAATACTTTGTAGCGCCACCTTTTGCTGCGATTACAGCTGTAAGTCGCTTGGGGTATGTCTCTATCAGTTTTGCACATCGAGAGACTGACATTTTTTCCCATTCCTCCTTGCAAAACAGCTCGAGCTCAGTGAGGTTGGATGGAGAGCATTTGTGAACAGCAGTTTTCAGTTCTTTCCACAGATTCTCGATTGGATTCAGGTCTGGACTTTGACTTGGCCATTCTAACACCTGGATATGTTTATTTTTGAACCATTCCATTGTAGATTTTGCTTTATGTTTTGGATCATTGTCTTGTTGGAAGACAAATCTCCATCCCAGTCTCAGGTCTTTTGCAGACTCCATCAGGTTTTCTTCCAGAATGGTCCTGTATTTGGCTCCATCAATTTTAACCATCTTCCCTGTCCCTGCTGAAGAAAAGCAGGCCCAAACCATGATGCTGCCACCACCATGTTTGACAGTGGGGATGGTGTGTTCAGCTGTGTTGCTTTTACGCCAAACATAACGTTTTGCATTGTTGCCAAAAAGTTCAATTTTGGTTTCATCTGACCAGAGCACCTTCTTCCACATGTTTGGTGTGTCTCCCAGGTGGCTTGTGGCAAACTTTAAACGACACTTTTTATGGATATCTTTAAGAAATGGCTTTCTTCTTGCCACTCTTCCATAAAGGCCAGATTTGTGCAATATACGACTGATTGTTGTCCTATGGACAGAGTCTCCCACCTCAGCTGTAGATTTCTGCAGTTCATCCAGAGTGATCATGGGCCTCTTGGCTGCATCTCTGATCAGTCTTCTCCTTGTATGAGCTGAAAGTTTAGAGGGACGGCCAGGTCTTGGTAGATTTGCAGTGGTCTGATACTCCTTCCACTTCAATATTATCGCTTGCACAGTGCTCCTTGGGATGTTTAAAGCTTGGGAAATATTTTTGTATCCAAATCCGGCTTTAAACTTCTTCACAACAGTATCTCGGACCTGCCTGGTGTGTTCCTTGTTCTTCATGATGCTCTCTGCGCTTTTAACGGACCTCTGAGACTATCACAGTGCAGGTGCATTTATACGGAGACTTGATTACACACAGGTGGATTGTATTTATCATCATTAGTCATTTAGGTCAACATTGGATCATTCAGAGATCCTCACTGAACTTCTGGAGAGAGTTTGCTGCACTGAAAGTAAAGGGGCTGAATAATTTTGCACGCCCAATTTTTCAGTTTTTAATTTGTTAAAAAAGTTTGAAATATCCAATAAATGTCGTTCCACTTCATGATTGTGTCCCACTTGTTGTTGATTCTTCACAAAAAAATATAGTTTTATATCTTTATGTTTGAAGCCTGAAATGTGGCAAAAGGTCGCAAAGTTCAAGGGGGCCGAATACTTTCGCAAGGCACTGTATATATATATAATATGACATTTGTAATGTCTTTATTGTTTTGAAACTTCTGTATGTGTGATTTTTATTGTTTATTTCACTTTTGTATATTATCTACCTCACTTGCTTTGGCAATGTTAACACGTTTCCCATGTTAATAAAGCCCCTTGAATTGAATTGAGAGACAGAGAGAGAGGCAGAGAGAGGCAGAGAGAGGGAGGGAGAGACAGACAGCCAATCAGAGAGATTGTGAGACCGAGAGAGACAGACAGACAGACAGACGGACGGACGGACGGACGGAGGGTGGGAGGGATGGAGGGAGGGAGGGAGAATGACAGACAGACAGAGAGGGTGAGTTGGTTCACCCCCAGCATTTACCCTCGGTGCTCTGTGCAGTATCACTTAGTACCTCATGCTCTCCCTTTTTCAATTACCCTTGTTTTTAGATGAAAATCACAAGCCCAAAAAATAGAGAAATAGTCCCTCGCCCGATAGCTACATACATACATACATCACCAAAACACCATCTATTTTTTCCCTTTATCTATTTAAAGGAAAGATACAGTTAACTGCCAAAATAAAGGATTTCAGGCTTCAAACATAAAGATATAAAACTGTATTTTTTTGTGAAGAATCAACAACAAGTGGGACACAATCATGAAGTGGAACAACATTTATTGGATATTTCAAACTTTTTTAACAAATCAAAAACTGAAAAATTGGGCGTGCAAAATTATTCAGCCCCCTTAAGTTAATACTTTGTAGCGCCACCTTTTGCTGCGATTACAGCTGTAAGTCGCTTGGGGTATGTCTCTATCAGTTTTGCACATCGAGAGACTGACATTTTTTCCCATTCCTCCTTGCAAAACAGCTCGAGCTCAGTGAGGTTGGATGGAGAGCATTTGTGAACAGCAGTTTTCAGTTCTTTCCACAGATTCTCGATTGGATTCAGGTCTGGACTTTGACTTGGCCATTCTAACACCTGGATATGTTTATTTTTGAACCATTCCATTGTAGATTTTGCTTTATGTTTTGGATCATTGTCTTGTTGGAAGACAAATCTCCATCCCAGTCTCAGGTCTTTTGCAGACTCCATCAGGTTTTCTTCCAGAATGGTCCTGTATTTGGCTCCATCAATTTTAACCATCTTCCCTGTCCCTGCTGAAGAAAAGCAGGCCCAAACCATGATGCTGCCACCACCATGTTTGACAGTGGGGATGGTGTGTTCAGCTGTGTTGCTTTTACGCCAAACATAACGTTTTGCATTGTTGCCAAAAAGTTCAATTTTGGTTTCATCTGACCAGAGCACCTTCTTCCACATGTTTGGTGTGTCTCCCAGGTGGCTTGTGGCAAACTTTAAACGACACTTTTTATGGATATCTTTAAGAAATGGCTTTCTTCTTGCCACTCTTCCATAAAGGCCAGATTTGTGCAATATACGACTGATTGTTGTCCTATGGACAGAGTCTCCCACCTCAGCTGTAGATTTCTGCAGTTCATCCAGAGTGATCATGGGCCTCTTGGCTGCATCTCTGATCAGTCTTCTCCTTGTATGAGCTGAAAGTTTAGAGGGACGGCCAGGTCTTGGTAGATTTGCAGTGGTCTGATACTCCTTCCACTTCAATATTATCGCTTGCACAGTGCTCCTTGGGATGTTTAAAGCTTGGGAAATATTTTTGTATCCAAATCCGGCTTTAAACTTCTTCACAACAGTATCTCGGACCTGCCTGGTGTGTTCCTTGTTCTTCATGATGCTCTCTGCGCTTTTAACGGACCTCTGAGACTATCACAGTGCAGGTGCATTTATACGGAGACTTGATTACACACAGGTGGATTGTATTTATCATCATTAGTCATTTAGGTCAACATTGGATCATTCAGAGATCCTCACTGAACTTCTGGAGAGAGTTTGCTGCACTGAAAGTAAAGGGGCTGAATAATTTTGCACGCCCAATTTTTCAGTTTTTAATTTGTTAAAAAAGTTTGAAATATCCAATAAATGTCGTTCCACTTCATGATTGTGTCCCACTTGTTGTTGATTCTTCACAAAAAAATATAGTTTTATATCTTTATGTTTGAAGCCTGAAATGTGGCAAAAGGTCGCAAAGTTCAAGGGGGCCGAATACTTTCGCAAGGCACTGTATATATATATAATATGACATTTGTAATGTCTTTATTGTTTTGAAACTTCTGTATGTGTGATTTTTATTGTTTATTTCACTTTTGTATATTATCTACCTCACTTGCTTTGGCAATGTTAACACGTTTCCCATGTTAATAAAGCCCCTTGAATTGAATTGAGAGACAGAGAGAGAGGCAGAGAGAGGCAGAGAGAGGGAGGGAGAGACAGACAGCCAATCAGAGAGATTGTGAGACCGAGAGAGACAGACAGACAGACAGACGGACGGACGGACGGACGGAGGGTGGGAGGGATGGAGGGAGGGAGGGAGAATGACAGACAGACAGAGAGGGTGAGTTGGTTCACCCCCAGCATTTACCCTCGGTGCTCTGTGCAGTATCACTTAGTACCTCATGCTCTCCCTTTTTCAATTACCCTTGTTTTTAGATGAAAATCACAAGCCCAAAAAATAGAGAAATAGTCCCTCGCCCGATAGCTACATACATACATACATCACCAAAACACCATCTATTTTTTCCCTTTATCTATTTAAAGGAAAGATACAGTTAACTGCCAAAATAAAGGAAACACCAACATAAAGCACCTTCATAGGGTGCTGAGCCAGAACAGCTTAAATGAGCCTTGGCATCGATTCTACAAGTGTCTGGAACTATTGGAGGGATGCGACACCATTCTGCCATAAGTGTTCAGTTGGGTTGAGATCTTGTGACTGAGACAAACACGCACAACAAAACACACACACACACCCTTTAAAGCCCCCATGCAGGCTTTTTAATAAAGACATTTAATGGAATAAATCACCAATTTCATGAAAATAACTATATATTTTTAAATATATTTTTTTAGCATTTATTTCTGTGAGCCTCCTTTTACCATTTGAAATGCTCAGTCTGATCGTGTGTTTATGCAAATGTTAATATATTTACATATACAGCCCTGATTGGCAGATAGGATTGTCTAGCAAACTAGCGGCCAGCTATCTAAACTTGAAGTAAGCATGGTCAAATTACCAATCAGGGTGGAGCCCATAGATCATCAGTTATCATATTAAAAACTGCAAACATTTGCCTCGACCCTATGGCTAAATGTGTAGAATGGTCAGATCAGATTGCCAAATACTCTATCCTACCTGAACAGGCTGAAATTCAAGGCATTTTTTTTTTACAAAAAGGGCCTTATCATCATTTTCACAATTCCACAGTGTGATTCCGACCTCATAGTGTATAAATGTCATTTTAAAAAAAACACTTTTTTTGACTGCACTGCCCATTTAAACCCCCTATGCTCCTTTGAGACTCCTCTTTCAAAGTCTCTGAGATCTCTTCTAGCCATGGTAGCCAAAATAATGGGCAACTGGGAATATTTATACATGACCCGAAGTATGATGGGATGTTAATTGCTTAATTAACTCAGGAACCACACCAGTGTGGAAGCACCTGCTTTCAATATACTTTGTATCCCTCATTTACTCAAGTGTTTCCTATGTTTTGGCAGTTACTTGTATGTGTAAAGAAAATAGTGGTGCCCTAAAAATAGAGAAAGTTTCCTTTAAAAAATATATATATATTTAGAATTTTGCCCCTTTTTCTCCCCAATTTCGTGGTATCCAATTGTTTTAGTAGCTACTATCTTGTCTCATTGCTACAACTCCCGTACGGGCTCGGGAGAGACGAAGGTTGAAAGTCATGCGTCCTCTGATACACAACCCAACAGCACTGCTTCTTAACACAGCGCGCATCCAACCCAGAAACCAGCCGCACCAATGTGTCGGAGGAAACACCGTGCACCTGGCAACCTTGGTTAGCGCGCACTGTGCCAGGCCCGCCACTGGAGTCACTGGTGCATGATGAGACAAGGACATCCCTACCGGCCAAGCTCTCCCTAACCCGGGCGACGCTAGGCCAATTGTGCGTCGCCCCAACACCCTACTCCCTAGCCCAACACCCAACACCCTACTCCCTAGCCCAACTCCCTTCTCTCAAGCCCAATGCCTTACTTCCTAGCCCAGCTCCCTTCTCCCTAGCCCAACTCCCTTCTCTCTAGCCCAACTTCCTTCTCCCTAGCCCAACACCCAATACCCTACCCCCTAGCCCAACTCCCTAGCCCAACACCCAATACCCTACCCCCTAGCCCAACTCCATTCTCCCAAGCCCAACAACCAACTCGCTAGCCCAACTTCCTTCTCCCTAGCCCAATACACAACTCCCTTCTCTCTAGCCCAACACCCTACTTCCTAGCCCAACTCCCTTCTCCCTAGCCCAACACCCAATACCCTACCCCCTAGCCCAACTCCCTTCTCCCAAGCACAACACCCTACTCCCTAGCCCAACTCCCTTCTCCATAGCCCAACTCCCTTCTCCCTAGCCCAACACCTTACTTATTGCCCAACTCCCTTCTTCCAAGCCCAATACCCTAATCCCTAGCTCAAAATTCTACTAGCAAGCCCAACACCCTACTCCCTAGCAAAACACCATACTCCCTAGCCAAACACCCTACTCCCTAGCCCAACACCCTACTCTCTAGCCCAACACCCTACTCCCTAGCACACCAACCAAATCCCTAGCCCAAAACCCTACTCCCTGGGCCAAAACCCTACTCCCTAGCCCAACACCCTACTCTCTAGCCCAACACCCTACTCCCTAGCCCAACACCCTACTCCCTAGCCCAAAACCCTACTCCATAGCCCAAAACCCTACTCCCTAACCCAACACCCTATTCCTTAGTCCAACACCCTACTCCCAAACCCAAGACCCCAATCCCTAGCTCAACATTTTACTCCCAAGCCCAACACCCTAGCCCAACACCCTACTCTCTAGACCAACACCCTACTCCCTACTTTCTAGCCCAACACCATACTCCCTACGCCCAACACCTTACTCTCAGCCCAGCAACTTACTCCTACGCCCAACACCTACTCCTACGCCCAACACCCTACTCCCTAGCCCAAAACCCTATTCCCTAGCCCAACACCCTACTCTTTAGACCAACACCCTACTCCCTAGCAAAACACCCTACTCCCTAGCCAAACACCCTACTCCCTAGCCCAACACCCTACTCTCTAGCCCAACACCCTACTCCCTAGCACACCAACCAAATCCCTAACCCAAAACCCTACTCCCTAGCCCAAAACCCTACTCCCTGGGCCAAAACCCTACTCCCTAGCCCAACACCCTACTCTCTAGCCCAACACCCTACTCCCTAGCCCAAAACCCTACTCCATAGCCCAAAACCCTACTCCCTAACCCAACACCCTATTCCCTAGTCCAACACCCTACTCCCAAACCCAAGACCCTAATCCCTAGCTCAACATTTTACTCCCAAGCCCAACACCCTATTCCCTAGCCCAATACCCTACTCTCTAGACCAACACCCTACTCCCAAGCCCAACACCCTAGCCCAACTCCCTAGCCCAACACCCTTCTCCATAGCCCAACTCCCTTCTCCCTAGCCCAACACCTTACTTCCTAGCCCAACTCCCCTCTCCCAAGCCCAACACCCTAATCCCTAGCTCAACATTCTACTCCCAAGCCCAACACCCTATTCCCTAGCCCAACACCCTACTCTCTAGACCAACACCCTACTCCCTAGCCCAACACCCTACTCCATACTCCCTAGCCCAGAACCCTAATCCCTAGCCCAAAACCCTACTCCCTAGCCCAACACCCTACTCACAAGCCCAACACTCTGCTCCCTAGCCCAACACCCTACTCACTAGCCCAACACTCTGCTCCCTAGCCCAACACCAACACCCTACTCCCAAGCCCAAAACCCTACTCCATAGCCCAAAACCCTACTCCCTAACCCAACACCCTATTCCCTAGTCCAACACCCTACTCCCAAACCCAAGACCCTAATCCCTAGCTCAACATTTTACTCCCAAGCCCAACACCCTATTCCCTAGCCCAATACCCTACTCTCTAGACCAACACCCTACTCCCAAGCCCAACACCCTAGCCCAACTCCCTAGCCCAACACCCATCACCCTTCTCCCTAGCCCAACTCCCTTCTCCATAGCCCAACTCCCTTCTCCCTAGCCCAACACCTTACTTCCTAGCCCAACTCCCCTCTCCCAAGCCCAACACCCTAATCCCTAGCTTAACATTCTACTCCCAAGCCCAACACCCTATTCCCTAGCCCAACACCCTACTCTCTAGACCAACACCCTACTCCCTAGCCCAACACCCTACTCCATACTCCCTAGCCCAAAACCCTACTCCCTAGCCCAAAACCCTACTCCCTAGCCCAACACCCTACTCACAAGCCCAACACTCTGCTCCCTAGCCCAACACCCTACTCACTAGCCCAACACTCTGCTCCCTAGCCCAACACCAACACCCTACTCCCAAGCCCAAAACCCTACTCCATAGCCCAAAACCCTACTCCCTAACCCAACACCCTATTCCCTAGTCCAACACCCTACTCCCAAACCCAAGACCCTAATCCCTAGCTCAACATTTTACTCCCAAGCCCAACACCCTATTCCCTAGCCCAATACCCTACTCTCTAGACCAACACCCTACTCCCAAGCCCAACACCCTAGCCCAACTCCCTAGCCCAACACCCATCACCCTTCTCCCTAGCCCAACTCCCTTCTCCATAGCCCAACTCCCTTCTCCCTAGCCCAACACCTTACTTCCTAGCCCAACTCCCCTCTCCCAAGCCCAACACCCTAATCCCTAGCTTAACATTCTACTCCCAAGCCCAACACCCTATTCCCTAGCCCAACACCCTACTCTCTAGACCAACACCCTACTCCCTAGCCCAACACCCTACTCCATACTCCCTAGCCCAAAACCCTACTCCCTAGCCCAAAACCCTACTCCCTAGCCCAACACCCTACTCACAAGCCCAACACTCTGCTCCCTAGCCCAACACCCTACTCACTAGCCCAACACTCTGCTCCCTAGCCCAACACCAACACCCTTCTCCCTAACCCAACACCCTATTCCTGAGTCCAACACCCTACTCCCAAGCCCAAAACCCTACTCCATAGCCCAAAACCCTACTCCCTAACCCAACACCCTATTCCCTAGTCCATCACCCTACTCCCAAACCCATGACCCTAATCTCTAGCTTAACATTTTACTCCCAAGCCCAACACCCTATTCCCTAGCCCAATACCCTACTCTCTAGACCAACACCCTACTCCCAAGCCCAACACCCTAGCCCAACTCCCTAGCCCAACACCCAACACCCTTCTCCCTAGCCCAACTCCCTTCTCCATAGCCCAACTCCCTTCTCCCTAGCCCAACACCTTACTTCCTAGCCCAACTCCCCTCTCCCAAGCCCAACACCCTACTCCCTAGCTTAACATTCTACTCCCAAGCCCAACACCCTATTCCCTAGCCCAACACCCTACTCTCTAGACCAACACCCTACTCCCTAGCCCAACACCCTACTCCATACTCCATACTCCCTAGCCCAAAACCCTACTCCCTAGCCCAAAACCCTACTCCCTAGCCCAACACCCTACTCACAAGCCCAACACTCTGCTCCCTAGCCCAACACCCTACTCACTGGACCAACACTCTGCTCCCTAGCCCAACACCAACACCCTACTCCCTAACCCAACACCCTATTCCTGAGTCCAACACCCTACACCCAAGCCTAACACCTTAATCCCTAGCTCAACATTTTACTCCCAAGCCCAACACCCTACGCCCAACACCTTCTTCCTAGCCTAACACCCTACTCCCTACCCCCAAGCCCAAAACCCTACTCCATAGCCCAAAACCCTACTCCCTAACCCAACACCCTATTCCCTAGTCCAACACCCTACTCCCAAACCCAAGACCCTAATCTCTAGCTCAACATTTTACTCCCAAGCCCAACACCCTATTCCATAGCCCAAAACCCTACTCCATAGCCCAATACCCTACTCTCTAGACCAACACCCTACTCCCAAGCCCAACACCCTAGCCCAACTCCCTAGCCCAACACCCAACACCCTTCTCCCTAGCCCAACTCCCTTCTCCATAGCCCAACTCCCTTCTCCCTAGCCCAACACCTTACTTCCTAGCCCAACTCCCCTCTCCCAAGCCCAACACCCTAATCCCTAGCTTAACATTCTACTCCCAAGCCCAACACCCTATTCCCTAGCCCAACACCCTACTCTCTAGACCAACACCCTACTCCCTAGCCCAACACCCTACTCCATACTCCCTAGCCCAAGACCCTACTCCCTAGCCCAAAACCCTACTCCCTAGCCCAACACCCTACTCACAAGCCCAACACTCTGCTCCCTAGCCCAACACCCTACTCACTAGACCAACACTCTGCTCCCTAGCCCAACACCAACACCCTACTCCCTAACCCAACACCCTATTCCTGAGTCCAACACCCTACTCCCAAGCCTAACACCTTAATCCCTAGCTCAACATTTTACTCCCAAGCCCAACACCCTACTCCCTAGCCCAACACCCTACGCCCAACACCTTCTTCCTAGCCTAACACCCTACTCCCTACTCCCTAGCCCAACAACCCTACTCCCTAGCCAAACACTCTACAGCCCAACACCCCTCTCCCTAACCCAACACCCTACTCCCTAGCCCAAAACCCTACTCCCTAGCCCAACACCCTACTCTCTAGACCATCACCCTACTCCCTAACCCAACACCCTACTCCCTAGCCCAACATCCTACTCACTAGCCCAACACTCTGCTCCCTAGGCCAACACCAACACCCTACTCCCCAGCCCAACAACTATTCACTAGCCCAACACCCTACTCCCTAGCCCAACAACTATTCACTAGCCCAACACCCTACTCCCTAGGCACTCCTGTAGATCTGAGAGGATTGGATATAGATCAAAGCAATACAGTAATAGCTTTATCTTGACTTCTGATAGAGTGGACATACTATATTGTCTGGGTCATCATACTATATTTCTTCCACCTATCCAATTATCTCAAATCGACATGAGTGTCTAGGGTGCAGGAACTAGGGCTCGATCTGGAATTCAGAAGCCTGGTCTTCCCTGGAAAATGCTGTTCCTGGAATAGTAAATAAGCATGCATGAGTTCTATCCCCGAACATACTGGCGTCGTTTGGCTGGCTTGAGTAAGCTGCTTCAATAACGCACATTCACAGAGCACAGTATTGATTTCCCTATGGGCTTCTCTTTCTCTCGCTCTCTCTCTTTCTCCTCTGTGTCTCTCTGCTGCATTGTTAGGACTGCTACTCTCTGCTGCATTGTTAGGACTGCTACTCTCTGCTGCATTGTTAGGACTGCTACTCTCTGCTGCATTGTTAGAACTGCTACTCTACTGCATTGTTAGGACTGCTACTCTCTACTGCATTGTTAGGACTGCTACTCTACTGCATTGTTAGGGCTTCTACTCTCTGCTGCATTGTTAGACTGCTACTCTCTACTGCATTGTTAGGACTGCTACTCTCTACTGCATTGTTAGGACTGCTACTCTACTGCATTGTTAGGACTGCTACTCTACTGCATTGTTAGGACTGCTACTCTGCTGCATTGTTAGGACTGCTACTCTACTGCATTGTTAGGACTGCTACTCTACTGCATTGTTAGGACTGCTACTCTCTACTGCATTGTTAGGACTGCTACTCTCTACTGCATTGTTAGGACTGCTACTCTACTGCATTGTTAGGACTGCTACTATACTGCATTGTTAGGACTGCTACTCTACTGCATTGTTAGGACTGCTACTCTACTGCATTGTTAGGACTGCTACTCTACTGCATTGTTAGGGCTGCTACTCTCTGCTACATTGTTAGGACTGGTATCAATTTGGAAGAGCGAGAAAAACAAGCATGGGAGAGTGTTGTCTTTTGTAATAGTGTGTGAATGCCTTCCTTGGACTATTGTCTGTCTTATGTGCCAAGCAATTTCCTCAAGTGGTGGAGATTATAAGAGCAGGTGCACAGTACCGTCAGTGTCTGATTGGTAACACTAGCGTTAGTTATTAACATGACCTAACATGACATGACTTAACATAACAGATGTCATAGGAAATCAAAATAACTGTTTTCTGGTTATGAAAGCTGGCTTGATGCTGTCATGTCAAATTCAAAAGTTTACACTAGCTAGCTAGGTAATGAGCAGCAGCTTGGTTCATGACCCCTGCACACTAAGGATCAGCAGTAATGTGGCATTGGTCAGCGCTAATGTTGGTGTTTCATTTAAAAGGCATCAGGGAGCCTAGCTGTTGGGCCAGTCACCGAAAGGTTGCTAGTTCGAATCCCTGAGCTGACAAGGTGAAACATCTGTCTATGTGCCCTTGAGCGAGGCACTTAACACTAATTGCTCCAGGGCGACCCTGGCCGTGGCCCCAATCTCTGAGTGTATCAGGGGGAGTTGGATATGCAAAAACAACACGTACAATTCACACGTGTATAATACACACAAAGAAGCACCCAACAAATTATTATTATTATTCATTAATAGGCTTCATTGTGTAATTGAGAGCATCAGATCCCCAAGCGATGAAAGCATAGCATTGAATCCCTGAGCAATGAGAACATGGTATGGAATCCCTGAACAAATGGCTACATGCTACTTTTAGATCATGTGTAATAGTCTGAACTCTCTAAGGAATGTACAGGTATCAGATTGTCAGTCCTGTTTGTCAGAGGAGCAGATCTCAAACATGACAGGTTGTTTCCCCATTGATGACCTATCATAGCCTCCCTGCCTGTCCCTAATGATACTGATCTGGATATGATGTGATGTATTTTTTGCAAAGACAATGGATCTCTTCTAAAGCCCTCTAAACAGTGCTGGGATCAGATTGAACATTTTGGTCCTCTAACATGTATAGGATATGTACATACATTACTGTACTGAACATTCAGTACTTTCTAAATTACCATAGCCATGAACTGAATAAGGTATGTTTTTTTAATGTTGTTTATCGATTAACTAATAGTAATTACATTATATTTAGAGTTATAGTTTCTGTTCAGTTATGTGAATCAAGTCACACCATTGTCATATTCCTCTTTGGCTTCACATTCTGACAACATAGTCAGGTTTCTCTCACCTCTCATTTTCTGGCGCAGATACTTATGTAGCTAGCTTTCACTGTGGCTGGTCTGGGAACCTCTTCTGGCTGTCATGTGTATGTCTCTTCTGACCCACCATTGCCGCATCCGGCTTCAGCATCTCATTCTGACCAGTATCATTCTCTCCTCTTTGGAACCTCTTCTGGCTCAGATTTGTAGCTAGCACCCATTGTGGCAAGCCTCAACTCCTCTTCTGGCTCAGATTTGTAGCTAGCACACACTGTGGCCAGTCTCAACTCCTCCTCTGGCTCAGAGTTGTAGCTAGCACCCACTGTGGCAAGCCTCAACTCCTCTTCTGGCTCAGATTTGTAGCTAGCACACACTGTGGCCAGTCTCAACTCCTCCTCTGGCTCAGAGTTGTAGCTAGCTCCGACTGTGGCCAGTCTCAACTCCTCTTCTGGCTCAGATTTGTAGCTAGCTCCCACTGTGGCCAGTCTCAACTCCTCTTCTGGCACTTCTCTCTGTCTCGCTCTCTCTCTCTCTCTGTGTGTATCTATCTCTCTCTCAATTCGATTCAATGCGGCTTTATTGGCATGGAAACGTGTTGCAAAAAAGTGAGAAGACACAAAACATCAACAACAACAACAGTAAACACTCACAATGGATTCAAAATGATAAAGACATATCAAGTGTTATATGATCAGCTATGTACAGTGTTTTAGCAATGTGCAAGTAGTTGTAGTAAGAATAAAATAAATTAACAAATAAATATTAGTTGTATTTACAATGTTGTTTGTGCTCCACTGGTTGCCCTGTTTCTCATGGTAACGGGACACAAATCTTGCTGCTGTGATTGCACAATTCGATATTTCACCTAACAGATATGGGATTTTATCAATGCTTGATTTGTTTTCAAATACTTTGTGGGGTCTGTGTGATATGTTTGAAATATATCTCTCTAAAATGGTCATACATTTGGCAGGAGGTTAGGATGTGCAGCTCAGTTTTGACCTAATTTTGTATGGTATGTTGAACAGTATAAAAAGCAGTTTGCAAGTTCTAGAAAGCTTTTGTAAGAGAAAAGGCACAACACTAAATAACAGTATCAGCATAAAAGAGAAGTTGCGCATTTTGCAAACGTTTGTCAAAATTATGTATATAAATAGTGAATAAGAGGGGACCAAGTACAGAGCCCTGGGGTACACCATTACAGACAGACAATTTAACAGACATAAGCCCATCAAATTGAGTGCACTGAGTTCCATCAGACAGATAGTTAGCAAACCATGCAACTGCATGCTCCAAAAGACCTACGCTTGACAATCTCTGCCTTAGTATAGCATGATCAACAGTATCAAAAGCTTTCGATAGATCAATAAAAAGTGAGACACAGTGCTGTTTTATGTCAACGGCTTCAGTAATATAATTTAAAATCTTCATGGCTGCTGTAATTGTGCTATGCTTTTTCCCGAAGCCCAATTGGTGCATTGATAAAATAGAGTTAGTATATAAAAACTATTTTAGATGTTCACTAACAAAGCTTTCCCCCTTTTACAAGTGGTAGGACAAATTATAATTTCATTACATTCCAGGGTTAGATTGAAAAGACATGTAAGTGGTTCAGCTATGAAATCAGCTGCCAGGTTTAAAAAGCAGGGATCAAAAGGATCAGGACCTGCAGGCTTTCTCTGATCTAAGGATTTCAGGGCTTTATGTACCTCCTACACTGAGAATGTAAAAAAGCTCAAACTTTGACCAGCTCTCACCAGTTCATCCACACAGGGTTGTACAGAGACAGAGGATACTGAATTAAACAGCCTACCAGATGATACAAAGTGATTGAAACAATTCAGCATTTCAGTTTTGTCATATACAGAAACAGAGTCCTTCCATACACATGATGGTAATTCATTAACATGAATGAATTACCAGTTCATCTATGGGTGGGGGCATTGTGGTGGAATGTTTGGATATCACTGCCTTTTAGGTGGTTGTAGAATTTAACAGTTATTTTCTGGATTTTGATAACTAGGGGGTATAGCTCATCATGCATTGTTTGGGGTTTTGCATTGTACACAGAGTATTTTTCTTCTCAGAATTCTGCATGCAGAGTCTCAATTGGATGTTAGGCCAAGGTAGGTATACAGTAGTTCTTTCTGTGCACTAGGGCAACATCGTCTAGATAAAATGTGTATTTGTTTTCCTGGCAAATGGACCTTTTTTGGAACACCATTATTTTTGTATTACTGAGATTAACTGTCAGGGCCCAGGTTTGACAGAATCTGTGCAGAAGACCTAGGTTATGCTGTACGCGCTCCTTGTCTCTCCATCTCTCTCCTCTCTCCTGGATCTGTTCTGGCTCAGACACGGCGTAGCTCCCGTTGTGACTGGCCAGTCTGTCTCTGAGCCAGTGATGAGATGATAATAAGAGTCTGATCAGGGCAGAGAGAATCTGAGGACGTCTAGTGGCGTGGGCACAGGGGTGGGCTGGAGCACCAAGGTGAGAGGCTGGAGCTGAGCCAGGTCTGGAGTGGACAAGGGGGAGGAGGATGAGGACGGGCAGGGGAAAGACGAGAGGTGAGGAGGAGCAGTCATTTTATTCAGAACTGGCTTCTGGGTTAGACTTAGATGAACTGACTATGAAATTGTACAATAAGAAGGGCCATTTTTAAAACAACCACTGTTTATGCAGATTGAACACAACCTTAACTGCAGGTCCTGTTTAACATACAGGTAACTGCCAAAATAAAGGAAACACCAACAAAAGTGTCTTAATAAGGCGTTGGGCCACCACGAGCCACCAGAACCAGTTCAATGTTCCTTGGCAAAGATACTACAAGTCCCTCGAACTATTGGAGGGAGGCGACACCATTCTTCCACAAGAAATTCCATAATTTGGTGTTTTGTTGATGGTGGTGGAAAACGCTGTCTCAGGCACCGCTCCAGAATCACCCATAAGTGTTCAATTGGGTTGAGATCTGGTGACTGAGACACACACACACACACACACACACACACACACACACACACACCCTTTCAACCCCCTATGCTCCTTTGAGACCGCTCTTTCAAAGTCACGGAAATCTCTTCCAGCCATGGTAGTCAAAGTAATGGGCAACTGGGCATTTTTCTGTATGACCCTAAGCATGATGGGATGCTAATTGCATAATTGACCTTTCACTAAGCCCCGCCCCCATTGATTACTGCTGCAACCTCGGGAATTCCAATTCCCCATTCAACCAATTATTTAGTAATTTATTAAATTTGTTTTTGGATGAAAATTCTTAGTTTTGGCCATAGCCCTCACTGGCTTTCTGTCACGATTCACGGATAAACCTCCAATAAAAATTTGCAAACCCCAGGAATCTCTGGAGCTGCAATCTCGAACCGGGCTGGACCCAATCCCGAACCGCCCGAACCTTCTCTTGGTCCATCTTGATCTCTCCCCTGGAGATGATGTAACCGAGGAAGGACGTCGTGTGGGCGTGAAAATCACACTTCTCAGCCTTCACGAACAGACGGTTCTCCAATAACCACTGCAGGACCTGCTTGACATGTTGAACGTGGCTAGAAAGCTCCTTCGAGAAGATGAGGATATCATCCGGGTAACTAACACAAAAATACCAATCATATCTCTCAGAACGTCATTCACCATACTTTGGAACACAGCAGGAGCGTTGGTCAGTCCAAACGGCATCACCTGGTACTCAAAATGTCCCATCGGAGTATTGAACCCAGTCAACCACTCGTCCCCCTCTTTGAACCAAATGATAAGCATTACGTAAATCAAGCTTCGTAAAAACCGTAGCACCCTGTAAAGAATCGAAAGCCGAGCTCATCAAGGGCAGGGGATACTTGTTCTTGACCGTAATATCATTCAAACCCCGATAATCAATACACGGTCGAAGAGTGCCATCCTTCTTGCTCACAAAAAAAATCCTGCTCCCAGAGGTGATGACGAGGGCCGAATGAGACTTGCAGCTAGAGACTCCTTGATGTAGGTCTCCAAGGCCTCACGTTCAGGTCGAGAGATACTGTATAACCGTCCTTTGGGAAAGGCGGCTCCAGGAAACAGATTAATCGCACAGTCATAAGGTCGGTGGGGAGGAAGGGACTGAGCCTTCTGTTTACTGAATACTTCACCCAAATCGTGATATGTTTCTGGAACCAGGGACAAATCAGGAGGAGCAGAGTCACTGACCTGACTGGAAATGGCAGGAGAACAGGCAGTCCTAAGACAGTTAGCATGACAATCAATACTAGTTACCTTACCCGTCACCCAATCAAACGAGGGATTGTGTTCCTTCAGCCAGGGGTAACCAAGAACCAGAGGAACATGGGGCGAGGACAGAATGAAGGAGATAAACTCTGAATGATTACCCGACAACAACATCTTAACCGGTTCAGTCCTCATAGTGATCCGTGCCAGACTACTGCCGTTCAGAGTGGTTGCTTCAATGGCTTCCGGCAATTGCTCCTTGGAAAGCCCCAGCTGTTCCACCAAGTCAGCATCAATAAAGCTGCCATCGGCACCTGATCATTTCTGGATTGCAACCGCTATCTTCTGTAGCGCCGTCTTGTGTTGTCCCAATGTCTTCCCCTGCTGGGTAACGGCATGGCAAACGGAATCCAGGTCCGCTGGGTTCATTCTTGGACAGATCGTTCTGTCACGATTCTTCAAAATCGAACCCAGAAGCAGACCAGGACAAGGAGAGTAGGAAGAAGGTGAGTATTTATTTACAAGTGAATGTGAATGGGTAGATATATCCAGGTGGTGTAGCGGGTAGCGGTGGTGAGTTGATGGGAGTAAATAGGTGGATCCAATGGGGAAGCGGAATCCTCTGACGACCAGGCGGGAATGGGGTAAATGATCCGGGTGAGTAACTGAAGACAGAACAAACAGAGGTAAGTTCAAGGCAAGCAATACGTAACAAACAACAAAACAAATTCTATCCAACTTGAGGCTGATACTCTGGCACAACATACTGTTCATGGCTAACGATCCGGCAGGGAATGGATGTCAGGTCAGAGCTTTTGAAGGGGAGAGGTGATGATCAGGACAGGTGTGCAGATTACTGATGGGATACAGGTGCGGGTGAACATCAATCTCCCAACAAGCTAATTCGCCCGGCAACCAGACAGGGTGCGTTCCAGGACACCGGAAACACACTCCAGGACAGAAACACAGGCAAACACAGACTCAGGAAGCGGGATTCGTGACACTTTCATACAATTTAAATGTGAGCTTGTAGGACTTGATGACAGTTGCTTTCCTAGAAACCTTTCGGGCCAGTAACCGAAAGGTTGCTGGGTCGAATCCCCGAGCCGACAAGGTAAATATCTGTCTTTCTGCCTCTGAGCAAGGCAGTTAACCCACTGTTCCCCGGGCGCCGAAGACTTGGATGTTGATTATGGCAGCCCCGCGCACCTCTCTGATTCAGAGGGGTTGGGTTAAATGTGGAAGACACATTTCAGTTAATGCATTCAGTTGTACAACTGACTAGGTATCCCACTTTCCCTTTCCATTGGAGCACTGCGATTGGTTACCCAAAATTCTTGGGCGGGGCTTAGTGAAGGGTCAATTAACTCAGAAACCACTTCTGTGTGGAAGTGCTTGCTTTCAACATACTTTGTATCCCTCATTTACTCAAGTATTTCCAATATTTTGGCAGTTACCTGTACATTTAACAGAGTTCCTTTTCTCAAATCAGGACCTGGAGGTCAGAAGAACTGTCGATTGGGGACTAATCAGGGACTTATTCAGATCTGGGACAGAATTGACAATACAAAGAGACTTTTATGTCTTCTCTGTAGGCGGTATTTCAGAAATGACCATGTTAAGGGCCTCCCGGGTGGCGCAGTGGTTAAGGGCGCTGTACTGCTGTACTGGTTCGCGCCCAGGCTCTGTCGTAACCGGCCGCGACCGGGAGGTCCGTGGGGCGACGCACAATTGGCCCAGCGTCGCCCAGGTTAGGGAGGGCTTGGTCGGTAGGGGTGTCCTTGTCTCATCGCGCACCAGCGACTCCTGTGGCGGGCTGGGTGTACGCTAGCCAAGGTGGCCAGGTGCACGGTGTTTCCTCCGGCGCATTGGTGCGGCTGGATTCCGGGTTGGATGTGCGCTGTGTTAAAGAAGCAGTGGCTTGGTTGGTTGTGTATCGGAGGACGCATGACTTTCAACCTTCGTCTCTCCCGAGCCCGTACGGGAGTTGTAGCGATGAGACAAGCTACTACAACAATTGGATACTACGAAATTGGGGAGAAAAAGGGGTAATTTTTTTTTTTTTTTAAGAAAAAAAGAAATGACAATGTTATAAAATGTTCATATCAGGTGCTATGAATGCCTATGTACTGTGAAATGATGTGTGTACTGTAAACAGGTGAATGTGTGTGTGTTGCCGGCCTCTAAGGATGTCTCTCTCTGTCTCCATCTCCAGGTTGGTGTGCAGTGGCTCCACCCATGTTAGCCTTCCTCTATTGCTTTGCCCATATCGGACTGGACTGGGAACACAGCCCACCCTAAATCACAAACCCTCTAGTATCTGCTGGAGTGGGAACACAACCCACCCTAAATCACAAACTCCACAGTCTCTGCTGGAGTGGGAACACAACCCACCCTAAATCACCAACTCCACAGACTCTGCTTGAGTGGGAACACAACCCACCCTAAATCACCAACTCCACAGTCTCTGCTGGAGTGGGAACACAACCCACCCTAAATCACAAACCCTCTAGTCTCTGCTGGAGTGGGAACACAACCCACCCTAAATCACCAACTCCACAGACTCTGCTGGAGTGGGAACACAACTCACCCTAAACCACCCACCCACAGTGGACTCTGCTATGTAGGGAAACCAACCCGTCCTTAACCACCAGGGATGTTCTTAGTTCCAAGATAGCTAAACGCTTGTCTTAAACTCAGGGCAGTGAGAGAAAAAGCTCATGAAAGCAATTTAATATGTTTAATTCACTCACAAACTTCATCTGAAAGTTTCAGTATTGATTATTTTAAACCCAATAACATATTTTTGAACAGTAATCTCAGTAAGAAATACGCTTACATGATTGCCATTGCTAGCTTGATAGTTAGCTAAAACGGTTGCCTAGCAACAAACATCTTAGGAAGACTTGTAAGATATTTGAGAAGTTCCTAAGAAAATCATTAAATCTTAAGATATTGTTGAGGAATTGAACTTCTTGTTTTTTTTCTTAAGAATCTTCTTAAGTTTTTGCGTAAGAAGTGTTATGTGAATCTGGGCCGATGTAGTGGAGGGTAAATGTAGTTTACGCACCTTTTTATTTATGAAATAGCATTTACGCACCTTTTTATTTTGCTAATGATCGTTTGCCAACTTATTATTGCGATCCCAGCGTTGATCAACTTTCAGAACACTAATATTCTTGATCTGAGTTCTAATCACGCCTGCCTCTGCGAACGCAACCCACAACCCAGCCTGCGAACGAGTGGAATCGTAATTCGGGTATGCTCGTTATGTTCGCATGCTACCCTCCCAAATGTACCTTGTTAGCAGCGCATTCATTCACCACTCTGTCCAATGGAAAACTCCACCCACGGCACAGGCCGAGACGTGACAAACTACCTCAGCCCAGACCAACAGCGACAAGTGGCCAAGAGAGGCCACTGAGAGTGGGATTTTTTTTTTACGGCCCTCGACTCCTGCCTTGTCAACAGACATCCCCCAAATAAAAAATCCTTGACTGTCGGAGAATGAGTGCACAACTGGTAAATAAATAGTTGCTGATATTTCAGGCAGATAGCTAGCTAGGTAGGTAGCTCAAGGGCTATGGCTAATGTTAGCCAGATAGTTTCTAACTTCATCCGCTAACTAACGTTAAACGGAGCCTGACCTCAGCAGGAGCAGTTGACTGAAATTAAGCTAGCTATAATCAAAAGATAGGCTGCTATAAATTCTATAAATAACAAAATGTGGGGTCCTCTGAAATGTAAATAGGGACCCCTGAGAGAATCCTTAACCTTATCAAACACATTCATATCTTGTTACTCCTCAAATGGGTACAGAAAAAAACATTTAAGAGTCAACTAAGGGCCTTTTACACTGGTGCACTTTAGCAATTTACAGTACAGAAAACCTAATTGCAGTGCAGCTCATATGGGATACTAAGAACATGAATGTGATTAAAAAGATAACACATTTCAATATATGCATCTCCACATCCTATTTTTCTATACTTTTCTAGTGTCCAGTCCAAATGAACTATTCTGATAAGGATAACCTGATTTTACTATAGAAAATGACATTAAGCCTTCCCAATAGAACCTCATGTAAATGCAGACAAACAATACCGTTTTGAAAATTTCATATTTTATGCTAGGTTGCCTAGTGGTTAGAGTGTTGGACTTGTAACAGCAAGGTTGTACGATCAAATCCCTGAGTTGACAAGGTAAAAATCTGTTGTTGTTCGTCTTATCTCGATCACCAACTGGAGTTCATAGTTTACCCACCTTTATGTATCACTACGTCACTGTAAACCACCCCATAGTGGACTCTACGTGGGTGGACCAACCCACCCTAACCCACCCCACAGTGGACTCTACATGGGTGGACCAACCCACCCTAACCCACCCCACAGTGGACTCTACATGGGTGGACCAACCCACCCTAAACCAACCCACAGTGGACTCTCCCTAAACCAGCCTCTGCTCTGCTGACTCTGCTGTTGGAAACCTGGCCATCAAGCTACCAATGAGACCTGCTGTGTAGAAAAAAACACTGGACTCATTTACAGACTATAAGGAAGTGACTACAGGAAACCCGGACGTCAAACTTCTACCTTTATTTAACTAGGCAAGTGAGTTAAGAACAAATTCTTATTTACACTGACGACCTACACCGGCAAAACCCAGACGACGCTGGGCCATTTGTGCACCGCCTTATGGGACTCCCAATTACGGCAGGTTGTGATAACGCCTGGAATCGAACCAAAGTCTGTACTGACGCCTCTAGCACTAAGATACAGTGCCTTAGACCGCTGCGCCACTCAGGACTCCAATGGGAACTGCTACATACTATCCTAGTTCAGTTTTAATTTGTTGATAACCTGACTGAAGTTTGCAGTATCCAACATCTGGGAAGTTTTGGATCTGTTTTCCCAAAAGCAGCATTGTACATTTTCTGGAATAGAATGGCTGAAACCATCACAGTATATTATTTTGATTGTCTTCCATGTTAGCACTAGTTAGCATTACCTGAGCTAATCCTGTATCTGTCTCGTAGCACTAAAGGAATCAGCAGATCTCTGTGGTTTAAATCAGATTAACTAACACGGAGGGTCACGGGAGAAACCCTTCTAATTAGACCAGCCTAGCACTACCTTGAAAGGGATTTATTCTGCATCCTAAATGGCATGCTATTCCCTATGTATTGCAGTACATTTGACCAGGGCCCAATAGGGTGCCATTTGGTACACAGCCTTAGGTCTTATAACGTTCCAAGAATTCAAAGATCCAGCCAAAAACATAATACGATCTGCAGCGTTAAATCTTAAAAAGCTTACGATAAGAAACTCGCCACACAACCCTATTAGTGACGGATTACCAGTATAGCAATAATTTCATCACACGTAACGGTTGCGGTGGCTTCAAAGGGTGCCCCATCCATCTTTCGGAGCCCTGTGTTAATGTTAGTGTTAGTCATTTAGGCTGTTCTGTTTAATGATGTGGCAACCGCCAAGGGCCTGCTTGTATAGAGGCTGTTCATCGCCCTAATCTTTGGGTTGGCAGTGACTGACGTCGGTTCGAAATGGGCCATTGTCTATTCCTCTGTCACTAGATCCCTCACTCCCTATTTTTCTGTGTTTCACTTTGTTTTTTGTCTTTGTTTTATATCTCTACCTGACTGAATCTGTCTTTCTCTCTCTGTGGACATCGGTCTCTTTCTCTCTCGGTCTCCCTCTCCATCCCTCAGGGCCCGGAGTGGTGTAAATTTAATGTTAATTTGATGTTTTTAAATCAGGTGCTCGAGCGTTCAGTAAACATTGCACTCTTTCAGGAGACAGCTAGATTTAACCCCTCGTCTGTCTGTTACCCAATGTAAGGTGTGCGTGTTGGTGGCAGGGAAGTCAGGTGCAGGAGAATGAACTTGGTATAAACTGAGTATTTAATAAGAACTCACATACAAACTACAAAAAAATAAATATTACAAAATATTCACAAAAAAGAAACTCGAGGAGACGGGTGAATTGGAGGACAGAATGTACCCCTGACACAGGGATTCGGAGACATATGACGTGACTCCTGGGAAGTGCAGCGTCTACCAGGAGATCTATCGCACAATCGCCCCGTCGATGAGGTGGTAATTGAGTCGCCTTCTTTTTAGAGAAGATGAGAGGCAAATCGGCATATTCAGGGGGAATGCGCATGGTGGAGACCTGATCTGGACTCTCCACCGTAGCAGCACCCTAAACACCTACTTAAGCACTCTCTCGACCACACCGTGAGAGCCCTCTGTTGCCAAGAAACAGTGCGGTTATGACAAGCTAACCAGGCTAGGCCCAGCACCACGGGAAACACAGGAGAGTCAATAAGGAAAATACTAATTTTCTCTGTATGACCCCCCTGCGTCACCATGCCCAAAGGAGCGGTGACCTCCCTAATTAACCCTGACCCTAATGGTCGACTATCTAAAGCGTGAACGGGGAAGGGCACATCCACGGGACAATAGGGGTCCCTAAACTATGAGCTAACGCTCTATCAATGAAATTCCCAGCCGCGCCTGAATCTACGAGCGCCCTATGCTGGAAATGCGGGGAAAACTCAGGAAAAGTGACAGACACAAACATATGTGCGACAGAGGACTCTGGGTGAGAATGGTGCCAGCTCACCTGTGGTGATGCCAGAGCACCCTGCCTGCTGCCTCGATTCCCAGAGGAACCAACCCGGCACGGACCAGCAGTGTGACCTCTGCAGCCACAGATGGTGCACAAGCGGAAACCCCCTCCGGTCTCCCTGCGCACCGCCCCTCCCAGCTCCATGGGTATCGGAGATGGGGTGCGGGAGGATGGAACCACCAGACCCTGATCTGGACGTCCACGAGTAGCCAGCAGGTTGTCCAGCCGGATGGACAGGTCCACCAGCTGGTCGAAAGTTCGGTAGAAGTCGTGACACCCAACATGATTACTCTCACCTGCACACCATTGTGTTCCCTTATATATATAATAGTCCAATTAGAATTTAGTTTTCCAAAAATAATATTCTAAGGTGTGCCCAGCTGGACATGACCCAGATCATAGGCTGGATGCCTTATCACTGTACTGTAAGTGTGACATCATGTATGCACTGAAGATAGACTGTCCTGTATCTTATTCTTGTTGGTGGTTTAACCTATGGATGGAGCTATGTCTACTTAGTTTATTCTAAAGGGGAAACAATCGATTATTATTTCATCAACTTGTTATTTCTTCAACATCACACAATTGTGTTTGAAACTAAGAACCCCCCCTTCAAAACCAAACGACAGACTGCTTTGTATAAAATATTTATTATAAATAGTATTTTACATATCATTACAAATACTCTCATTTGTGCTTACAATAATTGCATGTACAGTATCATTACAGGGAACGTATGAGTATCGTGACATTACTGTCCTCATGATATATTTATATTAATGGTTGATCTTTTAGTAACACTTTACTTGAAGGGTATCTACATAAGCACTTCATAACATATACATAACCCATATACAGCACATATACAGTACCTTTACTAAATGCTTATGACAACTAAAGTAGGTCAAAAAATATTTTCATTATGAATGTGTTAAAGTCCTTATATACTGTTGGTACCCTTAAAGTAAAGTGTAACCAATATTCTCTCTCTCTCTCTCTCGCTATGACATTCCAAAGTAGTACGTACATACATAGTGCCACTAGGCAGCAACCCTGAGCTGACCACAAAAATAGTTTAATGTTGTTTAAACTGGTCTGAAGTAATCATGCTCACATGTTTTAAGGAGTGCAACAGAGAATCAAGTTTAAGGGTTTTTTGGTGCTCAGGGAGTCTGGGCCGTTAAACAAGGTGTTGGTGATGATCAGGTTTTACTGACCAGGCTCATGCATGGAAGTTTGCATCCCAAATCGCACCCTATTCCCTATATAGTGGACCTGTTCAAAAGTAGTGTCTTATATAGAAAATAGGGTGTGATTTGGGACGCAGACAAGGACTAACTGAATAGCTGGTAGGCTCTTTCTCAATTGTCTAAAATGTCAGTTCTCTCATAGCTTCCTCTAGTTTATTACACTGATCTGAAAGAACTGACCAGGTTAAAGCTAGCCTAATGACCAGCATCCACCATCAGGTTTTAACTGTCAAGTCTTTCCAATCAATGTAGATAACGGGGAGGAACCTAGGAGAAAACTTTGAGAGACCCAGATTACCCAATCGTGATGCTATCCATCAGAGCTCTCTATCAATTGATGTTCTAAACAACCCTTCCCCTCTGTGATGTCATCACAGTAATAAAACCCAACACATAGGGATCACCCATTAATGCAGGCGAACACACTAAGCCAAGAATAAATACTTCTAAAAGTTTATCATCAAATATTGTACACATGCATCAAAGCAGCTGGCATGAGAATGTACATCAAGTTTCCATATAAGTGTGGTAAATGCATTATTGATGTACATTTGATGATGTGATTTCAGATGGAAACATATTGAAGAATAAAGTTACATTACATCAATATGCACCAACCAAATGACATCATTGTTGTAGTTGCCCATGGTGGCCATGTTGGGACACTTAACAAAAGCATGCTATAATATTTAGAAACATTTGAGCATTATAATGCATAGAGTACTGCCTCATTTTTCTCGTTCAAACAACACCCCCTTACTCAGGCATTGGCCCATTAAACATTACTATACCGTATGTCAAGCTAAATGTGTTAAAAAATAAACAAGCTATCCTCTCTTCATGTTCACTTCTACGTATCATGGAGACCGTGAATCTAGGCCAAAGTTAAGGTATGTTTAAGTAAAGTGTGTGCATTTGTTTCCAATTTACTAGAAAATAGTAACACATTGACACCAATAGGGGTCATTCGGGTCAGCAGTAAACAATCATAACTGTATAGGTTACAGGGTACCACTTTACTTAACGCCAACACGGATAATGCATGATGTTGTTATAATGCATTATAAGACTTGCAATATGCATATGATCCTTACAATGTCTTATCTTATAGTGATCCTTAATACATAACAGCTATTTTCAGAAAGAAATGCTTAATATAAATGCATAACATAGCCTATGACAACACATTTTGAAGGGTCATATATGCATATGACAAGTCATAAAGCACTATACATATTGGCTTTACGTAGTGTGCTTCTGTTGACTACAATTAATATCTGTCCAGGATCGTAATTATACTCTTCATAATTATTGCTAATATTGTCTGTAAGTGAAGACCCTCCACATTCCATGTTGTGTATGGTGAAAGATAAACATGGTAACATTCATAAGTCGTAGTTTCCTTCAGATTGCAGCATGAACAAATCATCAAAATGTAGCCTAATGTAATACGATCACGATATGGGTTGGATTTTGTTCACTCATCGTAATCGCAGGCAGTTACAGCAGAGATATGAGTTTTTGCTTTTTTACTACATAATTAATTGAGTGCGGTGTTGCGGCTGTCTATGTTTGTAGCCATCTGCGGAATTTGTAGCACAATGCAGCCATTATGTACCCCAATGTAGCCATTATGTAGCGTTATGTAGCCCAATGGGAACACTGAACCGTGGAGACCTCCCTTAAGACTGATAATGAACTACATATAAATGTACTGAAGCTGGTTTAGTGAACCCCACTCACAGGATTGGTAACCTTGCCAGAGACCTGAAGACTCACGTTAGCTACCCAAACTAATGCCGAGGCTTGAATACAGGCTAACACTGTCTTGTTGCATGCAAGAGACCGTGCACGAATGCCAGTTAGTCCCGTATAGTCACAGGAGGAACTCTGGCATCAGTTAACAGCAAGATCATCATCATCATACTGTATATTAAGATGACACTGCTGGGCCTCCCGGGTGGTGCAGTGCCATCAGAGTCCCTGGGTTCGCGCCCAGGCTCTGTCGTAACCGGCCGCGACCGGGAGGTCCGTGGGGCGACGCACAATTGGCCTAGCGTAGTCCGGGTTAGGGAGGGATTGGTCGGTAGGGATCTCCTTGTCTCATCGCGCACCAGCGACTCCTGTGGCGGGCCGGGTGCAGTGCGCGCTAGCCAAGGTTGCCAGGTGCACGGTGTAGCCTCCGACACATTGGTGCGGCTGGCTTCCGGGTTGGATGCGCGCTGTGTTAAGAAGCAGTACGGCTGGTTGGGTTGTGTATCGGAGGACGCATGACATTCCCGTCCCGAGCCCGTACGGAAGTTGTAGCGATGAGACAAGATAGTAGCTACTACAACAATTGGATACCACGAAATTGGGGAGAAAAAGGGGTAAAATTAAAAAATTTAAAATTTAAAAAATTTAAAAAAAAGATGACACTGCTAGGATGTGATTAGTTATGTTAAAGTCACTGAAGATGTGAACACAGTGATTCAGAACTTTGGCACTGCTAGTTTCCAATTAGTGTATCTGTGTATCTGTGCATGTCCTGTGTATCTATTTAAAACATTGATTACTAATTCACAGGCCTCAAAGTTATGTGTCTGCCTTTGATATTCAGCAATGGAGTTCACAGTACTATACAGTACTGAAATGAATGTATGTTTAACAATGCGAGTCATGCAGCAAGTCATGCTTTGCAGTGAAGTCTTTTTTTGTAGGAAGACACAGTTACAAATGTCATCGGTTAGATGAACAAAAAAAACGAAGAATCAGCTAAATAAAGCAACCTCCTCCACATGCAAACAGCACAACATGGCGAGGTGGAGTGTTGTTAGTGCAACTGAAACAGTTCAGAGACATTCCCAGCACTGGAACCATCGGCCAAGAACACTGACCAAGCAGTCAACAAAAGGTGGTTGGTTGTTGGTTACTTGGTTATGGATATCATATTGAATAGAGAACTGCTAAGACATACGGTGATGGTTGGTCAGTCTGAAAGGGGGTTGG
Source organism: Oncorhynchus mykiss (assembly GCF_057628025.1). Classification (NCBI taxonomy): domain Eukaryota; kingdom Metazoa; phylum Chordata; class Actinopteri; order Salmoniformes; family Salmonidae; genus Oncorhynchus; species Oncorhynchus mykiss. The sequence continues at coordinate 85,208,682 of NC_143022.1, read as the reverse complement.
AGTTTGAGTTCTTTATAAAGACCAAGCTGTTCTTCAATCAGCCAGTCAGGGTTCTCTGTGCACAGACCAGAAGATTGATAGGCTAAGCTCTGAGCTCTGATTGGTGAACACAGCCTCCTCCATCAGGTTTAAAGAAGACGATGACACAGAGTACAGTAGTAAAGTTGGAAAAACAAACCCAAAGTAATATATTCTGTGAACCTCCTGTGTGTTTATGAATGCATTGATAGTATGCCAGGAGCAATATCTATATTGAATGATTTATAGCAAGTACAAAGCTCAATGTGCAGTACCACCTGTGTTGAATGCATGTATAGCCTTTTTGCATTTATAAATGTTGGAACATTGCTGCAGGGACTTGCTTCCATTCAGGCACAAGAGCATTAGTGAGGTCGGGCACTGATGTTGGGTGATTAGGCCTGGCTCGCAGTCAGCGTTCCATTTCATCCCAAAGGTGTTTGACGGGGTTGATGTCAAGGCTCTGTGCAGGCCAGTCGAGTTCTTCCACACCGATCTCGGCATCCGTTTCTGTATGGACCTCGCATTGTGCACGGGGGCATTGTCATGTTGAAACAGGAAAGGGCCTTCCTCAAACTATTGCCACAAAGTTGAAAGCACAGAATCATCTAGAATGTCATCGTATGCTGTAGAGTTAAGATTTCCCTTCACTGGAACTAAGGAGCCTAGCTCGAACCATGAAAAACAGCCCTTACAGTTGACCAGGGCATGGCAGAAATTTGATTAACTGACTTGTTTGAAAAGTGGCATGCTATGACAGTGCCACGTTGAAAGTTACTGAGCTCTTCAGTAAGACCATTCTACTGCCAGTGTTTGTCTAGGGAGATTGCATGGATGTGTGCTCAATTTTATACACTTGTTAGCAACGGGTGTGGCTGAAATAGCCGAATCCACTAATTTGAAAGGGTGTCCACATACTTTTATATATATATAGTGTATACAGAAAGTCTTGTAAAGTATTACAGGGTGATAGAATGACATTGTGAATACATACAGAATCTATTGTACACTGGTGGCACAAAGAAAGTAAAATATGTATTCACCCCTTATAGATAATCTGAGAACCACTGATAGATAGTGATCCCACTGGAGATCTACAAGGATAATGAAGGTGAACAATACAACATTCATTGCTGCTCTGCTCTTACTCCATAGACTGGTAAAAAAAAATAGTCTCTACCAAAATATACAGCCGATGTGCGCGAGCAGACTAGCACAACACAAGCGTACAGGAGTATAGGTGTGAACCTGTGTCTGTAGGTCACAGAGGGTAGCCAAACCCATGGTGGTCTTAAGGTCACTGCACTGCGCCTTGAAACCCTTTCACCGCACTCACCCCAGAATCCTCAGTGACCAACAGGCTCAACTCCAAGGTTCCATGGCCCACAGGGGTAAAACCACCAGGTTCTCTTAAAATTAACAGCATTGTAGCATCATCATCTGCTGCTTTTCACAGGCATCAGCAAGGTGAGGGCTAAGCAATGGCCTCAGCTGAGACACGCCAACAACTTGCAACATCTCTGACCCTATGACCAAATTGCCCAGCATTGGGACAATAAAGATTTTCTGAATCTGTTAACCATCTTCACACACTCAACATAAGCCCCTCTGCTTCTACGAAAATATGTCCTCCTTGTCCGAGTCTGGCGAGGTGGGTCTGGAGATTTCAAAGAGAGGCTTGGGGGAGCTGGGAGCTCTCCTTTGAGCCTTGAGGAGCTTCAGAGCCTCTGCTAGCTGAATCTCCAGGCCGGCCATGCGGGTGTTCAAGGCCTTCAAGTCTTCTTTGAGCTCCAGCTTGAGCTCCAGGAGGGAAGCATGGAGAGTCTGCTCTGGGATAGGGTAGAAGGCGTGCTGCTTGGTCACCTCAGGGGGTACCACAGGGCTGCGGTCCTGTGGCGTGTTGCCCGTGGTTCGGGCGCCGTCCCCCACGTTGTCCAGGCGCAGATCACTCTTGGTAATGCCGCTGTCGCACGAGCCGGTTTTCTTGAGCGAGGTCTGGGACTCGTGGGCTGCCCCTGCCTTGGTCCGTTCGGGTAGCGTCTCCATGGACTCGGCTTTGGACACCTTGGAAATTAAGAATATAATGTATTAATGCAGATGGCTGGAGAGCTAATGCCAGGATTCAATCGGAGGTTGGGAATCCTGGTCTAAATATGTTATGTTTCTCGTTATACCTTGTTCCAGTTGGACTCCTTGAAGCGACCCCAGCCTTTGACCTTGGCTGGCTCGGACAATTGGAGAGACGGGGCCTGGAGCTGGGCTTTTTCTGAGGGGCCGGAGGTTGTGGACGCCAAGATGGAAATTGAAGGAATGGGCGTGGCTGGACTTTCGGTGACGGTGACAATGCTGGTGGTGGTGATGATTTCATGGATGGGAATGGGCTCAACATAAACAGTCTGGCCTCTCTCCAGGTCATCGGATGGGTCAGCCCGCTCCTGATGTACACGGGCCTCCTTCTGCTGCCGGAACCGCTGGAAGAGCCGACGGACCGGATGGTCCGGCGGGAGGTTGAGGGGCGCTTCATTCTTTCGTCTCAGGCGCTCCTCCTCCTCTCGTTTCACATCACTGATCTTTCTGAACACAATCTGTAGAGAGACAACAGGCTCTTGATTAGTTCAATTCAACTATGAACTCCATCCTGTGTTATGTAGCTCATGTTGTGCATTGGGTGGTATGTCTAACCACATTATGCTAAGCTATCCGGAGATTGCTGAAACTAACCAATAAACCAGAAGGTGCACTTTCAAATAAAATAAAAAATTAAATAAAATTGGGTCAATCAACTAAGTTTAGGTAAGTGAAAAAAACATCAATGTGTTTCTGCACCAAATTCAGCTCTGTTCGATGATGAGCTTCTCTGACAGTTAAGACTAGCACACAGGTAAGTATCTATAGTAGGTAAGCATGGAAGTGCAGGTACAGTGCATTACTAATTTAATCCCATCAGACTGAAAACACAGCAAATAATGCCTTTTAAGGAATCCCTCAAAGGAAATATAAACGACTCAATCATTCTTTAGCAGAACTTTAACCAAAACACAAAGCATCTATTTTTTATTATTCTGGGTGAAATTTAGAAAAAGATTGTTATATTTATGTTGATACTCTATTTTACACAGCAAATGTTGTCCATGTTGTCCCACAAATTACATTACTTTAACCATTCATGGTCAACACATTTCTTAGGATTTGTAAATAGATATTCATAAGGAAAAGCACACGCAAAATATCAAAGTTCTATGCTTCGTATTTTCATTTATTTAGAGCCAGCACAAACACCTAACGTTTCAACTAGGTCTTTTTCTAGGGTGTGCTGTGTGAGAAAACTCCTGCAGTCTCTATTCATACAAGTTTGAGTGAACAACAATTGGCAATAATTGGTCATTTCAATTAGACAATTGGATAGCAATCAATTAGTAAGTCACAGTTGACAATATTTTTTCGACATGCAATATTTACAAAAGTCTACGTACACAATACATTTAGACAAAATCATAAGTCAACATGATATTGATAGGGCATGTTTTTCAAAGCAACGCTCCCATGACTTGTGCAAAGGCAAAACAATATTGATAAAAATAAATCAAAATATGGCCATGATACATAAAAAATAAAGGTCTGAGATTGATTTCCTCATTAAAGGGATACTTTAATGGCAATGAGACTCTTTTCTACTTGAGCCAGATGAACTTGAAAATGCCATTTGTATGTCTCTGTGTTTCAGTATGAAGAAAGAGGCAGCTTTGCGAGCCAATGCTAACTAGCGTTAGCGCAATGACTGGAAGTCTATGGGAAAGCGAGCGCTAAAGAGGTAGAGAAAGATGGATAATATATGCAATGGAGTTGAAAAATATGAACTACAGGCAATCAGTGTTCAAACAGGAGATATTAAACAAAGTATTGATGAAAATGAGCTCATCTTATGATGTTCATTGCAAAAATGTACTTATTGATTCACTGGACACACACACACACACACACACACACACACACACACACACACACACACACACACACACACAAAGACTGAAATATTAAACATCAAATAGATTAGAATGGCTATCCTCACATCTATGGAGACAAAGATTTAGCAGCACATTCTAGATTGCATTTGAAAACTATTACATTTGAGCGAAACCCCAAACCCTGCAGACATATGCGAAATGCATATATGCTTATAACAAGTTATAAATCATTATACCTGCAAGCTTGTAGAAAGGTTTTACCCAAAAGTCCAATCTGCTGGTTTATCATTAGTAGTTTGTTAAACTACTTCACAACAGGGCAGGTGGGACAGAGCCCCACCTGTTTAGCTAAAAAAAATATATATACAGTGCATTCTGAAAGTATTCAGACACCTTCCCTTTACCCACATTCTGTTATGTTACAGCCTTATCCTAAAATTGATTAAATAAATACAAATTCCTAGCAATGTACACACAATGCGCCATAATGACAAAGCGAAAACAGATTTTTAAAATTTTTGCAAAAACAGAAATAAGTTATTTATATAAGTATTCAGACCCTTTGCTATGAGACTTGAAATTGAGCTCAGGTGCATCCTGTTTCCATTGATCATCCTTGAGATGTTTCTACAACTTGACTGGAGTCCACCTGCGGTAAATTCAATTGATTGGACATGATTTGGAAAGGCACATACTATATAAGGTCCCACAGTTGACAGTGCATGTCAGAACAAAACCCAAGCCTTGAGGTTGAAAGAATTGACCGTAGAGACAGGATTGTGTCGAGGTACAGATCTGGGGAAGGGTACCAAAAAAATGTCTGCAGCATTGAAGGTCCCCAAGAACACATTGGCCTCCATCATTCTTAAATGGAAGAAGTTTGGAACCACCAAGACTCTTCCTAGAGCTGGTTGCCCGGACAAACTGAGAAATTGGGTGAGGAGGGCCTTGATTAGATTAGGGAGGTGACCAAGAACCCGATGGTCACTCTGACAGAGCTTCACAGTTCCTCTGTGGAGATGGGAGAACCTTCCAGAAGGACAGCCAATACAGTACTCCACCAATTAGGCCTTTATGGTAGAGTGGCCAGACAGAAGCCACTCCTCAGTAAAAGGCACATGACAGCCTGCTTGGAGTTTGCCAAAAGGCACCTAAAGACTCTCAGAACATGAGAAACAAGATTCTCTGGTCTGATGAAACCAAGATTCAACTCTTTGGCCTGAATACCAAGTGTCACATCTGGAGGAAACATGTCACCATCACTACGGTGAAGCATGGTGGTGGCAGCATCATGCTGTGGGGATGGTTTTTAGCGGCAGGGACTGGGAGAGTAGTCAGGATCGAGGGAATGATGAACTGAGCAAGAGCAGAGATCCTTGATGAAAACCTGCTCCAGAGTGCTCAGGACCTCAGACTCAGGCAAAAGTTCACCTTCCAACAGGACAATGACCCTAAGCACACAGCCAAGACAACGCATGAGTGGCTTCGGGACAAGTCTCTGAATGTCCTTGAGTGGCCCAGCCAGAGTCCGGACATGAAACCGATCAAACATCTCTGGAGAGACCTAATAATAGCTGTGCAGCAACGCTTCCCATCCAACCTGACAGAGCTTGAGAGGATTCGCAGAGAAGAATGGGAGTAACTCCCCAAATACAGGTGTGCCAAGCTTGTAGCGTTATATCCAAGAAGACTCGAGGCTGTAATTGCTGCCGAAGGTGATACAACAAAGTACTGAGTAAAGGGTCTGAATACTTATGTAAATGTGGTATATCTGTTTTTCATTTTTAATAAATTATCTAAAATGTCTAAAAACCTGTTTTTGCTTTGTCTTTATGGGGTATTGTGTGTAGATTGATTAAATTGAGAAAAAATAATGTGCAGGTGTTTTAGCCTAGCTCAGTGCTTTCTGTGGTGTTGGGGCAGCCAGTGGAAAATACGGAGTGTAGGGGTTGGTAATGTTCTCTAGTTGAGCCATGATTGACTCAGTGTTCTGTCACTCAAGGGGACACTATGAGTAAAGCTTGAAAATTCAAGCCCTTGGGTGCTGCCATAGACTTACAATAGAAGTGCCATTCTTAAAAGGCTCAAGGTCATTGGCAACAGATAAAATTACTTCAAATAATGTTATATCTACCTTAGCTTTGATTGGACTGATCATGTCAACATAATACTTTCAAAACGATAGCTGGCAAGCTTGGATTGGACTGATCATGTTAACATCATACTTTCAAAATGATAGCTGGCAAGCTAGATAAGCAGTCGTCATCATGAATCAAGTCAACAATCTACTAGCAAATCATATTCAATCCTTGTCATATGAAGAGAAATGATGGATTATATAACGTATTGGTGCTCATCGGCCATTGGACATAACCATTACACAAGAAGTTAGAAATGGCTAAATCCATGAATGCTGAGGCACGACTGCAGCCTTGGGTTTGAACCAGGATGTGCGACCAGCATCGTCTGGGTTAGAGGAGGGTCTGGCCGACCAGGATTTCCTTGTCTCATGGTGCTCTAAGCAACTGCTTGTGGTGGGCCGGGCACCTGCAAGCTGACCTCGGTCATCAGCTCGGTGGTGTTTCCTCCGACACATTGGTGCGGCTGGCTTCCGGGTTAAACGAACAGTGTGTCAAGAAGCAGTGCGGCTTGGCTCTCGACCTTCGGTAGGAGAGTTGCAGATAAGAGACAAGATTGTAACTTCTGGCCCATGGCGTTGTATGTGAATGTTTATCCTTTATGTTTTTACCCTATTTTTCTCCCCAATTTCGTGATATCAAATTGCTAAAGTTTGAATACATTGGCCATGCTGTCAATCCAGCATGACTTCTGCCACGTTCAAAACAACTGGAAACTCGGAACTGGGAAATATCAGACTTCAGTGAGTTCAAGACAACTGGGAACTCTGAAAGAAACTACCTTTGACTGGGAAAATAATTTTCAACGATCATCCAACTCGGAAAGTGGGGAACTGCAGCCTCTTTCTAGAGCCCAAAAGGACCGCCGCGCCACCGCCCTGTTCAAGTGAGCACAGCACAACAAGGTAAGTCTAAAAATGTATTGTAAGTTGCTGCATGAATGATGTAATATGCCAGGGAGATAGCATTACTTTCGTGGCCACAGAATACATAAGTGTATATTGTGTAGTAAGCTGTTAGTAGCCCATGTGTCTCACCCTAATAATTTGGTCCCTTACCCCCCTCATAACTTAGCCTACTTTTTTGACTTGGTAGTGCACATGTAACCTATAGCCTGTTTTAGAGAAATTTAATCGTTGAATATTGTAAGAGCTTTCATTGTCTGCTTATATGCCCCCTTTATTTATCCTACAGTTCTGACTTGGTGTACAGGGAGAATAATGTAAGAGCGATAACTACGTCCGTCCTAGCTCGGATTGCCTCTTATCCGCTCATTGTTCCCTTATGCCATAGTTTGTACATCTCAATTGTCAGTGAAACCACATTTGTTTAAGCAAGTCAGCCATGTCAGCATCAATGTTTTTCAAAGGCAGTAAATGAGGCTGAATGAACTGTTTTGCTGCCCCAAAAAAATTGCGGCACTTTGCCCCACCAAGATTTACATGCTAAAATCTGCACAATATAAATCCCAAACATTTTCTGCTATTATAATTCCTCTTACCAAGTAATGCGTTAAATATCAGATCTCTCTACAGGGTTCTAAGCCTCCAACCCCCAAGCGAAATGATGGTGTCATGAACATCGAAGTCAGAGATGTGGCTTGGCATCTATTATTCAGTGAGCTGCTGAATTGCCAGCTGGCTGCTTCAGAGAACAAAAGCTTCACGTCAATTGGGTATTTTTTATTTTATGTAAGGAGGCAAGCTTAATTTAGGTTAAGCCAGTGACTCTCATCATAGGGGGGGGTAATCATGGCATCGGAGGACCAATGCGCAGCGTGGTAATTGTTCATGATATTTATTATAACTCAGAACACTAAAGAACAAAACAATAAAGCGACAACGAACGAAACGAAACAGTCCTGTACGGTGAATACACAGAACAGAAAATAATCACCCACCACTCAAAGGTGAAACCAGGCTACCTAAGTATGGTCCTCAATCAGGGACAACGATTGACAGCTGCCTCTGATTGAGAACCATACCAGGCCAAACACAGAAATCCCAAATTATAGAAAAAAGAACATAGACTGCCCACCCCAACTCACGCCCTGACCATACTAAAACAAAGACAAAACAAAGGAACTAAGGTCATAACGTGACAGTAACGTTAACTCTGTCACTAGCCCACATATACAGTGCCTTCAGAAAGTATTAAGCTTTAATAAATTCAGGAGTAAAAATGTCTTCTACAAGTCACATAATAAGGTGCATGGACACTGTGCAACAATAGTATTTAACATGATTTGTGAATGACTACCTCATCTCTTTACCCCACACATAAAATTATCTGTAAGGTCCCTGAGCCAAGCAGTGATTTTCAAACACAGATGTAACCACATAGATCAGGGAGATTTTCCAATGCCTCGCAAAGAAGGGCACCTATTGGTAGGTTGGTAGTGGTATTTTTTTCTTTTTTAAGCTGACCATTGAATATCCCTTTGAGCATGGTGAAGTTATTTCTTACACTTTGGATGGTGTATCAATACTAGAGGTCGACCGATTATGATTATTTAACGCCGATACCGATTATTGGAGGACCAAAAAAAATACGATACCGAATTTATATGCCGATTTATATATATATACAGTATATCACAAAAGTGAGTACACCCCTCACATTTTTGTAAATATTTGAGTATATCTTTTCATGTGACAACACTGAAGAAATGACACTTTGCTACAATGTAAAGTAGTGAGTGTACAGCTTGTATAACAGTGTAAATTTGCTGTCCCCTCAAAATAACTCCACACACAGCCATTAATGTCTGAACCACTGGCAACAAAAGTGAGTACACCCCTAAGTGAAAATGTCCAAATTGGGCCCAATTAGCCATTTTCCCTCCCCGGTGTCATGTGACTCATTAGTGTTACAAGGTCTCAGGTGTGAATGGGGAACAGGTGTGTTAAATTTGGTGTCATCGCTCTCACACTCCCTCATACTGACCGGTCACTGGAAGTTCAACATGGCACCTCATGGCAAAGAACTCTGAGGATCTGAAAAAAATAATTGTTGCTCTACATAAAGATGGCCTGGGCTATAAGAAGATTGCCAAGACCCTGAAACTGAGCTGCAGCACGGTGGCCAAAACCATACAGCGGTTTAACCGGACAGGTTCCACTCAGAACAGGCCTCGCCATGGTCGACCAAAGAAGTTGAGTGCACATGCTCAGCGTCATATCCAGAGGTTGTCTTTGGGAAATAGACGTATGAGTGCTGCTAGCATTGCTGCAGAGGTTGAAGGGGTGGGGGGTCAGCCTGTCAGTGCTCAGACCATATGCCGTACACTGCATCAAATTGGTCTGCATGGCTGTCATCCCAGAAGGAAGCCTCTTCTAAAGATGATGCACAAGAAAGCCCGCAAACAGTTTGCTGAAGACAAGCAGACTAAGGACATGGATTACTGGAACCATGTCCTGTAGTCTGATGAGACCAAGATAAACTTATTTGGTTCAGATGGTGTCAAGCGTGTGTGGCGGCAACCAGGTGAGGAGTACAAAGACAAGTGTGTCTTGCCTACAGTCAAGCATGGTGGTGGGAGTGTCATGGTCTGAGGCTGCATGAGTGTTGCCGGCACTGGGGATCTACAGTTCATTGAGGGAACCATGAATGCCAACATGTACTGTGACATACTGAAGCAGAGCATGATCCCCTCCCCTCGGAGACTGAGCCGTAGGGCAGTATTCCAACATGAAAACGACCCCAAACACACCTCCAAGACGACCACTGCCTTGCTAAAGAAGCTGAGGGTAAAGGTGATGGACTGGCTAAGCATGTCTCCAGATCTAAACCCTATTGAGCATCTGTGGGGCATCCTCAAACGGAAGGTGGAGGAGTGCAAGGTCTCTAACATCCACCAGCTCCGTGATGTTGTCATGGAGGAGTGGAAGAGGACTCCAGTGGCAACCTGTGAAGCTCTGGTGAACTCCATGCCCAAGAGGGTTAAGGCAGTGCTTGAAAATGATGGTCCCCACACAAAATATTGACACTTTGGGCCCAATTTGGACATTTTCACTTAGGGGTGTACTCACTTTTGTTGCCAGCGGTTTAGACAATAATCGCTGTGTGTTGAGTTATTTTGAGGGGACAACAAATTTACACTGTTATACAAGCTGTACACTCACTACTTTACATTGTAGCAAAGTGTCATTTCTTGAGTGTTGTCACATGAAAAGATATACTCAAATATTTACAAAAATGTGAGGGGTGTACTCACTTTTGTGATATACTGTATATATATATATATATATTGTAATAATGACAATTACAACAATACTGAATTAACACTTATTTTAATTTAATATAATACATAAATAACATTTATTTAGTCTCAAATAAATAATGAAACATGTTCAATTTGGGTTAAATAATTCAAAAACACAGTGTTGGAGAAGAAAGTAAAAGTGCAATATGTGCCATGTAAAAAAGCTAACGTTTAAGTTCCTTGCTCAGAACATATGAAAGCTGGTGGTTCCTTTTAACATGAGTCTTCAATATTCCCAGTTAAGAAGTTTTAGGTTCTAGTTATTATAGGAATTATAGGACTATTTCTCTCTATACCATTTGTATTTCATATACCTTGACTATTGGATGTTCTTATAGGCACTGTAGTATTGCCAACTCTCGGGAGTTGATAGGCTTGAAGTCATAAACAGCGTTGTGCTTCAAGCATTGCTAAGTGCTGCTGGCAAACGCAGGAAGGTGCTGTTTGAATGAATGCTTACGAGCCTGCTGCTGCCTACCACTGCTCAGTCAGACTGCTCTATGAAATATCAAATCATAGACTTAATCATAATATAATAAACACACAGAAACACGAGCCTCAGATCATTAATATGGTAAAATCCGGAAACTATCATTTCGAAAACAAAACGTTTATTCTTTCAGTGAAATACGGAACAGTTACGTATTTTATCGAACGGGTGGCAACCCTAAGTTTAAATATTGCTGTTACATTGCACAAACTTCAATGTTATGTCATAATTATGTGAAATTCTGGCAAATTAGTTCGCAATTAGCCAGGCGGCCCAAACTGTTGCATATACTCTGACTGCGTGCAATGAACGCAAGAGAAGTGACACAATTTCCCTAGTTAATATTGCCTGCTAAATTGCATTTATTTTAACTAAATATGCAGGTTGAAAAAATCTATACTTCTGTGTATTGATTTTAAGAAAGATTATGTTTATTCATCACCTGTTTGGCAAAGTAGGCTGTGATTTGATGATAAATTAACAGGCACTGCATTGATTATATGCAACGGCAGGACAAGCTAGTTAACCTAGTAATATCATCAACCATATGTAGTTAACTAGTGATTATGTAAAGATTGATTGTTTTTATAAGCTAAGTTTAATGCTAGCTAGCAACTTACCTAGGCTCCTTGCTGCACTCACGTAACAGATGGTCATTCTACCACGCAGTTTACTCATGGAATGCAATGTAATCGGCCATAATCGGTGTCTAAAAATGCTGATTACCGATTGTTTCGAAAACTTGAAATCGGCCCAAATTAATCTGCCATGCCAATTAATCGGTCGACCTCTAATCAATACAGCCAGTCACTACAAAGATACAGGCATCCTTCCTAACTCAGTTGTCAGAGAGGAAGGAAACCACTCAGGGATTTCATAATGAGGCCGATTGTGAATTTAAAACAGTTACAGAGTTTAACGGCTGTGATAGGAGAAAACTGAAGATGGATCAACAACACTGTAGTTACTTCACAATGCTAACCTAAATGACAGAGTGAAAAGAGGGAAGCCTTTACAGAATAAATATATTCCAAAACATGCATCCTGTTCGCAATACGGCACTAAGTAAAACTGCAAAAAAATGGGCTTTATGTCCTGAATACAAAGCGTTTTACATCACAGAGTACCACTCTTTATATTTTCAAGCGCGGTGGTGGCTGCATCATGTTATGGGTATGCTGGTAAAAAGAAACGGAATAGAGCTAATCACAGGCAAAATGCTAGAGGAAAACCTAGTTCATTCTGCTTTCCAACAGACACTGGGAGACAAATTCACCTTTCAGCAGGACAATAACCTAAAACACAAAGTCAAATATACACTGGAGTTACTTACCAAGATGACATTGAATGTTGCTGAGTGGCAAGTTTTGACTTAAATCTGCTTGAAAATCTATGGAAAGACTTGAAAATGTCTGTCTAGCAATGATGAACAACCAGACCTTGAAGAACAATGTGCAAATATTGCACAATCCAGGTGTGCAAAGCTCTTAGAGACTTGGCCAGAAATACTCACATCTGTAATCGTTATTATGGAGTGTTGTGTGTAGATAGGTAAAGAAAACCAATCTATTTAATTAATCAACAAAATGTGGAATAAGTCAAGAGGTATGAATACTTTCTTAAGGCACTGTAGGCCCACACGTGCATAAGTCAACCCGGTCGCACACCCACTCACATGATATTATGTTTTTTTTGGTCCCTATATTTTGTATGATATTTTACATCCCTCCATTTCGTAAATGTTAAATCAAATCAAACTATATTGTCACATGCGCCGAATACAACAGATTTAGGCCTTACAGTGAAATGCTGACAAGCCCTTAACAATGCAGTAAAAAAAAGAAGAAAAAAAATAAAAAGAAAGAAAAGTAACAAATAATTAAAGAGCTGCAGTGAAATAACAATAAAGAGGCTATATACAGCGGGTTCCGGTACAGAGTCAATGTGCGGGGTCACCGTTTAGGCGAAGTAATTGAGGTAATATGTACAAGTAGGTAGAGTTATTAAAGTGACTATGCATAGATAATAACAGAGTAGCAGCAGCGTAAAATAATGTGTGTGGGGGGGGGGGGGGGGGGGGAGCAATGCATTTGATTAGCTGTTCAGGAGTCTTATGGCTTGGGGGTAGAAGCTGTATAGAAGCTGTTGGGGAATAATCAGAATTAGTTTGTAACATAGGTAAGATGTTTTATATTCATCATATGTTTGTAAGTTACTTCTCATCAGAATGTTATTTTTGTATAATACTGTGGCGGGGTTGCAGTATCTGTTCTATGTCAAGACTAAGTTGCTTGGGCCGGAGAGAGGGGAGAGGTCAAGCGTGTGCCTCTTGGCTCCACAATGTCTGTGTGCCAGTCAGTGTGTCTCTGTGATCTTGTCAAGATAGGATGGATTTGATATATGCCTGTTGATATGGAGGATTGGTTTATGGTTCTGAGTTTGAGAAAAGAACATAGTTTAGGAGACAAAGCTGAACGATGAATTATGCCGATGCTGTCTTATCCTGTGTGTGTCTTTGCTATAAAGGATCTCAGTTGAAATGTGGAAGGGACTCTCAGAGAATTCATTGATAGACACTGAATTGATCTGAGAGTCACAGGGTTGTGATAGAGCTCATTTAATTAAAGATGGACTTTGTGATAACTAACTCTGACTTGTGTGTGGTTTGCTCTCATGATTTGGTAAATAGAGGAAATTTCCACGACAAAGCCTCTTGGACCTAGACTTGGCGCTCCGGTACAGCTTGCCATGCGGTAGCAGAGAGAACAGTCTATGACTAGGGTGGCTGGAGTCTTTGACAATTTGTAGGGCCTTCCTCTGACACCGCCTGGTATAGATGTTCTGGATGGCAGGAAGTTTGTCCCCAGTGATGTACTGGGCTATACACACTACCCTCTGTAGTACCTTGCGGTCGGAGGCCGAGCAGTTGCCATATACCAGGCAGCTCAAGAACCTTTTGAGGATCTGGGGACCCATGCCAAACCTTTTCAGTCTCCTGAGGGGGAATAGGTTTTGTTGTGCTCTCTTCACGACTGTCTTGGTGTGCTTGGTCCATGATAGTTTGTTGGTGATGTGGACACCAAGGAACTTGAAGCTCTCAACCTGCTCCACTACAGCCCTGTCGATGAGAATGGGGGCGTGCTCGGTCCTCCTTTTCCTGTAGTCCACAATCATCTCCTTTGTCTTGATCACATTGAAGGAGAGGTTGTTGTCCTGGCACCACACAGCCAGGTCTCTGACCTCCTCCCTATAGGCTGTCTCGTCGTTGTCGGTGATCAGGCCTGTTGTGTCATCGGCAAACTTAATGATGGTGTTGGAGTCGTGCCTGGCCGTGCAGTCATGAGTGAACAGGGAGTACAGGAGGAGACTGAGCACGCACCCCTGAGGGGCCCCCGTGTTGAGGATCATCGTGGCGGATGTTGTTACCTACCCTTACCACCTGGGGGCGGCGCGTCAGAAAGTCCAGGATCCAGTTGCAGAGGGAGGTGTTTAGTCCCAGGGTCCATAGCTTAGTGATGAGCTTTGAGGGCACTATGGTGTTGAACGCTGAGCTGTAGTCAATAAATAGCATTTTCACATAGGTGTTATTTTTGTCCAGGTGGGAAAGGGCAGTGTGGAGTGCAATAGAGATTGCATCATCTGTGGATCTGTTGGAGCGGTATGCAAATTGGAGTGGGTCTAGGGTTTCTGGGATAATGGTGTTGATGTGAGCCATGACCAGCCTTTCAAAGCACTTCATGGCTACAGACATGAGTGCTACAGGTTTGAAACATGTTGGTATTACAGACTCAGACAGGGAGAGGTTGAAAATGTCAGTGGGTCAGTTGGTCAGTGCATGCTCGGAGTCCTGGTAATCCGTCTGTGAGTATTGACCTGTTTAAAGGTCTCACTCATATCGACTGCGGAGTGCGTGATCACAGTCATCCAGAATAGTTGATGTTCTCATGCATGTTTCAGTGTTACTTGCCTCGGAGCGAGCATAGAAGTAATTTAGCTCATCTGGTAGGCTTGTGTCACTGGGCAGCTCCCGGCTGTACTTCCCTTTGTAGTCTGTAATAGTTTGCCAGCCCTGCCCCTCCAACGAGCATCGGAGCCAGTGTAGTACGATAAGATCTTAGCTCTGTATTAACGCTTTGTCTGTTTGATGGTTCGTCAGAGAACAAAGCTGGATTTCTTATAAGCTTCCAGCTCCTTGAAGCGGCAGCTCTACCCTTTAGCTCAGTGTGGATGTTGCCTGTAATCCATGGCTTCTGGTTGGGGTATTTACATACAGTCACTTTGGAGCAAATTCCAGTCTGTGCTAGCAAAACAATCCTGTAGCTTAGCATCTGCTTCACCTGACCACTTTTTTATTGACCGAGTCACTGGTGCTTCCTGCTTTAATTTTTGCTTGTAGGCAGGAATCAGGAGGATAGAATTACGGTCAGATTAACCAAATGGAGGTTGAGGGAGAGCTTTGTGCTCGTCTCTGTGTGTGGAGTAAAGGTAGCCTACAGTTTTTCCCCCTCTGGTTGCACATTTAACACGCTGTTAGAAATTTGGTCAAAAGGATTTAAGTTTCTCTGCATTAAAGTCCCCGGCCACTAGGAGAATCGCCTCTGGATGAGCGGTTTCCTGTTTGTTTATGGCGGTATACAGCTCATTGAGTGCGGTCTTAGTGCCAGCATCGATCTGAGGTGGTATGTAGGCAGCGACTAAAAATTCAGATGAAATCTCTAGGTAGATAGTGTGGTCTGCAGCTTATCATGAGGCACTCTACCTCAGGCGAGCAAAACTTTGAGATTTCCTTAGATATCGTCCACCAGCTGTTGTTTACAAATATACAAAAGACCGACACCCCTTATCTTACCAGAGGCTGCTGTTCTATCCTGCCTGTACAGTGTAAAACCCGCCAGCTGTATGTTATTCATGTCGTCGTTCAGTCGTGACTCGGGGGAAACATAAGATATTACAGTTTTTAATGTCCCGTTGGCAGTTTAATCTTGCTCATAGGTCCTCGATTTTATTTTACAATGATTTCACATTGGCCAATAGAACGGATGGCAGTGGGGGTTTACTCGCTCAAATACTTCTACGAATTCTCAGAAGGCAGCTCAACCTCCACGCTCTGTCTTTTCTTCACGCAAATTACGGGGATTTGGGCCTGTTCCCGGGAAAGCAGTATATCCTTCACGTCAGACTCGTTAAAGGAAGAAGCATCTACCAGATCGTAGTGAATAATCGCTGTTCTGATGTCCAGTAGTTATTCTCGGTCATAAGAGACTGTAGCAGCAATATTATGTACAAAATAAGTGTTACAAGTTTTTTTAATTTTTTTAAATAACAGTTGGTTAGGAGCAAGTAAAACGTCAGCCAGCCTCTCCAGCGCCATTCACAAATGGTCGGTGGCGTTGCACTGCTGGAATAGTGACCGTACAGTATTACAGACAAAAAAAAACATGTTTTAAGGGAGAAGTAGGCATTGGTCTGAAGCCTAAAAATAAAGGAAATTCACATGAGCACCACAATACCTACTTCACCCATACTCTACCAAGGTTTTCCAGCACACAGCTTTGACCTACTACAGTAGCTATGTTGGTGTCTTGCACTTCAAACAGTGTATTCAGGTTGTATAGGATTCAACCCATCTCTAACAGTCTAATTCATACTCTTAGAGGAGGTGCTCTCATAACAATGTATAATGTTATGTTAGCTAGCTAGCTACAGTACAGCTGCTGGCTGGCTAGCTAGCGAACTAATCAAAACCACAATCATTTGCTTATCAAAAACAGCTCACTATTAACAACCAACCCATTGTTTCATGTTGGACAATCATCTGTATGCATTTATTGATTAACCTCAGCTTGAATACCAACATATAGCTATGTACAGTAGCCTAGATTTGATCTCATACACTACACTTCTTTTGACTGCTTGGCTGGTGCAGGCGGCCAGCTGTGTTGTTGAGTTGCTGAGCAACGGAGATGCTGGGCCAAGTTTTGAACTCTGAAAAAGATGTGAGCATTGTCAGAAATTCTACAAAATGTAGCACCTCTTGGTTCTCTATTGACACGTGAGAACAATAAATTATAAATGTATTAAAAACTGTTGCCCCTACAAGTCTAATGGTCACTTTACAGATGCTGTAGTCTCGTTCTTATCCAATGCCTTGATATTGAGCTAGGTCTAGGGAACAAATTGTATTTTTTCCTAATGCTAATGACCCTGGAAAATAATTTCTTAGCGGTCATACAGTATCATATGTCTTGTTGTGTTAACATTTGTGGCTAACTTTAGCTAGAAAGTTAGCTTAACATAGCTAGCACATTAGCTTAACATAGCTAGCAGGTTAATGTAACTTACCTAGCAGGTTAATGTAACATAGCTAGCAGGTTAATGTAACATAGCTAGCAGGTTAGCCTTACGTGGTTCAGTCTAGGGTTAGCAAACATGCTAAATAGTTGCAAATTGGTATGGTTGTGGTTAACTAAAGTTGCTAATTAGCTATGATGCTAAAGCTGTCCTGACCCGATTCAAGACGCAACCTTTGGTTTGATAGACATGTGCCTTATACGCACACCCATCCTCCCCAACCAACCTCCCTACTTTAGTTTCTGTCTAAAATAACCTGTGGTCTTAAGTAACCAGACCATTTGTAACATATCATATAAGTATCGCTTCCAAAAAAAGGGTACTATCATAAATCTAGTCGGAGCGAACAGGCTGCACAGGCATGCACATGTACACACACACACACACACCTGATTTATCTGATACAAATACAGACAACAATACTGGATGTACAGTATGGAAGCAAACATATTGTACTTTACCCAGTGGCGATTTTAGCATGTAAATCTTGGTGGGGGATTTTTTTTGTGTGGGATTCATTCCAGCAAAGCCCCTACACAACACTAAACAATACATTAATTGCACAATAACGGTGACAAACGGTGCCCACAAACTATTAGTGCCTACATAAAGCTGTCCCAACACCTTACCACCTCTACACCTGGCTATCAGCGGAGCCTTGTCTGGAAGAGAAACAGTTCATTCAACCTCATTTACTGCCTTAAACAACATAGCTGATATGGCTACTGACAATTGAGATGTACAAACTATGGCATAAGGATGACGACAAGCGGATTTGAAATGTACAGCGACAGAATTCAGAACATGAGCCGTTCTTACAGTGTTCTCCCTGTACACCAAGTCAGAAACATAGAATAAATAAAGGGGGCATATAAGCAGACAATGAAAGCTCTTAAAATGTTTGATGATTACATTTCTCAAAAACAACGTAATAGCTACATGTGCACCACCAAGTCAGAACAGTAGGCAAAATTAAGAGGTGCAAATATACCAAATTATTAGGGTGAGGTACATGGGCTACTGACAGTTTACGGGAACAACGTACACTTAGTATTACTTTCTTAGCTACAGTATACATATCCCCCTGGCATATTACATAATTTATGGACTCACCTTGTTGTGCTGTGCTCACTTGAATAGGAAGGTGGCGCGACAGTCCTTTGTGGGCAAATTTTGTCATCAAACTTTGTCAAATTCTGCCATTCTCTGGATTTATGGTGCTTTCAAGACAACTGTGAACTCCCAAAAAAAGTTTAATCATGATGATGTCAGTGATCTTCAGGTCATTGTTCTAGAAAGAGGCCCGAGTTCCAGATTTACAATTTCGAGTTGTATCAAATAGAGGTCAACCGATTAATTAGGGCCGATTTCAAGTTCATAACAATCGGTAATCGGCCTTTTTGGACGATTACATTGCAATCCACGAGGAAACTGTGTGACAGGCTGACCACCTGTTGCGCGAGTGCAGCGTCAAAAGGACCTTGTGGCTGCAAGGAGCCAAGGTAAGTTACTAGCTAGCATTAAACGTATCTTTGAAAAAATAATCAATCGTCACATAATCACTAGTTAACTACACATGGTTGATGATATTACTAGGTTAACTAGCTTGTCCTGCGTTGCATATAATCAATGCGGTGCCTGTTAATTTTTCATCGAATCACAGCCTACTTCAACAGCCAAACGGGTGATGATTTAACAAAAGCGCAATTGTGAAAAAAGCACATTCATTTCACAAATGTACCTAACCATAAACATCAATGCCTTTCTTAAAAGCATAAAAAGTATATTTTTTAAACCTGCATATTTAGCTAAAATAAATGCATGTTAGCAGACAATATTAACTAGGGAAATTGTGTCACTTCTCTTGCGTTCAGTGCAAGCAGAGTCAGGGTATATGCAACAGTTTGGGCTGCCTGGCTCGTTGAGAACTGTGTTTCTTCCTAACAAAGACCGTAATTAATTTGCCAGAATTTTACATAATTATGACATAACATTGAAGTTTGTGCAATATAACAGCAATATTTAGACTTAGGGTTGCCACCCGTTCGATAAAATATGGAACGGTTAGGTATTTCACTGAAAGAATAAACGTTTTGTTTTCGAAATGATAGTTTCTGAATTTGACCATATTAATGACCAAATACTCGTATTTCTGCGTGTTTATTATAATTAGGTCTATGATTTGATATTTGATAGAGCAGTCTGACTGAGCAGTGGTAGGCAGCAGCAGGCTCGTAAGCATTCATTCAAACAGTACTTTACTGCATTTGCGAGCAGCTCTTAGCAATGCTTGAAGCACAGCGCTGTTTATGACTTCAAGCCTATCAACTCCCGAGATTAGGCTGGAAATACTCAAGTGCCTATAAGAACATCCAATAGTCAAAGGTATATGAAATACAAAAGGTATAGACTGAAATAGTCGACACATCATAATTCCTATAATAACTAGAACCTAAAACTTCTTAACTGGGAATATTGAAGAACTGGGAATATTGAATTACCAGCTTTCATATGTTCTCATGTTCTGAGCAAGGAACTTAAAACGTTTTTTACATGGCACAAATTGCACTTGTACTTTCTTCTCCAACACTGTTTTTGCATTATTTATTTGACACTAAATAGATTTTATTTATGCATTATATTAAGTTAAAATAAAAGGGTTCATTGTTCGTTCAGTATTGTTGTAATTGTCATTATTACAAATATATATAAAAATCATCCGATTAATCGGTATCTGCTTTTTTTTGGTCCTCCAATAATCGGTATCAATATCGGCGTTGAAAAATCATAAATCGGTCAACCTCTAGTATCAAAGTTCAAAACTCATTTTCCCCAGTAGTAAAAATAAATGTTTACACTTCCCAGTTGTCTTGAACTCACTTGTCAGATTTTGCAGTTCTGAGTTAACAGTTGTTTTGAGCGCGGCACAAATCATGCTTCACTGCCAGCATTGCCAATGTTGAATGTTTATAATTTTAAACTAGGAAAACAGACCCTTAATCTTAAGATTTGGGACCACACAGCCACTCCACTGAATAGAAGGCTAATGGTTGCTTTGCAATGCTTGCAGTTAGCCACTGATTTTTTCCAAACCACTCATTGTTGAATTTGCGATTTCCAACTTGTTGTGGAATGGGTATGTCCAATGGCCGATGAGTAATATGTTTTATCTATAATGTCTCTTCATAATTTCTCTTCATATGGGGATTAAAAGATTAAAAATGATTTGCCAGTTGATTGTCGACTTGATTCATGATGATCACCGCTAGCTAAGATTTTCCAAGCTCTACCCTTAGACTTGGCGGTCACGTAGTGTCCTCATGAGTGGCAGAACATTGGGCCAATCATGGCGCAACGCTCTGTATTTTCTGCTGGCTTGCCCCACCACCACAGAAAGCACTGAGCTAGACTGAAAAACCTGCATTTTGGAGCTGCCTTACTCAAGAAAACAAAAAAGAGACCATGTTTATAAATGTTTATTTATTTAACTAGGCAAGTCAGTTAAGAACAAATTCTTATTTACAATGATGGTCTACACCGGATGACGCTGGGCCAATTGTGCACCGCCCTATGGGACTCCCAATCACGGCCGGTTGTGATACAGCCTGGATTCGAACCAGGGTGTCTGTAGTGATACCCTGGGATGCAGTGCCTTAGATTGCTGCGCCACTCGGGAGCGTATGCGGTTTTATTAACTCAATTATATATATTTTTACATTGTCTACAAACTGATATATGACGTATTAATGCCAAAATAACATGCAAAACAGGCAAGCCCCATTTGTTGCTAAAAATGTGGGGCTCGGCCCCACCTGCCATGAATGATGGGTCGCCACTGACTGTACCATAGTTATCTAACTCTCTTCGTTGTTGCTGTCTGCTTTGTTTGCTTTAATATTCCATATCACCTCAAGGGAGGAACCAATGCCTTGCTGTGTGCAGAGCAGTCAAGACATGTCTTGCTTTGTGCAGAGCAGTCAAGACGAATGTTGTGTACAAAGAAAAATTGTGGCCTGAGGTATTGAGGTGTTAGTGTTGCACTTTTATCTTTAGATAAAAGACAGAGACCGGGTACACAGACATGGTAACACACACACATGCACGGACAGTGTTGGTGTGCGTATTTGTGCTTGTGTATTTTGGGACAGACATGTGCTCAGTCAGTAAGGAACTCCCATGGCGCGGTCTGAAAGTTCATAACTCGCCTATGGCTCAAGCCTTACTTTCTCATGGGGACGCTATGCTAACATAGCCTTCTGCCTCATGAACCACTCAAGCTAACGCAGAGCAAATCCAGTCTGCATAAGACAAAACAACAGCCATGGTCATTTAATATATATATATATAAAAATGCTACCCAACTTTTTATTAGAAGTTGTATAAAAAAAAGTGCTTTATCTGTTAGCTTATCATTGCTATTTATAATTCACTTTCACAATTGAAACTGGAAGACAGTCTTTTCAGAGTAATACTGCACCCAAAACCCAAGTCCTTTGAATGTGTAGCAGAAGACCCCTAAAGGCAAAGCAAGCAGTGTCATTTTGATTCTCTTTCGATAGATCAATGGGCATGGACGACTCACCACTTTATTGTATCCATGGCGATGCCAACAGGGTGTTACTTCTTCTAAGACTTGCCATCAGCATCTGGGTCCACTCAGCCATAACAAAACACAAAGTAGGTTGATGCTGTAGTGTATTCATGTCGTCTTCAGAGGCTCATTAGACGTATGATATGCATTGATGTGTGACACTAATGTGTCCGTCTTTTCTCTGAATGCTGTTACAACGCAAAGGAAGATACAAATGAAAAAACTGTACCAGATAAGAGTTTTAACTTATACCATACCAATCTGTTGGAATTAAACCAAATGAGACATACAATATATTGTATATATTTTGTATTCAAGTGTGATCCCAACATTGGCGTCTCTTTCTCTCTTCTACTCCCTCGTTTGGCCTAACAGATTAGTAGATTCTGTCTCTCTCCCTCTCTTCTACTCCTTCGTTTGGCCTAACAGAGCCATAGAAGTAGATTCTGTCTCTCTCCCTCTCCCTCTGCCTGTGTGCAGTATTTTGTTTGGTTTATTCTTTAGCATGGCCTTTGGCTCTCTACCACTCATGCTGACAGCAGTATAGAGAGAGCAGTGTGCTCCCTACCCAGACCACAGTACCCATCAACCACCACTCCCACACCCCACCCAGCACACCCATATTTCACCAACTGGCAAACACCATCTGAAGCTCTGTGGGAGCGAGCGCGAGCATGAGCACGAGCACACACACACACACACACACACACACACACACACACACACACACACACACACACACACACACACACACACACACACACACACACACACACACACACACACACACACACACAAAGCCCCTCTCAACTCAATCTAACACCCTCTGCCCTTTTTATCTCCCTCATACCATCCAACCTGACATCTGAATGACCACTCCCCTCACCAGAAACCCTCATACCATCCACCCTGACATCGAAATGACCACTCCCCTCACCAGAAACCCTCACACCATCCACCCTGACATCGAAATGACCACTCCCCTCACCAGAAACCCTCATACCATCCACCCTGACATCGAAATGACCACTCCCCTCACCAGAAACCCACCCGCTCCATATGCTACACTCTTAGAGGTTCCATCTAGAACCTAAAAGGGTTACAAGGCTGTCCACATAGGAGAACCCTTTAAAGAACCCTTTTTGGTTCCAAGTAGAACCCTTTCCACATGGAACCCAAAAAGGGTTCTACCTGGAACTAAAAAGGGTTCTACCTGGAACTAAAAAGGGTTCTCCAGTGAAGACAGACGAAGAACCGAAGAAGAATATAGCACTCCAAGCCCGCGTTGAAGATGCTGAGGCGAGAATGAAGATGCTGAGTGTTCCTGCCTGGACCAACATGGGATTAGCGCTAGCATTAGAATGAGGGCAAGGGAAGGCAGTGGCAGAGTGTGTGCCTTTGCGATCGACTGCACAACTGATCCTCTCAAATGTCCTCTGTATCTTACACAGCCGGCGTCCCAAATGGTACCATATTCCCTATAGCTCTATGGGCCCTGGTCAGAAGTAGTGCACTATATTGGGAATAGCGTGCCATTTAGGAGTCCACTCGCACAGAAGTCAAAACTCTGCTTCTGTGATATTTCACACCAACACTTCGTCATTAAGCTGTCTTTATAGTGACATGTTGTCCACGTCATTTAAAATGTGGTCCTTTGATTTCCCCAAAGGCAGAACAGAACATAAATCTGCCATTCACAAGAGCAGAAGTCCAAACTATGGTTAAATAAGAGGAGGAACCCAGCGGGCAAAGCGGGTTGAATGACATCAATCCACATCAAGGAGAGACGAGTGTTCGACTTGCTTTTTTAATTTGAATTGATGTCATTACAACCAGTTACTATACCCTGATGAAGACAGATTGGCTGCCTAAACGATGGTATTAAAGCATCTGAGCTCATGGAGTGTGCGGCCCTCCTTTCATTTTTAAATCTGGTTGAATGTCATTGCAATCCATTTATAGGTTGAAATCGGGTTGCAATGATGTTGATGCAACCAGTTTTGCCCACTGGGGAGGATGGCTAGGTGACAATATTGCAACCGTAAATTTCATCCACCACCCTAATCGTGGAAGGGTGTACTTTTCATTACTACGATTAATTCATTTTCACTATAACTGTGACAGTGGACCAAGATCGATGTTCACATACTGCCATCCTTTTTAGTCCCCTCATTCCGTTCCCTTTGCCCAGAACACTGCTGCTGATTGTAAAATGCTTCCTGCATTGAACCGTTATTGAAGTCATCCTCCTCCTCCATAGCCTGCCCCCCCCCCCCCACACACACACACACACACACACACACACACACACACACACACACACACACACACAGGATTATCTGCCACCCTGGTAGTTTACCTCATGTGGAGCCTCACACTCCTGTTCACTCACACAGCTCCTTCCCAACTCTCTATAATTCAATACATTTCTCAGAATATTAGATACACTGCATTCGGAAAGTATTCAGACCCCTTCCCATTTTGTTAACGCTCATCAATCTACACACAATACCCCATAATGACAAAGCAAAAAACACGGTTTTAGTAATTTTTGCAAATGTATTAAAAATAAAACAACAGGCTTATTTACATTATATTCAGACCGTTTGCTATGAGACTCGACATTAAGCTCAGGTGCATCCTGTTTCCATTGATCATCCTTGAGATGTTTATACAACTTTATTAGAGTCCACCTGTGGTAAATTCAATTCATTGGACATGATTTGGAAAGGCACACACCTGTTTACATAAAGTCCCACAGTTGATAGTGCACGTCAGAGAAAAAACCAAACCATGAGATCGAAGGAATTGTACGTAGAGCTTAGAGACAGGATTGTGTCGAGGCACAGATCTGGGAAAGGGTACCAACACATTTCTGCAGCATTGAAGGTCCCAAAGAACAATTGGCCTCCACCGTTCTTAAACGGAAGAAGTTTGGGACCACCAAGACTCTTCCTAGAGCTGGCCGCCCGTCCAAACAGAAATCAGGGGAGAAGGGCCTTGGTCAGGGAGGTGACCAAGAACCCCATGGTCACTCTGACAGAGTTCCAGAGTTCCTCTGTGGAGATGGGAGAACCTTCCAGAAGAACAACAATCTCTGCAGCACTCCACCAATCAGGCCATTATGGTGGAGTGGCCAGGCAGAAGCCACTCCTCAGTAAAAGGCTTATGTAAATGTCATATTTCAGTTTTTATGGGCTATTTATGAATTTCTGCATCTTTCTCTCCATTAAATAAGTCCTTAACTTTGGGTCAGAGAAAGGTGCTGTATAAGCTAAAACTCTCTCTTAAATTCTCTCTCTCTCAGAAAGATTCAAAATAAAGAATTTTACAATGAATAAGTGGTAACTGATGTAATATAACGTATTTATAATATTATGTGGAAATGCAAAATGCTCTCACGCAACTGTAATGTACTTTGTTATATTATGTAAAATGCTAAATATTACCTCTCTGATTGTTGAAGTGTGTTACAATTTGTCAGCTTAAGAGCATTCCGAACTGCAATTTGGAATCCATTAATAACATTAGCTCTATCATTATAAATAGTCTGACATTTTCAACTGATTTCACCTGACTATATAATAGAGCAATGCTATACTATTATGCATTTTCTTGGTTCTATCACAATGATTACATCAGCCCCTATCCGGCAAATCTGAGGCGCGTTCAGCAGGATGCAACATTTTGGAACGATGTCGAACAAATATGCCTCAGTTCCATTGGTGGCATTTCAATTCGTGGGCGCAGGTTATAATATGGTTGTAATCGTTTTAATTTAAAAAAAATTAAAGAATTAAAAAACACTTTAGTTTAGTCAATATTTTCTTAACTCTATTTCTTGAACTGCATTGTTGGTTAAGGGCTTGTAAGTAAGCATTCCACTGCAAGGTCTACACCTGTTGTATTAGGCGCATGTGACAAATACAATTTGATTTGATTATGTCCTGAAACATTGTAAATAAAATCAAGCACTCATAATACAGGAAATGTGTGTGCATACCAGCGTTACCGTCTTCCAATACATTTTTCCATATAACAACAGTTATTTCTCATAATTAGTAACATATCTCTGAGGAATTGGATGCTGCTGCTGGTTGTCTCTCCAATCAATGACACAACAGGTTGGTGATGAATAGCCCTTATGCCAGAGGACAACGCTGAGCGTTTAACATATGCTCATCATTGCTCATACAGGTCACGCACACACCCATAACCATATGATATAATGACAGATTATTCATCATCATCCACTTTGATTAAAATTAATCACGCGTCTCGGATTTAATGGTCGCCCCACAAACCTGGGTTGCATAAAATACACTGGTGTGGCTTATGCAACTGTAATTGTCACAACTAACATCTTTCAATGGTAATGGTATTTTCCGTTAGACTGCACAGCCCTGGAAAAAAACATGAATCCTTTGCTGACCCTTGCCACATTCTAATGTAGCTGAGAAATCTAAGGTGATCAGTACAGTGCCTTGCAAAAGTATTCACCCCTCTTGGTGTTTTCCCTATTTTGTTGCATTACAACCTGTAATTTAAATGTATTTTTATTTGGATTTCACATAATGGACAGACACAAAATAGTCCAAATTGGTGAAGTTTTAAAAAATTGTGTATTCAACCCCTTGTCTATGAAGCCCCTAAATAAGATCTGGTGCAACCAATTACCTTCAGAAGTCACATAATTAGTTAAATAAAGTCCACCTGTGTGCAATCTAAGTGTCACGTGATCTCAGTATATATTCACAAATCTGTTTTGAAAGGCCCCAGAGTTTGCAACACCACTAAGCAAGGGGCACCACCAAGCAAGTGGAACTATGAAGACCAAGGAGCTCTCCAAACAGGTGTACAGGAGATGTACAGATCAGGGTTGGGTTATAAAAAAATATCAGAAACTTTGAACATCCCACGGAGCACCATTAAATCCATTATTAAAAAATTGGCTTCACAACAAACCTGCCAAAAGAGGGCCGCACACCAAAACTCATGGACCAGGCAAGGAGGGTTAATCAGAGAGGCAACAAAGAGACCAAAGATAACCCTGAGTATCTGTCCATAGGACCACTTTAAGCCGTACACTTCATAGAGCTGGGCTTTACGGAATAGTGGCCAGAAAAAAGCCTTTGCTTAAAGAAAAAAATAACCAAACACGTCTGGCATGTTTGGCAAAAGGCATGTGGGAGACTTCCCAAACATATGGAAGAATGTACTCTGGTCAGATGAAACTAATATTTAGCTTTTTGGCCATCAAGGAAAACTCTATGCCTGGCGCAAACCCAACACCTCTCATCACCACGAGAACACCATCCCCACAGTGAAGCATGGTGGTGGCAGCATCATGCTATGGGGATGTTTTTCAACGACAGGGACTGGGAAACTGGTCAGATTTGAATGAATGATGGATGGCGCTAAATACAGGGAAATTCTTGAGGGAAACCTATTTCAGTCTTCCAGAGATTTGAGACTGGGACGGAGGTTCAGCTTCCAGCAGGACAATGACTCTAAGCATACTGCTAAAGCAACACTTGAGTGGTTTAAGGGGAAACATGTACAGGTCTTGGAATGGTCTAGTCAAAGCCCAGACCTCAATACAATTGAGAATCTGTGGTATGACTTAAATATTCCTGTACACCAGCGGAACCCATCCAACTTGAAGGAGCTGGAGCAGTTTTGCCTTGAAGAATGGGCAAAAATCCCAGTGGCTAGATGTGCCAAGCTTATAGAGACATACCCCAAGAGACTTGCAGCTGTAATTGCTACAAAGGGTGGCTCTAGAAAGTATAGTTATGCACGTTCAAGTTCTGTTTTTTTGGTCTTATTTCTTGTTTGTTTCATGGAAAAAAATATTTTGCATCTTCAAAGTGGTAGGCATGTTGTGTTAATCAAATGATACAAACCCCCCCAAAAATATATTTAAATTACAGGTTGTAAGGCAACAAAATAGGAAAAATGCCAAGGGGGTGAACACTCTCGTAAGCCACTGTATTATTACCATATAACGTTTTCCTACTCTCACAAAGTCAGACATTCTACTCTACTAAAGTAGTATCCCATGAAGATACATATTACTATATTATTGTAGTTTTATTATATATTAAACATTTGTTTTCATGATGTGTGATATCCTCTCTCACTACTCTGTCCTCTAACTCCCATTACCCAGCATGCACCATTCTGTAAATGCTCTTCTGTCCCTGCCGCGCCCATGGACAGGAAATGGTCTGGTAGAAGACATGTTTCTGATATGTCTGTACAACCCTAGCTCCTAGGTGAGATTGATGTTGTTAGGAAGGAGGAGGTCTGTCTCAATAAATCACCCGAGTTTAGTTAAGGTCTATAAATCTGCCCGGAGACCAGCCATTAAACACACTGCTGCAGATGGTGGGAGACAGAGACTGTCACTACAACTCAGAATCAACATGTTCTAGCCACTCAAATCCTTCCCCTTCACTCCCATCTACAGCAAGTCTCCATTCCAGTCTTCCCCTTGTTCTCCCAATTCTCTTCCTCTATAGCACTTTGCCACTCTTTAAAAAGGCCCACTCCTTAATTCTGAGGAAGCAATAAAACAGCAGCCCACCACGGTTTCTCATACAGCAACTCTTCTATCCATTCCAGTCTTCCCTATTTCCCTTCTCTAATGCTCTATCCTCCCTCTTCCTTTCTGTAGCTTCTTATCTGCCATCCTTTCATTTCCTTGGGATCATGTCTAAAGTCTCAATCCACATAGTGGTGTTTCATATGGATGAGAGGACGTTTTGCTGACAAATGGCGGGCTTTTGTAAGCTCATTACACTGCCCTCGTAGGAAAAGCTCTGTTAACAACAGAGAAAGTAAACTTTGTTTTACAGGTCACAGAGGCGGCAAACTTTGTTTTACAGATTTCCTTGGTAGGGTAAGGTCCTTTGAAGGGTAAGGTGGTCGCTCTTGGGATGTTTAGTGAGCAGAAAGGATGAGATCAGCAGAGATCAGGGCATAGGCTCAGCAGATTTTGGTGCTGATGAGGCAGGAATGGACAGACGAGTGAGGAGGAGGGGATGAGGAGGAGGAAGGGTGAGGCCAAGTCTGGGTCTGAGGGGTAAGTTCAGCCTGCCAGGGTTCATCGGTACTGTAGCATTTACTGTGGACAGACAACCCAATGCACCAAATCTTCCTAGTAAGTCTAAATAGCACAATACTGTTCATAGATTTGAGATAGAAATACAGTGCCTTGCGAAAGTATTCGGCCCCCTTGAACTTTGCGACCTTTTGCCACATTTCAGGCTTCAAGCATAAAGATATAAAACTGTATTTTTTTGTGAAGAATCAACAACAAGTGGGACACAATCATGAAGTGGAACAACATTTATTGGATATTTCAAACTTTATTAACAAATCAAAAACTGAAAAATTGGGCGTGCAAAATTATTCAGCCCCTTTACTTTCAGTGCAGCAAACTCTCTCCAGAAGTTCAGTGAGGATCTCTGAATGATCCAATGTTGACCTAAATGACTAATGATGATAAATACAATCCACCTGTGTGTAATCAAGTCTCCGTATAAATGCACCTGCACTGTGATAGTCTCAGAGGTCCGTTAAAAGCGCAGAGAGCATCATGAAGAACAAGGAACACACCAGGCAGGTCCGAGATACTGTTGTGAAGAAGTTTAAAGCCGGATTTGGATACAAAAAGATTTCCCAAGCTTTAAACATCCCAAGGAGCACTGTGCAAGCGATAATATTGAAATGGAAGGAGTATCAGACCACTGCAAATCTACCAAGACCTGGCCGTCCCTCTAAACTTTCAGCTCATACAAGGAGAAGACTGATCAGAGATGCAGCCAAGAGGCCCATGATCACTCTGGATGAACTGCAGAGATCTACAGCTGATGTGGGAAACTCTGTCCATAGGACAACAATCAGTCGTATATTGCACAAATCTGGCCTTTATGGAAGAGTGGCAAGAAGAAAGCCATTTCTTAAAGATATCCATAAAAAGTGTTGTTTAAAGTTTGCCACAAGCCACCTGGGAGACACACCAAACATGTGGAAGAAGGTGCTCTGGTCAGATGAAACCAAAATTGAACTTTTTGGCAACAATGCAAAACGTTATGTTTGGCGTAAAAGCAACACAGCTGAACACACCATCCCCACTGTCAAACATGGTGGTGGCAGCATCATGGTTTGGGCCTGCTTTTCTTCAGCAGGGACAGGGAAGATGGTTAAAATTGATGGGAAGATGGATGGAGCCAAATACAGGACCATTCTGGAAGAAAAGCTGATGGAGTCTGCAAAAGACCTGAGACTGGGACGGAGATTTGTCTTCCAACAAGACAATGATCCAAAACATAAAGCAAAATCTACAATGGAATGGTTCAAAAATAAACATATCCAGGTGTTAGAATGGCCAAGTCAAAGTCCAGACCTGAATCCAATCGAGAATCTGTGGAAAGAACTGAAAACTGCTGTTCACAAATGCTCTCCATCCAACCTCACTGAGCTCGAGATGTTTTGCAAGGAGGAATGGGAAAAAATGTCAGTCTCTCGATGTGCAAAACTGATAGAGACATACCCCAAGCGACTTACAGCTGTAATCGCAGCAAAAGGTGGCGCTACAAAGTATTAACTTAAGGGGGCTGAATAATTTTGCACGCCCAATTTTTCAGTTTTTGATTTGTTAAAAAAGTTTGAAATATCCAATAAATGTCGTTCCACTTCATGATTGTGTCCCACTTGTTGTTGATTCTTCACAAAAAAATACAGTTTTATATCTTTATGTTTGAAGCCTGAAATGTGGCAAAAGGTCACAAAGTTCAAGGGGGCCGAATACTTTCGCAAGGCACTGTACTAAATAGTTCTCTATGGATACAACTGGCCAACTAAGTGCAGTCAGTCTGTTCTTTCTTTCTTTTTAGATCTGACTGATTTATAGTCCATGTTATCAATTGTCTGTAGTGGCTGGCTTTTGAATTTATACTAAGGCTATTGAATTAGCAGCAATGAGCAGCACCAGGAAACCAAACTAAAGCTACCTGCCTTAATGGTCCACTCTTCAATTCTCCAAGCATTTGGCTGCTGTGAATTCCCAGTTTACTGCTTTGTGTTGAAGCAGATCACATACATTCTAAAAAGTCTACTATACTCAATATATTGAAACAACAATCTGCATCCAGGATAAGAGTTGTAATAAGTCAGCACACAAATACACACAGGAGAGGGAGCACTATATATTTATTTAACTAGGCAAGTCAGTTAAGATCAAATTCTTATTTACAATGACAGCCTAGAAACAGTGGATTAACTGCCTTGTTCAGGGGCAGAACGACAGATTTTTACCTTGTCAGCTCGGGGATTCGATCTAGTAACCTTTCAGTTTCTGGCCCAACACTCTAACCACTAGGCTACCTGCCGCCCCAAAATACCATATGAATGACATCAGTAAGCGAGGGAAGTCCCCCGACACTTCACTCAGTGCTACGGTAAGCGCTAGCTGTGTGGAGGAAGCCTCAGGTAAGCTAATACATTCTGGAACCAAAACATTCCATGGTCATCAAAGTATTGGGTTTCACCAAAGCAGATGAGGTAAGCTCTAGAGACCTTGAGTTTTACAATCTCAGCTAATCTCTAAAACAAACGTGGCCCATGCACCACTTTCCCCCAATGGTGTTTGGCATCTCAGGGGCCACTATGGCGTAAACTGGTCATGGCAGCTTCAGACGGAACATGGATCTATGTTGTCAGTGGATTTAAAACTGAGTGGTGTTTGGAGGTTTTGTTAGGTATGTTAGGTATGTTAGTAATGGATTTAGCTCAACTGGCGCAGGATGGGTCATCACAGTCAGTGGTGCTGCATTATGTGACCAATCAAAAGGACATTCCACTCAATCTGCTCACTGATTGGCTCCTGAGAGAGAACCGGGTGAAGCGTGCCAAGTAACCTTTTCTAACCTCTGTTACATTGCTATGCAATCACTCACCCTTTACACCACACACACACACACACACACACACACACACACACACACACACACACACACACACACACACACACACACACACACACACCTCAAAGGCCTGTAAACCTACCTTGAAAGACATGGTAGCGATCATAATAACTAGTAAACAAGAGACAGATGATCAACAGATCTGTCAGATAACATCATGGACCCCGTCAAGTCAATACCAATCCTCATTACAGCGCCACTCTAGGGACCTAATTGACCTGGCATTACTTTTGACATAGATTAATTTGTGGAATTCTCAGGGGGCCACGTTACAGGGGTAGAGCCCCCATTGGTGTCTCCTCTGGATCTGTGTCCTGTTACAGAGAGTTATAGCTATGGAGTGCAAGAACAGATTGATTATCTCCTATCCCACCTGAGCCCTCGGAGAGGCCGGATGGTCGCAAATGGACACCGTAAATCAGTGAAGGCTGCTGAGGGGAGGATGGCTGATAATAATGGCTGGAACAGAGCAAATGGAATGGCATCATTATGAGCCATCCTACTCTCAGCAATCTCCACTGCCATAGATAGCTGCAGCATCCCATTGTCTGTGTATGGTTGTCTTATCTGCATTGACTCACATGCGGAGGTCATTTACAGCAGAATCAAGTCTTATGCGCGGTCGCACAGATGCACGAACGAATGTACACACACATCCACACGCATGCACTCTATCACAGACACACAAACACTGTAATCTCAGCATGGTTTTACACTGATAGTGCAGAGCTAGCCAGCTGAAGTACGTGTTGTTGACTGATGTGTTGTGGCAGTAGATGAAATGGGATGAGTTTCCGCTACACAATGTAAAGTGCTTTGAGCATATTGGAAAATAACGATATTTATCATAACTATTGTTATTAATACTTAAGTCTGTGTACTGCCTTCCCCATGAGTGAGTCCCTTATCCTGTGATTTCAGTACATTATATGTATTCTAAACTATATGTAGCTACAACACCTGCTTGCAATTCAGTATTGCGTGTTTGCATTGTGACTGTAGCTTACAAACTTGTCCTTAAGTAAATTAAACACATTGCATGTTTGGTTGTAGCTGGGTCATTCATGAATTGCAGTGGTATTTGGCCATGGCATTTTGGAAAATTCAAAATGTTTTGTTTATTTAAATGTATTCTAAATCAACTAATATGGCAGCTTAATAATTGTTTATATTTTTTACCATTATGATTACATTGTTCCACCAGTTTTCCTTCATTTAAATTGAATAACACCAACTACACTTTTTGTCTGACTGACTCTTCCATAATATTTTTTGTTAACCTTTCTTTAGGCAGGGAGAGTCCCATTGAGACCAATGTTTATTTTTCGAGGGAGAACTGCATTCAGACCCCACCAAAATTACACAGAATTACATTACAAGGAGCAGAAAATAAATAAATAAATAACAAGGAAAAAAAAAAAAAAAACACAAATCATTAAAAAAACACACTCGTCAATGAAGAGATCCTCCAACAATCTGAATTGCCTGAAAGGCACCAATGCGTTCCAATTGTAGGGTATTCTGTAGATTGTTCCATCAATCAATATATCAAACACATAACGTAGAGGAATATTTACACTAAAATGTTATGCTGATATATGGCTTACAAAGACACAGCATTTCCTAGACATTAGTCTGCTGATCAGGCAGTTTGCATCAATGTACAATACCAGTCCAAAGTTTGGACACGCCTACTTATTCTGTCACACCCTGATCTGTTTCACCCATCTTGGTGCTCGTCTCCACCCTCCTCCAGGTGTCGCCCATCTTCTGCATTATCCCCAGTATATTTATACCTTTGCTCTATGTTTGTCTTTTGCCAGTTTGTTTTGTTTCGTGATACCTATCAGCGTTCGTCCCCTTGCTCCTGTCTGTTCTTGTTTTCTAGTCTTTCCCGGCTTTGACCTTTCTGCCTGCTTTGACCCTGAGCCTGCCTGCCGTTCTATACCTTGCCACGCCTCTCTGGATTATTGAACCCTGCCTGCCCTGACCCTGAGACTGCCTGCCGTTCTGTCCCTTGCCACACCTCTCTGGATTATTGAACCCTGCCTGCCCTGAGACTGCCTGCCGTTCTGTCCCTGTTGCACCCTTTCTGGATTACTGACCTCTGCCTGCCCTTGACCTGTTGTTTGCCTGACCCTGTACTAGAAATAAAAACTTTTCTTACTTCGACACTGTCTGCATCTGGGTCATACCTGAAACCCGATAGAACAAACTGGCCATGACTGACCCAGCAGACTCAGACTTACACCAGCTCCACAATACTGTCTCCCTGCAAAGAGACACCATTGGAAGACACGAGGAGGTACTTCAAGGTCTTATGGAGGGACTCCATACCCTGGCAGAATGACATGACCAGGCATTCAATACTTTGCTGGAGCAATTCCGCAGATTCCCCACTGGGCAGCGGATCACACCCGTAATCTCCCAGCTTACCCCAGTGTCCCGAGAACCCCGCTTACCTCCTCCGAAGCGCTATGCTGGAGATTCCAGATCCTGCCTGGCTTCTCTCCCAGTGCTCCCTCATTTTCGTGCTGCAGCCTTCTTCGTTCCCCTTGAACCTTTTAGAGGATAGCGTACATCACAACAATGATGTCCGCGGTATGGGAGCAACAATCCGCCGTCTGCTTCAGTCTGGAGAAGTTTGTGGAGGCAGTTCGGAAGGTGTTTGATTCTACGTTGTCCGGTAGAGAGGCTGCTCGTAAGCTGCTCCAGCTACGTCAAGACTACTGTAGTGTGGCAGACTACGCAGTGGATTTTCGCACGTTAGCAGCTGAGAGTGCCTGGAACCCAGAAGCAATCAACATGTTCCTGCACGGAGTATCGGAGGAAGTAAAGGACAAGTTTTCAGGCCGGGAACTACCGACGGATCTCGACTTGCTCATCGCCTTGACCATTCGAATCGATGGGCGACTACGAGAACGAAGGAAGGAGAGGAGATTCGACTTCACTTGCCCGTCCAAGGATTCCACATCGCCTCAGAGGCATCCCGGAAGTCCCCGACGGCTCCATTGTCAAGAGAACACGAGGCTACCCGAGTTTCCACGAGAGTCTCCGAAGACTGACGATTCAACTCTTCCCAAGCCTATGCAACTAGGCAGAGCTAGGCTGTCTCCAGCTGAACGGCTAGACAGGCTTCACACTAAGAGTTGCCTGTATTGCGGGACTACGGGTAATTTCCTCACCACCTGTCCACTAAAAGACCAGGCTCACCGGTAGGAGCGAGTACTCTGATGGGTCATACGGAGAACTTTCCTCTCCCTTTACTCGCATCCCTTTTCATGCCATGTTGCTTTGGGGGAACCAATCGAAATCTCTCCGGATACTCATTGACTCTGGGGCTGTTGAGAGCTTTATGGACGCAACCCTTGCTTCCGCTATGGATATCCCCACTCAGCCCCTCTCTATTCCCATGGATGTTAGAGCACTGGACGGGAACTCTATAGGCCGGGTCACCCACAATACCACCCCCTCTCTATTCCCATGGATGTTAGAGCACTGGACTCTATAGGCCGGGTCACCCACAATACCACCCCCATCAACCTACATGTGTCAGGGAACCACAGCGAGACGATCCAGTTCCTTCTGCATCAGATGACCTAGCCTCCACAATCACCAGACATCAACCCAACTGAGATGGTTTGGGATGAGTTGGAAAAACAACCAACAAGTGCTCAGCATATGTGGGAAATCTTTCAAGACTGTTGAAAGAGCATTCCAGGTGACTACCTAATGAAGCTGGTTGAGAGAATGCAAAGAATGTCATCAAGGCAAAGGGTGGCTACTTTAAAGAATATAAATATATTTTGATTTATTGTCACGCCCTGGTCGAAGTATTTTGTGTTTATCTTTATTTATTTGGTCAGGCCAGGGTGTGGCATGGGTTTTTGTATGTGGTGTGTATATATGGGGATTGTAGCTAGTGGGGTGTTCTAGTTAAGTCTATGGCTGTCTGAAGTGGTTCTCAATCAGAGGCAGGTGTTTATCGTTGTCTCTGATTGGGAACCATATTTAGGCAGCCATATTCTTTGAGTTTGTCGTGGGTGATTGTCCTTAGTGTCCTTATGTCCGTGTTTATGAGCACGAGAATGAGGCTGTTTCGGTTTTCGTTACGTTTATTGTTTTGTAGTTTTTGTATTGATTCGTGTTTACGTTGTGTTATTAAACATGGATGGTAATCTACACGCTGCATTTTGGTCCGACTCTCCTTCACACCTAGAAAACCGTTACATTTATTTAACATTTTTTGGGTTACTACATGATTCCATATGTGTTATTTCATAATTTTAATGTCTAGACTATTATTCTACAATGTAGAAAATAGTAAAAATAAAGAAAACCCTTGAATGAGTAGATGTGTCCAAACTTTTGACTGGTACTGTAGTTCAAGCATCTATCCAGCTCATCAGGCAGAACTGTGTTGAGTTAACATTGTTTTCACCATACCTTATCGACGTAAACATGTCTTTTTGGCTTTTTGATTGAATTTGCAACATTTAAGTCTTACGTGAACAAAGATTTAATCACAGGCATGTATCATTATCATCAACATTATCATCTAGAAATGTAGTAGTGAAAATTATAAAATGAGAATATTTGTAAATAATCTGCACACATTTCCAACTATCCAAATGGTTCTTACAACCTTTTAATTTCTCCCTTCCTCCCTTTCCCTCTCTCCCGCTCCCCTAAATCAGTCACTGGTGTATTGATTGAGCCATGCCAGGCTGAGGTCCAAGAGCGCCTTGATAGCCAGCGTTTTGCAGCGATGAGTAAGCTATCTTTCCCACAGTACAGCACACAGCTGTGGTTAAGTGGTGAGCCTGCGCTCAGTTCACAAAGTAACATCAGCTGTTGAGCAACTTGAGGAGACTTAATTACTTTGCGTTTCATTGGATTTTTAACTGTCATGGTCAAAACATATTGATTCAGTGGTTGTGAAGATGGTCTGCTTTTTTGACACCACACTCCACAAAGCAAGTCCTGCAGGCTCTAGTTTGATCTTATCTTGATTATTTTCCAGTCATATGGTCAAGTGCTGCAAAGAAGTACCTAGTTAAGCTGCAGCTGGCCCAGAATAGAGCGGCACATCTTGCTCTTCACTGTAATCAGAGGGCTAATATAAATACTATGCATGCCAGTTTATCTTGGCTATGAGTTGAGGAGAGTCTGACTGCAATCACTTATTTTTATAAGAAACATTAAATGTGTTGAAAAATCAAAATAGTTTGCATAGTCGCTTACACACAGCACTGACACACACTCCACCAGACATGCCACCAGGGGTCTTTTCAGTACCCAAATCCATAACAAATTCAAGAAAACACAGTACTATGATTGCATGGAACTCTGTTCCATCTCATATTGTTCAAATGAACAGCAAACCTGGTTTCAAAAAACAGATAAGCAACACCTCACGGCACAACGCCTCTCCCCTATTTGACCTAGATACTCTATGCATTGATACTGTAGGTAGGCGTTTAAAATGTACGTAGTACTGTCCTTGAGCTGTTCTTGTCTATTAATGTCCTGTATTACGTCATGTTTCATGTTTTGTGTGGACCTCAGGAAGAGTAGCTGCTGCTATCGCAACAGCTAATGGGGATCTTAATAAAATACCAAATATCAAAGCTCTCACATCATGCTCAGAGAGAAGATCACACATCACAGTGCAGAGTAGGACACAGACAGACACACCTCTGCTGCAGCCCTGGTACATCCTGTCACAATACCATCATAAGTAAGCTTTGTACATCTGATCTCATCTGATCTGATCCACCATCATACAATCTATCATCTAAGATCTCAGAATTACCCCTTAATGATTAATTCATTCCAAAGAAAAATCATCTAGAAGTTGATCGGCATGAATTTCGTCTATAACTGATAATCAAAGAGTTTATGCTGATACTGCTATTATAAAAGTGATATGGACTTCAAAATACCAAGTTGTAATCTGCTATTGACTTTTCTCTGATTGTTACAATGAGATGATAGTGATTAGATTAGAAGCTTAGGTCAGGATTCATTAGATCAGTGGTTACTCGGGTTAGCCTGAAAAACATAGCATAGCATATATTGCATTTGTTTAGTTGGTGTCTACGGTGTAACTACGTAGGAGCTGTTAAATTAGAGGGCGGCTGCTCTTACGATTTAGTTTATAAGGATCCCCATCAGCTACTGCACACGCAGAAGTTACTCTCCCTGGATTCCACATAAAACGTACAAGTACATGACAAAGTACAAAACATTATAGACAAGAACAAAATATTAAATTATAAATAAAATTAAAATAAGAGATATATATGAAAGACACCAAGTGGCCCTTGTCACGAAACCACACCTATCCTTAGTGCATTCTGGAAGTATTCAGACCCCTTGTTACATACCAGCCTTATTCTAAAATGTTTAAAATGTTTTTGTGCAAATGTATTAAAAATAAAAAACAGAAATACCATATTTACAAAAGTATTCAGATCCTTTGCTATGAGAATCGAAATTGAGCTCAGGTGCATCCTGTTTCCATTGATCATCCTTGAGATGTTTCAACAACTTGATTGGAGTCCACCTGTGATAAAATCAATTGATTGGAAATTATTTGGAAAGGCACACACCTGTCTATATAAGGTCCCACAGTTGACAGTGCATGTCAGAGCAAAAACCAAGCCATGAGGTCGAAGGAATTGTCCGTAGAGCTCTGAGACAGGAATCTGTCCCCAGGAACACAGCGGCCTCCATCATTCTTAAATGGAAGACGTTTGGAACTAGAGGTCGACTGGTTATGATTTTTCAATGCCGATACCGATGCCGATTATTGGTTTTCAGTGGCAGGGACTGGGAGACTAGTCAGGATCGAGAGAAAGATGAACGGAGAAAAGTACAGAGAGATTCTTTATGAAAACCTGCTCCAGAGCACTCAGGACGTCAGAGGTGACGGAAGGTTCACCTTCCAACAGGACAACAACCCTAAGCACACAGCCAAGACAATGCAGGAGTGGCTTTGGGACAAGTCTCAATGTCCTTGAGTGGCTCAGCCAGAGCCTGGACTTGAACATCTCTGAAAAGACCTGAAAATAGCTTTTCAGCGTCGCTCCCCATCCAACCTGACAGAGCTTGAGAGGATCTGCAGAGAAGAATGGGAGAAACTCCTCAAATACAGGCGTGCCAAGCTTGTTGCGTCATACCCAAGAGACTCAAGGCTGTAATCACTGCCAAAGGTGCTTCAACAAAGTACTGAGTAAAGGGTCTGAATACTTATGTAAATGTGATATTTCTGTTTTTATTTTTTTATTTTACAAATTTGCAAACATTTCTTGCTTTGTCAATATGGGGTATTATGTGTAGATTGATGATTGGGAAAATTTTTATTTAATCCATTTTAGAATTAGGCTGTAACGTAACAAAATGTGGAAAAAGTCAAGGGGTCTGAAAACTTTCTGAATGCACTGTGTCTCACCCACGTTAGAAGTTCAGAACAAGAACGTGTAGGCTATATAGAAATAATGACAGTCAAATTTAAAATATTTAAAGGGAAATTTAAAAAAAAATCTAATTCACATTCATCTCCAGCACCACCCCATGAACATATGTGAAAATGGCACGTTTCTATGTTTTGTAATAAAAAAGATAGAGGAAGATAAGTGTTTCCAATGACATCCTCAACCAATTAGTAGACAATTACCAGGCAATGCCAACTCATAATTGGTTGAAAATCACACAACGCACACCGATGATGTCATTGGAAACACTTATCTTCCTGTATCTTTTTTAGTATGAAACATAAAAATGTGCCATTTTCACATGTTGATGTTGAGGTGGTGCTGGAGATTACGAAAATTGTGAAAGTTGCATTTAAACAAAAATAATACAGATTTATATCAGCCTAATCGAGGTGTAGATTAAAGCATACATTCCAGTGCTGCATTTAACAGGGATTTCTACTAATGTGACTATGGCAATGTTCGCAATAGGAGGAGCCTCTTCTGGATTTGACCACTCTAATGCATTTAAACCTCTGACACATTCTAAACAAAAGCAATGATAGGCTATCCATTTGTCGGTCACTGTGGGTTACCGCTGATCTGATTTCAATCCTGGCCTTAGATGCCCTGTGCGGATGATGAGAAGGGAGAACAGAGAGAAATATATATATATATATAGAGCGAGATAGACATGAAAGACAGGCAAAGGAGACAAGGAAGATAAAATAACAACTGATATGAGAAGATGAAGAGAAGATGAGTTTGATAGGCAGGGAGGAAGAAGAGTGGCCTGGTGAACCAGCCTGATCACTTAGATGAACGAGTCTGGTGAACAGCTATTAGGCTGGTTCTATGAGGCTAGAAAATAAGTGGATGGTCCAATAAGTTACACTGACCCTCTTCCGCAGGTTGTAGGTGAGCAGCAGGTTCCGTGAGAAGTGGTTAGAGAAGGCCGTGTAGAACTCCAGAACCTTCTGCAGGGCGTCTCGTTTGATGACGTGGAGGTCACAGTAGGTCAGGGCACGCACGTTGGCACACGCCTGGGCCAGGGTCACCTCCTTCCAGAACACATCCCCAAACACATCCCCCTTACCTGCAGAGAGAGAGAGAGAGAGAGAGAGAGAGAACCGATTAAGATATTACTTCTTAAATGTAACAGATTTTCCATCTGAGATTTACTTATGAATTACTTTTTTTAATACTTTAGAAAGATTTCCGAAATCTTTTTTTTTACCTGCAGAGAATGAGAGAAAGCAGCTAAAATACCCGGTTTACAACTGAGTATTTACCCATTTACTTCTGAGACATAACAATAGTTAGTTTATCCCAGTGACTATGCCGGAGATGTGAAGACGAACGTTTGCTCCCATAGTTAATGCCTAGGCTTTGGCTCAGCAGGATAACAAAGTGTTTTGGTTCGAACCCTGTCAGTCACAGCAACGAAAGCCTGTTTGAACCCATTAATCTTTTATTTATTTATTTTATTTATTTTACCTTTATTTAACCAGGTAGGCAAGTTGAGAACAAGTTCTCATTTACAATTGCGACCTGGCCAAGATAAAGCAAAGCAGTTCGACAGATACAACAACACAGAGTTACACATGGAGTAAAACAAACATACAGTCAATAATAAAGTATAAACAAGTCTATATACAATGTGAGCAAATGAGGTGAGAAGGGAGGTAAAGGCAAAAAAGGCCTTGGTGGCAAGGTAAATACAATATAGCAAGTAAAACACTGGAATGGTAGTTTTGCAATGGAAGAATGTGCAAAGTAGAAATAAAAATAATGGGGTGCAAAGGAGCAAAATAAATAAATAAATTAAATACAGTTGGGAAAGAGGTAGTTGATAGGGCTAAATTATAGGTGGGCTATGTACAGGTGCAGTAATCTGTGAGCTGCTCTGACAGTTGGTGCTTAAAGCTAGTGAGGGAGATAAGTGTTTCCAGTTTCAGAGATTTTTGTAGTTCGTTCCAGTCATTGGCAGCAGAGAACTGGAAAGAGAGGCGGCCAAAGAAAGAATTGGTTTTGGGGGTGACTAGAGAGATATACCTGCTGGAGCGTGTGCTACAGGTGGGAGATGCTATGGTGACCAGCGAGCTGAGATAAGGGGGGACTTTACCTAGCAGGGTCTTGTAGATGACATGGAGCCAGTGGGTTTGGCGACGAGTATGAAGCGAGGGCCAGCCAACGAGAGCGTACAGGTCGCAATGGTGGGTAGTATATGGGGCTTTGGTGACAAAACGGATTGCACTGTGATAGACTGCATCCAATTTGTTGAGTAGGGTATTGGAGGCTATTTTGTAAATTACATCGCCAAAGTCGAGGATTGGTAGGATGGTCAGTTTTACAAGGGTATGTTTGGCAGCATGAGTGAAGGATGCTTTGTTGCGAAATAGGAAGCCAATTCTAGATTTAACTTTGGATTGGAGATGTTTGATATGGGTCTGGAAGGAGAGTTTACAGTCTAACCAGACACCTAAGTATTTGTAGTTATCCACGTATTCTAAGTCAGAGCCGTCCAGTGTAGTGATGTTGGACAGGCGGGTAGGTGCAGGTAGCGATCGGTTGAAGAGCATGCATTTAGTTTTACTTGTATTTAAGAGCAATTGGAGGCCACGGAAGGAGAGTTGTATGGCATTGAAGCTTGCCTGGAGGGTTGTTAACACAGTGTCCAAAGAAGGGCCAGAAGTATACAGAATGGTGTCGTCTGCGTAGAGGTGGATCAGAGACTCACCAGCAGCAAGAGCGACCTCATTGATGTATACAGAGAAGAGAGTCGGTCCAAGAATTGAACCCTGTGGCACCCCCATAGAGACTGCCAGAGGTCCAGACAACAGACCCTCCGATTTGACACACTGAACTCTATCAGAGAAGTAGTTGGTGAACCAGGCGAGGCAATCATTTGAGAAACCAAGGCTGTTGAGTCTGCCGATGAGGATGTGGTGATTGACAGAGTCGAAAGCCTTGGCCAGATCAATGAATACGGCTGCACAGTAATGTTTCTTATCGATGGCGGTTAAGATATCGTTTAGGACCTTGAGCGTGGCTGAGGTGCACCCATGACCAGCTCTGAAACCAGATTGCATAGCAGAGAAGGTATGGTGAGATTCAAAATGGTCGGTAATCTGTTTGTTGACTTGGCTTTCGAAGACCTTAGAAAGGCATGGTAGGATAGATATAGGTCTGTAGCAGTTTGGGTCAAGAGTGTCCCCCCCTTTGAAGAGGGGGATGACCGCAGCTGCTTTCCAATCTTTGGGAATCTCAGACGACACGAAAGAGAGGTTGAACAGGCTAGTAATAGGGGTGGCAACAATTTCGGCAGATAATTTTAGAAAGAAAGGGTCCAGATTGTCTAGCCCGGCTGATTTGTAGGGGTCCAGATTTTGCAGCTCTTTCAGAACATCAGCTGAATGGATTTGGGAGAAGGAGAAATGGGGAAGGCTTGGGCGAGTTGCTGTTGGGGGTGCAGTGCTGTTGACAGGGGTAGGAGTAGCCAGGTGGAAAGCATGGCCAGCAGTAGAAAAATGCTTATTGAAATTTTCAATTATGGTGGATTTATCAGTGGTGACAGTGTTTCCTATCTTCAGTGCAGTGGGCAGCTGGGAGGAGGTGTTCTTATTCTCCATGGACTTTACAGTGTCCCAGAACTTTTTTGAGTTAGTGTTGCAAGAAGCAAATTTCTGCTTGAAAAAGCTAGCCTTGGCTTTTCTAACTGCCTGTGTATAATGGTTTCTAGCTTCCCTGAACAGCTGCATATCACGGGGGCTGTTCGATGCTAATGCAGAACGCCATAGGATGTTTTTGTGTTGGTTAAGGGCAGTCAGGTCTGGGGAGAACCAAGGGCTATATCTGTTCCTGGTTCTAAATTTCTTGAATGGGGCATGTTTATTTAAGATGGTTAGGAAGGCATTTTAAAAAAATATCCAGGCATCCTCTACTGACGGGATGAGGTCAATATCCTTCCAGGATTCCCCGGCCAGGTCGATTAGAAAGGCCTGCTCGCTGAAGTGTTTCAATCTTACTGGCTGAAATATAAAACGTGTTGATGTGAATCATTTCAATGTTCAGTGAATTGACAAAGCATTCACAGACACTATATACATTTGTTCTGATCATTGGGTCTGGCTTCTGAGAGGATCCTATTTGTGATTCTGTAAAATTGCATTTAAAATGGATGAGCTTATTAAAAAGAGAAGACATTTCACAACAATACCTAACAGTACAGCTGTCTATGAACTGACAATAATTGAAATGATTAAACTACAATATTAAAAAGGGTTTTGATATCTTTGTTGAATGATTGAAAGTGAACGGGAAAATGTTTGATGCTGTCACTGCAAAATATAACAAGATGATTCATTATATTACTTAATGATGTTTTCCTACTTGGAACTCACAAGATTTCATGCAATTGCACAAGACATGCAT
The DNA here is from genome assembly GCF_057628025.1 of Oncorhynchus mykiss. NCBI lineage: Eukaryota > Metazoa > Chordata > Actinopteri > Salmoniformes > Salmonidae > Oncorhynchus > Oncorhynchus mykiss. The sequence continues at coordinate 85,164,961 of NC_143022.1, read as the reverse complement.
TCAATTTACACATTCACACGCACCAGACCTTGGTTCAAATACTATTTCAGGTATTTCAATTACTTTTCAACAATACATTTGAAAACAAGTATTCAGATAACCTTTATTTGAAAAAACAAGTAGTTGAATTTTGGAATGTATTTGGAAACACCCAAATACACAAAAAAGTATTTAAGTAACAAAATACCCAAATACACATGTATTTGAACCTAGTTCTGGCGCGCACACACACACACACACACACACACACACACACACACACACACACGTCTTCTCGTAATCAAACACATAAAAATATTCTATATTCATTTGGGAAAAGAAACAGGAAATCTATCCCATCAGTCACTTTGCTAATCACCATACTGCAAAGAAATCCCAATAGAAGTTAATTGACTGAAAAACAGTCATTATGGTGTAGCGGATAATCTATGGTGATAGAATTATTCTTATTATTTAAGTCAGGATCATCTCCTACTCTCCAGAGAAGCTCTGACTAGCACAGCACAAAGTAAGAACGTAGCACAGTAACGCTCAGCACAGTACAGCACCGCTCAGATCAACACAACACAGCCCAGTATAACACAAGCTAGAACAAAACAGAACAGCACAACACAGCCCAGTATAACACAAGCTAGAACAAAACAGAACAGCACAACACAGCCCAGTATAACACAAGCTAGAACAAAACAGAACAGCACAACACAGAACACCAACCTGCTAGATTTTAGTTGATCTACTCATCTAGACTACTAATCTCTCCCTCCCTCACACACACACACACACACACACACACACACACACACACACACACACACACACACACACACACACAGTGTATGCATCCAGAAATGAGAGCTGTTTATATCAGTCTCTTTGTAATTAAAGCTGACATTTACATTAGTCATTTAGCAGACACTCTTATCCAGAGCGACTTACAGTTAGTGCATTCATCATAGGATAGCTAAGTGAGACAACCACATATCACTGTCATAGTAAGTAAATGTTTCCTCAAGAAAGCTGCTTTACGGTACAGTTATTGGAAAGCTGCCAACATCCATCAAAAACACGGCCAACATCCATCAAATACATGGCCAACAACGGCCAACATCCATCAAAAACACGGCCAACATCCATCAAATACACGGCCAACATCCATCAAATACACGGCCAACATCCATCAAAAACACGGCCAACATCCATCAAAAACACGGCCAACATACATCAAAAACACGGCCAACATCCATCAAAAACACGGCCAACATCCATCAAAAACATGGCCAACATCCATCAAATACACGGCCAACATCCATCAAATACACGCTATCTGTCTCTTCCTAATTAAAGCGGACATCTGCCTCAGCCTTACGGTACAATGTTGAAAAGCTGGCAACATCCATCAAATACACGGCCAACAACGGCCAACATCCATCAAATACACGGCCAACATCCATCAAATACACGGCCAACAACCATCAAATACACTGCCAACAACCATCAAATACACGGCCAACATCCATCAAATACACGGCCAACAACCATCAAATACACGGCCAACAACCATCAAATACACGGCCAACATTGAATTACAAAGCGTACCTGGGTGTGTGTATGGCCCCATGCAAAACAGTATGATAGTAGTTTGAACTAACTCAGTGGCCTTGTGGCTAGAGTCTCTGCCCTGAGATCAGAAGATTGGGAGCTCGATTCCCGGCAGAGTTATACTAAAGACAGTAAAAATGGAACCTGATGCGTCTCTGCTTGGCACTCAGCATTAAGGAGATAGATTGGGGGTAGGGCCCAGCGGTAGACCAGCGTCCTGTCCAGGGGGGTACTTGTACATCACGCTGCCTCACGCTACAGAAACAGGAGATCCTGCTCCTATGAGTTGTTCTGGCTCACACAAGCCAAGGCTCCTTACTTACTTATAGTTTGTCGGTTGCTGGTAGTCAGTCCTAACAATGTAAATTCACACTCAAACTTTGGAACTAACAAATCTAACATATCATTTGCGATGGGTTTGGAGTTGATGAGTTTGTCAGCATAATCAGATTGGATTGAATAAAAAAACAAGGCTTTCATGTCTTACAGCCTAAAACAAACCAAGGCAGTGATAGAGAGGCAAAAATGGAACAGCAAAACAGCTAGAGTCAATTCTAGTAAAACTATCATTGTTCTCCGCAGCTGTGGAAATGTGAATCAACTGCATGGTCGTTCTAAAAAGATCTTGTGAAACATCACAGCAAAGTAGAAAAATATATGGTAAATAGAAATCCAATCTGGATGGTTTTAAGAGATAGATTGGAGGTTGAATTGTGCTGAAGGTTGGGACTAATAACAACTAGTAACAAGATTACTCATGTAAAACATACTGTGTCCGTAAAACGTACATAACTTCAGAACTTTTGTGAAAGAGCAAAGTTTGACAGATATTACAAATAGAAATCAAACCAGAATGACATCAGAAATAGATGGGAGAAGTTGAGGGTAGAGGAAGGACAGGAGTTAAAACAAACAAAATATAACTATTGTAAAATAGACTGTGTCCATAAAATGTATATAGTATGTATAAACTGGAAGTAGAAGCCTAAGCTTTGTTGTTATATTTATATATATATATATATATATATATATATATATATATATATATATATGGGGGATTGGAATTGATGCAAACAATTACATTGATGGAAGCTACAACCTATCTACATTGATGGAAGCTACAACCTATCTGCAACATTAAAGCTGATCTACCCCCTTCTGACAAACCAAGAGCGAATGAGGTAACCAACTAGAGTTAATTAGTTAATAGAATGATCACGGTGCTACGTAGACCTACATTCAGCAGCTGGTGCAGCAATGATTCTGTATAGCAGCTGCCATTAGTTTAATGAGAATTTACAGCAGTAGCTAATTCATCACCCAGGGTTCAATCAACATGAACTAACCAGGTCAGCAACACAATAGAAAATAACCACAGCTACTGTTTGTTAGTAGGCCCAGGGAGATGGTGTTGCATTTTTACTGTTTACCATGTTTTATTATGTTGGTGTGTATGTTTGCCTGGCAATGTTGGCTGTTTGCCCAGCAACAGTCTATTGGGTCTGTATATGCACTCACACACATCCGCCGACACACACACACACACACACACACACACACACACACACACCATGGAGAACAACCAAAACATAATACGAGAAATAACAAAGAATCCATCACTCAGATCAATAACAAGGTGTGATTTACAGCCACTCAACATTTAACTATGTAGCCTTCACTCTCCACTCCCACATTAACACCCTGGTAACGTCTCTACAGGGACTGTCTTTGGGATTAGACTATAGCTCCTTTCACACAAGGTAGCGATGAACACCACGGTACCGATGTGCACCGGCTCAACTTAAGCACTGGTCCATGGACAGCAACTCACTCAAAATAGCCGCAAACCATCCTATACAATAGACAGCAGCAAAGCACCCAAGATGGCCACCATGTAATCCTACATCGTCATACTGTATAATACACAACTACTCACCCAAGATGGCCACCATGTAATCCTACATCGTCATACTGTATAATACACAACTACTCACCCAAGATGGCCACCATGTAATCCTACATCGTCATACTGTATAATAGAAAACTACTCACCCAAGATGGCCACCATGTAATCCTACATCGTCATAATGTATAATAGAAAACTACTCACCCAAGATGGCCACCACCTCATCATCTTGGATGACCTCCAGGGATCCTGACACCACGAAACAGAGGCTGTCAACACTCTCCCCGGCATGGTAGATGAGGTCGCCAGGGGCACAGTGGATAGTCTGGAACTCCATGGCCAGGGCACGCAGGCACCCGTCACTGGCCAACCTGAATGCAGGGTGTTCTTTGAAGACTTTCCTGTTGAGGTGGACGCAGATATCTGCCCTCATGTCCTTAGGGCATATCTGCAATACCTGGGACAGGGAGAGCAGAGGGATAAGAGTTAAATAACCTAATTGTATCACCTTCCAAACTCATGGTCTTTGGTGAACCAGTAGTTTCTGACTGGCAGCCATGATAGCGTTTAGATATATTACTTGAAAATCTTTATTGTGAAATATTCTAAGGGTGTCGCAACAAGGCAACCAACCAAAAACAGATTGCTAATACTTACAATAATAGCAACAAAATTAAATCTTAGCTAGACTTTTAATCTTGTATTGAGTGATAATGCATTTAAAAGTACATTTCTTTTCTTACCAAGATAAATTATTTTTACCACATTGACAGATCGCTTGTCTTATTTTAACCTAAAAAAGACTTGATATAAGGTGGAATAAGATAAAACCCCCACTATTAAAATGATCATACTCCACTTCTATCAAGCCAATGCGGTAAGATAATTTATCTTGATAAGAAAAAAGTAATTTTAAGAGCATTATAACTCAATACAATACTTTTTAAAATCTAGCTAAGATTATATTTTTTGCAGTGCATCAACAACAACCACCATCATCATACAGTAATGGTGCACATTGGGCAAAAGTACAAGTTAGAGGGGCACAGAAAATACAACAGTACATCAATGTTAAAATCCTGTTATTTTAATCTTCTTTTTCTGTCTTAAAAAAGGGAAAAAAGGAAGTATAAGTGTATAGACTAACCCCAACAATGTTTTAAGCTTAGTGGTATGGGTTACGGTTAGTTAAGTATGTGAACAGAGCACACTAAGAATCACCCAGTTCTACCACTCAAACCAGCCTCCTCTCTACAGGCCTGGCTGGGATACTGTTGTTGTCACAGCAACAGCCACAGTTAAACACCTGGGAGGCTGAGGTGAGTCCATGTGTGATAGCAGAGAATCCTTAAAGGATTTTACCCTCCTTCGCTCATCCATTCTCTCTACGCTGTGGGAGAAATGTGCCTGGAAGCTTACATAGTGTTGCTTTCTACGGTCACTGAGGTAATCCCAAAGCATACAGCATAGGAATGTGTCTAAAAACTGTACTGAACTGCACATACTCACCCCAGCTATCAGGCAGCCCCAAAAGGACAACACACTGTATTTTATATTTTTATTTAACTAGGCAAGTCAGTTAAGAACAAATTCTTATTTACAATGACAGCCTACCCTGGCCAAACCTGGACGACGCTGGGTCAAATGGTTCACTTATTAGACACATTTCTTACATTGATTTCCTCACTGTTTTTTCTGTAAACTGCTCATAATTGGTTTAAAACCATGTCACATTCAGGCATTTAATTAATTGGAAACAAATTTCACATTGGTTAAAAATACCACCAGTTTGCTAATCAGCCAAAGTTTGTGTCATAACAGGGTCTTAACTGTCACTTGTCATAAACTAACACCAGCTGCCATGACTAATTATAATAATTAGTTAATATGACAGTTACAAAGCATTATCCATTAACTCAACACCAACACTCAACACCCTCCCCCACACTCCCACCCCAAGTGGACTGGTCAAGCACATCGAAACACAGAGCCACAATCACCACAATACAAAGGGGCCAGCTAGCTGCGGAAGCTACCATGCAGAACCAACCAACCAACCAACGCGGGGGGTGGGGGGGACAGCATGCAAGCCAAGGTAATGAATGTCAGGCTTACAGTTTGAGATACCTTTTCAGTATCTATGCCCCGGGACATGGACCAGGTGGAGGCGATGTAATCCATGACCCTCTCGCTCAGCCCCTTGGGCACCTGGTAGAGCTTGAGGAAGTCACGGACGCTGTTCAGCATCTCGTGGTAGCGGTTGGTGTTGGCGTACATCTGCTGGAAGATGGTGGTGACGTTACCGAAGATGGTGGCGTAAAGAAGGGCTGTGAAAAAAGAAAAAGAAAGACGAGGAGGGAAAAACATTGAGAACATTTAGAGAAGATTACCTTGCAAACCAAAATAGGTTGTGTGAAAGTTCCCAGAACAATCGTTAGGTCTCGGCAAATGTTCTCATAACACAAAAACTGTCCATTTTGTATAAAACATTCACCTGATGTTGCAAGAGCTAGAACTAGGGCTGAATCGTGACCACAGTAAAATTCCACGTGACAGTTGAGTCACCGTATTCTCGTTTTATGCATGCTGGACATGCTTTGGTAGTACCCAATTTGATAACAACCATCAGGTCATAATGTCCTGGTACTTATGGCTCTATTGTCCCTCTAAACACTCTAACATTAAAGAATATGCAATCAAAAATCACATCAAACACTTATCCAAACAGGGGCCTATCCTACTTTTAAAACTCACCTCACTGTGACCAATTTGAAGAAAGAAGTTCAACAGCAGGTTGAAACAGTGTAAAACATGGTTGTTGTGGATGTTTCAACTCCTAACACAACAAAAAGGACAGTGCTTTATAATGGGATGATTCATTCAAAACACTCATATGCATATTATAGTTTACGCATAGGTTTATGAGCCCAAAAAAACAATGAAAATGATTGTGCCATTATACAGTGCATAGCCTACCGCATATTACGCATAGCATAAAAACATAAACTAAACTGATTTAAGATGTATTTGGTAAATAATTGGTCTAGCCTTTGAGTGGACTGTTTTACTATGCATACTGGGTGGGCTGGTTACCTTGTGCTACGCTCCAAAATGTCTATCCATGGGTCTGGGAGACAACGTAAAGCCCAAGGCGATGCTGTTGGTTAATTGATTGTGCATGGCGGCTTACAGTTATCCTACAATTGGTGCATTTGATTTTGAATAGCCTAGTAATAGGAACATTTTTACATTTTCAGAATTCATTGGGTGACACATTACTGTACCTATTGCCTTTTCAGAATATCTCACCGCGATGTTTCCAGCCCACTCCTTTATTCCTTTCTCGAGCGGGCAGACGGGCTGTCAACAGTTTTAGTGAAAGGTTTCGTTGCGAAAACCTGTTACTATCGATGTTCCCTAACAGATTTCACGTGGCCTCCATTCGCTATTCGACTGCATAAAGATGATATGCATGTCCCTGTTCCTGCCCATTTGATAAATGGTTATTCTAAATCGAAAGACAAGATTCAATTGAGAATAGTCCGATGGGTGAAAATATGATCAGTTGATGAGAGAACAGCTGTGGAGCCTGAGGCAAGGAACAGAGCGCAAGCTATTTTTCTACTTTCTCAAATCATCAATAGCCTATAGTTATACCATGCAGTCCTTGGAATGTATTATATATGTTTTGACTTCTAAGGTTTGTATCATTCACAACTAAAGTTGCCAAATAACTCTGAATCGAGTTTTAAATGACCACTTTTATGCTTGATATAGCCACTTCATATGCACACACGCTCCGGAATGGGCAAAATATCCTTGCCATTTTATTCAGCTCAGTTCAATTCTATTCGTATTACTATGAAATGATATAAAATAATCGCATGGAACTTAAGAATATATTGTCAGCTAAATGAACAAGCCTACAGCCTATGGTATGGAGCATAGCCAGATAACTAACAGTAGGCCAACTCATTCTGTTCTTCTGAAATACATGTTCTTCATATCATGTTTCTTTAAACCTGACTAAAATGAATAATGGATGTATTGTGATGGTATATATTACATTTATTTATTATACTTTTATTGAAATGTAGACGTTCCAAAAGGTGCACATCAGCTGCTTGTATGCCTGGAGATGCTAAACGTGTTTATGTTCATTAACGGTCAATTACCTGAACCATGATACCAGTCTTTTGATTGACAATAACCAGACAAAATGTAATGACCGTCACAGCCCTACCTAGAACACATTTAGCCTGTTATTTAATGGTTCCCAGAATGTTTCATTGTGTTGTGGGTACAGTCTGGTGACAACATTGTGGGGACATCACAAAATATATGTTGTCAAAACACAAAAACTGTCCGGTTGCGTGGATGATTCTACAATGTTTCTTTGCTACTGGCGACAACAATGTCATACTATTTTTGACCAGACAGAATCAGATAGATGGGCTACAAATACAGAGGGGACCTGTTTTTCTCACATGGATGCTTTCTCCTGTGAGGTACATGCAGCCTCTTGCGAATTGAAGGAAAATAATTAAACACAGAGACAAAAAAACATAAAATAATTAGTACATTTCCTGGGGAAGCCTGGCTTCCCTTTGCATCCATGAATACACTCAAGTGCATTTTACCTTGTTTTGCCTGTCCTCAGGTACTTATAACAATTTAACAATATAACATTTTCTAAATGTTCTTGAAATTATTACCTAATATTACCACAACATGCTCAGCTGTAGCTCCTTAAAGCAGATTGGAATACATCCCCATTAATGTTTCTCTCCAGATTTAATGGCAATTCACATTTGATGGTAATATAGAGACACATGGCATTTTCATTTCATTAATAGTACATTTGATCAGCATTTAAATAAAACAGATAACCATATTGTTTCCACCTCATATGTTGACAAAAGTGCACATGTGGGGTTTGAATCTCCAATGTCTGGTTCCCAAGCCAGGTATTTTATCCTCTTTGCCACCAGGCAACCCCTGAACATTTGCATAAGTGTTCAGACCCTTTACTCCGTACTTTGTTGAAGCACATTTGGCAAAGATTACAGCCTCAAGTCTTCTTGGGTATGACGCTACAAGCTTGGCATACCTGTATTTGGGGAGTTTCTCCCATTCTTCTCTGCAGATCCTCTCAAGCTAAGTCAGGTTGGATGGGGAGCGTCGCTGCACAGTTATTTTCAAGTCTCTCCAGAGATGTTCAAATTAAGTTCAAGTCCGGGCTATGGCTGGGCCACTCAAGGACATTCACAGACGTGTCCCGAATCCACTCCTGCTTTGTCTTGGCTGTGTGCTTAGGGTAATTGTCCTGTTGGAAGGTGAACCTTCACCCCAGTCTGAGGTCCTGAGTGCTCTGGAGCAGGTTTTCCTCAAAGATCTCTCTGTACTTTGCACAGTTAATCTTTCCTTCGATCCTCACTACTCTCCCTGTCCCTGCCTCTGAAAAACCTCCCCACAGTATGCTGCTGCCACCACCATGCTTCACCATATGGATGGTGACAGGTTTCCTCCAGACGTAACACTTGGCATTCAGGCCAGTCTTTATTTCATCAGACCAGAGAATCTTGGTTTATCATGGTCTGAGAGTCTTTAGGTACCTTTTGGCAAACTCCAAGCGGGCTGTCAGGTGCCTTTTACTGAGGAATGGCTTCCTTCTGGCCAGTCTATCATAAAGGCCTCATTGGTGCAATGGTGCAGAGATTGTTGTCCTCCTGGAAGTTTCTCCCATCTCCACAAAGGAACGTTGGAGCTCTGTCACCTCCCTGACCAAGGCCCTTCTCCCTCGATTGCTCAGTTTGGCCGGGAAGCCAGCTCTAGGAAGTCTTGGTAGTTCCAAATTTCTTCCATTTAAGAATGATGGAGACCTGTGTTATTTGGGATCTTCAATGCTGCAGAAATATTTTGGTACTCTTCCTGAGATCTGTGCGTCGACACAATCCTGTCTCAGAGCTCTACGGACAATTCCTTCGACGTCATGGCTTGGTTTTTGCTCTGACATGCATCGTCAACTGTGAGACCTTATATACAGTGGGGCAAAAAAGTATTTAGTCAGCCACCAATTGTGCAAGTTCTCCCACTTAAAAAGATGAGAGAGGCCTGTAATTTTCATCATAGGTACACTTCAACTATGACAGACAAAATTAGAAAAAAAATCCAGAAAATCACATTGTAGGATTTTTTATGAATTTATTTGCAAATTATGGTGGAAAATAAGTATTTGGTCACCTACAAACAAGCAAGATTTCTGGCTCTCACAGACCTGTAACTTCTTCTTTAAGAGGCTCCTCTGTCCTCCACTCGTTACCTGTATTAATGGCACCTGTTTGAACTTGTTATCAGTATAAAAGACAACTGTCCACAACCTCAAACAGTCACACTCCAAACTCCACTATGGCCAAGACCAAAGAGCTGTCAAAGGACACCAGAAACAAAATTGTAGACCTGCACCAGGCTGGGAAGACTGAATCTGCAATAGATAAGCAGCTTGGTTTGAAGAAATCAACTGTGGGAGCAATTATTAGGAAATGGAAGACATACAAGACCACTGATAATCTCCCTCGATCTGGGGCTCCACGCAAGATCTCACCCCGTGAGGTCAAAATGATCACAAGAACGGTGAGAAAAAATCCCAGAACCACACGGGGGGACCTAGTGAATGACCTGCAGCGAGCTGGGACCAAAGTAACAAAGCCTACCATCAGTAACACACTACGCCACCAGGGACTCAAATCCTGAAGTGCCAGACGTGTCCCCCTGCTTAAGCCAGTACATGTCCAGGCCCGTCTGAAGTTTGCTAGAGAGCATTTGGATGATCCAGAAGAAGATTGGGAGAATGTCATATGGTCAGATGAAACCAAAATATAACTTTTTGGTAAAAACTCAACTCGTCGTGTTTGGAGGACAAAGAATGCTGAGTTGCATCCAAAGAACACCATACCTACTGTGAAGCATGGGGGTGGAAACATCATGCTTTGGGGCTGTTTTTCTGCAAAGGGACAAGGACGACTGATCCGTGTAAAGGAAAGAATGAATGGGGCCATGTATCGTGAGATTTTGAGTGAAAACCTTCCATCAGCAAGGGCATTGAAGATGAAACGTGGCTGGGTCTTTCAGCATTACAATGATCCCAAACACACCGCCCGGGCAACGAAGGAGTGACTTCATAAGAAGCATTTCAAGGTCCTGGAGTGGCCTAGCCAGTCTCCAGATCTCAACCCCATAGAAAATCTTTGGAGGGAGTTGAAAGTCCGTGTTGCCCAGCAACAGCCCCAAAACATCACTGCTCTAGAGGAGATCTGCATGGAGGAAAGGGCCAAAATACCAGCAACAGTGTTTGAAAACCTTGTGAAGACTTACAGAAAACGTTTGACCTCTGTCATTGCCAACAAAGGGTATATAACAAAGTATTGAGATAATCTTTTGTTATTGACCAAATACATATTTTCCACCATAATTTGCAAATAAATTCATAAAAAATCCTACAATGTTATTTTCTGGATTTTTTTTCTCATTTTGTCTGTCATAGTTGAAGTGTACCTATAATGAAAATTACAGGCCTCTCTCATCTTTTTAAGTGGGAGAACTTGCACAATTGGTGGCTGACTAAATACTTTTTTGCCCCACTGTAGACAGGCGTGTGCCTTTCCAAATCATGTCCAATCAATTGAATTTACCACAGGTTGTAGAAACATCAAGGATTATCAATGGAATTTGGATGCACCTGATCTCAATTTCGAGTCTCATCGCAAAGAGTCTGAATATATACACTACCGTTAAAAAGTTTAAGGGAACATTAAGGGAACGTCCTGTGCAACCTGAGCTTATTTTGTGTTTTGGAAACCTCTCTCTTGTATTGTATCCACTGTTTCCACAACCTAATTAAATGTTCTGGGAACCTTAAAAGAACAGACGAAATGTGTTCTGGAAACATTCTTATTCTTTTAACCCTAAAAGATCGTTGGTAGAATCATCCGTACAACTGGACAGTTTTTGTGTTTTGGGAACATATTTTTTGTGATGTCTCCACAATGATCTCACCAGACTGTTCCCAGAACCTAATGAAACATTATGGGAACCTTCAAGAACAGAATGTGTTCTGGAAACGTTCTTGCAACATCAGTCCAATGTTTTATACAAACATTGTACTGTATAACCATCAACACGACTGGACAGTTATGTTATGAGAGCATTTGTTGCAACCTAACGAATGTTCTGGGAACTTTCACAGAACCAATTTTGGTTTGCTGGGAAAACCTTACTGGTAAATTGTGTTATTAGATTACCTGGAAACCTAATGAGAGCTTTTGGGGAATGTTCTGTGGTAGTTTACAGATGTTGTGCCTAAAAGTTTAGTGAATGTAAGGAAAACATTACTGGTACATTGTGTTATTACTAAGCTAAGGATCCTGGGACTAAACACCTCCCTCTACAACTGGATCCTGGACTTCCTGATGGGCCGCCCCCAGGTGGTGAGGGTAGGTAACAACACATCTGCCACGCTGATCCTCAACACTGGAGCCCCTCAGTGGTGCGTGCTCAGTCCCCTCCTGTTCACCCACCCTCCTGTTCACCCATGCATGGCCAGGCACTACTCCAACACCATCATGACGTTTACAGACGAAACAACAATGGTAGGCCTGATCACCGACAACTACGAGACAGCCTATAGGGAGGTCAGAGACCTGGCTGTGTGGTGCCAGAATAACAACCTATCCCTCAATGTAACCAAGACTAAGGAGATGATTGTGGATTACAGGAAAAGGAGGACCGAACACACCCCCATTCTCATCGACGGGGCTGTAGTGGAGCAGATTGAGAGCTTCAAGTTCCTTGGTGTCCACATCACCAACAAACTACAATGGTCCAAACACACCAAGACAGTTGTGAAGAGAGCACGGCAAAGCCTATTCCCCCTCAGGAAACTAAAAAGATTTGGCATGGGTCCTCAGATCCTCAAAAGGTTCTACAGCTGCAACATCGAGAGCATCCTGACTGGTTGCATCATTGCCTGGTGCGGCAACTGCTCGGCCTCCGATCGCAAGGCACTACAGAGGGTAGTGCGTACGGCCCAGTACATCACTGGGGCTAAGCTGCCTGCCATCATATCTACATGTACATACTACCTCAATCAGCCCGACTAACCGGTGCCTGTATATAGCCTCGCTACTGTTATTTTTCACTGTCTTTTTACTGTTGTTTTTATTTCTTTACTTACCTATTGTTCACCTAATCCCTTTTTTTTTACTTAGAAATTGCACTGTTGGTTAGAGCCTGTAAGTAAGCATTTCACTGTAAGGTCAACCAACACCTGTTGTATTCGGCGCAGGTGACAAATAAACTTTGATTTGTTTTGTTAATATTATCTGGAAACCTAATAAGAACTTTTGGGGAATGTTCTGTGGTGGTTGTTGCAGATGTTGTGCCTAACATTTTAGTGAATGTAAGGAAAACATTCCAAGGATATTTAAATGAAGACAAACAAAAAAAAATCTATATCAAATGTTACCATGCTATTGTTAGGATTTTATCTAACGTTAGGATCTAACTATAACTTAAATGGGAATCTTAGCTAATGTTCTTGGTTTGTTGGGAAGAGTCCAAGAAAGTTAGCTTCACAGTGAAGAATATTACACATTTAAGGAGAAAAGCTAAAGTTAACAGATGGCAGACTTCAGGAATTGATCCAGGAATTGATCCAGTATTAGAAACGTGCTAAAATGTGTCAGCCTACGTAATTGTAAGTAGCTGAAATACATACTTTAAGTCAAGTTATCAAAGCTTGTTGATCTGTAAATGTATCAAAGATTCACTGAAGGTTCAGACAGAGGTATCCTGCATCTTTGAGGACAAACATAGAAAAGAAGAGTCAAGAACCAAAGTGACAAACATGCAGTTTGTGAGGAAGTGTTTATGCGGCATTGGTGACAGGGTGGCAGTTTTGCTTGCGTGTGTGCATGTGCGCATAGAGGAAACAGGAAACAGAGCTTTAGAGGTGGTGACAGAGACGGAGAGCTCTTCTGACCGTGCCTGTCTATCAGTATCATGGTCTATGTTGCATGACAAGCCTTTAGGTCACTACATGGATATCAAACGACTCAGTTTTACAACCTTTGGTAGTTCAACCACACATCAAAATCCAGAAATAATTGGTTAATTGGCCATAAAAATCTACATCAGGTCTCCGGACTTGAAACCCATTGAAGACCTGAGGTTTGAATTGAAGAGGGCAGTCCATAAGTGCAGGAGGAGGATCTGGAAGGATTCTGTATGGAGAATTGGTCTAAGATATCTCCTAACTCATAAAAGATTTTAGAAAAAGGCTCAGTGCCATTATCTTCATAAGGGGTGTCAATAATTTGACCCCATTTTTTAAAAATAAAATCACTTGTTAAACCAAATCTATTTCTGACCTATTATTATTATTTTAATGATTTATTTAATATAGTAATTTTTGCTCATCATCATCAAGGTTGACAATAATTTGGGACCCCACTCTAGCTCTACAGATTCATAATACAAAGAGTTTACTTTTTCGACAGGCTATTGTGCAGCTTTAGCAGGGAAGCCTTTCTGTGGGCTGTCAGAAAGACTATGGCGAACTAACAAGGTTTAACAAGACTGCTTAGGTTGATAGAACTGAATCTGATTGAAAAAGGTCAGCTCTCTCTCTTTTACACACGTACAAACTTTCTATGCTTTTAGATCCAATCTCTGCTTTCTGCAAAATAACAATAATCATATGCCTTACTCATTGGTTCTACTACAAGGGCAAATGGAGGGTTTGGTCCGTTTTCTGTGTAGAAATCTGTTTGAATTTCATGCTTATTCCTTTCCAAAGAAATAGGAATCCAAACCCTGTTTCTTCAGAGTAAAGTGTGAAGGGTGTCTCATTGAGTAATAGGCTGTCATAAGAAGAGCTGCAGGAATATTTTCTTTACACCATGTAAATGAATGTAATGATTGCACAATGAACAATTGAGCTAATTTAACAGCGTATTATAGCTGTGGCAATTTTCTGGAAGATGATAGCTTTGAGACATTGATGCTCCTTTTTTCCAAACCAAACACCACCTATAACATTCTGCAATGCCAACAGTATTTGACAAAGTACTCTATTTGAGGCCAGAGGGACCACAACAAAATTATCGCCTGAAATGGGTGCCATGTTGAAATTGAGTTTCCCATCATTGTAGCAGGAGATAGCAGTTAACACAGTTTAAATTACATTTCTCTCCCCACTTTAGAGTGCTGCTACACTGGTTTGTATTGATTTTACCTATCTGCCAAGTGTGTGTATTTGTGTAAGTGCAAAAGCATCAGTTTCATCACAAGACCCAGTGATAAAGTGTTGTCACTATGATCTATGACAGCAGACATAACTTATCTCCTGACACACTCCAGTCTACTGTGTTTCTATCTAAACACTGATGTATAGGATACTGCAGATATACAATACGATCATTTTCCGTAATGATGTATATACAAAAAAAAAACAGACATTGTATAGGGGAGAGTGGGGTAAGTTGTGCCAAAGGGGTACGTTGAGCCACCCTTGTTTCTAGGAAACCATACACAAAATGTGTATTTTGACCAAATATTTAGGAAGAGGTCATCATTTCATGGAGTCCATAAAACAAGCAACCAGACGGAAAAAGTAAGGTGCAAATGATTTTCACCAAGTCAAATGAACTTATTGTTTGAGGTTTCATGATGCTTGTATCTAAACCAAAGTAGATAATTTAAAGTTTGTTCAATACATCAGATAAGGTCTCTATACATTTCATCATGAGGTCCTAAACCTAGCAAGAAAGTGCATCCTTGTAGCTGCGTGGGCTAATATAGTCAAAATGTTTGCTTTGGGGGCTTCCCGAGTGGCACAGCGGTCTAAGGCACTGCATCGCAGTGCTAGCTGCGTCACTACAGATCCTGGTTCGATCCCAGGCTGTTTCGCAGTTGGCTGTGACAGGGAGACCCATGAGGTGGCACACAATTGGCCCAGCGTCGTCCGGGTTAGGGGAGGGTTTGGCCGGCCGGGTTGTCCTTGTCCCATCACGCTCTAGCGACTCCTGTGGTGGGCCCGGGCGCAATGCATGCTGACACGGTCTCCCGGTGTACAGGGTTTCCTTCAATACATTGGTGCGGCTGGTTTCCGGGTTAAGTGAGAAGTGCGGCATGGCAGTGTCGTGTTTCGGAGAACGCACGGCTCTCGATCTTCGCCTCTCCCGAGTCCATACGGGAGTTGAAGCGATGGGACAAAACTAATTACCAACTGGATATCACGAAATTGGGGAGAAAAAGGGATATTTTTTTATTTTTTTATTGTTGAGCCAATGGCAAGTTGAGCAAACTGAAGTGTCTTCTTCCCAGGAGTAATACAAGGCATTATTGCTGGAATATGAGGTAACCACAGCGCCTGGCCTATGTTAAAAGCGTACACAGTGTTTGTTAGGTGTAAAGGCTGTGTTAAAATATGCATGTGATGAATTATGTTTGGGAAATAAAGATATGCATGGTTTTTAAAAAGTAGTGGTAATATTTCATTCAGTACAGAAACTTGTAGGTAGCTTAGCAAACCCTGTCCTGCGACTCACCTTACTCCATACCCAGTAAGTTGTGCCAAGACCCCACTTTTTTTGGGACAAGCTATGTTTTCAAAACTGTAATGTTTACATACATTCTGATTATTTCCAGGAATACACAACATCCGGAAATATATGGAGATATCTTTGTTAGAAAGAATACTACATTTCTCTTGATGGAGTGATGCTGAATGCAAAGAATGGCTCAACTTACCCCAATCCCCCCTACAGTGCTTGCATTCACACACACAAATGTGCCTAGAATGCAGTATGAAGAGGGTATTCATAGTCTTACTCAATGTAGCTTTCCAAAGCAAAACTGTTACTGTAAAATTGTGTCCATGCCCTCCCTATCATTAATTGCACAAATATGAAATTGGCTCATATTGGTGCGATAAACCTTATTGTCAAACAAAGTGCTGAGCCATTCTTAGCGAAAAAGTCCCCACGGCAACTTTAAAAATCCCTTGTCCGTTAATTTGCTATAAAATAGTATTCTGACAGAGGATTTGAAGCAGGGCTCAATGGGACTTCCCTGCATAAATAAAGATAAAAAATGTCCTGCATGCTGTCTGCAATGTGAAGCATATGTGACAGAATATTATATCATTACGTTGTCACTGCTGCCTTTGAAGATGATCAGATACTACACAGGTCCATGTGACTCCAGTGCTCCTCTCTACTGTAGACTAGAGCTCTCTCTCTTCTCTCTACTGTAGACTAGAACTGTCTCTTCTCTCTACTGTAGACTAGAGCTCTCTCTCTCCTCTCTACTGTAGAATAGAGCTCTCTCTCCTCTACTGTAGACTAGAGCTCTCGCTCTCCTCTCTACTGTAGACTCCCTAACTTCTTAGAGGACACATACAGATGTAGGATCTTCATTTGCCCCAGTTTGCTACATCAGGATACATTTTTCGTAAGGGAAAATCAAGTCTGAAATTTCAAAGTGGAAATGACAAACCTCAAATAGTTTCTCTCTCTCTCACTCTCTCTCTCTCTCTCTCTCTGGATAGGACGGAAGGTGACACCTGGAGCCATGTTACTAGTGGTGCTTGGACAGGACGGAAGGTAACACCTGGAGCCATGTTACTAGGGGTGCTTGGACAGGATGGAAGGTAACACCTGGAGCCACGTTACTAGGGGTGCTTGGACAGGATGGAAGGTAACACCTGGAGCCATGTTACTAGGGGTGCTTGGACAGGATGGAAGGTAACACCTGGAGCCATGTTACTAGGGGTGCTTGGACAGGACGGAAGGTAACACCTGGAGCCATGTTACTAGGGGTGCTTGGACAGGATGGAAGGTAACACCTGGAGCCATGTTACTAGGGGTGCTTGGACAGGATGGAAGGTAACACCTGGAGCCATGTTACTAGGAGTGCTTGGACAGGATGGAAGGTAACACCTGGAGCCATGTTACTATGGGTGCTTGGACAGGATGGAAGGTAACACCTGGAGCCATGTTACTAGGGGTGCTTGGACAGGATGGAAGGTAACACCTGGAGCTCGGTATGGCATGGGATCAAAGGCAGTGGAAAGAGACCTGCTCTGCTCTTTGTGTGTGTTACTGTACCATTCTCTTGGCAGTGAGAACCTAATAAGTACTTCTGCGACAGTGTGTGTGTGTGTGTGTGTGTGTGTGTGTGTGTGTGTGTGTGTGTGTGTGTGTGTGTGTGTGTGTGTGTGTGTGTGTCATCAATGCAACAGCCACGTCATTGGGTCCCTCTGGGTATATGAATGCATCAGCAAATCAATATTCCGTATGATGTGACAATAATATGCTAATGTTCATATTCAGAAACTGCAACTAGCCACAAAAAGTGATTACACAGTCTACAAAATATACCGTACCTGTACTATACATTAAACATGCATCCCCGGGAAGAATGGCTGCTGCTTTGGCAAAAGCTAATGGGTATCTGAATAAAGAAAGACAGCTGTTGGCTGATTCCATTTAAAGCAGAATCACTGACAGAGCAGTGGTGTTATAACAAGTCCTGATGGAGAGATTCAGGTGAAACAGGGACAAAGGTATTAACACACATAATGTTCTTCAAAATATTAGGACTTTCGGATTCCTAAGATTGGTAGCACTTTACTGTAGGGGGCCTTATGAATGCATTCATAATACTTTATAACAGCTACATAACACATAAAGACAGGACACCTACAGTAAAGAGTCACCAATCCTAGGCATCCGAAGGTCCTAATCTTTTTAAGTAAATTATGTGTGTTAATACCTTTGTCCCTGTTTCACCTGAATCTCTCCATCAGGACTTGTTATAACACCACTGCTCTGTCAGTGATTCTGCTTTAAATGGAATCAGCCAACAGCTGTCTTTCTTTGAAGACAATTTACAGACAGTTGTCAAAAACCCTATAATGCTCAGGGCCAACCGTTGCTATAGTGACAAGACAGCTGTATAATTCCCCTGTCAATGATGTGATCTTCGGCTGCTGCCAATAACAAATCACAGCAGTTGGTAAAAATAGAATCGTGCCGAGTCTGACATTTTTTATAGCGAATAATGAAATAGTCTGTCAGGGTTTAAACTGAATAGAATCATCTTTCCACTTGAATGTTCTGATGCCTTTCCAAGCTTCTTTCTATTCAGAACAAAACCTACAGCATGACCTTCACAATACACAAACCCCAACTCTTGGATTGTGTCTCCATCGTTAAAGTGTATAGAATCCCTACTAGGACTTCATTTATGCCACAATGGTGCACAAAACAACCTTGGAGCTCTGCAGGTTATGAAATGGAAACAAGGAGAGAAACCAATTCAGTATTGAAATGCACCTGTACAACCGCTGTACCTCTCACCGTCTCCCTCTTTGTCTCTCACCATGGAAACGGAGGCTGAGGTGCAGGGAGTGCATCTGAACCTGTTGTTCAGTGGGTGCTGTAAAGTAGTGAGTGAAACAGGGTCTGCGTCCCAAACGGCACCCTGTTCCCTATGTAGTGTACTACTTTTGACCAGGGTCCATAGGGCTCTGGTCAAAAGTAGTGCACTTGGTAAGGAATAGGGTGCCATTTGGGACGCACACGGGGTGTGAGAGCAGCTGAGGCAGATGGTGCTGGAGGTAGTGAGTGATTGCAGGGGGATTGCTCGGCTCAATTGATCCTGCCTAGTATATTTCTCCTGGTTCTCCTGCTGCAGCTACTCCTAGACAACTGAGTGCCAGCCAGCCATATAACTGGTCTACGGTCTGTGCCCTATATGGCATGCGTGTGTCAGTCTCTGGCTGTCTTTAGACGTAGCCTTGCGAAATGGATGGATGGAATAAAAAGGATGGCTAGGTGATGATCATTCCCTACATTTTGCCTTAACCACTGACAGATATGATATGAATCTCACCAGGTTAGATGATTCATCACCCCTGAATGAACATTTCAAAGAGCTCAGGAGTGGCAGACACTTGTTATTTGCATACAAATGCTCATGCTGTTGTGATGCAAATATAATGATGCGAAATAGTGTCAGAAAATGGTTTTGGGGACAGTAGAGTGTTTGCTGTGCTCGCTGTTTCCTGGCCCGATGGAGTGCGGGGCCATCAATTCAGACAGTTTAAGGGGACATGAGATAATGGGTTGGTCAAATCAATTCAAAATAGAGACCTTAAAAGGCCCAATACAGCCATTTTTAGCTCAATATCAAATAATATCAAATTACTGCAATAGTTTTCCATACATTTTTTTTATTTATATATATATATATATTTCTCAAGCAATAATTTTGCTAGGACTCACTGGGAGTGGTCTGAGTGGGGAAGGGAATAGCGCTAAAGTGATGGAGGAGCCTAATGTGATGTAAATGTGAAAACCAGCTGACATTGACAGAGAGGTTTGGAATGCTCTTTGTTATTGGTCTATTAAATTTATACCGCCTGGTGACATCACCAGGCAAGCCAAAACTCCACCGATGAAAAACCTGCTAATTAGAAGTTCCTATGTAGATTTCATTTTCACCAAGCAACTATCAGGAAATAACAACGATCAAATTGGACTTTTACAGTGTTAGTTTCATCAGCTGTGGTACAATATGATACAAAACAGAGGAAAAACTGAATTTTGACTGCCTTGGCCTTTTAGGGTCAGTGGATCCCAAATGTATGATGGGGTGAACATGACAATATTACCAGATCGGGCTGCTCCAGTGTTCTGTTTATATAGAATCAATGAATTCAACTCTAACAACATCATCATGAGACTTGAGAGCATCATTTATTCATTCAGAATGCTACCACAAGGGGGAAAAGCAAACATAAAGGAACCCTTAACCCTTAGATCTGTTTCCCAAACCTCTCAGAGTTCCCCCAGCCAGTCCAGAATGTATTCCAGAATCCAAAGCTGATTCAAATGGTCACCTAACCATCAAGCCCATCTGTTAAATCAGCGGCGATAATTCTGGAATACATCATATGTGGACTGGATGGGGGTACTCCAGGAGAGGATTGGGAAATATTGCCTTAGATCATGACAAAAAAACATGGAGTCCCATGTACTCACATCCGATCATCATCATGGCGACAGCGAAGATCTTCTCTCCATCGGTGGTAGGGGCGATGTTTCCAAACCCTATACTGGTCAGAGAGGTCATGGTGAAGTATAGAGATGTGATGTAGACCGAGTCTTTGTTGGGGCCGCCCTCCCATTTCCCTGTCCCGCTGGCGTTGAAGCGGTATGGAGAGCCCACCGTCTCCCCCAGCATGTACAGCCAGCTGTCTGTCCGCAGGATGCCCGTTTCCTCGTCTATCACCTCATAGTCACCAATACTGTACCTGTTATAGTCAGTCAAGATGAAAAGATATTGAGCCACTCTTGGTAGAACAATGGAAGTTTGCTTTAAAAAAATGTATCCTTTATTGTTAAAGCCTAGTTAGACAACCAACCAGGTGATACCGGTTAGGTTGAGAAGAGAAAGAACCATGTTAGGGGTAGGAGTTAGGTTTAGGGGTTATGGTTAAGGGGTAGGGGCTAGGTTTATGTTTAGGGGTAGGGGTTAGGTTTAAGGGGGATGGGAAGGGATAGGTTTCTGTTTTGGGGTAGGCTTTATGTTTAGGGGCTAGGATTAAGGTGTAAGGGAAGGGATAGGGTTAGGTTTAGGGGTAGGAGTTAGGGTTAAGGGAAGGGATAGGTTTATGTTTAGGGGTAGGGGTTAGGTTTAAGGGGGATGGGAAGGGATAGGTTTCTGTTTAGGGGTAGGCTTTATGTTTAGGGGCTAGGGTTAATGGGTAAGGGAAGGGATAGGTTTATGTTTAGGGGTTAGGTTTAGGGGTAGGAGTTAGGGTTACGGGAAGGGATAGGTTTATGTTTAAGGGTAGGGGTAGGGGTTAGGTTTAGTGTTAGTGTTAGGGTTAAGGGTACCTCTACAACACAGGTCAGAGGTTGGTTCACTTTGCTTAGGGGATTAAGAAAATAATGCATGTCAATGCTGGTGAGAAACAGAAACGCACTTCTCCCACATGACATTGTCAACACTACAGAGCATGGCGGTTTTTAAAGGTGCTGTTTCTCAACCCTGTTACTCATTGACTCCCAAGTTGTTTTGTTTTGTATTTTTGTTCTAATCCACCGCTAGGACATCTGATTCAACTTGAACACTAATCCACAACTAATCTTCTAGATGAATTAAATTAGGTGTGGTAGAACAAAAGCATGCCACAGCTGGGGATCAGAGGGGGATGTATTAGGAAACACTGAAGAAATATGCAATTAACAAATACAGTCGTCAGATTGTTTTGACTACTGTGATCATATATCAAAATATGATAAAAGTTTATTTTGAAGGGTACCAACATAATGGCTTCCTATCACATGAATAACTCCTATAACAGGTTTTGCCAACCCTCTCCTTGGGGACCACCAGACGGTTTACATCTTTGTTGTCTAATCGTCAAGGCTTGACTAGTTAAAATCAGGTGTGCCAGTTTAGGGCTACCGCAAATATCTGCAACATCTGGTGGTCCTGGATGAGAGGGTTAGAAAGTACTGTCATAACACATTAAAGGCAGACTCAGCGATATGACGTAGATGCACAATGTGAACAGCATAGTGGGACAATTTCCGCAAATAAGACCGTTGAAGCAGGAGCTTAAACTTCTCCTCTCTTTTGTCCCGTACCTACCATGTTGTAACAGCGTGAAGTGAACTTGTGCACATGCTCAGATACTTTGTGTGACTGTGTGAGAGCAAAGTCTTGCATGTCGCTATTGCAATGCTGCTCGTGACAACATCATTTCACTGAAATCTACTTTTAATATACAGTAAATCAGTCAGAACAGTACCAGATGCAGGCCAGCCAGTGGGCAGCCAGGCCAAAGACACACACCAACAGGACGAGGACGGCGGCTCCATACTCAATGTAGTGGTCCAGTTTACGAGCTACCCTGCCCAAACGCAGCAGCCGGACCACCTTCAGAGAACTGAACAGACTGCTGATCCCCTGAGAGAGAGAGAAAGAGAGAGAGAGAAAGAGAGAAAGAGAGAGATTTACATAATGTCTCAGTTCTATGGAAACAGTAGGGTTGTCCTGTATTTTAAGAGCCATTACTTCAGGTGCAAACAAATACCAGGATTAACACAACTGCATCATATTTTTACCCAAACCAACTCAGTGAGTTTGATAATGAAAGGCCTACTTGAGTGACAGCTCGATGGTTCCAGTTCTTCACGTTCCACAAATAAACACAGGTAGAGGGACCATGCAAACAGAATGAAACAGGGGGATGAAGAAGAAAAGAAAGAAAGTAGTGAGCATGATCAAAACCGAAAAGAAGATCAAATTAAAAAAACTAAACATATACAAATTATTAGGTAAATCACATTAATGTAAAAAGGATAATGTGATAAAAAAAATACAACAAGTTGCGACACTAAACCTAGTCTCTGTTAGATTTTATTTTTATTACTAATGTGGTTTATTGAGCATGGTGGAATGCGACGAACATGTTACCTAGTAACAATTTCAGTTGACCAATTTCAATGCACATCCCAAAATATAACAGTGAAGCTGCAAATAAACTCATCAAAAAAAGAAACGTCCCTTTATCAGGACCCTGTCTTTCAAAGAACATTCGTAAAAATCCAAATAACTTCACAGATCTTCATTGTAAAGGGTTTAAACACTGTTTTCCATGCTTGTTCAATGAACCATGAACAATTAATTAACATGCACCTGCGGAACGGTCGTTAAGACACTAACAGCTTACAGACGGTAGGCAATTAAGGTCACAGTTCTGAAAACTTAGGACACCAAAGAGGCCTTTGTACTGACTCTGAAAAACACCAAAAGAAAGATGTCCAGGGTCCCTGCTCATCTCCATGAACGTGCCTTAGGCATGCTGCAAGGAGGCATGAGGACTGCAGATGTGGCCCAGGGTCCCTAAAATAAATTGCAATGTCTGTCCTGTGAGACGCCTAATAGAGCACTACAGGGAGACAGGGCGGACGGGTGATCGTCCTCGCAGTGGCAGACCACGAGAAACAACACCTGCACAGGATCGTTACATCCGAACATCACACCTGTGGGAAAGGTACAAGTTGGCAACAACAACTGCCAGAGTTACACCAGGAGCGCACAATCCTCACCAGACATTACCGGCAACAATGTCGCCTATGGGCCCAAACCCACCGTCGCTGGACCAGACAGGACTGGCAAAAAGTGCTCTTCACTGACGAGTCGTGGTTTTGTCTCACCAGGGGTGATGGTCGGATTCGCAATTATCGTTAAAGGAATGAGCGTTACCGAGGCCTGTACTCTGGAGCGTTACACCGAGGCATGTACTCTGGAGCGTTACACCGAGGCCTGTACTCTGGAGCGTTACACCGAGGCCTGTACTCTGGAGCGGGATCGATTTGGAGGTGGAGGGTCCGTCATGGTCTGGGGCGTTGTGTCACAGCACATCATCCTCCCTCATGTGGTACCCTTCCTGCAGGCTCATCCTGACATGACCCTCCAGCATGACAATGCCACCAGCAATACTGCTCGTTCTGTGCGTGATTTCCTGCAAGACAGGAATGTCAGTGTTCTGCCATGGCCAGCGAACAGCCCGAATCTCAATCCCATTGAGCACGTCTGGGACCTGTTGGATCGGAGGCTAGGGCCATTCCCCAAAGAAATGTCTGGGAACTTGCGGGTGCCTTAGTGGAAGAGTGGGGTAACATCTCACAGCAAGAACTGGCAAATCTGGTGCAATCCATGAGGAGGAGATGCACTGCAGTACTTAATGCAGCTGGTGGCCACACCAGATACTGACTGTTACTTTTGATTTTAACCCCCCCTTTGTTCAGGGACACATTATTCAATTTCTGTTAGTCACATGTCTGTGGAACTTGTTCAGTTTATGTCTCAGTTGTTGAATCTTGTTATGTTCATCCAAATATTTACACATGTTACATTTAATAAATGCAGTTGACAGTGAGAGGACGTTTATTTTTAGATCATTTTTGTAAGGATCTGTAGACCTGTAATTTCTGATAAGATGACATGGCTGGAGAGAGAGGAGATGCGAGGCCATGGAGGTGGTCGAAGTCACAAATTGAATTCCGAATTCTTCTGGATACATGCATTTACATTCAATATGCAAGATGTGAGCGCAAGATACATCTTAGACGCAAGGGTATAGTACATAATGAATTGCATGGCAATTCCGCCTACAGTTTGGTGATCAGAGTGGAATGGTATAATAACCTTGGGGGTTAAAAGACAAACAGCTCAAAGGCAGTGAGACAATTATTCTTCTGTCTCAAGATTATGTAGTCATCCTGATTTCCGTTTACATGCATCATTGCAGACGTTGGCTGAAATGAAACTGATACAACTTTCAGTTGAACAATGAGAGCAGAGAAACATCTGCTACTATGGGTACAGCTTGAGCCAGTTCAAGGTCGGATTGTCACGAGTTGAGGCCTCTACTGTGTGATCTGGGGCACAGAGAACGATGGAGAGACCATTTTAAGCTATGTGTGTGAAATTATGCTGGTCACTCATGATATGATTGCAAGCAAAGATATGTAATATGTAAGCATCTGATTGGAGTTGTCCTCCGTTCTCAATAACTCCTTTGATTGATTAGGCTCCACCCTATACATTCTCAACTCTACTCCGTCCCCAGATTACTGTGGCTTTTTAGCTGCAAACTGAAAAAACGTTGCTATTCCTAGTACATGTAATAGAAAGTCAACATTTCCACTTGATTATTTGTAGTGGCAGTTTAGACTCGAAACAGACACGTTCGCCATAGACTGCTGTCACGCCCTTAGAGATCCTTTTTATGTCTCTATTTTGGTTTGGTTGTACTTTGCTGTACTTATCCCTTGTATGTTGAGGCCTTTATAATGTTATAACTTTAATGCCTAAAATAAGCCTCACAAATCCTTTATCAAGCCTACTGTATGTAGATGCTTCACAAATCCTTTATCAAGCAGATTTAAACTCAGCAAAAAAAGAAACGTCTTCTCAACTGTTTTTTTCAGCAAATTAACAAGATTCAACAACAGACATAAACTGAACAAGTTCCACAGACATGTGACTAACATAAATGGAATAATGTGTCCCTGAACAAAGGGGGTGTCAAAAGTAAAAGTCAGTATCTGGTGTGGCCACCAGCTGCATTAAGTACTGCAGTGCATCACATCCTCATGGATTGCACCAGATTTGCCAGTTCTTGCTGTGAGATGTTACCCCACTCTTCCACCAAGGTACCTGCAAGTTCCCGAACATTTCTGGGAGGAATGGCCCTAGCCCTCACCCTCCGATCCAACAGGTCCCAGGCGTGCTCAATGGGATTGAGATCCGAGCTCTTCGCTGGCCATGGCAGAACACTGACATTCCTGTCTTGCAGGAAATAACACACAGAACGAGCAGTATGGCTGGTGGCATTGTCATGCTTGAGGGTCATGTCAGGATGAGCCTGCAGGAAGGGTACCACATGAGGGAGGACGATGTGCTGTGACACAACGCCCCAGACCATGACGGACCCTCCACCTCCAAATCGATCCCGCTCCAGAGTACAGGCCTCGGTGTAACGCTCCAGAGTACATGCCTCGGTGTAACGCTCCAGAGTACCACATGAGGGAGGACGATGTGTTCCCTGTCACGCAGTGTTGGGATTTCCTGCAATGACAACAAGCTCAGTCCAATGATGCTGTGACACACCACCACAGACCATGACGGACCCTCCATCTCCAAATCAATCCCGCTTCAGAGTACAGGCCTCAGTGTAACGCTCATTCCTTTGACGATAAACATGAATCTGACCATCACCCCTGGTGAGACAAAACCGTGACTCGTCAGTGAAGAGCACTTTTTGCCAGTCCTGTCTGGTCCAGCGACGGTGGGTTTGTGCCCATAGGCGGCGTTGTTGCCAGTGATGTCTGGTGAGGACCTGCCTTACAACAGGCCTACAAGCCCTCAGTCCAGCCTCTCTCAGCCTATTGTGGACAGTCTAAGCACTGATGGAGGGATTGTGCGTTCCTGGTGTAACTCAGGCAATTGTTGTTGCCATCCTGTACCTGTCCCGCAGGTGTGATGTTCGGATGTACCGATCCTGCGCAGCTGTTGTTACACATCTGCAGTTCTCATGCCTCCTTGCAACATGCCTAAGGCACATTCACGCAGATGAGCAGGGACCCTGGGCATCTTTCTTGGTGTTTTTCAGAGTCAGTACAAAGGCCTCTTTAGTGTCCTAAGTTTTCTTAACTGACCTTAATTGCCTACCGTCTGTAAGCTGTTAGTGTCTTAACGACCGTTCCACAGGTGCATGTTCATTAATTGTTTATGGTTCATTGAACAAGCATGGAAAACAGTGTTTAAACCCTTTACAATGAAGATCTGTGAAGTTATTTGGATTTTTACAGGTTTTCTTTGAAAGACAGGGTCCTGAAAAAGGGAAGTTTATTGTTTTGCTGAGTTTAGATGATTCACGTGAGCAAATGTACAACCAAAAGTACTAAAATTACTTGATGATCAAGCCCTTTAATGACATTAGGCCACATGAATCCCCAGTCATACAGACATGTATATGTTGTTTTCCCTGTCCATAGCAGCTGGCTGGACAGAGTCTGGTTTTCCCTGTCCATAGCAGCTGGCTGGACAGAGTCTGGTTTTCCCTGTCCATAGCAGCTGGCTGGACAGAGTCTGGTTTTCCCTGTCCATAGCAGCTGGCTGGACAGAGTCTGGTTTTCCCTGTCCATAGCAGCTGGCTAGACAGAGTCTGGTTTTCCCTGTCCATAGCAGCTGGCTAGACAGTGTCTGGTTTTCCCTGTCCATAGCAGCTGGCTGAACAGAGTCTGGTTTTCCCTGTCCATAGCAGCTGGCTGGACAGAGTCTGGTTTTCCCTGTCCATAGCAGCTGGCTGGACAGAGTCTGGTTTTCCCTGTCCATAGCAGCTGGCTAGACAGTGTCTGGTTTTCCCTGTCCATAGCAGCTGGCTGAACAGAGTCTGGTTTTCCCTGTCCATAGCAGCTGGCTGGACAGTGTCTGGTTTTCCCTGTCCATAGCAGCTGGCTGGACAGAGTCTGGTTTTCCCTGTCCATAGCAGCTGGCTGGACAGAGTCTGGTTTTCCCTGTCCATAGCAGCTGGCTGGACAGAGTCTGGTTTTCCCTGTCCATAGCAGCTGGCTGGACAGAGTCTGGTTTTCCCTGTCCATAGCAGCTAGCTGGACAGAGTCTGGTTTTCCCTGTCCATAGCAGCTGGCTGGACAGAGTCTGGTTTTCCCTGTCCATAGCAGCTGGCTGGACAGAGTCTGGTTTTCCCTGTCCATAGCAGCTGGCTGGACAGAGTCTGGTTTTCCCTGTCCATAGCAGCTGGCTAGACAGAGCCTGGTTTTCCCTGTCCATAGCAGCTAGCTGGACAGAGCCTTGTCAGGCTGACAGTGAATGTCCTGGTGTCTGTCAGCATTAACCGCGGCGCGAGTTGAGAAGCTGAAAGACTAGAGGCCGACAAAGTGCTGTACCTGCATATACAATAGACTTGGTGCCTCTCACAGTCCTGTTAGCATCAGCCTGTTAAGCACCACTGCAGCACTTTATACCACCGACACAGCCAAGTCCTTCATCCACCAACAACTCACAAAGGGACACATCAGGACGCTACCACAGATGTAGGCACAAACGGAGGCATGCACACACACAGTACTGGCTCCTAAATTGAGTCTAGTTTGGTTTGTCTAAATGACAACTGAAGGTAGCAACCGTTTGTAGCCCTAGGCCACATGTAAACACATTCCACGAGGGCTGAGTGTCTGGGGTTT
The DNA here is from genome assembly GCF_057628025.1 of Oncorhynchus mykiss. Taxonomy (NCBI): domain Eukaryota; kingdom Metazoa; phylum Chordata; class Actinopteri; order Salmoniformes; family Salmonidae; genus Oncorhynchus; species Oncorhynchus mykiss. The sequence goes on along the minus strand of NC_143022.1, from coordinate 85,136,602 downwards.
TTCGCTCCTCCCTTGTACTTGATTGATGCATGAAGGTCACTAATTAGTAAGGAACTACCCTCACCTGGTTGTCTACGTCTTAATTAAAAGGAAAAACCAAAAACCTGCAGACAGTCGGCCCTCTGGAGAATGAGTTTGACACCCCTGTCCTGGGCCTATAGGGGCAACAGTGTGCGTGTGTGTGTGTGTGTGTGCGAGAGAGAACAGTGTGCACATTGTGCAGTGCATGCTAATAATGAAGGTGACCTGAGTAATCAATAGGCCTGGTAGTGTATCATTATCCATCTGTAAATCTGTTGACACCGAAACCCTGCATGGTACAATGAGCCAGAGATGCATTAAACGTTATAATTCAAACTAAAAAGGTGCTTAAATGGCGTTTACGTGCATTGACCCTCTATTACACCCTGTGCTTTCACATATCCAGTAGCATCAGGGGCCATATTCACTAAGGGAGTGAACGTTATTAATAAACGTTATAATAAAAGGCTTGCATGGAGAAAATCGGACCTCTAAAATGACAATGGATGGCCTGCTCTATAAGCAGTGAATACCTCCAGGGCTGTATTTACTAAGCGTGTCAGAATAGGAATGTAAATCTATCAAGGATATAGTTCCACCTGTCCATATAATCATTCATTCATTCTGATCTAAAAGGCAAAACTGTTCCTATATTTATAGATTTTTTTTTATTTAACCTTCATTTAACTGTACCAGCACTCCTACTCTGAGACTCTGAATACGGACTCAGATCTGTCACGAGAAATAGCTTGAGATCAGAATGGACCTGAACAATATTTAAAGACTTCAAAGAAACACCAATATCATGTTTTATTCAATGTTACTATCCATTAGATAGACTTGGCACTGTTTTTAACAATAATTGGCTGTGGGATTGATTGTGAGAAACTTTAGAGGTGCTGATGTGGCTTAAATTGGGGGAAGGGAAATGGAGTGTATTGATTGTAGGGGGATTTATTGCATCTTAAATGACTCCGGGTTACGGTTCAGCTTCCTGTTTGGTCAGAGCTCCATTTGACCAATTACTATTAATGTTAGACCTCTGTACAGATTCCTCTGCATAGCCAATCACACATTGATTGGTAAATGTTCATACATATGTAGATCCAGTCCTGCAGCTGCACGTCTGGCTAGCGGCGCCGCTAACACTACGGCTACACTTTGAAGGCTACGCTAATTCTAGTTCTATGGCTGTAGCTGTGCGGCTGGCTAGCTGTGCTAACGCTATAGTACAGCAGCTATCCCCTCCACCAGAGATCTCATTTACATGACGACAGGAGAAATCCCGAATCCCTTGACACATAATTAAAGCAGACGTCAAACCAGGCGGACAAGTTATTTTTAGAAGAAAGAAAATCTATAGAAAAGGGGAGATAGAGAGAGAAAAGACAAAGATAATTTTTTTGTTTTGTCTCTTTGCATCTCTCTCCTTGCACGTTGAGAAACTAACAATGCATTTCACTGCATTTCAGTCAGTCTCCAAACCAAATGCTGTACTGATGGCTAGGGGTAGAATTCACATGTAAAACACAAATAATTAGGCTAGCAGACTCTTCTCCCAGCTCCATTTTATGAGATCTTCTTCACAAGCAGGGTTAGGGAGCAACATATTACATTTAATCCGTTACATGTAAGAGATTACAAAAAAACGGCAACTGTAATCCTTTACCAGCAAAACATTTGTAAATCAGATTACAGACACTTGAAAACTAGATGGTTACTTTGAGGATTACTTTTAAATTCAGAAAGGATGTTTTAAAAAAAAAATATTTGACACTTCTCTGTTTTCTCAATGACATTCAAATCAGAATTGAAAAAAGTTTGTTCCATCTGACCACAAGTCAGAGACCACTATGACGACACACCAAATGATGACCACAAGTCAGAGACCACTATGACGATACACCAAATGGGTTTGATGGATCATAGGAACAGGCTTTTGTAGGCTACAGTCCAAGCTATGTCTTCCAATGGTGCGACTGCTGTCGGCATCCAAAGATCATCCAACTTGAATAAACGCTTGGCGGTAAGGATGACAGTAGTGGTGTAGTCTACAGCGATATGGATATCATTTATTATTGATATCTACAAAGCACATTGATGTGAATCACACTGCTGCCCTCACATTTAGCTATTTGCGCCTGACGGATTGTGGTTGTTGTGGATGGCTTGTTCACAAATCTAAATGTATATTTCAACCCAATAATGGTTAAATTCAAGAAGTTTAAGCTGCCTATCAATCATTGTTTTTGAAACCAGTGGACAGCCAGAAAAAAATGCCTATTGCAACAGCTGCATAGTGTGTATCCCAGCCTATAGAATAAAAGTAGGGCTTTTATTACTCAATCTAATTCATGCTGATAAAAAGAGATACATCCATAGACCTAATGCTCAAACACACTTTTGATTGCCCCTTTTTAAGTCTATCTGTAGTTCCTACATCCATTTCTGGATTTATAAATTATATAATAAAGATATAATTTAATGGTATTATTATTATATGTAGTAGAAAGCGATGGGTTAGAAGAAGCCTACATAACCAACCCACAAAGTAAAATGTAACATTCATGTATGGCCAGCTATATAAACTTTAACATTGAGTTATCCTGCAATAGATGTCGTTCAATTGGTAACATACATTGTCTTCTTCAAATATCTCTTAAGGGGAAAGTAATCTAAAAGTAATTGAATGTAATCAGATTACGTTACTGAGTTTGGGTAATCCAAAAGTGACATTACTGCTTACAATTTTGACAGATTACAATAAAAAAGTAACCTACCCACCCTGTTCACAAGGTAATAATGGAGGGGACAATATGACTAATTACCCTCACAGTGACCTCGATCTGTTTCCCAACCCTTCCCCTGAAGAGAAAAATGTATGTCAGCCAGCTCATTTCAAAAGGAAAAGAGAGTGACAGACAGGGTATACATAACTGGTATCGTAGTGTCTGTCAGACTGTGTGGATGTGACGACTTAATGAGGAATTCTATTTTGGTATGCAGATATTTTGCCACTAATCATTTGGACCAATCACGATTCACAGGTGTTCATATCTTTCACATTTTTGAAATGGGAGGGGAGACATTTGGCCCATAGACTTGCCCGTAACTTGCAACCAGAGAGGAGGGCACTACCGCTCTGTTTCCACTCTTCCTTCTAGGAAGTTTGAGAACACGTCTTCTCCCAGAACTAAATCCAGCATCTGACGCAATTACGCAAGGTTTTTGTTCTGGGTTTCCGAGATTAGGAACTCATAAATGTCTGTTACTCATACCCAAGACACTCTGGGACTTACAATATATCGGCGTCATCTCCAATTATTCATCTAAGGTTGGTGTCAATTCTATTTCAAGTCAGAAAAAAAAATGAAAAGTTCAATTCCCGTTTTCCTCATTCAAAAGCAATATCAGTTCACTTCATGAATTGACTAAATTGAAATGGAACCCAACCCTGTGCCTCAGACATGTTTACCTTGACTTACAGATCTGAAAAAGGTGTTTCCAAATCTATCGATACCATCATCACCATGGGGTGTGTGACTACTGACACACTACAGAATTATCTGGTAAGGAGACTGACCCTAACTAACCAAAAATTACATAGCACTTCATAGATTTAAAATGACAGCAATAATACACTGAGGGTACAAAACATTAGGAACACCTTTCTAATATTGAGCTCCCCCCTTTTGCCCTCAGAACGGCCTCAATTTGTCAGGGCGTGGACGCTACAAGGTGTCGAAACCATACCACAGGGATGCTGGCCCATGTTGACTCCAATGCTTCCCACAGATGTGTCAAGTTGGCTGGATGTCCTTTGGGTGGTGGACCATTCTTGACACACACAGGAAACTGTTGAGTGTGAAAAACCCAGCAGTGTGGCAGTGATTGACACAAATCTGTGTGCCTGGCACCTACTACCGTACCCAGTTCAAAGGCACATTTTGTCTTGCCCATTCACCCTCTGAATGCCACACATACACAATTCCTGTCTCAATTGTCTCAAGGCTTAAAAATCCTTCTTTAACCTGTCTCCTCCCCTTCATCTGCACAGATTGAAGTGGATTTAACAAGTGACATCAATAAGGGATCATAGCTTTCACCTGGTCAGTCTGTCATAGAAAGAGCATGTCATGTTTTGTAAACTCTGCGTATATTTCCTATTACTGCAGCAGTCAGTCATAATCCCCCTTAGTTAAGGAAAAAACATGAATTTGTGAAGTGTTCCAAAAACACATGTTTAATGTGATCAGATAATCTTATATGAAGTTCATTTGATAACATGTGACAACATATAAAGCAACATGTGATAACATGATCATATGTAAAGTATTCCAAAAACACAAGTCATGTGATTTTCCACAAGGGAAATCATGTGGTTTTTCTGCAAGGGATTTGCCTGTGACTCAATGATTTAACACTCATGGATAAATGGGTTTAATTTCATCATTTAATAATGTGTGTGGAGGGTAGGAGGGACGGGGCTAATATGCTTCTCTTTGGAGGATATTTTCTTTCTATTCAAAAGAGAATCCTCCCTTTCCTTGCATTCCCTTCTTATCTCTTGGTGAGCAGCTTCTGGTCGTAAAGGTGGAGACTCAGAGAACCGCAAAAACCAGAGGGGTCTTTATTTACTGTGACGCACACACACACACACACACACACACAGAAGACGGAGTTACAAATTAGAACCAACAACCCACCCTTATAACTGAATATGGCTGCCATAAGATGAATAAATGCGGGCAGGTTTGTGGTCATTCAAATGGAGCCTGACTTCCAGTAATATAAACTGGTTAACAGGTTGAACTCATATCTTGACACACACGTCTAGTAAAATAAGCCAATATAACAGGCTGGGTAGTCAGGAAAAGACTGAGAAAAGGCGGTGTTGGGTTTCTGGAGGGGTAAGGATTAGGACATCAGATTATCAGGATTAGGACAGTAGGTGCCGTCATTAGCCAAACATAACTTAAATGGTCAGACAGGAAAGGAAACGCTCTGACATTTCAATAATTTAATGGCTGGTTCAAATGGCTCACTGGGCTTAGACTACTAGGTCATGGTGTTGGCAGGGGCAACACCAGGGATGTGGGGTAAAGCATGGTGTAAGCAGGGGCAACACCAGGGATGTGGGGTAAAGCATGGTGTTAGCAGGGGCAACACCAGGGATGTGGGGTAAAGCATGGTGTTAGCAGGGGCAACACCAGGGATGTGGGGTAAAGCATGGTGTTGGCTGGGGCAACACCAGGGATGTGGGGTAAAGCATGGTGTTGTCTGGGGCAACACCAGGGATGTGGGGTAAAGCATGGTGCTAGCAGGGGCAACACCAGGGATGTGGGGTAAAGCATGGTGCTAGCAGGGGCAACACCAGGGATGTGGGGTAAAGCATGGTGTTAGCAGGGGCAACACCAGGGATGTGGGGTAAAGCATGGTGTTAGCAGGGGCAACACCAGGGATGTGGGGTAAAGCATGGTGTTGGCTGGGGCAACACCAGGGATGTGGGGTAAAGCATGGTGCTAGCAGGGGCAACACCAGGGATGTGGGGTAAAGCATGGTGTTAGCAGGGGCAACACCAGGGATGTGGGGTAGAGCATGGTGTTGGCTGGGGCAACACCATGGATATGGGGTAAAGCATGGTGTTAGCAGGGGCAACACCAGGGATGTGGGGTAAAGCATGGTGTTGGCTGGGGCAACACCAGGGATGTGGGGTAAAGCATGGTGCTAGCAGGGGCAACACCAGGGATGTGGGGTAAAGCATGGTGCTAGCAGGGGCAACACCAGGGATGTGGGGTAAAGCATGGTGTTAGCAGGGGCAACACCAGGGATGTGGGGTAAAGCATGGTGTTAGCAGGGGCAACACCAGGGATGTGTGGTAAAGCATGGTGTTGGCTGGGGCAACACCAGGGATGTGGGGTAAAGCATGGTGCTAGCAGGGGCAACACCAGGGATGTGGGGTAAAGCATGGTGCTAGCAGGGGCAACACCAGGGATGTGGGGTAAAGCATGGTGTTAGCAGGGGCAACACCAGGGATGTGGGGTAAAGCATGGTGTTGGCAGGGGCAACACCAGGGATGTGGGTTAAAGTCCCACTGAATGTTTAGTATGTGCTGCTGTCCACACATCCTCTAGAGGCAGAGCACATTAAATTCTACACAGAACCCCAGACTGTACTGCAATTCAGCTTTTAGCTGCAAATGTCTACATGGCATAAACAACATTTTACTAAACTATAAAAGCTATAAAAGCTAAATTACCAATATATTGTCAGACCTGACTGACCTCGTCCAAATTTTAGAAGACATTGATGAGTTCATAGAGCAGGCAGGAGAGCAGGTCGATGACAAACACCCACCACACACACACACACACACACACTACTGACCTCGTCCACATTCTCGAATGCGTTGATGACGTCGTAAGGCAGGCAGGAGAGCAGGTCGATGACGAACCAGGTCTTCAGGTAGTTCATCCTGATGAGCTTGGGGTCAGAGATGACCTCTCCGGCCGGGCCCACAAAGGTAGTGTGGAAGTTGAGCACGATGTCCACCAGGAAGATAACGTCTACAATGCTGTCCACCACCAACCACGTCACGTTGTTCTGCTTGGTCTGGAAGAGGAGAGGAGAGAATATTTGGTATAGTATCGGAGAGAATCTTTGGTATAGTAGGGGAGAGAATCTTTGGTATAGTAGGGAAGAGAATATTTGGTATAGTAGGGAAGAGAATCTTTGGTATAGTAGGGGAGAGAATCTTTGGTATAGTAGGGGAGAGAATCTTTGGTATAGTAGGGAAGAGAATCTTTGGTATAGTATCGGAGAGAATCTTTGGTATAGTATCGGAGAGAATCTTTGGTATAGTAGGGGAGAGAATCTTTGGTATAATAGGGAAGAGAATCTTTGGTATAGTATCGGAGAGAATCTTTGGTATAGTAGGGAAGAGAATCTTTGGTATAGTATCGGAGAGAATCTTTGGTATAGTAGGGGAGAGAAGCTTTGGTATAGTAGGGAAGAGAATCTTTGGTATAGTAGGGGAAAGAATCTTTGGTATAGTAGGGAAGAGAATCTTTGGTATAGTAGGGAAGAGAATCTTTGGTATAGTATCGGAGAGAATCTTTGGTATAGTAGGGAAGAGAATCTTTGGTATAGTAGGGAAGAGAATCTTTGGTATAGTAGGCGAGAGAATCTTTGGAATAGTAGGGGAGAGAATCTTTGGTATAGTATCGGAGAGAATCTTTGGTATAGTAGGGAAGAGAATCTTTGGTATAGTATCGGAGAGAATCTTTGGTATAGTAGGGAAGATAATCTTTGGTATAGTAGGGAAGAGAATCTTTGGTATAGTAGGTGAGAGAATCTTTGGTATAGTAGGGGAGAGAATCTTTGGTATAGTAGGGAAGAGAATCTTTGGTATAGTATCGGAGAGAATCTTAGTAGAGCAGAGAGAATCTTAGTAGAGCAGAGATAATCTTAGTAGAGCAGAGAATATGTGTTACAGTAGGGGAAAGAATCTACTATACAGCCGAGATTATTACATTTATAATAAATTATTACAATGCTATTACATCTTTATTGTATCCCTGAGAACAGGATCTTTATTTTTGTAGAGAAGAAACACTTTATAACATAAAATAGAGTGGTTGATGTCACAAGCCTGCATAGATCTAGAATGTGTTGATAATATACTGTTTGTTATGGTTGAGTTTGTCGAGTCCCAAATGGCACCCTAGATAGGATAATGCACTATATTTCTTGCACTGGTCTTTTCCAACAAGCACTGACTTTGCTGATAGCTTCTTTATTGAGGAAAAAATGTACTTACTACGACTGTGACATGTGGTTGTCTCACATAGCTATATTAATTAAGATGAATGCACTAACTGTAAGTTGGTCTGGATAAGAGCATCTGCTAAATGACAAAAATGTAAATAATGGCAGCCATCTTGGTCAGGGATAAATGATATGTAATTCAATTCAAAGGTTCAGACCTTGAAGGAGACGTTGTAAGGAACCATGATGGCGGTGTAGAAAGTCAGGATGAGGATGACCCAATCCCAGGTGGTCTTGAAGGCGCAGTAGTGGAGGATGATGTGGGGCGGCGTCTTGGGAGTCTCCTGCTTGTACTGGGGGAGGATGTCTGAGCCCAGCTGGAGGACCTGCAGATTGTATATCTTTGATGAGTTTGATTGAATAAAATCAAAGAAGGGTTTGGGGTAAACAGAGAGGTTACAGTTCACTTAAAGGTTGCTTACAGATTGTTACATCCATATATGGTGTGTGGGAGAAAAGTGTGTGTGTGTGTGTGTGGGCTCGCGAGTGTGTATATGAGTGTACATGTGTCATTTCAGTGCATCTCTGTAATCACAAAGGACAGAGACAAATGAATACACAGCACGGGGGCACATGCCTCACCCATAGCCAAATGGAATGGCAACAAGCTCACACACATCTTCCCCCATACACACGCAGGGCTTAGCTTTATGAGAGTAGAGTTATAAACATTCACAACAGACATAAATACAGACGCATGCCTTAGCTTTATGAGAGTAGAGATATAAACATTCCCAACAGACAGAACTATGAGTGTACCTCAGCTAGGCGGGAGTGCTTGTGAACGTTCTCTCCCTTGTGTACAGTAGGCTGTAGCTGCTGTAACACCCCTCTACTGCTGGTCAGAGCACGAGTTAGCCGAGCGAACTTCCCCCAACCTGAGGCAACAAAAAAACATGTTTTGGGGTTAGCAGTCTGTGTGAAGATAATGTGTTGTAACTTTAATGTGTTACAGAGTTAATGTTTAAGTTTATTCATTGAGCTGTATCTAAAGATATTTCTTTACAGTTATTTGCATATGTAATTGTATTGGGTTGTGTTGAATTATGCTTTTTGACTGCAAGTTCCAGAATGCCTTGCGAGAGGAATGAGAGAGAGAACACGCCAATTATGTGCAGGTGCAACTAAGGAGGACAGTTTGTTTAAACTCAATCGTGGAATTGAACAGTTAACGCCATTGGACGGATTGGAGGCAGAGATTGCATGCACAGAGGATTACAAAGAACGCATTATCATGCTGAGGAGTCGTGCACAAAGAGTGATAAAGAAGAAACAGGACGTCAATCCACTACCAGCCCGGGTGAGTGACGCTAACTCAAACATCTCACAGAGACAATCAGTAAGGCTACCAAAGTAGATTATTGAGAAATTCTATGGAGATGTCAGTATGTGGCAGGAGTTTTGGAGCCAGTATGAGACTGCTATTCACAACAATGATTCACTGTGTAAAAAAGAGAAGTTTACCTATCTGAAAACATATCTCACTGGACCAGCTGCAAAAGCAGTAGCAGGATTGATGTTAACAGACAGTAACTATGATAATGCAATCACTCTACTCAAGAGCAGATTTGGAAGGAAAGATATTGTGATTAGTGCTCATATGTCAAAGCTGCTGAATCTCACACCTGTGAAGAAATCCTCTGATCTAAATGCATTGAGGCAGCTATATGATGAATGTGAAATTCAGATTAGGAGCTTGGAATCACTGGGTGTAGTGTCAGAAACCTATGGGAGCCTACTATTCCCAATCTTACTACAGATGATTCCAGAGGACATAGCTCTTGACTATATTCGTCAGAGGGGAGTAGATGATGAATGGAAAGTGTCTGAGATTATCAGTTTCCTACAGAAAGAGGTTCAGAGCAGGGAGAGAGCGCTACAAATGACAAGATCATACAACCAACAGAAAGAGAGCAAACCATGGAACAAGTCATGCTTCTCCAATGAAATGAAAACAAAAAGACCCAACATGCCCTCTGCTGCAGCACTGCATACAGCCAGCCAGAAGGAACAACAAACGTGTCTATTTTGTGACAGTGCAGACCACAAATCAGAAAACTGCACTGTTTACAATATTGCTACACGCAAAGAGAAACTAAAGAACATGGGAAGATGCTTTGTATGTTTAGGACAGAGACACAGCAAAATTCTGTAAAGTCAAAGATATGTCATGTGCAACATGTGGAAGCAGACATCGCACTGCTGTGTGTACGAGTAAGAGGAGTGAGGTGCAACCCCCTACTGTTTCTGTAGATGCTGTTGTTTCCTCAGTTGTTCCCCATTCAGTGAAGATGAAACCAGATGGACAGAACACTGTGTTGCTACAAACGGCAAAGGCATGGGTAGAAGGCCCATCGGGCAGGAAGATAGCTCATTGCTTACTAGATGGAGGCAGTCAGAGAAGCTTCATACATGAAAACCTTGTGAAGGGCTTGAAGCTACCAGTAATCAGACAAGAGGCACTCACTCTTCACACGTTTGGCTCCTCTGCCCCAGCAACATCCCAACGCAACACAGTGAAAGTCATCTTGGAGAATGTCTGGGACAAACAGCAGAGAATAGAGATAGAGGCAATTGAAACCCCACAAGTGTGCACAGCTGTGATGAAGGTTCCTGGTGAACGGATTCAGTATGAGCTCAGTAAAAGGGGACTGCAGCTCGCAGACTTTCCAGGAGATGACAATGATCCTGAACTCTCTGTCCTGATAGGAGCAGACTACTACTGGCAGATAGTATCAGGCAGAGTGGAGCGACTGACGGAGACGCTAATTGCTTTAGAGAGCACCTTTGGATGGTTGGTGCAGGGACCCGTGTCCATGTCAAGTGTCGCCGAGGCAACCTGCATGTTCATCCCACTTGATGAAGACACATTAGTCTCCAAGCAACTGCATGCATTCTGGGAGCTTGAGTCTCTGGGTATTCTAAGCGAGAAAACACAGAACCCAGAGGAAACCGAGGCTCTACAAAGGTTCGAGGAAACAACCACCTTCAAAGATGGGCGATACCATGTGGAGTTGCCATGGAAATGAGAAATGCCAGAACTCCAAGACAACTATAGAATCGCCAAGAAACGGTTTGAAGGTCTGAAGAAAAGACTGAAGAAGGATGTGACGTTGTACAGCAGATACAATGAAGTAGTAGAGGACTACTTACAACAAGATATGTCAGAGGACCTGCCCAAGGACAACGCATCAAGTGCAGACAACGTAAAATACTACTTACCTCACCATGCAGTACTCCGAGAAGATAAGGTGACAACAAAACTGAGAGTGGTGTTTGATGCCTCGTCCCATGAAGATGGCTGTCCATCCCTCAATGACTGTCTACTCACAGGGCCGAACCTGAATCCGGATCTGCTCAGCGTTCTGATAAAGTTCAGACTACATGAGATCGCATTCATGGCAGACATCAAGAAAGCTTTCCTGCAGATATCCCTAGCAGAGAGAGACAGAGACGCCGTGAGATTTCTATGGCTCACTGGCCCACCAAGGGTAGAAAATGAAGAGGAGCTGCGTGTGCTGAGGATGAAAAGAGGGGTATTTGGAGCTTCCCCAAGTCAATTTTTGCAGGCAGCTACAATCAGGAAGCACCTGAAACAATATGAAACAGAACAACCAGAAGTTGTAGAGATACTGAGAGAGTCACTCTACGTAGATGACTTCATTGCAAGTTCACGCAATGTTGAAGAGGCTTACCTTGTGACAACAACTGCAAAGCGAGTGCTGTCAATTGCAGGCATGGACCTCTGCAAATGGATGACCAATTCTCCTGAATTGAAAACAAAATGGGAGGAGAGTACGACAACTGACCACCCGTTGACGTTACAAACACAAGGATTAGTGCTAAAGGTTTTAGGTTTATTATGGAGGCCGGAAACGGATGACTTTGTGTTTGACCTCAGGCCGCTACTGAGCATTCTAAAGCAAAAGGAAAACACAAAGAGTAGTGTTCTGCAGTCGTCTGCACGTATCTTCGACCCTCTTGGTTTCTTAACTCCCTTCACCATCAGGATCAAGTGCATGTTCCAGGAAATGTAGGAGAGGGGACTCACCTGGGACGAAGAATTACCACCTGATCTGACACGAGAATGGCAACAGTGGTGTTCAGAACTACCCCAGTTACCCAGCTCACCATACCAAGGTGGTACAGAACAGACATGCGGCCACAGAATAACCACACCCTGAAACTACACGTGTTCTGTGATGCAAGTGAAAGGGCTTACAGTGCAATAGCTTACTTGCAAGGTGAGTCACAAGACAGGGAAACAACAAGTCTAGTCGCATCCAAGTCCAGGGTAGCCCCAATTAAGAAAATGACGCTACCACGCCTGGAGCTCATGGGAGCTGTGATTGGAGCGAGACTAGCAAACAACTTGATGATCACACTGAAAATGGAAGAAAAACAGATCAAAATGTGGACAGACTCTATGATCGTGCTGCATTGGATTTGCAGCTCAGCTCAGAAATGGAAACAGTTTGTTGCGAACAGAGTGACGGAGATCCAGTCCTTGACCAATCCAGAGTCATGGTCACATATTGAAGGGAAAACTAATCCAGCTGACCTCCCTACAAGAGGACAAACTGTTCGAAACTTGACACAGAGCGAGCTATGGTGGAATGGACCCAGAATTCTGACATCACCCAATCAGTCCGAAGAGACTGATGATAACAAGGTTCCAGAAGAGGTGAATACAGAACTCAAGTCCAGTTGCCAGGTTACTGTACAACTCACAGAAAACAGCACAGACATTACTGAACCTGTGTTGGAGCTTGAAAGGTACAGCAAACTGAAAAGAGTGTTCAGAGTCACCGCCTGGATAAAGAGATTCATAGCCAATGCTCATACAACCATAAAGATGCAAGGTGAACTGACTGCTGACGAACTGTTCGATGCAGAAAAGTACTGGATTAAGGTAACACAACAACAGAGTTTTGGACAGGAGATCAAACTACTGACGGCAGGAAAAAGCCTAAACAATGACTGTAAAATCAGAGAACTGAAACCGTTCCTGGACGAACACAAACTGCTCAGTGTAGGAGGAAGACTGCAACAGTCCAACTTCACATTCAGAGAGCAGCACCAATGGGTTCTGCCCAATAAGTACAGATACTCAGAAATGCTGATACAGTACCACCATGAGAAGGTGATGCATTCTGGAGCAAGTGACACTCAGCACCCAACATTAAACAAGGAGGAAATGACACGCAGATGGAAGTACAGGCAGAGACTTGTGACCAGTTTCTGGAACAGTTGGCAAAGAGACTACTTGCTGGATCTAAAGTCAGCACACCGCTGTGCTGTGTACTCATTGGAGAAGATAACCTACCCAGACAAACCTGGAAACTAGGAAAGATTGAGGAGCTGTTTCCAGGCCGAGATGGCTTAGTTAGATCATGTTCAGTTCGTACTGCTTCAGGAACTTTGTTGAGGAGACCTATTCAGTTGATATACTGCCTAGAGATCTAGATGAACACAATTGTTCATCGGGGGGGGGAGGATGTTGTAACTTTAATGTGTTACAGAGTTAATGTTTAAGTTTATTAATTGAGCTGTATCTAAAGATATTTCTTTACAGTTATTTGCATATGTAATTGTATTGGGTTGTGTTGAATTACGCTTTTTGACTGCAAGTTCCAGAATGCCTTGCGAGAGGAATGAGAGAGAGAACACGGCAATTATGTGCAGGTGCATTGATTGTGGCTGACTTTCTGATAGCATCTTACCTGCATTGCTCTGTACCAAAACAAAGTTGTTAAATGTAACGTGAACAAGTATTATTACTAAAAGAAACTTTCATGGGCCTCCCGGGTGGCGCAGTGGTTAAGGGCGCTGTACTGCAGCGCCAGCTGTGCCATCAGAGTCCCTGGGTTCGCGCCCAGGCCCAAGCCTGATAAAGGCTTTTTTAAAACATTTTTTTATAATAATAGATTTTATTGTAAAACACACACACCTACCCTAAAAAGCTTTGTATAATAAAGACTGATTTGTATAATCTATGGGGGACTATCCCAGGAAGGCACAAATCAAATCCTCTGCTGCCACTCAAACTGTCACTCACCTTTCGAGGTTTCGTCTTCTATTGGCTGTTTAAAGGCTGTGATGTCACTGAAGGTGCACAGAAACAGCACCACTTTTTCCTGTTCGTTTCGTATAGGGGCTATCTTCACAAAGAACCATACCGGCGTTCCTGAGACGAGAGAACATACACTGGTGAATAAACACTATAGCAGTATTTGTTTGATACAAATCGATCAAATGGGGAACACAACCATGAACAGTAACATATTTGGGGAGTTATAATTGGGCCTGTATTCACAAAGCATGTCAGTGTAGGAGTGCTGATCTAGGATCAGGTCCCCCCTGATTCATTATGATCTACAAGACAAATTGGATCCTAACTCAGCACTCCTACTCTTGCGACGCTTTGTGGATGCGGCCCCTGATCGCCAGCGTCCGTGCTGTTCCATGCGGCGTTGGGACATCATTGTACATATTCATAAGAAATGGCTGAATACATTTGCATTATGAGGCTTTTTTTTTTTTTTTTTCAATTGGTACTTACTGTTCTTTTTATACATGAGTATTTCAAACGAATTCATCTCGTAGTTTTCAAACGTTAGCCGTACTTTCTGGCTAGTATCTTTGTCTGTGAGCTCCCCGTACATGAAGCTAGGAAACACAAAACAATGGGTTTATTTTTATGACAAAAAAAAAACATTAAAACTCAAGTACGTAGAGGGTGTGTTAAGTGTACTTACCAGTTTTTCGTATGATTGCACAAACAATGTCATAATCTGAATTCTCTGTCCTTTTCACTTCTCTCTCATTCCCTCGCTCTGACTCTAAACTGTCTATTTCTCTCGCCCCCCACCCCGGGAGTATTCATTGCCTAAACGTTCTCCCTACCTTACAGGCCTGTCCCCGTGGGCCGAATGGGCTGATGCTTGTAGATGCTAACAGAGATGACACCATCAGGGGACTCTTCCAAGACACACACACACACACACACACTTCTGTCCCTCGGCCTCACAGTGACTCATCATCAGCGAGTCAAATCCCAGATCCCATCACAGATTACACCCGTGTGGGCAGAGAGGTGTGGCAGGCAGATTGTCTTGTTTCTCACCTAAGGAAGTGTTTGTAGACACCGGCCTAGTAGATCTGTTCAAGCCCATCTGATTCAACTAGTCAAGGGCTTGATGATTAAACAACTAATGTGTTGGTTCATTAGCTAGACTCAGGTGTGCTAGAGGTGGAATTGATCATGTGAAAGGCCTGGTGGTCCCAGAGGTGCTGCGCCATAGAATGTTAGAATGCTCCAGCAGCACAGTGGTGGCATTCTGATCATGATGCTACACAGTGGGCTAGAGGTTCTTTCCAAGAAAGGTATGAGAAAGATCAGCCAGCCAACTGTCAGCTCTGTAGCAACACACACACACACTTTATTTAACCTTTAAGCAGGGAGTCAGGCTGAGACCAAGGTCTCTTTATCAGATGAGCCCTGCACGAACACATCAATAAACATCATTTACACTACACATATCTACACATCAATTACACTATACATATCAAAAAATTATTTTGAGTTACTGGCCTCAGAAATTGCAGCCCAAATAAAGGCTTCACAGAGTTCAAGTAACTCTGTTTAACATTTTTTTGGTTACTACATGATTCCATATGTGTTATTTCATAGTTTTGATGTCTTCACTATTATTCTGCAATGTAGAAAATAGTACAAAATTAAGAAAAATCCTTGAACGAGTAGATGTGTCCAAACTTTTGATTGGTACTGTGTATATATACACACACACTCTCTCTCTAACTCTCTCTGGTTTAACACACTCTGGTTTCACACCACTGATTGCAGTTCTCGAGGTATGGTCTGTTCCAGTGTGTCTATAAATAAGTCTGGAGTTCAGTTAGCTTTGAATTGTGAATGACAGGGTCATTCTAATGAGACTATTTTGGGGGCTGCTCGAGAGGAGTGAAGACGCAACGGCTCCCAAAGACTAGTCGCTTCTTCTGACATTACTCCTGACAGGAACATATCTTGACACATCATGCACCGACAGTCTGGGTTGTGTTCATTAGGGTACACTGCAGCAAAATGTTTTGCAAAAGAAGATTAAGACAAGCATTTCTTATTGGACAATAACTGCTAGGGTGCAACATCTCCCTAAGACTGTCGGCTTCATCTGACATCACTTCTGACAGGAACATGTCTCGACACATCACGTGCTAAGATCGGTGCCGTTCCCTTCAGACGGAGGTTCTTCTCAGCTAGAATTGCCAGACAAAGGTTACCGTAAGGTTCCCGAAATGTTGATTCCCCACTATATGGTCGACCCAAACAACAATGTGTTGGCTCAGATGTTTTCTCATGTTGTCCTTCCCAACACAGTCCGAGAATCTATGGTGATGCGTCACCAGGCCTGCCCAGTACAGTTCGGCTCAGTACTGTGAAAAGTGTATTGGTGTCAAGTTATCAGTTATTTTTATATGGAAGATGTGCTCATTGTTCTCACAACTTTAGTTTGAACTTAAAGAACAGAGAATAGTACCTTAAATAAGGAATATAATACCTATATCCCAGCAATTGTAAAATGCGTAAGAAGAGCTTTAAAAACACCCATGCTTTTTCACACAATAACAACTAATCTGGCTTTGTTAGGAGCTGAGCAAGCAGAGCTTGCTGACATTGAACAAGTCACCTTCGGAGAGTCTGAATAGGGGTTTGTTTCTTATTTTTTGCTGACTGGGATTAGCTGTAGAGTATGGGCTTTAGTTTGGCAAGGAAAGGTGATTCTCTTGTTTTACTCCATTTTTATTTTCAATGTAAATGTAAAAAAATGATATAATCCTGTTGGGCTGAAGTAAAAGAGGTTATCAACGAAGCAAAGAATCTGGTAATTGAATATACAGTCTCTGAAAATAATTCTGCATGTAGGAACGATGGAGTAAAATGAGCTGAAGAAGAAGAACCCAACAACAAGTACAAGAAAGCTAACTTTGGCACTACTGCACCGTGTTTTCTGAGATGTAGGCGGTTATTGTTCAGTGTTGCTGTTAAATAAATCGACAAAACAGATGGAAGGCTGTGTACTGTACCTGCATGTGCTGCTCTTCTGCATGACTTCCGCCCTGTGGTACCCCGACAGCTTGCAGAAGCCATCGTTGCTATAGACGATGGGCCAGTCCACGATCTGAGCATTCCCAAGAACAAAATTGGTATCTGTCAAAGATGAGGGGGAACAGAGTAGAAGGTAAGGCTCACTCGTTTGAGATTGCTCAAAGTTATCAACAACACATTACGTGGGGTGGGGGGAAAAGAGTGGAGGCGGGCAGGATTGGGACCAATTACATTTCAGTACAGTCATGATGAGGAACTGAATTGAATTCATAATTTGGAAAGAAAATCCAAATGCATGAATTGAATTTCAGTGAGTTCCAAAAAAACTGAAGTGAAATGGTGTTGACACCAATCCAGGGTCGGCATCGACAGGCGACAGCACAGTCATATCGCACGATGGAAGCCACTGCAGTACAGTGTGAAAACAGAGCAGCAGAATAATCCTTCACATACGGGTACTGTACTCAGTCTCAGACCATCCTTACCCTTAATGCTGAGTAAGTAAGCACTGCATGTGGGGAGGGTTAGTTTCAGTTAGGCTGGAAGGGGTATACATAAGACTGTCATAATGCCTACGTAAGCATGACATAATGCCTGCATAAGCATGACATAATGCCTACATAAGCATGACACCTGGGGCTTCATTTTGACCGAACAAAAATGTGCAGATTGTGTTAGAGAAGTCACTCCCAACACTGGAGACAACAGCATCTATTTCAAAACCACTCATTGTACCTATGAGAAAGTAGACAATCCACACAGGGTTTAAATCAAAGAGTGTAGATTTGTTTTGAAATAGATAGCTATGATGCTGAGTATGTAAAGTGATACCCTTTTTAGCACTGTCAAAATCCCACTCCAAGTGTTCCTGGTACAGTACGTGTACAATTGATGATTTCTCACAGAGAACATTAACTTCTCAGAGGTTTAAAGTAAACTTAAACATCAACAGGTTAACAAATACTACCAGGTGATTATAAAATATGATAGTTTGTTGTTTCTTTCCCTTATGTAATGTAATACCCCTTCAGATATACAGAAAGGCGTAGAAACGCCTGTCTGTCCCAGCCAACAGACTCACTGAAGCTTACCACAGCACACTTCTATGCTGACAATGGCGATTCTATGCCACTAAATAGCACATGTATAATATCACATTTGTATGAATTTGTGATTTTGGGAAGGAAGGAAAAGCAAGCTCTAAAAAAACAATACAAGAGTCAATGTGATGAGGATCATATAGGCTTTTGATCCATTCACAAATGACTGACATAGGAGCTACTCAGACAGCTACAGAGCTAGGAAAGTCTGCAAAGCTTCAACCATTGACCGTATTACCTAACTGGAGTCAACAGGACTCATGCACAGGACTGGCCACACACACACACACACAGTTAATTTGATGTGTTCCACCATCTTTTTATGGAAGAGAAGATACACTGAACAATTCTAAGGATACTTCTGACAAAGGATTCTAGAAAACTCCCAAATCTTAGGGATGGTTTCCACCATATATAAAATCCAGATTTAACCCTTTGCTGACTGCAGAACACAAAGGAAGAAAGACGGAGTCCCAGTTATACTGTACATTCACACCACTGTGCAGTTACATCCCTGTCCCAATATGAGTTGGGTGTAATACCTATGAACAACACTGATCTCTGTTATTCTGCATGTTCAAAGGGAAACTTAACTTCACTCCAATCCTCTAAAGCAACACACACACACACACGTGCGCGCTCTATCGCTCTCTCTCATCACAAACACCCTCTTGAAAGTAGGTTAACGTCTCAGAATCCAGGGGGGAAAATGGGAATAGGAGAATAATTATCGTAGCAGTGTATGTCGAGCTTCAATATTTCATTCCATGCAGCTTTTAAAAGACATGCTACTGTAAATTCCTCCAGGTACTCTGGGCCTTGTATTGTTGCTGGGCAGGATTTAACATTTCTGAAGGCAAAATAGCATTACCATGAGAAAACATGTTTACACAATAGTACCCAAATGAGTTTATATTTGTTCCATACCGTAAACATGGTGTTGTCTGTCTCATTTATGAAACTGCTGTGTTGGCAGTTTGTATCGAATAGTATAGCTTCTGTATTGATCACTAAGACAATATAGCACAGTATGTGTGTGTGTGTGTGTGTGTGTGTGTGTGTGTGCTTCAGTTCTGTCTCCTTGTCGTTAACTTTCAGGAGGTTTCTGGCCTGTCAGCTCTGAGATTAGGGGACTGACAGACACAGGTACATGCCTGACAGACTACAGGGAAATCTCTCTCTTTGTTGATTCCTCCACTATTGCACAATATGTTGTTTACATTGTTGTTATAAAAAAGCACAATTGAATCTGCCAGTACATAGTCAACCTGGCATCCATTAAAAGGGGCATGCTACAGTAGCATACTAAATAACAAAATTATGTCATGTCTGTGGTGTCAAAAAGTCACACGGAATCAACATGGAATGGCAACGAAACACAAACGAAATGTACTACTCAACAATAGAAAATACACAAACTATCTTACCAAACTACAAACTTCCCCAAGATAAATGAAGACAAACACTAACATAACTGACACAAGCACAACTACAGCGCTATGAAGTAGAACGTTCCATGCCAACATGTTATTTTACAATGTTTTTGAAAACAACCGCCGGATGCCGTCGCTGATAGGTAGCTAAACATCCGTCATCTACGCCCCAACAAAGAACAAGTGTCCTAGGAACTGAATTAACAGTCACAAACCGTTACAAGCACAGAACGTCTCCGAAACTTTAACTGGGTAGTGTCTATGAACCAAAATGAGTAGAAGTTAATGATGTTAAATGAAAAGAGAACAGGTGGCAATAAGAAGCAGGTGTCTGTCCCCAGGCCAGGGTTTTAAGCCTATGTCATAGACTTGGATTCATTTGCTTTGCAAATGAACAGCAATTGGTACAGAACAACAGACATAGTACATGGAGTTAATAGACGGTGAGAAGACGGTGAGATTAGGGGGAAAACATGAGCAGCACTACAGAACATGGGTTGGGTTTATACCTGTCTGTCTATGTGATAATGTCCATACTGAAAAGTTGAAAAGAAGAATGGTTAAAGTAACAGTGACAAACTTATTTCAAACAAACTGGTACGTTTCAGTTGAGTGATTTCTGTAATGCTTTTCCCACAACCAACATTTCACACGTCAACATATTGAGTTACACACGTTCTTTGAGCTCTTGAACTAAAAGGAGTAGTTGTGTGACTTTGCAAAATCACAATGAACTAGCTACACAACTTGGGTTATGGCCCGGTCTCAATGCATCATACTAATGCCCTTGTTCACTCTTCCTCCGGAACTTGGATCAATGAGTCCACTCTAATCCATGCCACCTTCTGCCCTGCCCTGCTATGACTGGTGTGTGGAGTAGCTTGGTGTATAATGGCTGCCATGCTTCACCCAGGGTCCTGTTCATTAGGGAACCAAACAGGATAAAATGGACTTGTACACCTAGAGTTACACACACTGTAATGCTTCCCTAATAAACACAACCCTGGTTGGTGCTTCTACTCATTGGTTACCACTATACATCACTAACCAGACAGTGGGGCCCCAATAGACTACAGTTGGGCAACAACGGCTGACAACAGTATTTTCTGAAAATGTTGAATTGACGAGGAGAAAACTTTAATGGATTGAGGACTGTGCCATTCAATTAGTTTATTTTGGTATTACATAAGGTCATTCTTACAAAAGCAAAGGTGTAGTTGATGAGGGATGCTCATGAATGAGAGGGGTGTCCCCAAAATTGGGGTGTGCCTCAAACATGTAGGCCTGGTGCAATTGCACATGGGTAATGTAGCCTGCCCACCTGGCCCCGCCTTGCTGCCTCATTGGATATGGCTGTCTCCTTCCATCCCACCTACTCCTGTCCTACTAATTTGTGTTTCTTTCATATATTTGGTAGGCTACCAATAACCATGTACTTTGTTTTGTTATTTTGGCAGAATTGATTGACCATGCAGTTAAGCAAACTTTCAGTTAACAGTTAGTCCAAACAGCATTTGTAGATTAAGACAAACAAGGCTAAATTAAACATATATTCTTCCTTTTTCAGGGAATTGTGGTGGCAAATAACATTTACTTATATTGAAATAAGTATTTTAATAAATATGTATTAGTGGAGAAGTAAGGAGGAATCTATGCTATTAAGTTAATTAAGAGATTTCACGTCTAGCATAAAAATACACTATATAGGCAAAAGTATGTGGACACCCCTTCAAATAAGTGGATTCGGCTGTTTCTGCCACACCCGTTGCTGACAGGTGTATAAAATCAACCACACAGCCATGCAAACGCTATACACAGTGACTTTCAACGTTGCACAGTCATAGGATGTCACCTTTCCAACAAGTCAGTTCGTCACATTTCTGACCTGCTAGAGCTGCCCACAGTAAGTGCTGTTATCGTGAAGTGGAACAACGGCTCAGCCGCGAAGTGGAAGGCCACACAAGCTCACCGGACGGGACCACTGAGTGCTGACGCACGTAGCGCGTAAAAATCGTATGTTTAAAAAAAATAATATTTGGTTTCAACATTCATTACCGAGTCCCAAGCAACGTCAGCACAAGAACAGTTCGTCAGGAGCTTCACGAAATGGGTTTCCATGGCCGAGCAACCGCACACAATCCTAAAGATCTCCATGTGCAATGTCAAGCATCGGCTGGAGAGGTATAAAGCGAGCCGCCATTGTACTCTGGAAACGCTATCTCTAAAGTAATGAATTTGGCTTTGGCTGACGCCAGGAGAACACTACTTGCCCCAATGCATAGTGCCAACTGTAAAGTTTGGTGGAGGAATAATGGTCAGGGGCTGTTTTTCATGGTTCGGGCTAGGCCCCTTAGTTCCAGTGAAGGGCAATCTTAACGGTACAGCATACAATGACATTCTAGATGAATCTGTGCTTCCAACTTTGTGGAAACAGTTTGGGAAAGGCCCTTTCCTGTTTCAGCATGACAATGCCCCCATGCACAAAGCGAAGTCCATATAGAAATGGTTTGTTGAGATCGTTGTGTGGAAGAAATTGGCTGGCCTGCACAGAGCCCTGAACTCAACCCAATCAAACACCTTAGGGATGAATTGGAACACGGACTGTGAGCCAGGCCTAATCGGCCAACATCAGTGCCCGACCTCACTAATGCTCTTGTGCCTGAATTGAAGCAAGTCCCCGCGGCAATGTTCTAACATCTAGTGGAATGCCTTCCATATTAATGCCATGATTTTGAATGAGATGTTCTAGGAGCAGGTGTCCACATACACTACATTACCAAAAGTATCTTCATGTGTAATCGATGCATAATCATGTGCATAATGAGACCCATACACCGTAGCTACTAGCTACTGTTGTGAAGAACAAACATGTATGGGCCCTGTGTATATAGGTTGGACTACATGTTGAAAACAACAACTATATCCATCCTCTCAAAGCCACACCAATAAAGGGGATGGAACAAAGAGCCTATTATTTTGGGTGTATTTTCTCAAAACGATAAGCAAATAGTATAGTTTAACTAGCCGACAGGCCAAACAACTTTAAAGTGCAATGTAATCATCCTATTTTATTTAGTATATGAAAATGTGTTTATTCAAGATTTATTTTACTGTATAGGCAGACTACGGAGAAATAGCCTAGGCTATTTTTAGGCTGCATCATTTCCAAAATTGTGCGTTGCTGCTGATTCCATGGTAGTAAGGTTGCACTTAGGATAAAATAAAAAGCGACTTTCTGGGGATGGGATGTGCCCAAGCCTGACTGTAAAAAAAAGAGGTGTGCCTGACAAATAGCCTAGTAATTGTATCCCATTTGATAAGTTCATAAACTACCATACAACTTTTACTAAGCATAGATGTTTGGAAAGGACATGGAAAATGTTTCCATTTGTGTCATGGTTATTCCGAAGAGTCCAAGTCACGACGACGTTGAGGAAGAAAAATCGCGCAGTTTCTCGATCCTAGCCATTCGTATGCTTTTTTACATGCCAAATATTTAAAACCCCAACAGAAAAGTTTTTTTTGGGATACTCCATCCTCAAGATAATTATCATAGGCATTACACATCTCATTGGAGCATGATCCTTACCGTTAGATCGTCTGACAATATTTTCTAAAAAAGTGTTTTGAGGGGCTACAAGTCCTCTCCTTCCTCCGGCCATCCTGGTTCGTCATTCAGTCATCCGTGTGTGGAAGCTGTCGGTGGGGCTGTATGCTGTCAGCAAAACTATAACTCCAGACGTCTGTCTTCATGGTCCCTTTTATCTGTACGGAGTGAGTGAGCTTTAGATAAAGAGCTCGTCTACAGCTGCTACTGCTACAAAGACTTCTCCCAGTCGCTGGCTGCGCTTCCCCTGTCTAGCAAGCGCCAACAGCACGTCAGGACGCGCATAGGGAATTATCCTCCGCGCTTGTTTGAGCGCAGCGGCGCGCCTGACTTGTGGTCCACGGGCTTTTGTGGTTCTTCATTCAAACTCCGAGTGCCATCTGCCGGTGATATATGGCAGTGATTCTGAACCCTCTCCTCGGGGACCCCCAGCCGTTCCATGTATTTGATCTATTCCGGAGCTAGCGCACCTAATTCTACTTCTCAAGTCATTATCAAGCTCTTGACTAGGCGAGTTAGTTGGGCCAATTCAGGGCTACAGCAAAATTGTGAAACGTTTGGGGATCCCTGAGGAGAGGTTTGAGAACCACTGATATATGGTATACCATCCCGAAAGAACCATATTATACATCCACTAGAAAAGGAGTTTCCCAAACTCGTTCCTGACCCCCAGGTACACATTTCGGTTTATGACCTAGCACTACACAGATGATTCAAATAATCAAATCTTAATGTTGGTTATTTGAATTAGCTGTGTATTGCTCAAGCAAAAATAAAATAAGTGTAACAGGGCCGCAGGACCCGAGTTTGGGAAACAAATCTAATTTTATTGGTCACATACACATGGTTAGCAGATGTGTAGTAAAATGCTTGTGCTTCTAGTTCCGACCGTGCAGTAATATCTAACAAGTAATCTCACAATTTCACAACAACTACCTTATACACACAAGTGTAAAGGAATGAATAAGAATATGTACATATAAATATATCGATGAGCGATGGCCGAATGGCATAGGCAAGATGCAGTAGATGGTATAGAGTACAGTAAATACATATGAGATGAGTAGTGTAGGTTATGTAAACATTATATAAAGTGGCATTGTTTAAAGTGATACATGTATTACATCCAATTTTTAATTATTAAAGTGGCTAGAGATTTGAGTTAGTATGTTGGCAGCAGCGACTCAATCTTAGTGGTGGCTTGTTAATAGTCTGATGGCCTTGAGATAGAAGCTGTTTTTCAGTCTCTTGGTCCCAGCTTTGATGCACCTGTACTGACCTTCTCCTGACACCACACTCCCGAGGGCCCTCACCTCCTCCCTGTAGGCGTCTAGTCGTTGTTGGTAATCAAGCCTACCACTGTAGTGTCGTCTGCAAACTTGATGATTGAGTTGGAGGCGTGCATGGCCACGCAGTCATGGGTGAACAGGGAGTACAGGAGAGGGCTGAGAACGCACCCTTGCGGGGCCCCAGTGTTGAGGATCAGCGGGGTGGAGATTGTTGTTGTTTCCTACCCTCACCACCTGGGGTCGGCCCATCAGAAAGTCCAGGACCCAGTTGCACAGGTCGGGGTTGAGACCTAGGGTCTCGAGCTTAATGATGGGTTTGGAGGGTACTATGGTGTTAAATTGCTGACCTGTAATCGATGAACAGCATTCTTACATAGGTATTCCTCTTGTCAAAATGGGTTAGGGCAGTGTGCAGTGTGATTACGTCGTCTGTGGACCTATTGGGGCGGTAAGCAAATTGGAGTGGGTCTAGGGTGTCAGGTAGGGTGGAGGTGATATGATCCTTGACTAGTCTCTCAAAGAACTTCATGATGACAGAAGTGAGTGCTACGGGGCAATAGTTGATAGTTACCTTAGCTTTTTTGGGATCAGGAACAATGGTGGCCCTCTTGAAGCATGTGGGAACAGCAGACTTGGATAGGGATTGATTGAATGTGTCCAAAACACACCAGCCAGTTGGTCTGCGCATGCTCTGAGGATGCGGCTAGGGATGCCATCTGGGCCGGCAGCCTTGTGAGGGTTAACACGTTTAAATGTTTTACTCACTTAGGCTGCGGTGAAGGAGAGCCCACAGGTTTTGGTAGCGGGCCGTGTCAGTGGCACTGTATTATCCTCAAAACTAGCAAAGAAGTTGTTTACTTTCTCTGGGAGCAAGACATCGGCGTCCACAACGGGGCTGGTTTTCTTTTTGTAATCCGTGATTGACTGTAGATCCTGCCACATATGTCTTGTGTCTGAGCCGTTGAATTGCGACTCTACTTTGTCTCTATACTGACGCGTAGCTTGTTTGATTGCCTTGGAGGGAATAGCTACACTGTTCATATTCGGTCATGTTTCCAGTCACCTTGCCATGATTAAAAGCAGTGGTTCGCGCTTTAAGTTTTGCACGAAGGCTGCCATCAATACATGGTTTCTGGTTGGGGAAGGTTTTAATAGTCACCGTGGGTAACCTGCACCTTTGAGAGTGAAATGGGCCTTCTTTTGTAGAAATTGTGGGTCTATTTGCATCCTAAACTGTTTAAACACATTCTGAAAGATCATCGTCAAGTACGCCAGTGGTTCTCAAACCTCTCATCGGGACATAAAGCCGTTCCATGTAGGCTACTTGAACTACTCCAGAGCTTGCACACCTGTTTCAACTTGTCAACTGATCATCAAGACCTTTAATAGGTGAATCATATGAGCTAGTGTAGCAGATGGGAGCTGGAAACGCACTCCTTAGCCTGAAGTGTCTCCACTTGCGCTGCCCAAAGCTAGCTTTGCGGTGGCACGAATGGGTAAGATGCTTCAGGAGGGCAGACACATGTTTGTGAGGCAGAGGTGTTGGGTTTGAGCTGAATCAAGAGGAAGTGGAAGCATGCTAAGAGGAAGCATGCTAAGCAAGCAGCATGGCATCCTTTACACTAGTTCAGGCCTACAACATAATTATGAAACATCTGGGGGTACCAAAGGAGAGGTTTGAAACCCACTGATGTATGCACAAGAACATTTGAAATGTATTATGAAGCAAAGAACAGGTTGTTTTTAAATCAGAGCTGGCTTTATAGAGAATTTCCAACACTCCATAGTTCATATACATTACATACATTTCACACCGGAGTCAACCCTCACTCCATCCCCCCACAAAAAGTCAATACTTCCTCGTTATTAACTGGACCATGTCTTGGTTGTGTTGAGGTGACTTAGATGATCCGCAACATATTTATGTTCTGGAAACTTTTGAAACTTGGTCTCTTTAATTTTGAGCCAGTTCTGTGCTCGGCGCTCAGCGGCGTGTCCTCGCTCCTGCTCTGTGGTCATGTATGGTCTGGAGATCCAATACTCATTCTCTGCCTCGCGTTCCAGGTGCACCAGCATGTTGCGTTTCATCTGCCAGGTGATGGCACGTGGCCGGCGGTACTTCCCGATCCACTGCTTCCCAGAGATGCCTTTCCTCAGCAGGGCCATGGTGAGGAACATTGTGAAGGATGGTGGTTCTTCTCAGCAAGACGTGGATTTATAGGCTACAACATGATAGAAACAGAGAAAAATGTGGGTATTGGCTCCATCTTACAGGAGAGGAACATTGATCACTAGCTAGGTGGTAGTGGCAAAACAATGGAGGGAATTTCATCATTGGAATAAAATGTAATTCCCCCTGAAATGTTATCATAAAAAATAAAAAAAATTGAATTAAGAAGTTACATTTTACAATTTAACGTGAGTCATTTAGCAAGTTCCGGCTTACAGTAGTGAGTTTTCTAATGGATGTATAATATGGTAATTTTCGTATAGCCACACGGGACCATATTACATTTGGCAAACTATAAATGACTAGAGATATATGGGTATACAAATGCCATAAAAATGTCAAACAGAACCGCGCATGCACAGAAGCTGTCCCTCTATCCTTGACAAAAACGACGCATCTGCAGCTAATTTACATTTGTTGAACAAAAAATATTATGGACAGGTCTGTCCCATTTTCAGACTAATCCAAGTAATCAGAGTATATCATTTTATGAGTGAAACCCCGAATAATTTATCAAATCATTGACGCGATAAGTATATGTGTTCACTATCAAAGTAAATGCTACTAGCTAGTTGGTAGCATTAGCCTGGCTAGCTACTACAAACTTGTTAAAAAAAATGAATTTATTAGGAAATTATTCCTAGCTCCATTTCTTTTGGATTACCTGTCAGTTATCCGATACAAATCCAGCAATATTGATGTTGTCTTCATGTAATTCGTGCAAAACGTGACCCCAGTCGATTTGAAAGACATTTCTTTCTTCCGCAAATTCTACGGTGTGCAGGAGGAATCAAACCATTTCACATGTAATGACGATTCCATTCCAGCTGGAGGCGCTATTATACCGAGTTGGTTACAAGACCACAGAAACAGTCATCCAGTTGTTTCATCAGAGACGGAATGTTTTCAAACCTCTGGTTTCATATGTTTTTGTTATGATAAGTTAAGACATTTGTACCAATCAAATGTCATGTTCTTCAAAATCAAAGAGGCACTATTTAATGCCTTTAGAAAGCTGCTCAAATCTAATCTGCTAAAATAGGAAAGTATGGTAATTGCAAAGTAGGCACGTGTTGCATTAACCAAATCCTAACCTTACCCTATTTTGTGTGTTTACTTTCTGAATGAGCAAGCAACTCATGATTGATTGTACACCCATATACCTGATGGTACAAAGTTCATATTGAATAGATGGGAGTATAAAAGCAAGTCTATTTAAGTGACTGCCACTTTAAATGCTGTGAAGGTATTAGTATTAGGTCCTGTCCAGTGTGATTGCAAAACAACCCAGTTAGCTGTGAGAATAAAAAAGGAAAAAAGCTCCTGCCAAGTTTTGTAACGAAAGCCCTGCCCGGTGAGATCCCTGTTTCTGTGACTCCCTTTTTCCCACTCCCCTGATTCCTCTCTTTTCCTCTCCTCCCAGCCCCCCTATAATACCAGGAATAGAGAAGGAACTGGGACGCATCTGGACAGCTGGAAATGAAACTGGAGAGACACAAGTCAACCACACTAAGGTAAGGAAAACCTAATCATTCAACAAGATCACAGGCTGAAAAGTTTGGGAAGTTTTAGTCTTGTGACTTTTTGATTATTCTAATGGGGTTTTCATGTGATAATCCCATGCAAACAAACCTTTGATAATGCAGGGGTTTTGATAGGCTACTGTAGCAGAAGAGAATGGGGTACAATATTCTATTAACCATTTTTCATTCATCACTTTAGGAGCTTTAATGCACGTACAGTAGGTCACTGCACAGAGCTCTGTTACAGTTACCCCATAATATGGTCTTAATAATGTTGTCTCGCTTTGTTTGGCCATAGGCAGGGAAGGGAAGGAAAGCCTGATTGTATGGTATATCTGCCTTCAATCATCAAATTATAGTCACTTCCCTTGGTGCATTGTATCCAGTGCCATTTTATATCTAACATGGGTTTTCCTGCTGTCTCCTGCAGATTTATGAGGGGTGTGCCTGCCTGACTGGCACAGCAGCAAAGTTAATCTCTAAGTGTGCACAGAGGGACACGTCTCCTTAACAACATGCAGCATTGACAAAATACTTTCACTCTCCTGGCTTTCACAGCTGTTGTGGACTCCACCTGCACCCATCTCTGTTTCTAGATGCTCTGACATCTCTGAATACTGACCAGGAGGAAGACACAGACAGGCAGGCCGGCCGGCCAGCAAGATGGAGGAATTCTCTACCAGCAACACAGACGGGACAGAGACATGTGCCAAGGAGATAGATCATGGGACTGTGAGGCCCAGGGGCTCACATGGGGACCAGCAGAGAGTTAAAGTTCAACTCCAGTCTGATAACACAGATGCACCGCCACCACCACCGGATAAACACTCCAGCAATGGCTGCCGTGCAATGGAGTCTCTGGATGCTGGATCGAGGCAGAGAGAGTGTGTGACTGTGCCTGCCAGTAAACCTTTGGGTTGCTGCTGTAACGCAAGCTGCAGGAAGGGCCTTGGGCCTTGTGTACTGTGCTGCAGTCAGATCACAGACGTTTGCAAGGACCCTGACAGTAACACTGCAGTCCAGAGAGCAGGGATTTCACCTCAGACGTACACAGTTGATAAAACAGGATATGTTACACAGAGCATTGAAGGTACTGTAGTGCATCACAACACAGATGTACGCAGGAGTGTCATGGAGTTGGAGTCAGAGGAGTTGTCTCCTCTGTGTAATGCAATGACACTATCAGGTGGGGGCAGTAACAAGAACTGGTTTCAGGGCTTGCTCTACCCTGGTACCTCCTTAGGTTATGATAGAGGCAAGGAGGCTGTAGGGGGCAAGGAGTCAGGCTCAGAATCCTCAATGTCCTCAGTGCCATCTTCCACAGGAGTCACTACGGGCAGCTTTGCCTTCTGTCTGGTGGAGGAGGTGACATCATCAACAGTCACCGACACCAGCTCTGTCCATAGACTCAGAGATGTCCACATCAGCCCAGGGGGCAAAGCCGAAACTAAAATGTGCTCTACATTGGCACTCCTTCCCACCAGCCCTTCCAAAAGCCCCACGGCTTTAAAGATGGCCTCAGACAATGGGTTAGGATCTGACTGCGAGACTGAGGATAACTTTTCATATAATATGCAAGAGTGTTCGACGGTCCTGGTCTGTAGATTTTTGAGGGAAAACCAGAGGGCGAAGAAGTCGATGTGTACAGGAACCAGGGCTATCATCAGGACGTTACCCACAGGGAGGATCGCTGAGGAGGCGTGGAACACTGTCTGCAAAAGGGAGCCCCTCCAGGTGTGGGATGAGGATGACCACCACACTTCTGGGGGATACAGTGGACACAGTTCAACCTCTCAGAGTCTACATCTGCAAGTGTGTAAACTTCTCCTTGGAAAAACAGGAGACTTGTTTTTTGAGGTAAGAGCATACACGCAGTTGGCTTTAAAGGTTCAATTGAGCAAAACTGTGTCACTTTTAGTTTAATCCCTAGACTACACTGGACACACACACCTAGACCATACCCACACAAACACATGCACAGCGTGTTTCAGAAAGGAAACGTGTGTCAAAAAGAAAATGGTACAGTGCTACACTATGTAGTGTGAGCCAAAACTCAGGTTGACGTATTTTGGGATGAATCTTATCTTGGAGGCTTAGCTGAGTGATTTCCACTAGATGGGCCAGTGGCAATGTAAAAAAATGTATGAATTTGTTGTTGTTGTTCCTTTTTTTGGTCTTATTTTAAGGTTAGGGTTAGGCATAAGGTTATCAGTTTGCTTAAGGTTAGGTGTAGGTTTCACATCTGATTGTATGACTTTGTAGTGACTTCCCTGCAGAGCTGCCTCTAGTACATGAGTCACCCCAATAAAAGCCAACCTGCAGCCAAAACTCACTGAGCTACAGTGGCAATTGGGGGCAGCCGGGTAGGAGAGCAAAGGGGAGGGGTGGTTAACTAAGTAGAACACTAGAGGCCTGTATTATAGAGGTGCGTCTCAAATGTCACCATATTCCTTATACACTGCACTATTTTTGACCAGAGCCTTATGGGCCCTAGTCAAAAGTAGTGCACTATAAAGGCAATAGGGTGCCATTTGCGACACAGCTACAGGGCCTGGGCTGCTCTGCACTAGTGCTCACACACCCAATGGAAAAGTTAGGCTACACCATTACATCACAATCACTTGGCATATGGTTACAATCTCAACCATGCAAAACAAATACAGTCAGTGGAAAACAAAGCACTCACGCTCCAGAGTTTGTTTTAAGGTGCTGCTGAGTCAAAAACATCAAGCTTCAGGAGACATAAAAGGAACAACTTGCATACTTGGCCTACTTATAGCTTCAACCTGTGGTAATTGTTTGGTAGGTAGACCCAGAGTAGGTGAAAACAGTCACAGCCTATTGAAAGAAGAACCTGTCATATGAGGATGATTAGAGAGAACTGAGAGATGAGGGGATGGTCTGTCTTCAGTCCGCTTTACACCTTCACCAGGAATCATGAGAGATGAGGGGGATGGTCTGTCTTCAGTCCGCTTTACACCTTCACCAGGAATCATGAGAGATGAGGGGATGGTCTGTCTTCAGTCCGCTTTACACCTTCACCAGGAATCATGAGAGATGAGGGGGATGGTCTGTCTTCAGTCTGCTTTACACCTTCACCAGGAATCATGAGAGATGAGGGGGATGGTCTGTCTTCAGTCTGCTTTACACCTTCACCAGGAATCATGAGAGATGAGGGGGATGGTCTGTCTTCAGTCCACTTTACACCTTCACCAGGAATCATGAGAGATGAGGGGGATGGTCTGTCTTCAGTCCGCTTTACACCTTCACCAGGAATCATGAGAGATGAGGGGATGGTCTGTCTTCAGTCCGCTTTACACCTTCACCAGGAATCATGAGAGATGAGGGGGATGGTCTGTCTTCAGTCTGCTTTACACCTTCACCAGGAATCATGAGAGATGAGGGGGATGGTCTGTCTTCAGTCTGCTTTACACATTCACCAGGAATCATGAGAGATGAGGGGATGGTCTGTCTTCAGTCTGCTTTACACCTTCACCAGGAATCATGAGAGATGAGGGGGATGGTCTGTCTTCAGTCTGCTTTACACATTCACCAGGAATCATGAGAGATGAGGGGGATGGTCTGTCTTCAGTCTGCTTTACACCTTCACCAGGAATCATGAAAGATGAGGAGGGTGGTCTGTCTTCAGTCTGCTTTACACCTTCACCAGGAATCATGAGAGATGAGGGGGATGGTCTGTCTTCAGTCTGCTTTACACCTTCACCAGGAATCATGAGAGATGAGGGGATGGTCTGTCTTCAGTCTGCTTTACACCTTCACCAGGAATCATGAGAGATGAGGGGGATGGTCTGTCTTCAGTCCTCTTTACACATTCACCAGGAATCATGAGAAGATGGCGATGTCTGTTTTGACTTTTAAGAAATGTATTTTCTCAGGACCCCAAATGGAAAAATGCCTTTGGGCTTTATTATGTTTTATCCTCAATTATTTTATGAAAAGTTGTTAAAACATGACAGTGTGTACAGTGGTCCAACACAATAAAGAGTTATGAGTACATTCCTAAAAGGGGGAATGAGGAGTGGCATGAGCTCAGAGGGGGTTATGAGCTCAGAGGGGGTTATGATGCAGTCTAGTCTGGGATTCAAATGACAACAAAGTGGGCCCCCTGCCACTTTTGGAGACAAACGTTTTAGAAAAGTATTTACCAATCACAGATTGCCCCTTTAGAAGTCAGTAAACCTCAGAGAATGGACTGCAGACCTTCTCATTCAGTACTTATTCTGCAGCAGCAATAGACTGTACGCTGCTGGTAATAATACATTAGACTGCCACCTAGTGGTATGATATATATTGTTACTTCTCACTTAAACCATTGGCACAGAGAAGTGTCCAATCTAATCTGAAAAACTGATGTTTGCTCCAGTCCAAGCAATGACACACCTGATTCAAATGATCAATAAAATATAGTCTGTAATAAATACTTTATTATTTGGAATTAGGGTAAATTAAATGCTCTCCTTTTGAAAATAAATTGCATGGCCGATTCAACTGACAGCAGAATACATGAAATTAACTGCAACTGTTGTTGTACAATATATATTTGTACTGAGCCACCGTGGACTCACCAGAAAATAAGACTCTAATATCCTTGTTAAGTTATTTCTGTAGAAAATAATACCAGAGTCTGTTTCAGTGATCAGGGTTTAAAGAGGTCATTTCAAGGTTGATTGAACTCAATAGTGTGGGTCAGGGATGAAGACAATGTGATTGGTAACTGTGTGTGTAAAGGACCTCACGCTGCTTGCTTAGCGAGTACCGTTTCCTCCTGAGTCGGCTCATACCAAGGCTTGAACCCATTATCCCAGCCTTGCTAACACATGTGATCACCCTCCTGATGCGTCTTCCCATTCGCACCACGGAAAAGCTGGCTTTTGCGGGCCACTTCAGGCTAAGGAGTGATTTTCATGTGCGTGTGTGTGTCCTGTGTGAGTCTTTTCTTGAGTGCAGTCACTGCCGACCTAACGTGATAGCATAAGACTTTGTTTCCACAATATAGAGATTTTCACGAATCGCCCAAACTGCAGTGGTTTGTGTAGAAGAGCAACGTGATGTGTTTTATAGAGAATGGATGGTCATGTTCTCCTAATAACTCCTCTTACTGATGTCAAGTCTCCCTAACCATATAAGGGGAGCTGCCCCACCCCCGCTCTAGTTTTGCTCCCTCTCTCCTCTTAGGTTTCAGACATGCTCTTTCTCTTCTGTCTGAAATCTCTGTCTCAAACATACTCTAATTGTGGAGGCTGTATTGCATTAGGCATGATTTTCTAATGTAAGTAAAATATATTTTCTTTGTCATTCAGATGGTTTATTCAATGAAAGCAGTAGCACTAGTACTTAACTGACTTTTCTATCAAATGATGCATACTATCATCTTAGTTATTCGTATCAGTGGTGATCGCTCAAGGTAGAGTGTGATTGTGTTCCTGATGGTAAATGCGGGTCGTATTTGTCTCTGTTCAACTGTTAGGTAAAACCCTACAAGATAGGCAGAGTGTTGCTTATGGCAATATATCTTATAGTGTTACAGGGGTTCCGTACATGATCTTGTGGCACAACTATCATTTCAGATGGTTTCATTGCAAACATGCAGTACAGTATATTACATGCATCCTTGTGACAAGTGCTGTAGTATTATAGTCTATGAAAGGCTGTATGGATGGCTGAAGTGATACCAAAAACCTTCACGAGATTCTATTGCAGAGGGATGTGTATCCCTGGTTTGGTGTAATATGTCAGAAAAGTTTCTAGCCAATGTATAGACTGTCCATGGCCAACAGGTCCATGGCCAACAGGTCCATGGCCAACAGGTCCATGGCCAACATCTGTAGCAACCTTCCACAATTTGACAAAAACATATTTTTTTATTTAAGACATTGAGACCTACTGAAGGTCTCTTTTACAAATGTGCCCTGTATGT
This sequence comes from Oncorhynchus mykiss, assembly GCF_057628025.1. Taxonomy (NCBI): domain Eukaryota; kingdom Metazoa; phylum Chordata; class Actinopteri; order Salmoniformes; family Salmonidae; genus Oncorhynchus; species Oncorhynchus mykiss. The sequence goes on along the minus strand of NC_143022.1, from coordinate 85,102,504 downwards.
ACAACATAATATACACGTTATACCCAAGCGCTATATATATATATTATATATACTGTATATACACATTAAAATACAAAAACACAGTCATGGGAAGCACAAATAAAATATCACAAATCACCCAGAAAAACAAGTTACATTCCTCCACAAATAAGTCCCCAATCAATCCTTTAAATTGCCCGAACAGCAGCAGAACATCAAAATGTATTACTTTACTAAATTTGTCGTTCTATTTCATTTAATTTAAACAGATAGAAATGTATAAACTGACATGAGCTTTAAGCCATATACAGTATGAAAGGTATTTGAGTAACACTTAACATTGAATGTATCATTTCTAAAGGGGTTGTAAAGAGCTCATCAGTTGTTGATAGACAGTTTAGTTTACAGGTGGTAATAAACATTTATTACTATCTGACAGATATAATCTTTCATTATTGGTTTAGGCCTATAAATCATTGTACACGGGGTTGGGTAGGTTACTTTCTAAATGTAATCCGTTACTAGTTACCTGTCCAAAATTGTAATCACTAACAACGTCTGGATTACCCAAACTCAGTAACGTTATCTGATTACATTCTGTTACTTTTAGATTACTTTCCCCTGTAGAGGCATTAGAAGAAGACAATGTAGGTTACCAATTGAACAACATCTATTGCAGGATAAATCAATGTTAAAGTTTGCATAGCTGGCCGTATATGGATGTTAAATTTTACTTTATGGGTTGGTTATGTAGGCTTCTTCTAACCCATCGCTTTCTACTACATATAATAATAATACCATTAAATTATATCTTTACATTAAAAACCAAGTCTATCAGAATTCCATTCATTCCAATAAATGTTAAACCCCTTGATCTTCAAGAATAGGACTTGGAATTATGGAAATATAGATTAGCCAAATTGTTTTACCTGAGTATAACCCAAAAACTAAGGACTTGTTTGTCACACCCTGATCTGGTTCGCCTGTCCTTGTAATTGTCTCCACCCCCTCCATGTGTTGTGTTTTATCCCCAGTGTATATATCCTTGTGTTTCCTGTCTCTCTGTGCCAGTTTGTCTTGCTTACCAAGTCAACCAGCGTTTTTCCTTGCTCCTATTTTTCCCAGTCTCTGCTTATTTCTAGTCCTCCTGGTTTTGACCCTTGCCTGTCCTGACTCCGAACCCGCCTGCCTGACCACTCTGCCTGGTCTGATTATCAGCCTACCTATCCCCTTGTACTGTTTTTGGACTCCGATCTGGTTTCTGACCCCTGCCTGGCCTGACCTCGAGACTGCCTATCGTCTGGTACTGTTTGGACCTGGTTTATGAATTCTCGTCTGTCCCCAACCTGCCTTTGCGTACTCCCTTTGTTATAATAAATATCGGAGCACTACCATCTGACTCCTGTGTCTGCATTTGGGTCTCGCCTTGTGCCCTTATATTATTAGCCACCCCTCCTCGATGTTTATGATTTTGTTGTCATGGAGGACTGATTGGGCTCATTGATTTGAGTTGAGAAATAAATGCTGCACTCATGGAAGGGCATGCTTTGAGCACTACTGAAAAGTGCTATTTACATGTGAGAAATAAATGCTGCACTCATGGAAGGGCATGCTTTGAGCACTACTGAAAAGTGCTATTTACATGTGAGAAATAAATGCTGCACTCATGGAAGGGCATGCTTTGAGCACTACTGAAAAGTGCTATTTACATGTGAGAAATAAATGCCATGTGCTGCATTTGCCTATTGTTTACCTTTTTGTTGATGACACTTTATCTTGATAATATGCAGCTGTTTAAAGTGCAAATCCACAGATGAAACAATAACAAAATGGATGCCCAGCCTCTGTTTTGGTGAAAAGTTGAGGGATGGGCCTGGAGAAATGTAACCACTCTCAGATGAATAGACAGAGCTATGGAAGCAAGGACTGACCATCCATGAGCCTCCAACTGCTCTTAAACGCTAGTAAAACCAAATGCATGCTTTTCAACCGTTCGCTGCCTGCACCCGCACGCCTGACCAGCATCACCACCCTGGATGGTTCCGACCTTGAATATGTGGACATCTATAAGTACCTAGGTGTCTGGCTAGACTCTAAACTCTCCTTCCAGACCCATATCAAACATCTCCAATCGAAAATCAAATCAAGAGTCGGCTTTCTATTCCGCAACAAAGCCTCCTTCACTCACGCCGCCAAACTTACCCTAGTAAAACTGACTATCCTACCGATCCTCGACTTCGGCGATGTCATCTACAAAATTGCTTCCAACACTCTACTCAGCAAACTGGATGCAGTTTATCACAGTGCCATCCGTTTTGTCACTAAAGCACCTTATACCACCCACCACTGCGACTTGTATGCTCTAGTCGGCTGGCCCTCGCTACATATTCGTCGCCAGACCCACTGGCTCCAGCTCATCTACAAGTCCATGCTAGGTAAAGCTCCGCCTTATCTCAGTTCACTGGTTACGATGGCAACACCCACCCGTAGCACGCGCTCCAGCAGGTGTATCTCACTGATCATCCCTAAAGCCAACACCTCATTTGGCCGCCTTTCGTTCCAGGTCTCTGCTGCCTGTGACTGGAACGAATTGCAAAAATCGCTGAAGTTGGAGACTTTTATCTCCCTCACCAACTTCAAACATCTGCTATCTGAGCAGCTAACCGATCGCTGCAGCTGTACATAGTCTATTGGTAAATAGCCCACCCATTTTTCACCTACCTCATCCCCATACTGTTTTTATTTATTTATTTTTCTGCTCTTTTGCACACCAATATCTCTACCTGTACATAACCAACCATCTGATCATTTATCACTCCAGTGTTAATCTGCATAATTGTAATTATTCGCCTACCTTCTCATGCCTTTTGCACACAATGTATACAGACTCCCCTTTTTTCTACTGTGTTATTGACTTGTTAATTGTTTACTCCATGTGTAACTCTGTGTTTTTTGTTCACACTGCTATGCCTTATCTTGGCCAGGTCGCAGTTGCAAATGAGAACTTGTTCTCAACTAGCCTACCTGGTTAAATAAAGGTGAAATAAAAATTTTTTAAAAAATGATATAAAATGATTGTTTTAACCATGTTATGAGGTTATACAGTGTTATACTCTTGACCTCACCCTTCCCAGTCCCCTCCAACTCACAAGACAGGCAATACTCTTGACCTCACCCTTCCCAATCCCCTCCAACTCACAAGACAGGCAACACTCTTGACCTTGTCTTTACTAGAGGCTGCACGCCTACTAATCTCACTGCAACCCCCCTCCAGGTCTCTGATCACTACTTTGTTTCCTTTTCTGTCTCCCTCTCCTCCAACCATAGCCACTCAGCCCCTACCCAGATGGTCATGTGCCGTCGCAATCTCTCTCTCCCACTACTCACTCCTCTTCTATCCTATAATCTCTCCCTTCTGTTAAATCCTTCTGTCTCCTGGTTCTGCCTCTTCAACCCTAGTCTCATCCTATGACACGCACTGTCCCCTTTCCTCCCGGCCGGCTCGGCCCTCCCCTCCTGGTCCGTGGCTGAGTGACTCATTGCGAGCTTACAGAACAGGGATGCGGGCAGCTGAGTGAAAATGGAGGAAAACGAAACTTCTTTCACTCTCTCCTCTCTACCTTCTATTCCTCTGTATCCACTGCTAAAGCCACTTTCTATCACTCTAAATGTCAAGCTTCTGTCTCTAACCCTAGGAAACGCTTTTCCACTTGCTCCTCCCTCCTTAATCCCTCCCCCCTCCCTCTGTGGACGACTTTGTCAAGCACTTTGAAAAGATTGACGACATCTGCTCCTCATTCACTCGGCCTATTGGGTCCACTGGTCCCAGTCACACAGAACTACTCTGTCTTGACATCTTTCTCCCCTTTCTCTCCAGATGCAATCCTGCAACTAGTGAGGTCCGTTCGCCCATCAACCTGCCTGCTCAACTCCATCCCCTCCTCTCTTCTCCAAACCATCTCTGGAGACCTTCTCCCATTCCTTACTTTTCTCATCACCTCATCCCTGACCACTGGCTGCGTCCCCTCTGATATAAAAAAAACCAAAACTACATACCAGTATACCTTCTTAGTTTCTTTCCAAAACACTTGAGGCCCTCCTCTCTATACACCACGTCACTCAGCTCAGTCACATCCTCACATGGTCTCCTATCAGTGCTGGAGGACACTTAACTACTTTCTCAATATCTCTGCGTGCCTGGCAGATATCTCAGCTTGGATGTCTCCCCACCACCTCAAGCTCAACCAGACAGAATGTAATGTCTCCCCACCACCTCAAGCTCAACCAGACAGAATGTAATGTCATGTCTGTAAGAAAGAAGACACCATGCTGGTTATGATATTTATTTTTTTACCTTTATTTTACTAGGCAAGTCAGTTAAGAACAAATTCTTATTTACAATGACGGCCTAGGAACAGTGGGTTAACTGCCTGTTCAGGGGCAGAACGACAGATTTGTACCTTGTCAGCTCAGGGGTTTGAACTTGCAACCTTCCGGTTACTAGTCCAAATGCTCTAACCACTAGGCTACCCTATCCGCACATATCGTATGGAAGTATGTATGGAAGACTTTCTAAAAGAATGAACATACATGTGTGTTTGTGGTGTGCATGCGTGCGTCCGTTCATTGGTGCGTTCATCTATGTGTTCGGGAGAATAAATGAATTCATGACTATGAGTTCCATACCCTTTAAAGGAACCAAAGGAGGTTAAAGTCCGGTGATGATGTGAATATAATTTCAGAATATTAGACTCCAGGGAATATATGGTTTAGCTAAAGCATATTGTCTGTTAGGTTCTGCCAGCTGGATCCACTTCCCTGTCTCCTCTCTCTCTCCTGGGGTAGTGTGGTGGTCCTAGGGAGGGGTGGTGGTGGGTGGGGGCTGAATGTCCTGGGGTAGGGTGGTGGTCCTAGGGAGGGGTGGTGGTGGGTGTGGGCTGAATGTGCTGGGGTAGTGTGGTGGTCCTAGGGAGGGGTGGTGGTCCTAGGGAGGGGTGGTGGTAGGTGGGGGTTGAATGTCCTGGGGTAGTGTGGTGGTCCTAGGGAGGGGTGGTGGTGGGTGGGGGCTGAATGTCCTGGGGTAGGGTGGTGGTCCTAGGGAGGGGTGGTGGTGGGTGGGGGCTGAATGTGCTGGGGTAGTGTGGTGGTCCTAGGGAGGGGTGGTGGTCCTAGGGAGGGGTGGTGGTGGGTGGGGGCTGAATGTCCTGGGGTAGGGTGGTGGTCCTAGGGAGGGGTGGTGGTGGGTGGGGGCTGAATGTCCTGGGGTAGGGTGGTTGTCCTAGGGAGGGGTGGTGGTGGGTGGGGGCTGAATGTCCTGGGGTAGTGTGGTGGTCCTAGGGAGGGGGGGGGGGGGTGGTCCTAGGGAGGGGTGGTGGTGGGTGGGGGCTGAATGTCCTGGGGTAGTGTGGTGGTCCTAGGGAGGGGGGGGGGTGGTCCTAGGGAGGGGTGGTGGTGGATGGGGGCTGAATGTGCTGGGGTAGTGTGGTGGTCCTAGGGAGGGGTGGTGGTCCTAGGGAGGGGTGGTGGTGGGTGGGGGCTGAATGTGCTGGGGTAGTGTGGTGGTCCTAGGGAGGGGTGGTGGTGGATGGGGGCTGAATGTCCTGGGGTAGTGTGGTGGTCCTAGGGAGGGGTGGTGGTGGGTGGGGGCTGAATGTCCTGGGGTAGTGTGGTGGTCCTAGGGAGGGGTGGTGGTGGATGGGGGCTGAATGTGCTGGGGTAGTGTGGTGGTCCTAGGGAGGGGTGGTGGTGGGTGGGGGCTGAATGTCCTGGGGTAGGGTGGTGGTCCTAGGGAGGGGTAGTGGTGGATGGGGGCTGAATGTGCTGGGGTAGTGTGGTGGTCCTAGGAAGGGGTGGTGGTGGGTGGGGGCTGAATGTGCTGGGGTAGTGTGGTGGTCCTAGGGAGGGGTGGTGGTCCTAGGGAGGGGTGGTGGTAGGTGGGGGCTGAATGTCCTGGGGTAGTGTGGTGGTCCTAGGAAGGGGTGGTGGTGGGTGGGGGCTGAATGTCCTGGGGTAGTGTGGTGGTCCTAGGGAGGGGTGGTGGTGGATGGGGGCTGAATGTGCTGGGGTAGTGTGGTGGTCCTAGGGAGGGGTGGTGGTCCTAGGGAGGGGTGGTGGTGGGTGGGGGCTGAATGTCCTGGGGTAGGGTGGTGGTCCTAGGGAGGGGTGGTGGTGGGTGGGGGCTGAATGTCCTGGGGTAGTGTGGTGGTCCTAGGAAGGGGTGGTGGTGGGTGGGGGCTGAATGTCCTGGAGTAGGGTGGTGGTCTTAGGGAGGGGGGTGGTCCTAGGAAGGGGTGGTGGTGGGTGGGGGCTGAATGTGCTGGGGTAGTGTGGTGGTCCTAGGGAGGGGTGGTGGTCCTAGGGAGGGGTGGTGGTAGGTGGGGGTTGAATGTCCTGGGGTAGTGTGGTGGTCCTAGGGAGGGGTGGTGGTGGGTGGGGGCTGAATGTCCTGGGGTAGTGTGGTGGTCCTAGGGAGGGGTGGTGGTGGGTGGGGGCTGAATGTCCTGGGGAGGGGTGTTGGTGGGGAATGTGTTGCACCACAGGCGCCCTTTCACGGGCTCCAAACCTTAATCCTGGATAGCTGAGAACATCCTTATAAGCAAGAGATTTACAGACAGAAGATCCCAAAGTTCAGATCTTTATAAAACAGGAAATATCATTAAAAAAATACCATCTTCCGTTTTGGAAAAGGAGGGAAGCGCCCTCTACCAAATTATGGCTCAGCGAATTGGCAAACACTGTACACTTAGAAAGAATTAGATATATTCTGAAGAATAAATTATCAACATTTGATCAAATCTGGCAGCCTTTCCTCTCCTACTTGGACGAGTCGGCGCTGTGAATTTGTACTTATTAACGCACTCTCAATTGTAATATTTTAATCTACCTTTGGGCAGCATGTGCTGGTCCTGCCTCCCGAGCAGTTGGGGGGAGGGGGGAGGGGGGGATAAGTAGATCTTTGTTTTATCAGAACCCTCATGTTCACAGCACTGATTTAATGCCCAAACAAATTCATTAGGCAAACTCCAATATATTGATTTTAGACTCAGAATAACTGCCAAGTTGACTCTCAGAGGCACACAGACACTTCAGATAGTGAGAGACCGTGTTATAATAGCACCTTTTATGAGAAAGGCTACTGTGTGTCTTGTACGTTTGTAATTCTCAAGGAGGCTGGTGGCACCTTAATTGGGGAGGACGGGTTCATAGTAATGATTGGAACGGAATGGATGGAATGGTATCAAACACATGGTTTCCATCTTTGATACCACTGCATTCACTCCATTTCAGACATTATTATGAGCCGTTCTCCCCTCACCAGCCTCCTGTGGTGTGATTTGGTGATGAGATGCCTAGGTCGTATTCAGTAGGGAGAAAAGGTTTTATAACTTCGTGACTTCCACCTGAACTTATCCAATGAGAACACAGATTATTGTTTTGGTTTGCTACAGTGTGCCTTGCTGAACGCGACCCTGTATCTTCCTATGTCTTCCCAGGCATGCCATACCCTGAGTTCTGATGTAAGGGTGGCCAGTTCAGGAGCTCTACTCCTGTCTTCCAGGAAGCTGCTGTCTGCAGAGAAGAGGGCCACATTGCCATGGCCGGAAGGAGGAGGGGCGTGTAGCTACCGAGCAACTCTACAGAGGACTGACATTTCTGCCTACATCTCAGGGACCCTTCTGGAAGTGGTTCTGTCCATCGGCAACACGGGCGTCAATGACTTCTCTCCTCCCTGTATCACCACAAGTCCCTTGGGCTGGGCTGTCCTGAAAGGTCCCATAACCAATATGAATCTTATGAAATTCAAGTTGATGAAGTATTGAATGAAGTAAACTGACATAATAAATCATATGAAATGTATATTAATCCAATTTAAAATACTACCTGTCTTATCAGAGAGTAGGATACAGCTGTTACTATAGAGATCCTATCAAATTACTATTAGTATTCTATTTCCTAATTCTATGGCTATAACCATATTGCTTACAGTTATCTGATCGATTCAGTTCTACATGAAGTGTCTACCAGTAGAGTCAATATAGAGTCCAGAAACAATCTACAGTATTTTACTCCTTTCTTAACTCCCTCTTGACTCACCCTCCCATCCTTCCTCCCTCCTCCTTCACCCCTCACCCTCCCTCTCCCTATTCCTCCCTCCCTCTCAGAGCGTCAACTGCACTCCCCCATGGTGGGATCCAGCGTGGTGCCGGCGGCTCCACTGACGGAGGTCAACAAGGAGCTGTCTGACCTCCAACCCCTGGTCAGTTTCCCGGAGGAGATGGCCTACATTCTCATGGATCAGGAGCTGCAGCTCTACAGCCGGATCCTACCCCAGGACTACCTCTGCTTCCTCACCCTCGACCTGGGGGGCCCTGGCCAGCCACAGCCCCAGGGGCAGACACACCAACCTGTACAACCCCATCTTATGGCTGGCTGCAGTCGGCCCCACAACGCAGTAAAGGACCTGGTCACAAGGTTCAATGAGGTGAGAGAGACCTAACTAACCTGCAATGTGTCTCAGCATGGGGAATACATTTTCTACCTATATGTTGAGTAACTGTGCCTGAGACCTGAAGACTAGTGTTGGTTCCCAGAGCTATTAACTTGGCTTGAGCTCAGTGGGCTAACACAGCCCTGTTGCAGAAAGGTGACTCTGGATTCAAACCCAGTTAGTCACACTTACAGTTACTGTATTTTCCTGTTTCCAGGTGAGCTCCTGGGTGACCTGGATGATTCTGACAGCAGGTTCTATGGAGGAGAAGAGAGAGGTGTTCTCATGTCTGGTCCACGTGGCCAGGTGCTGTTGGAACATGGGAAACTACAACACTGTCATGGAGTTCCTGGCTGGACTCAGGTAGAAGAAGGGCTAGGGAACATTTGATTATTTGATTTTATATTTGTGCAAATATGTTTCGGATCCATCTGCTCCACTATCATTTCCTGCTTAGTAAATAAACATCACACAATTTTTCTTTCACCCTCATTCTGTCTTCATCTCCAACTTCGCCTCCTCAACTGTCCACTTTTGGCCCTTCCATTCTCACTCAGCAGCATCTCTCCATCCTACCCTTCAGGTCTCGCAAGGTGCTAAAGATGTGGCAGTTCATGGAGCAGTCGAACATCGAGACCATGTGTGCCCTGAAGGATGCCATGGCGCACCACGGGACGTCTGCAGAGTACAGGAAGGTGGTCTCGCGTGCTCTCCACACCCCGGGCTGCAGGGTGGTGCCCTTCTCTGGGGTCTTTCTGAGAGAGCTAGGGGAGGCCCTGGATGGAGCAGCTAGCCTGATCAACCTCAGACCACGCCTCAGCTCACAGGACTCTGTGGAGGTGAGGAATTATGCATTTTTTGTCTGAACCCATATCTGTTTGGGGGGAGTGACAATGACCATAGGAGTTGCCAAGACCATACAAACAGATCTAGAATCAGGCTAGAGGAATCTTGGCATTATACTTAGAAATTAGGGACACATTTACTAAGTTTTGACATCACTGAATCTGTTTCCTACAGTTGTTTCCTATTCCTTTTTTTATATTCATTTACATAATATGTAAATGTGTTCTATCCAAGTATCAAGTGCATTTGACCTTTTTGAGACCATCCATTCAGGCCAGAAGTGAATCTCCACACAACACTACTCATTATAAATATACTTTAGTAACCTTTCCCATTGTAACAAACTTCTTCTTCGTCTGATGATGAGTATGAAGGATCAGACCAAAATGCAGCGTGGTACGTGTCCATGTTAACTTTATTAAATCAGAACACGAGAAAATACAAAATAACAAAGTGCAGGAAATAAATAAAAATGTAAACAGTTCTGTATGGTGAAAACACAGACACAGAAAACAACTACCCACAAACACCAGGTGGGAACAGGCTGCCTAAGTATGGTTCTCAATCAGGGACAACGAATGACAGCTGCCTCTGATTGGGAACCATACCAGGCCAAACACACAGAACAAACATAGAATGCCCACCCCAACTCACGCCCTGACCAAACTAAAATAGAGACATAAAAAAGGAACTAAGGTCAGGGCGTGACACCCATCTTAAACACCACCATGCCTTCTTTCCATAGTTTCAATGGTGTGTATTCATTCCCAAAAAATGTACAAAGAAAAAAACATACAAAATCATTTATTTCCTTCAATTCGCAAGGGGCTGAATGTATCTCACTGGAGAAAGCATCCGAGCGAGCAAAACAGAGCCCGTCTGTCTCTGTATGTGTAGCCCATCTATCTGATGCTGTCTGGTCTAAAAGACGATAACATTGTTGCCCCCCGTAGCATTGAATGCAAGGGAAGCAAGCATTTGGCCTCCCTTCATAATTAAAAATAAATAAATAATAACCAATCAGCATTGAGCTAAACTGAGTGAGCTCAACTGTGAATGGTCCTGGCGCAAAAAAAATTGTCAAGGGAAGACAGTTTGGATTTGGCTTCACACCAATCACATCACATCAAAAGCCAAACGTCATTGACAGGAAAAAATTTAATTGTTGTGTTGTTGTCCTCCGGTGGCTAGCTAGCGATTTCCTAAATTAGTCATGGATGGAGGTAGGGATTTGGACTTGTGGTTTTACTTAATTCTTCGCAATGGCCAATGATTATGATTAATATATAATCTGCTCAGATCACCGATGCAGATGTTGCTCTCCGGTTTTGGTGTGGTTGGATTTATTCTGCCACTGTGTCTTCTTCACAGTGTCAAGACATATGAACTAACAGGTTATAGAGCAAACAACGCAATTATCACTAACTCATCGGTTGTAATATGGCTCTTTTTTCTGGCTTGGCTTCCCCGGTGATTTTACCAACGCACCGCTACTGCATAGTTTGTCTCTGACTACAACGGACAGGACAACTTCCTGCAACGGGCGGGGCCAGATGGGCTCAACCAAGCAGAGAAGGAAGCAACCATCAACAACATCCTCCAGACCATCCGTAGCTGCAACCGCAGTATGGAGTCTGAGGATTGGGAGGAGTCTGGAGGGTCTGGTGACGGGAGCATCACTGGCTCACGTAAAAACTCCTTCAAGGATGGCAACCACAACCAGTAGGTGTCCACAGTAGGCCCACCTAACTTTCGGCTACTTTTTAGTGGTTTGTGCTGGATTTGCTGAATGTGCTAGAAAGTGTCAATAAAATCTGAAAACACTGATACCACAACACCTGCTAGTTGGCTCCCCGTTTCAATATTACATCGTATTTTTTTTGTTGTTGTTGTTGTTTTTTTTAAATTTTGACCCCTTTTTCTGCCCAATTTCGTGGTATCCAATTGTTGTAGTAGCTACTATCTTGTCTCATCGCTACAACTCCCGTAGGGGCTCGGGAGAGACGAAGGTTGAATGTCATGCGTCCTCCGATGCACAACCCAACCAGCCGCACTGCTTCTTAACACAGCGCGCATCCAACCCGGAAGCCAGCCGCACCAATGTGTCGGAGGAAACACCGTGCACCTGGCAACCTTGGTTAGCGCGCACTGCGCCCGGCCCGCCACAGGAGTCGCTGGTGCACGATGAGACAAGGACATCCCTACCGACCAAGCCCTCCCTAACCCGGACGACGCTAGGCCAATTGTGCGTCGCCCCGCGAACCCAGGGACTCTGATGGCACAGCTGGTGCTGCAGTACAGCGCCCTTAACCACTGCGCCACCCGGGAGGCCATCGTATTTTTCTTAATATAATTGTCAATGCATTATCATTTATTTTGCTTCTTTAGAAATATTTGTGTTGGTGTCTTATTATAGATAAAAATATCTGCATCCTTTTAAAGCTTCTTTTGGTCATTTTCCTCTCCTGAAAACACTCTTCTCTGGTCAGGTTCACCATGGGCGATCTCTCTGAGTCTGCGGGTGACCTATCTGACCTATCACAGGGCAAAGACCCAGACTTCCAGGGTATGGGTGAGAGGACTCAGAAGGCCTTTGCCCACGGTACAGAGCTCATGCCCTGGTACGTCCTCTCCCTCCACCCCCACGTACACCACTTCCTCCAGCAGGGCGCTACTGTGATCCACTATGACCAGGACTCCCACCTCACCGCCCGCTGCCTGCTCCGACTCCAACCCGACAATTGTATCCTCACCTGGGCCAAGCTCCAGAGTGAGGGCCTCCCTGGTTCTAGCCCCGGCCCTGACTCCTCAATGCTCCGGAGCCCCACTGGGTCAGGGTACTGTGGGAAGCTAATACTGAACAGCCTGGCGGATGGATTCCTGGATCTCTCCGTGGCGAAAGCTGTCTTCATGGGCCATCCTGGGGCTGACATTCAGGCGGTATGCCTGCAGAACAAGCTCTCATTTGGACTGAGCCTGGAGGAGTGTGGGGTGACTCTGCTCTATGGGCTCCATACAACAGACAACAGGTTATTACACTTTGTGGCCCCGAGAAACACAGCTAGGATGGTGTACGCTGGGCTGGAGTCCCTGTTAGCTGTTCACAGGAGAATGAGGAGGTTCCCTGACCAAAGGTTGCAGTGGCTCCGGAGGAAGTACGTCAACCTCTATCAGGTGAGGGACTGCAATGCAATGATGGAGTCAAGTTACTATACCTCGGGTCCGAGTCAAGTGTTCCAGTCCCTACTGGTAGAGTGTGAATGGTGTCACCAGTCATGAAAATTGTGACTCGAGTCTGAGCTCTGGACACGAGCACCACAACTCTGAGGGAGGAGATGAGAGTAATTTACCATTTTGTACCAAGAAAATGTTCATCTCTCTTCCAGGAGGATGGCAGGTACGAGGGTCCAACTCTAGCCCAGGCCATCGAGCTGTTTGGGGGCAGGAGATGGAGTGTGGGTGCTGGTAGCATGGAGAAGTCTGGAGCTCTGAAGAACAACCATCTCACTGTGACCAATCAGAAGACGGTTAACTCCAATAAAATTAAAAAGAAGGTTGGGACCAGGGTAAGGAGCCATATTTGCAGTAGCGATTGATTCAACTCCTGCACAAATACCTTGAGCTGGGTTGGAGGAACATGTTGAGTCAGTTTCAATAAAATAGCTACATTTGGTGTGTGTGTGTGTGGTGACAGGGGGACAGTGGGGATGCCACAGACGATGAGATGGTGTCACAGAAGGTGACGAGTGGTTGGGATATCCTAGGGCGGAATGCACCGGACCTGACAGACAACATGGACCAAGACCAGGAAGACAGCAGCTCCTATGGTTTCCCTGAGCCTCTCTCCTCCTCTTCCATGGCCATTAGCACCTCTTCCTCCTCCATCTCCAAGATAAAGCAAAGCAGTCTGGCAAAAACCACACAGAGTTACACATGGGATAAACAATCGTACAGTCAATAACACAATAGAAAAATCTGTATACAGTGTGTGCAAATGAAGTATGGAGGTAAGGCAATAAATAGGCCAATAGTGGTGAAGTAATTACAATTTAGCAATTTACACTGGAGTGATATGTACAGATGAGGATGTGCAGGTAGAAATACTGGTGGGCAAAAGAGCAGAGAAAAAAAACATATGGGGATGAGGTAGGTAGTTGGTTGGATGGGCTATTTACAGATGGGCTGTGTACAGCTGCAGCGATCGGTAGGCTGATCTGACAGCTGACGCTTAAAGTTAGTGAGGGAGAGAAATAAGTCTCCAACTTCAGTGATTTTTGCAATTCGTTCCAGTCATTGGCAACAGAGAACTGGAAGGAAAGGCGGCCACAGGAGGTGTTGGCTTTGGGGATGACCAGTGAAATGTACCTGCTGGAGCGCGTGCTACAGGTGGGTGTTGCTATGGTGAACAGTGAGCTGAGATAAGGCAGAGGAAAAAATTATTATGATATCACATTTCCTTAAGTATTCAGACCCTTTATACAGTACTTGGTTGAAGTACCTTTGGCAGTGATTACAACCTCAAGTCTTCTTGGTTATGATGCTACAAGCTTGGCACACCTGTATTGGGGAGTTTCTCCCATTCTTCTCTGCAGATCCTCTCAAACTCTGTCAGGTTGGATGGGGAGTGTCACTGCACAGCTATTTTCAGGTTTCTCCAGAGATGTTCGATTGGGTTCAAGTCCGGGCTTTGGCTGAGCCACTCAAGGACATTCAGAGACTTGTCCCGAAGCAACTCCTGCATTGTCTTGGCTGTGTGCTTAGAGTTGTTGTGCTGTTAGAAGGTGAACCTTCACCCAAGTCTGAAGTACTGCAGCTGAAAAATATCCCCACAGCATGATGCTGACACCACCATGCTTCACCGTAGGGATGGTGCCAGGTTTCCTCCAGACCAAAGAGTTCAATCTTGGTTTCATCAGACCAGAGAATCTTGTTTCTTATGGTATGAGAGTCCTTTAGGTGTCTTTTGGCGAACTCCAAGCGGACTGTCATGTCCTTTTACTGAGGAGTAGCTTCCGTCTGGCCACTCTACCATAAAGGCCTGATTGGTAGTGTGCTGCAGAGATGGTTGTTCTTCTGGAAGGTTCTCCCATCTCCACAGAGGAACTATGGAGCTCTGTCAGAGTGACCATCCGGTTCTTGGTCACCTCCCTGACCAAGGCCCTTTTCCCCTGATTGCTCAGTTTGGCCGGGTGGCCAGCTCTAGGAGGAGTCTTAGTGTGTCCAAACTTCTTGCATTTAAGAATCATGGAGACCACTGTGTTCTTGGGGACCTTCAATACTGCAGACTTCATGGCTTGTTTTCTTCTTTGACATGCACTGTCAACTGTGGGACCTTACATAGACAGGTGTGTGCCTTTCCAAATCATGTCCAATCAATGGAATTTACCACAGGTGGACTACAATCAAGTTGTAGAAACATCTCAAGGATGATCAATGGAAACAGGGTGCACCTGAGCTCAATTTCGAGTCTCATAGCAAAGGGTCCGAATACTTATGTAAATAAGGTATTTATGCTTATTTATTTTTTTAATTTGCAAAGTTTATGAACCTGTTTATGCTTTATTATTACGGGGTATTGTGTGTAGATTGATGAGGAATTGTTTGTGTTGAATCCATTTTAGAATAATGCTGTAATGTAACAAAATGTGGAAAAGGGGAAGGGGTCTGAATATTTTCAGAATGCACTGTATATAGTATTATTGTGTAATACATTATTAGCTGTTACAGCAGTGAGATTCCTTATTATTTTCCCAGTGTTTTTCTAAGTGTTTTCCCATTGTACAAAATTGCCACTATTTAATCAATGGCAGATTGTGGATTTCCAGATAGGGCTTTCAGTAGTGTGTTTGATTTGCACCAGCTGTCCTAGGAAGTTGACATTATCTACAATTGGGTGAATTGGGGCCTCCAACTTTTTGTTTCCATGTTGGTGTGTAGTATCCGGAGTCGTAAGGACCTGAAGAATTTGTTTGATGCCCATGCTGTGTCCTGTGGTCAGTCTGCCTCTGAACCTGCTCCTCTCTACACTCACCTCCGCATCGACGACAGAGTCACAGGAATACAGCCAGATCTGGGTGAGTTTCCTGGGTGAGTTTCCTGGGTGAGTTTCCTGGGTAAGTCTCCTGGGTGAGTTTCTGTTGAAGGAATTTAATTCCTCTGTTTTAATTCCCAATTACAATTAAACACTCTGTCAATTCATAAGAATTTGTAAGACCCTTATTGTATAGGAATGGTATAGCCCCGGTCTTAAAAGTCAAGTAACAGCCTTTAATCAAGAGAGTACTGAGTTCATACACATTTTACCACAGGTTATAAACTGAAAATGACGTCAGTGTTTTCTAAATGTTCCGTCTCTTCTTGACACTGGTAGAAAGGCTCTATAGCTCTCAAGCCTTCCCTCCTCGCCTAGAGCCAAGGTCAGTCGGTGTAGATAAGCATTCTAGACAGTCTGGAGATAGTTCATTCATTTGTACCAAGGAACAGACCGTCATTGTACTAAACTCCCGACTACATTCACTACATTATATTCAATACTGGGAGCAAGAGAGAAAATTCATACATGTACAGTAGCATAACAGTATTCTGACTAGTACATCCTGATTGAAATGTATACATAATTAGTCATTATAGATAAACATTCCCTTAACAGTTTCCTATGTGAGTTACCAGGGCGCATTACCAGGGTGCGTTACCGGGGTGAGTTTCCTGGGTGAGTTTCTTGGGTGAGTTACCTGCCCAGTTGGGGTCAATTCCATTTAGATGATTTAGGAGTAATGAAGCCTGGTCCCAGATCTGTATGTGCTGTATGGCCATGCTTGGCATGTCAAGGACTGCTGGAGTTGGTGAGAGAAGCACAAACAGATCTGGTACAAGTCTAGGAATAACAGTCTTCAAACTACAGATTTAAAGGGATCTCTGAGCCCTAGGATAAGACGGCCTGTGCAGTGTGAAAAGCCCTTAAAGGGGCAGTGGAGTTAAAGACATGATATTCTTATTGTTTTATTTATTTCCACACTGAGTTCGAAATAACACTCTGAAATTGACTTGAATGCCTTGAATTTCAGCATGTTGAGATGCAATGGAGTTTTTGGCCCAGATCATGACATCACAATTTGATCTGATTATAATAGACCAATGACCATTCGTCTGGGTAAGGGGGTGAGCTCTAGACCATCCTATCAGCCAATCAGGGCTGTGTATGTAAATAAACTCAGCTACTCATATTTGCTTTGAAGTCAAGTGTAAAAGTCTTTATTTGTGTTTCCCCACCATCCTAGACCTTCTGACACGTAATGGCCTGGACTTTGGTCTTTCCATCTGGATCATGAGACACATGTCAGACAATCAGAAGCATATTTCAGACGCCATAGCTGCAGCCAGCATCGTGACCAATGGTACTGGCGTGGAGAGTGCCTCGCTGGGAGCTCTGGGCATGACCATCATGCACCTCAACGACTTCCTGGTCAACTGTCAGGGAGAGAACCACTCACATGATGAAGTCCTAAGAATCATCCAGGTGTGTGACGATGAAGTGTGTCGGTGTGTGTGCGTGCGTTTGTCCTTTGGAAAACAATCTTCCACTGAATGAATGTGTTGTGTGTTCTAGACATTTGAACCATCTACCACTTTGCATCAGATTGGCTGGATGTCCTTTGAGGGATTTGCCCGGTCAGTATTGTTTGTATGTATTTGTGATCCCTGCGGGAATTGAACCCATGACCCTGCTGTTACCAACTGAGCCAAAAAGAAATGACCCAGACTGGTTTTCCCCTGCTATTAGGTATCTGATGGACAAGGACAACTCTGCTTCCAAACTGGAAGAGTCTCCGCTGAATGTTGAAGAACTCCATTACCCTCTGTCTTACCCTCTGTCTTACTACTACATCGCTACATCACACAACCTGACCTCCCACCAACTCAAGGGAGAGTCGTCTGTGGAGCTGTACAGCCAGGTGACAATCAGAACACTGGTATTACCCTGACGGGGATAACACTCCATGTGATATTTACTCAAACCCATTGAGTGTACAGCAATAAAGCTTTTGTGGTGATAAACTATCATTGAAAAGCCTTTATTGTTATGAATTTGGGGGGAAGCCCTACCAGGATTTGAACCCGGGTCCTTGCGCCTGTTAGTCCAACACCTTAGCCAATTACATCAAGAGATCCAAAACTTCTGATTCAAGCCATAGAGGTGTCTAGATGTTGTGTCCTTCTGATCCAAGCCATAGAGATGTCCAGTTATTGTGTCCCGGTGTTGTGTCCCAGTGTTGTGTCCCGGTGTTGTGTCCAGGTGTCGTGTCCAGGTGTCGTGTCCAGGTGTCGTGTCCAGGTGTCCAGGTGTTGTGTCCAGGTGTTGTGTCCAGGTGTTGTTTCCTGGTGTCCAGGTGCTGTGTCCAGGTGTCCAGGTGTTGTGTCCAGGTGTCCTGGTGTCGTGTCCAGGTGTTGTGTACAGGTGTCCAGGTGTCCAGGTGTCGTGTCCAGGTGTCGTGTCCAGGTGTTGTGTCCAGGTGTCCAGGTGTTGTGTCCAGGTGTTGTGTCCAGGTGTTGTTTCCTGGTGTCCAGGTGCTGTGTCCAGGTGTCCAGGTGTTGTGTCCTGGTGTCCAGGTGTGTACAGGTGTCCAGGTGTCGTGTCCAGGTGTTGTGTCCAGGTGTTGTGTCCAGGTGTCCAGCTGTTGTGTCCAGGTGTTGTGTCCAGGTGTCCGGGTGTTGTGTCCAGGTGTCCAGGTGTCGTGTCCAGGTGTTGTGTCCAGGTGTTGTGTACAGGTGTCCAGGTGTCGTGTCCAGGTGTTGTGTCCAGATGTCCGGTGTTGTGTCCAGGTGTCGTGTCCAGGTGTTGTGTCCAGGTGTCGTGTCCAGGTGTTGTGTCCAGGTGTTGTGTACAGGTGTCCAGGTGTCGTGTCCAGGTGTCCGGGTGTTGTATCCAGGTGTTGTGTCCAGGTGTTGTGTACAGGTGTTGTGTACAGGTGTTGTGTCCAGGTGTTGTGTCCAGGTGTTGTGTCCAGGTGTTGTGTCCTGGTGTCCAGATGTTGTGTACAGGTGTTGTGTCCAGGTGTTGTGTACAGGTGTTGTGTCCTGGTGTCCAGATGTTGTGTCCAGGTGTTGTGTCCAGTTGTTGTGTACAGGTGTTCAGGTGTCGTGTCCAGGTGTCCGGGTGTTGTATCCAGGTGTTGTGTCCTGGTGTTGTGTCCAGGTGTTGTGTCCAGGTGTCCAGGTGTTGTGTCCAGGTGTCCGGGTGTTGTGTCCAGGTGTCCGGGTGTTGTGTCCAGGTGTTGTGTCCAGGTGTTGTGTACAGGTGTTGAGTCCTGGTGTCCAGATGTTGTGTCCAGGTGTCCGGGTGTTGTGTCCAGGTGTTGTGTCCAGGTGTTGTGTCCAGGTGTCCAGGTGTTGTGTCCAGGTGTTGTGTCCAGGTGTTGTGTCCAGGTGTTGTGTACAGGTGTTGTGTCCAGGTGTTGTGTCCAGGTGTTGTGTCCAGGTGTTGTGTCCTGGTGTCCAGATGTTGTGTACAGGTATTGTGTGCAGGTGTTGTGTACAGGTGTTGTGTCCTGGTGTCCAGATGTTGTGTCCAGGTGTTGTGTCCAGGTGTTGTGTACAGGTGTCCAGGTGTCGTGTCCAGGTGTTGTATCCAGGTGTTGTGTCCTGGTGTTGTGTCCAGGTGTTGTGTACAGGTGTACAGGTGTTGTGTCCAGGTGTCCGGGTGTTGTGTCCAGGTGTTGTGTACAGGTGTTGTGTCCTGGTGTCCAGATGTTGTGTCCAGGTGTCCGGGTGTTGTGTCCAGGTGTCCAGGTGTCGTGTCCAGGTGTTGTGTCCAGGTGTTGTGTACAGGTGTCCAGGTGTCGTGTCCAAGTGTTGTGTCCAGGTGTTGTTTACAGGTGTCCAGGTGTCGTTTCCAGGTGTCCGGGTGTTGTATCCAGGTGTTGTGTCCTGGTGTTGTGTCCAGGTGTTGTGTCCAGGTGTCCAGGTGTTGTGTCCAGGTGTCCGGGTGTTGTGTCCAGGTGTCCGGGTGCTGTGTCCAGGTGTTGTGTCCAGATGTTGTGTACAGGTGTTGTGCCCTGGTGTCCAGATGTTGTGTCCAGGTGTTGTGTCCAGGTGTTGTGTACAAGTGTTGTGTCCTGGTGTCCAGATGTTGTGTCCAGGTGTCCGGGTGTTGTGTCCTGGTGTTGTGTCCAGGTGTTGTGTACAGGTGTTGTGTCCTGGTGTCCAGGTGTTGTGTCCAGGTGTTGTGTCCAGGTGTTGTGTCCTGGTGTTGTGTCCAGGTGTTGTGTCCAGGTGTCCAGGTGTTGTGTCCAGGTGTCCGGGTGTTGTGTCCAGGTGTCCGGGTGTTGTGTCCAGGTGTTGTGTCCAGGTGTTGTGTACAGGTGTTGTGTCCTGGTGTCCAGAAGTTGTGTCCAGGTGTCCGGGTGTTGTGTCCGGGTGTTGTGTCCAGGTGTTGTGTCCAGGTGTTGTGTCCAGGTGTCCAGGTGTTGTGTCCAGGTGTTGTGTCCAGGTGTTGTGTCCAGGTGTTGTGTCCAGGTGTTGTGTACAGGTGTTGTGTACAGGTGTCCAGATGTTGTGTACAGGTATTGTGTCCAGGTGTTGTGTCCAGGTGTTGTGTCCTAGTTTCCAGATGTTGTGTCCAGGTGTCCGGGTGTTGTGTCCTGGTGTTGTGTCCAGGTGTTGTGTACAGGTGTTGTGTCCTGGTGTCCAGGTGTTGTGTCCAGGTGTTGTGTCCAGGTGTTGTGTCCAGGTGTTGTGTCCAGGTGTTGTGTACAAGTGTTGTGTCCTGGTGTCCAGATGTTGTGTCCAGGTGTCCGGGTGTTGTGTCCGGGTGTTGTGTCCTGGTTTTGTGTCCAGGTGTTGTGTACAGGTGTTGTGTCCTGGTGTCCAGGTGTTGTGTCCAGGTGTCGTGTCCAGGTGTCCGGGTGTTGTGTCCTGGTGTTGTGTCCAGGTGTTGTGTCCAGGTGTCCAGGTGTTGTGTCCAGGTGTCCGGGTGTTGTGTCCATGTATCCGGGTGTTGTGTCCAGGTGTTGTGTCCAGGTGTTGTGTACAGGTGTTGTGTCCTGGTGTCCAGATGTTGTGTCCAGGTGTTGTGTCCAGGTGTTGTGTACAGGTGTTGTGTCCTGGTGTCCAGGTGATGTGTCCAGGTGTTGTGTCCAGGTGTTGTGTCCAGGTGTCCGGGTGTTGTGTACAAGTGTCCAGGTGTTGTGTCCAGGTGTTGTGTCCAGGTGTTGTGTCCAGGTGTTGTGTCCAGGTGTTGTGTCCAGGTGTTGTGTACATGTGTTGTGTACAGGTGTTGTGTCCTGGTGTCCAGATGTTGTGTCCAGGTGTTGTGTCCAGGTGTTGTGTACAGGTGTTGTGTCCTATTGTCCAGATGTTGTGTCCAGGTGTTGTGTCCAGGTGTTGTGTACAGGTGTCCAGGTGTCGTGTCCAGGTGTCCGGGTGTTGTGTCCAGGTGTTGTGTCCAGGTGTTGTGTACAGGTGTCCAGATGTTGTGTCCAGGTGTCCAGGTGTTGTGTCCAGGTGTCGTGTCCAGGTGTTGTGTCCAGGTGTTGTGTACAGGTGTCCAGGTGTCCGGGTGTTGTGTCCAGGTGTCCAGGTGTTGTGTCCAGGTGTTGTGTCCAGGTGTTTTGTGCAGGTGTCCAGGTGTTGTGTCCAGGTGTTGTGTCCAGGTGTTGTGTCCAGGTGTTGTGTACAGGTGTCCAGATGTTGTGTCCAGGTGTTGTGTCCAGGTGTCCAGGTGTTGTGTCCAGGTGTTATGTGCAGGTGTCCAGGTGTTGTGTCCAGGTCGCTACGTTATTGTTTGGTTTGTTGTTGTCGCAGGTGCTCCTCCAGGGATGTAGGAGTGTTGAACTGGACTGTTGGGATGGAGATGATGGCATGCCAATCATCTACCATGGACACACCCTCACTACCCGCATACCCTTCAAGGTGAGGTGAGTTGAAGTGAGTTGAAATGAATTGAGTTGAATTTAGTTTACCTAAGCTGAGATGAGTTGAGTTTGTTTGGGTTGAATTGAGTTGGGTTGAGATGAGCGGAGTTTAATTAAGTTTAGTTGGGTTGAATTAAGTTTAATTTCATTTATTGAGTTGAGTTATTAATCTTCCGTTCCTGCAGGATGTGGTGGAGGCAGTGAACCGCTCTGCCTTCGTGACCTCTGACCTACCTGTGATGCTGTCCATAGAGAATCACTGCTCCCTGCCGCAGCAACGCAAGATGGCCGACATATTCAAGGTTGGTAGGCCTACTTACTATCCTGTCTAGTTCAATGTTGAGATGTGAAATGGGCTCTTTCTGATGCTCGTTGGTGTTTAACGAAAAGAAGTAGAGGTGAGGTTAAGGGTTCAGGGTAGTCATAGAGTTATTGAACCACCACCCGGGAACATACCTTACATACCTTACCTCCCCTCAGAACAGATTAGAACTCTGATGGTGTGTTTGTGTTGTCCTTCAACAGACGGTGTTTGGGGATAAGCTGGTGACAAAGTTCCTGTTCGAAAGTGATTTCCTGGGCGACCCACAGCTGCCTTCACCATGGCAACTGAGGGGGAAAATCCTCCTCAAGAACAAGAAGCTAAAAGCTCACCAGACGCCAGTGGACATCCTCAAACAGAAGGCAAGGCCACTGATAAGGAACACACTGACCAAAAGTTTTTTTTAACAGTTGTTGATCCAGTCCGGTATCTATATAATGTGCTATATGTACCTAAAATGATGGCACACGGATACATAATTAGAAGGAACTAAGATTGTCCTAAATGACTCTTCCTGATACAGGCTCACCAGTTGGCCCAGATGCATTCTCAGGCCAGTAGTGTGATGCCTCCTCCCTACCCAATCATTGACGATCAAGAGGAAGAAGAGGATGAGGATGAATACGACTATGAGTATGAATCCCTATCTGATGGTATGGTCACAACACCAAGAGCAGCCCAGTATATGACAGTTTATAGTTGAGACGTTTCTGTGGTAACAACCTCAAACAGCAATAATGTTGATTATCCCAATTCTTCTACTTATCCTGTGACCCCCTACTCTCTCTTCCTCTGTAGCTGACGCCCTGGCTTTATCTACTGCTTCTTCTCTCCCAGAAGGTAATAAAAATAATCAAATTAATCACTTAAGATTTGCCAATTCCACAGCATGCTTGTTGTCCTATTGCTGAATAGATTTGTGCTCTGTTTGTGCAGTGCTCTAGTACACTGGCTGTGTGACTGTGTGTTGTGACTTTTCCAAAGCTGCTTATCTACTAAATTAGTACCCACCAATACTCAGTTGGATTACCAAGTGGGTCAAAAACAACAAGAGACTGCTTGAAAGCCAATAGTTTTTGGCTACATGTTTTAATGTTACTTAGACCACTGAAAACCTCAAATTAGATTACACTGCATGAATGTGTGTTTTTGTTTATACTGCAATAATAATGTCTTTGGCTGGGAATGTCTACATTGATACAGATAATATCCTGGAGGATAGGCCTGAGGGAAAGTATCTTCCACGGGAGAAGTTACAGACCAAACACAGTGACGAAGTCCCCAAGAAGATGAAGAAATGCGAGAGAGCTACTCACAACAAAGCAGAAGTGAGTTTGTCCTCCATTCAGGATCCAGCAGACGTAGAAATGCAAAAGTATTTATCTTGTTGGAATTTTTCTTAATTAACCAGTTTCTCCCGTTATATTTGATTAATAACATCATGAGACAAGAGTTTTGTCTCTTTTGTATTTTTACACACTCTCTCACCCAGACACATGTATTTGGCAAGGAGCTGGAGGAAGAGTTCAAGCTGCCTCGAAGCAAGAAGGAAGGACGCCAGATAGCCCTGGAGCTCTCAGATCTGGTGATCTACTGCCAAGCTGTCAAATTCCCAGGTCTTTCCTTACACTACATCATCTTCTATAAACAAACTATACAATGCCTTGTAAATAGCCTTGTGTTCCAGTCTCACATTCACAAGAGTAGGTTAAAGTAATATTCCTGACTTGTGAGATCTCCTTGTGAAGGTATAAGTCTGTGTGTCCCAGGTCTATCCACTTCCAGGGAGAGAAAAGAGAGACAGGAAGTTCTTTCTCCTAAAGGAAAGGGAAGGAGGTACATCTTTGGGAAAGATCCAGAGAAAGGTGTTCCAGGGGACCCATCGACAGTGATGCGCACCCCAGGGAGAGGTAGACTATCCTTCTCTGCCCCATGCTTAGCTATCAAAACGTAGTTCTAACTCAATGGTTAAGGGTCTGCTACTTCTTCCTAGACAGGCTGGACATCTTTTGGATATATTTGAAAGTTGATGAGTTAAACCCTTTGCGTTCACACGCACACACACACACACACACACACACACACACACACACACACACTCCTCTCATAACCCTTTCCCCCTAAATCTGAAGGAGCAGCATCAGAGGGCCCCCGTTCCAACTGGGAAGAACCACCCACCTCCCCTCTGTACACCTGTAATGCCTCCCTCAGCTCCCTCATCCACACCCCAAAGTGCTACCATGTCTCCTCAGTCAATGAGAACGCCGCAAAACGCCTGTGTCGCCGCTACGCCCAGAAGCTGATCCAACACACCAGCGCCCAGCTCCTGCGGACCTACCCAGCAGCCACACGTATCGACTCCACCAACCCTAGTCCCCTACTCTTCTGGCTGCATGGAATACAGCTGGTCGCTCTCAACTACCAGACCGATGGTGAGCTAGACGCTAGGAGTCGTCAACTAAGTAAAGTTTGCTTCATTATGCCAAATGAAAGAAAGTGGGAAATTAATTTGGCTAGCCTCATATGAGGAATTGATATTTGGCCTATTGCCAGAACGAGTTGGCCCTGTCTACATTCAGTCAAAAGTATGAAGGGACAAGAGGTTTGGCGAATTCAATATTTCAGAAGTTGATTCAGAGAAGTCATTTGAAATTGGAGCACAACATGCTTCTTGAAAATTACATTGTCTGTCTGAAAGTCTAGTTGTTGGCGCACAAACCTATTTTTCAGTCTCTCCAATAGTTTACATATTTCTTTCTCTTTCTCTCTCTCTCCCTCTCTCTCTCTCTGACAGACCTTCCCTTGCAACTGAATGCCGCCATGTTTGAGCCTAACAGGGGTTGTGGGTACGTCCTGAAGCCCCCGGTCCTGTGGGACCCCAGCTGCCCACTCTACGGACACTTCTGCCCCCTGGACAGAGACCCAAGGGGGATGAGCCCCGTCCTGTTGTCTCTCACTGTGAGTACATAGCATAGGTAATGGATTGAATGTATACATGTGTACAACAAGTAGCTAGTGATCCTCAAAGGTAGCAGTGTCAACCGGTTTCCTTTTTCGGTCAGTTCATCTGGTGCAACACATTTTTTCTTGACGTCTTTCTCTATCTGTGTCTCTCGCTTATCCCCCCCTTCTCTCTTTCCATTCCTTCCAGATTATCTCTGGTCAGAATCTATGCCCAGGGACTACAGCAGGCAGTCCATGCATCGAGGTAGACATCCTGGGGATGCAGGCTGACGGGTGTCACTTCCGCACCAAACCCGTTCACCGTAACCCCCTGAACCCCATATGGAACCAGAGCTTCCACCTCCCCCTGCTCATGGCTGACCTGGCCTTCCTACGGTTTACTGTGGTGGAACACAACAGCTCCCAGACCACCGCTCAGAGAATCATATCACTCAGAGCACTCAGGACAGGTAGGCACACACGCACGCTACATCATTTAATCTGTGACTTATCTTCCACACACTGGCACACACACAAAGAGTGTGTTTTTATTAGAAGACCCAAACCTGTTACGGTGAGTGAATGAGGACCCAAAAGCGAACTAACTTAAACAGAGCTTCTTTAATAACCAAACATAGGTAGGCTCAGATAGACCGGCAGATTCCGACAGGACAGGACAAGGTTACAGCAAACATGACGATAGTCTGGCTCAGGCATGAAACACAACAAACAAGAATCCGACAAGGACAGGAACAAAAACAGAGAGAGATATAGGGGACTAATCAGAGGGAAAAGGGGAACAGGTGGGAGAAGGGGTGACGAGGTAGTCAAGAGGAGACAAGGAACAGCTGGGGGAAAGCGGGGGAGAAAAGGTAACCTAATACGACCAGCAGAGGGAGACAGGGTGAAAGGAAAGGACAGAAAGACACAACATGACAATACATGACAGTACCCCCCCACTCACCGAGCGCCTCCTGGCGCACTCGAGGAGGAAACCTGGCGGCAACGGAGGAAATCCTCGATCAGCGCACGGTCCAGCACGTCCCGAGAGGGAACCCAACTCCTCTCCTCAGGACCGTACCCCTCCCAATCAACGAGGTACTGGTGACCACGGCCCCGAGGACGCATGTCCAAAATCCTGCGGACCCTGTAGATGGGTGCGCCCTCGACAAGGATGGGGGGGGGGGGGGGGAAGACGAGCGGGGGCGCGAAGAACGGGCTTAATACAGGAGACATGGAAGACCGGGTGGACGCGACGAAGGTATCGCGGAAGAAGAAGTCGAACTGCGACAGGATTAATGACCCGAGAAATACGGAACGGACCAATGAACCGCGGGGTCAACTTGCGAGAAGCCGTCTTAAGGGGAAGGTTCTGAGTGGAGAGCCAAACTCTCTGACCGCGACAATATCTAGGACTCTTAGTTCTACGCTTATTAGCAGCCCTCACAGTCTGCGTCCTATAACGGCAAAGTGCAGACCTGACCCTCTTCCAGGTGCGGTCTCAACGTTGGACAAAAGCCTGAGCGGAGGGGACGCTGGACTCGGCGAACTGAGATGAGAACAGCGGAGGCTGGTACCCGAGGCTACTCTGAAAAGGAGATAGCCCGGTCGCAGACGAAGGAAGCGAGTTGTGGGCGTATTCTGCCCAGGGGAGCTGTTCTGACCAAGACGCAGGGTTGCGAAAAGAAAGACTGCGTAAGATGCGACCAATAGTCTGATTGGCCCGTTCTGCTTGACCGTTAGACTGGGGGTGAAAGCCGGAAGAGAGACTGACGGAAGCCCCAATCAAACGGCAAAACTCCCTCCAAAATTGAGACGTGAATTGCGGACCTCTGTCCGAAACGACGTCTGACGGAAGGCCATGAATTCTGAAAACATTCTCGATGATGATTTGTGCCGTCTCTTTAGCAGAAGGAAGCTTAGCAAGGGGAATGAAATGAGCCGCCTTAGAGAACCTATCGACAACCGTAAGAATAACAGTCTTCCCCGCTGACGAAGGCAGTCCGGTGACAAAATCTAAGGCGATGTGAGACCACGGTCGAGAGGGAATGGGAAGCGGCCTGAGACGGCCGGCAGGAGGGGAGTTACCGGACTTAGTCTGCGCGCAGACCGAACAAGCAGCCACGAAACGACGCGTGTCATGCTCCCGGGTGGGCCACCAAAAACGCTGGCGAATGGAAGCAAGCGTACCCCGAACGCCAGGGTGGCCGGCTAACTTGGCAGAGTGAGCCCACTGAAGAACGGCCAGACGAGTAGGAACGGGAACGAAAAGAAGGTTCCTAGGACAAGCGCGCGGCGACGGAGTGTGAGTGAGCGCTTGCTTTACCTGCCTCTCAATTCCCCAGACAGTCAACCCGACAACACGCCCCTCAGGGAGAATCCCCTCGGGGTCAGTGGAGGCTACTGAAGAACTGAAGAGACGAGATAAAGCATCAGGCTTGGTGTTCTTAGAGCCCGGACGATAAGAAATCACAAACTCGAAACGAGCGAAAAACAGCGCCCAACGCGCCTGACGCGCATTAAGTCGTTTGGCAGAACGGATGTACTCAAGGTTCCTATGGTCAGTCCAAACGACAAAAGGAACGGTCGCCCCCTCCAACCACTGTCGCCATTCGCCTAGGGCTAACCGGATGGCGAGCAGTTCGCGGTTTCCCACATCATAGTTACGTTCCGACGGCGACAGGCGATGAGAAAAATACGCGCATGGGTGGACCTTGTCGTCAGAGAGGGAGCGCTGAGAAAGAATGGCTCCCACGCCCACCTCTGACGCGTCAACCTCGACAACGAACTGTCTAGAGACGTCAGGTGTAACAAGGATA
The DNA here is from genome assembly GCF_057628025.1 of Oncorhynchus mykiss. Taxonomy (NCBI): domain Eukaryota; kingdom Metazoa; phylum Chordata; class Actinopteri; order Salmoniformes; family Salmonidae; genus Oncorhynchus; species Oncorhynchus mykiss. Next base: position 85,075,198 of record NC_143022.1, on the reverse strand, counting down.
GGAGCGGATGTAAAACGATTCTTGAGGAGATCAAAAGCTCCCTGGGCGGAAACGGACCACTTAAAGCACGTCTTGACAGAAGTAAGGGCTGTGAGAGGAGCTGCCACCTGACCGAAATTACGGATGAAACGACGATAGAAGTTCGCGAAGCCGAGAAAGCGCTGCAGCTCGACGCGTGACTTAGGGGCGGGCCAATCAATGACAGCTTGGACCTTAGCGGGATCCATCTTAATGCCTTCAGCGGAAATAACAGAACCGAGAAATGTGACGGAGGAGGCATGAAAAGTGCACTTCTCAGCCTTCACAAAAAGACAATTCTCTAAAAGGCGCTGGAGGACACGTCGAACGTGCTGAAGATGAATCTGGAGTGACGGTGAAAAAATCAGGATATCGTCAAGGTAAACGAAAACAAAGATGTTCAGCATGTCTCTCAGGACATCATTGACTAATGCCTGAAAGACAGCTGGAGCGTTAGCGAGGCCGAAAGGAAGAACCCGGTATTCAAAGTGCCCTAACGGAGTGTTAAACGCCGTCTTCCACTCGTCCCCCTCCCTGATGCGCACGAGATGGTAAGCGTTACGAAGGTCCAACTTAGTGAAAAACCTGGCTCCCTGCAGGATCTCGAAGGCTGAAGACATAAGAGGAAGCGGATAACGATTCTTAACTGTTATGTCATTCAGCCCTCGATAATCTATGCAGGGGCGCAGAGACCCGTCCTTCTTCTTGACAAAAAAAAACCCCGCTCCAGCGGGAGAGGAGGAGGGGACTATGGTACCGGCGTCAAGAGCTACAGACAAATAATCCTCGAGAGCCTTACGTTCGGGAGCCGACAGAGAGTATAGTCTACCCCGGGGGGGAGTGGTTCCCGGAAGGAGATCAATACTACAATCATACGACCGGTGTGGAGGAAGAGAGGTGGCCCTGGACCGACTGAACACCGTGCGCAGATCGTGATATTCCTCCGGCACCCCTGTCAAATCACCAGGCTCCTCCTGTGAAGAAGAGACAGAGGAAACAGGAGGGATAGCAGACATTAAACATTTCACATGACAAGAGACGTTCCAGGAGAGGATAGAATTACTAGACCAATTAATGGAAGGATTATGACAAACTAGCCAGGGATGGCCCAAAACAACAGGTGTAAAAGGTGAACGAAAAATCAAAAAAGAAATGGTTTCGCTATGATTACCAGAAACAGTGAGGGTTAAAGGTAGCGTCTCACGCTGAATCCTGGGGAGAGGACTACCATCCAGGGCGAACAAGGCCGTGGACTCCCTTAACTGTCTGAGAGGAATGTCATGTTCCCGAGCCCAGGTCTCGTCCATAAAACAGCCCTCCGCCCCAGAGTCTATTAAGGCACTGCAGGAAGCTGACGAACCGGTCCAGCGTAGATGGACCGACAAGGTAGTGCAGGATCTTGAAGGAGAGACAGGAGTAGTAGCGCTCACCAGTAGCCCTCCGCTTACTGATGAGCTCTGGCTTTTACTGGACATGAAGTGACAAAATGACCAGCAGAACCGCAATAGAGACAGAGGCGGTTGGTGATTCTCCGTTCCCTCTCCTTAGTCGAGATGCGGATACCTCCCAGCTGCATAGGCTCAGCTCCCGAGCCGGCAGAGGAAGATGGTAGTGATGCGGAGAGGGGGGCGACGGAGAGCGCGAGCTCCTTTCCACGAGCTCGGTGACGAAGATCAACCCGTCGCTCAATGCGAATAGCGAGTTCAATCAAGGAATCCACGCTGGAAGGAACCTCCCGGGAGAGAATCTCATCCTTTACCTCTGCGCGGAGACCCTCCAGAAGACGAGCGAGCAAGGCCGGCTCGTTCCAGCCACTGGAGACAGCAAGAGTGCGAAACTCAATAGAGTAGTCTGTTATGGATCGATTGCCTTGACATAGGGAAGACAGGGCCCTGGAAGCCTCCTCCCCAAAAACAGATCGATCAAAAACCCGTATCATCTCCTCCTTAAAGTCCTGATACTGGTTAGTACACTCAGCCCTTGCCTCCCAGATTGCCGTGCCCCACTCACGAGCCCGTCCAGTAAGGAGAGATATGACGTAGGCGACACGAGCAGTGCTCCTGGCGTAAGTGTTGGGCTGGAGAGAAAACACAATATCACACTGGGTAAGGAACGAGCGGCATTCAGTGGGCTCCCCAGAGTAACACGGCGGGTTATTGATTCTGGGCTCCGGAGATTCGAAAGCCCTGGAAGTGGCCGGTGGATCGAGGCGGAGATGGTGAACCTGTTCTGTGAGGTTGGAGACTTGGGTGGCCAGGGTCTCAACGGCATGTCGAGCAGCAGACAATTCCTGCTCGTGTCTGCCTAGCATCGCTCCCTGGATCCCGACGGCTGAGTGGAGAGGATCCGAAGTCGCTGGGTCCATTCTTGGTCGGATTCTTCTGTTACGGTGAGTGAATGAGGACCCAAAAGCGAACTAACTTAAACAGAGCTTCTTTAATAACCAAACATAGGTAGGCTCAGATAGACCGGCAGATTCCGACAGGACAGGACAAGGTTACAGCAAACATGACGATAGTCTGGCTCAGGCATGAAACACAACAAACAAGAATCCGACAAGGACAGGAACAAAAACAGAGAGAGATATAGGGGACTAATCAGAGGGAAAAGGGGAACAGGTGGGAGAAGGGGTGACGAGGTAGTCAAGAGGAGACAAGGAACAGCTGGGGGAAAGCGGGGGAGAAAAGGTAACCTAATACGACCAGCAGAGGGAGACAGGGTGAAAGGAAAGGACAGAAAGACACAACATGACAATACATGACAAAACCTGGTACAGCTATAGTCATTTCAGATGAAAAGAGACTCATTGTCACATGAGACATTTCAAACATGAACACCTGCTGTGAGTGGGGCTACATTCTTTCCTAACATTAAAGCTAGAATCCTTAGTTCCTACATACATTTTTGGACTTGTAAATAAATAATATATACCCATTGATTCTTGAAGAATATAATAATAAGAATAAGAATATAACTTATAAATTCCTCATGAGCTTAGTTCAACTGTCGTTTCCCATTAGAACCAAAAATATATGCTTGTTTTAACTCCAATGTTTGTAAACAATGTAAATGCAAAGACTGTATAGCCTCAACATGGTTAAAACTATCATGTTGATTTCGTGGATGGTCTGTCCTTGCATCCATTTGTTTGTCTATGAATTTGAGAGTGGTTATATTTTCTCCAGGCCCATCCCTCAGCTTTTCACCAAAACAGAGGTGGGGTGAATGCTTTGTTTTAGTTTTAATTAAGGACTATCACTTTTCACTTCTGCTATGCCTCTGAATGAGCACCAAATGGTCACATGTGGCTCAGTTGGTAGAGCATGGCTCCTACAATGCTAGGGTGGTGGGTTCGATTCCCACAGGGGACCAGTACAAAAGAAAATGTATGCACACACTACTGTAAGCTGTGTCTGCTAAATGAATAAAATGCACACTGAATGGGCATACTGTATACCAAGGGAATGGCCATGTGCAAACAAATAGGATACATGCAAATGACCTGTACCTATTTGTCTTCACATGCCCATTCAAGGTTTATTACACCTGGATCTTTTTGTCCAGAATAATGTCGTACTGTGAAGGTAGGCTTCAGTCATGAGTATCGTCAGACACTTTGGGTTTGATGTGCAATAAATGTCTCCGACATTTTCAAAATACTGTAACCCTGTTTCAAAACTGAAAATAATTCATTATATTTTTTATTTTTCTTCTGGGGGTAGGCATGCTTGCATTTGAAGGCATTCAGTGGTTGTAGAACTATGGCTGCATATCATTTTAATCCATATTTCATACAATAATACATTAGATTTTTAAAGCTACATGCTTCAGCACTCGGCGGTCCCGTTCTGTGAGCTTGTGTGGCCTACTACTTTGTGGCTGAGCCGTTGTTGCTCCTAGACGTTTCCACTTCACAATAACAGCACTTACAGTTGACCGGGGCAGCTCTAGCAGTGCAGAAATTTGACGAACTGACTTGTTGGAGATACACACAACTTTTTTCAATTTGATTAGCTAATTGAATTCCCACAAAATGGGTCAAATTCTATGCCCACATGAAGTTCAGTTTAAAAGAGACAGCATGGGTAAAAGAAAACTATAAGAAAGGCAGAAAAAGTTGCAATGCTGTCAAATGAGAGCATTATTTTCCCAATACTAACAGTGGCAATCATTTCAAAACTGTGTGGGGGTGTGTGTGGCAGGATACAGGCACGTGCAGCTGAGGAATCAGCACAACGAGGTCCTGCCAGTCTCCAGTCTGTTCATCTACAGCCGTACATCTGAAGACAGCGGAAAAGCAGGTTCACGGCCTGCATCATGGGTGAGTCTGTAGTCTATAGTGTGTAGTGAGTGTATAGTGGGTGAGTCTGTAGTGCAGGGTTTTCTCCTACTCCTGTCCTTGAGAGCTACAGAGTGTGCAGGATTTTTCTGTGTGTCTGTGTCTCCCAGCTCTTCAGCACAGAGGAGCGTAGGGCTGCTGTGCAGTACAGAGTCACCGTCCATGGAGTCCCTGGGCCTGAGCCTTTTACGGTGGTGGGTGTGAGGGAGAGGACCACTGCCAGAGAGCTCCTACACAATGTAAGCATGTCATCTTTCAATTCACCATGTACTGTACCTCAGCATTCTACACATTTGGTGGGGGTTTAAGATCATTTGGATCTTCGAGATTCATTTCAACAGTGCAATTGCAGCAATATAATGCTTAATCTCTATCGTTCTATCTCTCTATATCTGCCTTCCAGATCCTTCCATCCCTCTCCTCATCTACTCTAGTCTCCCTCCCTTCTTACTTCCTGATGGAAGAGAGGGTGACATTGCCCCGTCAGAGGGGGGAGGCTCAGGGTGAGGTTCGGGGTGAGAGGGGGGAGGTTCGGAGGCCTCTCCTGCAGAGGACGATCAGGCCTGAGGAAGAGATACTCAGGGTTGTTGAGAGCTGGAACCCTGACGAAGGCTACCTGGGCAGAGTATGCCTCAAAACGAGAGAAAAGGTCTGGTTGTATTTCAACCTTCTCAAAATCACTTTTCCGTTCTCTTATGACCAAATGTACGACTTCCAATTGGTAAAGTCGCTGCACATTTTTCAATTGTGTTGCTTCAGAGCCTAGAATTCAAATTATATTGGACATTTCTTTCTTTGATCTACTCAACCTGTTCAGCTTGTTCAACCCCAAAAACTGCTCTGGCGGTGTTGCACTGCAACTGACCCTGTTCCTGTCAATGTATGTGTGGGATGTGCCGATTATGCCATTCTTCGCAGATATGAATGAACTGTTGTTGATGTCTCTAAAAAAAGACTCAACAACCATACCTTTAATATTCACCTTTGTTTCAGCTTGTGAATGATGAGAAGCCAGTTATAGAGGAGATGGAGGTCAGCTGTGGACTGGAGGACGATTCCTTTCTGGTGGAAGTACATGGAGTGTCTCCTGACCAATCACCAGTGACCCTCAGAGCTCCCAGACACATCACAGGCAATGACCTCATCCGACAGGTAAGCATATGGGAGTCAGTCACGGGAGTGATTACATTTCCCTAACCCCATTACTTACCAAACAAACAAAGTTGCAGGGGCAGGCTGTTATAATTACAGATCGTGCCTTTAACCGTGTAACTGATCTCCATTTCACTTGCAGACACTGAGGAAAGCCAGACAGTCCAGCCTCCTGCTGTCAGCGGGCAACACCAGTGACTACATTCTGATAGAGGAGGTAGTCAAGGAGCCCCTGGGGCGCAGGTTCCCTGCCAGACCCACCCAGAGGATCCTCCTGGACCAGGAATGTGTATTCCAGGCCCAGGGGAGGTGGAGGGGACAGGGGAAGTTCATCCTCAGGCTCAGGGAGCAGGCTCAGGGAAAAGAGGTGAGGATATAGGATGAGGACTGTGTGTGTGTGTGTGTGTGTGTGTGTGTGTGTGTGTGTGTGTGTGTGTGTGTGTGTGTGTGTGTGTGTGTGTGTGTGTGTGTGTGTGTGTGTGTGTGTGTGTGTGTGTGTGTGTGTGTGTGTGTGTGTGTGTGTGTGTGTGTGTGTGTGTGTGTGTGTGTGTGTGTGTGTGAGAGATACGTCAAGTGTTGTTGATAGCCAAATGTATGAGATTTCCTGCATGGGCCACATTTATTGAATTTGTCAGTAACTGTAAATATGTTTAGGTAAAAATGTTTGCTGTGTTTAAGATGGCAAGACCAACCCAATCAAAAGAACAGTTTGCAAATGTCTCGAAATCTTAACAAATCCCTCTATTTTGTAATGACCAAAATTAGGGTTATTTCTCTGGAGTAGCTGGCCATAATTGACAGCTTCAATGTTCTCAGACAGCTCAGCATGAAGACTGTGTCAGACCTGTTCGCGAGGATCGGCGGAAAGGAATATCGTTGGCGAGTGAGTTGAAACGACTGACAGGCCGGAGCCGGGCCATATGGATCGGGGCTCACGCCTGCTCTGAGGTGGTGCACAGCAATGATGAGAGGGCTGTGTGCTGTCTGCATCGGAGTGAGACCAGAGAGTGACGTTAGTGGTTCTCCTTCATACCTGTTCTACTACACACACAGTGCATTCATAGTGAATTATAGGATCTCTATGTCCAACTCATAGAGATAAATAAGTGCCCAAAAGCCTGTCTTAGCATCGGCAGCGCCATTGAGGACTTTCACAATTCTTAAGTAGTCAACTGGGTGGAACTTCCTATGGGTTAAGGAAGGATCACACAATTCCATCCAGGTCATCAGGATGGACCAGCCAATTAATTATACAAACATTCCATAACTGCAGGTGGCAGCATATTGCCAACCTTGGCTTTATACCTATCCAGACAACACACGTCAGGTGGCAGTATGCACCCCTTTCAGTTTGTTTACCAACTCATAAAGTAGTAGAAGAAGAAAATTGACTACTTCGAAATGGAGTTGGCGCTGGCTATGGTCTCATAGATGCCATAATGGGACAGATGCAGTGTTGCGTCCTCTATCTAACTCTATGGTCCAACCCTCCCTTGAGTTTCTCTAACTAACTCCATGGTACAACCAAATCCAAGTGTACCGCATAACTTACAGCTAAACAACCTCGCTAGCATCATCATTTGGGGCAGAGAACCAATTTGGAATCTGGGAACCAGACTGAAGTGTAAAAAGTAATATTTTATGTTCTCTGCTATCGATTGTCCAATTGATAGTATTATTGTATGCTTGTAATATAATGTTTGTGTGTTTTTCTCCCTTCACACACTCTATTTAAAGATATCCAAGATGGGCTGACACTGGGAAGATGTGGAATTGGAGCCGTGCAACTCCTAGGTGTCTGATGTGATTTGGACCAGGCAATAAGCCTAATCTACATCTACCTAGAGCTGGAAATTGCACCTTATCGGCATGTGCATTTATTGAAGCCTTGCATTAGTTCCCCAAGCAAATGCCTAACGAAAATGGGGAGAATCTCAATTGGATTTCCTTGCCTCCTTTTCGAAATAAATGCACTTGTCATCAGGCAAATTACATTTACAGAGGTGGAATCACATTGTCTGTTAAAAACAGTAAGATAAATACACATGTAGCTAGAGTCCATTCCATTCTCCTTTTTTCTGTCCTTGTGGCACGCAGAAGACCCAGGTTCGAATCCAGTCGGAGATGAAAGACGAACACACTGACTGTAAGACAGACCAGCAGATGGTGATATTGTGGCAAGTTTGAAGTGGCTGGAGGAAATGTGAAGAATCTCAATTAGATTTCCTCGCGTCCTCTCCTCGCCTCCTTTGAGTCGAGGAGATGAAAACAGGAAATAAATGTGCTTGTCATCAGGCAAATTATGTTTAGAGGTGGAATCCCAAAATACATGTTTAAAGTGGTTTACAAATTCTAGTTATGCTAGACATTTTATAGATAAAAGGTTAAATAAGTAGAGTATCATTTTTAAATGTGTACATGCTTTTCCCCTCTGAGAAAATAGTTGTTTCAAAGGAGGTGTGGCTGATTTCAAAACACCTCAGCGGTAGGATACACCCGAGCATCCTTTGCCGGAGGTGGCCGTCGAGGAGAGGAGCCAAACTCCTTCGTTGACCTATTAACAAATTAAACGCTCCTACATATGCCAAACCCTTACTGGATTCCAGGTCACGGAGGAGAGGAAGGACTATTCCCAATTGAGAATCTCCCATGGTCAGATTCAAATAATCAGACAGACAATTTCACCCATCATCCCTCAAAACTAATTTCTACATTAACTCCAAACATGTTTTAATATTTTTCTCTATTTTACATTACTGCTGGTGTACAATACTGCAATATTACTGTCATATTAGTATATTAAACATTCCCAGTGCTATAGCTGTGTCCTTTGGTCTATTTCCTCACAATGAATCTCTACAATGACAGACTTGAATTTGACACCAAACCGCTGTGATGACTGATTCAAGAACTTGATCAAAAAGTTTAAGATTTTATTACAAAGCCACTAGCACAACAATATAACTCCTTGTTCAGCAGTCATTTTGAAATCAGTGCAAATTACATAGAGCAGACAAACTCAAATCATACAAGTGCAGGAACCCAGAAAACTGTTTTGTATTTGTAAAATTAAAAAAACACAGCAAAGAGTTTATTTAACCATGTTCAGGTTTTGCATTTAAAGCTACATAATGCAAAAATTAAATAAAAATATCATTGTTCTGGCTGGTTTCTTGAGCCATGTCATAACCAAGCTAGGCACACAGGTAGGAGAAACAAATACACAGAAGAGAGCAATTTAACCTCAGACTTAACTATCAAATAATAATTAATTGAAGAACTAGTCTATTCATCAACAATATTGATATACTATCAAAAATCAAGCATACACTCCCTTGACATTAACATTCTTAGAATATTAGCCTAAATATAAACAATACGATATGAACATTCCACTTGATGGACTTTAACATTCTTAGAATATTAGCCTAAATATAAACAATAAGATATGAACATTCCGGTTGATGGATTCCATATTTGTTTTTGGAAAGCCAGAGGAGTACAATACATGCTGTTGGAAAAATGCTAATAATTATAATACACATGGCTAGAACATAGAAACTCCCCTAGAAATATTTTGTCAGTCACTGAAGGTGTAGGAATTGAACATGCAGCATTAGTATATTAGCCTAGTAGTTAAATCAGACGGAATGCTGTGTTCACCATTCACACAGCCGTGGTCAGTCTGGTTTAACTTGGCTATTAATTTTAATAACAAATTAATATGATGCAGCTTAAAATGAAGTCAAACCAATGTCACACCAGGGCCTCCGTACATACAACTTTCTGAACATCGTTTACATTAAGAAAGTAAACTAAAATTCCAACTCCACATTTTCCTCACAGAAAATCAGAGGAAAATTGAAATTACAGTTGTCTTCCTGAATTGACCAAATTGAAATAGCCACAACCCTGTAAGGACACACCTGGTTTGGCACACAGCACTAGGACGGCCAATATGTGCTTTAAATAAGTCCTGTGCTCTAAACTGCACCTGTTGAAGTGAAGTCTTCACTAGAAACACTTGACAATGGCACAATAACAACCGGAATTCAACTGAACTCTACACACACTTTGACATCCTTCCGAAAAGAATTGAGAAAAAACAGCAACAGTAGGGGAAGTGTAAGATTAGAGAGGCACACACGCATGAAAACCATCCACTAGGTACATTCTTGATACAAGTACTAAGAAATACTGTTGCAATAACTACAATATATTTGAAATGATATTGAATTTAAATGAATATAGGGTTAGCGTATTGTGTGACTGTTACCGGAGCAAAACATCACTGTTTTTTAGGACAGCGTTTCCCAAACTCGGTCCTGGGTGAACGTTTAGTTTTTTGTCCTAGCACAACACAGCTGATTCAAATAACCAACTCTTCATCGAGCTTTGATTATTTGAATCAGCTGTGTAGAGCTAGGGCAAAAACCAAAACCTGTACCCAGGGGGGCCCCAGGACTGAGTTTGGGAAACTTGTTTTAGGATGCATTTGAGTAGGAAAACTGGTGAGATGTCTTCAATCATTCCACTGGAAGCATGTTGGGTGTAATATATTCTTATTTTACTGTCCAGCTGCAATTGAAATTAGTTGAAATACTCTTAAGCCCATCCTCATTAACTTAATTGTACCATGTATCATAACAGATTTACACCAACAGAAAATCAGTTATGCCTGAATGTACACAAAAACACATTATCAAAGAAAAAGTATGTTGGCTATAACACAGAAACGTTCAGCAATTATACAGAAACAAAAATCAGCTTACTGACCTAGTCAACAGAACAAGAATATGACTCATCTCTTTCGGGGTGCATGTGTCGCAAATTCATTGAGAAGTTTGTCACAAAATAAGTAGGCCTACTTTAGTTACTACACAGCTATTCCCTATTTAATATTCAAGCTGCAGGTGTGTTGCTATGGTTACAAACTGTAATGACAGGGGAACGGTTAAATAGACGAAGGGAGTATCTTGTTGGTTATGACTAACAACCACCCAACACACACACCTGTTTAGTGTTCAAGGTAGAAATTGCCCCCAACTACAGATCTAGGATCAGATTTTCCCAATCCTATTGGGTGTGATGATAAAATGTCCAATATCTGACCCTGCATCAATGATTAATTATGGGCAACTTTCACTTTGAGGGTGTTTGGGGGTTTATTCTTTGACATCTACAGCGGTTGCCTATCACTCCACTCCCTCTAAAATACCACAACTCTACATTGTGTAGTTTACACAGTTCATCCCTCTCTGACAGCACACTGCATGTGGGTCTCCATGGCTGGTCCGATGTCCACTATTGTCTTCCCACTGGTAGCTGAAGTTGTGATGATTATGGCTCCCAGACAATCAAAACAGTCAAAATGGCTGATTGGCCAAGTCACTGCTAGCTTAACAGTCCGAATGCACAAACACGTGTCTGCACACACATGCTCACCTACAAACACACAATCAGGCCTGGGCACACTCACTCACACAAATACACACACAGACAGTTCTGAGGCAGTAGCTCTAGCTGAATCCCTGGTCATAGCGGCCTTTAATCATCATGTTCAATAAAGGGCCAACCTACAGAACAGAAAGCACATTGATGCATTAAAATGCAATCGCACTAAAAAAAGTCCATTGTTGAAAACCCTATTAGGGCCTACTACTAGGTGAGATACTATTGCTATAGCTTTGTTTCACTGAGTGTCCTGTCGTCTAGTCTTTGTGCTGTACCACACATCCCCCTTCTTCCATTCACTCTGTGCTAAATCAGGTAGACCATAAATATTCACAGTAATTGGGTTGCTATCAGGGTCAGCGTTCCGGAGCCGTAAGGATTCCGGGCATGGCAAGCTTTCTGCACTATTCCTACAGGACCAACTAAATAAGGAGCCGCCAAATGAAATGTCAATCATCTGATGTCATGTTCTAGTTATGGAACCAGCCAGAATTTTCCTCTCAATGGAATCTCATTGGGACTCAGAGCTGTGAAATGTCATTTGATGTTCTAGAAATTATGTGATTTAGTCATGTTCTAGTTCTGGAACTAGTGAGTCTATGGGATCTTTGGCAGCCTGGTACAGATATATGTTTGTTCTTGAGTTTAGCCAACTCTGACTGTGTCTGTCATGCCCAGATATGACACTATGGCTGTCATGCCCAGATATGACACTATGTCTGTCATGCCCAGATATGACACTATGTCTGTCATGCCCAGATATGACACTATGTCTGTCATGCCCAGATATGACACTATGTCTGTCATGCCCAGATATGACACTGTCTGTCATGCCCAGATATGACACTGTCTGTCATGCCCAGATATGACACTGTCTGTCATGCCCAGATATGACACTATGTCTGTCATGACAAGATATGACCATTTTGTCTGTCATGACAGATATGACATTTTGTCTGTCATGACAGGTATGCCTAAAGTAGCCAGTGCATACAAAAATACCAGGCTTTCTACAATGGGTTGGTCAAAACAATCATTGTGATGGGTGGGCTTCGCCTCGTACCTACGACCGCAGCACAGCAGTGCTAAAAAAGTCCCAACCCACGGCCTCTCGTGTACAATTGCTTTAACATACCAGACTAGATCTCCCATAAATAAATCCCATCAGAATATTCCTCATCTGTCCAGTTTCAGTACCTCGTGTGGGTCTCCCAGTGCCTCCCCCAGCATCTTCTCTATGTTTCTCATGATGGCCACCTTCTGATGAGCTCTCAGTGGGTACTCGATCCTCTTGGGCGTGGGCGCACCCTGGGGGAATAACAGATCATTTAGTGAGGACAGAAATATAACATGTCCTCTAATACTACTTCTATGAGTAAGGGATGTATCAAGGTGATCCAAGCTAATTAAAAATGATAAAGAGAGCACAGTGAGAAATGTATCTTTCAATGCAAAGATATTCAATTCATTTCACCAATATTTTGACCATAATGGTACCTTCTTTAGGGTGCCACAACATTAGTTGACATGAATGTAGTAAAGATGATACTGATATGGTGATATATTTTGGCATATATCAGTGAGCACATACAGTACCTTGTACCAGAAGTTGACAGTGATGGTCACTCCACCACTCAACAGGGACTCAATGTGGTGCCACCTGAATTAGCCATGAAACGAAAACAGAGCAGACTTATCAGATCATGTACAATGTCACCAATAGGTCAAACTGACCAGTCTGGTTCCACAATGCCACAGTGTTGACATTTCAGCGACAGAATCCTCAGTCAGAAAACAGCATCAAAATCAGTCTATTTTCAGACTCGGTACAGAACGACTCTTACCAATACACACTGTACTGTACATAGGATCCCACCACACACATAATACTAGGTAGAACAGTGCCCAGCTCCTACCAGTACATGGGGATGTAGAGAACATCTCCAGGGCCCACCACAGTCTCATAGCCCGACACATTCTTGAAGTTGGGAAACCTCTCATAGTCAGGGTTCTCAAAGTCAACCTACAAATGGCAAAAGCAAACTTGCTGTTCGTAAGATTAATTAAAAACAAACAGAAACAGTTGAGAAACAGAAAATCCACTGCATATCAAATCAAACACCGGTTTCTAAAAGGGACCACAATGGAAATAGGTTTTCCTTGATGTGTTAGCCTCTATGATTGCATTGCATCCACGTCTGGTTGATTTGTTTTAAAATGGTCAAATAAATGACATCAGAAAGTAGGTTTTACCTGGCTCTGTCTGTCACAGGGGTGGTGAACAGGGAAGGGGTAGAGACACTCAAACTGGTCGGGAGGGAACAGGATGCACCTCTTGTAACCTTTGATTTGTGCAAAGAAGTTCTGCTGCTCATCGTAATGGGCTGGCGTCACGTTGCCTACAAACATTGAGCAGATCACAGGATTACCTGTCTGTCTCTGGAGGAGCAATGCCCTTAAGCTAATTTCAGCTGAAATTAAGGTGAGTAGATTTCTTTCTTAATGCCCTTACCACAAGGCCTTTGATTGCACATTGAGACAGGGTAGTTCACTATTTCCATCAGCGATATATGGCACCCACATTGTAGATATACTGTATATAATTTCCTTGTCTAATAGGACTAGGGAAATCACCTGCTAGTCATGGTCCCCATGCCTAAAAGCCACAGGGTCCCTTCCTTACCAGGGTTCTCCCCAAAGAATTTAAAAGCGGCGCTGATTTTGTACCTTTAAAAAATAAACTATTTGTTGTAATTTATGGACCTAGAAGGGGGGCACCGACCCCTTCCAGGCCTCCCATCCCCAGCAGAACCAACCTTGTTAAAACATCCTGGGGAAAACCCTGCTTAACCTTCATTCCTATAAACCCCTTAGTTCCTTACCCTCCATGCCTATAGGCCAAGGCTAGGTCTCTCACCCTCCATGCCTATATCACTAGCCACTTTAAACAATGCTACCTTATATAATGTTACTTACCCTACATTATTCATCTCATATGCATACATATATACTGTACTCTATATCATCGACTGTATCCTTATGTAATACATGTATCACTAGCCACTTTAACTATGCCACTTTGTTTACATACTCATCTCATATGTATATACTGTACTCGATACCATCTACTGTATCTTGCCTATGCTGCTCTGTACCATCACTCATTCATATATCCTTATGTACATATTCTTTATCCCCTTACACTGTGTACAAGACAGTAGTTTTGGAATTGTTAGTTAGATTACTTGTTATTACTGCATTGTCGGAACTAGAAGCACAAGCATTTCGCTACACTCGCATTAACATCTGCTAACCATGTGTATGTGACAAATAAAATTTGATTTGATTTGATTTATAGGCCAGGGCTAGGTCTCTCACCCTCCATGCCTATAGGCCAGGGCTAGGTCTCTCACCCTCCATGCCTATAGGCCAGGGCTAGGTCTCTCACCCTCCATGCCTATAGGCCAGGGCTAGGTCTCTCACCCTCCATGCCTATAGGCCAGGGCTAGGTCTCTCACCCTACATGCCTATAGGCCAGGGCTAGGTCTCTCACCCTCCATGCCTATAGGCCAGGGCTCTCACCCTCCATGCCTATAGGCCAGGGCTAGGTCTCTCACCCTCCATGCCTATAGGCCAGGGCTAGGTCTATAGGGTGGTCTCTATAGGGTGGTCTCTCACCCTCCATGCCTATAGGCCAGGGCTAGGTCTCTCACCCTATAGGCCAGGGCTAGGTCTCTCACCCTCCATGCCTATAGGCCAGGGCTAGGTCTCTCACCCTCCATGCCTATAGGCCAGGGCTAGGTCTCTTACCCTCTATGCATATAGGCCAGGTCTCTTACCCTCCATGCCTATAGGACATGGCTAGGTCTCTCACCCTCCATGCCTATAGGCCAGGGCTAGGTCTCTTACCCTCCATGCCTATAGGCCAGGGCTAGGTCTCACACCCTCCATGCCTATATGCCAGGGCTAGGTCTCACCCTCCATGCCTATAGGCCAGGGCTAGGTCTCTTACCCTCCATGCCAGGGCTAGGTCTCTTACCCTCCATGCCAGGGCTAGGTCTCTTACCCTCCATGCCTATAGGCCAGGGCTAGGTCTCTTACCCTCCATGCCTATGAGCAGCAGGTTGGAGGTGAGCTGGCCCCAGTTTCTCTTGCTCTGCTGCTTGGTGATCCAGTTCCAGTTGAAACCCAGGAAGTCCACCACAATCTTCCTGCCCACTGTGTCATTCAGTGTCTGCTGCAGGTACACCCTGGGAGGATGAACAGAATAGAATTAGACCATCTGATGAGACAGAAATTGATATGCTGCTTTGCACATATTTTGGAAGGAGCACAGCCACAGAGGGATCTGCAGTACAGTGATCCTGGAGCTAGTTGGAGCAGAATGTGGATATAGACACAAAGGATAAGACTGTCCTGCATGACACTCTGTCATAAACACAGTCCAAAGAAGGGGTAATGCTGTACCTGTAGAGTCAACTACTGATAAAAGCAAAAGGGTTGGAACTGTAGTGAATATGCTGCTTTAAGCCCAGTGGTTAACACAGATATACAGAGGAATGAAGAGAAATGCTATTGAATAGGGACAGTTGCAATGCAATTCCAGAGTTTGCACTTATCAGGAGTCAAGTGTACTCAGCAAGTGTACATGCATCCGGAAATGAAAGCTTGTCTTGCCATTATAAAATGTTCAACTCGGCTCAGTAGAAAGCATTCCTTGCCAAACCACAAAGAATTATTTCAATTAGAAAACAGTAATGCCATGCAACAAACGTTGCACAAAACCACCACTATGTGACAGAAAACGTAATTTAACTGATCAAATCTACAGTACATGGACACAAGCAGCAAGCATTAGTTCTAAGGAAGGGGCTCAGTGTAGTAAGTGATATGTGTGTGCGTGTGTCTCTCTCTCCCAGGCCAAGCAACTCAGTCAGGTGAGAGTGGTACAAAATGTTCCCAAGATGCCTTATAAATGCTTAGTCATTCTCGACAGCTAGCTATTTCAGTTCCTGCATTAGATTTAATTTGACTCACTCAACATTTTACTTTGGTCTAAAGAGCAATGCCCGGCACTCCTGCAACGCAAACACCTAGACTGGATAGCATTTAATCTGATTCTGTCCGTATTATACATGTTTTGTGACTCAAATAAGAGAAGTTATATATTACCTTCACTCATATTAAGCACTGATAAAATGTCCCTAAGGACCTAACTCTCCTGCAGCAGGTCAGCAGATCACCCTCCCTCGGGTGATGGTTTAATATAGCCATTTACACAAAAACATTACCTCTCATCTCCTCCCTCTTCCTGCGTTTTACGCATTTTCTCCACAAAATCCGAGAATTTCATGTCTATCCGTCGAGACTTGGGTACAAAGTTCTCAAAGTTGGCCATTTTCTTCTCGTCATAGTAGAGGAATTTGTGGTTTTCCGCGATGTACACAGAAAAGTCCCCGTTTCCAATGTTCTCCTGCAGGTACGGGATGTCCCACTGGAGAGCCGGATACACTAGATTGGTGTCTGTTAAAACCACTGGTTGCTGGAACCCCCCCCCCCAAAAAAGGAAGATTTGTTAGATTAGAAAAAGACGGCATATACTCTGATATTTTTTATTCCTTATAATATAGGACTGAAGCAAGCAACAATTTTCATTAAATTATACAAAAAGTATTCAACTTTTTTAAACATAATTTGTTAACATGTTTTCCTAATAGTGATAGGCCTAACGTTATATGCATTAAATAGCATTAACTGGGTGGTTCGAGCCCTGAATGCTGATTGGCTGACAGCCGTGGTATACCAGACCATAAAATATCAATATACTATCTAATCAGTTTTCCTTTGAGGCATTGAATAGTTAGGCTATAGTCAGAACAAATTAAATGCATGGGGAATTCATCAATATGTAATAGCTTTTAATACATTACACATATTATCTTTAGGCACGTAGCAAAGAAAGGCACACCTGTCTCAGGCGAATAGGAAGAGCCTGCATTTGCCATGTGTATCAACAACACTGCGGTTCGCTGGCAAGCAGAGCGATTGATGGTCCCATTGGACACAAGTGGCAAGTGCTACGTGACTACTGGAACGTAGGCTGTGTAGCACATGCGCGCTGTGCGGCTGCACTGTATTTCATTAGCGAAGCTCGTACAGCAAAGACCGCAAGCAGGGCGGAAGCAAGAGGTATAATATACTGAGTGAATTATGAATAGGATACGGAAGCTCCATTTCAACAGACTATGTTGTTTGACTTTTAACTTGGGTCAATAAGACGCTATTCAACTAATTTCATGTCAACAGCAAATTGTTGGTCTACTCTATTCGGTACTCTACTGTTTACCGCGCGGGTACTCTACTGTTTATCGCGCGGTAAATCTGAATTATACAGCTCATTCACCTAGTCAACATTGATGTGTCTGGTCAAAACTCGATCCCTCCTCTCCTCCATCCTCATCTCTCTCCCTCTCCCACCTAAGTTCACTGGGAGTTCACCACAGATCATAATTGTGGAACCACAACCATTCTATGCCCCCCCCATGCCATATAACTCTCCTTCCGTGGCCTCCAACTGCCCCCCCCCAACAAAATCAATATTTGAATCATGCAGTCAACTGCTCCTATAAACATAGCTGAATAAAGACCAAGGAATATAACCTGTGATTTGCATGCAGAAAAATGTTACTTTGCATTTGGATCCCTCAGCACACATGTATGGAACATAGAACTGATATTCACTACAGTTCACTTACCTCAACAGTCTCAGAGTTACACTAATAGCCTAGATATCCCATATGCATCCATAGTACTGATGCAAGCATGCCACATATTAACAGCCAGCATTGATCTTCCAGGCTGTAGCCTAATCTCTGGCATTGTATAATCATATTTCAAAGAAAGGCACATCAATGGATGCGAAAGACAGTCATATGAGAAATATTGATTTATTTAGTGATACGTGCATTTCAGTGTTATAACAGGGTGTGACTGTTGCATTCCTCTGATGTAGGCCAAGTTAGAGATCAACCAGTCAACGTCATATCAGATGTAGTAAATGCAGACTGACTTTTGGAGAGAAGCATTCAAGAGGAGGCATGACATGTTTTCTTATTGAACATAAAGCAAAGGAGGTGGCACGTGTATACTGAGAGGACCATTGCTAACAAGGGGTCCAGATTACCTGGTTTACGAATAGTATCAGAAAGGAGAAGAAAAAAATCTGCTACCTATAAGAAAATAAGATAGTCTATGGTAGGCCAGATGTGTGTTACCAGCAAACGGATTATCTGCACTGCAAAGTGCCATGCTATGCAGACTTGTCAAATCCAGTGTTCTTTGGCCTTGGTTTTGGGGACCAAGGGGTTGTAACCTAGGCTACAGCCAAGCTTGTGTTCCAATCCAGTGTCAAAAACACATGTTTCACCTAATAATCAAGCCCTGCCATGCTACATTGGAACTGCACACCCTACGAAGGACCCCAGGACCAGGTTGGAAGAACACTGGACTTGTCCACTATCAACCAGACCAAGTAGGGTCTCTCTTGCATGAGATTTGATTCATGCAGAACAAGCCTGGATAAAACAGGTGAAATTGAAAAAAATAGAACCACTGTCAAAATCGTGTTCGCTGGCTTGCCAGCAGCTGATTCAGTTGAGAGAACATTGGCTATCTTACTAACAACATACAGGATACAAGCAGGTGGTGTGTGCAGGACAAAATACTTGTTGATTAACGTTATTTGACAAAGTAGCAGCTAGCCATATAGCCATCGTTAGCTAGTTATTTTTGTTTCTCACCTCACCATATCCCTCTTACCCTCTTACCTGCACATTGATCTGGTACTGGTACTGTATAGTATAGCTCTATTCTTGTATATTTTATTCCTCGTGTTACTATTTTTAATTGTTCGTATTGTTTTTTAACTGCATCGTTGGGAAGGGCTAGCAAGCAAGCATTACACGGTAAAGTATTCACCCGTTGTATTATGCGCATTTGACAAATACAATTGGGTTACTTAATTTGAGCTATCTGTCAAACTTGAACAAAAACATGACAGCAAATTAATTGTCATGTCAACTGTCACTTTACCTCGTTGTTTATGAGCATCTCAGCTCTAGGATCCGTGTGAGAGAGTCTGGGTATCGGTCTGGTCTGGAAAGGATACTTTCGAAGTTGAGAGTCGTTCCAGATAGGGCTGTGGACCTCCGGCTCCGAGAATGATGCGGCACCGCCTTCGTTCGCCGTCGGATCATTCTCGACCACTGTTGCCGCTGCCATGCCCGTGTACCGAACCCAAGCCAAGATTGCCCCTCGCTCGCTGTCAAAAGATGTTCTCTTGACTCGAGAAACTGACACCTCTTCTTTAGGACTTATGCTACGTGTTTGCTCACAACATTGCCATGCATAAATGGTCTGTTTCTTTCCCAATGCAATACATTAAACACCGAGCCGACAAGCTTCCAAAGCTCAGTGTTTGCTAGCACCAGCCAAATGTGTAAATAACCATTGACCACTGAGGTATAATAAGAACGGCAGTGACAGGCAAAAAAACTAACGACGAAAATGTATTTGGAAGGAAAATACCAAGCGAGGTGTAGTACCCAGAATGAGAATACAGCGACATCTAGTGTACTGAATGACTAACTGCTATAGAGCAACTTCACAGACATCCATCAGATGGCGTCAGAGTACTGCTATTTGATTAGAACGAAAACTGTCAGAAAAATAGATTTTGCTCAGGTTTCTGACATCACAGTGTATACAAACAATTCCGAATTACACTCACTTGAAATCTTGAAATGAGAGACACCCATAGAATATAGGATTGTGAGTTGAAATTTGGTGCAAATAACATACATTTGATGTATCTTTGCTCATCTCTCTGTATGTGTGTGTGTGTGTGCAGGGTTGGATGGATTACATAAAAAATGTAATCAGTTACTAATTACAGATTACGTGACAATAAAAGTCATTACTAACATAATTCATTGGATTACTTGTAATTTAAGGATTACTTTTGGATTACTTCATTGGTTTGTCAGCATCTCTGCCTCCTCAGTTTATGCTGCACACCAATCAGTTCCCTCTCTAAAGAGAAATCAAATTATACTGTATCTCAGTGCTTTGGAAGTGAACAGGGTGATGCTATATAATGAAACATGTCCTTTCGACACAAAGAACCTGATGAAATGTGGGATGATTGAGGTCTCAGTAAATGCGGGTCTAAGTTTTGGTTACAAAATGGTTCTGTCGAAAGCAAATTTGGCATCAGATTTCAAATAGATTAGAACAGAATTTCCACTGAAAGGTGACTTCCAAGATGTCTGGCTTACTCAGCACAGCACAACTATTTTATTATGTTTTAGGCAAACACTTCTAGCACACATCCTGATTAGATTGAGTAATCAAATATGTAGTCAGTTGTTGACGGTAACTTTACAGTGCATTCGGAAAGTATTCAGACCCCTTGACTTTTTTCACATTTTGTTACGTTACAGCCTTATTCTAAAATGGATTAAAATACAAATTATCCTCATCAATCTACACAATAGCACATAATGACAAATAAAAAACATGTTTTTAGAATTTTTTGCAAATGTATTTAAAATGAAAAACAGAAATACATTATTTACATAAGTATTCAGACCCTTTGCTATGAGACTCTAAATTGAGCTCAGGTGCATCCTGCTTCCATTGATCAACCTTGAGATGTTTATAGAACTTAATTGGAGTCCACCTGTGGTAAATTCAATTTATTGGACATGATTTGGAAAGGCACACACCTGTCTATATAACTATTTAAGGTCCCATACTTGACAGTGCATGTCAGAGAAAAAAACCAAGCCATGAGGTCGAAGGAATTGTCTGCAGAGCTCCGAGACAGGATTGTGTCGAGGCACAGATCTGGGGAAGGGTACCAAAACATTTCTGCAGCATTGAAGGTCCCCAAGAACACAGTGGCCTCCATCATTCTTAAATGGAAGAAGTTTGGAACCACCAAGACTCTTCCTAGAGCTGGCCACCCGGCCAAACTGAACAATCAGGGGAGAAGGGCCTTAGTCAGGGAGGTGACCAAGACCCCGATGGTCACTCTGACAGAGCTCTAGAGTTCCTCTGGGGAGATGGGAGAACCTTCCAGGAGGACAACCATTTCTGCAGCACTCCACCAATCAGTGGCCAGACAGAAGCCACTCCTCAGTAAAAGGCACATGACAGCCCGCTTGGAGTTTACCAAAAGGCACCTAAAGGACTCTCAGACCATGAGAAACAAGATTATCTGGTCTGATGAAACCAAGATGGAACTTTTTGGCCTGAATGCCAAGTCTCACGTCTGGAGGAAACCTGGCAACATCCCTACGGTGAAGCATGGTGGTGGCAGTATCATGCTGTGGGGATGTTCTTCAGCTGCAGTGAAGAGACTCGTCAGGATCAAGAGAAAGATGAATGAAGCAACGTATAGGGAGATCCTTGATGAAAACCTGCTCCAGAGCACTCAGGACCTCAGACTGGGGCGAAGATTCACCTTCCAACACGACAACAACTCTAACCACACAGCCAGGACAACACAGGAGTGTCTTCGGGACAAGTCTCTGAATGTCCTTGAGTTGCCCAGCCAGAGCCCAGACTTGAATCTGATCGAACATCTCTGGAGAGACTTTAAAATAGCTGTGCAGCAACACTCCCCATCCAACCTGACAGAGCTTGAGAAGATCTGCAGAGAATAATGGAAGAAACTCCCCAAATACAGGTGTGCCAAGCTTGTAGCGTCATACCCAAGAAGACTCAAGGCTGTAGTCACTGCCAAAGGTGCGTCAACAAAGTACTGAGTAAAGTTTCTGAATACTTATGTAAACGTCATATTTCAGTTTTTTATTTTTAATACATTTGCGAAAATGTCTAAAAACCTGTTTTTGCTTTGTCATTATGGGATATGGTGTGTAGATTGATGAGAATTAAAACAACTTAATCCATTTTAGAATAAGGCTGTAATGTAACAAAATCTGGAATGCACTATATTAATGTCACTGTAATCTGATTACACATTTTTTCAAAAGGAATCTGGGATGATTACAGTTACTTTATTTTTGTAATATGATTTTCATTATTAATACCTGTTACATGTAATAAGTTACTACCCAACCCTGTGTGTGTGTGTGTATACTGTATATGTGTGTACGCACGTGCATGCGTGACGTCTGTACAGGAGTGCGTGTCTACGTGAGTCTGTCCATGCATTTGTCCGCATGTGTGTTAGGTGGAGGGGATAGACAAATACTTTTGAAATGGTCTGTCAATATTTAAACATTGGTTACAGTACCCTCTTACTTCATTGACCCCTGGGTAAACTCTATGGTCACACTTTGAAGATAGCATTCTATTTGTATTGCACACCATTGACTTTGCTCAGTCGTCTGACCAGCTGATCAAGGCTATGCTTCTTTACTTTGTCTGTGTAACTTTGGCCAGTTTCTGTACCTTTTGTACCAACCACCTTTGAGGAGGGGGCCTTTAATCATTATTTTGCCATAAATACCACGTGATATTTTATACTGTAAAAGTTACAGTTTCAAGTTTCAAAGTTTATTCGCCACATGCACAGGATACAACAGGTGTAAAACATTACAGTGAAATTCTTACCTTGAGAGCTCTTTCCAACATGGCAGTGATAATAACTATTTTGATAATAATAGAAAATAGAATAACAAATAAAAGGCTGAATAAAAACCACACAAGAACTACAATGAGAGTTAAAGAAACAAGAATGCAAGTATTGTATTTACAGGTCAGTGCCGGTAACTAATTCAATGTGCAGGGGTACTGGCGTGGTTTGAGGTGGGTTTATACATAAAATGTGTCTGGTAATAAGATATACAGTAACTAATTCAATGTGCAGGGGTACTGGCGTGGTTTGAGGTGGGTTTATACATAAAACGTGTCTGGTAATAAGATATACATGTAAACAGGACTGAAAAGTGACTGGTAGCAGGAATATATACAGTACTGTAAATACTTATGGTAATAACAGGAGTAATTGTGACCAGTACAGGTTAAATATATAAATACTAATGGTAATGGAAATCAAAAATCAATGGACAGCAGCGTAATGGTGTAATACATCTAATCAATAATAATTGTAGCAGAACCTTAGGTTGTGTCTGACTGGGTAGAGACCTGTGGATGGGCAAAGAGTCAGTGTGGATAGTCTGTGGGAGAGGGAGAGCAGTAGTTGTTAGCCATTTCATAGTCTTATGTCCAGGGGATAGAAGCTGTTTAGGAGTCTGTTTGTCCGAGCCTTGATGCACTGGTACCGCCTGCCAAACAGGAGCATGGGGAACAGTCCTTGATTCAGATGTTGGAGTCTTTTTACAATGCCTAGATTTATTCTTAATAGGGAGTAAATTACACTTTCAAAGTGAACTGCTCCATATTTTCAAAGTGAAATAAAAACGTCTAGACATTATTTTAAATTCAAATTCATAAAAAATGGAAAAACAAAGATGTCTTGATTGTGTATATCTTCACACCCCAGACTTGGTGGAAGTAACTTTGGGCAGCAATTACAGCAATTGCAGCTGCAAATCATTTTGAATAAGATTCTTCCAACTCCACACAACTCTTAGGACAGCATTATATCCATTGTTTTTGACAAAATTGTTCAAGATCAGTACATTTGGTTGGGAATCATTGATGGGCAGCATTATGAAAGGAAAGGAAAGAGGGATACCTAGTCAGTTGTTCAACTGAATGCATTCAACTGAAATGTGTCTTTCGCATTTAACCCAACCCCTCTGAATCAGAGAGGTGCAGGGGGCTGCCGTAATCGACTATGCAAACCATGTCTCTGTTTTCAAGCAAATTTAAGTCAGGACTGAAGCTGGACCCCTCAGAAATCCTCAACGCCTCTTAGAATACCATTCTGGTGTGCCTTTGGCATTCAAATGTGTGTAATTGTCCCATTGAAAATAAAACTCTATCCCAGGGTTAGACTGAGGCAGGTTTCCCTCTTACTTTTTACCTGAGCTTTGCTCCTTTAGTATTTATTTTGCTCCTGACAAATTCCCCAGTCCCTGACAGTGACAAGCATACCCATAACATGATGCTGCCACCACAATACTTGAAAATACAGAGGGTTTCACTGGATGTGACCCAAACCTGATGTTTTTATTTTAAGGCAAAAATGTATTTGACATGTTGTCTTGCAATATTACTTAATTATTACTTTCTTGCAAAAGTAATTTATTATTTTAAATTTATAAAAAAAAATAGGCTTCCTTCTTTTTGCTTGTCATGCAGGCCAGTAATGTGGAGTGAATGCAAGGCTGTAAAATTGTGGTGGCAGCATCATGTTATTGGTATGCTTGTCCTCTCTGTTCTCCTTCTCCTTCATTGTCTGTCTATTAACACCATTCAACCCCGGGACTGATGATGGCCTCCTGGTGTGTTCCCATGCTCGATGTTTCCTGCTCTGAGCAGTGAGCGGATCTGATCCATGCCTCTTCGCTTCCCATTCTCTTCCCATTCTCTTCCATTTCTCTCCACAGATCTCACAGTATAGGGATTGACTAGCCACCCTGCTGTGCTGAGACAGGGGTGCACATCTCTATCCTGCTGATACCCCACACCACGCTTTTTACTGCAAGGTAGGTTTACTGTTGTACCTTCAACTCAACAATAGCAGATCAGAAACAGAACAATATAATAGCAATAGTAGTTATTAAACCATTCTTCTCATGGAATCCTGCGAGGGTCTCTGTCTCTTGTCTCCTGTCCTCTCTTCTCTTTTATTTGGCTTTGCTCTCTCTCTCTCATCCATAATGACCCTGGCCCCTCTGGGTGTTGTGTGTCCAGATCCACTAAGCCTACAATCCTATTAGTTAGAGATTCCAGGAGGCATTAAATGTAATTGTCCATCACTTGAGCGAAATTGTCATTTTTCTCCTGTTATCTGTGTTATTCTTTTTCCGATTGAGATTGAAACAATGGCTGTAAGAGATAGGCAGTATGCAGTGTATAAAGGGTTTATTTTAAAAGGAAAGTTGACAGAGCAATGAGCAATGAGTGAGAGAGAGAGAGAGAGAGAGAGAGAGACAGAGAGACAGAGAGACAGAGAGAGAGACAGAGAGACAGAGAGAGAGAGAGAGAGACAGAGAGAGAGAGAGACAGAGAGAGAGACAGAGAGAGAGACAGAGAGAGACAGAGAGAGACAGAGAGACAGAGAGAGAGAGACAGAGACAGAGAGAGAGAGAGAGAGAGAGAGAGAGAGAGAGAGAGAGAGAGAGAGAGACAGAGAGAGAGAGAGAGAGAGAGAGAACTGAGGAACTGAGTAACATTAAGAAATGCTATAGATGGAAGGAATGCAGTTTGGAAACCTACCAAAAAACAATTAGGCAACAACAAATTCAATCCCTTTTAGACAATTTCCTGGGTAAAACGTTCCGCTGTAATAATGAAGGTGTAAACTTGGCAGTAGAAAATCTTAACAGTATATTTGACCTCTCAGCTTCCCTATCAAATCTAAAAATCTCAAATAGAAAACCGAAGAAAATTAACAATAATGACAAATGGTTTGATGAAGAATGCAAAAATCTAAGAAAGAAATTGAGAAACCTGTCCAACCAAAAACATAGAGACCCGGAAAACCTGAGTCTACGCCTTCACTATGGTGAATCACTAAAACAATACAGAAATACACTACGGAAAAAGAAGGAACAGCATGTCAGAAATCAGCTCAATGCAATTGAAGAATCCATAGACTCTAACCACTTCTGGGAAAATTGGAAAACACTAAACAAACAACAACAAGAAGAATTATCTATCCAAAATGGAGATGTATGGGTAAACCACTTCTCCAATCTTTTTGGCTCTATAACAAAGAATAAAGAGCAAAAACATATACATGATCAAATACAGATCTTAGAATCATCTATTAAAGACTACCAGAACCCACTGGATTCTCCAATTACATTGAATGAGTTACAGGACAAAATAAAAACCCTCCAACCCAAAAAGGCCTGTGGTGTTGATGGTATCCTCAATGAAATGATCAAATATACAGACAACAAATTCCAATTGGCTATACTAAAACTCTTTAACATCATTCTTAGCTCTGGCATCTTCCCCAATATTTGGAACCAAGGACTGATCACCCCAATCCACAAAAGTGGAGACAAATTTGACCCCAATAACTACCGTGGAATATGTGTCAACAGTAACCTTGGGAAAATCCTCTGCATTATTATTAACAGCAGACTCGTACATTTCCTCAATGAAAACAATGTACTGAGCAAATGTCAAATTGGCTTTTTACCAAATTACCGTACAACAGACCATGTATTCACCCTGCACACCCTAATTGACAACCAAACAAACCAAAACAAAGGCAAAGTCTTCTCATGCTTTGTTGATTTCAAAAAAGCCTTCGACTCAATCTGGCATGAGGGTCTGCTACACAAACTGATGGAAAGTGGTGTTGGGGGTAAAACATACGACATTATAAAATCCATGTACACAAACAACAAGTGTGCGGTTAAAATTGGCAAAAAACACACATTTCTTCACACAGGGTCGTGGGGTTAGACAGGGATGCAGCTTAAGCCCCACCCTCTTCAACATATATATCAACGAATTGGCGCGGGCACTAGAAAAGTCGGCAGCACCTGGCCTCCCCCTGCTAGAATCCGAAGTCAAATGTCTGCTGTTTGCCGATGATCTGGTGCTTCTGTCACCAACCAAGGAGGGCCTACCGCAGCACCTAGATCTTATGCACAGATTCTGTCAGACCTGGGCCCTGACAGTAAATCTCAGTAAGACCAAAATAATGGTGTTCCAAAAAAGGTCCAGTCACCAGGACCACAAATACAAATTCCATCTAGACACAGTTGCCCTAGAGCACACAAAAAACTATACATACCTTGGCCTAAACATCAGCGCCACAGGTAACTTCCACAAAGCTGTGAACGATCTGAGAGACAAGGCAAGAAGGGCATTCTATGCCATCAAAAGAAACATAAATTTCAACATACCAATTAGGATTTGGCTAAAAATACTTGAATCAGTCATAGAGCCCATTGCCCTTTATGGTTGTGAGGTCTGGGGTCTGCTCACCAACCAAGACTTCACAAAATGGGACAAACACCAAATTGAGACTCTGCACGCAGAATTCTGCAAAAATATCCTCCGTGTACAACGTAGAACACCAAATAATGCATGCAGAGCAGAATTAGGCCGATACCCACTAATTATCAAAATCCAGAAAAGAGCCGTTAAATTCTACAACCACCTAAAAGGAAGTGATTCACAAACCTTCCATAACAAAGCCATCACCTACAGAGAGATGAACCTGGAGAAGAGTCCCCTAAGCAAGCTGGTCCTGGGGCTCTGTTCACAAACACAAACACACCCTACAGAGCCCCAGGACAACAGCACAATTAGACCCAACCAAATCATGAGAAAACAAAAAGATAATTACTTGACACATTGGAAAGAATTAACAAAAAAACAGAGCAAACTAGAATGCTATTTGGCCCTAAACAGAGAGTACACAGCGGCAGAATACCTGACCACTGTGACTGACCCAAAATTAAGGAAAGCTTTGACTATGTACAGACTCAGTGAGCATAGCCTTGCTATTGAGAAAGGCCGCCGTAGGCAGACATGGCTCTCAAGAGAAGACAGGCTATGTGCTCACTGCCAACAAAATGAGGTGGAAACTGAGCTGCACTTCCTAACCTCCTGCCCAATGTATGACCATATTAGAGAGACATATTTCCCTCAGATTACACAGATCCACAAAGAATTGGAAAACAAATCCAAATTTGAAAAACTCCCATATTTACTGGGTGAAATTCCACAGTGTGCCATCACAGCAGCAAGATTTGTGACCTGTTGCCACGAGAAAAGGGCAACCAGTGAAGAACACACACCATTGTAAATACAACCCATATTTATGCTTATTTATTTTATCTTGTGTCCTTTAACCATTTGTACATTGTTAAAACACTGTATATATATATATATATAATATGACATTTGTAATGTCTTTACTGTTTTGAAACCTCTGTATGTGTAATGTTTACTTGTTACGGTGAGTGAATGAGGACCCAAAAGCGAACTAACTTAAACAGAGCTTCTTTAATAACCAAACTGTGGTAGGCTCAGATAGACCGGCAGATTCCGACAGGACAGGACAAGGTTACAGCAAACATGACGATAGTCTGGCTCAGGCATGAAACACAACAAACAAGAATCCGACAAGGACAGGAACAAAAACAGAGAGAGATATAGGGACCTAATCAGAG
The DNA here is from genome assembly GCF_057628025.1 of Oncorhynchus mykiss. Lineage (NCBI taxonomy): Eukaryota > Metazoa > Chordata > Actinopteri > Salmoniformes > Salmonidae > Oncorhynchus > Oncorhynchus mykiss. Next base: position 85,046,935 of record NC_143022.1, on the reverse strand, counting down.
GGAAAAAGGGAACAGGTGGGAAACGGGGTGAATGGGTAGTTAGGAGGAGACAAGGAACAGCTGGGGGAAAGCGGGGGAGAAAAGGTAACCTAATAACGACCAGCAGAGGGAGACAGGGTGAAGGGAAAGGACAGAGACAAGACACAACATGACAGTACATGACAGTACCCCCCCACTCACCGAGCGCCTCCTGGCGCACTCGAGGAGGAAACCTGGCGGCAACGGAGGAAATCCTCGATCAGCGCACGGTCCAGCACATCCCGAGAGGGAACCCAACTCCTCTCCTCAGGACCGTACCCCTCCCAATCTACGAGGTACTGGTGACCACGGCCCCGAGGACGCATGTCCAAAATTCTACGGACCCTGTAGATGGGTGCGCCCTCGACAAGGATGGGGGTGGGGGGGGGAAGACGAGCGGGGGCGCGAAGGACGGGCTTGATGCAGGAGACATGGAAGACCGGGTGGACGCGACGAAGGTATCGCGGAAGAAGAAGTCGAACTGCGACAGGATTAATGACCCGAGAAATACGGAACGGACCAATGAACCGCGGGGTCAACTTGCGAGAAGCCGTCTTAAGGGGAAGGTTCTGAGTGGAGAGCCAAACTCTCTGACCGCGACAATATCTAGGACTCTTAGTTCTACGCTTATTAGCAGCCCTCACAGTCTGCGTCCTATAACGGCAAAGTGCAGACCTGACCCTCTTCCAGGTGCGCTCGCAACGTTGGACAAAAGCCTGAGCGGAGGGGACGCTGGACTCGGCGAACTGAGATGAGAACAGCGGAGGCTGGTACCCGAGGCTACTCTGAAAAGGAGATAGCCCGGTCGCAGACGAAGGAAGCGAGTTGTGGGCGTATTCTGCACAGGGGAGCTGTTCTGACCAAGACGCAGGGTTACGAAAAGAAAGACTGCGTAAGATGCGACCAATAGTCTGATTGGCCCGTTCTGCTTGACCGTTAGACTGGGGGTGAAAGCCGGAAGAGAGACTGACGGAAGCCCCAATCAAACGGCAAAACTCCCTCCAAAATTGAGACGTGAATTGCGGACCTCTGTCCGAAACGACGTCCGACGGAAGGCCATGAATTCTGAAAACATTCTCGATGATGATTTGTGCCGTCTCTTTAGCAGAAGGAAGCTTAGCAAGGGGAATGAAATGAGCCGCCTTAGAGAACCTATCGACAACCGTAAGAATAACAGTCTTCCCCGCTGACGAAGGCAGTCCGGTGACAAAATCTAAGGCGATGTGAGACCACGGTCGAGAGGGAATAGGAAGCGGCCTGAGACGGCCGGCAGGAGGAGAGTTACCGGACTTAGTCTGCGCGCAGACCGAACAAGCAGCCACGAAACGACGCGTGTCATGCTCCCGGGTGGGCCACCAAAAACGCTGGCGAATGGAAGCAAGCGTACCCCGAACGCCAGGGTGGCCGGCTAACTTGGCAGAGTGAGCCCACTGAAGAACGGCCAGACGAGTAGGAACGGGAACGAAAAGAAGGTTCCTAGGACAAGCGCGCGGCGACGGAGTGTGAGTGAGCGCTTGTTTTACCTGCCTCTCAATTCCCCAGACAGTCAACCCGACAACACGCCCCTCAGGGAGAATCCCCTCGGGGTCAGTGGAGGCTACTGAAGAACTGAAGAGACGAGACAAAGCATCAGGCTTGGTGTTCTTAGAGCCCGGACGATAAGAAATCACGAACTCGAAACGAGCGAAAAACAGCGCCCAACGCGCCTGACGCGCATTAAGTCGTTTGGCAGAACGGATGTACTCAAGGTTCCTATGGTCAGTCCAAACGACAAAAGGAACGGTCGCCCCCTCCAACCACTGTCGCCATTCGCCTAGGGCTAACCGGATGGCGAGCAGTTCGCGGTTACCCACATCATAGTTACGTTCCGACGGCGACAGGCGATGAGAAAAATACGCGCATGGGTGGACCTTGTCGTCAGAGAGGGAGCGCTGAGAAAGAATGGCTCCCACGCCCACCTCTGACGCGTCAACCTCGACAACGAACTGTCTAGAGACGTCAGGTGTAACAAGGATAGGAGCGGATGTAAAACGATTCTTGAGGAGATCAAAAGCTCCCTGGGCGGAAACGGACCACTTAAAGCACGTCTTGACAGAAGTAAGGGCTGTGAGAGGAGCTGCCACCTGACCGAAATTACGGATGAAACGACGATAGAAGTTCGCGAAGCCGAGAAAGCGCTGCAGCTCGACGCGTGACTTAGGGACGGGCCAATCAATGACAGCTTGGACCTTAGCGGGATCCATCTTAATGCCTTCAGCGGAAATAACAGAACCGAGAAATGTGACGGAGGAGGCATGAAAAGTGCACTTCTCAGCCTTCACAAAAAGACAATTCTCTAAAAGGCGCTGGAGGACACGTCGAACGTGCTGAACATGAATCTGGAGTGACGGTGAAAAAATCAGGATATCGTCAAGGTAAACGAAAACAAAGATGTTCAGCATGTCTCTCAGGACATCATTGACTAATGCCTGAAAGACAGCTGGAGCGTTAGCGAGGCCGAAAGGAAGAACCCGGTATTCAAAGTGCCCTAACGGAGTGTTAAACGCCGTCTTCCACTCGTCCCCCTCCCTGATGCGCACGAGATGGTAAGCGTTACGAAGGTCCAACTTAGTGAAAAACCTGGCTCCCTGCAGGATCTCGAAGGCTGAAGACATAAGAGGAAGCGGATAACGATTCTTCACTGTTATGTCATTCAGCCCTCGATAATCTATGCAGGGGCGCAGAGACCCGTCCTTCTTCTTGACAAAAAAAACCCCCGCTCCGGCGGGAGAGGAGGAGGGGACTATGGTACCGGCGTCAAGAGCTACAGACAAATAATCTTCGAGAGCCTTACGTTCGGGAGCCGACAGAGAGTATAGTCTACCCCGGGGGGGGGTGGTTCCCGGAAGGAGATCAATACTACAATCATACGACCGGTGTGGAGGAAGAGAGGTGGCCCTGGACCGACTGAACACCGTGCGCAGATCGTGATATTCCTCCGGCACCCCTGTCAAATCACCAGGCTCCTCCTGTGAAGAAGAGACAGAGGAAACAGGAGGGATAGCAGACATTAAACATTTCACATGACAAGAGACGTTCCAGGAGAGGATAGAATTACTAGACCAATTAATGGAAGGATTATGACAAACTAGCCAGGGATGGCCCAAAACAACAGGTGTAAAAGGTGAACGAAAAATTAAAAAAGAAATGGTTTCACTATGATTACCAGAAACAGTGAGGGTTAAAGGTAGCGTCTCACGCTGAATCCTGGGGAGAGGACTACCATCCAGGGCGAACAAGGCCGTGGGCTCCTTTAACTGTCTGAGAGGAATGTCATGTTCCCGAGCCCAGGTCTCGTCCATAAAACAGCCCTCCGCCCCAGAGTCTATTAAGGCACTGCAGGAAGCTGACGAACCGGTCCAGCGTAGATGGACCGACAAGGTAGTGCAGGATCTTGAAGGAGAGACAGGAGTAGTAGCGCTCACCAGTAGCCCTCCGCTTACTGACGAGCTCTGGCCTTTTACTGGACATGAAGTGACAAAATGACCAGCGGAACCGCAATAGAGACAGAGGCGGTTGGTGATTCTCCGTTCCCTCTCCTTAGTCGAGATGCGGATACCTCCCAGCTGCATGGGCTCAGCACCCGAGCCGGCAGAGGAAGATGGTAGTGATGCGGAGAGGGGGGCGACGGAGAGCGCGAGCTCCTTTCCACGAGCTCGGTGACGAAGATCAACCCGTCGCTCAATGCGAATAGCGAGTTCAATCAAGGAATCCACGCTGGAAGGAACCTCCCGGGAGAGAATCTCATCCTTTACCTCTGCGCGGAGACCCTCCAGAAGACGAGCGAGCAAGGCCGGCTCGTTCCAGCCACTGGAGACAGCAAGAGTGCGAAACTCAATAGAGTAGTCTGTTATGGATCGATTGCCTTGACATAGGGAAGACAGGACCCTGGAAGCCTCCTCCCCAAAAACAGATCGATCAAAAACCCGTATCATCTCCTCCTTAAAGTCCTGATACTGGTTAGTACACTCAGCCCTTGCCTCCCAGATTGCCGTGCCCCACTCACGAGCCCGTCCAATAAGGAGAGATATGACGTAGGCGACACGAGCAGTGCTCCTGGAGTAAGTGTTGGGCTGGAGAGAAAACACAATATCACACTGGGTGAGGAACGAGCGGCATTCAGTGGGCTCCCCAGAGTAACACGGCGGGTTATTGATTCTGGGCTCCGGAGATTCGAAAGCCCTGGAAGTGGCCGGTGGATCGAGGCGGAGATGGTGAACCTGTTCTGTGAGGTTGGAGACTTGGGTGGCCAGGGTCTCAACGGCATGTCGAGCAGCAGACACTTCCTGCTCGTGTCTGCCTAGCATCGCTCCCTGGATCCCGACGGCTGAGTGGAGAGGATCCGAAGTCGCTGGGTCCATTCTTGGTCGGATTCTTCTGTTACGGTGAGTGAATGAGGACCCAAAAGCGAACTAACTTAAACAGAGCTTCTTTAATAACCAAACTGTGGTAGGCTCAGATAGACCGGCAGATTCCGACAGGACAGGACAAGGTTACAGCAAACATGACGATAGTCTGGCTCAGGCATGAAACACAACAAACAAGAATCCGACAAGGACAGGAACAAAAACAGAGAGAGATATAGGGACCTAATCAGAGGGAAAAAGGGAACAGGTGGGAAACGGGGTGAATGGGTAGTTAGGAGGAGACAAGGAACAGCTGGGGGAAAGCGGGGGAGAAAAGGTAACCTAATAACGACCAGCAGAGGGAGACAGGGTGAAGGGAAAGGACAGAGACAAGACACAACATGACAGTACATGACATTACTGTTAATTTTTGTTGTTTTTCACTTTATATATTCACTTTGTATGTTGTCTACCTCACTTGCTTTGGCAATGTTAACACATGTTTCCCATGCCAATAAAGCCCTTGAATTGAATTGAATTGAATTGAATTGAGAGAGAGAGAGAGAGAACCGTGGCCGTATGATAGCCCAACTGAAGTTACACCACACACAACTATAACATTTCCCAGAGCATTTCCATGTACAAGTAACTGCCAAAATAGAGGAAAACCAACATGAAGTGTCTTAATAGGGCATTGGGACACCACAAGCCGCTACAAAATAGCTTCAATGGACCTTGGCATATATTCTACAAGTGTCTGGAACTCTATTGGAGGGATGCGACACCATTCTTCCATAAAAATTCCATAATTCTGTGTTTTGTTGATGGTGGTGAACACTGTCTCAGGCACAGCTCCAGAATCTCCAATAAGTGTTTAATTGCGTTGAGATCTGGTGACTGAGACGGTCATGGCATCTAGTATGGTTTATATCATTTTCATGCTCATCAAACCATTCAGGGACCACTCGTTCCCTGTGGATGGTAGCATTGCCATGGTAGCCAAAATAATGGCCTGCCCAGCATTTTTATACATGGCCCTAAGCATGATGGGATGTTAATTGCTTAATTAACTCAGGAACCACACCAGTGTGGAAGCACCTGCTTTCAATAAACTTTGTATCCCTCATTTACTCAAGCGTTTCCATTATTTTTGGCAGTTACCTGTACGTTGCTTGACGTAAAGTTCCTTAATTTCTTCATACAGTATTTCTTCCAGACATCAATGTGATTGTAACGTAGACGCAGGAAGTCAGGAAGCAGGTGCAGATGGTGAGTTTAATAATAATGAACATCAAATCAAATCAAATGTATTTATATAGCCCTTCGTACATCAGCTGATATCTCAAAGTGCTGTACAGAAACCCAGCCTAAAACCCCAAACAGCAAGCAATGCAGGTGTAGAAGCACAGCGGCTAGGAAAAACTCCCTAGAAAGGCCAAAACCTAGGAAGATACCTAGAGAGGAACCAGGCTATGTGGGGTGGCCAGTCCTCTTCTGGAGAAAAAGGGGTAAAATTCAAAAAAAATAATAATAATAATAATAAAAGTGGGGGGAGCTGGCACCGAGCTGTGAATGGACACTAGAGACACAGTGCGTATCACCGCATAACATGGTGCCTGAACGGTCACACGCTCCTTAAAGCGAGTGGGGGGAGTTGGCTCTGGTCTGAAACCTGGCTCCGCCAATCACCCCATGTGCCTCCCCCCTTTCGTGCTTGCGCCGTGGTTGCGAACCCCGGAGTCGTTGTTGATGCTCCCTTGCTGCTTCCGTCTGCTCCCATGGAAGGCAATCCTTTCCGGCCATGATTTCTTCCCATGTCCAGGATCCTTTACCGTTCAAAATATCCTCCCATGTCCATGATGTCTGCTCCTCCTGGCCACGCTACTTGGTCCGTTTGTGGTGGGATCTTCTGTCACGTTCGTCATAATGAGTGGACCAAGGTGCAGCGTGGTAAGCGTACATTTTCCTTTATTAAATGAACACCGAACAAAAACAACAAAATACCAAATGAAACGTGAAGCTAAATAATAGTGCTAACAGGCAACTATCCATAGTCAAGATCCCACAAAGCACAATGAGGAAATGGCTGCCTAAATATCATCCCCAATCAGAGACAACGATAAACAGCTGTCTCTGATTGGGAACCATACCAAGCCAACGTAAATCATTAAACACCCTACCCTAGTCACTATCACGCCCCAACCAACATAGAGAATAAACAGCTCTCTATGGTCAGGGTGTGACAGCAGTGCTATGTACAGCTTTAGGATTTAGGACCCTGAGATGCTCCTAGACCAGAAGTAGCCAGAGTCTTAATAACTGTATGATCGACTAAACTTACATCTCCTGGCTCAGCTGTGTGAGTCCATGTGTCTGTGTGTGTGTGTGTGTGTGTGTGAAACTGAAGATCAGGAGATCTAAACGAAAGGCTCCCCAGGTTCAATTATTAAGCATGGTATTATCTTCTAACAGATTCGCCTTGGTTGCCCCAACAGAACGGGATTAGTCCACTGTTTTAAATCACTTCTCTTTCATCTCTCCCCCCCCGAGAGCAATTGCTTCTGACTGACCGGGGTAGATGGTGTCATAGGAGTGTCTGACGGTCTGGGTGTTAACCAACTCAAAGTGTTCGGTTGGGTCAGCTGCTGTGTGGGGTTTTCATTCTTCCCACAGTTCCACTCCTACAGGCAGTGTCTCTGTCAGCAGGGTCGGGTTCATTAGGCACCAAACGGAAGAAAACGGACTGAAACAGGGAGGGACTACATGGACTTTTCCAATAAGAATGGTTCAGTTTCATTTTCGGATGCTAAACGTTTGAAACGTTGTCCACTGCATACCCTAACAAACACAACCTATTTACAAAATGTTCTGTTGAGTGCCCTAATGAACACAATCCAGATCTTGTAATGGACCTCAGCATAACATTTATGGTGACTCTTTCGAGGACCAATACTACCTTCATGTATTGATGTCAATGGGAGACTTGCACAAATATTCTTGTTATATGCGCACAGATTAGTGATTACAGAGAATTGCTCTGCTGGGCATGCCACCCCCTAGCTCCATCCAGCCAACAGGGCTCATTTAATGAGGGGTGTGTTCTGTCTCTGAGTTTCTGATCATTATTTCGTAAAAAAAATATGTCAACAAGGTGTTTCCTTGACACTTTATTGGACAGAAAGACGAGGGTACAAAAATTAACTGCCCCTACTCTCAATAGGGGCTACTAATCTCCTCTTTCAGGTCCCATCTCGTCTGGAGGGCCCTGTCAGGCTGTCTTCCCCCAGCCCTGGCACCCTCTTTAGGCTACCACAGGTGGGGTGGTGGGTGGGTATCCACCCTAGCAAGCATTTGTTTATCAAACCCACTTGTTGTGGGCACAATACTTGAACTAACTTGTATTGAGGGAACAGTGTGAATCCGTGCAAAACCTTTTCCCAAAGCCCTTTTGAAGGCGGCGTCCATTGAGCCAGTGGAAGAGGAGAGGGGATTAAGTGGCTCGGCAGTGGGGCATTTCCGAGAGGGCTGATTAGCTCGACACTCATTGTTAAATCAAGCAAAGGCAGGCCCTAGAGTAGAGAAAGGTAGGTGAACCGTGGAGGCTGAGGGGGCCCAGGAATGAAACAGCCAGCAGGAAGCCACTGGCGAGTTCTCGGCAAAGGAAGGCAACACCACCAAGTTTTCCTAACAGTTTTTGTCCGAACTCACCACTCACTCCTAAGAAGGGGTAGAGTAAAAAGGAGATTAGCATACAAAATTAGAGGCGGGGTGGGTGATTTTAAGGATTTTTAAGGGTAACTTGTCTGGCTTCTTCGTGGTTCCACCCCACCATGCACTCTGTCTGGACAAAGTTAATTAAACTAGTATTAAACTGTAAAGAAAGTTCTGAGCGTTAGGAGAGGCTCCTTGAGGATTACACAGACGAGGGGCAGAAATAAAGAGGAGATATTTGTCAAGGCGTAATTGAGAAAGGCGTGAAGGAAGAGTATAATGAAAAGTTTTCTGTTGTTGTTTATTTGTCCCAGAGGGTTATCAGATCCCCAAGTGAACAATGTAACAAGACACAGGTTGTGTTGTAGCCTACCACTGCTGAACATTGGTGATTTATATGTCACACAGGGGGAATATTAGAAATAATCATGCATTTTATTTAAACACTTCTGAAATTAATTCAACACTTCTGAAATGAATGGGTGTGAAATGGGTGATGGGCATGCTCAATTAATTAATATAATAGGGGGTTTAAGATTATACTTTTTTAATTACAAAAGTTTTAAAGAAAATATCAACAATAAAGCAACAACTTGGGAAAAACATGCGCAATAAATTAACAATATACAGAACAAAGTGCTTAATTTTATTTACAATTAAATACATCCTTAAGGCAAGGCTGGGAAGGGAAGGGAGAGGAGGGCAGGGCAGGAGAGGGCTGGGCTGGGGAGGGGAGGGCTGGTCAGGGTTGGAGAGGGCTGGTCAGGGCTGGCGGCACTGCCACGCGTAGCGAGAGCTTGGGCTGGAGTTGTCATCATGACAGGAAGGAATGTCTGATAAACTGACCAATCAGAAATGGCATAGCTCATTGGTGGTACATATGACAATAAATAAGATGTTGTTGAGGTATGCCATGGACTGACCATTTAGGAAGAGTTGTTCAAGCTATCAAATATGAAGGAGATTATTCAGAGCGGCCGTATGTAACATGCTTTAAATGCCCAATGACTTATATATAATTGGGGAAAAAAGTTGTAAAAATATATACTGTTAAATATATGTATACCATCAGTTCTAGACAAGTAATAGTTACCCTCCTTTCTCTATCATGTAGTTTCATCAACATGTTTTTTTTTACACATTTTCTCCCCCACTATTAAACGTTTGATTAGGATAATAACAATACTAGTCTTATTCAATAAATACATTTTCAATTATGTCTTTAGAACAAAAGCAGAAAGCGTGTTGTAGAAATGTTTGAGAGGGGCACAGCTTCAGTGCACAGAGGTCTGTGAAAATCAGCTTGTGAGAAGACATGGAGTGTGGCAGTGATGATGATGATGGTGAGGAAGATGGATGCCGCTCAGTGCTTCTTCCTCAGCCTCAGGTTCTTCCTACGGCTGCCGGCGCTCTCGTTCTTCCCCCTCTGCCCCCCATTCTTCACGCAGAAGTACTTGGTCACTGTCTTGCGGCACTGCTCGCACTTTACCGCGCAGCACCAGTGGAACTTGCAATTGCAACTGGACACCAACTCCGCCTTCCTCTCCTCCACTGCTAAACCACACTCCCCGCACAGCCTCTTGCAGCTACGCTTCTCCCACTTATTTAGGCTCTTGCCCTTCTTCAGGCACTCTCTGCCCTCTGTGCCGGGCAGTTCCAGGGTACGGTTCTCCAGGCAGTAGTCTGGGGAGTCCTCTAGGTGGACCAGTTCTTTACGAGAGATGGAGCTGAAGGTCTCGGAAATGGCCCCTCGACTGGCTGCACTGTTCCCAGCCCCCCGGAGCAGGTCCACCTTGAATTAAAGAATAAATTAATGAATGAGATAATTAATTTTCTGTGAAGTGTCTTTAGAGTGCTTATAAACAATATTGTTTAATATAAACAATATATACTGTACCTTCAGTGCTCGGTGGTACTTCTCCTTCAGATAGTTTCCCACCTCCCTGAAATCTGGGAGCTGTAACCAGCAGGTCTGTGTGGTGCAGGACCCAGAGACGCCATGGCACTTACACGTCTTCTGCATAGTCCCTTTCACTGCCTAGGAAGGAGAGGAAAGGGAAGGAGTGGAGGGAGGGGTTGAGGAAGGAAGGAAGGGAGGAAGGGAAGGAAAGCGGGGAGGGAGCGAGAGATTCTTTGGTTAAGCTTTTCTACTGTCTGTAATTCACCTGGAAAAATGGTAATTACATGATAATAACATGAAAATTACAGAAATTAAGTAAATAATGTGTAAACTCCAGACAGAACCTGTTGTTGCCATATAATTATTATGTAAATACCAGGTGAAACAGGAGTGTAGAAAAATGTATAATTACTCAGACTTCTTTTTAAGATCGGGACGTAGCAACATACCGATGAGATGTTCATTGTCTGATTTGGTCTCAGGAAATCAGTTGTGTCAGTATGTGTGGCTGAGTATGAATTTGTTTTAAAGAATCAGTTGTGTAATGTGAAGACTATTGGCTCTTGATTGATGTGTTGTCAGATGAACCCACTGCATACTCAAGCCTTCCCATTAGACAAAAAAAGGATGAATTTACTAAGGGAGAAAGGATAGGTTCAAGGTTCATGCTGGAGTTTTTGTGGTCCCCCTCAATATTTCCTGACTTCACCCCGACACAGATGTGGGGGAAGGGAGGGGGAAGAGCTTTCTCGCGAGGTGAGTGCCGAATCAAAGTTTCACATTGAGACACTGACTGTGTCCCTCCTGGAATGAGAGGAGTATTTATTAGGCAAGGCCATTGTCAACATGTTTTCTGCCATGAGTACACCCAATGAAGAGTCTACGGAGAGTCTATTGAGTGGCAAAATTAAAAAAGGGTGAATTTGTTTTTGTTACAATGATGCTCCAGGTGCCGTGGGGCTCGGAGGGGCAACAAGGCCCCAACAGGAGGGCTCCTAGGTGGGGTAAACAAAGACTACTCCAGCCTCTCGCTTGTGGTCCTCCGTCCGTGACTAAGGACTCCTTAGGGGCCACACAAAGACCAACAGAATAAATGTTGGATGCTTATTGCAAGAATAAAACCAAAAACTACTTAAAGAAAGCGGGCAGGCATAATACTGGCCCTGGTCTGCAGTGTGTAGCACCATGGGATACTCTAATTAAGAACTAGCACCAGTGATTCTGAGATTCTGAAACTTAAGACTTGTCATAATAAAGGACATTCATTGACTGGGGAACAGGCCCTTGTGGTACAGCGAACACACTGTGGTTATTGGAGGACAAGTGGCACCTCACTTATGGGGACGTGAAAGGGATGCTTGGGTGGTACGCTTGCTGTATGCTGTAATACTCAATGAAATTATTCTAAAGGTACTTTACATTGAGCAGTCGGTCAGTTGGGGGTTGAGTGGGAAACTCAAATATCTGACCCTTCACCTTGAACTACAAGAGCTCCCTCCTATGGCAATTGCACTGATTCAATCTCAACATGATCTGGGTTTTCCGAACAACCAGAAAACCAAGCTCTAAATCAATCTGGAATCATGATAATATTTCACTATATCATCAAAGTTTTTTAGATTGTATGTTATTGAGGGATAGCTTACCCCTTCTATCACCAAGGTGTAAATTATAAGTAAAGTTAACTGAATACTGTACCTTGCGTCCAGCCTCGTTGTTGTGGAGGTTCATGGCGGCCCGTGCGTCCTGGCCTGTCTCCAGCGTGTCAACAAACTGCTTGGAGATGGCCTCACCGAACTCCACGTTGTCACTGCAGCCGCCCCACTGCCAGCCTGTACCCCCTGGGGACACAAGCAGGAGACATCAGTTTGTCTGTATGAGAGGATGGCTCACCATTTGTAATGAAAAAACGTGGAAGGGTATTATTTCCAAGGTACTTGAAAAAATACCGGTTTTGTTGTTTTGCCTACAACCGAATCACATTACATGAATTCAACACAGTGTGAATACAACACAATGTGTACACAGCTGTTTCATCTATGCATGTCTTGTAATGATCTGTGTGTGGATTTTTAAATCTTCTCTTACCCCGCTGTCCGTTCCTGGTGTCATCACAGCCACAGTTGTCAAAGTCCCCCAGACTGCAGTTCCTCATCAGAGTGTACATGACCCCTGCTGAACTGATGGCATGGACAAACGCTGTCTCCCTGTTCGCTGTGGGAAAGAAACATATATTATATATAATATTATATTATATCATAGTCACTTTACAAATTGCCTCGACTAACCTGTACCCCCGCACATTGACTCGGTACCCACTGTATATAGCCTCGTTATTGTTATGTAAATGCTATTTGATTTATTAGCAATGATTACTGAACTGATGGCAAGGACAAACGCTGTCTCTCGGTTTGCTGTGGACAAAGAACAAATATTATATATAACATTATATGACATTATAGTAGCAATGATTACTGAACTGATGGCAAGGACAAACGCTGCGTCTCTGTTCGCTGTGTGTGAGAGAGACATTTAAATTCACTCAGGAATACCTTCTCCTGAAGAGGTCATTCCTCTCCTCTAGTCATTATCTTCAGAGTGGGGCTTCTATTTCAACGCCTCTTACTCCACAGTATCCTTTATCTCCTATCTCTCCTGGTAATTAACACATTGGCTCTAATTGCCATTGGCGTGCCATATTTTCGCAAGGCCCCTGAGCAGTGTCCTGTCGATGGGTGGCTCAGTAGGATGTTGTGAATTGGATTTGTAGCATAGTTTTAGCCAGGGTGACCGTGGGGTTGCTGTTGTTTTAGCCAGGGTGACCGTGGGGTTGCTGTTGTTTTAGCCAGGGCGACCGTGGGGTTGCTGTTGTTTTAGCCAGGGCGACCGTGGGGTTGCTGTTGTTTTAGCCAGGGTGACCGTGGGGTTGCTGTTGTTTTAGCCAGGGTGACCGTGGGGTTGCTGTTGTTTTAGCCAGGGCGACCGTGGGGTTGCTGTTGTTTTAGCCAGGGTGACCTTGGGATTGCTGTTGTTTTAGCCAGGGTGACCGTGGGGTTGCTGTTGTTTTAGCCAGGGTGACCGTGGGGTTGCTGTTGTTTTAGCCAGGGTGACCGTGGGGTTGCTGTTGTTTTAGCCAGGGTGACCGTGGGGTTGCTGTTGTTTTAGCCAGGGTGACCGTGGGGTTGCTGTTGTTTTAGCCAGGGTGACCGTGGGGTTTCTGTTGTTTTAGCCAGGGTGACCGTGGGGTTGCTGTTGTTTTAGCCAGGGTGACCGTGGGGTTGCTGTTGTTTTAGCCAGGGTGACCGTGGGGTTGCTGTTGTTTTAGCCAGGGTGACCGTGGGGTTGCTGTTGTTTTAGCCAGGGTGACCGTGGGGTTGCTGTTGTTTTAGCCAGGGTGACCGTGGGGTTGCTGTTGTTTTAGCCAGGGTGACCGTGGGGTTGCTGTTGTTTTAGCTAGTGTGACCGTGGGGTTGCTGTTGTTTTAGCCAGGGTGACCGTGGGGTTGCTGTTGTTTTAGCCAGGGTGACCGTGGGGTTGCTGTTGTTTTAGCCAGAGTGACCGTGGGGTTGCTGTTGTTTTAGCCAGGGTGACCGTGGGGTTGCTGTTGTTTTAGCCAGGGTGACCGTGGGGTTGCTGTTGTTTTAGCCAGGGTGACCGTGGGGTTGCTGTTGTTTTAGCCAGAGTGACCGTGGGGTTGCTGTTGTTTTAGCCAGGGTGACCGTGGGGTTGCTGTTGTTTTAGCCAGGGTGACCGTGGGGTTGCTGTTGTTTTAGCCAGGGTGACCGTGGGGTTGCTGTTGTTTTAGCCAGGGTGACCGTGGGGTTGCTGTTGTTTTAGCCAGGGTGACCGTGGGGTTGCTGTTGTTTTAGCCAGGGCGACCGTGGGGTTGCTGTTGTTTTAGCCAGGGTGACCTTGGGGTTGCTGTTGTTTTAGCCAGGGTGACCGTGGGGTTGCTGTTGTTTTAGCCAGGGTGACCGTGGGGTTGCTGTTGTTTTAGCCAGGGTGACCGTGGGGTCCCTAATAAACCGGTCTGTTATTAAAGGGCAGATCAAATGAGTCAGCATATAGAGTACTACATTACTTTTGACCATATAGTGTCCTACATATCTTCTGGTCAAAAATAGTACACTATATTCATTGGCTCTTACCGCTGCGGAGGCTTCTGTGTGTGGACAGCTGCAGGGCTCTCTCAGGGCAGTTCCATCGGTCCCAGGCAAACTGATACTTACACTCCTCGATGCCGCTCTGAGCCCCGGCTGCTACACTGCTGGAGTAAATCAGGTACACCTTGAGGAATACAGAGTATATCATCAGGTCACTTAAAACTGAATAGGTTCAATCATGACCATGGGAAGCAACACATTCTAGGGACATTTACTTCCATAACCCTAAAAGTTGTAGTGTATACAAGATTTGTTTTGTTTTTAACAACGGTGGGAAAAGTCTTAATACAATATTAATTAAACTTTTTTAACCTGTTTCACAACCCCTGAATGAGTTGGAATCCCAAGCCCTATTCTTTACAAGATCACTATGTCCACTTGGCTTGTTCGCCTAGCTCTCTGGTCCTTGTTGAGACTGTGTGAATGATATGTCTCAAGTGGCCTGTGCAGAGACTGAGCCACCACCTCTCTGCTTCTCACTGGGGTCTGGTGGGCTAATGATGACCACCCACCACACCATAGTACTGCACAGGACAGCACTGCCTTCCCTGCCACTACTGCCTGTAGTTTATTCACACGCAACACACATTATCTAATGCCTCTCCTCCTCTAGTCTAGTCTAGCTCTACCAACCCAGGGAATCCTACTGCCTCTAGTCTAGATCTACCAACCCAGGGAATCCTACTGTCTTTAGTCTAGCTCTACCAACCCAGGGAATCCTACTGCCTCTAGTCTAGATCTACCAACCCAGGGACCTCTACTGTCTCTAGTCTAGATCTACCAACCCAGGGACCTCTACTGCCTCTAGTCTAGACCTATCAACCCAGGGACCTCTACTGCCTAGCCTAGATCTACCAACCCAGAGAATCCTACTGCCTCTAGTCTAGATCTACCAACCCAGGGAATCCTACTGCCTCTAGTCTAGATCTACCAACCCAGGGAATCCTACTGCCTCTAGTCTAGATCTACCAACCCAGGGAATTCTACTGCCTCTAGTCTAGATCTACCAACCGAGGGAATTCTACTGCCTCTAGTCTAGATCTACCAACCCAGGGAATTCTACTGCCTCTAGTCTAGATCTACCAACCCAGGGAATCCTACTGCCTCTAGTCTAGATCTACCAACCCAGGGAATTCTACTGCATCTAGTCTATATCTATCAACCCAGGGACCTCTACTGCCTCTAGTCTAGATCTATCAACCCAGGGACTTCTACTGCCTAGCCTAGATCTATCAACCCAGGGACCTCTACTGCCTCTAGTCTAGATCTATCAACCCAGGGAATTCTACTGCCTAGCCTAGATCTACCAACCCAGGGACCTCTACTGCCTCTAGTCTAGATCTATCAACCCAGGGACTTCTACTGCATCTAGTCTAGATCTATCAACCCAGGGAATTATACTGCCTAGCCTAGATCTACCAACCCAGGGACCTCTACTGCCTCTAGTCTAGATCTACCAACCCAGGGACTTCTACTGCCTAGCCTAGATCTATCAACCCAGGGACTTCTACTGCCTAGCCTAGATCTATCAACCCAGGGACCTCTACTGCCTCTAGTCTAGATCTATCAACCCAGGGACTTCTACTGCCTAGCCTAGATCTATCAACCCAGGGACTTCTACTGCCTAGCCTAGATCTATCAACCCAGGGACCTCTACTGCCTCTAGTCTAGATCTATCAACCCAGGGACTTCTACTGCCTAGCCTAGATCTATCAACCCAGGGACCTCTACTGCCTCTAGTCTAGATCTATCAACCCAGGGAATTCTACTGCCTAGCCTAGATCTACCAACCCAGGGACCTCTACTGCCTCTAGTCTAGATCTACCAACCCAGGGAATTCTACTGCCTAGCCTAGATATATCAACCCAGGGACCTCTACTGCCTCTAGTCTAGATCTATCAACCCAGGGACTTCTACTGCCTAGCCTAGATCTATCAACCCAGGGACCTCTACTGCCTCTAGTCTAGATCTATCAACCCAGGGACTTCTACTGCATCTAGTCTAGATCTATCAACCCAGGGAATTCTACTGCCTAGCCTAGATCTACCAACCCAGGGACCTCTACTGCCTCTAGTCTAGATCTACCAACCCAGGGACTTCTACTGCCTAGCCTAGATCTATCAACCCAGGGACTTCTACTGCCTAGCCTAGATCTATCAACCCAGGGACTTCTACTGCCTAGCCTAGATCTATCAACCCAGGGACCTCTACTGCCTCTAGTCTAGATCTATCAACCCAGGGACTTCTACTGCCTAGCCTAGATCTATCAACCCAGGGACCTCTACTGCCTAGCCTAGATCTATCAACCCAGGGACTTCTACTGCCTAGCCTAGATCTACCAACCCAGGGACTTCCACTGCCTCTAGTCTAGATCTATCAACCCAGGGACCTCTACTGCCTCTAGCCTAGATCTATCAACCCAGGGACCTCTACTGCCTCTAGTCTAGATCTACCAACCCAGGGAATTCTACTGCCTCTAGTCTAGATCTACCAACCGAGGGAATTCTACTGCCTAGTCTAGATCTACCAACCCAGGGAATCCTACTGCCTCTAGTCTAGATCTACCAACCCAGGGACTTCCACTGCCTCTAGTCTAGATCTATAGGTCCCTGAGTTGATAGAGCCTGGAACACTCAAATTAGTATGATATGTTACGTTTGGTGTGGTTACATAAGACAGAAGGTTACTTAAGGAAAAAATGAAAGTAGGGTGGTTGATCGGGCATATAATGCAAACGTCTAGCAACCAAAGGTTCTGAGTTCGAATGTCATTATGGACAACTTTAGTATTTTAGGTAATTAACTACTTTTCAACTACTTACTAGTTTTTTAGCTACTTTGCATCTACTTATCATGTTAGCTAACCCTTCCCCTTCCCCTAACCCTAACCTTAACCCTATTAGCTAACCCTAACCCTAACGCGTTGACCTAACTTCTAAACTTAACCTTAACCCCTAACCCTAACCCCTAGCCTAGCTAACGTTAGCCAGCTAGCTAATGTTAGCCACCTAGCCACCTAGCTAGAACTCGTAACATATCATAGGTTTTGCAAATTCGCAACATATTGTATGTTTTGCAAATTCGTAACATATATAATACGAATTGTATACAAATTGTATACAAATGGATACATACCATACAAAACGTAGCATATCATACTAAAGGAGCATCTCTGATTTACATATAGAATAATAAGAATAGCTCTAAGACCAGGTTGCCTCTATACACACTGAACAAATAACTCTCCGTGCCTCTACTATCTCAGCCCATGGACATTCAAAGCTTCTCAGCCTTAATAGAGTCAAGAGCCGTAGATAGGAACCCAAAAGGTCACCATAACACTGATAAGGCCTACCCTTGCTGTTGTTACAACAAATCAATGATGAAAGGACATATTTATATTTATATGTAACCATGACAATCTCATTCTGGAGAAATGCAGTCTATTTAGAAACAGAGGGGAAAGAGAGTAACATACGCAGAAAGCAATAGGAGATCCTTACAGGGGTGGTCTTTGCTCTCTTTTTTGGGATAGGGAAAGAGGGATCTGGCCAGAAGATCAAAAGAATGTTGGCTTACCTTAGGTCCAGTCATAAGGAAATTATTCACTGACCTGGAAGAGGAGACAGCTTATTAACTCTGGGAATTAAGAGTTGTCCTTCAGCCAGGGCAGGAATTCCACAGCTCCCTCACTTAAGTCTCTCATTAGTTATCTTTAATAACATTTAATAACATGGTACGATAGCATCATTGGCTATCTTAAATAACATGGTACGATAGCATCATTGGCTATCTTAAATAACATGGTACGATAGCATCATTGGCTATCTTAAATAACATGGTACGACAGCATCATTGGCTATCTTAAATAACATGGTACGATAGCATCATTGGCTATCTTAAATAACATGGTACTGAAGAATTTATTAGCATACTCTCAAAAATTCAGTGTCCTTCAGTAAAGGGAGGGATTTCTTTGCTTCCTCATTAGATAACTATCTTTAATAAAAATGTAATAACATGGTACTAAACCATCATCAATCTAAATCATTGTCTCCCATATGAATGAATCCCCCCGCCTGCTGGTCAATAACCATGCTGGTAAAGTGACATTTCTTGGGGATGTTATATCCAAAATACCTCAAATAAAGCCCTAAGCTAATTATGATAAAAGTATTCATTTATACTGACAAAATACATTGTTACTGGTCACATACACAAAAACTCAATAAAATGGGATGAAAGTATATTCAGGAGTAATAAACATGCAACAAACAAGAATTTGAGGAAAATATTTAAATATAATCATTTAATAATTGTCCATGCCTACATTCTCATAAAGGAACATCAAGAAGCCTAACTGTTTCCCAGTCGTGCACCAAACGATGTCATTTGGTAAACAATTTTGGAAGGTAAAAAAACTGAACAGAAACTAACTTTTTAATTTGATCAGTAAATAGAAAAACATTTCAACATATAAATCATGGAATTATTTATATATTCCAATAGGCCTATGTACCAATATTTCATGAACGACCTTCCTATCACATACATTGCATCAAATCATTGAGGCAATCACAAAGAATCCAAAATGGTTAAAACTCACCAGCTGCAGCAAGACGTTGTCATGTGAGACATCAACATTAAGATACAGTAAAAGACCTCCAAATGCATGAACATCCTGCCAGAAGAGACGAGAGAGGATAGAGATGGCATGCACATTCAGCAGCTCTCTAAAGGAGAATAGGGGATATAGCGAGAGGCTACCAACCCTACATACATACACAACTCCACTAGCTGTATATGCCAAGGTTCTCATGCGGGACTCACTCGAGGGGGGCTCTGAAATTGACCCACTCTCATCCCAACAAGAGATTATCTACTTAATTAAAGATGTTCCCCTTCTTACTCCCTCGACCAATCAGAAGGAGCACACCGAGGAGAGACTGAAATGATCAAAAGGGCACCCTGGGCCTCGCGCAGACAAATAGCAGCCCGAAATCTTTTTCATCGCGCGGCCTTCTGAAGGATTCAGGATAAAGTTAATTAATATTAAACCGGCCGAAATCGACTGATCTCAAATAGATCTGGTGGTATTTGCGCCCTGAAAAATTAATTTATCGAAAGAGTTTGATACAGTGGTAACTGGTAACAGTCACGGACTACTGGTATTATATCAATGGAACAAACATGAGATACTGTGTGATTTTTTGAGAGTTGTGCTTTTTTGGAATTTTGCACGATTTTACAAATGCCACGTCCGATTTAATCAATTGTTGTCACTAAAAAAATAGCTAGGCCTAATTAACATCCCATTGTTTTAAAATCAATGTTGAAGCATTGTTGACATTTTACATTTTCAAGAATGCTCTCAGTTTCCCCCAAGTTATTTTCGAACTTCTGATGTGAAAGAAAATATAGGCCTATTAAAAACGCATTTTAAATGGTTTAACCAAAAATACATTTTAGGGAAATAGTTTTAAAACAACATCAGATAGCCTATTCATATTGATAATTGTTTATCCTAACATAATCAATCGTGCATTAACATTTCCACATCAGTAAGATCCAAAATAATTAGAGATCGAGTATTCATGTTGATTGTTTTGGGGGTGGTAAGGCATATTAGATCACCTTAACAATGAACAGCAGACATTTTATGCCTTCTCGAAAATGAGTTGATAATTAGCCTAATACAAATCGAGGAAAAAGTGTTTATTTATAGCATAAATAGCTAGGTTTACATTCAATTGTCAACAGATTTTCATGAAAATATTTTAATTCAAGAAAACTGACTTGTGGATTTAAAAAAATCAGTACGCAATAACAGTGCACACAAAATGTACTTTCTCTGCTTAAGTTTTCATGTACCAAATAGCATTTTAAAGTTCAATGCGTTTCCATCACATTTTCAACTCTACTGATATTTTGTCACAAAAACTGTTATATTAAATAGCAAATGTGCCTCTTTGATCTTGCCATGTGTGTTCCAGCCAACAGCTCGCAGATACAGTGCAGGTAGGCTGTGTGGCTAGTCTTACAGTACATGATGAGATTATTATGGATAAGAGCAAGAATATTTGTATCTGTCAAATGGCAGTCAAGCATCAATCAAGCATCGATCATCATGTCACCAGAATAAGACTCTAAATATTTATTGGAAAGGAGCATCAAGATCACCATGCACTTTCACCAGCCTGTGAAGTCCATCATAAATTATTGCATCTGTAGCCTAATAAAAGGCATGCTTCCCCAACAAGTAATAGTGGGAAGACCACACATGTCATCATTTGACTTCAAGTTTAATTAGATATTATGGTTATTATATCAATATTTACCCATAAAAGCGTTTCCACCCCAATTTCTCGCATAATTAATGTTACTGACACAAAAAGATCTCACGAAGTCAAACGAACAAATGATCTGTTGGCATTCATAAAATTGTGCCAAAACTTCCTGTTTCCGTCACAGCTATAGTAAGGAAAGTGCAAGTGATGTGCTTGATGCTCTTTTCTAATAAATATTGAGGGTCATATTCTGGTGACATGATGATTGATGTGGCTGCCTTTTATAAATAAAAATATTATCCCTCTTATACATAATAATCTCATAATGTAGGTAGTTTACCAGCACTGTATCTGCAAACTGTTGAGTAGTTGTCTAGAGCGCACATTAAGTCCAGAGTGGGCACATTTACTTTATCACGCAACAGTTTTTGTGACTAACCATCAGTAAAGTTGAAATGTGATGGAAACCCATTTAACTTGTATGTTTTATTCTGTACATGGGAATTTAATGCAAACATGATTTTAATGTCCACTACGTCATCACGCACATACTTTTATCCCGCAATAAGTCAGATTTATGAAAACACATCTCTTGTGGGAAAATGTGCATATTATTTTATGCACATTTAAAAATATTCACATGGAAATCAGTCGCACATTGGATGGAAACCTCAAGTTGCACTGTAGCCCACTAACTACGTTTCCATCCAATTTGCAACAAATTTTCGTGCGAGTATTCTCAAATCCGCATAAAAACATGTGCATTTCCCCACCACAGAAGTGTTTCCATAAAACGGACTTGTTGCGGATAAAAGGATGTGCGTGGTGACATAGTGGGCCTACACATACAAGTAAATGTTGAGTTAAATTCCCATGTACCGATTAAAAAACACAAGTTAAATGGGTTTCAACTGTATGTTGTTGTTTCACAATTTGTTTGTGTGTTATGTGTTTACCTTCCGGTTACTAGTGCAACACTCTAACCACTAGGCTTCCCTGCCGCCCCTAATGAGACATAATGAGATTATTATGGACAAAGGAGCGAGATTCTTTTTATTTGTCAAATGGCAGCCAAGCATCAATTTATCATGTTCACTAGAAAAATTGAATAAGACCCTCGATGTTTATTGGAAAGGAGCATCAAGCTCATCACCTTGCACTTTCACCACCCTGTGAAATTCATCATCATTTATGTCATCTTCAAGTTTTAATGTCACATGCACAAGTACAGTGAAATGCCTTTCTGGCGAGCTCTAAACGCAACAATGCAGTAACCATAATTTATTTAATCTGTAGCCTAATAAACTGTGTGCTTTCCCAACAAGTCATATTGGGAGTAACACACGTCATCCCATGACTCCAAGTTTACTTAGATATGATGGTTATTATATCACTATTTGCAGGGGGGCAACTTTGGATTTAAAACATTTTTTAAATCTATTTATTTAAAAAAAAAATAAGGGGTAGATCAACTTTATTATTGCATCCATGTAATTGTCTGCATCATTTCCAATCTGCCTTATATATTTTTGTAAATACTTATATATATGTAACAATATGTTTTCCTTTATTATTTACCCCTAACCTTACCATCCCTCCCCTAATTGGAGTAAACTAATGGAGAACAACACTTAGACTTCTACTTACAGCTTATACATACTATATGCACACAGTATATTTTACATTAGTTATCTTTTGTTTGTTTTTAGTCCCATCCTTCAGCTCCCCTCAACCCCTCCCATCTATCTCTGAACACCATCCAGTCCCATCCTTCAGCTCCCCTCAACCCTCCCATCTATCGCTGAACACCATCCAGCCCCATCCTTCAGCTCCCCTCAACCCTCCCATCTATCGCTGAACACCATCCAGTTTGGATTTCTATTTGCCATATATTTTTCAACTGTGCTGTGATGTTTCACAAAAGTTCTGGACCTTTTTAATTCTCATAGATTCTACATATTGTAAAATATATATATTTTTTCTAAGAGTATTATTATATTATTGAGCAATTGACTATGACTTTTTAAATCAGCCAGCAGTGCTATTTGCAGAGGGGGACGTAACTTGGCAGGGGGTCTGGGGGAACTCCCATGGCCCTTCTAGCCATCTCTATTTAGAACAACAAAAAGTAAACAAAAAATGCCCACAGTCATCAAGCTAGGTAAGAGATTATTAAATATGTTTAAGTCACTGATAAGACTGAACTAGATCCATGATAATTAATGAGGTAAGATATGATTAACTATGTTAAAGTGATTGATAAGACTGACTAGATCCATGATAATTAATGAGGTAAGAGATGATTAAATATGTTTAAGTCACTGATAAGACTGAACTAGATCCATGATAATTAATGAGGTAAGAGATGATTAACTATGTTAAAGTGATTGATAAGACTGACTAGATCCATGATAATTAATGAGGTAAGAGATGATTAACTATGTTTAAGTGACTGATAAGACTGAACTAGATCCATGATAATTAATGAGGTAAGAGATGATTAACTATGTTAAAGTGATTGATAAGACTGAAATAATTGAGTGTAGTCTGGCCCAGGAGTATGAAGGTGAATGGAAAGGCTCTGGAGCAACGAACCGCCCTTGCTGTCTCTGCCTGGCCGGTTCCCCACTTTCCACTGGGATTCTCTGCCTCTAACCCTATTACAGGGGCTGAGTCACTGACTTACTGGTGCTCTTTCATGCCGTCCCTAGGAGGGGTGCTTCACTTGAGTGGGTTGAGTTACTGATGGGATCTTCCTGTCTGGGTTGGCGCCCCCCCCTTGGGTTGTGCCGTGGCGGAGATCTTTGTGGGCTATACTCTGCCTTGTCTCAGGATGGTAAGTTGGTGGTTGAAGATATCCCTCTAGTGGTGTGAGGGCTGTGCTTTGGCAAAGTCCGGCCCTGTTTGGCCCTGTCCGGGGGTATCATCGGATGGGGCCACAGTGTCTCCTGACCCCTCCTGTCTCAGCCTCCAGTATTTATGCTGCAGTAGTTTGTGTCGGGGGGCTAGGGTCAGTTTGTTATATCTGGAGTACTTCTCCTGTCTTATCCTGTGTCCTGTGTGAATTTAAGTATGCTCTCTCTAATTCTCTCTTTCTCTCTTTCTTTCTCTCTCTCTCTCGGAGGACCTGAGCCATAGGACCATGCCTCAGGACTACCTGGCATGATGACTCCTTGCTGTCCACAGTCCACCTGGCCGTGCTGCTGCTCCAGTTTCAACTGTTCTGCCTGTGGCTATGGAATCCTGACCTGTTCACCGGACACGCTACCTGTCCCAGGCCTATTATTTGACCATGCTGGTCATTTATGAACATTTGAACATCTTGGCCATGTTCTGTTATAATCTCCACCCGGCACAGCCAGAAGAGGACTCGCCACCCCTCATAGCCTGGTTCCTCTCTCTGTTTCTTCCTAGGTTTTGGCCTTTCTAGGGGGTTTTTCCTAGCCAACGTGCTTCAACACCTGCATTGCTTGCTGTTTGGGGTTTTAGGCTGGGTTTCTGTACAGCACTTTGAAATATCAGCTGATGTACGAAGGGCTATATAAATAAATTTGATTTGATGATTAAAGCAGGGGTCTCCCAATATTTTCTAGCATGAGATCTGCTTCAAAAAGGCATGTTTTTCTCTTCTCACCTACGCTGCAACTCTTCCCCGAGTCCTTGGTGTACAAGAGATGTGTTTTCTGTCAATATACCTGGTAAAACAATGGTTAATAAACAACATCTAAGGGGGCTCAATAAAATTATATTTTGTTTGTTCCTGAATTCAGTTCTTTGTTTTCTTTTTCCTGGTTTACGATATACAGTTGAAGTCGGGAAGTTTACATGCACTTAGGTTGGAGTCATTAAAACTCGTATTTCAACCACTCCACAAATGTGTTGTTAACAAACTATAGTTTTGGCAAGTTGGTTAGGACATCTACTTTGTGCATGACACAAGTAATTTTTCCAACAATTGTTCACAGACAGATTATTTCACTTATAATTCACTTTATCAAAATTCCAATGGGTCAGAAGTTTACATCCACTAAGTTGACTGTGCCTTTAAACAGCTTGGAAAATTCCAGAACATTATGTCATGGCTTTAGAAGCTTCTGATAGGCTAATTGACATCATTTGAGTCAATTGGAGGTGAACCTGTGGATATCTTTCAAGGCCTACCTTCAAACTCAGTGCCTCTTTGCTTGACATCATGGGAAAATCAAAATAAATCAGCCAAGACCTCAGAAAATTGTAGACCTCCACAAGTCTGGTTCATCTGTACAAACAATAGTACGCAAGTATAAACACGATGGGACCACGCAGCCGTCATACCGCTCAGGAAGGAGACGCGTTCTGTCTCCTAGAGATGAACGTACTTTGGTGCGAAAAGTGCAAATCAATCCCAGAACAACAGCAAAGGACCTTGTGAAGATGCTGGAGGAAACAGGTACAAAAGTTTCTATATCCACAGTAAAACGTGTCCTATATCGACATAACCTGAAAGGCCGCTCAAGAAGGAAGAAGCCACTGCTCTAAAACCGCCCTAAAAAAGCCAGACTACGGTTTACAAATGCACATGGGGACAAAGATCATACTTTTTGGAGAAATGTCCTCTGGTCTGATGAAACAAAAATAGAACTGTTTGGCCATAATGACCATCATTATGTTTGGAGGAAAAAGGGGGAGGCTTGCAAGCCGAAGAACACCATCCCAACCGTGAAGCACGGGGGTGGCAGCATCATGTTGTGGGGGTGCTTTGCTGAAGGAGGGAATGATGCACTTCACAAAATAGATGACACCATGGGAAGGAAAATTATGTGGATATATTGAAGCAACATCTCAAGACATCAATCAGTCAGGAAGTTAAAGCTTGGTCGCAAATGGGTCTTCAAAATGGACAATGACCCCAAGCATACTTCCAAAGTTGTGGCAAAATGGCTTAAGGACAACAAAGTCAAGGTATTGAAGTGGTCATCACAAAGCCCTCACCTCAGTCCTATAGAGAATTTGTGGGCAGAACTGAAATAGTGTGTGAAAGCAAGGAAGCCTACAAACCCGACTCAGTTACACCAGCTCTGTCAGGAGGAATGGGACAAAATTCACCCGACTTATTGTGAGAAGCTTGTGGAACGCTACCCGAAAAGTTTGACCCAACTTAAACAATTTAAAGGCAATGCTACCAAATACTAATTGAGTGTATGTAAACTTGATTGAATATGTCCGTAAACACACCAGCAAGCTGGTCTGCGCATGCTCTAAGGATGCGGCTGGGGATGCCGTCTGGGCCTGCAGCCTTGCGAGGGTTAACACGTTTAAATGTTTTACTCACGTCGGCTGTAGTGAAGGAGAGTCTGCAGGTTTTGGTAGCCGTCCGTGTCAGTGGCACTGCATGGTCCTCAAAGCGAGCAAAGAAGTTATTTAGTCTGTCAGGGAGCAAGACATCCTAATCAAGGAGATGAGTCCAGGTGAGTCTGATGACGCGCAGGTGCGAGTAACGATGGTGCCTGGTAACCTAGAGGTCGGAGAGGGAGCACAAGTGACAGCAGATACTAGTTTGCGTCAAGCATGTCTTGAGCATTTGGCCATATTGTATGTTCTCATCGAAATCGCAGAAAATATGCTCATGATTCATGCACCTGGGGAAAAACCTTTTGGCATGGCGAATCCAAGCCTGACATAGGTCTGGATTGATTTCATTGCATGCCTCATCCATAGCCTGAAGGAGGGTGGTACACTCATGGGGATGGCAATTATATATCCTCCACCTGTATTGTAATTGTGTATTGTATTGTACTTATGTATTGTCGTGGTCCTGTACGTGGCTCAGTTCATAAGAGCATGGCACTAGCAACACCAGAGTTATGGGTTTGATTTCCACTGGGGTTAAAAGGTATGGACTGTTGTCACTTTCTTGTTTAGGACTTTCTGGATTATTTGCGTATTGGTATTGGTATTGATGTTGTATTACTGCAATGTAGAAGTTAGAAACACAAGCATTTCACGGAACCTGCTGCAACATCTGCTAATCTGTGTACGTGATCAACAAACTTTGATTTGATTTGTCACATACAGTACGTCTCTGATCTTGTCAATATCAGCTTTAAAAAAAAACGAATTGTGAAGTAAAATCATAATATGTCATACTTCTTATGTTTCTACTTTACAGGCATACAGTACCAGTACCATTTTTTCTTTATTTTTACTATTTTCTACATTGTAGAATAATAGTGAAGACATCAAAACTATGAAATAACACATATGGAATCATGTAGTAACTACAAAAGTGTTAAACAAATCCAAATATATTTTATATTTGAGATTATTCAAAGAAGCCTCCCTTTGCCTTTGACAGCTTTGCACACTCTTGGCATTCTCTCCTTTGAAGTATATAAAATATATATTTCATTTGTTTAACACTTTTTTGGTTACTACATGATTCCATATGTGTTATTTCATAGTTTTGATGTCTTCACTATTATTCTAAAATGTAGAAAAATAAAGAAAATCCCTTGAATGAGTAGGTGTGTCCAAACTTTTTTCTGGTACTGTACATTTCCATTATGTAGTTCTCAAAATCTGTATTAGACAAATGAGTTTACATGTAAAATCTATAGGTTTACAAAACATTTAAGTGATCATCAATTAAGAGCAGTTGGACAGTAATGTGACCATGCATTCAGAAAGGCAATTACTTTATATGAACAGGCATTGCAATGTGAAACATGTATTTCTAGATGAAACACTGATTATGTTTGGTTAAAAAGTGACTATGATTTTGTGTGTTTACTGCCTTTTTGATGATTTGTTTAGAGTTTTTGTATTAAGAGTTGTGAAAATGTACCACATTCTTGTGAAAATTGCACCAAAGTGATAAAACAAACTAACATTTAAAGGGGAAGTTCACCCATTTTACATGTGGCCTTTTTTTCAGCTATTATTTTCCATATTTGAATTCGTTACTGAGTCCTCACTTGCCATTGACTACAATGTATTGTGAAAATGTGTCTAAAGTGTGTTAGAAATGTCCACTGTCCCATAAATCCATATTTGAACCGTTGTGTTGTTGGTGTAAACTGTATCAGTCAAACATGTATTTATGGCACAGTGGAATATTTTTTAAGACTTCACAGGCATCATTCAGAATGGGATTCTGATGCAATGTGAGTTCATTTGGAGTGTTTTAGAGCATTTTATAACATCCTATAGAACATATAAAATACATATAAAATTCGGTACCCCGTTCGGTTCTCTGGACCGTTTGCGAGAATTCTACAGTATACGTTTTGCTTTCACACGACATGCAAATAATCGTTTCAGGGTGCAATTAGAAAGATGTTCATTCTTCATGACGTTAAAGAGCTATCTCGTTTACAACAGGCAAAAAAATTCCACGCGACTCGCGCTGCCGTGTCACGATACCTGGTACTCTGGTCCTGGATCTTTGGCCCGCTACGCACGTAAATTTAGGATTCATTTCAGCCAGGGTATGTTTGTGTTTCACACATGCTTTATAGCGTGGATCAGGGTAAACAGTTTGAAGGATCAACTACGAGCACAGAAAGAGTGAAAATCAGGCCACATGTAAAAATGTTCCCTTTAGTTGATTATGGATAAAGTCTACCCACAAGACGTTATCATTAGCATCGCAAACTGGCTACTTACAGAGCGATAGACAAACACGTGCACCAAACAGACATATACCGGAGCAATATTGCTTGAAATTAATTGGCTCCGTTTAGCTTTTCAGGGGTGGGATAATGTCAATGTGGCTTTAATTGGATAGTAGCCAGGATCTTGATGTTTATTATTCATTTCTGACTTGATTGGCGAGCTACTCATAGGTGGGCTGCGAGCTACTGGCAGCTCGTGATCTACCTGTTGGAGACTCCTGATCTAAACTAAGGTAGCTTCATTTGTTTTAAGAAAATAAGCATTTTGTGAAATTATTAATGCCTACATTCCATTTGAATGCATTTTTTGAGGACAAAAAAAAATCTAAACCGGTTGATTTTATTTGTGACCACGCCCTCATTATCACCACCAACAGTTTCCCAGTGTGTGATGAGCAGTCCAACACATCACACCCATCAAATGGTCCAACAAATCACTTCAGTATAGTCCCCTCGTAATAATCTATTTATATAACCTACACTTGAGTGACTAAATGGAAAATCAAATCAAATTTGATTTGTCACATACACCAAATACAACTGGTGTAAACTTTATCGGGATATGCTTGCTTATGTGCCCTTCCCAACAGTGCAGTTTAAAAATGCAAATAAAATAGCAAAACAATTGGAATCAAATAAAATATACAATAATTAAGCTATATAGAGGGAGTACCACTACCAGATCAATGTGCAGAGGTACGAGGCATCTGAGGTAGATATGTACATGAAGGCAGGGTAAAGTGACTAGGCATCAAGATAAGAGAAAAATAAAGAACCTGACTTAGAAGTTCCTCAGAAGCTTTGCTGTGGTTTTATTCTGCCATACTACAATTGAAGGAAACAGTTAGCAATTATTACTATTTTTTCTAATATTCCAGCAGTAGGCAAGACACCCTGTTTAGTTAAGAAAAAAATATGTGAAATAAAAAAGTTTGCCATCCTATTTTTTAGGCTAATATTCTACCAGTAGGCTACTGTAGCCTAGACCTAGTATTGTCCAGCAAAGCAGATCAGAGTTTGACAGTGCAAGGCTAAAACTGTCAGCCTGATGACCACACAAGTGTTACACACAGAGCAGAGCAGTGGATGGTCTGACACCAGGCAGCCAATGGAGAGAGGGGTGATGTCACTGGGAGCTGGGCTGAGTCTGACAGCAGACCACTGGGCAAGGAGGCAAGCTCACAGACAGACTGTGGTGCTGTGGTAGGGACACCCACTGCAACTGGACTGAAGCAGACCTGGGATCAAACTCTATTTCAAATATTTGAAATACTTTAGCTGTACTTGATTGAGCTTGCCTGTTGCAATGAAACCAATAGCACTCTCAAAAGTACAAATTCTGGCACTCCAGGCAGACTAAAGCAAACGCTCAAAGTATTTGAAAGATTTCAAATAGTATTTGAACCCAGGTCTGGACTAGACTCTGACCATGTTTACATAGGCCAACTCTTCACTGTCCAGGCTCAAACTGGCCATTCAGGAATAGCACAAGGAGTGGAATGTTAGCTGAACAGACTGGTACCCAGGCTAAAAGAATTAGCCTGTCTATTTAGTTGGACTTATTTAGATCTGAGAAGAGAGATGATTTTCAGTGGTTCACTAATATATTCTCCAGTAGGGGGTGCAGATATGTTCGTTTTTGAAGAGAAATTGGCCGAGTGCCAAACTGAAACCGGTATTTTATCCGTCTGCGTCCATGCTTTATCAGAACGGTTCATTCAACTCACGATCAGTCAATGCACCAAAATTAACCCATTTAGCAGAGGCTGAAGCACTATACCATAGATAAACCAAGACTCTGGCACACACAGAAGACGACGATCAGATAAAACGGATCAGATTAAAAGGTGAAGCAGTGTCTTGTTGCTGCTCAGTGTTGGCCGGAGAAAGGACATGCATAGCAGGCGCCCACGGCCTGACGTTGTGAGATAGCTTCAATAGGTGAGTGAGTCATGCACGTCCAGCACAATATGGGACTGATCAGCAGTTGGCTGAGGAACTAGAGGAATGTGAAGAAACAGGAAGCAAGCACATCATGTCCAGAGAGAGATAGGGGTGGAGAGAGAGCGATCTGAGAGAGAGACAGAGGATGTGTGTGAGCGGGAGAGTGGGTTAGCTGGAGAGGGAGAGTGAGTGAGTGAAAGCAAATTGCATTCAACCTGAATGACAGTCTAGGGAGCCCAGGGGACCAACACACAATCTTGAAACGACTGTTTAAGGAAGTGATGACATCTGTCAGCAAACAAGAACTTCAAGTCGTTATGAAAAACACTTAGGCCGACTGGTATGCATGTTGTCTGTCAGCAGGCACACCGACTAAATACACCAAACCTTTAGTTTCAGAGGCCTGCGGTCAGGTTAAGGTTTTGAATAAGCAATGTGATAGGTAAATACAACATTCAAAGGAGCTATACAAGTGTTATGTAATTTCTGTACTTGGTGTTGCAGGTTGATAGTATAAAGTTTAAATTAAATTCTAGTCTAAAATACCATGATTCAGTAAGGGGAAGAAAGATTGTGAGAATAGGTCACAGAATAGTCAAACAGCATCCACCCATCGCCCGAGGACAAGGCCAGTCAGAGAATGGTCTTCTATGATAGCTGGAGTTTAATTTATAATCACTTTAGGCAGTGTTGAGAGTAACGCAGTATTATGCTGCATACACAGCACACCTTCATCAGGGGTGTATTCACTAGGAACCAAATGTGCGGAAGTGGGAGGGACTAACCGGAATTGTACAAATAAGAAACACTCGATTTTGTTGCACAACATTTCCCATTGCAATTCTTTTTTAATAAAAAAGAAGATCTACGGTGGGCACTTTGCAGAACAATTACTGAGACAATGCAGCTGGGATGGGACCAGTAAATGCTAAGACAACGACATGTCTTTTATTCAATTAGGAACAGAGAGATTACAGAATTACAACAAAACTGACAGCAGAACATACTTTCCAACATGTAGAAAATTTGGTTTATTTACGGTACATACAGTGGGTAAAACATTCCTTGAAAATAAATGCGGCAGTTTTTTTTAAGGCATTCAGACTTCAAGAAGTTAACACTGTACAAAA
The DNA here is from genome assembly GCF_057628025.1 of Oncorhynchus mykiss. NCBI lineage: Eukaryota > Metazoa > Chordata > Actinopteri > Salmoniformes > Salmonidae > Oncorhynchus > Oncorhynchus mykiss. Next base: position 85,015,746 of record NC_143022.1, on the reverse strand, counting down.
TAATTGCACTGAAAAAAGTAGACCAAAGTGCGACAAATATTATTACAATTTGATGAGTTCATAACTAATCTGGAATCTTGTTTCTTCAGAGCCAAAACATTCGTTGAAATATTATGCAAAAATTGATTCCTAATTCCTCATCAAAATCTTCTGATACTTGAAAGAATATCCCTAGATGCAAATCATATGGTCTTTCCTTTCACTTCCAATTTAAATAAGTGCTATCAGTTACTCTAGCTCTCTCTCATACATAAGACACACATACGGTACATCTTGGGATATTCTCTCATACATACACACGTACTTTTGCATCTTGGGATATTCTTTCAAGTATAAATATATTTTTTAAGACAGTCATTAAATAACAACCCGGTACCAAAGCAAATCTCTCATTCCTAGAAAGTGGAATTCCTATAGTTTTTCACGATCACTCCTAGAGTGTTCATTTGGTTGGACATCAATTGTTGGCGCTTTCTTTCCCTCCCCTATGTTGCATCCATATTTTTCTAGACATGTCCATGTCTACAAGCAAAGTACATAACATTACTTCCATAAGGCATCTTGGGCGAGTCCTGACAAAATATTTTTCTTCAAGATATCGAGAGGCAAATGCTCTCATAACCTCTTTTTTTCACATTGTCCTATTGGAGAAGGGAGACAGAAGTCCCATATTCGTATTTCAACTGCAGTAAGAGTAAAAAATAAATACAAACAAGTATTTCTTTGTATAATAAAGACTGATCAGTATGTCATTTCACTACATTTCAGTGCAGAGGTGTCTCCGTGAAGCAGGATGGGAAAAAACACCAACTGAAGTCACAGGCACCTTCACCCACACCAGAGGTATAAATCGTATTATACACAAATGACCCCGAGACCTTATGTAGGTCCCAAATGACACCCGTTTCCCTATATAGTGCACCACCTATGACCAGAGCCCACATTGGGCCCTGGTCAAAACTAGTGCACTATATAGGGAATAGGGTGCCATTTGAAACTTGGAGAACTTCCTTCATCCTCTTCTACAAGGAGGAAAGACTCCTGTTAAGAGCAACTTGGACAGGAGGAGACCACTGGTGCTTTCATGTGTAATGCCGCAGCAGAAGTGAACTTCTATGCCAGCCTATATGGAATAGGATCTGGTATATAATGACAGCTAAAACAGTACTTTGACTATGAAGTAGGTAGGGCTGTTTCAACAGCAGCTTACGGTAAAATCAGACTGAAGGTGGGTGCCTTGATAAAACAAATAAAATATCAATAAACTTACATTTTGAACTTGACAAAAGCTGGACTTCTCTCAGGACTTAAGACTACTCCACTCTTATGAAATGAACGTCAGCAAAGCGCGACTGATTGAGAGATCGGTCCTGACATATCAAAGAGATTATTTTTTGTCTGAATTGAACGAAACGTGATCAAAACAAAACTTGCCTGCTTCGCCTTCATGTCAAGAAACCCCAAACTCCTTATTTTTTTTCACTTAACAATTTCAAAAGTGCCACAGAGGGTTAATTAATAATAGCACATGAATAAATTAGAGGTTAATATTCTTCCATCTTCATTGTTGGTGCACAGATGGCACAGGCAGGTAGTTTGGTTGGTGTAATGTTTCACACATTACACCATCTAGCTCCGCCACACACACTTCAGGCTATTCCACAGATAACAAGACTCTCTAATCAAGACTCTTCCAGTGTCTGTGCCAATATGCCCAGCCTTGCCACTCTATAAGCTCGCTTTGGCTAATAGTCACCTCACACAGCATTCATTTAAAAAACACAACATAAAAAAATACACAATTTACTGAAAGGTCTAGGACCGTTTTAAAGCCAATATTAGTCTGAGGAACTCAGGAATAGGTTTTTAACTAATAATACAGAAATGAAACATCAATGAACCATGGTCTGATCACTACTATGTGCAGCACTACTAACTCCATCATCGCTGCAATTTACTACAGCTACTATCTTTCCATCTTTCGTTGGTTTGGCCCGTTTTAACATATCTGGTATCGGTCTTATCAAGTCCGTAACAGTTTGAGGCGGTTGAGACAACATTACTCAGCCAGTCTTGTGGCTGCCGTCACCGGTTCTCTGGGCGCGGGTCGAGATGAGGTCGCGGGACACCCTCTTGCAGTCCTTGGCCAGGCCCAGGAAGCACATGAGGTCTATGAAGGCGGTGGTGATGTTCAACTTCATGCCGAACTCACTGGTGGCGTAGTCGAAGGGAAAGGTGTGGTGGTAGTTGTGGAAGCCCTCACCTGAAAGGAGACCAGGGCATTTTTTTCCATACAAATGTTAAAAAGACCAACAGGCTGATGTGCTATAGTTGTGCATCTATGAGAGTTACTTTCCCCCCAATAGGCTTGAAAACATGATTTGATAAGAGTACAGGTGATATGTAAACTAAAGCACTTGGAGACTGAGAAGTTCCACAACAGGGCTGGGTAACTTCAGTCTTGGTGGGAGGCTAGTACTCAAACACATGATTCAACAAAGTTAATTATAGTCTCCAACTTGAAGAACCAGCATTAGATGACTCAAAAACATGCACCAACTACAGCAGCCCTCTACATCCAGAGCTGTAAGTATCTTACAATTCCAACTTGTTTTAAGCAATTCAACTAAAGCATGATTTTCATAGCTGACAAACAGGCAGCTCCTACAGACAAGAGGCTACAGTAGAACAGTGGTATTCAGAGTCAGGTGTGAATTGCAGTGGGGTCACCAAAATGATTTAAATGGTCATTGGCTGTGTCTATACTCCTTATAGAGTGCAAGGCTCTGGCCAAAAGTATTGCTCCACCCAAAAGTAGTGCACTATATAGGGAATAGGGTGCCATTTCAGATTTGCCAATTGTGAAACCTGCATTAATTTATTATACATACATCTCTACGGTCCGAGCCTTTCTTACGCTATGAAGAACACTTTATAGTGCTGGGGTTGGTTGCGAAATACAAGCCACTGCTCCCTGTGCAAAAAGATCAATCTAAGCAAGCCTAAATGTTTATATGGAGTGATAATTCATATAAAATTGTGTTGGAATTTAAATGGAATTGTGAATTGATCCCAACTCTGGAGAATGGATCTCCCCTCACTCCCTTTAAAGAGAAAGATGATGCGGGCTTACCGATGGCGCTGAAGGCCACGAAACGGTTCTCACTGGGGTTGATGTTGCGGTCGTAGGGTCGGTTGCCCCACATGTGAGCGGCAGAGTTGACCAGCCAGGTAGCGTTCAGCACCAGAGCATACCTCATGAGGCACGGGATGAAGTAGCCCACCCACAGGGACTCATCCCACAGAAACCAGGGTACCAACATGGGCACCAGGAAACACAGCAGGACCACAGACAGCTTGTAGTACCTAGAAGGCAGAGATGAGACGTTAGAGATATACTGAGAAAAGAGACATTGTTTGAATCTAAACATAGTTACTAACGCTGAAAAGTCACCACCCCAAGCACCTAGATTCATAAACAGAGGTACTACACTGCGGTACGTCACACCTACTTCTCAGTCCACATAAAAAACACGTTTGGACAAAATCTTCTGATCGGTTGATTGTGTCTACCACCATATGTTAAATCACCCTTTTCTACAAGAGCTGTGGTGATACTAGTTTGGGACTGCGTCCAAGAGCACTTGCTGCATGTTGACCAATGGCCAGCCAGTCACTGTACTTTGTGTGGGTATGGCCTGATCAAGGTCCTGGCAGAGATGACAGCTCTTATCAAAAGATCAGCCACCAGCGCCGTCACGGCCACCGCGACCCAGACTACCACTTCCTGTGGCCGTGACTAGAATGGGGAAACTGGTTCAGAGAGCAGCAGTGCAGAGAGCACAGTCAAGCTACTGGGGCTACTCTCATGCAACATACACAGAAGTATAGCTAACCACATGATCAGGAAAGCACCTGGTCCTAACAATGAAACATTTGTGTGGAGCACTCAAGAGTTTGGTTTGCCTTCGATATTGTCATGCATAGACAATGAATTCAAATACATCTAAACGTTGACGAGTAACTGGTCTTACAGAACATACACACGTACAATAATGTGGAACACAACGGTTTTGGGTTGCTTGATTATCTTGCATTGACAATTTATGGTAGAGAGGGGGAAATGCAAAACTCAATGGCATCATCTGATCACTAGTCACATGCAGTCCGAATCTTGATGTGACATTCATTCTGTAACCACCGATTTCTATGGTGGATTTTATACAGAGGTCTTTCAAGTGTTCAATGAGTGTTAAATTGCCCCTCTGTGGTACATTCTGTGCCGTGCCACTGCCAGTGGAGGTTTTGTGCAACTTTCCCAGAATGCAAATAGGCTTCTAGCTATAACACTGCATGATTCAAAGCAAGGGTACTGCCAAAGGCCTTGGCAGGGCCACCTTTAAAAAGGCCCAGTTCAGTCAAAAATTATGTTTTTACTGTGTTTTGTATCACATTGTACAACAGCTGATGAAACTAACACTGAAAAAGTGTGAACAATTTTGATCAGTGTTATTTCCTGATACTTTCTGGTTGAAAATATAATCTACACAGGACCTTCTTATCAGCCTGTTTACATGGGAGGGAGTTTCGGCTTGGTTAATAGACCAATAATAGACCGGTAAATTGGTTAATAGACATAGTTCCGAACAGCTCTGCCAATAACAGCTAGTTTTAAGTTTTCCCCTCCCACTTAGACCCCTCCCAGACAGTCCTAGCAGAATTCTTGCTGAGAAATAGTTTGTTAAAAAGCTATGTCAGTTTTAATGGGAAACTATTACAGCAAGGTACTTAATTGTTACCCAGAAAGAGATAAAAACAGCTGCATTGGGCCTTTAAAAAAAAATACTTCCAACTGAAATGTGACAGCAAGCTACAGTATGTCGATTTTTTTTTAAAGTACAACAAGAATCCAGTTCCTCAAAACAAACAAACAGTTCATAATTGGAGGTCTGAGGGTATAACTGTTCTTATGAAAGGAGAGGGTTTTACGCACATCCAAGAACAAGATCCAATACATGGAAAAAGGGAATGTGGCTCAAAGTTTTGCTGCTCCCAAATGTCATCTTTTGATAAAGTTAACAGGTGATAAAATAACAACGTTGACGGAGATAGTCTGTTACGTCAAGCTTTATCAAAAGATCCCATTTGAAGAGCAGCAATCTCTCTAAAGCAATATCTTTAAGTATTAAGATAACGTTTTATCTGTTTTCACAGAAATGCGCATTACGACTAAATAAACTCTTTACAGCAGATAATACAAACAGACAATATACCATCCTGTGTGGCTCAGTTGGTAAAGCATGGGGCTTGCAATACCAAGATCGCAAGTTCGATTCCCACTGGGGTCACCCATCCAAAAAAAAATGTCACTACCATGAGCAACTTTTGACAAACGTGCGGGCTAAGTAGCATATAAGATGAAAGGCATGGAACTAGGACGGTACAGGGCATAGACTGGAAAACTGTCATCTTACTTTCTCTGGAGCATGACGACTTTATCTGCCTTCAGGTCCGTCAGCTCCAGCTTCTTGCCCTTCTCGATGACGTCGGGGTGCTTGCGTACGAGCAGCCAGCCAATGTGAGCGAAGAAAAAGCCCCGCACTGCATTGTGGGGGTCGGCGTCTGTCTCAGAGTACTTGTGGTGAACCCGGTGGTCCCTCGCCCACTCATAGATGTCGTTCTGGAAGAAATAAGTGGTGATGTGGTTGTTTAGGAGCCACTTATATCCAACAGAAAAGCAACACAGGAATCTGGGAGCATGTGTATTAAGCGTCTCAGAGTAGGAGGGAGAACCTGATCACCACTCTTACTCGGAGATGCTTGATATATACGGTTTGGCCCTAGATCCACAGTTCTGGTGTTTCTACTATAGAGATAACCATTAACATTGATTGTCATGCAAGCTGAAGGGCTCATACCCGAACGTTCGGCAATAAAAATGTACACTTAAGTATATTTACTGGAGTGCTGTCCCATTTCTGTTCTTTGTACCATAGAGATAAACCATGTATTTATCTCCATCTCCATGCTGTAATTCTACAAGAAATTTAGATGTCAGAACACACTAATATTAATATGTATGGGAACAACACCAGAGAGAGGGTTTAAACACAGTATACTTGAGTATAAATGCACAGTATACTATGCATTTATACACCTAGAAAACATATAGTAGAGAACTACAGTTCAATAGACAATGTGTACTAAGAGGTGACCATCAGATTAACTGGGCAGCATCAGTCAGTCAGCACAACAACGCAGATTATACAGGCAACGCCCACTCAGATTAAATGCAATCGTTAATTCCAGTGGAAATTTGTTAACACTCAATCATACTTTATATACCAGCATATTGCACAGTGGGTCACTCATTAATTAAGTTGTCGTTATTGGTGGGGACTAGCGTAGACCTTTTTTAACCAAACCCTTAACCTGATTGCATTGGTCACTTCTTTAAATCAAGTCATCAGTTTGTAAGGTCGTCATTGGGCCACGTGATGGTCACTTCATACATCTAAAATTTGGAGATTTCTAGAATAAGATTGGGTCTATTTCACAAAGGGATTTTGTATGAAATTTGGATAAGTAGTCGTGTTGATTTTTTTGATGAAGGCTGGCTAAAGCCGCTAAATGGTTGGCACTTGGCGGTAGCCTCTGCTAGCTCTCTGTCCTGCTGTTTCTAACTTTCCCTCACAGACACGCCAACACAATAAGGGCCTTTTAATTGAAGCTACACTCGAGAAAGAACCTTGGTGTTTTGGAAGAGCCATGTTGGTTGATCACACAAGTTTAGCCTTCAAGTTTATGATGTGTGTGTATGCCTGTGTCTGTATGCCTGTGTCTGTTTTTGTCCCTGTAGGGGTCCTATACTATGTCCTCTCTGGGGTTCAATAAAGTTGATTCAACTCAAAAAGTTGTCCTTTGTTTACCTGAAAGGCCATGGAGTTAGCGAGGGCCAGAAAGACTCGGAGAGGGGTGGAGGCCTTGTAGGACTTGTGACTCCAGAGGCGGTGGGCCCCCGCAGTTATACCCAGGGCACTGAGCAAGAAGCACAAAGCAGCTAGGGGAAAGAAAGAGAGAGATTAGGCTAGATATACAGACACCCATGTCTGGCTCACACACACAGAATCATGTGAAACACACACAAAGACATTTGACTCCTAGTTGTTACAAGGGACATCATGTCCCATGCCTGTTCCCCATCCCTGCCTAGTTTCTGTCATTATATAGTTATTTCTGTCGGGAACTGGCAATGGCAGCACATATGCATGCATGTCTACTCTCAGGGTTGTTGTTGTAAAACTGCTGAATTAGTTTCTATGTGCAGTCACACAAGGCTGCTTAGGATGTGAGAACCTGGGACATCCAACTGGTCCAGGCAGCAAAGAAGAGACATTCTGTTGTGGTGCCATGTAGCCTCACAATGGAATGTCTATTGGAATGCTGATTGTTCTTTGTCTTGCCCAATGGAATAATATGCAGTTCAGCATATGAGAGCTAGAGCGAGAGACAACAGTGGAAACACAGTTTTGGTTGTTCAGTATTCGTTACAGTATAATCCAAGTCATGAGTTCTGTCTATCTATTCCAACTATTCTCACAAAAACAGAATTAAAACCCCTGTACGTTTTTTCCTACGTCTAAACAAGCAAATAAAGATAATTCAGAAATATATTTAGAACAGACGTGCCTCAGGCCACACATTCCAAAAGTCTCTCTCCATCTGCACCACAGTAGGCCTAGCCTATGAGCAGTGTCTTCAATTGAAGATGGATGGTCCATAAACTGTTAGGCTACATATTATATAATACGAGAGAAGTCACCAAATAGGCCCTTGTTTGTTATTTCCATGGGGAAAATATTGAGTAGGTGTGCCCCGAAATAGATTTACCAACATTCAACACTATTCTTATAGGAGGGCGGGCAAGTAGCAACATGTCGGTGTAACACCACCAAACGCCTACTTCACAAATGCATCACCCGGCTCAGCACATTCTCTTGTCGCTGGTCGACCAGATAAACCATGCTGCGTAGACCAACAACTTTAACGAGGAAAAGGGCGTCGAAACCGATACAAGCGGAACAAGAACATTTGAATAAAATGGCACATGAAGTAAATGGTGATACTTACTCCAAGCCAGAGTCAGGGCCGACGCGGAGGGCACGAGCATCAGTCCATAAAGCGCTCCAACATGTAATAAAAACATTAATATGATGTTTCTCCACACCAGTCTCATCGGTGGTTTAGGGCCCTCTTTTGCTTTATAACTATCATCAAAAACATCATCCCTCGTCGACGTTTCTGGCATCACGGCATCTCCGTTTTGTTGCTTGCTGGGGTTTGTCGTCTCTGTCATGTTTGCTGTAGAATTCTGTAACGTGCCCAGTGTTGAGACGAGATCTGTACTTAAAAGAGGACAGATAGCTATTCAGTTTACATGACAAACACCGGCATCATGGTCCATCCCACCAGGAAATCGAGCACGCACTTCACACGGTGAAAGTGCGTGCTAGCAGCTAGATTAAAGTGCGTGCTCGATTTCCTGGTGGGCAAGCATCACTGGTTGCAATGCTAAAACAGCATAGGCTACTCTAAAACGAATATCATTTGCTATCAACTGGCATCAAATACATAACTTACTGCGTGGTATGAAGAGAATCGTTAACACGTACCAAAATGGGCACAACGCGGAGATGGCTTCTTCGGGCGAAAGTTGACAATTGAACGCGTTGTCAGCTCTACTCGTAGTGATGACTCCGCTTACCTAACCTGCTGCTGAGTTTCATCTTCAGACCTCGTTTTAAAGACTGCAATTGGTCGAGGGGCATTTGATGCCACTTCTACCCTAATCGTTTCATTGGTTGCCTTCGTATCTGATGTTTATTTTACAACCCCTGGCAGTGAAATGTTGAAAGACATCCAGATAACACCACCCACCCACCCCTTTTCTGTTTGTTTCTTTACAGTCGCGCTCATGTTAATTTATGTGATCACAAATTACACAACTTGTGTCACAATGGTCGGATAGCTGTTTGTTTTATAGGCGTAGTCTAGTTAGATAGACAGACACCACCTTTCCAAAGTCAGTGCCCAGCAGTAACCTTTCCATAAATTGGTCATTACAATAAGGAAAATATAATTTTGTTGTTCATGGAGAGGATGTGGGGTGATGGGAGCTGAATGATACATCATTTTAGGGACAGTAATATGCAATACAAATTATTGGGGCAGGGGTGGTCCAAAATAGGGGAGGGTTGTCAAACCGTTTTTTTTTTTTGCTTTGGGGAGGGTTGTGTTTTTTGGGGGGGTCACATGGGGAGGGTAGTGCGTTTTTTCCCTGGTTTACATATGCTCTTCTGCTTGTCTTTTCTCTAATAAACAATGTCTTGACTTACTTTGATATTACCCTAATGAAGCTTAGAAACGTTTGTGAACGTTTGTGGCTATTATTAAGCTTTAATTACTGTATGCCTACCTATGATATAAAGGCATGACGTGAAGGCAGTATACACCTACGCTCCAACTGACTCTGACAGTTGAACTTGAGGAGAGGAAGTCTGTTTTAGGCCTACCAGAGTTACTCCTATAATCTAACAATATAATGCTTATCTTTATACAAAATATTCTGAGAGAAAATGTACAAATTAGCCCCCTTCTGTACGTCTATATCTGTATATCAGACATAGTGGCCATCTGACATAAAGAAATGCATGTCAGTGACGTAGCAAGCCACCGCATGTCTCTATCTCTCTCCATCTCTCTGGGGTTAGGCCTATGCTTCTCTTCCTTTATATAGGCTATATACACCGTATATATTTATACAAATATGAATATCATAGCCTATAGGCCTATGCATGCAATGCCCTGAGACATGTAGTGCTTAAATCTCTGACAGCTGAACCGCGAGGTGGACAATTATTATTTTAGGAAAGTAGACAAAAACAAATTAAAAACAGACTATAAAGTTATGCATATGCTACACATTGAAGCACAAGGAATAGTGTTTTTGTAATTTGTTATAGCTGTTTTTAAGGACATGTAAATGTGGCTCATTTGGCCGACATCCCTCTTTGTGTCTGTATCTATGTAATGGTATTTATGTAAAAAAAAATAGGGACCACAATGAAAATAAGTTCCCGACTTTATTGTGCAATCCCGGTATCTTTTAAAAATATTTGTGTGTATATGTCTTTTTTGAACTGACAAATAAAATCAATCAGTCAATTCAAACTGTGCAGCGGCCAAATGATGGATGGTAAGACTAATCTGTTACAAAACAGCAAAAATTTGAATGACATTCGGAGATTGTCAAGCCTAGCCTTCGATACTGGGTAAGCCTTCAAGGTAGGGAGGGATGTATTTTCTGTTTGTCGAGATTGACATAGTCTATTTATTGTGGTGTTGAAAACGCAAACCATGATATCGAAGTGCCCAAAGTCAGTATGGTTTGTTTATTGGTTGTGTGGTGCATTGGCACAGACACTTGTTGGTTGAAAATGGGTTGCATATTGTATATTTTATACAATTATAAATATGGCATCAAAATGTTGACATTTTGTTGAAAATTATGGTCAGTAAAGAACACTTTAAGCTCATCTCTCAATATAAAAACACGTGTCAATACTTTACCCCTTGATAACCATTGTATGTTGTAAAAGTGTTACATGGTCGCTGCCCATATCATTGCATAGTGCAGAAAATAAACAAGAGTTCAGGGGCCTTGCTTTAACAAAGTTAACCATTTTCACTGTATTGTCCAGAACGTATTTCAAGCTGTCAGGCATTCCCTTGGCAGCAAGAGCCTCTCGGTGGATGCTGCAGTGTACCCAAGTGCTATCTGGCGCAACTGCTTGCATGCGCATTACCACTCCACAATGTCTCCCTGTCATGGCTTTTGCGCCATCAGTACAGATACCAACATGAGCAGCAGCTAGAGAGAGAGAGAGATGGTTAATGTGATTGGATATGAATTATTTGTCTAGGATACCTGTATTTGATATTGTGTTGTTATATCACTGGTTTATATCGGCGGTTTAATTTGAATTTTGGCAGTGAAACGAGGCTTCGCAGGTGAGAAAAAAAACTCACCCAAATGTATAGCCCCGTTGGAAAATATAAATGGACTGTTTGAAAATGTGAAGAAAAAAATACGTATTTAAAAAAAAATGTGATTCACATTTTTATTTGGCCTACCCCCGACGGCATTGCGCGTACCCCAGTTTGGGAATACCTGATCTAATACAACATGAGTATGAGGACATTATGAGTATGTATTCCATATTGTCATTATTCAAAATGGAAGCTTTTCTGTTGACTCTTCTGAATCCCTTGAAGCAACAGAGTGTTAGAGGCAGCCTATTGCTGCCATAATGTTAGTCAAGCTGTAACGTTAGCCTCATGTCATGTTTACAGAATAATGATTACATAATAACTATGAATAGAATCTCACATATTCAAAAATATATATATTCGACTCTCATGAATCACTTGAATAACTTGAATCCTCAATAGCCTATTTGCTGTAATAATATTGGTCATCCTATAGCCTAGACTCATGTTTATATAATAGGGATATTATGAATGAAATGACTCAAATGTCAACACATGTTCAGGATCAAGCAAACACACCATAATAACGCCCATATTTTACCTGTTGAAACATGACCTCAATGCTCCAATGAGTCAACCAACCATATACAGCTTAGACTGCAGTGCACTACAGATAAAGATCTTATTTCATTGCTTGAAAATAACAGAAATAAAAATATATGGATGCATAATATATATTTCCCTTTTTGCACGAGTAGAGCACCACCAGTCATACATGGAGTTTCCCACCTGGTTGAACTTTGACCAAGTATTTTCAAATTCCAATTAATTGGAAGGATCAAGAACACCATATTTTAAGCTTCCTGTTAAAGCCTTTAAGATTGTCATTGCTAGAAAACTTCATTTGTTGGTCCATTTGGATGAAAATCCTGTATTTGTTGCTGTAACAGTACCCAATCTGACACTTAACACACAATTAAGGACTGCTGGAGCAAAGAGCCTTGCTCTAGTGCACAACGGTGCTAGGTAGCATACGGGATGTTGAAGCCGGTAAACCTCCGGCTGCCATCTCATTCCCTGCAGATTTCACCCCAGTCAGTTTGGGGATTGAAACAATGCAAGCCTCCAGTTACCAGACCGCTTCTTTAACTATGAGGCTACCTCTTCCAATCAGGTTGGTTGACTCATGGGATGACTCAATCCACTTTATACAGTTTACTTGGTACAGCTACACTGTAGATAAATATCTCATATCACTACTGAAGAGTTGTAAATACATAGTATATGGTTCTGTATTGCACAGAGCACAACCGTCATACATGGATTTTCCCTGCTGGTTGAACTTTAACTTTATATTTTGTCACAACGGGATCCTTAAAATGATCAAACACTCAATTATAATCACGTGCCATATTTTACCTGTTGGAACATGACAAATTTTCAAAAATGCCATGAGCCATCCAATCTTACAACTCTTCAGAGGCAGAAGCATGCATTCTCTAATTTTGTTAAGGAAACATAATTTTTGTCTGGTCAGTTCTAACTGTCAGAATAAGGCCTTCAAGATAGGCTTGAATATCCTATAAAGTACAGTATACAGAATGTTTGGATAATAAACTCTCTATTGCTCAAGTGGGATGGACACAGAACACCACACATCATATATTGTCTGCAGGTATCCTCGAGGTTAGAGCATTGAGCCAGTAACCAAAAGGTTGCTGGTTTGAATCCCAGAGCAAAGCACTTAACCCTGGCTGTAACCCCACCTGCAGGTGTCTCAGGGGGTGTTGGGATATGTAAAAAATGTGTGTAATTGCAAAAATATAAGCACACCCCAAATTATATGTTGTACATACAATTTACACTCTTGGTTTAATTTTAACCTGATATTTTCTGATTGGTTTTTAGCCTGATATTTTTCTGATTGGTTTTTAATCTGATATTTTCTGGGGGTTTTTGGGGGGGGAGGTGGGGGTTGTTTGAATTTGACCCCCTTTTTCTCCCCAATTTCGTGGTATCCAAATTGTTTTTAGTAGCTACTATCTTGTCTCATTGCTACAACTCCCGTACGGGCTCGGGAGAGACGAAGGTTGAAAGTCATGCGTCCTCCGATACACAACCCAACCAAGCCGCACTGCTTCACAGTGCGCATCCAACCCGGAAGCCAGCCGCACCAATGTGTCAGAGGAAACACCGTGCACCTGGCAACCTTGGTTAGCGCGCACTGCGCCCGGACCGCCACAGGAGTCACTGGTGCGCGATGAGACAAGGATATCCCTACCGGCCAAACGCTCCCTAACCCGGACGACGCTAGGCCAATTGTGCGTCGAACATGTAACCATGTTCACTTGCTCAATCACTGGATCCGTTAACAGGTGTAGTGTACAATAGATAAGGTATAGACTATATGAATTCAATCACTGGATCCGTTAACAGGTGTAGTGTACAATAGATAAGGTATAGACTATATGAATTCAATCACTGGATCCGTTAACAGGTGTAGTGTACAATAGATAAGGTATAGACTATATGAATTCAATCACTGGATCCGTTAACAGGTGTAGTGTACAATAGATAAGGTATAGACTATATGAATTCAATCACTGGATCCGTTAACAGGTGTAGTGTACAATAGATAAGGTATAGACTATATGAATTCAATCACTGGATCCGTTAACAGGTGTAGTGTACAATAGACAAGGTATAGACTATATGAATTCAATCACTGGATCCGTTAACAGGTGTAGTGTACAATAGATAAGGTATAGACTATATGAATTCAATCACTGGATCCGTTAACAGGTGTAGTGTACAATAGATAAGGTATAGACTATATGAATTCAATCACTGGATCCGTTAACAGGTGTAGTGTACAATAGATAAGGTATAGACTATATGAATTCAATCACTGGATCCGTTAACAGGTGTAGTGTACAATAGATAAGGTATAGACTATATGAATTCAATCACTGGATCCGTTAACAGGTGTAGTGTACAATAGATAAGGTATAGACTATATGAATTCAATCACTGGATCCGTTAACAGGTGTAGTGTACGATAGATAAGGTATAGACTATATGAATTCAATCACTGGATCCGTTAACAGGTGTAGTGTACAATAGATAAGGTATAGACTATATGAATTCAATCACTGGATCCGTTAACAGGTGTAGTGTACAATAGATAAGGTATAGACTATATGAATTCAATCACTGGATCCGTTAACAGGTGTAGTGTACAATAGATAAGGTATAGACTATATGAATTCAATCACTGGATCCGTTAACAGGTGTAGTGTACAATAGATAAGGTATAGACTATATGAATTCAATCACTGGATCCGTTAACAGGTGTAGTGTACAATAGATAAGGTATAGACTATATGAATTCAATCACTGGATCCGTTAACAGGTGTAGTGTACAATAGATAAGGTATAGACTATATGAATTCAATCACTGGATCCGTTAACAGGTGTAGTGTACAATAGATAAGGTATAGACTATATGAATTCAATCACTGGATCCGTTAACAGGTGTAGTGTACAATAGATAAGGTATAGACTATATGAATTCAATCACTGGATCCGTTAACAGGTGTAGTGTACAATAGATAAGGTATAGACTATATGAATTCAATCACTGGATCCGTTAACAGGTGTAGTGTACAATAGATAAGGTATAGACTATATGAATTCAATCACTGGATCCGTTAACAGGTGTAGTGTACAATAGATAAGGTATAGACTATATGAATTCAATCACTTTCTGAATGCACCTCTTTTGATTTGATCGAAACCTTCCTTACATGTTTGCCCAGTGGTCAGAAAGTTACTTTTTGAATCTGAATGCCAAAACGTCCAGAAGATAGAGGTGCTCAAAGTTGCCCCATTTTGCAACCCCACCATGCCATGAGACTGTTGGCTTTGATATAATTTGGTTGGTTTTGATATCATTTGGTTGGGTTTGATATCGTTTGGTTGGGTTTGATATCATTTGGTTGGGTTTGATATCATTTGGTTGGTTTTGATATCATTTGGTTGGCTTTGATATCATTTGGTTGGGTTTGATATCATTTGGTTGGGTTTGATATCATTTGGTTGGTTTTGATATCATTTGGTTGGGTTTGATATCATTTGGTTGGGTTTGATATCATTTGGTTGGTTTTGATATCATTTGGTTAGGTTTGATATCATTTGGTTGGGTTTGATATCATTTGGTTGGGATTGATATAATTTGTTTGGGTTTGATATAATTTGGTTAGGTTTGATATCATTTGGTTAGGTTTGATATCATTTGGTTGGGTTTGATATCATTTGGTTGGGTTTGATATCATTTGGTTGGGTTTGATATAATTTGGTTAGGTTTGATATCATTTGGTTAGGTTTGATATCATTTGGTTGGGATTGATATAATTTGGTTGGGATTGATATAATTTGTTTGGGTTTGATATCATTTGGTTAGGTTTGATATCATTCGGTTGGGTTTGATATAATTTGGTTGGGATTGATATAATTCGGATGGGTTTGATATCATCTGAAAGCTTATAAACAGGGTTGTCAAATGATTTGATTATTACTTGAAAGAATGTTGTATTACATTTTTTTCTTTTTTTTACTGAATGTCAACTTAAATGTGAATTCATATTCTATTATCTATATTTCTAGGATTTCAATAGGTTTCCTATGAAAGATTGACAGTTGAATTTAAAACATTGGATATTCCCACTCAAGTCAACATTCTCTGATATGTGTATCTTTGTAACCTATGACAGGGCAGGCAAACCGGCGACCCAGGGAGCTCCAATGTGCACGCCTTGTCTTATCATTTGAATGATAATGGCAAGGAGAAGTAATCAACATTTTAAAATGAATAGATTTGGTAGATAGTTTTTCATTATTTTGACCTTCCCACGTTATAATTTAAAGAGGAAATGAAAACTCTAACAGCCTATTAGCTAAAAGGTAACTCCAAAACATTTCCGCTAATGCCATGTTCACATACTAGACATGTACAGTGCCTTGCGAAAGTATTCGGCCCCCTTGAACTTTGCGACCTTTTGCCACATTTCAGGCTTCAAACATAAAGATATAAAACTGTATTTTTTGTGAAGAATCAACAACAAGTGGGACACAATCATGAAGTGGAACGACATTTATTCGATATTTCAAACTTTTTTAACAAATCAAAAACTGAAAAATTGGGCGTGCAAAATTATTCAGCCCCTTTACTTCCAGTGCAGCAAACTCTCTCCAGAAGTTCAGTGAGGATCTCTGAATGATCCAATGTTGACCTAAATGACTAATGATGATAAATACAATCCACCTGTGTGTAATCAAGTCTCCGTATAAATGCACCTGCACTGTGATAGTCTCAGAGGTCCGTTAAAAGCGCAGAGAGCATCATGAAGAACAAGGAACACACCAGGCAGGTCCGAGATACTGTTGTGAAGAAGTTTAAAGCCGGATTTGGATACAAAAAGATTTCCCAAGCTTTAAACATCCCAAGGAGCACTGTGCAAGCGATAATATTGAAATGGAAGGAGTATCAGACCACTGAAAATCTACCAAGACCTGGCTGTCCCTCTAAATTTTCAGCTCATACAAGGAGAAGACTGATCAGAGATGCAGCCAAGAGGCCCATGATCACTCTGGATGAACTGCAGAGATCTACAGCTGAGGTGGGAGACTCTGTCCATAGGACAACAATCAGTCAGTCGTATTTTGCACAAATATGGCCTTTATGGAAGAGAGGCAAGAAGAAAGCCATTTCTTAAAGATATCCATAAAAAGTGTTGTTTAAAGTTTGCCACAAGCCACCTGGGAGACACACCAAACATGTGGAAGAAGGTGCTCTGGTCAGATGAAACCAAAATTGAACTTTTTGGCAACAATGCAAAACGTTATGTTTGACGTAAAAGCAACACTGCTCATCACCCTTAACACACCATCCCCAATGTCAAACATGGTGGTGGCAGCATCATGGTTTGGGCCTGCTTTTCTTCAGCAGGGACAGGGAAGATGGTTACAACTGATGGGAAGATGGATGGAGCCAAATACAGGACCATTCTGGAAGAAAACCTGATGGAGTCTGCAAAAGACCTGAGACTGGGACGGAGATTTGTCTTCCAACAAGACAATGATCCAAAACATAAAGCAAAATCTACAATGGAATGGTTCAAAAATAAACATATCCAGGTGTTAGAATGGCCAAGTCAAAGTCCAGACCTGAATCCAATCGAGAATCTGTGGAAAGAACTGAAAACTGCTGTTCACAAATGCTCTCCATCCAACCTCACTGAGCTCGAGCTGTTTTGCAAGGAGGAATGGGAAAAAATGTCAGTCTCTCGATGTGCAAAACTGAGAGACATACCCCAAGCAACTTACAGCTGTAATCGCAGCAAAAGGTGGCGCTACAAAGTATTAACTTAAGGGGGCTGAATAATTTTGCACGTCCAATTTTTCAGTTTTTGATTTGTTAAAAAAGTTTGAAATATCCAATAAATGTCGTTCCACTTCATGATTGTGTCCCACTTGTTGTTGATTCTTCACAAAAAAAATACAGTTTTATATCTTTATGTTTGAAGCCTGAAATGTGACAAAAGGTCGCAAAGTTCAAGGGGGCCGAATACTTTCGCAAGGCACTGTAGTTATTATACACATGCCGCATATAACCAGTTAGCAAGGTATAAGAGCAGCTGTTTAGCTGTTTAAAGGCCGAGATGTATTTTTCCTGTGTTTTATACAGCATGTATTTCCACACTATGAGGTTGGAATAATACTGTGGAAATTGTGAAAATGATGACAACGCCCTTTTAGTGTAAGAGCTGTTTGAAAAGAACACCTGAAATTTCAACCTGTTTTGGTGGGATGGAGTTTTGGCCTTCCATGTGTCATCACCATGCAGTACATTAGCTAATAGACCAGTACGAAAGAGAGTTCCAAACCTCTCTGTCGTTAACAACACATTTTCCGTTTTCCCCTCGCCACTCAGATCACTCCCAGACAGTCCTAGCAAAATTCTTCCTTGAAAAATTGCACTTTGCAAAGAAGTAACTTTTTGACAATTTTAACTGAATACTCAGATACTCCAGTGAGTGTAATTTGCTCAATATTAGAAATTTGCTCACTAGAAAAACATATATTATCATCTTTTCTACAGTAGGTTCTGTATGTTATTCAAATTTCATTTATTCTGTTGGTGCTAGCAATATTCATAAAAATACATTTGAAACATCTTTGTTGAATACCCCTGACCGAAAAGGCTAAACTGATTCTAGATCAGCACTCCTACTCTAACACGCTTTATGATTACAAGTTCCGATGTGATGTTGACTGATATATCAGAGAACATTCTAGAAATGCTTGATGCTAATCTAGATAAGCAAAAAAAAACAGGTAACTCCCCCTGTAAGACATACCATAAAGTGGCACTGACTAGCACATGCAATAAAGATAAACAAACATGCCAACTCATCTTGACCTCCTGGAATGCATTTATCTCTTTCTCAACTACATTTCACTATGTGGTCATCTGTCTAGCCAACCTGGCACTACTGTACTAGCCTGGTCCCATATCAGTTTGTGCTGTCTTGTCAACTCAAATGTTGGTTTGCCAACTAATATGGTCATTGTCACAAGACAGCACAAACAGATCTGGGACCAGGCTTCTTCTCTCCTGGCTTAGTGGCCAGTCTGTGACTAGGCCTGCTGGGCAGCAGGTCTGGTGGTCTAGGTCTGGTGTGACATCATCCCTCTGACCTCTTGTGTGGGGAAAATAGCACCCCGTTGTTAGGCAGGCCAAGGGACAATTGTTGCAACACATTACAGCACATAGAGTGTAACCTCTCTGGCTCAAACAGGTTTTTTTCCTGCTGTATATTTGAAACATTGCTTGCAAATTGAGTGCAATAAGTCAGTCAACTAGACTGTCAGTGAACTACAGTGAACCAGTACCTTAAAACCAGGGCTCAAACGGAGGCGGTATGCCATACCCCTTGTTAAAAAAAGTGCAAAAAGCCTACCCTTTTTAAGTTGAAGATTTTGAGTGGGAAAACAAGCTGTAAGTTTTATGAGAAAAGTGGGGTTCTGATGCACATGGCCCGTCATTGTAAATAATCATTTGTTCTTAACTGACTTGCCTAGTTAAATAAAGGTTACATTTAAACAATTAAATGTAAAAATATCTGGTTTGTCTCTATGATGTCATTCTGAGGCTGAGCTACGACCTTCTAAAGTCGAGGAGTCAAAGCTGTTCTTGTCTAATGATGTTCTGTATTATGTCATTCTGTATTATGTCATTCTGTATTATGTTTCATGTTTTATGTTGGACCCCAGGAATAGTAACTGCTGCTTTTGCAACAGCTAATGGGGATCCTAATCAAATATCCAATAACAAATACCAAAGTAAAGCAAAAATGGACTTTGCTTGGTCATATGTGACTCTGTCGCTATCAATTGAGCTAATCACTTTTTGAAAAATGTGTTTAACTAAATTGATACTTGAATTTTTATGTGAATTATAATATTATAACATATTTGTTAGCTAAATAACACTTGTGAAAATAGTCTAGATTTTTTGTCCCCTATCCTTATTAATATTTACTAGGGCCTCTAAATGAATCATTAATAATAATTGTTTTAATTCAAATTTATTTGGTCTTTCACAATAGCTAGTGTCAGTGGAGCAAGGTGCATCTACTTATTTGAAGTCTGAAATGCTTGGTCTTTGAAAATACATCTAATGAGGTACGCATTTTCAACTAACTATGTCCTGGACAGTGTTGACTGTAAGTCAGAAACATTTTGAAAAGGCAGTCTTGAAATGCGCTTTGCCTCAAATATCTTGTTTTGTCCTTTTAGTACTTCAAACCAACTCGTCAAGTTTGGAATTTGGATTCAACCTTTAAAGCATCCTGAATACACCTGACTTGTGATTCTATTTGATTTAAATTCCACTTTAGTCATAAACCCAAGCCTCCCAGGAATCCACATAATTAACCAATTAACAGCTGCTTTTACCAAAAACGTATCTATATGCATATGCCATATTCTATAAATGGTGTATAAAGGGTGAGCTAACCATTCCCACTGTAGGGAGAATTGCCAAATGTGTCATAACACGCTATGTATGTTTATACACCATTGATAGAGTATGAGAATGCTTTGAGATGATTTGCGACACATGCTAAACCTGCTAAACTGTATAAGTTGTATTTAAAGTGGGACTGACAATTGCTCACTTCCTACATTGACCCCAACCTTGCCAAATTAGTAGGTACATCACCCGTTCATGAAAACTGATCGCTCCTACAGACAGCGAGTCACGTGGCCGCGGCTTGCTATATAAAACAGGCTGACAGGCGTCGAGACATTCAGTTACTGTTGGACTGAACGTTAGAATGGGCTAAAGGAGTGACCTAAGAGACTTTGAGCATGGTCTGATCGTCGGTGCCAGGCACGCTGGATCCAGTATCTCAGAAATGTCTGATCTCCTGGGCTTTTCATTCACAACAGTGTTTCGGGTTTACCGAGAATGGTGAGAGAAACAAAAAAATCCAGTTAGCGGCAGTCCTGTGAGTGAAAACAACTTGTTGTTAAGAGAGGTCGAAAGAGACAAACAGACAAATAATGGCGCAGTACAACAGTGGTGTGCAGAACAGCATCTTGGAACGCCCAACTTGTTGATCCTTGTAATGGACGGATGGGCTATTGCAGCAGAAGACCACACCAGGTTCCACTTTTATCTGCTATAAACAAGAAGATGCGGCTCCAGTGGGCACGTGATCACCAACACTGGACAACTGAGAAGAGGAAAAACATTGCCTGGTCCAACGAATCCCAGTTCCTGTTGCGTCATGCTGATGGCAGTCAGGATTTGGCGTAAGCAGCATGCGCCCTTGGACCCATCCTTCCTGGTGTCAACCGTACAGGCTGGTAGCGGTATTGCACTGGTGAGGGGAATGTTTTCCTGTACATGTTAGGTCCCTTCGTGCCAATTGAGCAACGATTGCATGCCACACTGTATCTGAACATTGTTGCTGACCAAACCCAATAGAGCATATTTGGGATGAGATGGAATGGGCTGTTCGCAGCATAAATGTACCACAGTCCAATCTGCAGCAACAATGTGATGCCATTGCGTCAGCATAGACCAACCTCCCTGTGCAACGTTTCTGACAGAATCAATTCCCCGAAGAATTCAGACTGTTCTGGAGGCAAAGGGGGGTCCAACCAGGTACTAGATGGGTGAACCTAATTAACTGGCCACCGGGTATGTCCATAATGTCTTTTGTTATTCATTTTTTAAAATATAAACCATGGGTTTTTAGAAGGGAGAACTGATCAACTACTGTAGATTTCACCCTAACGGTGATTCAATTTAAGGGTTCCTCTTGTCTTTTATGTCAGCAATAATGTAAAACAGGTAACTCAAGGCTACACATTGGAAGTTTATAGTTGACTCTATAGCACCACCTAGTGTACATATATGGAGTTTATGCCTATGCAGTTCAGGCATGCAACATGACATAACAGATGGAGTACAGCATGGGCCTCATTCAAACACAGAAGAGGGGAAGATAGCAGAGAATCTACTCCAGCATTTTGTGAGCAAGCGACCACAAACACACTTCACGCTGCTCTCCACCCATTTCCTACTTTGATCCATTTACAAGGCAGAAAATGTTTTGATTCACTGCTGCTGTAGGATATAGAGACACAACCCCTCACAATGCAGTATATGTAGTATATGCCTCTGAATAACGTACAACATTGATTTAATATTCTACATGACATTGAAAAGCTCTCAGAATTTGTATTTTTAAGTAATGATCACTTTCCTTTTTGAGAGGATTTTGGAATTGAATTTCCACTGATTCGACTATTTTATCTCTGTAGTCAACACACAATCCAGAGGACAACATTCACAATGTATAAGAATTAGAAAAACTAGAAAAGGTTCAGCTGTAGTGTAAGTTGCAGTGGTAGTGATGAACTATCTCTGAAAGACCAGCAACAGTTTGCAGTGTGGTGTGTGAGGGAACATTTATTTATTTTATTTTATTTCACCTTTCATATCCACAGGCACAGTTACAGTCAGACTGAACGCCTCCCCTGTCAGCTTCCTCTAGGGTCAGGACTGCAGCACAGCTCCCTGAAGTTCCTCATTGGCTCTCCTTCGGGTTTACAGGAGATATAGAGCAGCCTGCGGGTAGATGAGGGATTTCTTAGAGCCCGGATCACACGATAATGAGGCCCAGCCCGGGCAGGGTTCACCACAGCTGTGAGTGGGCAAATGTCTGAGGAATAGCCTGGGACCTCCATGATCAATTGATTTGGAAATGTCAGTCCTTGTTCCACAATAACCTACATTGCTAAACTATCCCCATGTAGTTACAAAGCAGTTACTATGTCACTACATGACAAAACAATGTGGTTCTACAGTTATTACTGTGAAGGGCAACTTAAAGGGATAGTGTACCCAAATTACTAAATTACATTTTGTTTTCTTACCCTGTTAGCAGTCTATGGACAAGCTATGACAGGGATCAATGCTTTGGTTTTGTTTACCTGGCCTCTGTTTCCAAATGCTAATTTGTCAATCATACTGATATTAGCATTTTTCGGCCTTCATGTCCAAATCATCTTAAAGTGTGTAAAATGGATTGTGTAGCTATGTGAAGTTACTTATAGATGATTTGGACATGAAATGTGAAAATGGGAATATCGGTACCATTGACCTGCATTGGATTTGTGCCACAAAGCTAAAAAGTTAGCATTTGGAAACAGTGGCCAAGTAAACAAAACCAAAGCATGGATTGCTGTCATACCCTCCCAGCATTGCTTTGAGGATAAAGAAATCAACATATCATTTTGTAATTTGGGTGAACTATCCCTTTAAGGTAAAAAGTTACCAAATAAAACTATACCATTCTCTTACTGTAGCCTTTTTTACACTGTGCATGTTAATATATTGTGTACTGTATTGCATTCTATTCATCACTTCCTGTTGTATGTGTGGCAGGACATGTGGCAGCTTGTAGGGGGATTCCTCATGGCTGCAGCGACTCGTGAAACGCTCCTGGAAGTACAGGGAGTCTAGCTGGCAGAGAGCACCAGGCCCCTTGGTGAAGTACTCCACCAGGAAGGACTTATGGACCTCTATCTCCTCCGGGGTGAGCCTCTGTGGATGTGGTGTGGCTTGCTGCGTTGGTCCTCACTGTCACCTGTGAGCGTGTAATGTATAGGGTTCATTTCAATAAATGAGTACTGTGTGTCCAAGACGATTGAACCCCCGGGGACAATAAAGTTTAAGCCTATCTTATCCCAGCCTTTCTCATCCCAATTCTTTGGGCCCAACAGTCGCTCCATATATTTGAAGTATTTCAACACAAACACACCTGAAATTAGTTAACTAATCTGAAAGCCAATGTGCTTGTTCGACATTGCAGCCGTCACTGCAGGCAACTGCCGACTGACTGATTTACAAATCACCTTGCATCACAAATAAACTACTTGTTATTATTTGTAGATCAGTCAGTCACAATTTACCCACAACGCATCATGGATTTGACGCTCTTGACACTGTCGCCCCTAGTTACCGCAGCCACAAAGTCATAAACCATGCCTATTTCTACAATTTCTCTTATTAAAATATGATTATTTAAAATCTAACCCCTAACCACACTACTTACCTTATTCCTAGCCAAACCATAACTTAAGACCAAAAAGCACATTTTTTTAAAATGAATTTTACAATATAGCCAATTTTGACTTTGTGGCTGTGCAATCTAGTGGAAACTCTTGAACACAGTTGGGTTCTTGCCCGACTACGTTACAGACGCATGCCAGATCTTACAAATCCTGGATAGGTATTTAACATATCATCTAACCACATCATATGACAGCTATCTGATGCCCAACTGCACAGTTGATGACATGGTGTGCAACCATTGGTTGATGCAATGCAACGCCTGCTCATAATGTTGGGCAGGAACTCAACCAATTGTGGCGTTCCTGCCTAACTACATTGCGGACTATGGCTGTGTTTGAGATTATCAAACCTGTAATGTATCATGGGTGAATTGTGTCTGACTGACTGATCAACAAATAATATTGAGTTGTTATTTATAATGCAAGGTACTTTGTAGATCAGTCAGTCGAACACGGCTATCACAGCTTTGATGCTCTTGAACACGGCGGTTGCATTGCATCAACCAATGGTTGTGTGCCACATCATTGACTGCACAGTCGGGCATCAGATTGCTATATTATATGATGTAGTTAGCTGATGTGTTAAACACCTATCCAAGCGTTGTGAGATCTGATCAGGCAGGAACACCACCAGTGTTGATTTGAATCAGTTGTGCTGGTGTTAGGGTACATCAAATATATGGAATGACTGGTGGGCCCTGTGAACTGGGTTGAGAAAGGCTGTCTTATCCTATCCTACCTCTCTCCAGTGGCCTCCGTTGTGGAACAGCAGACAGGCCTCCAGGGGCGAGGTGAAAGAAGTCCTGGCAGCACCTGGCCACAAGCTTGTGTCTCTCTGGCATGTTGAGGAGGTGGTCCCCATTCACATATCAATGTTGCCCGCCTTGCCCATGCCCATGTAGAATCACACCATCTTAGGGTTGCCATCCATCCCACGGTTGACTGAGAAGGCAGGATTTCTTATAAGCTTCCGGGTTAGAGTCCTTGAAAGCGGCAGCTCTACCCTTTAGCTCAGTGCGGATGTTGCCTGTAATCCATGGCTTCTGGTTGAGGTATATACGTACAGTCACTGCATGGATGGCATTCATTTAACGAAAAAACGCCACCTACTGGAGGGAAACGGATTTTCTGCAGAGTTGGCCTCTCTCTTCCTCTCTGACAACAGACACAACGGTTTCTACTACCACTACCTCAGATTACCACAGCCACAAAGTCAAAATTGTCTATTTGATAAAAGTTCATGAAAACAAAAATTTGCTTTTCGGTCTTAATTTAAGGTTAGAGTTAGCATAAGATTAGCAGCTTGGTTAGGGTTATCACAAACGATTTTGTAAAACATTTTTTAAGGTTTAAAATTATATTTTAAGAAGATCAGGTGTAGAAATAGGCAAACACAGGCTGTAATTCAACCGGCCATGATTGGGAGTCCCATATGGCGGTGCACAATTGGCCCGTGTTTGGCCGGTTTAGGCCATCATTGTAAATAAGAACTGATAAGAATAACTGAATAAGAAGAATAACTGATTTGCCTATTTAAATAAAAAATGTATAACATTTTTTGAAAACTGTTTGTGTTAATTAATGATGATCAGGCACAACGCTGATAAATTCATGGCTAGAAGGGATTTAGCTTTCGGCTAATTAACGTCAACATTTTTCTGGTGCATTTTAGCTAACCCAAACCCATTTCCTAACCTTAACCTAATTATCATAAACTTCTGCATAAATTATACTAACCTGCTGCTACAAAATGTAAATATGACGTTAATTTGTCAAAAGCTGGATCCCTTCTAGCATGACCCTCCTATTTATAGTCCTACTTATATCATTACACTCATAACAACCTTATCATTACGAAACTTCTATTAGGTCAAATAAGCCACAGATAACAAATAAGCCATTACATTTTTTGTTAACCAAATTCGACACTCTCATTGACCTCCATACAAATACTCCCAGTTATCCCTCTTCCTTCACCTCTTCTGGTGGTTTCAAGTCAGAGATTTCCGAGTTCCCAGTTTCCAATTGTTTTAATTGCAACATTAATTTCTGCGGAGATCATATGTCGAGTTCAAAACAACAGGGAACTCTGAAATTTAGACTTCAGTGCGTTCAGACAATTGGGAACTCTGAAAAAAATATCGCAGACTGGGGACAGAGATAGGCCGGCAATTGCATTGCGGAATGTTCCTCCGTGGCTATTTCCGAAACCAAGTGTAGATGTTAACATGATTTAGGGCAGGAGAGAATGTGTTGAGGACGTGAGATGGTGTGTGGAGAGATGGATAATCGGTTTTATTTGTTTTTAAGGATGGAAACAGATGGTTCAAATGATCCAGTCAGTGGAAGGGTGGGGGCAGGTGTGTATATCCCAGATTTCAACGTTAGAGTATGTAAGCGATACATTTATTAAGTGTCAGTATATGCAGCCGAGTTGATGGCCATGATTATAGGTTTTTAGATTGGTGGAGGAGGTGAAACCACTCGGAGTTGTGATCTGGTCTGATTCTGCTGCAGTGTTGAGTAGTGTGAACACGGGCAGGTCTGAGCTATATGGATCACTCCAATCCTCTACGGTGCTAGAGACACCTCAAAAAGGATGTAGAGAATGTGTGTTGCAGCCATGGGGTGTATATATAGGGGCGGACCCCAGCCGTGACACAGGTGTACACGGGAGTGAATCCTCACCTCGAATGTATCCCTCCACCGCGGAGTGATACCAATATATAAATGTATTGGAGTGATCCATATAGCTCACTTAACCGTAGTTACAAACGTGACCTTCGGTCTCAATATTTTGCTGGCCTGGACGTTTGGATACTAATTGTTGTTCTACACTGTATGTTGTGCTGGCCTGGATGTTTGGATGCTAATTGTTGTTCTACACTGTATGTTGTGCTGGCCTGGATGTTTGGATGCTAATTATAGTTCTATACTGTATGTTCTGCTGGCCTGGATGTTTGGATGCTAATTGTTGTTCTATACTGTATGTTCTGCTGGCCTGGATGTTTGGATACTAATTGTTGTTCTACACTGTATGTTCTGCTGGCCTGGACGTTTGGATGCTAATTGTTGTTCTATACTGTATGTTCTGCTGGCCTGGATGTTTGGATAGAATGAAGGGTATTGACCATGACAATAGTCAAACTAAGACAGTGGTTAGTTATCTAGCCTTTTCTGTGACGTGTGTGCTAAATTCCAAATGGATCCTTAACGTTTAACCCTAGAGACTTTGTGTAGATCTGACTTGTAGACCAGAGGTTCTCAGAAAACTCATAGAGCACTTTGTTCAGCGTAGATCACTGAGGAGACAGAGGAAATTTAGTGAAATCTGGCAAATCTGTAGGTAGTTGATCAATGTATTACTTATTTCCGGAGTTACTTCAAGGCATCATTTAGGTTGCTATGCTCTGTGAATCAGAATGTGGACCATGCTAATAGGCAGAACTTTATTCTGTAATGTACAGTATGTGCTGAATACTAAAATCAACCCCTTACCCCTAGAGACAATGTATTTCTGAAAGCAAATGTTATTGTTCCATCTTACCCTCTTTCAGGCAGGTTGAGGTTCTGTCATTCCTTTCTGATTTGCATAAGTGCCTAAAAGGAGGAGTAGGGGCTAGGAGTCCATTTGGATTTCAGCTGGGGCGTGCTGGAGCAGTGTTGACTCTTATTTCTGCCTTTCTCCGTATATCTCTGTCCCCCTATAGGGAGGCTTTTCCCTGTTTGTCCAGCTGATGCTCATCCTAACTACTTCGTCTCCTCCCTCAGCCAGATGATGGTGACCTAAACCCCCGCTTGTCAGTCTCACTGTCCTCCTTTACACACTAATGCTTCTACAACTCACTTATAACATAGTTATACACACTTTTATACAGCTTGGGGTCACAGCTTCAGAATAGATTAAACGTTGGTTTTGTCACAAGGAAATCTGAAAGGCTTTAGTTGGGTCAGTGTAAAAAAGAAGATTGCTGACCCACCTCTACATAGCATCTCTGGTTATGACTTTATCACATTATTTATTACGTCTGATGGTATCAGTTATTACAGCATGAAATTATACACGGTTAGCTTTTATTGTGCTCGTAACCCTCAGAATTACGAGTAATACTTTAGCTTGATGTCACTCAGGAAGTTGAACCACCCGTTTGTCACAATGCCACTTCCTGTGCTGCGTTGCAGTGGTACGGGCCACATACACCGGAGGCAGACACAGACCCTGAAGGTGCCTTACTATGTAGGAGCTAGCTTCACCGAGCGATATTCTGGAAAAGACCTGAAGACCGCATCTCCAACCTCAGGAACAGTTGCTGGAAGGAGACGAAACAGAGTAAGTCACAGCCCAACGTTAACGCAACGCACATGCAATGTTTGTACCCTTTTCACACTATGCCTACTGTACTGGCTTGGATATTTTCCTTTCATATTGTCTTCTCCAGCATGAGTCCTGCAACTCTATGATGGCGCTGGAAGAGATGGCTTCCGTTTTACAGGCACCTTGTTACGGTGCGTGAATGAGGACCCAAAAGCGAATTAACAAAACAGAGTTTCTTTAATGACGAAACACACGTAGGCTCAGATGGACAGGCAGATTCCGACAGGACAGGACAAGGTTAGCTGAACAGGCAGATTCCGACAGGACAGGACAAGGTTGCAGCAAACACGACGATAGTCTGGTTCAGGCATGAGTAACACAAACGAGAATCCGACAAAGACAGAAGCAGGAACAGAGAGAGATATAGAGACCTAATCAGAGGGAAAAAGGGAACAGGTGGGAAAAGGGGTGAACGAGGTAGTTAGAGGAGACAAGGAACAGCTGGGGGAAGGAGGGTAAGAAAAGGTAACCTAATACGACCAGCAGAGGGAGACAGGGTGAAGAGAAAGAACAGGAACAAGACACAACATGACAATACATGACAGTACCCCCCCACTCACCGAGCGCCTCCTGGCGCACTCGAGGAGGAAGCCTGGCGGCAATGGAGGAAATCATCGATCAGCGCACGGTCCAGCACGTCCCGAGAGGGAACCCAACTCCTCTCCTCAGGACCGTACCCCTCCCAATCTACTAGGTACTGATGACCACGGCCCGAGGACGCATGTCCAAAATCCTACGGACCCTGTAGATGGGTGCGCCCTCGACAAGGATGGGGGGGGGGGGAAAGACGAGCGGGGGCGCGAAGAACGGGCTTGACACAGGAGACATGGAAGACCGGGTGGACGCGACGAAGATATCGCGGAAGAAGAAGTCGCACTGCGACAGGATTAATGATCCGAGAGATACGGAACGGACCAATGAACCGCGGGGTCAACTTGCGAGAAGCGGTCTTAAGGGGAAGGTTCTGAGTGGAGAGCCAAACTCTCTGACCGCGACAATATCTAGGACTCTTAGTTCTACGCTTATTAGCAGCTCTCAC
The DNA here is from genome assembly GCF_057628025.1 of Oncorhynchus mykiss. NCBI lineage: Eukaryota > Metazoa > Chordata > Actinopteri > Salmoniformes > Salmonidae > Oncorhynchus > Oncorhynchus mykiss. The sequence continues at coordinate 84,986,572 of NC_143022.1, read as the reverse complement.
AGTCTGCGCCCTATAACGGCAAAGTGCAGACCTGACCCTCTTCCAGGTGCGCTCGCAACGTTGGACAAAAGCCTGAGCGGAGGGGACGCTGGACTCGGCGAACTGAGATGAGAACAGCGGAGGCTGGTACCCGAGGCTACTCTGAAAAGGAGATAGCCCGGTCGCAGACGAAGGAAGCGAGTTGTGGGCGTATTCTGCCCAGGGGAGCTGTTCTGACCAAGACGCAGGGTTGCGAAAAGAAAGACTGCGTAAGATGCGACCAATAGTCTGATTGGCCCGTTCTGCTTGACCGTTAGACTGGGGGTGAAAGCCGGAAGAGAGACTGACGGAAGCCCCAATCAAACGGAAAAACTCCCTCCAAAATTGAGACGTGAATTGCGGACCTCTGTCCGAAACGACGTCTGACGGAAGGCCATGAATTCTGAAAACATTCTCGATGATGATTTGTGCCGTCTCTTTAGCAGAAGGAAGCTTAGCAAGGGGAATAAAATGAGCCGCCTTAGAGAACCTGTCGACAACCGTAAGAATAACCGTCTTCCCCGCTGACGAAGGCAGTCCGGTGACAAAATCTAAGGCGATGTGAGACCACGGTCGAGAGGGAATGGGAAGCGGCCTGAGACGGCCGGCAGGAGGGGAGTTACCGGACTTAGTCTGCGCGCAGACCGAACAAGCAGCCACGAAGCGACGCGTGTCATGCTCCCGGGTGGGCCACCAAAAACGCTGGCGAATGGAAGCAAGCGTACCCCGAACGCCAGGATGGCCGGCTAACTTGGCAGAGTGAGCCCACTGAAGAACGGCCAGACGAGTAGGAACGGGAACGAAAAGAAGGTTCCTAGGACAAGCGCGCGGCGACGGAGTTTGAGTGAGTGCTTGCTTTACCTGCCTCTCAATTCCCCAGACAGTCAACCCGACAACACGCCCCTCAGGGAGAATCCCCTCGGGGTCAGTGGAGGCTACTGAAGAACTGAAGAGACGAGATAAAGCATCAGGCTTGGTGTTCTTAGAGCCCGGACGATAAGAAATCACGAACTCGAAACGAGCGAAAAACAGCGCCCAGCGCGCCTGACGCGCATTAAGTCGTTTGGCAGAACGGATGTACTCAAGGTTCCTATGGTCAGTCCAAACGACAAAAGGAACGGTCGCCCCCTCCAACCACTGTCGCCATTCGCCTAGGGCTAAGCGGATGGCGAGCAGTTCGCGGTTTCCCACATCATAGTTACGTTCCGACGGCGACAGGCGATGAGAAAAATACGCGCAAGGGTGGACCTTGTCGTCAGAGAGGGAGCGCTGAGAAAGAATGGCTCCCACGCCCACCTCTGACGCGTCAACCTCGACAACGAACTGTCTAGTGACGTCAGGTGTAACAAGGATAGGTGCGGATGTAAAACGATTCTTGAGGAGATCAAAAGCTCCCTGGGCGGAAACGGACCACTTAAAGCACGTCTTGACAGAAGTAAGGGCTGTGAGAGGAGCTGCCACCTGACCGAAATTACGGATGAAACGACGATAGAAGTTCGCGAAGCCGAGAAAGCGCTGCAGCTCGACGCGTGACTTAGGAACGGGCCAATCAATGACAGCTTGGACCTTAGCGGGATCCATCTTAATGCCTTCAGCGGAAATAACAGAACCGAGAAATGTGACGGAAGAGGCATGAAAAGAGCACTTCTCAGCCTTCACAAAAAGACAATTCTCTAAAAGGCGCTGGAGGACACGTCGAACGTGCTGAACATGAATCTGGAGTGACGGTGAAAAAATCAGGATATCGTCAAGGTAAACGAAAACAAAGATGTTCAGCATGTCTCTCAGGACATCATTGACTAATGCCTGAAAGACAGCTGGAGCGTTAGCGAGACCGAAAGGAAGAACCCGGTATTCAAAGTGCCCTAACGGAGTGTTAAACGCCGTCTTCCACTCGTCCCCCTCCCTGATGCGCACGAGATGGTAAGCGTTACGAAGGTCCAACTTAGTGAAAAACCTGGCTCCCTGCAGGATCTCGAAGGCTGAAGACATAAGAGGAAGCGGATAACGATTCTTCACTGTTATGTCATTCAGCCCTCGATAATCTATGCAGGGGCGCAGGGACCCGTCCTTCTTCTTAACAAAAAAAAACCCCGCTCCGGCGGGAGAGGAGGAGGGGACTATGGTACCGGCGGCAAGAGCTACAGACAAATAATCTTCGAGAGCCTTACGTTCGGGAGCCGACAGAGAGTATAGTCTACCCCGGGGGGGAGTGGTTCCCGGAAGGAGATCAATACTACAATCATACGACCGGTGTGGGGGAAGAGAGGTGGCCCTGGACCGACTGAACACCGTGCGCAGATCGTGATATTCCTCCGGCACCCCTGTCAAATCACCAGGCTCCTCCTGTGAAGAAGAGACAGAGGAAACAGGAGGGATAGCAGACATTAAACATTTCACATGACAAGAGACGTTCCAGGAGAGGATAGAATTACTAGACCAATTAATGGAAGGATTATGACAAACTAGCCAGGGATGGCCCAAAACAACAGGTGTAAAAGGTGAACGAAAAATTAAAAAAGAAATGGTTTCGCTATGATTACCAGAAACAGTGAGGGTTAAAGGTAGCGTCTCACGCTGAATCCTGGGGAGAGGACTACCATCCAGGGCGAACAAGGCCGTGGACTCCCTTAACTGTCTGAGAGGAATGTCATGTTCCCGAGCCCAGGTCTCGTCCATAAAACAGCCCTCCGCCCCAGAGTCTATTAAGGCACTGCAGGAAGCTGACGAACCGGTCCAGCGTAGATGGACCGACAAGGTAGTGCAGGATCTTGAAGGAGAGACAGGAGTAGTAGCGCTCACCAGTAGCCCTCCGCTTACTGATGAGCTCTGGCTTTTACTGGACATGAAGTGACAAAATGACCAGCAGAACCGCAATAGAGACAGAGGCGGTTGGTGATTCTCCGTTCCCTCTCCTTAGTCGAGATGCGGATACCTCCCAGCTGCATAGGCTCAGCACCCGAGCCGGCAGAGGAAGATGGTAGTGATGCGGAGAGGGGGGCAACGGAGAACGCGAGCTCCTTTCCACGAGCTCGGTGACGAAGATCAACCCGTCGCTCAATGCGAATAGCGAGTTCAATCAAGGAATCCACGCTGGAAGGAACCTCCCGGGAGAGAATCTCATCCTTTACCTCTGCGCGGAGACCCTCCAGAAAACGAGCGAGCAAAGCCGGCTCGTTCCAGCCACTGGAGGCAGCAAGAGTGCGAAACTCAATAGAGTAGTCTGTTATGGATCGATTACCTTGACATAGGGAAGACAGGGCCCTGGAAGCCTCCTCCCCAAAAACAGATCGATCAAAAACCCGTATCATCTCCTCCTTAAAGTCCTGATACTGGTTAGTACACTCAGCCCTTGCCTCCCAGATTGCCGTGCCCCACTCACGAGCCCGTCCAGTAAGGAGAGATATGACGTAGGCGACACGAGCAGTGCTCCTGGAGTAAGTGTTGGGCTGGAGAGAAAACACAATATCACACTGGGTGAGGAACGAGCGGCATTCAGTGGGCTCCCCAGAGTAACACGGCGGGTTATTGATTCTGGGCTCCGGAGATTCGAAAGCCCTGGAAGTGGCCGGTGGATCGAGGCGGAGATGGTGAACCTGTTCTGTGAGGTTGGAGACTTGGGTGGCCAGGGTCTCAACGGCATGTCGAGCAGCAGACAATTCCTGCTCGTGTCTGCCTAGCATCGCTCCCTGGATCTCGACGGCTGAGTGGAGAGGATCCGAAGTCGCTGGGTCCATTCTTGGTCGGATTCTTCTGTTACGGTGCGTGAATGAGGACCCAAAAGCGAATTAACAAAACAGAGTTTCTTTAATGACGAAACACACGTAGGCTCAGATGGACAGGCAGATTCCGACAGGACAGGACAAGGTTAGCTGAACAGGCAGATTCCGACAGGACAGGACAAGGTTGCAGCAAACACGACGATAGTCTGGTTCAGGCATGAGTAACACAAACGAGAATCCGACAAAGACAGAAGCAGGAACAGAGAGAGATATAGAGACCTAATCAGAGGGAAAAAGGGAACAGGTGGGAAAAGGGGTGAACGAGGTAGTTAGAGGAGACAAGGAACAGCTGGGGGAAGGAGGGTAAGAAAAGGTAACCTAATACGACCAGCAGAGGGAGACAGGGTGAAGAGAAAGAACAGGAACAAGACACAACATGACAATACATGACACACCTAACCAATTGTGCTATTGTGTTTTTTTTTCGTTATTTGTAACTTATTTTGTACATAATGTTTCTGCCACCGTCTCTTCCTCACTACTGTTACTTTGTTTCTCCTTAATTATTTGTTTATATTTTTTGTTTGTTTAAGTTCAATTTTGCTATTATGTTTTATTTCTTGCTAAACATTTTTTTACTTCAGTTTATTTTACTACATTTTTCTCTTAACTGCATTGTTGGTTGAGGGCTTGTAAGTAAGCATTTCACTGTAAGACTACACCTGTTTTGTATTCGGTGAATGTGACAAATTACATTTTGATTTGAACAATGGTGGCCAATGCAGTGAAATAATTCTGAAGTTTTAAGATTTTTGATAAAATGCATAATTATATTTTTCAATATATTGGATACATTTTTGTGTGTTTCTGTCTTCCAGAGGAAGGCTTGCTGTACCTTGCTCATCATTTCGGAGACTGACTTGTACCAAAGGGCTCAGCAGATGGGAACGCCTACGACTGTCGGAGATTCAGATCACGATACAGGGATAAGAACCCACAGACATACAGAAGGGTACGTTGTAATGGTGGGCACCAATATCTAAAATTCCCACAGACATACACGCATATAAATTAATGCTACACACAAATCACAATTGCTGCTGCCAGACTCTTATTATGATTGCTAAATACTGCACAATTTAAACACTTTAAACACAATTTAAACACTTTAAACCCAAATCCCCCCCTTCCCCAAAACACATGTAAATATTGGACTATAAATTGTACCTTACTGTATTATTCTTATGCTAAAATGTTTATTATATTCTACTGAGCCATTTACTTTATGTTCCTATTCTTATCTTTTATTATGTCTTATTGTTGTTGCATTGTCCAGAAGGAAGATGCAAGTAAGCATTTCATTGGCTGGTGTATACCACATGTATCCTGTATGACTAATAAAACTTGAAAAATATATCAGTATCGCTTGATACTGTTTTGACCTCAATATTGTTTGATTTGGGTTTGATATCGATATGAGCAAGACATATCGTGCTATTGGTTTATCCTTCCTGTTAACCTAAAATAAATGACTGTTCCTGCATGCACAAAATCCTCTCGCAGATGTTCACATGCTCTCAACTTAATATACTTAACGTGAGCATTTGTCTCCAATAAAAAAAATGCTTGAACATGTGGTGCGGCAGGTAGCCTAGTGGATAGTGTTGGGCCAGTAACCGAAAGGTTGCTGGTTAGAATAGCCAAGCTGACAAGGTGAAGTCTGTCTGTGCCCTTGAGCAAGGCTCCAGGGGCGCCGTACTACCATGGCTGACTCTGTAAAACACATTTTACTGCATCTGTGACAATACATTTGTTTTTTTCTGTTTTCGGCAATTTAGTTCATTTGACAATGTGAAACCAACCGGACCAAATGTAAATATAATACTATAGCTCAGAACTATGTGTGAAATGCCCTTACTTGCCTGCTGATAGATCATTGACAGTGGATGGGTTTCCCATTGCACTGTTACTATATTTTTTATTAACCAATGTGTTATTAAAAAAAGGTACCTGATAGATGCCCATGATTAACATTTTTGATGTGTGCTTGCATGACCTGCTGTCCATCTGCTCTGATCTGAACCTCAATGGAAAAAGTTCTGTTGTTGGAGATCCATTTGATGTTTTGATTGCTCCATACTTATTTTCCTCCTTGGATTATTTGTTACTTGAATCGAATGTGAAGAAATCAATAGAGAACGCTCTATTCAAGCCAACACACACAAACTGGAGCGTAAGATTTGAGCAGCAATTAGAGAGAGAAAATGCCTTGCAGACATATGGGCTGTGGGGGGACCCCCCTCTCTCTCTCTCTCTGCACACTCCTGCGGACAGACTTAACTTCCTGTAGAACTGTGAAACAAACTGACAAGGTGATGGCTGGTTTAAATACAAAACACTAGTGTTTCTCTTTTTTTAAAGGCTTGAAATGTATTTTTGAATGAGATACTGCTCTTTCCCATATTATGCTTTGATAAATATTTAGAAGAACCAACTCAAGGACTTTAAGGATAGACATCTGAGCCAGTTTTTTACTTTTATAGTTAGTACCTGTATATACCATAAATGTTTATTACATGGGCTAGATGGAATTATGTAGCTAATGTAATTATACAATTGAATGTACCCTGTGGATTTGCTTGTAGCTTGGTGGATTGCAAATTATTGCACAAATGAATCTGTATTTATTCAAATTAAACAAATATCAAATGTTTCTTTATAATCACTATATAATGAATGACCTAGTGTGGTTTTATTTTATTACAGAGACAAATATTTGATCCATGAACAAAATATTTCACATGAATATTTTAATTTGAAAATGTATTTTAGTTTTTCAGTTTCAAGTTCTTGAAAGAAAGTACAAAAAGCAGTTCAGGTGAATATGAGTATCAAATACTTTCTAATCAAATCCATGGTTCAAATAAATACTGTCTAATCAAATCCATGGTTCAACAACAGAAGTTTTTCATTGTCTTTATGGCCATATCTTACATTCAATTGTCTCCACATGTCAATTGATGTGGAAAAGCTGCCATAAGATGTGTTCCCTAGAAAACATGTAATACATTTTAGCATATACAAAAAAATAATACATGGTTAACATTGTTGCACAAGCTTTTCTTTCCCGACTATGGGAATTATAAGCATCTTCAGAATTTGACTATTCAAGGTACCTACACAGCTTCAGAAGTGGAGTGAGTTTTCTTTAGGTACATTGGTGACCACATTGGAAATCACTTCTATCACACAGAGCCATACAAGGCTTCTCTCAATGTAGTGTTGTCTTCAGTCCAGAGTCATAGACAATATATACATCAGACCAGAGTCAGACAATATTATATACATCCGACCATAGTCAAAGTATTGAAGCATGCTTGATTTGCACTTTTGGGACCATTACACTGGTTCCATTGCACCAAGCAAACCAAACAAAGTGCAGCATACTAAGTGTATCAAAGTATTTCAGATATGTATTATTAGACTCAGGTCTGATATCTACTACAAAACATCCATAGCTCTTGCCAGGTCAGCACTCTTCAACGAGCAGTTCTCCTGAACTATATAGCTTTCTTTTGATAGCCCTGAACCCGGTACTGAGCCTGAGTGTGTGTCTCCCACTTTGCCTCTGGGGGGACACAGCCTTCCGGCCCCCAAAGAGCCTCTGCACCTTGGGCCACAACCCCCCCACCTCTGGCCGTAGCACGAGGGTGAGATGGAAGGTTGGAACCAGGTTATGGTCAACGGCTATCTGCTCCACACTACACAGTTCTCCTTGTTGGTCCCCCTGCTCCACACACAGGTCAATGAGCGCCCCCTTGAGGCCGCAAGGCTCACTAGCAGCCAGATGGAGAAGCTCCCGACTGATGTTGTGCAGGAGAGGATCTGGTAGGACCAGTTTGGAGCAACACAGGACAGTGTCCGTAGCGTCTGAGAGGCTCTCCACAATGGTCTTTACAATGTGGGCACAGAGAGACTCCTCCAGTGGACTGTAGAAGAGACCACTGTCAGACTCTGATATCATGGACATGTCTGTGACTGATCCTGGAACAGAAAAGAAAACGATAGGGCTACTTTTCATTCATTGTACTGTATAGTGCTGTAACAATCATTCTTGAGGTGAACTTTTTCATATGAAGCCTATGGATAAGCAACTATTGATGCCAAGAAAAAAAGTGTTATACTTTTAAATCTGTTTTGGAATAATATTGCTGCATACCTTTTGTGTGATACATTATTTTGCAACGATGTAGCAATCCTCCTAAATAAAGCAAAGACAGTAGGCTACTCTTCACTCAGGCAAAAGGCTGCAGTGCTAAACAAACACTCACCAGTGTCACTATTCCAACTTCGATGATCTTTGTCTGCCAACCGTTGATTGATCCTTTTGATTACGGTTAGTTTCTGCACCAGATTCCCCCGGGACAACCGTTGAGAACCCAGGTCTTCCTGTGGGGAGGAAGGGAACCTGTCGTCCAGTGAGTTGTTATAAGAAAAGGTAAAGTACATTTTTTAAACCCATTGACGATGAAATAATAAATAAAATAAGTGCTAAGAGTGCTATGTCTTTCACCACCGACCAGACCAGCTGGACTACACCAAAGACAATTATAGAATGGAACTAGCTAAATAAATAGCCGCATAAACACTCCTCCCACATATGGCTACCGACCAATCAGATGATCTCGCACGTTCCCAACGTCCTAACTTAACGTATTAGCGAGTGCCAAGGTCGTCACTAGTTATCACAGCTACAAGATGATAAAGCCCGCCTATTTCTACAATTCCTATTTTTTAAATCTGAATTTTAAACCTAATCCTTACATTAACCACGCCGCTAACCGTATACCTAACCTTAAATTAAGAAGACATTTTTTTTTGCATTAATTTTTCCTATATAGCCAATATTTACTTTGTAGCTGTGGTAACTACTGGAAACCAGCTTGCCCTGTAACATTTTGGGTCCTTGATGAAGCCCCCCCACCTCCCGAAGCCCCGAGCCCTGTGCCCCACCCCCTCTCAGCTCCACCCCTCTCAACTTTACTGTCAAACGCCACGAAACCCACGTAACCCACGTACCCAAAGATAGTATCGACTATCCCCACACCAACCCTTGAAATGTACACAATTTGGTATTTCTCAAGGGAGAAAATGACATTTGGAGACAGTGCATGCACTGCAATACTATGTCATGACCCTTGAACAGTAAACGTTCCCAGTTTTGGGGAGAAGTGAACTACATGTTGTTCAACTGGTAATTTAACTACATTTTGCAGTAGCTTGGTGATATTTTAAAAAGTAGTTCATTACTTTTTGACATGTAGCAGTGTAGCTAACTACTGGAACTACACACTACTTATTTTGCTAAAATAAAATATGGGTAAAGTAGGTAATAGCCTAATTTCCTTTCTTTTTTTGGTATCCGACCTGCCTGATTCTCACTTGAACATAATTTTTGTGTTTAATAAGCTAAATTACAGATTGTATTAACATATAACCCCAAAGTGATTTGTTCTTATAATTAGTAGTCTATGACATTTCAGATTTAGCCTAAATATGATGTCATGTTTCACAAAAAATGGATGTAGTGAACTACTTTTTCAAAGTTAATTTAGTTAAGTAAACTATATTTTTTCTTAACGGTAGCTTTAGTGTAGTTTAATCATCCAGTGTGAAGTAATTGATAACCTATATTTTCAGAGTAGCTATCCCAACACTGAATGTTTCTAGTTATTTCATGACATTTAATTTAAGCTTTGCTTTCTGATATCTGGGGCATGTTTGCTACCTAGGCACATCTTGAGTAATTTGACATATCTACAGGGCCTCATTTATAAACGTAGCATATACATAATACACCCCAAAACCAGTTTTCACACAAAAGTATTTTTTGTTTTGTTTTTTTAACTCTCCAAAAATTGCTTTTATCGAGTTAATCACAGTCTTTGCTGTGATTAATCATGATTAATCTCATATTCAGAATGTGCTCAAATTGAGCTGTAATTAAGATTTTTTTATATATATATATAAAAAGCATTACAATAATTTTAATGTCTTAATTTTGTCCAAAGTAATGGTTAGTAAAATCAGGTAAATTGATGAAGCACTCTTCCTTTAACCTCTATTGTTTTGACATCACATTGCTGTTTTTAGCTGTAGGCCTATAAATGTATGTTTTTAGCTGTAGGCCTATAAATGTATGTTTTATGTGTATTTTGAAAGCTTTCAGCTTTCAATGCGATTAATCTCGATAAAGATTAAAAATGCATTAAAATTGCAAAAAGTTGACTGGAATTAACTAACCTCTGACAGCCTTAATAAAAACTGAACTTGATATGAGAATGTGCGTAACTCCCTGCAAACTTTAGACTATGCGTTTGCACAATGGTTGCACAGTGGTTGAAGTGTTACATTGTAAGCAGGCAAGTAGATTTTGTGAAAGTGGAGGGATATGATGACATGCTTTGGCAAGAAAAATGGAAAATTCCAAGCATTTGCCTTTAGTGAGAAGAGAAAAAAATACATTTTTATCTTTGCAATCTAGAAATAATAATTGATTAATAATTATAAATATGAATATATTTCCTGTTAATTTATTTCATTTAATTTCCATTTGGTATTTTAATTAGGATCGACATTAGCTGTTGCAAAAGCAGCAGCTACTCTTCTTGGGGTCCACACAAAACATGACATAATATAGAATGTTAATGGACAAGATCAGCTCAAGGACAGAACTACATCAATTAAAAAATAATAAAGCCACACGTAGTCTACATATCAATGCATACACACAAACTATCTAGGTCAAATAGGGGAGAGGCGTTGTGCCGCAAGGTGTTGCTTTATCTGTTTTGTGGAACCAGGTTTGCTGTTTATTTGAGCAAAATGAGATGGAAGGAAGTTCCATGCAATAAGAGCTCTATATACAGTGGGGAGAACAAGTAGACACACTGCCAATTTTGCAGGTTTTCCTACTTACAAAGCATGTAGAGGTCTGTAATTTTTATCATAGGTACACTTCAACTGTGAGAGACGGAATCTAAAACAAAAATCCAGAAAATCACATTGTATGATTTTTAAGTAATTCCTCATTCTCGGGGCCGCCCCTCTGGCCGGCGTCGTCCTGCAGCTGGAGCCATGCGTCAAGGGGGGGGGGGTACAGTCATGTATACTCCCGCTCCTCCTCTCCTGCGTTTGACGTCGGTTTACTAACCACCGGTCCTGGCATTCATCATTACGTGCACCTGCACTTCATCAATAGGCACATCTGGACTCACTTCACTGATTACCTTCCCTATAGTTGTCACTCCCCGAGTTCCATTCCCAAGCAGTATTGACTATATGTTTCTTGTCTGTACACTACTCATGTATCTTGTATTGTTCCATTTATTAAACTCACCACCTGCACTTGCTTCCCGACTCCCAGCGTCCACGTTACAAACTGATTGGCTCAAACGCATTAAGAAGGAAAGAAATTCCACAAATTAACTTTTAACAAAGCACACCTGTTAATTGAAATGCATTCCAGGTGACTACTTCATGAAGCTGGTAGAGAGAATAACAAGAGTGTGTAAATTTGTCATCAAGGCAAAGGGTGGCTACTTTGAAGAATCTCAAATATAAAATATTTTCGTTACTACATAATTCCATATGTGTTATTTAATCGTTCTGATGTCTTCACTGTTATTCTACAATGTATAAAATAGTAAAAAATAAAGAAAAACCCTTGAATGAGTAGGTGTGTCTAAACTTTTGACTGGTACTGTACGTTCTTCAGGTTCTTGGCTCTTTACAGAACAGCTACCTTGAACCTCAGGATCTTGAATATCGGCCTGGGCCTCTCACCTGGACCGGTGGTGGGTTTTCCAGTCCTGTGGGTGAGCTCCACCTCAGTCTTCCTGTGGTCCATCTTCAATTTCTCAGATCATTTCCCTCACTTTGTCCTCAGACTCCATCTAGTTCTCATGGAGATTCTGCAATTCTGTCCACAACCATGTTCTGCCTTGATTGTCCCTCGAGTCTGATTTATCTGTCATGGATTCACACACACAACTGATGTCAATGGCTTACAGATTTCTGTCATCTTGCCGTTCTGTCACGTCTGCTCCTGCTCTTCCTCCCTGGTGCTCATGGGCACCAGGCTGCCCTGTATTACGCACTCCTGCCATCATTTACACACACCTGCCTTCCCTCGTCACGTGCTTCAGCCATATTGGACTCATCTGGACTCACTCAATCATCTGTTTATTACCTCTCCTATATTTGTCAGTGCCCCAGCTCTGTTTCCCGCTGCTGTATTGTTTGTCATATGTCCGTGTTACCCGTGTGCTGACGCTGTTCCTGTCTTGTTCTATGTCTGTTCCCGAATAAATGTCTGACTCCCTGTACCTGCTTCTCCTGTCCAGCGTCGGCCCTTACATCATTCTCCTGTTTCAACTCATTGAGCTGACCCTGGGAGAACTGCAAACTGTTCCCCAGGTCCTGGACCTCTCTGGTCAGGTTGTACATGATTTTATTAGTTGAATCCACCAGTATTTGGACCAAAAACTTGAAGCTATTTTCTTGTAACAACTGCTTGAACTTTTTGGTTGTTTAAAAGATCCACCATGTGATAGAGAGATACCACTGTCCTCAACGATAATCCCGCTGGCTTTGGTCTTTGTCATGGTAGCTAGCAATGTAGGTTACACTGTTACTCCTCGCAGGTCACAGGGAAGATTGAAAACAAACAGCAGGGATCTAGACAGCCACAAACCCGGGACAATCCGCGGTCCCAGCCACAATGGCTAACCGCATCGCAGGCTGTATTCAATCCCTCAAGAAAACCCTACTAGCTTGATAGGCAGCTAGCTAGTAGCTAGGCTAGCTGCTACGCCAAATAGCTCCTCAGAACCATCCTTGGTCAGCACTGGACAGAGAGTAGCAGTCCCAGCAACTGATACCAAAAAAAAAACGTTCCAATATACATTCAAAACTACAAACTTTCCAAAACACCAAACCGAGCGCTCCCTCATTGTTCGTTCAACAGGATTGCCCATTATCATTGTAGAAAAATAATCACACACACATACGTTCTATATATTAAAGTCAGTAGACAAGACATACTGCTTTCTTTCAAATTTGCACTCCAATGGGACACAATGGTCATGTAGATACGACCATAAAATTCCAACCATCGATGGCTACCAGATTATCACCTGGGCTTCGTTTTTCAATTCTGCAAAACTGCATTTAGACGGTTAACACAATTCTGATCTTTTTTTTCACTAAATTGTTATTTTGACCAGTCGGATCAGTTCTAAAAACAAATCTGATGTTGAAGAGATCTGATGTGAATGGTCAAAAGACCAATTATTGGAAAAAAAATATCAGAATTGGGCTGGCTAACTAAGCCCAGCCTAATTTTATTTTGTTGCAATCCAGGATCACATCGATCTGGCTGTTTTTGAGACAGTTTTTCAGAAAATAATCTGATAGGATCATTTTGATCCAGATACCACAATATCAAAATCACAGAATCCATATTTCAGTGCATTGAACAGGCCTACACCGTGCCATCTACTGGACAGGTTAGGGTACTACTTTTACACTGTAAACTACATACATGAAGGTACCTAAGAGGAAACATAATATAGCCCACATATCACTTGTAAGTACATTAATTTATTTGACACTTTTCAATATAACTGACCACATACCAGGGTAAAACGACTGCCCCCTTTCATTAAAACCACGGAAGTTCAAGGCCAATCGCAGTACTACAGGCATTAGCAGAAAACAGCATCCCTATGATAGTGTATGGAAATATGGCAATCTTCGTGTACATTTTTTTTAAGACAATCATTGTACAAATAATTGCTTCTAATACATCAGATGTATGTCCTTGAACCAATTATTTTAATTTCCCACTCAAAAGAAGAAGATAATGTACAGGTAACTGCCAAAATAATGGAAACACAATTAAATGAGGAGTACAAAGGATATTGAAAGCAGGTGCTTTTCCACACAGGTGTGATCCTTAGTTAATTAAGCAATTAACATCCCATCATGCTTAGGGTCATTTGTAAAAATGCTGGGTAGGGCATTATTTTGGCTACCATGTCTATGCCCCATAGGATGACATTGCCCCCGTCCACAGGGCACGAGTGGTCACTGAATGGTTTGATCAGTCTGAAAACAATATAAGCAATATACTATGGCAGTCTCAGTCACCAGCTCTCAACCCAACTGAACTCTTATTGGAGTTTGTGGAGCTGCGCCTGAGACAGCATTTTCCACCACCATCAACAAAACACCAAATGATGGAATTTATGATAGAAGAATAGTGTCACATCCCTCCAATAGACACTTGTAGAACCTATGCCAAGGTCCATTGAAGCTGTTCTGACTCATTGAAGACACTTTATGTGTCTTAAACATTATAAATGTTTACAGTATATCCTTTATTTTGGCAGTTACCTGTAGTTGCAGCACCATCGTCGGCCTTCAACATGAGATACTCAATGAGAGGGGGCAGCACTGAGCTAGCATGCAACATCACTTCCTATGGTAGCTCAAACTGTGCATGTTATGTTTGAGACCCCATCTTAACCGACTTCATCTGGTTTCAATGCGCTATTGAGTCTTCACATAGGAATTATCCAGATTTTCAGCAACAAAACTATTCTAATCACTAGATTTGAGTTCTGAAAAACAAAAACAACACTTTTTTTTTCATCTTTATTTAACTAGGCAAGTCAGTTAAGAACCAATTCTTATTTTCAATGATGGCGGCCTAAGAACAGTGGGTTAACTGCCTGTTCATGGGCAGAATGACAGATTTGTACCTTGTCATCTCAGGAATTTGAACTTGCAACCTTTTGGTTACTAGTCCAACGCGCTAACCACTAGGCTACCCTATCGCCCCAGGGTGATTAAAGTTTGAATTGGATCACCAAATCCAATTCCATATCTGGATGATCAGAATAAAAATGTTCTGTTTTGAAGTTTCCAATTGTAACATTTAATCCAAACCGATTGCTGAAATGCGATCAGAAAAGTGGTCCCAGATGTGCTGTGGCTTTAAGAACTGTCATCATTACTTAAAATTGTGTAATATATGGCCCGCTTAAATCCTGCTTGCTACCAAAATCTTTCAAGGTTTGCCCTCTGGTGGGTATTATGATCGGAACAACATTATCCAACTTTCAAGCAGACTAAAGCCAATTTATCTTTTGACAATCATTCCGTACCATAGCTGCGGGAAGTAGAGGTGCTGAGGCTGCTGCAGCATCCCTGAGTAATCAGGAATACATTTAAAAAATGTAATATTTAAAATAAAATAATATTTTTACTAGTCCTGTATTAGCCAACCTTTATAGCCAGCCGCCTGTAGCATGTGTAAAAGGTTTTCGTACCACTCCCACCCCAAAACATCTTCCTGTGGCTTTGTTCCATACAACTGAAATAAAGTATTTCCTTGTTTACTGAGGAAAATCTACTGTGGCAAGGATTACCCGGCATGTTATATGAATGAAACACTAACATTGGTGTAGCCTACTGTTATTATTTTATTAGTCTCCAATTTATGTAATCCATTAAATACAACAAGAAATGTGTCTCATATGGCAAATTTTTTTTATCAAGATCATGGTTAAAAATCCCTGGACTATTTGAAATGTGTAATTTTATGAAGAAATATACTCTGATACAAAAACAAATGAAAATGTTGTTTTGAAAAGTTATTTCAAATGGCATATATTATATAATTTTGCCATTTAAGGTGAGATAGGTTGCATTTAGACAGGCACCCAATTCTGATATTTTGTTCCCTAAAGTTAAGGTCTGAAAAAGATCTGATGTGAAACGATCTGATGTGATTGGTCAATAGACCGATTAGTGGAAAAAAATTCTGAATTTGGGCTGCCTGTCTAAACATAGCCTTATAGACCTACTTATTCTGTATTATTAAACTGTAATAGGCTAGGTATTTTTACATTAATCAGCCTTACAGTTTCCAATGATCCTGATGGGTGTAACGCCCTGAAGGTGTGATTTGGGTGGGCATTCTATGTTTTCTATTTCTTTGTTTTTGGCCGCGTGTGGTTCCCAATCAGAGGCAGCTGTCTATCGTTGTCTCTGATTGGGAATCATACTTAACCAGCCATTTTCCCACCTATGTTGTGGGTAATTATTTATGTTCTGTGAGTGTTTGTGTGCGCCACGGTTGCGGCACGTTCGGTTTTCTGGTTACCTGTTTTTGTGAAGGTTTCACTTGGATTAAAATATGTGGAATTACATGCACGCTGCGCCTTGGCTCAGTTATGACAGGGAGTTTGAAGATGGCGAACGTGACAATAGGTCGATATTTTCATGGGGGCGAGAGTAGAGAACCTAGATACAGATGTCTGGTATCACAATCACTTCAAATCAAATTGTATTGGTCACATACACATGGCTAGCAGATGTTATTGTGAGTGTAGCGAAATGCTTGTGCTTCTAGTTCTGACAGTGCAGTAATCTCTAACATGTAATCTAACAATTCTACAACAACTACCTAATACACACATCTGAGTAAGGAATGGAATAAGAATATATACATATAAATATACGGATGAGCAATGGCAGAGCAGCATAGGCAAGATGCAATAGATGGTATAAAATACAGTATATACATATGGGATGAGTAATGCAAGATATACAGTGGCTTGTGAAAGTATTCACCCCCCTTGGCAATTTTCCTATTTTATTGCCTAACAACCTGGAATTAAAAATCATCTGACCAGAGTACCTTCTTCCATATGTCTGGGGTGTCTCCCACATGCCTTTTGGTGAACACCAAATGTGTTTGCATATTTTTTTCATTAAGCAATGGCTTTTTTCTGGCCACTCTTCTGTAAAGCCCAGCTCTGTGGAGTGTACTGCTTAAAGTGGTCCTATGGACAGATACTCCAATTTTGCGCTGTGCAGCTTTGCAGCTCCTTCAGGGTTATCTTTGGTCTCTTTGTTGCCTCTCTGATTAATGCACTCCTTGCCTGGGTTTTGGTGGGCGGCCCTCTCTTGGCAGGTTTGTTGTGGTTCCATATTCTTTCAATTATTTAATAATGGATTTAATGGTGCTCCTTGGGATGTTCAACGTTTCTGATATTTTTTTTATAACCCAACCCAGATCTGTTCTTCTCCACAATTTTGTGCCTGACCTGTTTGGAGAGCTCCTTGGTCTTCATGGTGCCACTAGCTTGGTGGTGTCCATTGCTTAGTGGTGTTACAGACTCTGTTCTTTCAGAACAAGTGTATATATACTGAGATCATGTAACATCATGTGACACTTATATTGCACACAGGTGGACTTTATTTAACTAATTACGTGACCACTGAAGGTAATTGGTTGCACCAGATCTTATTTAGGAGCTTCATAGCAAAATGCATATGCACGCACCACTTTTCCGTATTATATTTATAATAATTTTTTTAAACAATAAAAAAACAAAATTTACTTCACCAATTTAGATTATTTTGTGTATGTCCATTACATGAAATCCAAATAAAAATCAATTTAAATTACAGGTTGTAATGCAACAAAATAGGAAAAACGCCAATGGGGATGAATACTTTTGCAAGGCATTGTATGTAAACATTATTAAAGTGGCATTATTAAAGTGACTAGTGATCCATTTATTAAAGTGGCCAATGATTTCAAGTCTGTATGCAGGCAGTAGCCTCTCTGTGTTAGTGATGGACTTGAGATAGAAGCTGTTTTCAGTCTCTCGGTCACAGCTTTGATGCACCTGTACTGACCTCGCCGACAGACAGGATGCTCTCAAATGTGTATCTGTAAAAGTTTGTGAGGGTTTTAGGTGAGTCAAAGTTTCTTCAGCCTCCTGATGTTGAGGAGGAGCTGTTGCGCCTTCTTCACCACACTGTCTGTGTAGATGGACAATTTCAGTATGTTTGTGATGTGTACTCCAAGGAACTTAAAACTTTCCACCTTCTCCATTGCTGTCCCTTCGATGTGGATAAGGGGGTGCTCCCTCTGCTGTTTCCTGAAGTCCACGAACATCTCCTTTGTTTTTTTGACGTTGAGTGAGAGGTTTTTTTGCTCCAAGTGCTCTCACCTCCTCCCTGTAGGCTGTTTCGTCGTTGGTGGTAATCAAGCCTACTACTGTTGTGTCGTCTGCAAACTTGATGATTGAGTTGGAGGCATGCATGGCCATGAAGTAATGGGTGAACAGGGAGTACAGGAGAGGGCTGAGAACGCACCCTTGTGGGGCCCCAGTGTTGAGGATCAGCGAAGTGATGATGTTGTTACCAACCTTCACCACCTGGGGGCGGCCCGTCAGGAAGTCCAGGACCCAATTACACAGGGTGGGGTTGAGAGCTTAATGATGAGCTTGGAGGATACTAAGGTGTTGAATGTTGAGCTATAGTCAATGAATAGCATTCTTACATAGGTATTCCTCTTGTCCAGATGGGATAGGGCAGTGTGCATTGTTATGGCGATTGCATTGTCTGTGGACCTATTGGGGTGATAAGCAAATTGAAGTGGGTCTAGAGTGATATGATCCTTGACTAGCCTCTCAAAGCACTTTATCATGACAGAAGTGAGCGCTACGTGGTGAAATTCATTTAGTTCAGTTACCTTTGCCTTCTTGGGTGCAGGAACAATTGTGGCCATATTGAAGCATGTGGGGACAGCAGACTGGGATAGGGAGAGATTGAATATGTCCGTAAACACACCAGCCAGCTGGTCTGCGCATGTTCTGAGGACACGGCTAGGGATGCCGTCTGGGCCGGCAGCCTTGCGAGGGTTAACACGTTTAAATGTCTTACTCACGTCGTCCAAGGAGAACGAGAGCCCACAGTTCTTGCTAGTGGGCCACATTGGTGGCACTGTATTATCCTCAAAATGGGCAAGGAAAGTGTTTAGTTTGTCTGGAAGCAAGATGTTGGTGTCCGTGATGTGGATGGTTTTTATTTTGTAGTCTGTGATTTTCTGTAGACCCTGCCACATACGTCTCGTGTCTGAGCCGTTGAATTGTGACTCCACTTTGTTTCTATACTGACATTTCGCTTGTTTGATTGCCTTGCGGAGGGAATAACTACAGTACACTGTTTGTATTCGGCCATATTCCCAGTTATCTTTCCATGGTTAAATGCGATGGTTTGCACATTCAGTTTTGCGCAATGCCACCATCTAGCCATGGTTTCTGGTTAGGGTAGGTTTTAATAGTCACAGTGGGTAGCAAATCTCCTATGCACTTCCTTATAAACTCACTCACCGAATCAGCGTATACATCGATATTATTCTCTGTGGCTAGTCTGCATAATGTCCCAGTCTGCATAATCAAAAACTCTTGAAGCGTGGATTCTGATTGGTCAGACCAGCATTGTTTGAGTTTCTGTCTGTAGAAAGGGAGGAGCAAAATGGAGTCGTGGTCAGATTTGCCAAAAGGAGGGCTGCGGAAGGGAATTTGTGCATCGCGGAAGTTAGAGTAGCAGTGATCCAGAGTTTTGCCAGCGCGAGTGCTACAGTCAATATGCTGATGGAATTTAGGTAGCCTTGTTCTTAAATTTGTTTTGTTAAAAATCCCCAGCTACAATAAATGCATCCTCGGGATATATGGTTTCCAGTTTGCATAAAGTCCAGGGAAGTTCCTTGAGGGCTGTCGTGGTATCGGCTTGAGGCTGTGACAATGACCGAGGACAATTCTCTTGGGAGATAATACGGTCGGCATTTGATTGTGAGGAATTCTAGGTCAGGTGAACAAAAGGACTTGAGTTCCTGTATGTTGTTACAATTACACCATGAGTAGTTAATCATGAAACATACACCCCCGCCCTTCTTCTTCCCGGAGAGACGTTTATTCCTGTCGGAGCGACGTACAAAGAATCCAGGTGGTTATACCGACTCTGACGGCATTTCCCGAGAGATCCATGTTTCCGTATAACTTGTCACGGTTATAACGAGAGATCAACCTGCTGATTTATTTTTGTGTGTTATTGTTTGCAAGCAGGTTTGCTTCAACACATACGTGCATGTAATAGCAGTAGTTTTAAGAAATCCATTGGTAATGGCAAAGATGGTGCATAATGAAGATGATGCATAAAGGCTGTTTACCATTGAGAAAAATCAAGTTTCATGTCTGTGTAGGTGAGCATTCCCTCTTTCGTGTGAGCATGCTTTCCCGCATGAACCTTGACCCTTTTTTTCAATGGAAAACTGTCCAATAACAGCTGGCTCTGGTTTTTGTTCAATTAAATAAATGAAATATGGCTCAAGTAATTATAACTGATAAGGTTTTAGACCTATCATAAATTCTAGTGATTTAGCAACGTCCGATAATGCAGAAGCCTACTGCCAGTAGGCGACGTCAACTCGTGGGACAGGGCCATAGTTATGTTTTAAAATGCTATTTCCTCCCATGGAAATCAAATGGCCATCCAACTGATTTGTTCTGGCGCCAGGCCTGGGAAGAGGAATTTTGGTAGTGGTGTATGGGTAACAGTTATGATTGACAAGACAAGAGAGACCAGAATTACAAGGTGTAACAAACAATGAATAAACCAACAAGAACAAAACACTGACAGTTGTCTTTGGCACTATTTTTACTTAACCTTTATTTAACTAGGCAAGTCAGTTAAGAACAAATTCTTATTTACAATGACGGCCTAGGAACAGTGGGTTAACTGCAGAACAACAGATTTTTACCATGTCGCCCCAACACTCTCTCTCTCTCTCTTTTACTTGTTTTGTTTAAGAATGTTTTTAACAGAATCCCCTCACCACACACACACACACACAAAAAGACAGGGCTGTACATAGCGTAGGCCGTCCAAATGCTGGCTAGCCTAACATTGCATTCCACAGCAGATAGAAGCAGAGTTTACAGATTGGATGTGGTTCTCTCCATGCTACAATATCTGTCTGTAGAACATTGCAGTGTCCCATCAATTAAATGAATCCTAAATTCTTCTGAAAGAGTTTTCTCTTCACAGTAAAATACGTATGACAAAAGTATTATATCAGAACATGTTTGTTCAGAACACCATTGACTAAGTGAACAGCTAGTATGGCAACAGTTCAACATATTGACCCCTGAAACAAGTCCTGTCCAGAATGCCCAGATAGTTTGAATTACTCAACATTAAGCGTGGAGCGCACCTAGGCTATATCTGAAGTTGCTGTGTGCAGAGTAATACAGTGTTAGCGTTGACATAAAGAACAGTGGGTCTCAGCGAGATTCTCCAACCATTACAGATCTGTTTCTGCCTCCTCCAGCATTAAATCACACAACCCTAAAGAGTGCATTATCTTCACTCCAAACTCCAGTCACAGATGCAGAGTCAGGCAGAGAGACAGAGACAGACAGAGGGACAGAAAGAGTGGCAGAGGCAGACAGAGACAGAGAGAAAGACCTCTCTGCTCAGGGCTGCAGTATATTCTAATTGAACATGGTCTCTGCTCCAAACTCCAGGCAACTCCAGAGTCAGAGAAAAAGAGAGAGAAAGAGAGAGGAGAACCAGAGAAAAGAGTGAGAAAGAGAGAGGCAGAAAGAGGGAAGTAACTACAGAGATAGACAGATAGAGGCAGACAGGGATACAGAGGCAGAGCTACAGGCAGAGACAGAGATAGACAGACAGAGGCAGGGGCAGAGGCAGACAGAGATACAGAGGTAGAGCTACAGGCAGAGACAGAGATAGACAGACAGAGGCAGGGGCAGAGGCAGACAGGGATACAGAGGCAGAGCTACAGGCAGAGACAGAGATAGACAGACAGAGGCAGGGGCAGAGGCAGACAGAGATACAGAGGCAGAGCTACAGGCAGAGACAGAGATAGACAGACAGAGGCAAGGGCAGAGGCAGACAGAGATACAGAGGCAGAGATAAAGGCAGAGACAGAGATAGACAGAGGCAGGGGCAGAGGCAGACAGAGAAACAGAGGTAGAGAAACAGGCAGAGACAGAGATAGACAGACAGAGGCAGGGGCAGAGGCAGACAGAAACAGAGGTAGAGATACAAGCAGAGACAGAGATAGACAGACAGAGGCAGAGACAGACAGAGAAACAGCAGCAGAGATACAGGCAGAGACATAGTAGGATAAACACACTACCATATTCCTATGTTTACTCAGGTCTACAGAATCTTGAGATAAAGACAGGGTTCCATTACAGGGGTGCTGGGAACTTTCATAACAAATCCTAACTTTAATTTACATAAAAACATAGACCCACATTACTGTTAAGGTTACTCCCATTACTGTCCCTCATAACTGTCTTGGTCCAGCCCAGATTGTCAAGACACATTTTTTAAGGTGAGCTAATTGGATAGGATTACCTTTAACCCAACTAAACTGATTGGTACGGTTCATTTGAATGTGGAATCCCTCTGGTCTGGATTTTAGCCTTGAATGGCATCACATTTTCTCTTCAGGCACTTTACCCATAAAAATACATTTTTATAATATTAATATTATAACATAGCCTACCATGTCTGTGTAATATATTCTCTTCAGAAGTTTCCCCATACAATATCAGTGTAATAATACAATATCAGTGTCATAATACACTATCAGTGTCATTATAAACTATCAGTGTCATAATACAATATCAGTGTCATAATACAATATCAGTGTATCAGTGTCATAATACAATATCAGTGTAATAATACAATATCAGTGTAATACAATATCAGTGTAATAATACAATATCAGTGTCATAAAACAATATCAGTGTCATAATACAATATCAGTGTCATAATACAATATCAGTGTCATAATACAATATCAGTGTAATAATACAATATCAGTGTTATAATACACTATCAGTGTAATGATACAATATCAGTGTCATAATACAATATCAGTGTCATAATACAATATCAGTGTAATAATACAATATCAGTGTCATAATACAATATCAGTGTAATAATACAATATCAGTGTAATAATACAATATCAGTGTCATAATACAATATCAGTGTAATAATACCATATCAGTGTAATAATACAATATCAGTGTCATAATACAATATCAGTGTCATAATACAATATCAGTGTAATGATACAATATCAGTGTAATAATACAATATCAGTGTTATAATACACTATCAGTGTCATAATACAATATCAGTGTCATAATACAATATCAGTGTCATAATACAATATCAGTGTCATAATACAATATCAGTGTTATAATACAATATCAGTGTCATAATACAATATCAGTGTTATAATACACTATCAGTGTCATAATACAATATCAGTGTTATAATACACTATCAGTGTTATAATACACTATCAGTGTCATAATACAATATCAGTGTTATAATACACTATCAGTGTTATAATACACTATCAGTGTAATAATACAATATCAGTGTTATAATACACTATCAGTGTAATGATACAATATCAGTGTCATAATACAATATCAGTGTCATAATACAATATCAGTGTAATAATACAATATCAGTGTAATAATACCATATCAGTGTAATAATACAATATCAGTGTCATAATACAATATCAGTGTCATAATACAATATCAGTGTAATGATACAATATCAGTGTAATAATACAATATCAGTGTTATAATACACTATCAGTGTCATAATACAATATCAGTGTCATAATACAATATCAGTGTCATAATACAATATCAGTGTCATAATACAATATCAGTGTTATAATACACTATCAGTGTCATAATACAATATCAGTGTTATAATACACTATCAGTGTCATAATACAATATCAGTGTCATAATACAATATCAGTGTTATAATACACTATCAGTGTCATAATACAATATCAGTGTCATAATACACTATCAGTGTCATAATACAATATCAGTGTTATAATACAATATCAGTGTAATAATACAATATCAGTGTCATAATACAATATCAGTGTCATAATACAATATCAGTGTCATAATACAATATCAGTGTCATAATACAATATCAGTGTCATAATACACTATCAGTGTCATAATACAATATCAGTGTAATAATACAATATCAGTGTAATAATACAATATCAGTGTTATAATACACTATCAGTGTCATAATACAATATCAGTGTAATAATACAATATCAGTGTAATAATACAATATCAGTGTAATAATACAATATCAGTGTTATAATACAATATCAGTGTTATAATACACTATCAGTGTCATAATACAATATCAGTGTAATAATACAATATCAGTGTAATAATACAATATCAGTGTAATAATACAATATCAGTGTAATAATACAATATCAGTGTTATAATACACTATCAGTGTAATTATACAATATCAGTGTCATAATACAATATCAGTGTAATAATACAATATCAGTGTAATAATACAATATCAGTGTAATAATACAATATCAGTGTCATAATACAATATCAGTGTCATAATACAATATCAGTGTCATAATACAATATCAGTGTCATAATACAATATCAGTGTTATAATACAATATCAGTGTCATAATACAATATCAGTGTTATAATACAATATCAGTGTAATAATACAATATCAGTGTCATAATACAATATCAGTGTCATAATACAATATCAGTGTCATAATACAATATCAGTGTCATAATACAATATCAGTGTCATAATACAATATCAGTGTCATAATACACTATCAGTGTAATAATACACTATCAGTGTCATAATACAATATCAGTGTAATAATACAATATCAGTGTAATAATACAATATCAGTGTTATAATACACTATCAGTGTCATAATACAATATCAGTGTAATAATACAATATCAGTGTAATAATACAATATCAGTGTAATAATACAATATCAGTGTTATAATACAATATCAGTGTTATAATACACTATCAGTGTCATAATACAATATCAGTGTAATAATACAATATCAGTGTAATAATACAATATCAGTGTAATAATACAATATCAGTGTAATAATACAATATCAGTGTTATAATACACTATCAGTGTAATTATACAATATCAGTGTCATAATACAATATCAGTGTCATAATACAATATCAGTGTAATAATACAATATCAGTGTAATAATACAATATCAGTGTAATACTACAATATCAGTGTCATAATACAATATCAGTGTCATAATACAATATCAGTGTTATAATACACTATCAGTGTAATGATACAATATCAGTGTAATAATACAATATCAGTGTTATAATACACTATCAGTGTCATAATACAATATCAGTGTAATGATACAATATCAGTGTAATAATACAATATCAGTGTTATAATACACTATCAGTGTCATAATACACTATCAGTGTCATAATACACTATCAGTGTCATAATACACTATCAGTGTCATAATACACTATCAGTGTCATAATACAATATCAGTGTCATAATACACTATCAGTGTCATAATACACTATCAGTGTCATAATACACTATCAGTGTAATAATACAATATCAGTGTAATAATACAATATCAGTGTCATAATACACTATCAGTGTCATAATACAATATCAGTGTAATAATACAATATCAGTGTTATAATACACTATCAGTGTAATAATACAATATCAGTGTAATAATACACTATCAGTGTAATAATACAATATCAGTGTAATAATACAATATCAGTGTAATAATACAATATCAGTGTTATAATACACTATCAGTGTCATAATACAATATCAGTGTTATAATACACTATCAGTGTCATGATACAATATCAGTGTAATAATACAATATCAGTGTTATAATACACTATCAGTGTCATAATACAATATCAGTGTAATAATACAATATCAGTGTCATAATACACTATCTGTGTAATAATACAATATCAGTGTAATAATACACTATCAGTGTAATAATACAATATCAGTGTAATAATACAATATCAGTGTAATAATACAATATCAGTGTAATAACACAATAATAGTGTCATAATACAATATCAGTGTCATAATACAATATCAGTGTCATAATACAATATCAGTGTAATAATACAATATCAGTGTCATAATACAATATCAGTGTAATGATACAATATCAGTGTAATAATACAGTATCAGTGTTATAATACACTATCAGTGTAATGATACAATATCAGTGTCATAATACAATATCAGTGTCATAATACAATATCAGTGTAATAATACAATATCAGTGTAATAATACAATATCAGTGTAATAATACAATATCAGTGTCATAATACAATATCAGTGTCATAATACAATATCAGTGTAATGATACAATATCAGTGTAATAATACAATATCAGTGTTATAATACACTATCAGTGTCATAATACAATATCAGTGTAATGATACAATATCAGTGTAATGATACAATATCAGTGTTATAATACACTATCAGTGTCATAATACACTATCAGTGTCATAATACAATATCAGTGTCATAATACACTATCAGTGTCATAATACACTATCAGTGTCATAATACACTATCAGTGTCATAATACAATATCAGTGTCATAATACACTATCAGTGTCATAATACAATATCAGTGTTATAATACACTATCAGTGTAATAATACAATATCAGTGTAATAATACACTATCAGTGTAATAATACAATATCAGTGTAATAATACAATATCAGTGTAATAATACAATATCAGTGTTATAATACACTATCAGTGTCATAATACAATATCAGTGTTATAATACACTATCAGTGTCATGATACAATATCAGTGTAATAATACAATATCAGTGTTATAATACACTATCTGTGTCATAATACAATATCAGTGTAATAATACAATATCAGTGTCATAATACACTATCAGTGTAATAATACAATATCAGTGTAATAATACACTATCAGTGTAATAATACAATATCAGTGTAATAATACAATATCAGTGTAATAATACAATATCAGTGTAATAATACAATATCAGTGTCATAAAACAATATCAGTGTCATAATACACTATCAGTGTCATAATACACTATCAGTGTCATAATACACTATCAGTGTCATAATACACTATCAGTGTCATAATACACTATCAGTGTCATAATACAATATCAGTGTCATAATACACTATCAGTGTCATAATACAATATCAGTGTTATAATACACTATCAGTGTAATAATACAATATCAGTGTAATAATACACTATCAGTGTAATAATACAATATCAGTGTAATAATACAATATCAGTGTAATAATACAATATCAGTGTTATAATACACTATCAGTGTCATAATACAATATCAGTGTTATAATACACTATCAGTGTCATGATACAATATCAGTGTAATAATTCAATATCAGTGTTATAATACACTATCAGTGTCATAATACAATATCAGTGTAATAATACAATATCAGTGTCATAATACACTATCAGTGTCATAATACAATATCAGTGTTATAATACACTATCAGTGTAATAATACAATATCAGTGTAATAATACACTATCAGTGTAATAATACAATATCAGTGTAATAATACAATATCAGTGTAATAATACACTATCAGTGTCATAATACAATATCAGTGTCATAATACACTATCAGTGTCATAATACACTATCAGTGTCATAATACACTATCAGTGTCATAATACAATATCAGTGTCATAATACACTATCAGTGTCATAATACAATATCAGTGTTATAATACACTATCAGTGTAATAATACAATATCAGTGTAATAATCCACTATCAGTGTAATAATACAATATCAGTGTAATAATACAATATCAGTGTAATAATACAATATCAGTGTTATAATACACTATCAGTGTCATAATACAATATCAGTGTTATAATACACTATCAGTGTCATGATACAATATCAGTGTAATAATACAATATCAGTGTTATAATACACTATCAGTGTCATAATACAATATCAGTGTAATAATACAATATCAGTGTCATAATACACTATCAGTGTAATAATA
Source organism: Oncorhynchus mykiss (assembly GCF_057628025.1). NCBI lineage: Eukaryota > Metazoa > Chordata > Actinopteri > Salmoniformes > Salmonidae > Oncorhynchus > Oncorhynchus mykiss. The sequence continues at coordinate 84,958,928 of NC_143022.1, read as the reverse complement.
CAATATGAGTGTAATAATACACTATCAGTGTAATAATACAATATCAGTGTAATAATACAATATCAGTGTAATAATACAATATCAGTGTAATAATACAATATCAGTGTCATAAAACAATATCAGTGTCATAATACAATATCAGTGTCATAATACAATATCAGTGTCATAATACAATATCAGTGTAATAATACAATATCAGTGTTATAATACACTATCAGTGTAATGATACAATATCAGTGTCATAATACAATATCAGTGTCATAATACAATATCAGTGTAATAATACAATATCAGTGTAATAATACAATATCAGTGTAATAATACAATATCAGTGTCATAATACAATATCAGTGTCATAATACAATATCAGTGTAATGATACAATATCAGTGTAATAATACAATATCAGTGTTATAATACACTATCAGTGTCATAATACAATATCAGTGTAATGATACAATATCAGTGTAATGATACAATATCAGTGTTATAATACACTATCAGTGTCATAATACACTATCAGTGTCATAATACAATATCAGTGTCATAATACACTATCAGTGTCATAATACACTATCAGTGTCATAATACACTATCAGTGTCATAATACAATATCAGTGTCATAATACACTATCAGTGTCATAATACACTATCAGTTTCATAATACACTATCAGTGTAATAATACAATATCAGTGTAATAATACAATATCAGTGTCATAATACAATATCAGTGTCATAATACAATATCAGTGTAATAATACAATATCAGTGTTATAATACACTATCAGTGTAATAATACAATATCAGTGTAATAATACACTATCAGTGTAATAATACAATATCAGTGTAATAATACAATATCAGTGTTATAATACACTATCAGTGTCATAATACAATATCAGTGTTATAATACACTATCAGTGTCATGATACAATATCAGTGTAATAATACAATATCAGTGTTATAATACACTACCAGTGTCATAATACAATATCAGTGTAATAATACAATATCAGTGTCATAATACACTATCAGTGTAATAATACAATATCAGTGTAATAATACACCATCAGTGTAATAATACAATATCAGTGTAATAATACAATATCAGTGTAATAATAAAATATCAGTGTAATAATACACTATCAGTGTAATAATACACTATCAGTGTAATAATACAATATCAGTGTCATAATACACTATCAGTGTCATAATACAATATCAGTGTCATAATACAATATCAGTGTAATAATACACTATCAATGTAATAATACAATATCAGTGTAATAATACAATATCAGTGTAATAATACAATATCAGTGTCATAATACAATATCAGTGTCATAATACACTATCAGTGTAATAATACAATATCAGTGTCATAATACAATATCAGTGTAATAATACACTATCAGTGTCATAATACAATATCAGTGTAATAATACAATGTCAGTGTAATAATACACTATCAGTGTAATAATACAATATCAGTGTAATAATACAATATCAGTGTAATAATACAATATCAGTGTCATAATACAATATCAGTGTCATAATACAATATCAGTGTAATAATACAATATCAGTGTCATAATACAATATCAGTGTCATAATACAATATCAGTGTAATAATACAATATCAGTGTTGTAATACACTATCAGTGTAATGATACAATATCAGTGTAATAATACAATATCAGTGTCATAATACAATATCAGTGTCATAATACAATATCAGTGTAATAATACAATATCAGTGTTATAATACACTATCAGTGTAATGATACAATATCAGTGTCATAACACAATATCAGTTTCATAATACAATATCAGTGTAATAATACAATATCAGTGTAATAATACAATATCAGTGTAATAATACAATATCAGTGTCATAATACAATATCAGTGCCATAATACAATATCAGTGTAATGATACAATATCAGTGTAATAATACAATATCAGTGTTATAATACACTATCAGTGTCATAATACACTATCAGTGTCATAATACAATATCAGTGTCATAATACACTATCAGTGTCATAATACACTATCAGTGTCATAATACACTATCAGTGTCATAATACACTATCAGTGTCATAATACACTATCAGTGTCATAATACAATATCAGTGTAATAATACAATATCAGTGTCATAATACACTATCAGTGTCATAATACAATATCAGTGTAATAATACAATATCAGTGTTATAATACACTATCAGTGTAATAATACAATATCAGTGTAATAATACACTATCAGTGTAATAATACAATATCGGTGTAATAATACAATATCGGTGTAATAATACAATATCAGTGTTATAATACACTATCAGTGTCATAATACAATATCAGTGTTATAATACACTATCAGTGTCATGATACAATATCAGTGTAATAATACAATATCAGTGTTATAATACACTATCAGTGTCATAATACAATATCAGTGTCATAATACACTATCAGTGTAATAATACACTATCAGTGTAATAATACAATATCAGTGTAATAATACAATATCAGTGTAATAATACAATATCAGTGTAATAATACACTATCAGTGTAATAATACACTATCAGTGTAATAATACAATATCAGTGTCATAATACACTATCAGTGTCATAATACAATATCAGTGTCATAATACAATATCAGTGTAATAATACACTATCAGTGTAATAAAACAATATCAGTGTAATAATACAATATCAGTGTAATAATACAATATCAGTGACATAATACAATATCAGTGTCATAATACACTATCAGTGTAATAATACAATATCAGTGTCATAATACAATATCAGTGTAATAATACACTATCAGTGTCATAATACAATATCAGTGTAATAATACAATGTCAGTGTAACAATACACTATCAGTGTAATAATACAATATCAGTGTAATAATACAATATCAGTGTAATAATACACTATCAGTGTAATAATACAATATCAGTGTAATAATACAATATCAGTGTAATAATACACTATCAGTGTCATAATACAATATCAGTGTCATAATACAATATCAGTGTTATAATACACTATCAGTGTAATAATACAATATCAGTGTCATAATACAATATCAGTGTCATAATACAATATCAGTGTCATAATACAATATCAGTGTTATAATACAATATCAGTGTAATAATACACTATCAGTGTCATAATACAATATCAGTGTCATAATACAATATCAGTGTCATAATACAATATCAGTGTCATAATACAATATCAGTGTTATAATACAATATCAGTGTCATAATACAATATCAGTGTTATAATACAATATCAGTGTAATAATACAATATCAGTGTCATAATACAATATCAGTGTCATAATACAATATCAGTGTCATAATACAATATCAGTGTCATAATACAATATCAGTGTCATAATACAATATCAGTGTCATAATACACTATCAGTGTAATAATACACTATCAGTGTCATAATACAATATCAGTGTAATAATACAATATCAGTGTCATAATACAATATCAGTGTAATAATACAATATCAGTGTTATAATACACTATCAGTGTCATAATACAATATCAGTGTAATAATACAATATCAGTGTAATGATACAATATCAGTGTTATAATACACTATCAGTGTCATAATACACTATCAGTGTCATAATACAATATCAGTGTTATAATACACTATCAGTGTCATAATACACTATCAGTGTCATAATACAATATCAGTGTCATAATACACTATCAGTGTCATAATACAATATCAGTGTCATAATACAATATCAGTGTCATAATACAATATCAGTGTCATAATACAATATCAGTGTAATAATACAATATCAGTGTCATAATACAATATCAGTGTAATAATACAATATCAGTGTAATAATACAATATCAGTGTCATAATACAATATCAGTGTCATAATACACTATCAGTGTCATAATACACTATCAGTGTCATAATACACTATCAGTGTCATAATACAATATCAGTGTAATAATACAATATCAGTGTCATAATACACTATCAGTGTCATAATACAATATCAGTGTAATAATACAATATCAGTGTAATAATACAATATCAGTGTTATAATACACTATCAGTGTAATAATACAATATCAGTGTAATAATACACTATCAGTGTAATAATACAATATCAGTGTAATAATACAATATCGGTGTAATAATACAATATCAGTGTTATAATACACTATCAGTGTCATAATACAATATCAGTGTTATAATACACTATCAGTGTCATGATACAATATCAGTGTAATAATACAATATCAGTGTTATAATACACTATCAGTGTCATAATACAATATCAGTGTAATAATACAATATCAGTGTCATAATACACTATCAGTGTAATAATACACTATCAGTGTAATAATACAATATCAGTGTAATAATACAATATCAGTGCAATAATACCATATCAGTGTAATAATACACTATCAGTGTAATAATACACTATCAGTGTAATAATACAATATCAGTGTCATAATACACTATCAGTGTCATAATACAATATCAGTGTCATAATACAATATCAGTGTAATAATACACTATCAGTGTAATAATACAATATCAGTGTAATAATACAATATCAGTGTAATAATACAATATCAGTGACATAATACAATATCAGTGTCATAATACACTATCAGTGTAATAATACAATATCAGTGTCATAATACAATATCAGTGTAATAATACACTATCAGTGTCATAATACAATATCAGTGTAATAATACAATGTCAGTGTAACAATACACTATCAGTGTAATAATACAATATCAGTGTAATAATACAATATCAGTGTAATAATACACTATCAGTGTAATAATACAATATCAGTGTAATAATACAATATCAGTGTAATAATACACTATCAGTGTCATAATACAATATCAGTGTCATAATACAATATCAGTGTTATAATACACTATCAGTGTAATAATACAATATCAGTGTCATAATACAATATCAGTGTCATAATACAATATCAGTGTCATAATACAATATCAGTGTTATAATACAATATCAGTGTAATAATACACTATCAGTGTCATAATACAATATCAGTGTCATAATACAATATCAGTGTCATAATACAATATCAGTGTCATAATACAATATCAGTGTTATAATACAATATCAGTGTCATAATACAATATCAGTGTAATAATACAATATCAGTGTAATAATACCATATCAGTGTAATAATACAATATCAGTGTCATAATACAATATCAGTGTCATAATACAATATCAGTGTAATGATACAATATCAGTGTAATAATACAATATCAGTGTTATAATACACTATCAGTGTCATAATACAATATCAGTGTCATAATACAATATCAGTGTCATAATACAATATCAGTGTCATAATACAATATCAGTGTTATAATACACTATCAGTGTCATAATACAATATCAGTGTTATAATACACTATCAGTGTCATAATACAATATCAGTGTCATAATACAATATCAGTGTTATAATACACTATCAGTGTCATAATACAATATCAGTGTCATAATACACTATCAGTGTCATAATACAATATCAGTGTTATAATACAATATCAGTGTAATAATACAATATCAGTGTCATAATACAATATCAGTGTCATAATACAATATCAGTGTCATAATACAATATCAGTGTCATAATACAATATCAGTGTCATAATACACTATCAGTGTCATAATACAATATCAGTGTAATAATACAATATCAGTGTAATAATACAATATCAGTGTTATAATACACTATCAGTGTCATAATACAATATCAGTGTAATAATACAATATCAGTGTAATAATACAATATCAGTGTAATAATACAATATCAGTGTTATAATACAATATCAGTGTTATAATACACTATCAGTGTCATAATACAATATCAGTGTAATAATACAATATCAGTGTAATAATACAATATCAGTGTAATAATACAATATCAGTGTAATAATACAATATCAGTGTTATAATACACTATCAGTGTAATTATACAATATCAGTGTCATAATACAATATCAGTGTAATAATACAATATCAGTGTAATAATACAATATCAGTGTAATAATACAATATCAGTGTCATAATACAATATCAGTGTCATAATACAATATCAGTGTCATAATACAATATCAGTGTCATAATACAATATCAGTGTTATAATACAATATCAGTGTCATAATACAATATCAGTGTTATAATACAATATCAGTGTAATAATACAATATCAGTGTCATAATACAATATCAGTGTCATAATACAATATCAGTGTCATAATACAATATCAGTGTCATAATACAATATCAGTGTCATAATACAATATCAGTGTCATAATACACTATCAGTGTAATAATACACTATCAGTGTCATAATACAATATCAGTGTAATAATACAATATCAGTGTAATAATACAATATCAGTGTTATAATACACTATCAGTGTCATAATACAATATCAGTGTAATAATACAATATCAGTGTAATAATACAATATCAGTGTAATAATACAATATCAGTGTTATAATACAATATCAGTGTTATAATACACTATCAGTGTCATAATACAATATCAGTGTAATAATACAATATCAGTGTAATAATACAATATCAGTGTAATAATACAATATCAGTGTAATAATACAATATCAGTGTTATAATACACTATCAGTGTAATTATACAATATCAGTGTCATAATACAATATCAGTGTCATAATACAATATCAGTGTAATAATACAATATCAGTGTAATAATACAATATCAGTGTAATACTACAATATCAGTGTCATAATACAATATCAGTGTCATAATACAATATCAGTGTTATAATACACTATCAGTGTAATGATACAATATCAGTGTAATAATACAATATCAGTGTTATAATACACTATCAGTGTCATAATACAATATCAGTGTAATGATACAATATCAGTGTAATAATACAATATCAGTGTTATAATACACTATCAGTGTCATAATACACTATCAGTGTCATAATACACTATCAGTGTCATAATACACTATCAGTGTCATAATACACTATCAGTGTCATAATACAATATCAGTGTCATAATACACTATCAGTGTCATAATACACTATCAGTGTCATAATACACTATCAGTGTAATAATACAATATCAGTGTAATAATACAATATCAGTGTCATAATACACTATCAGTGTCATAATACAATATCAGTGTAATAATACAATATCAGTGTTATAATACACTATCAGTGTAATAATACAATATCAGTGTAATAATACACTATCAGTGTAATAATACAATATCAGTGTAATAATACAATATCAGTGTAATAATACAATATCAGTGTTATAATACACTATCAGTGTCATAATACAATATCAGTGTTATAATACACTATCAGTGTCATGATACAATATCAGTGTAATAATACAATATCAGTGTTATAATACACTATCAGTGTCATAATACAATATCAGTGTAATAATACAATATCAGTGTCATAATACACTATCTGTGTAATAATACAATATCAGTGTAATAATACACTATCAGTGTAATAATACAATATCAGTGTAATAATACAATATCAGTGTAATAATACAATATCAGTGTAATAATACAATAATAGTGTCATAATACAATATCAGTGTCATAATACAATATCAGTGTCATAATACAATATCAGTGTAATAATACAATATCAGTGTCATAATACAATATCAGTGTAATGATACAATATCAGTGTAATAATACAGTATCAGTGTTATAATACACTATCAGTGTAATGATACAATATCAGTGTCATAATACAATATCAGTGTCATAATACAATATCAGTGTAATAATACAATATCAGTGTAATAATACAATATCAGTGTAATAATACAATATCAGTGTCATAATACAATATCAGTGTCATAATACAATATCAGTGTAATGATACAATATCAGTGTAATAATACAATATCAGTGTTATAATACACTATCAGTGTCATAATACAATATCAGTGTAATGATACAATATCAGTGTAATGATACAATATCAGTGTTATAATACACTATCAGTGTCATAATACACTATCAGTGTCATAATACAATATCAGTGTCATAATACACTATCAGTGTCATAATACACTATCAGTGTCATAATACACTATCAGTGTCATAATACAATATCAGTGTCATAATACACTATCAGTGTCATAATACAATATCAGTGTTATAATACACTATCAGTGTAATAATACAATATCAGTGTAATAATACACTATCAGTGTAATAATACAATATCAGTGTAATAATACAATATCAGTGTAATAATACAATATCAGTGTTATAATACACTATCAGTGTCATAATACAATATCAGTGTTATAATACACTATCAGTGTCATGATACAATATCAGTGTAATAATACAATATCAGTGTTATAATACACTATCTGTGTCATAATACAATATCAGTGTAATAATACAATATCAGTGTAATAATACAATATCAGTGTTATAATACACTATCAGTGTCATAATACAATATCAGTGTAATAATACAATATCAGTGTCATAATACACTATCAGTGTAATAATACAATATCAGTGTAATAATACACTATCAGTGTAATAATACAATATCAGTGTAATAATACAATATCAGTGTAATAATACAATATCAGTGTAATAATACAATATCAGTGTCATAAAACAATATCAGTGTCATAATACACTATCAGTGTCATAATACACTATCAGTGTCATAATACACTATCAGTGTCATAATACACTATCAGTGTCATAATACACTATCAGTGTCATAATACAATATCAGTGTCATAATACACTATCAGTGTCATAATACAATATCAGTGTTATAATACACTATCAGTGTAATAATACAATATCAGTGTAATAATACACTATCAGTGTAATAATACAATATCAGTGTAATAATACAATATCAGTGTAATAATACAATATCAGTGTTATAATACACTATCAGTGTCATAATACAATATCAGTGTTATAATACACTATCAGTGTCATGATACAATATCAGTGTAATAATTCAATATCAGTGTTATAATACACTATCAGTGTCATAATACAATATCAGTGTAATAATACAATATCAGTGTCATAATACACTATCAGTGTCATAATACAATATCAGTGTTATAATACACTATCAGTGTAATAATACAATATCAGTGTAATAATACACTATCAGTGTAATAATACAATATCAGTGTAATAATACAATATCAGTGTAATAATACACTATCAGTGTCATAATACAATATCAGTGTCATAATACACTATCAGTGTCATAATACACTATCAGTGTCATAATACACTATCAGTGTCATAATACAATATCAGTGTCATAATACACTATCAGTGTCATAATACAATATCAGTGTTATAATACACTATCAGTGTAATAATACAATATCAGTGTAATAATCCACTATCAGTGTAATAATACAATATCAGTGTAATAATACAATATCAGTGTAATAATACAATATCAGTGTTATAATACACTATCAGTGTCATAATACAATATCAGTGTTATAATACACTATCAGTGTCATGATACAATATCAGTGTAATAATACAATATCAGTGTTATAATACACTATCAGTGTCATAATACAATATCAGTGTAATAATACAATATCAGTGTCATAATACACTATCAGTGTAATAATACAATATGAGTGTAATAATACACTATCAGTGTAATAATACAATATCAGTGTAATAATACAATATCAGTGTAATAATACAATATCAGTGTAATAATACAATATCAGTGTCATAAAACAATATCAGTGTCATAATACAATATCAGTGTCATAATACAATATCAGTGTCATAATACAATATCAGTGTAATAATACAATATCAGTGTTATAATACACTATCAGTGTAATGATACAATATCAGTGTCATAATACAATATCAGTGTCATAATACAATATCAGTGTAATAATACAATATCAGTGTAATAATACAATATCAGTGTAATAATACAATATCAGTGTCATAATACAATATCAGTGTCATAATACAATATCAGTGTAATGATACAATATCAGTGTAATAATACAATATCAGTGTTATAATACACTATCAGTGTCATAATACAATATCAGTGTAATGATACAATATCAGTGTAATGATACAATATCAGTGTTATAATACACTATCAGTGTCATAATACACTATCAGTGTCATAATACACTATCAGTGTCATAATACACTATCAGTGTCATAATACAATATCAGTGTCATAATACACTATCAGTGTCATAATACACTATCAGTTTCATAATACACTATCAGTGTAATAATACAATATCAGTGTAATAATACAATATCAGTGTCATAATACAATATCAGTGTCATAATACAATATCAGTGTAATAATACAATATCAGTGTTATAATACACTATCAGTGTAATAATACAATATCAGTGTAATAATACACTATCAGTGTAATAATACAATATCAGTGTAATAATACAATATCAGTGTTATAATACACTATCAGTGTCATAATACAATATCAGTGTTATAATACACTATCAGTGTCATGATACAATATCAGTGTAATAATACAATATCAGTGTTATAATACACTACCAGTGTCATAATACAATATCAGTGTAATAATACAATATCAGTGTCATAATACACTATCAGTGTAATAATACAATATCAGTGTAATAATACACCATCAGTGTAATAATACAATATCAGTGTAATAATACAATATCAGTGTAATAATAAAATATCAGTGTAATAATACACTATCAGTGTAATAATACACTATCAGTGTAATAATACAATATCAGTGTCATAATACACTATCAGTGTCATAATACAATATCAGTGTCATAATACAATATCAGTGTAATAATACACTATCAATGTAATAATACAATATCAGTGTAATAATACAATATCAGTGTAATAATACAATATCAGTGTCATAATACAATATCAGTGTCATAATACACTATCAGTGTAATAATACAATATCAGTGTCATAATACAATATCAGTGTAATAATACACTATCAGTGTCATAATACAATATCAGTGTAATAATACAATGTCAGTGTAATAATACACTATCAGTGTAATAATACAATATCAGTGTAATAATACAATATCAGTGTAATAATACAATATCAGTGTCATAATACAATATCAGTGTCATAATACAATATCAGTGTAATAATACAATATCAGTGTCATAATACAATATCAGTGTCATAATACAATATCAGTGTAATAATACAATATCAGTGTTGTAATACACTATCAGTGTAATGATACAATATCAGTGTAATAATACAATATCAGTGTCATAATACAATATCAGTGTCATAATACAATATCAGTGTAATAATACAATATCAGTGTTATAATACACTATCAGTGTAATGATACAATATCAGTGTCATAACACAATATCAGTTTCATAATACAATATCAGTGTAATAATACAATATCAGTGTAATAATACAATATCAGTGTAATAATACAATATCAGTGTCATAATACAATATCAGTGCCATAATACAATATCAGTGTAATGATACAATATCAGTGTAATAATACAATATCAGTGTTATAATACACTATCAGTGTCATAATACAATATCAGTGTAATGATACAATATCAGTGTAATAATACAATATCAGTGTTATAATACACTATCAGTGTCATAATACACTATCAGTGTCATAATACAATATCAGTGTCATAATACACTATCAGTGTCATAATACACTATCAGTGTCATAATACACTATCAGTGTCATAATACACTATCAGTGTCATAATACACTATCAGTGTCATAATACAATATCAGTGTAATAATACAATATCAGTGTCATAATACACTATCAGTGTCATAATACAATATCAGTGTAATAATACAATATCAGTGTTATAATACACTATCAGTGTAATAATACAATATCAGTGTAATAATACACTATCAGTGTAATAATACAATATCAGTGTAATAATACAATATCGGTGTAATAATACAATATCAGTGTTATAATACACTATCAGTGTCATAATACAATATCAGTGTTATAATACACTATCAGTGTCATGATACAATATCAGTGTAATAATACAATATCAGTGTTATAATACACTATCAGTGTCATAATACAATATCAGTGTCATAATACACTATCAGTGTAATAATACACTATCAGTGTAATAATACAATATCAGTGTAATAATACAATATCAGTGTAATAATACAATATCAGTGTAATAATACACTATCAGTGTAATAATACACTATCAGTGTAATAATACAATATCAGTGTCATAATACACTATCAGTGTCATAATACAATATCAGTGTCATAATACAATATCAGTGTAATAATACACTATCAGTGTAATAAAACAATATCAGTGTAATAATACAATATCAGTGTAATAATACAATATCAGTGACATAATACAATATCAGTGTCATAATACACTATCAGTGTAATAATACAATATCAGTGTCATAATACAATATCAGTGTAATAATACACTATCAGTGTCATAATACAATATCAGTGTAATAATACAATGTCAGTGTAACAATACACTATCAGTGTAATAATACAATATCAGTGTAATAATACAATATCAGTGTAATAATACACTATCAGTGTAATAATACAATATCAGTGTAATAATACAATATCAGTGTAATAATACACTATCAGTGTCATAATACAATATCAGTGTCATAATACAATATCAGTGTTATAATACACTATCAGTGTAATAATACAATATCAGTGTCATAATACAATATCAGTGTCATAATACAATATCAGTGTCATAATACAATATCAGTGTTATAATACAATATCAGTGTAATAATACACTATCAGTGTCATAATACAATATCAGTGTCATAATACAATATCAGTGTCATAATACAATATCAGTGTCATAATACAATATCAGTGTTATAATACAATATCAGTGTCATAATACAATATCAGTGTTATAATACAATATCAGTGTAATAATACAATATCAGTGTCATAATACAATATCAGTGTCATAATACAATATCAGTGTCATAATACAATATCAGTGTCATAATACAATATCAGTGTCATAATACAATATCAGTGTCATAATACACTATCAGTGTAATAATACACTATCAGTGTCATAATACAATATCAGTGTAATAATACAATATCAGTGTCATAATACAATATCAGTGTAATAATACAATATCAGTGTTATAATACACTATCAGTGTCATAATACAATATCAGTGTAATAATACAATATCAGTGTAATGATACAATATCAGTGTTATAATACACTATCAGTGTCATAATACACTATCAGTGTCATAATACAATATCAGTGTTATAATACACTATCAGTGTCATAATACACTATCAGTGTCATAATACAATATCAGTGTCATAATACACTATCAGTGTCATAATACAATATCAGTGTCATAATACAATATCAGTGTCATAATACAATATCAGTGTCATAATACAATATCAGTGTAATAATACAATATCAGTGTCATAATACAATATCAGTGTAATAATACAATATCAGTGTAATAATACAATATCAGTGTCATAATACAATATCAGTGTCATAATACACTATCAGTGTCATAATACACTATCAGTGTCATAATACACTATCAGTGTCATAATACAATATCAGTGTAATAATACAATATCAGTGTCATAATACACTATCAGTGTCATAATACAATATCAGTGTAATAATACAATATCAGTGTAATAATACAATATCAGTGTTATAATACACTATCAGTGTAATAATACAATATCAGTGTAATAATACACTATCAGTGTAATAATACAATATCAGTGTAATAATACAATATCGGTGTAATAATACAATATCAGTGTTATAATACACTATCAGTGTCATAATACAATATCAGTGTTATAATACACTATCAGTGTCATGATACAATATCAGTGTAATAATACAATATCAGTGTTATAATACACTATCAGTGTCATAATACAATATCAGTGTAATAATACAATATCAGTGTCATAATACACTATCAGTGTAATAATACACTATCAGTGTAATAATACAATATCAGTGTAATAATACAATATCAGTGTAATAATACCATATCAGTGTAATAATACACTATCAGTGTAATAATACACTATCAGTGTAATAATACAATATCAGTGTCATAATACACTATCAGTGTCATAATACAATATCAGTGTCATAATACAATATCAGTGTAATAATACACTATCAGTGTAATAATACAATATCAGTGTAATAATACAATATCAGTGTAATAATACAATATCAGTGACATAATACAATATCAGTGTCATAATACACTATCAGTGTAATAATACAATATCAGTGTCATAATACAATATCAGTGTAATAATACACTATCAGTGTCATAATACAATATCAGTGTAATAATACAATGTCAGTGTAACAATACACTATCAGTGTAATAATACAATATCAGTGTAATAATACAATATCAGTGTAATAATACACTATCAGTGTAATAATACAATATCAGTGTAATAATACAATATCAGTGTAATAATACACTATCAGTGTCATAATACAATATCAGTGTCATAATACAATATCAGTGTTATAATACACTATCAGTGTAATAATACAATATCAGTGTCATAATACAATATCAGTGTCATAATACAATATCAGTGTCATAATACAATATCAGTGTTATAATACAATATCAGTGTAATAATACACTATCAGTGTCATAATACAATATCAGTGTCATAATACAATATCAGTGTCATAATACAATATCAGTGTCATAATACAATATCAGTGTTATAATACAATATCAGTGTCATAATACAATATCAGTGTTATAATACAATATCAGTGTAATAATACAATATCAGTGTCATAATACAATATCAGTGTCATAATACAATATCAGTGTCATAATACAATATCAGTGTCATAATACAATATCAGTGTCATAATACAATATCAGTGTCATAATACACTATCAGTGTAATAATACACTATCAGTGTCATAATACAATATCAGTGTAATAATACAATATCAGTGTCATAATACAATATCAGTGTAATAATACAATATCAGTGTTATAATACACTATCAGTGTCATAATACAATATCAGTGTAATAATACAATATCAGTGTAATGATACAATATCAGTGTTATAATACACTATCAGTGTCATAATACACTATCAGTGTCATAATACAATATCAGTGTTATAATACACTATCAGTGTCATAATACACTATCAGTGTCATAATACAATATCAGTGTCATAATACACTATCAGTGTCATAATACAATATCAGTGTCATAATACAATATCAGTGTCATAATACAATATCAGTGTCATAATACAATATCAGTGTAATAATACAATATCAGTGTCATAATACAATATCAGTGTAATAATACAATATCAGTGTAATAATACAATATCAGTGTAATAATACACTATCAGTGTTATAATACAATATCAGTGTAATAATACACTATCAGTGTCATAATACAATATCAGTGTCATAATACAATATCAGTGTCATAATACAATATCAGTGTCATAATACACTATCAGTGTCATAATACAATATCAGTGTAATAATACACTATCAGTATCATAATACACTATCAGTGTCATAATACAATATCAGTGTAATAATACAATATCAGTGTAATAATACAATATCAGTGTAATAATACACTATCAGTGTCATAATACAATATCAGTGTAATAATACAATATCAGTGTCATAATACAATATCAGTGTAATAATAAGCCCTCTACCTTCGAGTGGCGCAGTGGTCTAAGGCACTACATCTCAGTGTTAGTGGCGTCACTACAGACCTTGGTTCGATTCCAGACTGTTTTACAACCGGCCGTGATTGGGTGTCCAATACAATGTCAGTGTAATAATACAATATCAGTCTAATAATACAATGTCAGTGTCATAATACAATGTCAGTGTCATAATAACTGATCTGCCCCCTCAAGCCCTCTACTTTAAAGTGGCTCACGATTGGCGCAGCGTTCTAAGGCACTGCATCTCAGTGCTTGAGGTGTCACTACAGACACCCTGGTTCGATTCCACGCTGTATCACAATCGGTCGAGATTGGGAGTCCCATATGGCGGCACACAATTGGCCCAGCGTCGTCCGGGTTAGAGTTTAGCCGGGTAGGCCGTTAATTATAAATAAAACATTTCAAAATAAATAGTGTTAGTTGTGTCTCTCCAGTACTGATTCATGCAACAGTAGCCCAGAGGATTGGGATGGACTGAATTGTTCTCATTATTAGACCTTGAGAGAGGGAGGATTTACCCATTTGATCACGTAGCCACTGTCTCCTGCATGGTTCCATTTCGACTAGAGATGTTGTTTCGATTTTAGAAAATATTCTGAGAATTGGATAATGGGAATGAATAATAAGAACATTTATAATGCCTTATGAGCTATGTATGATGCTTCATCATGTTGAGTTTTTCTCACAATACATTTCTCACAAAAGTAGTATTATGTGCTGAGAAACAGTGGGGCAAAAAAGTATTTAGTCAGCCACCAACTGTGCAAGTTCTCCCACTTAAAAATATGAGAGAGGCCTGTAATTTTCATCATAGGTACACTTCAACTATGACAGACAAAATGAAAAAAAAAATCCAGAAAATCACATTGTAGGATTTTTAATGAATTTATTAGCAAATTATGGTGGAAAATAAGTATTTGTTGGCAATGACAGAGGTCAAACGTTTTCTGTAAGTCTTCACAAGGTTTTCACACACTGTTGCTGGTATTTTGGCCCATTCCTCCATGCAGATCTCCTCTAGAGCGGTGATGTTTTGGGGCTGTTGCTGGGCAACACAGACTTTCAACTCCCTCCAAAGATTTTCTATGGGGTTGAGATCTGGAGACTGGCTAGGCCACTCCAGGACCTTGAAATGCTTCTTACGAAGCCACTCCTTCATTGCCCGTGCGGTGTGTTTGGGATCATTGTCATGCTGAAAGACCCAGCCACGTTTCATCTTCAATGCCCTTGCTGATGGAAGGAGGTTTTCACTCAAAATCTCACGATACATGGCCCCATTCATTCTTTCCTTTACAGTCCCTTGCAGAAAAACAGCCCCAAAGCATGATGTTTCCACCCCCATGCTTCACAGTAGGTATGGTGTTCTTTGGATGCAACTCAGCATTCTTTGTCCTCCAAACACGACAAGTTGAGTTTTTACCAAAAAGTTATATTTTGGTTTCATCTGACCATATGACATTCTCCCAATCTTCTTCTGGATCATCCAAATGCTCTCTAGCAAACTTCAGACGGGCCTGGACATGTACTGGCTTAAGCAGGGGGACACGTCTGGCACTGCAGGATTTGAGTCCCTGGCGGCGTAGTGTGTTACTGATGGTAGGCTTTGTTACTTTGGTCCCAGCTCTCTGCAGGTCATTCACTAGGTCCCCCCGTGTGGTTCTGGGATTTTTGCTCACCGTTCTTGTGATCATTTTGACCCCACGGGGTGAGATCTTGCGTGGAGCCCCAGATCGAGGGAGATTATCAGTGGTCTTGTATGTCTTCCATTTCCTAATAATTGCTCCCACAGTTGATTTCTTCAAACCAAGCTGTTTACCTATTGCAGATTCAGTCTTCCCAGCCTGGTGCAGGTCTACAATTTTGTTTCTGGTGTCCTTTGACAGCTCTTTGGTCTTGGCCATAGTGGAGTTTGGAGTGTGACTGTTTGAGGTTGTGGACAGGTGTATTTTATACTGATAACAAGTTCAAACAGGTGCCATTAATACAGGTAACGAGTGGAGGACAGAGAAGCCTCTTAAATAAGAAGTTACAGGTCTGTGAGAGCCAGAAATCTTGCTTGTTTGTAGGTGACCAAATACTTATTTTCCACCATAATTTGCAAATAAATTCATTACAAATCCTACATTGTAATTTTCTGGATTTTTTTTCTCATTTTGTCTGTCATATTTGAAGTGTACCTATGATGAAACTTACAGGCCTCTCTCATCTTTTTAAGTGGGAGAACTTGAACAATTGGTGGCTGACTAAATACCTTTTTGCCCCACTGTATATTTTTGCAAAAAAATATATAATCATATTTCATAAAACGGCATTAGCACTTACCAGTCCAGAAGTACGTCCTGTCCTTGCAGAAACAGCTCCTCAATGTTTGAATCATAACACTCAAAGATTCCTCAAACAAAAAATCTGTCTCACTTTCCCGATCAATCTCTTCTATAATCTGGTGCAAATCTGTATACTTAGACTTGGACTTCGCTTTTCCTGATTCATTCACCATGATGTCTTCAATGAAATCGTTGAAAAAACACTTTCCAAAACACTGCTGTGCGTAACAAGTGTGGCTGCAACTACTCTGATGGTCAATGCGAGAATGAAGTTCGTTACATGTGCGTTTACAAACAAGGGATGGTGGTCCAACCCATTACCATCACATACTGGCGTTTACCTCAGCTCATTGGCTATCTACCCAGCTAGATTTCAAGAAGATCAGTGGTCATTGGGCAGAAAAACAGTTAATCAACGAAGCATCACTGATATTATTGGTGCGCAATGAAGTCATTGCCCGTCAATACTCCCCGCAAAAACGATTGTTTCGTGTGAGTAATTACGTCGAATGCTCCGTAAAAAGTTGATAGAGATGGAATTCACAACACAAACGGTTTACAAAATGTTTCGTTTTAGGCTATAAAAAAATGGGTTTTATCAAAGAAAACGGCACTTCATTTGATCACTGGGACCCTCAGGAAGAGAAATAAGTGCAATATATCAGAATGTAAGTCATAATTTTACCTTCAGATGTGAATGTGTCAAAACTGTCATGGCGGAAAATGTTTTTTTGTTGTTGATCGCTCTTCTCAAACAAAAGCATGGTATTTGTTCTCTGTAAATAGCTATTTTAAATCGGAAAACGTAGTTGCAGCCACACTTGATTACCAAGATTCTAATCTTTTGAAGGATGTAAGACACTTGCATTTTCATGAATGTTTAATGTTACAACGTTGTATTTTTAGTTGTCACTATGAAATTTCCCCTGATGTTGATCCCTGTACGGGGATCGCAGCCAAAAGAGGTACAGTGCCTTGCGAAAGTATTCGGCCCCCTTGAACTTTGCGACCTTTTGCCACATTTCAGGCTTCAAACATAAAGATATAAAACTGTATTTTTTTGTGAAGAATCAACAACAAGTGGGACACAATCATGAAGTGGAACGACATTTATTGGATATTTCAAACTTTTTTAACAAATCAAAAACTGAAAAATTGGGCGTGCAAAATTATTCAGCCCCCTTAAGTTAATACTTTGTAGCGCCACCTTTTGCTGCGATTACAGCTGTAAGTTGCTTGGGGTATGTCTCTATCAGTTTTGCACATCGAGAGACTGAAATTTTGCAAAACAGCTCGAGCTCAGTGAGGTTGGATGGAGAGCATTTGTGAACAGCAGTTTTCAGTTCTTTCCACAGATTCTCGATTGGATTCAGGTCTGGACTTTGACTTGGCCATTCTAACACCTGGATATGTTTATTTTTGAACCATTCCATTGTAGATTTTGCTTTATGTTTTGGATCATTGTCTTGTTGGAAGACAAATCTCCATCCCAGTCTCAGGTCTTTTGCAGACTCCATCAGGTTTTCTTCCAGAATGGTCCTGTATTTGGCTCCATCCATCTTCCCATCAATTTTAACCATCTTCCCTGTCCCTGCTGAAGAAAAGCAGGCCCAAACCATGATGCTGCTACCACCATGTTTGACAGTGGGGATGGTGTGTTCAGCTGTGTTGCTTTTACGCCAAACATAACGTTTTGCATTGTTGCCAAAAACTTCAATTTTGGTTTCATCTGACCAGAGCACCATCTTCCACATGTTTGGTGTATCTCCCATGTGGCTTGTGGCAAACTTTAAACAACACTTTTTATGGATATCTTTAAGAAATGGCTTTCTTCTTGCCACCCCTCCATAAAGGCCAGATTTGTGCAATATACGACTGATTGTTGTCCTATGGACAGAGTCTCCCACCTCAGCTGTAGATCTCTGCAGTTCATCTAGAGTGATCATGGGCCTCTTGGCTGCATCTCTGATCAGTCTTCTCCTTGTATGAGCTGAAAGTTTAGAGGGACGGCCAGGTCTTGGTAGATTTGCAGTGGTCTGATACTCCTTCCATTTCAATATTATCGCTTGCACAGTGCTCCTTGGGATGTTTAAAGCTTGGGAAATATTTTTGTGTCCAAATCCGGCTTTATACTTCTTCACAACAGTATCTCGGACCTGCCTGGTGTGTTCCTTGTTCTTCATGATGCTCTCTGCGCTTTTAACGGACCTCTGAGACTATCACAGTGCAGATGCATTTATACGGAGACTTGAACACCCCCCTATCCACATCGATGGAACAGTAGTGGAGAGGGTAGCAAGTTTTAAGTTCCTCGGCAAACACATCACAGACAAACTGAATTGGTCCACTCACACAGACAGCATTAGCGCCTCTTCAACCTCAGGAGGCTGAAGAAATTCGGCTTGTCACCAAAAGCACTCACAAACTTCTACAGATGCACAATCGAGAGCATCCTGTCGGGCTGTATCACCGCCTGGTACGGCAACTGCTCCGCCCTCAACCGTAAGGCTCTCCAGAGGGTAGTGAGGTCTGCACAACGCATCACCGGGGGCAAACTACCTGCCCTCCAGGACACCTACACCACCCGATGTCACAGGAAGGCCATAAAGATCATCAAGGACATCAACCACCCGAGCCACTGCCTGTTCACCCCGCTATCATCCAGAAGGCGAGGTCAGTACAGGTGCATCAAAGCTGGGACCGAGAGACTGAAAAACAGCTTCTATCTCAAGGCCATCAGACTGTTAAACAGCCACCACTAACATTGAGTGGCTGCTGCCAACACACTGACACTGACTCAACTCCAGCCACTTTAATAATGGGAATTGATGGGAAATGATGTAAATATATCACTAGCCACTTTAAACAATGCTACCTTATATAATGTTACTTACCCTACATTATTCATCGCATATGCATACGTATATACTGTACTCTATATCATCGACTGTACTCTTATGTAATACATGTATCACTAGCCACTTTAACTATGCCACTTTGTTTACATACTCATCTCCTATGTATATACTGTACTCGATACCATCTACTGTATCTTGCCTATGCTGCTCTGTACCATCACTCATTCATATATCCTTATGTACATATTCTTTATCCCCTTACACTGTGTACAAGACAGTAGTTTTGGAATTGTTAGTTAGATTACTTGTTATTACTGCATTGTCGGAACTAGAAGCACAAGCATTTCGCTACACTCGCATTAACATCTGCTAACCATGTGTATTTGACAAATAACATTTGATTTGATTTGATTTGATTTGATTACACACAGGTGGATTGTATTTATCATCATTAGTCATTTAGGTCAACATTGGATCATTCAGAGATCCTCACTGAACTTCTGGAGAGAGTTTGCTGCACTGAAAGTAAAGGGGCTGAATAATTTTGCACGCCCAATTTTTCAGTTTTTGATTTGTTAAAAAAGTTTGAAATATCCAATAAATGTCGTTCCACTTCATGATTGTGTCCCACTTGTTGTTGATTCTTCACAAAAAAATACAGTTTTATATCTTTATGTTTGAAGCCTGAAATGTGGCAAAAGGTCGCAAAGTTCAAGGGGGCCGAATACTTTCGCAAGGCACTGTACCTCTTTTGGCTGCGATCCCCGTACAGGGATCAACATCAGGGGAAATTTCATAGTGACAACTAAAAATACAACGTTGTAACATTAAACATTCATGAAAATGCAAGTGTCTTACATCCTTCAAAAGATTAGAATCTTGGTAATCAAGTGTGGCTGCAACTACGTTTTCCGATTTAAAATAGCTATTTACAGAGAACAAATACCATGCTTTTGTTTGAGAAGAGCGATCAACAACAAAAAAACATTTTCCGCCATGACAGTTTTGACACATTCACATCTGAAGGTAAAATTATGACTTACATTCTGATATATTGCGCTTATTTCTCTTCCTGAGGGTCCCAGTGATCAAATGAAGTGCCGTTTTCTTTGATAAAACCCATTTTTTATAGCCTAAAACGAAACATTTTGTAAACCGTTTGTGTTGTGAATTCCATCTCTATCAACTTTTTACGGAGCATTCAACCTAATTACTCACACGAAACAATCGTTTTTGCGGGGAGTATTGACGGGCAATGACTTCATTGCGCACTGTACGTTTAAAAATATTTATATTCTAACGAAATGCATTAAGTAATGAAGAATGATTTCCTGCTGCATTCAAATATAAATTACAGCACTAGACTAAACTTCCCTTGCGTCATCCTGGTATCAAGAGATAAACATGGTACTGCTTTCACTGATCGCACATAAAAGATAGTGCTTCATGAGAGTGCTTGGTTTGTTATCCAACTGATCTAGTGTACTTTCTGTCATCCTGTGAATCCCAAATTTCTTGTACTGAAATAAATATTACCAATACCTTTTTAAAACCATGTATATCTTTATTTTCTCAAAGACAATTCAATACAATCACAGTCACTTTGTCTTTTAGTCATTTTAAGCATCTTTTAACACAGGGTTAACACCTAACAATCACGTTGTGCATTTTAAAAACACTTTTTACAAGGGCTTTGTAGCGATTGTCGTCTGGGGAAGGAGAGGAGGACCAAGGTGCAGCGTGGTAAGTGTACATATTTGAAATATTTTAATGAACATTGAAAACAAAATAATAAACAACCAACGAACAGTCTTGTAAGGTGCAACACAACACTAAACAGAAAATAACCACCCACAAAACACAATGGAAAACAGGCTGCCTAAATATGGTTCTCAATCAGGGACAACGATTGACAGCTGCCTCTGATTGAGAACCTTACCAGGCCAAACACAGAAATAGAAAATCATAGACAAACTAACATAGACAACCCACCCAACTCACGCCCTGACCATACTAAAACAAAAGACAAAACAAAGGAACTAAGGTCAGAACATGACAGTACCCCCCCCCCCCCAAAGGTGCGGACTCCGGCCGCAAAACCTGAACCTATAGGGGAGGGTCTGGGTGGGTGTCTGTCCGCGGTGGCGGCTCTGGCGCGGGACGTGGACCCCACTCCACCATAGTCTTTCTCCGCCTCCTTAAGCGCCTCCGTGGCCTCTTAAGAGCGGCGACCCTCACCGCCGACCTCGGACTGGGGACCCTAGCCATGGGTCCCGAATGGACGGGAGATTCCGGCAGCGCCGGAGTGAAGGACGACTCCAGCAGCGCCGGACAGGCGGGAGACTCCGGCAACGCCGGAGTGAAGGGCAATTCCGGAATTGCTGGCGTGACAGGCGGCTCTGGCAGCTCCTGGCTGACTGACGGCTCAGGACAGACTGGCGGCTCTGGCGGCTCAAGGACAGACTGGAGGCTCTCGCAGCTCAGGACAGACTGGAGGCTCTCGCAGCTCAGGACAGACTGGCGGCTCTGGCAGCTCAGGACAGACTGGCGGCACTGGCAGCTCAGGACAGACTGACGGCTCTGGCAGCTCAGGACAAACTGGCGGCTCTGGCAGCTCTGGCAGCTCAGTACAGACGGGCGACTCTGGCAGCGCTGGGCAGGAGGAAGGCTCTGGCAGAGCTAGACAGGCGGGAGCACCTGTAGGGAGAAGACGGAGAGACAGGCTGTTGCGGGGGGCTGCCACCGGAGGGCTGGTGTGTGGAGGTGGCACCGGATAGACCGGACCGTGAAGGCGCACTGGAGCTCTTGAGCACCGAGCCTGCCCAACCTTACCTGGTTGAATGCTCCCCGTAGCCAGGCCAGTGCGGCGAGGTGGAATAGCCCACACTGCGCTGTGCTGACGAACCGGGGACACCATGTGTAAGGCTGGTGTCATGTACACCGGCCCGAGGAGACGCACTGGAGACCAGATACTAGGCGCTGCAATGTACCGCACCGGGCTATGCACACGCACCAGGGACACCGTGCGCCTCACGGCATAACACGGTGCCTGCCCGGTCCCTCTCACTCTCCGGTAAGCATGGGGAGTTGGCTCAGGTCTCCTACCTGACTTAGCCACACTCCCCATGTGCCACCCCCAATAATTTTTGGGCCTTCTCTTGGGCTTCCTACCGTGCTGCCGTGCTGCCTCCTCATACCACCGCCTCTCAGCTTTCGCTGCCTCCAGCTCAGCCTTGGGGCTGAGATTCCTGAGTCCTGAGATTCCGGCCGCTGCTGCTGCTGCCCGTTATAACCCACACTGCTTGGTCCTTTCTTGGTGGGTGGTTCTGTAGCGATTGTCGTCTGGGGAAGGAGAGGAGGACCAAGGTGCAGAGTGGTAAGTGTTCATATTTTAAATATTTTAATGAACACTGAAAACAAAACAATAAACGAACAGTCATGTAAGGTACAACACTAAACAGAAAATAACCACCCACAAAACACAATGGAAAACAGGCTACCTAAATATGGTTCTCAATCAGGGACAACGATTGACAGCTGCCTCTGATTGAGAACCATACCAGGCCAAACACAGAATAGAAAATAATAGACAAACTAACATAGACAACACACCCAACTCACGCCCTGACCATACTAAAACAAAAGACAAAACAAAGGAACTAAGGTCAGAACGTGACAGGCTAGGCCCTGTTGCTACCTCATATCCCAGCGATAATGCCTTTGTTTTAGATACAACAGTCATGAAACCTCTAACACAATACATTCATTGGACTTTTGGACCAAACTTGCTTATCACTTTTCCATGTGGTTTCTTCCTTCACAGACTCCATGAAGTGAAAAAGCTAGGTGTTTCATGAGAGAGGGAGGAGGAGGAAGAGGAGAGGGGAAGACCACTGCTGTTACCTATGTAGCGAGCCCTGCTAGCAGCATGACATCAAGGCCAAAGACAAGAAAGAGAAAGATGAGGATCAAAATGAATAAGCAGCTAGCCTTACCTTGACTCTCCCTTCGAACAGCACAAGCTGTTTCATGATGCCAGCTCTCTCTGTAGCACCACCTATATATTATTTAAGAAGTAGTATGTGTCTGAAATAGTACCGGATTCCCTTTATAGTGCACTACTTTTGGAGCAGTGGAGGCTGCTGAGGGGGAGGATGGCTCATAATAATGACTGGAACGGAAGCGAATAGAATGGCATCAAACACATGGTTTCCATGTATTTGATACGATCCCACCTTTTCAGCTACAGACATTAACATGAGACCGTCCTCCCCAATTATTGTTATACGAGCTTATTCATCAGATGGATCCCATAACTTTACATGACTTCTAATGCTATTTTAGACCAGGACGTGAAGTTATAGGTAGCAAGCCACTTAATAATTGTTTGTATTTTTTTTATTCTGCCATCATGTGGCAACCAATTTGTCTTCTTAAAATGTTGGTCTATTATGTTTATTCTGCTTTTCGCTGGACGGCCTTCCAATAATGAAATGATGTCATACCACCTCATCCGTGTGATGCAAAAGCTATATAATTAGAGATCACATCCTTACCCTTAGGGGAGCAATGAACCTACATCCTACACTGACTCCATTAGTGGCCCATAGCTACCATTTCCTTACCGATAATAGCGAACCATAACTCATGTTTTCATAGCAGGCATATGGTAGCTCTTGTTCATCATGAAGTACATCCAGGACATTGGATTCTCCGGATCTTACATCTCTCCCCTCTGAAACCGAGCAGAATTCCAGTTTCTCTCCCTTCCATTGAGAAAGAATGAGACCTGAGGTAACTGAAATGATACGGACTGTCATCATGATCGCTGCCAATGAGAGCCAATATTTATTCCCAGCTGCTGTAAGGACGGTAAACCTGATCTCACCATCGCCACCATCAGTTTCTCTATCTCTCCTTGAGAAACAATGGGACCTGAGGAAACCCAGAGTAAAATGTATATTTGAAAAGTTTTTCCCTCACTTGAAAAAGTTTTTCCCTCACTTTTTCCCCAAGCATTTATTTTTCACAACTTCCGTCTAGTCTCCTATCCAGGGACCGACCAGGATCAACCATGTTTAGCTTTAGAGGCAAAGCAAACCAGTAGTGGGATGCAGGGTGCTATGTTGGTGGAATTAATGAGATAAAACTTGCTGGAAAGTAGGAAGCGAAAGCAAAGGCCAGGGTAACATAACGAATGCTAAGTGGCAACTTTAGAATGTAAATCTTGGTGGGGCAAAACATTTAAATAAATGTTTATGCATGCCAACAAAACCACAATACAACACTAAACAATACCTTCATTGCACTATAACGGTGACAAAAGGTGCCCACAAACTGTTAGGGCCTACATAACAGCAGAGTCCCATCAGCAGTCCCAACACCTTCCCACTGCTACACCTGGCTATCAGCGGCGCCTTGTCTGGCAGTGAAACAGTTAATTCAGCCTCCTTTACTGCCTTTTAATAATTACCCCTCGGATCCCACTACCGGGATCGATTTGACAACATCCGGTGAAATGGCAGAGTGCGAAATTCAAATTACGCTACAAACACTACAGCCAAAATGGGAGCCACTTACAAAAACTACAAATTCTAGCTAATAAAAAAAAAAACAAGCCCGAAACTATTTCTAAAGACTGTTGATATCTACTGGAAGCTCTAGGAACTGCAATCTGGGAGGTATTCCTTTTATATTCCCATTGACAGCCATAGTAATCAGGGGTGAGGTGAAAAATAATAATTCTGGATGGATTGTCCTCGGGTTTTCGCCTGCCATATCAGTCCTGTTATACTCACACACATTATTGTAACAGTTTTGGAAACTTTAGAGTGTTTTCTATCCAATACTACCAATTACATGCATATCCTAGCGTCTGAGCCTGAGTACTTGGGCACCTCATTCATCCAAACTTCCAAAATCTGCCCCCTATCCCTAAGAAAACATAGCTGATATGGCTGACTTGCCTCAATAAATGTAGTTTCTACTGAAAATTGAGATGTACAACCTATGACTTACGGGGACAACGATTAGTAATTGTATAAGTGTGCTTTGTTCACCATTGTGCTGTCAATTATTGTTCCAATGTCCGTTGGTCGTGTGAGTACCTGTGCTATGTTTTGGCTTTCATGCCACGTGTATTGTGCAGATGATTACCGGTTTTGTCCAGTGTGATAATCATTGTGCGTTTGTTATTTATTTGAGGTACTTCTCTCTCTTTTGTTTGGGTTTCAACCCTGTGTTTTGTATAGTGCTTGTTTGGTCTTCGTCCCTGTGCCTTTACATGGCACGCTGTAATTTGGGTAAATAAAAAACCCTATTACGCTTTCCTGCGCCCGTCTCCCGACCCTTTATACCAACGTGACAATGTTTTCAGGCCATACAGTGTTAGTTTACATTTACTTTGTTAACAAACATTGGAGTAAAAGCACATGTAAGTGAAACTGCAAATATGATT
The DNA here is from genome assembly GCF_057628025.1 of Oncorhynchus mykiss. Taxonomy (NCBI): domain Eukaryota; kingdom Metazoa; phylum Chordata; class Actinopteri; order Salmoniformes; family Salmonidae; genus Oncorhynchus; species Oncorhynchus mykiss. The sequence continues at coordinate 84,931,342 of NC_143022.1, read as the reverse complement.
TTTACTTTCACATGTGGAATTGGAAGTTAAACAATCAAATGTGCTGTTTCATATGTGAAAAACCTTTAGATGTGAAAATCTCACTTTCCCATGTGGAATCGTAAGTTCACATGTGAAATACAATCATGTGTAAAAAATCTAATATGAAGTTTCTTATGTGAAAATGCAATTCCACATGTGAAAGTTTTTTACATAAGAAACTGCAAATTAGATTTTTACACAAGATTATTTTACATATGTCAAACTGCAATTCACACTATGGCATTAAGGTGTGACCTGAAATTGTAGACATGTGAAAATACGGTTTCACATGTGAAATGTAAGCTCAACATGTGAAAACAGCTATTTCACATGTGAACATTTAATTTTGACATGTGTTTTTTGTAAGGGTTCTGCCTGTCACATCCAATCAGTCCAGAGGCTGAGGCTCATGTGTCATATTCATGCTCCATTGCCCATGCAGTCTTTCCCCCCACTTCTGCTCCTTGAGTGCAGTACAGAGGGGTAATAGCAGACTAGGCCCATTATCAAAACATATGTGTGGGGTACAAGGACCATGCAATGGGGTGGGTGGTGGAGGAAATTTAGAGAATCCTTAAATTCTATGGTTCTGTAGTTGCTGGGTAAGTGCATTAGATGCTTTCTTAAAACCCAGACTTACTGCTGTAGCCCCAGATCCAGACATTCATTTTCTGGGTCAGTTGTATTGTGGTCTGGACAGAATTTCCACTGTGTTAACGTTACACCTAGGGTTGCAAAATTCCTGGAACTTTCAATAAATTCCCTGGTTTTCCCGAAATATCAGTTGGAGGATTTCTGGAATAAGCAGGAAATGTGGAAGGATTTCTGGAAATCCAGGGAATTTATTGAAAGTTACCAGAATTTTGCAACCCTAGTTACACCTCGCCAAGTTAGTCTTGTTGGTCTAGCATCCTTAACACTTGTGTAGGCAAACTTAATACCAGTAGATGCATCATTATCATACTGAATAGTTGAGGTACTGTTGCTATGGTTGTTTGCAGTATAGTGTTGATATCACTTCGTACATAAGCACGGGTCGTGATGAATGCGAGACATGCACAGTCTTCACAATAAAGACGTGCGATAGATGTACTAGTCAGTCCCATTTCCCATCTGAATTCAATTTAGCTCTGTGTATTCATGTGTGCGTTTTCAATCAAAACATGTTTTTTCTACCCCCTCGCTCTCCTTTGCTGGCACACTGATTGCTTTCTGTGGAGAGGTCAGATTATCCCCTTCACATACTGGCTTTAGAGAAAGGAGCGCAAAATGTTTATTTTCAGCTGAGGAATAGTAAAGATGGAATCAGTTTATACAGTATTTCAATTACAGCGTGTCTAAAGCAGAATTCCCCTTGGGACTGGCTTATCCCACCTAGGACAGCGATAGGTAGGTAGGAAAGTGATAGAGGAATTTATTTAGGCAGGACAGTAATAGGTAGGAGAGTGATATAAAGTGATAGGTGATTCCCAGCAGTGCCTTATTGCCACACTCGTCCCACTGTATACACACTGGTTGAATCAACGTTGTTTCCACGTCATTTCAATGAACTAACGTTGAACCAACATGGAATAGACATTGAATTGACGTCTGTGCCCAGTGGGATGATCTTTGTTACATCGAGAGTGTGGGACTATAAGGTTCTATTTGCAAAAATATGATTAGGAGATAATCGACTCTGAGAAAACCCACATTAATGCAAATCATTTTTTTTCCTGCCAAGAAGTTTCCTTTCGTTTGAAACAAAAATGTAAAAAATCCAATGGGGGTGAATAGCCCACTTATGATGCCCACTGTAGGTATGAATTTACCTTTGGTGTGTAATGGCACGGGCAGGTGCTACACATTTCATAACGCATGACAGTGGGTGCGTTTCAGTGGTAAAGCTAAAGAAATTGACTGTAGACAAAAGTCAAGGAGTGAAGTTGGGGGAGGTGCATCAGCGACAGCCTAAAGTCGGACACTGATGTGGTTTTCCAAATGCAAGGCTCAGATCAACATGGCAGTGTTTCCATTGTTTATAATGTCAAAATAAACATGTCTCCATCCCCCATATCACATACTCACAAACTGAAATCATATCCCACTGGGCACTCACTGGTTGAATCAACATAGTTTCTACGTCATTTCAATTAAATTACTTTGAACCAATGTTGAAGAGACATTGAATTGACGTTTGTGCCCAGTGGGATGTGTGTACATTGTATAATCAATTAGTGAGATTAGCCTGAAATATCACATTAATTTGTATCAACTGTATGAATAGCAGCAAAGTTGGTTCCTGATTCAGTCTTCAGTCATCTCTTTGTGACATTTGTTTAGATCAACAACATAAAAAGTAATGATATGTTGACAATAGAGCCTTCCACAATGCAGGGCATGGCTATGATGATGTTGGTGAAGAGCAACTGCAGAAACTGGTAGTCAACTGCAGTCAAAACTTCATGACCTTTGATCACAAGATTTGTGTTAAGTTCATGCAGTGGACATGTAGGCGCAAGTCGGACAATGCAACATACCTAAAAGTCGGTGACCAGACTTGACAAAAGTGATCGGCTCGAACGCGCCCAGTGTCACCCCAGTCTCTCTCTCTCTCTCTCTCTCTCTCTCCCTCTTTTTTTCTTCCAGCAGCAGGAAGGCGCAATCAGGTCGCATTCTACTCCTCTTCTCATCCTCGTGAAGAGAAGCTAGAACGAAGTGCTGCGCGTGTTTTCTAACCGCACCATGGTGGGAATGACGGAATTGGGGTGCCTTTTCGTCCCGGTGATGATGCTGGTGGGGTTCACCTTGCAAGCGGAAATTAACAACGGGAAAGAGGAGGAGAAAAAGGGGAATTTCATGGAAGACGAGCATTGGCTGTCCACCATTTCACAGTACAGCCGCAAGATCAAGCATTGGAATCGCTTCAGAGACGTAAGTCGCTGTTTTGGTTGATTGAGAGATCTGCCGTAATGCGGTAAGCTATATTGATAGGGAAACAGAAGCCAGCTGCACGATTCCGCTTGGCAAACGTCCTAATAACCGGATGCGTTTGCTAGGCTACTCCGATTTTATTTGTCAGATAATTAATATCAAGGGTTTGGTGTCATTGCTTAAGATACACATCTGAAGCGTTTGTGTAGCCAGATGTTATGGTGTTTTTTCATTGTAAACATTATCTTATGTTAAAAAAAAATAAAAAATGTTAGGCATAATCATTCAGATGGAGCCTAAGATGTTGACCTCAGATATACCCTAGAGGAGTGTAGCCTAGGGTACAGCCTCATTGTGGTCATGGTGCACTGATCTATTGCATTTTCTGGAGAACTGGAGAATGTAGGGTTGCCTATGCAGTCATATCATTATTGTACATCATTTGTAAACACTCAAAGGACCTCTGCAAGGTAACCTACATTTAATTACGTAACTGCCAGAATAAAGGAAACACCAACAGAAAGTGTCTTAAATAGGGCGTTGGGCCACCACGAGGCCCCGGAACTGCTTCAATGCGCCTTGGCATAGATTCTACAAGTGTCTGGAAATTGGGTGGATGCAGCACTATTCTATCACAATCATTTCTGTAATTTGGTGTTTTGTTGATGGTGGTGGAGAACGCTGTCTCAGGGACCGCTCCAGCATTTCCCATAAGTGTTCAGTTGGGCTGAGATCTGGTGACTGAGACAAACACACACCCTTTAAACCCCATATGCTTCTTTGAGACCCCTCTTTCAAAGTCATTTAGATGTCTTCCTCAAGCCATGGTAGCCCAAATAATGGCCAACTGGGCATGATGGGATGTTAATTGCTTAATTAACTCAGGAACTACACCTGTATGGAAGCACCTGCTTTCAATATACTTTGAATCCCTCATTTACTCAAGTGTTTCCTTCATTTTGGCAGTTACATGTACATACATGCAATGTATAATGTGTGATTTACACTACTACATAGGTACCTGCCATCTTCAAACCAATACAAGATTGAAAGCGTGTTTTGAAAGCATCATATCAGGATATTTTCTATCACCTAGCCTCACTGTCCATAGGCCTACCTATTGATACTTTACCATTCTTTGGCATATTATTGGCAGTAGTAATTATGCACATTGCAAATTTGCAATGATTTAGAATGACATTTGTTCCCCTTTAAAGATCCGTCCCCACATTCACCCCTTATACTTATTCCGTCATGCTTTTCACGGTATGCATTCTGGCCTGCTGTCCTACTGCTAATGACTCGGCCTAGTGTTTGCAAATAATCTGTTACAAACAGAATAGGCACAATGCAATTATAATACAAGTTCTGATCATTGATTGCTGAGGTAATGCAATTAGCTTTCAACTGAATCCAGCTGTGGCGAATGATTTTAGCCTAAAGGGCATGTAAATATTGCTTTGTTTACGAATATTGTGTGTGTGTGTGTGTGAAATCCTGCATCCAGTAGTGATTACCAAAGATCACAGCAGGGCATTTGCAGGTAATGGAATTTCGAGTCTCAGATTTCTCACTTACAATGTAACAAAAAACATTGATTTCAAAGTTAACAAACCATACACTAAGCACAAGGAACACTTTAAACAATGTACACAGAAAATTTTACAAAACACATTTTACTGGAAGAACAGTGCAGATGCAAAATTTGGTAACAGAATTTCTGTCAAATCTCCCTCAGTGTTTTATGACCACGTTTTCCAAAATTCTGAGTCGATATTTAACTGAGTTTTAAGATTCAAAGATGTCTGCAGAAAGAATGGGGTGTCAGCTATGACATGACACCTTGAGTTTGAAAACATCTCTTTTGGTATTGAACTACAGTAACTGAAGTGGATTTACACCCGGTAACGGAATTGCGGTACGGAATTTCTTCATGGGTCCCTGATCTGTACAACACAGAAATGCTTAATTATGGATGTGAGTGTCATTCTGTTCATGGTGATGTATCCTGAATAGGTACACAAAGGTAGAATTATGCAATATCCTCATTATTTTAATGAGCTCCACCACCAAATCAGACCAAATTTGGTTGGTCCGAATAGGACCAAATCTGAACCAATCATAGACATCTATGTTTCACAAGTTTGGACATCAACGTACAGCCCAGTACAGTACAATATGGCACAGAACAGTAGTGTTCAGTACAGTAGAGTATAGTTCAGTGCAGTAGATTTTATTGTACTCAAGTCTAGTGTGTGCTGAACTATTATCTACTCTATTCTACTGTACTGAACTATAATCTACTGTACTGAACTATAATCTACTCTATTCTAATGTACTGAACTATAATCTACTGTACTGAACTATAATCTACTGTACTGAACTATAATATACTGTGCTGAACTATAATCTACTCTATTCTACTGTACTGAACTATAATCTACTGTACTGAACTATAATCTACTCTATTCTACTGTACTGAACTATAATCTACTCTATTCTACTGTACTGAACTATAATCTACTGTACTGAACTATAATCTACTCTATTCTACTGTACTGAACTATAATCTACTGTACTGAACTATAATCTACTGTACTGAACTATAATATACTGTGCTGAACTATAATCTACTCTATTCTACTGTACTGAACTATAATCTACTGTACTGAACTATAATCTACTCTATTCTACTGTACTGAACTATAATCTACTCTATTCTACTGTACTGAACTATAATCTACTGTACTGAACTATAATCTACTCTACTCTACTGTACTGAACTATAATCTACAGTACTGAACTATAATCTACTCTATTCTACTGTACTGAACTATAATCTACTGTACTGAACTATAATCTACTCTATTCTACTGTACTGAACTATAATCTACTGTACTGAACTATAATCTACTGTACTGAACTATAATCTACTCTATTCTACTGTACTGAACTATAATCTACTCTATTCTACTGTACTGAACTATAATCTACTGTACTGAACTATAATCTACTCTATTCTAATGTACTGAACTATAATCTACTGTACTGAACTATAATCTACTGTACTGAACTATAATCTACTGTACTGAACTATAATCTACTCTATTCTACTGTATTGAACTATAATCTACTCTATTCTACTATACTGAATAAGAATCTACTCTGTGTAGCGTAATGCTTGTGCTTCTAGCTTTGACAGTGCAGTAATGTCTAACAAGTAATATCTAACAAATTACACAGCATATACCCAATACACACAGATCTAAGTAGGAATGAATATATACAATGGCCGAGTGATGTCGAGATCTATGATTGCTTCAGATTTGGTCCGGAACATGGACGTCTATGTTTGGGCCGAATGAAGGCCGGTCCAGACGTTTGTAGACATTGAAATCGTCCGGGTTAGGCCGGTAGGGATATCCTTATCTCATCCGCCACCAGCGACTCCTGTGTCGGGTCGGGCGCAGTGCACGCTAACCAAGGACGGTGTTTCCTCCGATACATTGGTGCGGCTGGCTTCCGGGTTGGATGCGCGCTGTGTTAAGAAGCAGTGCGGCTTGGTTGGGTTGTGTATCGGAGGACGCATGACTTTCAACCTTCGTCTCTCCCGAGCCCGTACAGGAGTTGTAGCGATGAGACAAGATAGTAACTACTAATAATTGGATACCACGAAATTGGGGAGAAAAAAGGGGGTAAAATAAAAAGAAATAAAAAAAACACAAATTATATTTTTGAGTGAGCACCTAACAAGAAGCCGTATGCAATGTTTTCTTGTAGCACACACGTGATGGTAGAGTTTGCAAAAGCAAATAATCATAATATCATTCTGCCAGGTAGGCATAGGCTACTTTGTAGTTATATTTAATTGAGAAGGTTTTTGGGAAAGCAGAAGATGTTTTATTAGTATCATCGCTAACGGCTACATGATGTGGTAGCTGCGTGCACCGCACATAGATGGGAAATTCTTGTTGCCTCTTCAGAAAGTTGCAGGAAATACCGAATCACTGATGCATTCTATTCATGTCTTATGATTAACTTGGGTAAATGAATACATGTTCAATACATTTAGTTGATTCCCTACCAAGTTTAAAGTTTTACTGTTGTTGAATTCCATTTTGTCTGACCTTTTATAGCGCCCTAAAACAGTCCAGCTGAACATAACAGTATGCCAGTGGAAGAGAGGACAGTAGCAGGTGACCCAACTGTGCTTTGTGACAACTATGATTTCCCATTGTAGTCAATTCAATTGCAGATATTCACTTACAGATTTTTCTGAAATTCTGTTACCTATTTGGTAACAGAATTAAATTTGAATCACTTATACACTTATTTGTTTATGAATTATTATCAGTAAAAACACTAGCTAATTGATAGGTCTACCTTTACTTGTTACTTCTGTGAACTTGTATTATTCTTCCTCCTCACAAGGGAACATATATAACATATATGCCGGGAGTCAGGAAACGGAAGCAGAAGATGATTTTAATAAAGAACCAAAGCAAGTGAACAAGCATGAGGCGCGTACATAACGTGAGAGAAAGCAATAACACCTGGTGACTGAAGACCACTGAGGGCTAAATAAAGGAGGAGTAATCAAGGAGAAATGATGAGCAGGTGTGCGCAATGTGGGTTGCCAGGACCGGTGGTTAGTAGACCAGCGACGTCGAGCGCCGGAGGGAGGGAGAAGGAGTAGGCGTGAACGCAGGGTTCTTTACTACAACGTTATTGTTTTGATATATTTCTAATCCCTTTTAAGACTTTATCTGGTAGATGTTCTCTAAGACCCCCTTTCCATTTGTTTAACAAGAAATTCCTTATTCCTTGTTTTTAGGATGGAAAATGGTTGAAAAATGTATATATGCTAAAAAAAAAATAGACTCTTAGCATTTATTTGAAATCCAAGTTGACCTGCTCCTATGCACTACACGTTGGTCCTTTTACATGGACATGACCAGCATTACTTGGATGAGAGGCCTGTTGTATTATGTTCCAACCTTATAGGCCTATTTCATGATTATATTCCTTGAGAATCCTGTTAAGAGGAGTTTTAGTTGATCCCATATCTAGATTGAGGGATCGTATGACTTCATTGGAGCATACAATACATGCTTTTTTCTGAGTTGATTATTGGATTGAAATGTTTGGAAATATTATAATAAATATCCTTATTTGTATGAAGGAAATAGCTGAGCCCCTCCATGTCCAAAATAATTCTGCCATACTGTGTCAATAGTGTCATATTGTAATCATTCTAAATAAAACCCTCTGCTAAATGACAAAAATGTCAACAAAATCTATTATCGCACAAAAATGACAAATCCCCACTTCCCAAGTATGTCTAACTAAGCTTCTATATCATTGTTATGCAAATTGGTAAACATTTTTTGATGTAATTATGAAATGTTCCCAACCCCAGTAAAGCAGGTAAATGTGTCTAAATGGTTGTACATCTTCCCTGCTGTTCCGGGTGCACACACACACGCATAGAGACGCGCACATAGAGACACACACACACGTATAGAGACACACACACGCATAGAGACACACACACGCATAGAGACGCGCACATAGAGACACACACACACGCATAGAGACACACACACGCGCATAGAGACACACACACGCGCATAGAGACACACACACGCGCATAGAGACACACACACGCGCATAGAGACACACACACGCGCATAGAGACACACACACGCGCATAGAGACACACACACGCGCATAGAGACACACACACGCGCATAGAGACACACACACGCGCATAGAGACACACACACGCGCATAGAGACACACACACGCGCATAGAGACACACACACGCGCATAGAGACACACACACACGCGCATAGAGACACACACACGCGCGCATAGAGACACACACACACGCGCATAGAGACACACACACACGCGCGCATAGAGACACACACACGCGCATAGAGACACACACACGCGCGCATAGAGACACACACACGCGCGCATAGAGACACACACACGCGCGCATAGAGACACACACACGCGCAAAGAGACACACACACGCGCAAAGAGACACACACACGCGCATAGAGACACACACACGCGCATAGAGACACACACACACGCGCATAGAGACACACACACGCGCATAGAGACACACACACGCGCATAGAGACACACACGCGCATAGAGACACACACGCGCATAGAGACACACACGCGCATAGACACACACGCGCATAGAGACACACACACACACGCAGAGACACACACACACGCAGAGACACACACACACGCAGAGACACACACACACACACGCAGAGACACACACACGCAGAGACACACGCAGAGACACACACACACACACGCAGAGACACACACACACACACACACACGCAGAGACACACACACACACACACACACACGCAGAGACACACACACACACACGCAGAGACACACACACACACACGCAGAGACACATACACACACACACACACACACACACATGCATAGACACACACACACACACACACACACACATGCATAGAGGCATACACACACATGCATAGAGGCATACACACACATGCATAGAGGCATACACACACATGCATAGAGGAATACACACATATGCATAGAGGCATAAACACACACACACACCAGAGTACTCTCCTGGCGAAGCAGGATTAAGTTTAGATATATGTCCTCTGGAACTGTATTGTAGAAATAATGAAATTGTGGGCATGAAGATTAAGTATGAATTACAGTGGGATTATTATGATGGGCCTGGATGGGTGCTGCTGTGTCTTTACACGGGCAGTGGCACACACACACACACCGATGGAATCTGAACACAACCCTGCACACATCACAACCATCCCCCACATGCTCCTTTTTTGTTGAAAATTGTAAAAAACTTTTCAGGGAAAAATGCTCAGCTCTTCTCAGTGGGTTTGCCGTCCAGTAGAGTTAAGATTTCTCTTTTCCTCAGTTTGAAATCAAACCCCATGTGAGGCACAAACAGAGACCACAGCTCTGCCTGCATGCCCTGAATGAAGGAGTTTATGTATTTTTCTCTCTGAAGACTTGGTGGATTACTGTGTATGATGTCAGAGGTGACATGGAAATCTTTGTGGTTACCATTCCCGGAGGGAGGTGTGGGTGTGTGTGTGTGACGGTTTGTTTGTGTTTGTGGGGGAATCTTGTGTGTGGTGTGTATATTTAAGGGGGGAAAAGTGCTGATATGTCTCTGGTGATGTTGACAGAAGAAACATCAGAGGCAGCGCATCACAGAACTCCCTGGGGATCGCCAATAGCAACCTCTTTGATGTCAGTGTGCAGCCGTAGCAACGGAGGTCCTCTGAAATGGGCCTGAAAGTAACTAGTTTCAGAGGGAAGTTGATGACTATTCCCCCACCACTCTCTGTAAGAGGGGGGGGGGGGGGGGGGTAGAGTTGTGAAGTGTATGGTGGAGTGGTAAAGTACATCCAGTTTGCAGCACGGACTTTGGGCCGAGGACATCTCCATAATCCAGGATGGGTAGTATTGTCATTTGGAACAGGATGTGTTTAGCAGAGTGTGTGAATGAGATTTGTTCCGGTAGGGAAAGCCTATTCTGGATTTGACCTTTGCTTGAAGACTTTTGATGTGTGTGTGGAATGATAGTGCCCTGTCCAACCAGATTCCCAGGGATTTGTATGAGCCCATCTAGTGAGTAGATGTCAAGGGGAGGATTGATGTGCGTTTTCTAAAATAATGGAAACACTTAAATGATTGATACAAAGTAGATTGAAAGCAGGTGCTTCCACACAGGTGTGGTTTCTGAGTTAATTAAGCAATTAACATCCCATTATTATTAGGGTCATGTATAAAAATGCTGGGCAGACCATTATTTTGGCTATTATTTTGGCTACCATGGCTATGCCCCCTTAGGATGACAACGCTCCCATTCACAGGGCACGAGTGGCCACTGAATGGTTTTATGAGCATGAAAATAATGTAAACCATATGCCGTCTCAGTCACCAGATCTCAATCTAATTGAGCAGTTATTGGAGATTTTGGCGCCTGTGACAGCGTTTTTCACCACCATTAACAAAGCACCAAATTATGGAATTTCTCGTGGAAGAATGGTGTCACATCCCTCTAATAGAGTTCCAGACACTTGTAGAATCTATGACAAGGCGCATTGAAGCTGTTCTGGCTCGTGGTGGCCCAATAGCCTATTAAAACGCTTCATGTTGGTGTTTCCGTTATTTTGGCAGTTACCTGTACGTTTAGTATCATTACAGGGAAAGATTATGGATTCATCAATACCTTCCTTATTATCCATATGGATAATGATACAGTATCATTTGAGAGTTATACACTCTCCTCAGTCCTCAAATGAAGCATTAGTCTGAATCTCCATGCAGCTGATGAGATAATCAGACTACTAATGATTTTACTCCTATGAACCCTGACCTGAGCTGCATGAAACATTGGTTCATTACATCAACCCCAATAACCAAATGGTCAGAGGACCCATAATCAGAGGATGTATGTGTGTTCAAAGAGGCTCCAGAGGAATGTGTATTCTCTGCTGCAATATATTGGTTTACTCCGAATATACAGTATTATACTTTAATCACTATTGTTGTTTCCCATGTATTTGAAGAGAAATAAAATACAAAAAATGCTAACAAAACCAGAAAATGAGTTCATTGGGTATTTTTCAGGATATAATTTGGTTAATCTATGAAGGGTCGCCCATGATGCTATCTAATAAGACAAATTAGTAAAATTGGCGTTGACTCACTATGTCCTTTTGAGGGGAAGAATGTTGAATTTTAATGCAACAATGGAAAAAACAATCATCAAAGAGGCAGAACGTGAAAAAACAAATATACACCCACTGTACATACCCACACAAACAAACATATTTATACATGAATATTCTATATTTATTCTTCTCCTCTTTCAAGTATAAGACCCACGGTACAGTATGCATTGGATAGAGTGTGGATGACGGCTGTTTTGTATTCGATAAAAATAGCCATCACCACTCCACACTTCAATCAATCCAATCCCCGTCATTGAAAAGACAAGGCGATTAGATGTAACAATTACCGTCAACAACTACATTTAATACATCCAATCCTTTAATCTGACAGACAGGTGCACTGGACAATTCTTCATTCCACTAATGCATCCAGTCTGGAAATCCCAAAACAAAGGAAAACACAATAATGATGATTGGCTGCTGGAGGAAGCCATTGTGGTTTAAAGGCCTTACAGTGTCACGAGTCCCATTGAGAAGACCACCCTTTGACTGAAACTGTTGGCACACAAGCCTTAAAATGTAATTTCATGTCTTGATTTGATGATGTGAGTGATTTATAATTTAAAGAACAACATTTCATCTCCCATCTCTAAATAGACTTAATTCATCCTTGAATATAATTCTTAACTTCTTCTTCTATACAGCAGTATCTCTATATTCCTGGTGTAGTGTCTTCTGTACCATAGTGTGATTCACAGTTGAGTCAATATGCTGTATCCCCTGGCCTCCTTTTCAAATGACCGTTATGATGATGAGAAAGTAAATTAGAACTCCATGTTCTATTTGAACTCTGTTAATGCAGATCAAACGGACACCGAAAGAGGCTGTTGATCCAGCAAATGTCTCCAACTCCCCTTTTCCACCCAGGTTTCACAGTCACACAAACTGGTTAATATGTTAAGATGTTTAATGCAACTCCAATACAGGGCTGATGAGCTATGACGGCTGATATTAGTCTATCAACCTGGATCAAACTCAGATAGGAACATCCGATGAGTCTGGCTGCATCTCAAATGGCACCCTGTTCCCTATTTAGTGCACTACTTTGGACCAGGGCCCATAGCTCTACATAGACAATAGGGTACTATTTGGGATGCTGCCTCTGTCATTGTGCAGCAGCTCACAGGTCAAGCCACCATCCTTGTAATAATAGGAAATTGGATGGCATGGTTGAAACTGCATGGTTAAACCTGCTTTGTTGAAATTGCAGTGGGTCTGCACATTATGCATAATTTATCTGATTTAGTCTCTGACTGAATACAATTTTATGCTCAACTAACTTCCCCCTATTAATGTCACATTGTGAAGTCACACTTTGGAATCAGTCTGATCAGCCTTGGAGACAGTGGCTGTGTCCCAAATGGCACCCTCCTCCCTACACAGTGCACTACTTCTGAGCAGAGTCCTATGGTGTTTTCTATATTTGATAATGAAACCCACCTGTAGGAGAGGATAACACTCATTATTGTTAGGAGAGTGTGTAGTGGCACGCACAGCTGACCTATCCTTAGGTCTCTCTCTCCAATTCAGCAGTAGCTCATTAGACCACAGTAGCGGTCCAGGGCTGTGTCACCAGGTCCCTGGTAGCTCATTAGACCCCAGTAGAGGTCCAGGGCTGTGTCACCAGGTCCCTGGTAGCTCATTAGACCACAGTAGTGGTCCAGGGCTGTGTCACCAGGTCCCTGGTAGCTCATTAGACCACAGTAGCGGTCCAGGGCTGTGTCACCAGGTCCCTGGTAGCTCATTAGACCATAGTAGCGGTCCAGGGCTGTGTCACCAGGTCCCTGGTAGCTCATTAGACCACAGTAGCGGTCCAGGGCTGTGTCACCAGGTCCCTGGTAGCTCATTAGACCACAGTAGCGGTCCAGGGCTGTGTCACCAAGTCCCTGGTAGCTCATTAGACCCCAGTAGCGGTCCAGGGCTGTGTCACCAGGTCCCTGGTAGCTCATTAGACCCCAGTAGAGGTCCAGGGCTGTGTCACCAGGTCCCTGGTAGCACATTAGACCACAGTAGCGGTCCAGGGCTGTGTCACCAGGTCCCTGGTAGCTCATTAGACCACAGTAGCGGTCCAGGGCTGTGTCACCAGGTCCCTGGTAGCTCATTAGACCCCAGTAGCGGTCCAGGGCTGTGTCACCAGGTCCCTGGTAGCTCATTAGACCCAGTAGCGGTCCAGGGCTGTGTCACCAGGTCCCTGGTAGCTCATTAGACCCCAGTAGCGGTCCAGGGCTGTGTCACCAGGTCCCTGGTAGCTCATTAGACCCAGTAGCGGTCCAGGGCTGTGTCACCAGGTCCCTGGTAGCTCATTAGACCCAGTAGCGGTCCAGGGCTGTGTCACCAGGTCCCTGGTAGCTCATTAGACCCCAGTAGCGGTCCAGGGCTGTGTCACCAGGTCCCTGGTAGCTCATTAGACCCCAGTAGAGGTCCAGGGCTGTGTCACCAGGTCCCTGGTAGCACATTAGACCACAGTAGAGGTCCAGGGCTGTGTCACCAGGTCCCTGGTAGCACATTAGACCACAGTAGCGGTCCAGGGCTGTGTCACCAGGTCCCTGGTAGCTCATTAGACCACAGTAGCGGTCCAGGGCTCTGTCACCAGGTCCCTGGTAGCTCATTAGACCACAGTAGCGGTCCAGGGCTGTGTCACCAGGTCCCTGCCTGCACCTGTTCTTCCTCTACTCCACTTCATTTTTAATGAACAGAAAACATTCTGTGCATTCACACAAACCTTGCCTCAGTACTACACACACACACACACACACATACACACACACACACACACACACACACACCACACACACACACACACACACACACAAACCTCCCCCAGTCGAAGCCAGGTTGATTAAAAATGCAGGATGGATGGGTAGGTGTGTTTGTGTTTGGTGGGGGGTGTTTGGGCGGTTTGGCTTACCGGAGCGAAGCTCATTATGAAGTTTCAGTGATTTGTGCTAGAATGTTGTAATTATGGTGTTGTGTTCAGTGTGTGTCTGTGTTTGCAAGCTTGATAATCAAATCAGTTGGATGCAGTTTTGTAGGTGCTTGTGAATCCTTAAAGCTATAAAGCAATGCAAGCAGTTGGCGTGGTGGCCAAAACAACATATAACCTGCTGCTTTGACCTGGGTTCTGAGACAATTATCTTGTTGTTAGTGGTTGCATGACACATGTAGTGTGCTCCCAAATGGCACCCTATTCCCAATCTAGTGCACTACTTTTCACTAGACCCCTAGTAGAGAATAGGATGCCATTTGAGTTGCAACCATTCACACTCTCGGACGAAACAAAACACACAAAACAAAGGTTATTTGATGAACGCCACTCTTCTTTTATTTTTTTATTTATTTTTTAATTTTACCGCTTTTTCTCCCCAATTTCGTGGTATCCAATTGTTGTAGTAGCTACTATCTTGTCTCATCGCTACAACTCCCGTACGGGCTCGGGAGAGACGAAGGTTGAAAGTCATGCGTCCTCCGAAACACAACCCAACCAGCCGCACTGCTTCTTAACACAGCGCGCATCCAACCCGGAAGCCAGCCGCACCAATGCGTCGGAGGAAACACCGTGCACCTGGCCACCTTGGTTAGCGCACACTGAGACAAGGACACCCCTACCGACCAAGCCCTCCCTAACCCGGGCGACGCTAGGCCAATTGTGCGTCGCCCCACGGACCTCCCGGTCGCGGCCGGTTACGACAGAGCCTGGGCGCGAACCCAGGGACTCTGATGGCACAGCTGGCGCTGCAGTACAGCGCCCTTAACCACTGCGCCACCCGGGAGGCTCTCTTCTTTGATTTTGATATAACAAACACCCGCCCCTTCAGTCCTCCGAACCACACTGTAGAGTGAAAACGGAACCCATGGGCCTTGTTGTGTTCTGCTGCACTACCCAAGTTTACCACTAGTGACATACATGCATTATAACATAGAGTGCATCTCCTTTTTTCCACATGTTGTTACGTTACAGCCTTATTCTAAAGTGGATCAAATTGTTTTTCCCCCTCATTAATCTACACACAAAAAAACATAATGACAAAGCAAAAACAGGTTTTTAGATACATTTTTGTGCAAATTTATAGAACTTAAATATTACATGTACATAAGTATTCAGACCCTTTACTCAGTACTTTGTTGAAACACATTTGGCAAAGATTACAGACTCAAATCTTCTTGGGTATGATGCTACAAGCTTGGCACACCTGTATTTGGGGAGTTTCTCTCATTCTTCTTTGTAGATCCTCTCAACCTCTGTCAGGTTGAATGGGGAGTGTTGCTGAATAGCTATTATCAAGTCTCTCCAGAGATGTTCAAGTCTGGGCTCTGGCTGGGCCTCTCAAGGACATTCAGAAACTTGTCCCGAAGCCACTCCTGCTTTGTATCGGCTGTGTGCTTACTGTCGCTGTTCTGTTGGAAGGGGAACCTTCATTCAGGCCAAAGAGTTCAGTCTTGGTTTCATCAGACCAGGGAATATTGTTTCTCATGGTCTGAGAGTCCTTTAGGTTCCTTTTGGCAAACTCAGCAGGCTGTCATGTGTCTTTTACTGAGGAGTGGCTTCCGTCTGGCTACTACCATAAAGGCCTGATTGGTGGAGTGCTGCATTGAGATGGTTGTCCTTCTGGAAGGTTCTCCCATCTCCACAGGTGAACTCTGGAGCCCTGTCAGAGTGAGCACCGTGTTCTTGGGGACCTTCAATGCTGCAGATATGTTTTGGTACCCTTCTCCAGATCTGTGCCTGGACACAATCCTGTCTCGGAGCACTAGGGACAATTCCTTCGACCTCATGGCTTAATTTTTGCTCTGACATGCACTGTCAACTGTGGAACCTTATATAGACAGGTGTGTGGCTTTCCAAATCATGCCCAATCAGTTGAATTTACCACAGCTGGACTCAATGGAAACAGGATGTACCTGAGCTCAATTTCGAGTCTCATAGTGAAGGATCTGAATACTTATGTAAATAAGTATTCTGTCATTTTATTTTGAATACATTTTCAAACATTTCTGAAAACCTTTTTTCGCTTTGTCATCATGGGGTATTGTGTATAGATTGATGAAGATGAACATTTATTTAATCAATTTTTTAAATTAATAATTAATAAAAAGTAACTTAAGACAATGTGGAAAAAGTCAAGGGGTCTGAATACTTTCCGAATGCACTGTACCTATTACATGTAGAACGGAGTAACTAGTGAGATGATGTAGTGATATGTAGAAGAAGAGTATGCATGTGCTGATTATGTATGCTAAGCGTGCTGAGTAAACTTCCCCTTAATTATACCCATCGTGTCCTCATGTTACTGATTCTACTACACAACACCTTGTTCAAATACTTAAGAAATGCATCCTTCCTTGAACTAAGCACAGATTTACAAGTGATTGATAGGTGAAAGCAAAGTTAACATCCTATTGCTTACATCAATCCAACTGAATCATAAATGTGATTACTTCAAGGAGGACAGGAAGGAATGATGCATTTTTAAAAAAATATTCAAACATCAAATCAAGCTTTATTTATACAGCACATTTCAGACATTTCAGACATGGAATGCAATGTGCTTTACAGGGAAAAACAAATAAAAAACAATGAAAATAAAAGCTGAAATATTTACTACACAACAAACATAAGATAAACTGAACAACTAAAAAGCACCCAGAGGAAAAGCAAAACTAAAAAAAGTGTGTTTTAAGATCTCATTTAAATATGCCCAGAACCCTCCTCCGGTTCTCTGGCAGGCTTTTCCAGAGACTGGGGGCATAATAACTAAAGGCTGCCTCTCCATGCGTCTTGGTCCAAGGCTTTGGAATAGTTAAAAGGCCAGTGCCAGAGGGACCTGTGTTTACAGGTCTTACCTGTGTTTTACAGGTCTTACCTGAGTTTACAAACTTACATAACTTAAAATCATGTCTGACATGTATTGGGGTGCACATTCGTGGATTGATTTAAAAACCACTAGAATAATCTTACAAGTAATTCTAAAACTCACAGGCAGCCAGTGCAGAGACCTTAAAACCGGTGTAATGTGTGCTCTCCGTCTGGTCTTGGTCAGTACCTGTGCTGCAGCATTTTGTATGTTTTTCAGTTGACCATTGTTTTTTTGGGGTAGACCAGACAGGAGAGCATTATAGTAGTCAAGCCTGCTTGTAATAAAAGCATGGATGAATCTCTCTATATCAGCCTGCGAGAGAAACGGCCACACATTGGCAATGTTCCTCAGGCGGTAAAAAGCTATTTTTGTCACATTACTAATGTGTGATTCAAAATTTTGTTCAGAATCTAAAATTGCACCTAGGTTTTTTTAACCGGTGCTTTATCTTTATTGACCATGAATTAAAACAGCGGCTAGATTCTCTCTCTGTGCTTTGGCTCCAACAATAAGTACCTCGGTCTTGTCTTGATTTAGCTGGAGGAAGTTGTGAGCCATCCAAATATTTAAGTCACTAATACAGTCTAACAATGTATCCATGGAGCTAAAATCCTCTGACACAGAAATGCATACTTGTTTATCGTCTGCGTAGCAGTGAAAATTAATGCTGTGCTTTCTGAAAATGCTGCCGCGAGGTAATATATATTACTGTAAACTGAACAGTACCGGACCCAAAAACGAACCTTGTGGAACACCACATTTAATATGTAAACTCAGCAAAAAAAAGAAGCATCCCTTTTTCAGGACCCTGTCTTTCAAAGATAATTCGTAAAATTCCAAATAACTTCACAGATCTTCATTGTAAAGGGTTTAAACACTGTTTTTCCCATGCTTGTTCAATGAACCATAAACAATTAATGAACATGCACCTGTGGAACGGTCGTTAAGACGCTAACCGCTAGGTAGGCAATTAAGGTCACAGTTATCAAAGCTTAGGACACTAAAGAGGCCTTTCTACTGACTCTGAAAAACACCAAAAGAAAGATGCCCAGGGTCCCTGCTCATCCGCGTGAACGTGCCTTTGGCATGTTGCAAGGAGGCATGAGGACTGCAGAGGTGGCCAGGGCAATACATTGCAATGTCCATACTGTGAGACGCCTAAGACAGCGATACAGGGAGACGGGATGGACAACTGATCATCCTCGCAGTGGCAGACCACGTGTAACAGCACCTGCACAGGATCGGTACATCTGAACATCACACCTGCGGAACAGGTACAGGATGGCAACAACAACTGCCTGAGTTACACCAGGAACGCACAATCCCTCCATCAGTGCTCAGACTGCCCCCAATAGGCTGAGAGAGGCTGGACTGAGGGCTTGTATTCCTGTTGTAAGGAAGGTCCTCAACAGACATCACTGGCAACAACGTTGCCTATGGGCACAAACCCACCGACGCTGGACCAGACAGGACTGGCAAAAAGTACTCTTCACTGACAATTCGCGGTTTTGTCTCACCAGGGGTGATGGTCGGATTCGCGTTCATCGTCGAAGGAATGAGCATTACACCGAGGCCTGTACTCTGGAGCGGGATCGATTTTTGAGGTGGAGGGTCCGTCATGGTCTGGGGCGGTGTGTCACAGCATCATTGGACTGAGCTTGTTGTCATTGCAGGCAATCTCAATGCTGTGCGTAACAGGGAAGACATCCTCCTCCCTCATGTGGTACCCTTCCTGCAGGCTCATCCTGACATGACCCCCCCCCCCCCAGCATGACAATGCCACCAGCCATACTGCTCGTTCTGTGCGTGATTTCCTGCAAGACAGGAATGTCAGTGTTCTGCCATGGCCAGCGAAGAGCCCGGATCTCAATCCCATTGCGCACGTCTGGGACTTGTTGGATCGGAAGATGAGGGCAAGGGCCATTCCTCATCCCAGCAAGAACTGGCAAATCTGGTGCTGTTCATGTAGAGGAGATGCACTGCAGTACTTAATGCAGCTGGTGGCCACACCGGATACTGACTGTTACTTTTGATTTAGTTACTTTTCAATTTCTGTTAGTCACATGTCTTTCGAACTTGTTCAGTTTGTCTCAGTTGTTGAATCTTGTTATGGTCATACAAATATTTACACATGTTAAGTTTGCTGAAAATAGATGCAGTTGACAGTGAGAGGACGTTTCTTTTTTTGCTGACTTTATTTTCTCTGAGTTATGTTCACCAACCGGTTAAATTTAGAACTGCACCGGAGATGCCAACCCACTTCTCCAGTCTGTCCAGAATGGCATCATGGTCAACAGTGTCGAATGCAGCTCTTGAATCTAAGAGTACAAGGACAGAGAGCTGTTTGGCATCTGTGTTGCCTCTAAAATCATTTCCCACTTTAAGGCTGTTTCTGTGCTGTGGTGGGCATGAGAACCAGATTGGAATATTCAGGAGATTACTGTTAGGGTCATGCCCAGGAATTATTATTGTAGCCTACTGTACCAGCCCTGGATATTGCCCTTGTTCGGACTGTCACAGAAAAGCTGTAGGCCAGGGGTGTCGAACTAATTTTTCCACGGGGGCCGCATTCAGTCTTCAATGAAGTCCGGAGGGCCGCACTGAATATGTGTTATATTTACTTGCCCTCAAAATTAGTCTATCAATCCAGCGGGCTGGATTGGGCCCCCTCCAGCGGCCCGGATTGGGCCCCCTCCAGCGGCCCGGATTGACATCCCTGCTCTAGGCATTCAGCTGTTTATTCAATTATCTTGACTATTATTTTATTTATAGGTTTATATTTTCAGATTAAGATGTTTAATGTACTGCTCTCATTTGGTTCATATGTACAGCTTTGTCAAGAGACATCATCTCACCGACATTCTTTTATTGTGCTGTTCTAGAGCTCTGATAAGCTTCCGGCCTTTTTCACATGCAGCAGACATTTGTCTGATCAAAGGCAGATTAGATGGAGTGTGAACATAGATCAGCGGGCAGGGCGTAGATGGAGTGCGCCTAGATCAGCTCCTAGACAGCGCTGTGGGGTGTCCTGGCCCAGCACCAGAGGTTGTGGGCTCTTGGGAAGTCGCCGTATATAGAGTGCACCTAGATCAGCACTGACAGCGAGAGTGGATGGGAGCACCATGCTACACTGTGGGGTGTCTTGGCCCAGCAGCAGAGAGATAGGTGGGATGTAATTAAGAGAGAGAAAAATATCCTTTCATCATCGTCCACTATGCACTCCCAGGATGCGTTCCAAATGATACCCTATTCCCTATATAGTGCACTACTTTGACCAGGGCCCATAGGGAAAGACACAATAATTATTGTGTTTTCCTAGAAAGACACAATCATTCTAAAAAAGTGGCATAGTCTGTCTCTGAAATGCCACTGAACTTGTGTTGTTTTGCCTTGAGCCACCTGGCCCTAGTCAAAAGTAATGCACTTCATAGGCTATAGTGTACCATTTGAGACATAGGCTGTGTTTCTGTGCAGGCTCTTGTGTTGTGTTGAATGTAGACCTTTCTGTTTCTCTTCCTCCCGTTGTACATGTATGTGCTGTGGAAGAGAACTGTGCTGTGTATGAAATATTTCAATGGTATTGAAATAATCCCAGTACTGAATATTTCACACTTGGATTAACCCAGAATTGTTGTTCTATTTGGCTTGAATCTCCATTTAGACCTCTCCCCACTATCTCTAGTGTAGCATTAATGCAGTGATGCGTCACACCTATGAAGTGTTGTCAGGACTGATTCTATCTGAATCGCATGTATCCCTTCAGTCTTTCCAGCAAGCCCAGTCCAGCAGTATGGACGATGGCCTGGCCAGACAAGACTGCCAGCAGCACCAAGTCACGAAAACTACAATCAATTACAGCTGGATACTGTAGAAGGCCCTGTGTGTGTCTGACAGCACCAGGGGACCGAGGGATAAAATCAGCGTTGTGGAGAACGTGAACGGAATCATACATTTAAAATGGAATTCAACAATATATATATATTTTTTTAACTAAGTAGAACATTTACCAAACGTATTGAATTGATTAGAAAATGCATTAATTTGCCCAAGATTTTCACAAGACATGAACAAAATGCATCAGTGATTCGTATTTTCCTTCAACTTTCTGAAGATGCAACGGCACAGGAATGCCCGTGTCTGTGTGCGAGCATTTGTCTACCACTTGGTGTAGCTGTTAGCGATGATGCTAATGTGTTGACAACCGTCTTCTGGTAGTGTCAGATGTGTGCGTACTGGTAGCGAAGTCAGGTGCAGGAGAGCAGAAATTTGTGAACAGGCGCACACTTTATTTAGGCAAAAGTGCAAAACACACAAAACAGTCACAAGAATTATGTTTAACAATAAGCATCTTCGTGAAAAATAACACGGAAAAAACAAGCCAGTCTGGGGCGTCAACAATACACACGTAACACAAACAATCTTACACAAAGACATGATGGGGAACAGAGGAATAAATACATGTAGATTGATTGGGGAATGAAAACCAGGTGTGCAGGGAACAAGACAAAACAAATGGATACATGAAAAATGGAGCGGCGATGGCTAGAAAGCCGGTGACGTTCGGGTGGTGTTCGGCGGTCGACAAGGAGAGGAACCGACTTCGGCGGAAGGTAGATGGAAAGTCTTTCCCAAAAGCCTTCTCAATTAAATGTTAACTGCAAAGTAGCCCATGCATGTTTTGCTCTAGGAAGCCGACAAGACTCACAAGTACTAGTTGAAAAAATATATGGAAGTATATACGGAGACTGTTTAGTGACAAAAATAAGGGGTTAAATATATATACAACAAAATGATTCCTGATATAGGACAGACACTTCAGAACAAACTTCCTTTAGATTTTTTTGGGGGGACTCTTTTTTTTCCATGTTGTGAATCTGTTATTCAATGCGTTTGTATGGGCTAATAGCAGATAGGACCCTAAAATATTCTGCAAGTTAAAAATAAATGCAAATGGGATACTTCAAGGAGTCTTAAATAGAAAAATGATCCTTAGAATGACCCTTCTTAAAACAATTCCATAGAGTTTAGTAGTAAACCCCCCTCCCTGCTTAGATAGGGCTTAGACTCTTATGGGTTAAAAAAAGTGTGATTTTTGAGAGCGAAAACCTGAAAAAATGGAAATAACAGAAACCTTGAAAAACTAAATAAAGAAGACTGAGTTTGGTGGAAAAATTAACAGAATCAGGCAAAAAAATCGAACAGATTTTATAGGGCACTAGATTAGTAACACAGCATGGGAGAAATGGAAACACTTAGAGGGTTTTAACATTTCAGTCACTTTCTGCTCTTTTCCCCCCTCATCCTGTAAAATCCAATACTGTTCAGAGCAATGAATTGGGCCTGTATTGTATCATCTAATGAGTCACCAAGTAGCCTAATGTGGATCCGCTGAATATAGTTCCAATGTTGCTTTTCTACTGGGAAAAGGCTATAGAAAATTGTGCTCCAGTGTCAAGCTTCCTAATCATAATCTTCACCACTCCCTTGACTTCATGCGAGAACATTGTGCTGGTAGTCAATTAACGTGAGATTTAAATAAACATGTACTTTCCTCTTTACCTCTTTTATGAAGACAAAAAAATATTGTCTCAGCAACAGCATTGGCAGTGGAAGCTGAAACACACACACGCACATGGTGTCAAGGTGTTGTCTTTGTAATGGACAGAGTGGAGAGTGGTCACCTCAGGGCACTTCCTGTGATGTCAACATGTTTACATTCCCTAACACTCTGTTCAGTTTGATCTGACAATCTATTGATCTCTCTCTCTCTCATGCTCTCTCCTTCTACCTCTCTCCCTCTTCTTATGTGCGTTCTGCTCTGTCCTCTCCCTCTCTCACTTGCTCTACCGCGCTTTCTCTCTCCTCCCACTTTCCCCCCGTCTCTTTGAGTCATACCCCCTCAGTGGTACTAAACACCTCTCACCTCCTCACCACTCTGACAGCTCTCAAATACCACTTCCTTCTGTAGCCTCTACCTCCCTACCCTCCCAGCCCTCTAAGCACTCCCAGGATCAGCAGCTTCTGAGCTGGATCCCCACACGAGCTCTGATCCTGTCTCCCTAAACCTCCCTACAGCCAGAGAAGAGAAGTGAGCTGCTGCTACTGCAGCGTGTGATCTACCTCCATTCCCTACACACTTCTAATCATGAAACCCCTGGCTGAAAGCGAGGAATACCCCTGTGTGCATACATATACATATAGACCAATTAGCACGCTCAAGTGATCTAATCTGTGCCTCGCAGCTCATTTAACGCAAGACACTGCACCATAACGCACTGCACCATAACACACTGCACCATAACACAACACACTGCACCATAACACAACACACTGCACCATAACACAACACACTGCGCCATAACACTGCGCCATAACACCACACACTGCTGCCATAACACAACATATTGCACCATAACACAACACACTGCTGCCATAACACAACACACTGCTGCCATAACACAACACACTGCTGCCATAACACAACACACTGCTGCCATAACACCACACACTTCGCCATAACACCACACACTGCTGCCATAACACTGCGCCATAACACAACACACTGCTGCCATAACACTGCGCCATAACACTGCGCCATAACACTGCGCCATAACACAACACACTGCTGCCATAACACTGCGCCATAACACTGCGCCATAATGCAAAGCACTGCCGCCATAACACTGCACCATAACACTGCTGCCATAACACAACACACTGCGCCATAACACAACACACTGCTGCCATAACACTGCTGCCATAACACTGCACCATAACACAACACACTGCGCCATAACACAACACACTGCTGCCATAACACTGCTGCCATAACACTGCACCATAACACAACACACTGCACCATAACACAACACACTGCGCCATAACACTGTACCATAACACAACACACTGCGCCATAACACAACACACTGCTGCCATAACACTGCGCCATAACACTGCGCCATAACACTGCTCCATAACACAACGCACTGCTGCCATAACACTTCACCATAACACAACACACTGCTGCCATAACACAACACACTGCGCCATAACACTGCGCCATAACACAACACACTGCGCCATAACACAACACACTGTGCCATAACACTGCTGCCATAACACAACACACTGCTGCCATAACACAACACACTGTGCCATAACACAACACACTGCGCCATAACACTGCTGCCATAACACCACACACTGCTGCCATAACACAACACACTGTGCCATAACACTGCTGCCATAACGCAACGCACTGCTGCCATAACACAACACACTGCGCCATAACACAACACACTGCGCCATAACACAACACACTGCTGCCATAACACAACACACTGCTGCCATAACACAACACACTGCGCCATAACACTGCTGCCATAACGCAACGCACTGCTGCCATAACACAACACACTGCGCCATAACACAACACACTGCGCCATAACACCACACACTGCTGCCATAACACAACACACTGCTGCCATAACACAACACACTGCCGCCATAACACTGCTGCCATAACACAACACACTGCCGCCATAACACAACACACTGCCGCCATAACACAACACACTGCCGCCATAACACAACACACTGCCGCCATAACACAACACACTGCCGCCATAACACTGCACCATAACACTGCACCATAACACAACACACTGCCGCCATAACACAACACACTGCCGCCATAACACTGCCGCCATAACACTGCGCCATAACACTGCACCATAACACAACACACTGCGCCATAACACAACACACTGCCGCCATAACACAACACACTGCCGCCATAACACTGCACCATAACACAACACACTGCTGCCATAACACAACACACTGCTGCCATAACACTGCGCCATAACACTGCGCCATAACACTGCACCATAACACAACGCACTGCTGCCATAACACTTCACCATAACACAACACACTGCTGCCATAACACAACACACTGCTGCCATAACACAACACACTGCGCCATAACACTGCGCCATAACACAACACACTGCGCCATAACACTGCTGCCATAACGCAACGCACTGCTGCCATAACACAACACACTGCGCCATAACACAACACACTGCGCCATAACACAACACACTGCTGCCATAACACAACACACTGCTGCCATAACACACTGCCGCCATAACACCACACACTGCCGCCATAACACCACACACTGCCGCCATAACACAACACACTGCCGCCATAACACAACACACTGCCGCCATAACACAACACACTGCCGCCATAACACAACACACTGCCGCCATAACACCACACACTGCCGCCATAACACCACACACTGCCGCCATAACACCACACACTGCCGCCATAACACCACACACTGCCGCCATAACACAACACACTGCCGCCATAACACAACACACTGCCGCCATAACACTGCCGCCATAACACAACACACTGCCGCCATAACACAACACACTGCCGCCATAACACAACACACTGCCGCCATAACACAACACACTGCCGCCATAACACAACACACTGCCGCCATAACACAACACACTGCGCCATAACACAACACACTGCGCCATAACACAACACACTGCCGCCATAACACTGCGCCATAACACCACACACTGCTGCCATAACACAACACACTGCTGCCATAACACACTGCCGCCATAACACCACACACTGCCGCCATAACACCACACACTGCCGCCATAACACAACACACTGCCGCCATAACACAACACACTGCCGCCATAACACAACACACTGCCGCCATAACACAACACACTGCCGCCATAACACTGCCGCCATAACACAACACACTGCCGCCATAACACAACACACTGCCGCCATAACACCACACACTGCCGCCATAACACCACACACTGCCGCCATAACACCACACACTGCCGCCATAACACCACACACTGCCGCCATAACACAACACACTGCCGCCATAACACAACACACTGCCGCCATAACACAACACACTGCCGCCATAACACAACACACTGCCGCCATAACACTGCCGCCATAACACTGCCGCCATAACACAACACACTGCCGCCATAACACAACACACTGCCGCCATAACACAACACACTGCCGCCATAACACAACACACTGCCGCCATAACACAACACACTGCCGCCATAACACAACACACTGCCGCCATAACACAACACACTGCCGCCATAACACTGCGCCATAACACCACACACTGCCGCCATAACACAGCACACTGCGCCATAACACCACACACTGCCGCCATAACAAAACACACTGCGCCATAACACTGCACCATAACACTGCGCCATAACACAACACACTGCCGCCATAACACTGCCGTCATAACACAACACACTGCGCCATAACACTGCACCATAACACTGCGCCATAACACAACACACTGCCGCCATAACACAACACACTGCCGCCATAACACAACACACTGCCGCCATAACACAACACACTGCCGCCATAACACCACACACTGCCGCCATAACACAACACACTGCCGCCATAACACAACACACTGCCGCCATAACACAACACACTGCCGCCATAACACAACACACTGCCGCCATAACACAACACACTGCCGCCATAACACAACACACTGCCGCCATCACACAACACACTGCCGCCATAACACCACACACTGCCGCCATAACACCACACACTGCCGCCATAACACAACACACTGCCGCCATAGCACAACACACTGCCGCCATAACACAACACACTGCCGCCATAACACAACACACTGCCGCCATAACACCACACACTGCCGCCATAACACCACACACTGCCGCCATAACACAACACACTGCCGCCATAACACAACACACTGCCGCCATAACACAACACACTGCCGCCATAACACAACACACTGCCGCCATAACACAACACACTGCCGCCATAACACAACACACTGCCGCCATAACACAACACACTGCCGCCATAACACAACACACTGCCGCCATAACACAACACACTGCCGCCATAACACAACACACTGCGCCATAACACAACACACTGCCGCCATAACACTGCGCCATAACACAACACACTGCTGCCATAACACAACACACTGCGCCATAACACTGCTGCCATAACGCAACGCACTGCTGCCATAACACAACACACTGCGCCATAACACAACACACTGCCGCCATAACACAACACACTGCCGCCATAACACTGCGCCATAACACCACACACTGCCGCCATAACACCACACACTGCCACCATAACACCACACACTGCCGCCATAACACCACACACTGCCGCCATAACACCACACACTGCCGCCATAACACAACACACTGCCGCCATAACACAACACACTGCGCCATAACACTGCCACCATAACACAACACACTGCGCCATAACACTGCCGCCATAACACAACACACTGCGCCATAACACTGCCGCCATAACACAACACACTGCGCCATAACACTGCCGCCATAACACAACACACTGCGCCATAACACTGCCGCCATAACACAACACACTGCGCCATAACATTGCGCCATAACACAACACACTGCCGCCATAACACAACACACTGCCGCCATAACACAACACACTGCGCCATAACACAACACACTTCACCATAACACTGCGCCATAACACAACACACTGCCGCCATAACACCACACACTGCCGCCATAACACAACACACTGCCGCCATAACACTGCGCCATAACACAACACACTGCGCCATAACACAACACACTGCGCCATAACACAACACACTGCCGCCATAACACCACACACTGCCGCCATAACACAACACACTGCCGCCATAACACTGCGCCATAACACAACACACTGCGCCATAACACAACACACTGCCGCCATAACACAACACACTGCCGCCATAACACAACACACTGCCGCCATAACACAACACACTTCTGCCATAACACAACACACTGCGCCATAACACTGCACCATAACACAACACACTGCCGCCATAACACAACACACTGCCGCCATAACACAACACACTGCCGCCATAACACAACACACTGCTGCCATAACACAACACACTGCCGCCATAACACAACACACTGCCGCCATAACACAACACACTGCCGCCATAACACAACACACTGCACCATAACACTGCGCCATAACACCACACACTGCTGCCATAACACAACACACTGCGCCATAACACCACACACTGCTGCCATAACACAACACACTGCGCCATAACACAACACACTGCGCCATAACACAACACACTGCGCCATAACACAACACACTGCGCCATAACACTGCGCCATAACACCACACACTGCTGCCATAACACAACACACTGCTGCCATAACGCAACGCACTGCTGCCATAACGCAACGCACTGCTGCCATAACGCAACGCACTGCTGCCATAACGCAACGCACTGCGCCATAACACAACACACTGCGCCATAACACAACACACTGCGCCATAACACTGCGCCATAACACCACACACTGCTGCCATAACACAACACACTGCTGCCATAACGCAACGCACTGCTGCCATAACGCAACGCACTGCCGCCATAACACAACACACTGCCGCCATAACACAACACACTGCCGCCATAACACAACACACTGCGCCATAACAATGCGCCATAACACTGCGCCATAACACCACACACTGCTGCCAAAACACAACACACTGCGCCATAACACCACACACTGCTGCCATAACACCACACACTGCTGCCATAACACCACACACTGCTGCCATAACACAACACACTGCGCCATAACACAACACACTGCGCCATAACACTGCGCCATAACACCACACACTGCTGCCATAACACAACACACTGCGCCATAACACTGCGCCATAACACCACACACTGCCGCCATAACACAACACACTGCGCCATAACACTGCTGCCATAACGCAACGCACTGCTGCCATAACACAACACACTGCCACCATAACACAACGCCCTGCTGCCATAACACAAAACAGTGTTGCCATAACACAACATGTTGGATGAGAGAAGACTGGAGAGAGGAGGATGGAAGAGAGGTGAAAGGGGATGAGATAAAAGAGGGAAGATGTGAGGCAGTGGAAAGAAAAAGAAAGTGAGATATAAACAGCGGGAGAGAGACGACTGAGGAGAGAAACTGAGAGCCAAACATATAGAGAATGATACAGAGACTGAGAGAACACTATAAATGAGGACAGTATAGACTGCAAAGTTTTACACAGGCTAAAATCAGCAGTTGGATGCCAGGCCAAATGAGAGCTGCCCAGCAGGTAATGTGATGCAGCAGGGCAGAACTGAATTTACTCGGAAGCAGAGGCAGAGCAGAACTCACTTTATCTCGCTCTCTCTGTCATCTCAGAGAGCAATAGCTTCTGTAAAGAAACATCCCCCATTTTGACCCTTTATTGATGAGCGGTTGTAGGCTCAAATGGTAAGAGTGTGATGCTGGCAACCCCATGGTTGTGGGTTCAATTCCTGCAGGCAACAGATGTGCATACTGATACTGAAGTCAGTCACTGAGTAATGTCAGGAGTGAAGGTGTTCATATGGCCTTTCCCTGTGAGATTAGTGTTGCTCTGATACGATGCGGATAGTTGCTCCTTCCTCGTCTAGACATGATATTGTGTATGGATAGTCATGCATGCATAGATTGTCATCTGAGGTGCATGTCCCACTACCTTCTGTTTTGCTTTTGTGATCCACCCCATCCCCAGTGCTTTCTTTGGGACAACTGAACAGGATACAGCATGTGACAGCTGACATTGACTTAGAAATACCCATCATTCACAGACAAGCATGTGCACATGACCACATCCACACATACAGACTGAGTCTCGTCCCAGTGATATGAGGGATTATACTGTCAGTCAGGGTGAATACACAGCAGGGTGCCATGTCAGATACTGAGACAGCCCAACTTAAGCAGACATGCCACTGAACTTTGGCGACTAGTAAGTATTTTTTAAACCTCCCGCTTTGAGCTGGATGTGTCAATGTGTAGTTCATACATGCAGAATCTGTGAGCAGAATTACTGTCTTACCTCAATTAGCAATGTTTGAAAGCAACTGTTTACTGTAATCTGTGTGGCTCCATTTTCCCTCCACTTTCCCCCATGTTAGCCAGCCCCCAAACAATTTGAGTTCTAGCCAATGAGCTTTAGCCCCTCGCCATTTCATTGACTGCTAGCAAAATGCACACACAGCAGAGCGATAGAGAAAGCAATGATGTGGTGCATATATCTGCACATACAGTATGTGACGTAGTTCTCAATTTTCCGGGGACGACTTTTGGCTCATGAGCGCTACTTTCAGAACTACTGGCTAAAAGTACCAGATCATCTCTTTAAAGGAGTTAAAACTGACAGTGTTACTATATCCCACTTTTAACAGACTTGTGATACGATTGGATTTGGGTTTGAGGTCTTTTGTGTTAGCTACATGCATGCAGTAAGAAAAAGTACATACAGTATGTATCCACTCACTAACTGTAAGTCTCTGGATAAGAGCGTCTGCTAAATGACAAACATGTAAATACATATGCATCCTTCACAAGCCATGTTCTCCCATAACAGAATGATTTGGGATATCATGACCTTCTTTCAGCCTTTTGACATTGCTCAGTTTCCACAAACTGCAATTAAACTTGAAAGTCACCTTGCTACCCTGTGCTGTTTAGAAAATGAGTTCTGCTTCTCGATGCACACTGTTAAATAATGCAAGAGCTTCATCATCAATAACTGGAATGTCAGAGGCAGCCGATTAATGGTCGGCCCGTAAACTCTGACACACGCACTCTTCCCACTGGGCACAGACTTACAGTTTTCCACAATTGTTTACACACGTTTGCTGAATCTTCGGGCCATTTTCCCAAAACTCTAAACACAAAACCACAAACACAAAACTCTACAAATCTCTAGCAAAAGCAAACACTGTGTTCAAAACTGTTCTCTCTTTCCAAAATGTTTTTTTTTTGCATGAAATGACGCACACATGCGTCATAAGAGATCTGTCTACCAACCAACACACTGATGTGCTCAACACAAAACACTACTATGAATATCTCATCAGTAGGTTTATGCATTTTCAGTGTTACACTGTAGCAGGTTGTAAAAGATTGTTACAGTAATGTATACCTACTCAAATATACATAAATAAACACACAAATGCAATACAGTAACAAAAACATTAATTTATTTCCAAAATGCAGTATTTTTGAACACTTGTGTTTTGTATGTAACTCTTTCTATACCCAACAGGAGAAAACCAGGAAAAACATTCAGTAAGATAAAGGGTTTTCTGTACAAAAAAATTGAGGTTCATTCTTTCAAAACTCTAAACACAAAAATACAAAAACACATACATTTTGCAAGAAAAAAGACATTGGGCTGCATCCTGCCTCTTATTTAGGTCTACATCACAAGCCATGTTCTTCCTGGCTAAACATCGGGGAAAGAATCTTCTGGAGTGACGGATCCAGCCGCCGAAAGCCCCCACATCAACTTCACCACATGGATTCTCCATTGCCTGGAGAAGAGGCATGCGTGCGAGTGGATGGTGGTCGCACACCTTCCATTGCCATGCCCCCCCCCCAAAAAAATGGGTTTGGGAATGGGGAATATGTTGGGAGGTATAGCACAATAAATTGTGGGTGGTCGATGACCAGTTGCAGACCAGAGCAGCTCGTGGAAACTCACGTTGTCCCAGATGACAACACACCTGGGCTGCTCTGATCCACCCCACTGCTCGGCTGGAATGAGGATAACATGTAGTGTGTCCAGGAATGTGATGAGAAGGGCGGTGTTGTAGGGAAAAAGGTTGGCATGGTGATGGAGGACGCCTTGCTGGCTAACGGCTGCGCACATGGTGATATTCCCTCCACGCTGTTCAGGGCCAATAATGTTCCGTCCCAGTCCCCTTCTTTTGGCTCGGTTGAAGCCAGCCTCATCAATGGTTTATATAAACGTGCTGAATTGCAGCGGCATCCAGCTCCAAGACTCTCTGAGACAGACAAGACAATATGTGACATAGACCTAGAGCAGTCAATACGGTGAGGAACAATACACTGGATTACAGTACTGTAATGTGTCTATACAGTGCTGATATGATAGTAAATTCACAGTATAGTACTTACTTGGACATATTCATAGTGGTGTTCTTTAACCCTCTGTGTTTCTCTCAAATGGCACCCTGTAAACATGTTTTATCTGGATTCAGTTGTGCTGTAATACACGGTCCAATGTAGACATTCACCTGGTGAATGTCATTGAATTTTGTGTTGTTTGCAATTATGTGGTTCTGTATTTCTCCTAGTCTAATGGTTTTGTTTGCCATCACCACGTTCACAATAGCGGTCTCCTGTTCTGGTGTGAACAGCCGGAGTCTTCCAACATGGCCTGGCCTTCTCTCAGTTCTGGTGTGAACAGCCGGTGTCTCCCCCACCATGGCCTGGCCGACTCTCAGTTCTGCAGAAGATCCACAAATATGATATGATTGGTTACAGTAAGCTAAAATAAATATTTTCTTTCAATATGAAATGACGTTACTGTAACATTGGCCCACAATCACTGAGTAACACAGGCCTACTGATATGTCGGACTGCAGTAAACATACATAAAGAGCATAGTGTAGATGGTAGGTAACTTACCGGTTCTCATTTCTGAATGTATGGATGATAGATGCAACCGTGTAGCGGCTCAGGTTGGGCTGAGCTCTCTGCCCAGCCTCCCTCATACTCAATCCATGGTTGAGCACATGGTCAACCAATGTGGCCCTGATCTCATCTGAGACAACTCTCCTTCCTTGTCCTCCTCTTACTCTCACTCCTTCACCTCTAGCTCTTGTGTGGCGGCAACCAGGTGAGGAGTACAAAGACAAGTGTGTCTTGCCTACAGTCAAGCATGGTGGTGGGAGTGTCATGGTCTGAGGCTGCATGAGTGTTGGGGACTGGGGATCTACAGTTCATTGAGGGAACCATGAATGCCAACATGTACTGTGACATACTGAAGCAGAGCATGATCCCCTCCCTTCGGAGACTGGGCCGTAGGGCAGTATTCCAACATGATAACGACCCCAAACACACCTCCAAGGCGACCATTGCCTTGCTAAAGAAGCTGAGGGTAAAGGTGATGGACTGGGCAAGCATGTCTCCAGGCCTAAACCCTATTGAGCATCTGTGGGGCATCCTCAAACGGAAGGTGGAGGAGTGCAAGGTCTCTAACATCCACCAGCTCCGTGATGTCATCATGGAGGAGTGGAAGAGGACTCCACTGGCAACCTGTGAAGCTCTGGTGAACTCCATGCCCAAGAGGGTTAAGGCAGTGCTGGAAAATGATGGTGGCCACACAAAATATTGACACTTTGGGCCCAATTTGGACATTTTCACTTAGGGGTGTACTCACTTTTGTTGCCAGCGGTTTAGACAATAATCGCTGTGTGTTGATTTATTTTGAGGGGACAACAAATGTACACTGTTATACAAGCTGTACACTCACTACTTTACATTGTAGCAAAGTGTCATTTCTTCAGTGTTGTCACATGAAAAGATATACTCAAATATTTACAAAAATGTGAGGGGTGTACTCACTTTTATGATATACTGTGTGTGTGTATATATATGTGTGTGTGTGTGTATATGTATACATTTACACCTGTGAGGAGTGGGTGTTGCCAATTGGTGTATAGAGCTAGACATTGCGATTGGCGTTGCTTTCCAAAGGGACTGAAGAGATTTTAATTTTGAATGTTGTGCGTAATGTAGAGAACTGTGTGTAGTGTTTTGCAGAAAGTGTGATATAGAGTGTAAAGCAGGAATTGTGCTTGTATTCTGCAGACTTGGTTTAGGGATTTGGTACATGAGTTTCAGGTTTCGGTGATTTGCGTTTCAAGTTCCAATTTTAGTGTGGAAACAATTGGGAAATACTGTAAGTTCAACTCTTAGTTTTGATTTACATTTAGTTCAGTTGTCAACTAACGTGAATTCAACATGAAATCAACCAAACATTTTTCCCTGTCATTGGATTTAGGATAAAACTAAATTCCCTTAGGTTGATGACTTTTTGCAAATCCAATCTGTTTTCCACGTTGATTCAACGTGATCACATTTGGGTTGAAATGACATCAGTAAAACTATCTGTAGAGTTTAAAATGCGGAACACATTGAACTGTAGATTTTTCGGTACATGAAAACTTCATCAAAAAGTACATTTTGTGTGCACTACGTCATCACAACCTGATTTTTATCTGCAACAAGTCAGTTTGGTGGAAACACAACACTGATGGGGAAAATGTGCATAAAATATTTACCTCCATGAAAACAAGCCACCCTGGATGTAGAGAGAGGAGAGCAAGCAGAGACCCCAGGATGCCTTTATGAGTGTGTCACGCTTTATTGTTTCCTCCAGAGAGCTTTTTGGCACCCCCTCTTCCAGGACAGTAAGTGTTTATGGTGATGTATATCCTACGGAGTATACCACCACTAAGGAGGCAGACAGTATATTTCTCTAAATGGCTATTTACTGTTTTGAGGCCAAGCGATAGGCCGATGTCAGTATACTAAATTTCTTTGGGGTTTGCTATAGAGAATATCACAACCAAACGAATACAGGGACGATATCACAATGTTAATGTATGCTTATCTATTGATACTGGGGAAATATGACTTTTACCTCTATTGGTACTGGGGAAATATGACTTTTACCTCTTGATACTGGGGAAATATGACTTTTACCTCTATTGATACTGGGGAAATGTGCCCTTTACCTCTATTGGTACTGGGGACATATGGTTTTTACCTCTATTGGTACTGGGGAAATGTGAATTTTAGCTCTATTGATACTGGGGAAATATGACTTTTACCTCTTGATACTGGGGAAATATGACTTTTACCTCTATTGATACTGGGGAAATATGACTTTTACCTCTATTGGTACTGGGGACATATGGTTTTTACCTCTATTGGTACTGGGGAAATGTGCCCTTTACCTCTATTGGTACTGGGGAAATATGACTTTTACCTCTATTGATACTGGGGAAATATGACTTTTACCTCTATTGGTACTGGGGAAATATGACCTTTACCTCTATTGGTACTGGGGAAATATGACCTTTACCTCTATTGGTACTGGGGAAATATGACTTTACCTCTATTGGTACTGGGGAAATGTGCCCTTTACCTCTATTGGTACTGGGGAAATATGACCTTTACCTCTATTGGTACTGGGGAAATATGACCTTTACCTCTATTGGTACTGGGGAAATATGACCTTTACCTCTATTGGTACTGGGGAAATGTGCCCTTTACCTCTATTGGTACTGGGGAAATGTGCCCTTTACCTCTATTGGTACTGGGGAAATGTGCCCTTTACCTCTATTGGTACTGGGGAAATGTGCCCTTTACCTCTATTGGTACTGGGGAAATATGACTTTTACCTCTATTGGTACTGGGGAAATATGACCTTTACCTCTATTGGTACTGGGGAAATATGACCTTTACCTCTATTGGTACTGGGGAAATGTGCCCTTTACCTCTATTGGTACTGGGGAAATGTGCCCTTTACCTCTATTGGTACTGGGGAAATGTGCCCTTTACCTCTATTGGTACTGGGGAAATATTACTTTTACCTCTGTTGGTACTGGGGAAATGTGCCCTTTACCTCTATTGGTACTGGGGAAATATGACTTTTACCTCTGTTGGTACTGGGGAAATATGACCTTTACTTTTTTTCTGCTGTGCATTCCATGTATGAGCATAAAACAGTCTTATATTGTGTTTTTTGTTGTTATTGCATAATCAATTATATGTTAATTCACTGCTAGCTAAAGCTCTTTGCTATTCATTGTGTCTCTGTGGAGACCATGAATCAAGAGACGCTGTATATTGAACATGGTGATAAATGTTGATGAATACACCTCAGTATATCTGATGTTACATCCTTTAACTATCCCTCTTCTTCTTCTCCTCTGCCTCTCGTTCTACCAGGAAGTAGAGGTCAGTTTATTTCTTCATCTATATTCTACCCATCCCTTTTTCGTTGATGTCTTTTTTGAATGCTTGTAACTCACTTTCATTGTCTCTGTTTCTCTCTTTATTGCCATGTACACTCTCTCTACCCACCCACCCTAACCTCTCTCTCTTATATATACTGTACATCTCTCTCCCTCTCTCTCACTTTCATATATCTCTCTCTTCTTTCTCTTCTCTCTCTCTCTCTCAACTTGTCAATTTTAATGAGAACGATTAATGTATTAATTAAGAATAAAAAGTAACAAATACAATTGAAAGACCGGTCGTATGTTCCACAAACGGAGCTTCAGTCCCTATATAGTGCACTACTTTTGACCAGAGCATATAGAGTAAGTAGTGCACTGTATAGGGAATAGGGTGCCATTTGGAACACACAAATTGCAAGATATTTCTGGTGCAGTACTATAGTAAGCCATGCTGTTTGTTAGATCCCCATGCAGACTCATCTGGGCACACAGTGGCTGCGGCCCAAATGCCACCCTATTCCCTTTATGGTGCACTTCTTTTGACCAGGGTCCATAGGGCTGTGGTTAAAAGTAGTGCACTATATAGGCAATAGGGTGCTATTTTGGACGTAACCAGTGACTCACTCACTCAGTTAATCATGATGCTTCTTTTGCTGTGGGTTAACCTGGATCTCTCTGTCTCTGCAGGATGACTATGTGAGGACCTGGGATGAGAATCAGGGAGGCTCTAATGAAAGTAAGCCCCCCCTCAGTTCTTTAACATACTGTATATTATACATCTATTGTACTGGTGTAGGATCTTAATTAGAGACAGTTTGCTACAGCAGGAAAACAATCAACTTTACTTAGAAAGATTCAGCACCACCACTTTTGAGAAATAACCTGAGAGTGATCATGTTATCCATTATATTTACCTCAATTTCATCAAGTGGTTAGTTGATCGATAAAACATTCTCATAGGAAACAAAAACCGAGCTCTTGAAAGCTGACTAAATCAGTATATAGCTAGCTAGCCATCCATCTGAGCGACAGGTCGGTCACATCGCAGGGATCATTGCCAGGCCAGGAATTAGGGGTTGACGATCACTGGGTTTATCAGACACGACAATGTCCATTAGAATGAGAGTGCACCCAGATGTGCTTCAGCCCAGGTCACATAAAAAGGTAACCAAAAGGTTCACAACTGAGGTATCACACACTACACTGGTGTATTAGACAAGGCAAGATACATGTTTGTTTACAATCCAATTTGTATTCTAAGGTCAGATGCTGTACACACGTGACCTCAGTGAAAACGTCAAGTGATGTTAGAGATGTTAGCTCGCTGTAACAGCAGCCGTCTGACTGTATCTTTCTCCCTGAGGAGGTTCTGAGCTCTGCTGTCGACCAACTACCAATCAACATTGAGTAGCCTAGCCTGTCTTCTCTTCTCTGATCTCCTATTCTCTGTCTTTAATTGAGCCACAGGCCGATGGAGTCATGACCTCCAGGTTGCATCCCAAATGGAACCCTATTCCCTATAATGTTGCACTACCTTTATAGTAAACTGTATTTGAAAAATAGTGCCATTTGGGACACAAGCTTGAAGTTGTGTCCATGACCATTGTGTCTTGCTTTGCAGCTCAAATAAAGTGGTGGGAATAGAATGGCTGAGTCCATTAGTACTGCTATATCTCCCCGAGCTTAATTAGCGGGTAATTATGACTTCTTGTAGAGGTCTGGAGAGAGGGGGAGAGGGGAGAGAGAGGGGATGAGGGGAAGGGAGAGATTATACTTTCTACTATTGTGTTTTCTTGCTGGAGTCCATTTTGTGACATTGTATTTTATAATATTGTCAATAATTGAAATATCAAACAATGCTGTAGGAATTGTTGGAGCTCTCAACTTTAATAGAACTGATCTCTCTTTCTCTCGCACTCCTCTGGGGGGCCCCAGTGTTGAGGATCAGCGTGGCAGACGTGTTGTTACCTATCCTTATCACCTGGGGGCGGCCCATCAGGAAGTCCAGGATCCAGTTGCAGAGGGAGGTGTTTAGTCACAGGGTCCTTACCTTATTGATGAGCTTTGAGTGCACTATGGTGTTGAACGCTGAGCTGTAGTCAATGAATAGCATTCTCACATAGGTGTTCCTTTTGTCCAGGTGGAAAAGGGCAGTGTGGAGTGCAATAGAGATTTCATCATCTGTGGATCTGTTTGGGCGGTATGTAAATAGAAGCGGGTCTAGGGTTTCTGGATAATGTTGTTGATGTGAGCCATGACCAGCCTTTCGCACAGGGACTATGATGGTCTGCTTAAAACATGTTGGTATTACAGACTTGGACAGGAAGAGGTTGAAAATGTCAGTGAAGACCCTTGCCAGTTGGTTAGTGCATGCTCGCAGTACACATTCTGGTAATCCTTCTGGCCCTGCGGCCTTGTGAATGTTGACCTGTTTAAAGGCGCTCCGACACATTCCAAGATTGCGTAGCAGTTCAGACATCTTTGTCTTGTCATGTCCGTGTATATATCTTTTTTTCCCCTCCTTCGTATATATTTGGTTAGTCAGCCTTGCTACTGTTATTTTCCACCATAATTGCAAATAAATTCATTAAAAATCCTACAGTGTGATTTTCTGGATTTCTTTTCTCATTTTGTCTGTCATAGTTGAAGTGTACCTATGATGAAAATTACAGGCCTCTCTCATCTTTTTAAGTGGGAGAACTTGCACAGTTGGTGGCTGACTAAATACTTTTTTTGCCCCACTGTATATGATGAACAGAGAGTAGCAGTAGCATAAAAGAGGGGTTGGCGGGTGGTGGGTGGTGGGACACAATGCAGATAGCCCGGTTAGCCGATGTGCGGGAGCACTGGTTGGTCGGGCCAATTGAGATAGCATGTACATGAATGTATAGTTAAAGTGACTAGTTAAAGATAAAAATAGAGTAGCAGCAGCGTAAAATATGGGTTTGGGGGGGCACACAATGCAAATAGTCCGGGTAACCATTTGGTTACCTGTTCAGGAGTCTAATGGCTTGTGGGTAAAAACTGTTGAGAAGCCTTTTTGTCCTAGACTTGGCACTCCGGTACCGCTTGCCATGCGGTAGTAGAGAGAACAGTCTATGACTGGGGTGGCTGGGGTCTTTGACAATTTTCAGGGCCTTCCTTTGACACCGCCTGGTGTAGAGGTCCTGGATGGCAGGCAGCTTTGCCCCAGTGATGTACTGGGCTGTACGCACTACCCTCTGAAGTGCCTTGCGGCTGAGGCTGAGCAATTGCCGTACCAGGCAGTGATGCAACCGGTCAGGATGCTCTCGATGTTGCAGCTGTAGAACCTTTTGAGCATCTCGGGACCCATGCCAAAAATGTTTAGTTTCCTGAGGCGGAATATGCTTTGTCGTGCCTTCTTCATGACTGTCTTGGTATGTTTGGACCATTCTAGATTGTTGGTGATGTGGACACCAAGGAATTTGAAGCTTTCAACCTGCTCCACTACAGCCCCGTCGATGAGAATGGGGACGTGCTCGGTGCTCCTTTTCCTGTAGTACACAATCATCTCCTTAGTCTTGGTTACGTTGAGGGATAGGTTGTTATTCTGGCACCAGCCGGCCAGGTCTCTGACCTCCTCCCTATAGGCTGTCTCGTCGTTGTCGGTGATCAGGTCACAGTTGTATCGTCAGCAAACTTAATGATGGTGTTGGAGTCGTGCCTGGCCATGCAGTCGTGGGTGAACAGGGAGTACAGGAGGGGACTGAGTACGCACCCCTGGGGAGCTCCAGTGTTGAGGACCAGCGTGGCAGATGTGTTGCTACTTACCCTCACCACCTGGGGGCGGCCCATCAGGAAGTCCAGGATCCAGTTGCAGAGGGAGGTGTTTAGTCCCAGGTTCCTTAGCTTAGTGATGAGCTTTGAGGGTACACCGGTGTTGAACGCTGAGCTGTAGTCAATGAATAGCATTCTCACATATGTGTTCCTTTTGTCCAGGTGGGAAAGTGTAGAGTGCAATAGAGATTGCATCATCTGTGGATCTGTTTGGGCGGTATGCAAATTGGAGTGGGTCTTGGGTTTCTGGGATAATGGTGTTGATGTGAGCCATGACCAGCCTTTCAAAGCACTTCATGACTACGGACGTGAGTGCTACGGGTCTGTAGTCATTTAGGCAGGTTGCCTTTGTGTTCTTGGGCACAGGGACTATGGTGGTCTGCTTGAAGCATGTTGGTATTACAGACTCAATCAGGGACATGTTGAAAATGTCAGTGAAGACATTTGCCAGTTGGTCAGCACATGCCCGGAGCACCGGTCCTAGTAATCCATCTGGCCCCGCAGCCTTGTGAATGTTGACCTGTTTAAAGGTCTTACTCACGTCGGCTACGGAGAGCGTGATCACACAGTTGTCCGGAACAGCTGATGCTCTCATGCATGCCTCAGTGTTGCTTGCCTCGAAGCGAGCGTAGAAGTGATTTAGTTCGTCTGGTAGGCTCGTGTCACTGGGCAGCTCGCGGCTGTGCTTCCCTTTGTAATCTGTAATAGTTTGCAAGCCCTGCCACATCTGACGAGCGTCGGAGACGGTGTAGTTTGATTCAATTTTATCTCTGTATTGACGCTTTGCCTGTTCGATGGTTCGTCGCAGGGCATAGCAGAATTTCTTGTAAACTTCCGGGTTAGAGTCCCGCACCTTGAAAGCGGCAGCTCTACCCTTTAGCTCAGTGCGAATGTTGCTTGCAATCCATGGCTTCTGGTTGGGGTATGTACGTACAGTCACTGTGGGGACGACGTCCTCAATGCACTTATTGATAAAACCAGTGACTGATGTGGTGTATTCCTCAATGTCATCGGAAGAATCCCGGGACATGTTCCAGTCTGTAATAGCAAAACAGTCCTGTAGTTTAGCATCTGCTTCCCCTGACCATTGTTTTTATAGACCGAGTCACTGGTGCTTCCTGCTTTAATTTTTGCTTGTAAGTAGGAATCAGGAGGATAGAATTGTGGTCGGATTTACCAAATTGAGGGCGAGGGAGAGCTTTGTACGTGTCTCTGTGTGTGGAGTACAGGTGATCTAGAATTTTTTTCCCTCTGGTTGCACATTTAACATGTTGATAGAGATTTGGTAAAACTAATTTAAGTTTTCCATTCATTAAATTCCCGGGCCTCTTTGTTTGCTTATGGCGGAATACAGCTCAATGAGCGTGGTCTTAGTGCCAGCATTGGTCTGTGGTGGTATGTAGACAGCTATGAAAAATACAGATGAAAACTCTCTAGGTAGATAGTGTGGTCTACAGCTTATCATCAGGTTGAGAGAGGGGAAGAGATACAGAGAGAGTGAGATAAATGGTGAAAGAGAGAGAGGGATATATGGAGATGGGTATAAAGAAAGAGATGGATAGATTTGTGTGTGTGTGTGTGTGTGTGTGTGTCAGTGTGATCACTGTAGAGCCAGGCGGAGCAGGTTGGCTTTAATACCCCATTCATACACAGACCAAAATTCCACTAATTTCCCATGCCTGGGTTTTATACCAGCTTTCTAATATATCTGAAAGGGGTAGGGGTTAAAATACACAGAAAAAAAAGCCAGCTAAAGACAGAGTCATGATTCCTTAACACTTCCATTGTTTAACCCCTCCCTAATTTAAATTGCAAACAGCCCCCATGGTTTAACAATACCTCCACCCCTCCCAATTGGCCAGTTACCCACTGAAATGTATAAAAGGGGTATACCTGCAAAGAAGTGGAAAATAAGGGGCTTTTTGAAAGGGGGTCATACGAACATTGCCTTATATTTTCTTCTGTCTGAAATGGATGTTATTGCTTGCCCTGGAGGCAGCTCTGCAGAGTGGTCACTAGCTAGCACAGCCACAAAGTGCGTGTGTGGGTCTGTGTATGTGCATGCATACACACTCATCTGTGTGTGTTCATAAACTACATGATTACTAAATGCACTGAGTAAACAAAACATTAGGAATACCTGCTCTTTTCAGGACGTAGACTCAATATTAGGAAGGTGGTCCTAATATTTTGTACACTCAGTGTATGTCTGAGTCACATCTCCATATAATCAAATCAAACTTTATTTGCCACATGCGCCGAATACAACAAGTGTAGACTTTACCGTGAAATGCTTACTTACAAGCCCTTAACCAACAATGCAGCTCAAGAAGAAGAAAATATTTACCAAGTAGGCTAAAATAAAAAGTAATAATAAAACGTAACACAATAAGACTAACAATAACGAGCACAAGGGGCACCGGTACTGAGTCAGTGTGCAGAGGTACAGGCTAGTTGAGGTATAGCCTATCTATGTCCTGGAAAAAGCAATATGCGATAGCTCTGATGACATTAGTAGCAGAGAGTTTGTAAACAGAGGATGAGAGATGATGATGACTGAGTTGAGCTCACCGTTCTCCAGTCCCAATCTCCAGGGATTAGCCTGGTGATAATCTGGATTAGGCTGGATTACCGCATGCAGTGCCTAATAAGGAGAGTTAATAGCAGCACACTCTTATGACATAACAAGGATAGAGAAGGAGAGAGAGATGAAGGAAGTGGTGAGAGATGATGTGAGGAAGATGCATAGAGAGAAGGGGGATGAAGAGTGGGAGACTGAAGAGAGAAGAGAAGAGAGACATAGATAAAAGACAGAGTAGAGGTGGAGGGAGATATAAAGACAGAGGCGTAGGGAGACTGAATAAGACAGTTGAGGCGTAGGGAGACTGAATAAGACAGTGGAGGCGGAGGGAGACAGACAGAGGCGTAGGGAGACTGAATAAGAGAGTAGAGGCGTAGGGAGACGGATAAAGACAGTAGAGGCGTAGGGAGACGGAATAAGACAGTGGAGGCGGAGTGAGACGGATAAAGACAGTAGAGGCGGAGGGAGACGGAATAAGACAGTGGAGGCAAAGGGAGACGGAATAAGACAGTGGAGGCGGAGGGAGACGGAATAAGACAGTAGAGGCGGAGGGAGACGGAATAAGACATTGGATTCGGAGGGAGACGGATAAAGACAGTGGAGGCGGAGGGAGACGGATAAAGACAGTGGAGGCGGAGGGAGACGGATAAAGACAGTAGAGGCGGAGGGAGACGGATAAAGACAGTGGATTCGGAGGGAGACGGATAAAGACAGTGGAGGCGGAGGGAGACGGATAAAGACAGTGGAGGCGGAGGGAGACGGGTAAAGACAGTGGAGGCGGAGGGAGACGGATAAAGACAGTGGAGGCGGAGGGAGACGGATAAAGACAGTGGAGGCGGAGGGAGACGGATAAAGACAGTGGAGGCGGAGGGAGACGGATAAAGACAGTAGAGGCGGAGGGAGACGGAATAAGACAGTAGAGGCGGAGGGAGACGGAATAAGACAGTAGAGGCGGAGGGAGACGGATAGACAGTAGAGGCGGAGGGAGACGGATAGACAGTAGAGGCGGAGGGAGACGGATAGACAGTAGAGGCGGAGGGAGACGGAATAAGACGGTGGAGGCGGAGGGAGACGGAATAAGACGGTGGAGGCGGAGGGAGACGGAATAAGACGGTGGAGGCGGAGGGAGACGGAATAAAACGGTGGAGGCGGAGGGAGACGGAATAAGACAATGGAGGCGGAGGGAGACGGAATAAGACAGTGGAGGCGGAGGGAGACGGAATAAGACAGTGGAGGCGGAGGGAGACGGAATAAGACAGTGGAGGCGGAGGGAGACGGAATAAGACAGTGGAGGCGGAGGGAGACGGAATAAGACAGTGGAGGCGGAGGGAGACGGAATAAGACAGTGGAGGCGGAGGGAGACGGAATAAGACAGTGGAGGCGGAGGGAGACGGAATAAGACAGTGGAGGCGGAGGGAGACGGAATAAGACAGTGGAGGCGGAGGGAGACGGAATAAGACAGTGGAGGCGGAGGGAGACGGAATAAGACAGTGGAGGCGGAGGGAGACGGATAAAGACAGTGGAGGCGGAGGGAGACGGATAAAGACAGTAGAGGCGGAGGGAGACGGATAAAGACAGTGGATTCGGAGGGAGACGGATAAAGACAGTGGATTCGGAGGGAGACGGATAAAGACAGTGGATTCGGAGGGAGACGGATAAAGACAGTGGATTCGGAGGGAGACGGATAAAGACAGTGGAGGCGGAGGGAGACGGATAAAGACAGTGGAGGCGGAGGGAGACGGATAAAGACAGTGGATTCGGAGGGAGACGGATAAAGACAGTGGATTCGGAGGGAGACGGATAAAGACAGTGGAGGCGGAGGGAGACGGATAGACAGTAGAGGCGGAGGGAGACGGAATAAGACAGTAGAGGCGGAGGGAGACGGAATAAGACAGTGGAGGCAAAGGGAGACGGAATAAGACAGTAGAGGCGGAGGGAGACGGAATAAGACAGTGGAGGCGGAGGGAGACGGAATAAGACAGTAGAGGCGGAGGGAGACGGAATAAGACAGTGGAG
The DNA here is from genome assembly GCF_057628025.1 of Oncorhynchus mykiss. Taxonomy (NCBI): domain Eukaryota; kingdom Metazoa; phylum Chordata; class Actinopteri; order Salmoniformes; family Salmonidae; genus Oncorhynchus; species Oncorhynchus mykiss. The sequence goes on along the minus strand of NC_143022.1, from coordinate 84,886,378 downwards.
GCGGAGGGAGACGGAATAAGACAGTAGAGGCGTAGGGAGACGGAATAAGACAGTGGAGGCGGAGGGAGACGGAATAAGACAGTGGAGGCGGAGGGAGACAGACAGAGGCGTAGGGAGACTGAATAAGAGAGTAGAGGCGTAGGGAGACGGATAAAGACAGTAGAGGCGTAGGGAGACGGAATAAGACAGTGGAGGCGGAGTGAGACGGATAAAGACAGTAGAGGCGGAGGGAGACGGAATAAGACAGTGGAGGCAAAGGGAGACGGAATAAGACAGAGGCGGAGGGAGACGGAATAAGACAGTGGAGGCGGAGGGAGACGGAATAAGACAGTAGAGGCGGAGGGAGACGGAATAAGACAGTGGAGGCGGAGGGAGACGGAATAAGACAGTAGAGGCGTAGGGAGACGGAATAAGACAGTGGAGGCGGAGGGAGACGGAATAAGACAGTGGAGGCGGAGGGAGACGGAATAAGACAGTGGAGGCGGAGGGAGACGGAATAAGACAGTAGAGGCGGAGGGAGACGGAATAAGACAGTAGAGGCGGAGGGAGACGGAATAAGACAGTGGAGGCGGAGGGAGACGGAATAAGACAGTGGAGGCGGAGGGAGACGGAATAAGACAGTGGAGGCGGAGGGAGACGGAATAAGACAGTGGAGGCGGAGGGAGACGGAATAAGACAGTGGAGGCGGAGGGAGACGGAATAAGACAGTGGAGGCGGAGGGAGACGGAATAAGACAGTGGAGGCGGAGGGAGACGGATAAAGACATTGGATTCGGAGGGATACGGATAAAGACAGTGGATTCGGAGGGAGACGGATAAAGACAGTGGAGGCGGAGGGAGACGGATAAAGACAGTAGAGGCGGAGGGAGACGGATAAAGACAGTGGATTCGGAGGGAGACGGATAAAGACAGTGGATTCGGAGGGAGACGGATAAAGACAGTGGAGGCGGAGGGAGACGGATAAAGACAGTGGAGGCGGAGGGAGACGGATAAAGACAGTGGAGGCGGAGGGAGACGGATAAAGACAGTGGAGGCGGAGGGAGACGGATAAAGACAGTAGAGGCGGAGGGAGACGGATCGACAGTAGAGGCGGAGGGAGACGGAATAAGACAGTAGAGGCGGAGGGAGACGGAATAAGACAGTAGAGGCGGAGGGAGACGGATAGACAGTAGAGGCGGAGGGAGACGGATAGACAGTAGAGGCGGAGGGAGACGGAATAAGACAGTAGAGGCGGAGGGAGACGGAATAAGACAGTGGAGGCGGAGGGAGACGGAATAAGACAGTAGAGGCGGAGGGAGACGGATAGACAGTAGAGGCGGAGGGAGACGGATAAAGACAGTAGAGGCTTAGGGAGACGGATAGACAGTGGAGGCGGAGGGAGACGGAATAAGACAGTAGAGGCGGAGAGAGACGGAATAAGACAGTAGAGGCGGAGGGAGACGGATAGACAGTAGAGGCGGAGGGAGACGCAATTAGACAGTAGAGGCGGCGGGAGACGCAATTAGACAGTAGAGGCGGAGGGAGACGGATAGACAGTAGAGGCGGAGGGAGACGGAATAAGACAGTGGAGGCGGAGGGAGACGGAATAAGACAGTGGAGGCGGAGGGAGACGGAATAAGACAGTAGAGGCGGAGGGAGACGGATAGACAGTAGAGGCGGAGGGAGACGGATAAAGACAGTGGAGGCGGAGGGAGACGGATAGACAGTGGAGGCGGAGGGAGACGGAATAGGACAGTAGAGGCGGAGAGAGACGGAATAAGACAGTGGAGGCGGAGGGAGACGGAATAAGACAGTGGAGGCGGAGGGAGACTGAATAAGACAGTGGAGGCGGAGGGAGACGGAATAAGACAGTGGAGGCGGAGGGAGACGGATAGACAGTAGAGGCGGAGGGAGACGGATAGACAGTAGAGGCGGAGAGAGACGGAATAAGACAGTAGAGGCGGAGGGAGACGGATAGACAGTAGAGGCGGAGGGAGACGGATAGACAGTAGAGGCGGAGGGAGACGGAATAAGACAGTGGAGGCGGAGGGAGACGGAATAAGACAGTGGAGGCGGAGGGAGACGGATAGACAGTGGAGGCGGAGGGAGACGGAATAAGACAGTGGAGGCGTAGGGAGACGGAATAAGACAGTGGAGGCGGAGGGAGACGGAATAAGACAGTGGAGGCGGAGGGAGACGGAATAAGACAGTGGAGGCGGAGGGAGACGGAATAAGACAGTAGAGGCGGAGGGAGACGGAATAAGACAGTGGAGGCGGAGGGAGACGGAATAAGACAGTGGAGGCGTAGGGAGACGGAATAAGACAGTGGAGGCGGAGGGAGACGGAATAAGACAGTGGAGGCGGAGGGAGACGGAATAAGACAGTGGAGGCGGAGGGAGACGGAATAAGACAGTAGAGGCGGAGGGAGACGGAATAAGACAGTGGAGGCGGAGGGAGACGGAATAAGACAGTGGAGGCGGAGGGAGACGGAATAAGACAGTGGAGGCGGAGGGAGACGGAATAAGACAGTGGAGGCGGAGGGAGACGGAATAAGACAGTGGAGGCGGAGGGAGACGGAATAAGACAGTGGAGGCGGAGGGAGACGGAATAAGACAGTGGAGGCGGAGGGAGACGGAATAAGACAGTGGAGGCGGAGGGAGACGGAATAAGACAGTGGAGGCGGAGGGAGACGGATAAAGACATTGGATTCGGAGGGATACGGATAAAGACAGTGGATTCGGAGGGAGACGGATAAAGACAGTGGAGGCGGAGGGAGACGGATAAAGACAGTAGAGGCGGAGGGAGACGGATAAAGACAGTGGATTCGGAGGGAGACGGATAAAGACAGTGGATTCGGAGGGAGACGGATAAAGACAGTGGAGGCGGAGGGAGACGGATAAAGACAGTGGAGGCGGAGGGAGACGGATAAAGACAGTGGAGGCGGAGGGAGACGGATAAAGACAGTGGAGGCGGAGGGAGACGGATAAAGACAGTAGAGGCGGAGGGAGACGGATCGACAGTAGAGGCGGAGGGAGACGGAATAAGACAGTAGAGGCGGAGGGAGACGGAATAAGACAGTAGAGGCGGAGGGAGACGGATAGACAGTAGAGGCGGAGGGAGACGGATAGACAGTAGAGGCGGAGGGAGACGGAATAAGACAGTAGAGGCGGAGGGAGACGGAATAAGACAGTGGAGGCGGAGGGAGACGGAATAAGACAGTAGAGGCGGAGGGAGACGGATAGACAGTAGAGGCGGAGGGAGACGGATAAAGACAGTAGAGGCTTAGGGAGACGGATAGACAGTGGAGGCGGAGGGAGACGGAATAAGACAGTAGAGGCGGAGAGAGACGGAATAAGACAGTAGAGGCGGAGGGAGACGGATAGACAGTAGAGGCGGAGGGAGACGCAATTAGACAGTAGAGGCGGCGGGAGACGCAATTAGACAGTAGAGGCGGAGGGAGACGGATAGACAGTAGAGGCGGAGGGAGACGGAATAAGACAGTGGAGGCGGAGGGAGACGGAATAAGACAGTGGAGGCGGAGGGAGACGGAATAAGACAGTAGAGGCGGAGGGAGACGGATAGACAGTAGAGGCGGAGGGAGACGGATAAAGACAGTGGAGGCGGAGGGAGACGGATAGACAGTGGAGGCGGAGGGAGACGGAATAGGACAGTAGAGGCGGAGAGAGACGGAATAAGACAGTGGAGGCGGAGGGAGACGGAATAAGACAGTGGAGGCGGAGGGAGACTGAATAAGACAGTGGAGGCGGAGGGAGACGGAATAAGACAGTGGAGGCGGAGGGAGACGGATAGACAGTAGAGGCGGAGGGAGACGGATAGACAGTAGAGGCGGAGAGAGACGGAATAAGACAGTAGAGGCGGAGGGAGACGGATAGACAGTAGAGGCGGAGGGAGACGGATAGACAGTAGAGGCGGAGGGAGACGGAATAAGACAGTGGAGGCGGAGGGAGACGGAATAAGACAGTGGAGGCGGAGGGAGACGGATAGACAGTGGAGGCGGAGGGAGACGGAATAAGACAGTGGAGGCGTAGGGAGACGGAATAAGACAGTGGAGGCGGAGGGAGACGGAATAAGACAGTGGAGGCGGAGGGAGACGGAATAAGACAGTGGAGGCGGAGGGAGACGGAATAAGACAGTAGAGGCGGAGGGAGACGGAATAAGACAGTGGAGGCGGAGGGAGACGGAATAAGACAGTGGAGGCGGAGGGAGACGGAATAAGACAGTGGAGGCGGAGGGAGACGGAATAAGACAGTGGAGGCGGAGGGAGACGGAATAAGACAGTGGAGGCGGAGGGAGACGGAATAAGACAGTGGAGGCGGAGGGAGACGGAATAAGACAGTGGAGGCGGAGGGAGACGGAATAAGACAGTAGAGGCGGAGGGAGACGGAATAAGACATTGGAGGCGGAGAGAGACGGAATAAGACATTGGAGGCGGAGGGAGACGGAATAAGACAGTGGAGGCGGAGGGAGACGGAATAAGACAGTGGAGGCGGAGGGAGACGGAATAAGACAGTGGAGGCGGAGGGAGACGGAATAAGACAGTGGAGGCGGAGGGAGACGGAATAAGACAGTGGAGGCGGAGGGAGACGGAATAAGACAGTGGAGGCGGAGGGAGACGGAATAAGACAGTGGAGGCGGAGGGAGACGGATAAAGACATTGGATTCGGAGGGAGACGGATAAAGACAGTGGATTCGGAGGGAGACGGATAAAGACAGTGGAGGCGGAGGGAGACGGATAAAGACAGTAGAGGCGGAGGGAGACGGATAAAGACAGTGGAGGCGGAGGGAGACGGATAAAGACAGTGGAGGCGGAGGGAGACGGATAAAGACAGTGGAGGCGGAGGGAGACGGATAAAGACAGTGGAGGCGGAGGGAGACGGATAAAGACAGTGGATTCGGAGGGAGACGGATAAAGACAGTAGAGGCGGAGGGAGACGGTTAAAGACAGTGGATTCGGAGGGAGACGGATAAAGACAGTGGATTCGGAGGGAGACGGATAAAGACAGTGGAGGCGGAGGGAGACGGATAAAGACAGTAGAGGCGGAGGGAGACGGAATAAGACAGTAGAGGCGGAGGGAGACGGAATAAGACAGTAGAGGCGGAGGGAGACGGATAGACAGTAGAGGCGGAGGGAGACGGATAGACAGTAGAGGCGGAGGGAGACGGATAGACAGTGGAGGCGGAGGGAGACGGAATAAGACGGTGGAGGCGGAGGGAGACGGAATAAGACGGTGGAGGCGGAGGGAGACGGAATAAGACGGTGGAGGCGGAGGGAGACGGAATAAAACGGTGGAGGCGGAGGGAGACGGAATAAGACAGTGGAGGCGGAGGGAGACGGAATAAGACAGTGGAGGCGGAGGGAGACGGAATAAGACAGTGGAGGCGGAGGGAGACGGAATAAGACAGTGGAGGCGGAGGGAGACGGAATAAGACAGTGGAGGCGGAGGGAGACGGAATAAGACAGTGGAGGCGGAGGGAGACGGATAAAGACAGTGGAGGCGGAGGGAGACGGATAAAGACAGTAGAGGCGGAGGGAGACGGATAAAGACAGTGGATTCGGAGGGAGACGGATAAAGACAGTGGAGGCGGAGGGAGACGGATAAAGACAGTGGATTCGGAGGGAGACGGATAAAGACAGTGGATTCGGAGGGAGACGGATAAAGACAGTGGAGGCGGAGGGAGACGGATAAAGACAGTGGAGGCGGAGGGAGACGGATAAAGACAGTGGAGGCGGAGGGAGACGGATAAAGACAGTGGAGGCGGAGGGAGACGGATAAAGACAGTGGAGGCGGAGGGAGACGGATAAAGACAGTGGAGGCGGAGGGAGACGGATAAAGACAGTAGAGGCGGAGGGAGACGGATAAAGACAGTAGAGGCGGAGGGAGACGGATAGACAGTAGAGGCGGAGGGAGACGGAATAAGACAGTAGAGGCGGAGGGAGACGGAATAAGACAGTAGAGGCGGAGGGAGACGGATAGACAGTAGAGGCGGAGGGAGACGGATAGACAGTAGAGGCGGAGGGAGACGGAATAAGACAGTAGAGGCGGAGGGAGACGGAATAAGACAGTAGAGGCGGAGGGAGACAGATAGACAGTAGAGGCGGAGGGAGACGGATAGACAGTAGAGGCGGAGGGAGACGGAATAAGACAGTAGAGGCGGAGGGAGACGGAATAAGACAGTGGAGGCGGAGGGAGACGGAATAAGACAGTAGAGGCGGAGGGAGACGGATAGACAGTAGAGGCGGAGGGAGACGGATAAAGACAGTAGAGGCTTAGGGAGACGGAATAACACAGTGGAGGCGGAGGGAGACGGAATAAGACAGTGGAGGCGGAGGGAGACGGAATAAGACAGTAGAGGCGGAGGGAGACGGAATAAGACAGTAGAGGCGGAGGGAGACGGATAGACAGTAGAGGCGGAGGGAGACGCAATTAGACAGTAGAGGCGGCGGGAGACGGAATAAGACAGTAGAGGCGGAGGGAGACGGATAGACAGTAGAGGCGGAGGGAGACGGATAGACAGTAGAGGCGGAGGGAGACGGAATAAGACAGTGGAGGCGGAGGGAGACGGAATAAGACAGTGGAGGCGGAGGGAGACGGAATAAGACAGTAGAGGCGGAGGGAGACGGATAGACAGTAGAGGCGGAGGGAGACGGATAAAGACAGTGGAGGCGGAGGGAGACGGATAGACAGTGGAGGCGGAGGGAGACGGAATAGGACAGTAGAGGCGGAGAGAGACGGAATAAGACAGTGGAGGCGGAGGGAGACGGAATAAGACAGTGGAGGCGGAGGGAGACGGAATAAGACAGTAGAGGCGGAGGGAGACGGAATAAGACAGTGGAGGCGGAGGGAGACGGATAGACAGTAGAGGCGGAGGGAGACGGATAGACAGTAGAGGCGGAGGGAGACGGATAGACAGTAGAGGCGGAGGGAGACGGAATAAGACAGTAGAGGCGGAGGGAGACGGAATAAGACAGTGGAGGCGGAGGGAGACGGAATAAGACAGTGGAGTCGGAGGGAGACAGAATAAGACAGTAGAGGCGGAGGGAGACGGATAGACAGTAGAGGCGGAGGGAGACGGATAAAGACAGTGGAGGCGGAGGGAGACGGATAAAGACAGTAGAGGCGGAGGGAGACGGAATAAGACAGTGGAGGCGGAGGGAGACGGAATAAGACAGTAGAGGCGGAGAGAGACGGAATAAGACAGTAGAGGCGGCGGGAGACGGATAGACAGTAGAGGCGGAGGGAGACGGAATAAGACAGTAGAGGCGGAGGGAGACGGAATAAGACAGTAGAGGCGGAGGGAGACGGATAGACAGTAGAGGCGGAGGGAGACGGATAAAGACAGTGGAGGCGGAGGGAGACGGATAGACAGTGGAGGCGGAGGGAGACGGAATAAGACAGTAGAGGCGGAGAGAGACGGAATAAGACAGTAGAGGCGGAGAGAGACGGAATAAGACAGTAGAGGCGGAGGGAGACGGAATAAGACAGTGGAGGCGGAGGGAGACGGAATAAGACAGTAGAGGCGGAGGGAGACGGATAGACAGTAGAGGCGGAGAGAGACGGAATAAGACAGTGGAGGCGGAGGGAGACGGAATAAGACAGTAGAGGCGGAGGGAGACGGAATAAGACAGTAGAGGCGGAGGGAGACGGATAGACAGTAGAGGCGGAGGGAGACGGAATAAGACAGTAGAGGCGGAGGGAGACGGAATAAGACAGTAGAGGCGGAGGGAGACGGAATAAGACAGTAGAGGCGGAGGGAGACGGAATAAGACAGTGGAGGCGGAGGGAGACGGAATAAGACAGTGGAGGCGGAGGGAGACGGAATAAGACAGTAGAGGCGGAGGGAGACGGAATAAGACAGTAGAGGCGGAGGGAGACGGATAGACAGTGGAGGCGGAGGGAGACGGATAGACAGTAGAGGCGGAGGGAGACGGATAAAGACAGTAGAGGCGGAGGGAGACGGATAGACAGTGGAGGCGGAGGGAGACGGATAGACAGTGGAGGCGGAGGGAGACGGATAGACAGTAGAGGCGGAGGGAGACGGATAAAGACAGTAGAGGCGGAGGGAGTCGGAATAAGACAGTGGAGGCGGAGGGAGACGGAATAAGACAGTGGAGGCGGAGGGAGACGGAATAAGACAGTAGAGGCGGAGGGAGACGGAATAAGACAGTAGAGGCGGAGGGAGACGGAATAAGACAGTAGAGGCGGAGGGAGACGGAATAAGACAGTAGAGGCGGAGGGAGACGGAATAAGACAGTAGAGGCGGAGGGAGACGGAATAAGACAGTAGAGGCGGAGGGAGACGGAATAAGACAGTGGAGGCGGAGGGAGACGGAATAAGACAGTGGAGGCGGAGGGAGACGGAATAAGACAGTGGAGGCGGAGGGAGACGGAATAAGACAGTGGAGGCGGAAGGAGACGGAATAAGACAGTGGAGGCGGAGGGAGACGGAATAAGACAGTGGAGGCGGAGGGAGACGGAATAAGACAGTGGAGGCGGAGGGAGACGGAATAAGACAGTGGAGGCGGAGGGAGACGGAATAAGACAGTGGAGGCGGAGGGAGACGGAATAAGACAGTGGAGGCGGAGGGAGACGGAATAAGACAGTGGAGGCGGAGGGAGACGGATAAAGACAGTGGAGGCGGAGGGAGACGGAATAAGACAGTGGATTCGGAGGGAGACGGAATAAGACAGTGGAGGCGGAGGGAGACGGATAAAGACAGTGGAGGCGGAGGGAGACGGATAAAGACAGTGGATTCGGAGGGAGACGGATAAAGACAGTGGATTCGGAGGGAGACGGATAAAGACAGTGGATTCGGAGGGAGACGGATAAAGACAGTGGATTCGGAGGGAGACGGAATAAGACAGTGGAGGCGGAGGGAGACGGATAAAGACAGTGGAGGCGGAGGGAGACGGATAAAGACAGTGGATTCGGAGGGAGACGGATAAAGACAGTGGAGGCGGAGGGAGACGGATAAAGACAGTAGAGGCGGAGGGAGACGGATAAAGACAGTGGATTCGGAGGGAGACGGATAAAGACAGTGGAGGCGGAGGGAGACGGATAAAGACAGTGGAGGCGGAGGGAGACGGATAGAGACAGTGGAGGCGGAGGGAGACGGATAAAGACAGTGGAGGCGGAGGGAGACGGATAAAGACAGTGGAGGCGGAGGGAGACGGATAAAGACAGTGGAGGCGGAGGGAGACGGATAAAGACAGTGGAGGCGGAGGGAGACGGATAAAGACAGTAGAGGCGGAGGGAGACGGATAAAGACAGCTACAAATCACATACACCTTTCAAACCAAGACGTTTTTCCACAAACTTTAGCATACCGTCAACATTTTGCCAATTTTTCTTTATATCAAAGCCTGTACTTTTATCTCCTCCAACTGACCTAGCTGGTTGAGAATGCCAAGATTGTGCAAACTGTCATCAAGGTCAAGGGTGGCTAATTTGAGGAATCTAAAATCTAAAATGTGTTTTGATTTGTTTAACACTTTTTTTTGGTTACTACATGGTTCAATATGTGTTATTTCATAATTTTGACATCTTCACTATTCTACATTGTAGAAAATAGTAAAAATTAAAGAAAACCCCTTGAATGAGTAGGTGTGTCCAAACTTTTGACTGGTACTGTATATGTAACCAGGTCAAAAATCCCAACATATGGATCGCAATGCTCTCAAGTAGGGAAATAGAGCCTGCATGAAGTGCCCTGTGGCTTCAGGCTATTTGGTGTGGGAAATGTGGGGACCCGGTTTCCAAGTATGCCACAACTATGTGTGTGGAAAACATTTAATCACAAGTAAGACATTTAACTTGTTTAGTAGAAGCAGACAACAAGACAATTGAGTTTAAAAAGGGTCAAGTTTTTGCTGTGAGGTAATGGGGTGACCTAGGTAACCACAAGTTGTTTTCCCCACAGGCAGGCATCTAATACAGACTGGGATTATAAAAGACGAATGCCAACAAGAATGTGGTAAAACTTTGGCTGTTTGAAAGGAGAACATATTAAAAAAAATCCCCCCAAATATTCACACAACATACCGCAAAGCCTATGTGAAAAGTGTAACAGTTAGACCCGCAGCTCATAGAGCCTGTTGCTATGGAGACATCATCATTGTGGTGCAGGCAATTCTTTAATCCATGGGAGCCTGTTAACACTGGGCTAACCACCTTATGCTATTATACAACACACAACACAACTCCAAGCCTTTCAGCACAAGTGTTGTGGCTGCTGCTATAACAACAACATTTATTTACAATGTTTTCTATGAACCTGGATTGTGTATTTTCTATTTGCATTTATTTCCTTTCTCTTCTTATTTCTTTAGCTGAGGTTAAATCCTCTAAAGAAGTCAACAGATGGTTATGCAGTCGACTGTAGGGCAAAGGCACTAGTCAGACAAATAGATCTGTTTCTTTTTTCCTTCTCTCTCTAAGGGCCAAGTTGGCAGGCAGCCTGCTCTGTTCTGATTCTGCTGATGCATTAGTGTGAATTAGCTGTGGGTCGAAGCATCAAACCAGCCTGGAGGAGAGAGGAACAGCGGGAAAGAGAGCAAGGGAGAGACGGAGAGGGAGAGACAGAGAGAGGGACTGAGAGAGAGGAGAGTGAGAGACAGAGAGGAGAGGCAGAGAGAGGAGAGGCAGAGAGAGGGACTGAGAGAGAGGAGAGGGAGAGAGAGAGAGAGGCAGAGAGAGGAGAGGCAGAGAGAGGAGAGGCAGAGAGAGGGACTGAGAGAGAGGGACTGAGAGAGAGGAGAGGGAGAGACAGAGAGGGAGAGACAGAGAGGGAGAGACAGAGAGGGAGAGACAGAGAGGGAGAGACAGAGAGGGAGAGACAGAGAGGGAGAGACAGAGAGAGAGAGAGAGGAGAGGCAGAGAGAGAAAAATAATACGAGGGAGGTTTGAGGGACAGAGAGATACACAATCAATGCCAGAAGCAGAGTGTGTAGCTGACAAATGGAGAAAGACCAGTTGATGAAAGGGTGATGATCAGGCTGGATCATTACCATGACTCTTTTTTTTTTTTTTTGGCGCTGTCGTGTGTGTGCATGCGATGGGGGTGGATTGTTTTTGGATTTGATTTTCAAACCTGATATCTGTGGGTTCGCTATGATAATCCGCTGATGATCTCTGTATTACTGATTTAGTCTTCTTCATCCTACACTGCCATAACATGAGATGATACCTGTCACCGCAGACCTAGATACCATATAAGAGGACTATACATGTGAATACAACATGTGTCTGTGCATCACAATATCTGTTCCAGTAGTGCCTTAAGAGCTGCTTTGAAATAGAATGAGAACAGAGAACAGAGATTCTGTCAGGAGAATTATTGAGATTGAGAATGAATAATAATGTCAACGAGCACTGCACAGCTGATTCAAATTTATTTATTTTATTTATTTATTTATCCATTATTTTACCAGGTAAGTTGACTGAGAACACGTTCTCATTTGCAGCAACGACCTGGGGAATAGTTACAGGGGAGAGGAGGGGGATGAATGAGCCAATTGTAAACTGGGGATTATTAGGTGACCGTGATGGTTTGAGGGCCAGATTGGGAATTTAGCCAGGACACCGAGGTTAACACCCCTACTCTTACAATAAGTGCCATGGGATCTTTAATGACCTCAGAGTCAGGACACCTGTTTAATGTCCCATCCGAGAGACGGCACCCTACACAGGGCAGTGTCCCCAATCACTGCCCTGGGGCATTGGGATATTTTTTAGACCAGTGGAAAGAGTGCCTCCTACTGGCCCTCCAACACCACTTCCAGCAGCATCTGGTCTCCCATCCAAGGACTGACCAGGACCAACCCTGCTTAGCTTCAGAAGCAAGCCAGCAGTGGTAATAACTAACTCTTCATCAAGCGTTGATCATTTCAATCAACTGTGTAGTGCTGGGGCGAAAAACCTAAATGTGGAAAAAAAACAAAAAAACAATTCTAATCAGGTCAGAAGGACATTTCCTAGCAACAGTAGTCCTTGCACTGCTTCTGCCATGAAGTCTTGTTGCCCCAAAAACTTCTCGGCTGTAGATATGATGTCCAACTTCTTAAACTTCTGTATAATCAATCACTGTGACTATAAATACTACATAATTCACCTTCACAGTTATTGTATGCAGAACACTTGATTGACTTTAAACATTAGTAACTGGTTGTAATGCACCCATCGCCATGTCTTTTTCAACACTGTGGCCTCTTGCCCCTTCGACTCTCTTCATCTCCTCCACATAGGAGATCTGCTGTACAGCCCTGATCCTTGACATCTCGACCTCTTTCGCCCTAACAGGGCAGTTGCAATATTTTCCATTCACAGATTCAATACCATACTTCTCCCGTCTGCAAACATTTGACACATGACCAAATCTTTAACAATTCCCACACTGTAATGGTTTGGGCAGAACTGCATATTAATGCCCATCATTTTGTTGGACTAGCAGGTGTCCACATACTTTTGGTCATGTAGTGTATCAACAGAGAAACCTTTTTTAACCACATTTTACTATCCATTTAATGGTGTGTATTAATAAGCCTAAACAACAAGGATATTGATGGAGAATGTTGGAAGCCATCTTACAAAAGGTTAGGTTGACCTAATACTGCCTGCAAGAGATTGTTCCAGAAAGGCTATTCATTCTGCAAGAGATGCACTAGAAATTGTGTTTAAAGATCTTCAGTAGTGGAGTGTATTTCTACTGCCAAAGTTGTACACTAATACTTTTTATAGACTTTTTACTTGCCATTTGCATTTAATATTGTGGCTATATTTTGAGTTGAGGGTTAATAAAGTTGCTTTTAAATGTTCATTATCATTGTTAGTTTCTTTCTGTATTTCTTACCACACACTTTAACCTCCATAACATGCTCCTTTTATTTAACCTGGCATTTCAATGACGAGCACATTTATTATTTACAAGGCTGCCTGGGCCTTCACACCTGGGCCTTCACACCTGGGCCTAACACACCTCATACACACAGGTAAGACTCACAGTCAACAGTTTGGACTACCAACATCTTATGCTTATTGTTTGGCTAAATACTCAAACATCAGACATTGTTCACCAAACAAGGTAGTTTTGTAGAACTGCACACTACCACAATCTGACATTTGAATGCTTATTGTCTGGCTAACGACTGAATAGTGATGTGCATGTGAAAGGCTATACGTGGAAAGTTTAGGTTTGAGGTTTTATTTATTCACACTGAAGAAAAGAAGTGAAAGACAAAACAGTGCAGATATAAACTGGTAAAACAGTGTGCAGGTGAGGTTGGAAGACTAAAAGGGCTGATATGAAAACTACACAAATCTATGTACAAAAAAAGTAGTTTGGTTCATCAGGCTGACCCCAAGTCTTCGCTTGAAGTTATTGAGGGATGATGAGGTTTTGACAATGCGAAGATAAAAATTCCAGAGTATGGTACCTCTATCTGATAGAGAATTATGAGGTGTGGCTATGAGGTGCTGCAGTAGGGATGGTGAAGGTTATCGCAGTGTCTTGTGGTACATAAATGGATTTCAGAATGAACCTGGAACAATCCATTGAAGAGTTTAGGTAAACTGTCTGTGAGGTATTTGTAGATGGGATGTGCATAATTGGCGTGCATTGAAGTGGTAAATACATAAGATATTTTGTTTCTTAAAAAAAGGTGCAGATGGAGCCAGGTAATTAGAGGATCTGGCTAGTCTTGCAAATGTCTTTTGTATGATGAGTAGTTTATGTACAGTACATTTTTGTTACGTTACAGCCTTATTCTAAAATGGATGAAATCATTTTTTTACTCAACAATCTACACACAATACCCCATAATTACAAAGTGAAAACAGGATTTTAGACATTTTTGCAAATGTATTCAAAATAAAAAACATAAATACCTTATTTACGTAAGTATTCAGACCCTTTGCTATGAGACTCGAAATTGAGCTCAGGTGCATCCTGTTGCCATTGATCATTCTTGATGTTTCTACAACTTAATTGGAGTCCACCTGTGGTAAATTCAATTGATTGGACATGATTTGGAAAGGCACACACCTGTCTATATAAAGTCCCACAGTTGACATTGCACGTCAGAGCAAATGCCAAGCCATGAGGTCGAAGGAATTGTCCGTAGAGCTCTGAGACAGGATTGTGTCCAGGCACAGATCTGCGGAAGGGTACCAAAACATTTCTGCAGCATTGAAAGTCCCCAAGAACACAGTGGCCTCCATTATTCTTAAATTGAAAAAGTTAGGAACCACCAAGACTCTTCCTAGAGCTGGCTGCCCAGTCAAACTGAGCAATCGGGGGAGAAGGGCCTTGGTCAGGGAGGTGACCAAGAACCCGATGGTCACTTTGACAGAGCTCCAGAGTTCCTCTTTGGAGATGGGAGAACCTTCCAGAAGGTCAACACTCTATGCAGTACTCCACCAATCAGGCCTTTATGGTAGTGTGGCCAGATGGAAGCCACTCCTCAGTAAAACATTTTGGGGGGGGCTTGCCTGTTTTCCATGTTATTTTGGCATTAATACGGGTCACATATCAGTTTGCAAACAATGTAAGAAAAATATATAATTGAGTTAATAAAGCCGTGTACAAACAGGCAGCTCAAAAATGCAGGTGTTTCAACTTAGCTCAGTGCTTTCTGTGGTTTTGGGGCAGGCCAGCAGAAAATATGAACATTGCACCGTGATTGGCTCAGTATTCTGTCACTCATGGGACACTACGTCACCCGCCTTTAGTAAGGGAGACATCCAGAATGTGGGCCCTCCTGTGTACGGCCATAGACTTAGATTAGAAGTGCCCTTCCAGAAGGCTCAAGGTCATTGGCCACAGAAATGACGTCAAATCACATTATATGTACAGTAGCTTTGATTGGACTGATCATGTCAACATCTTACTTTCACAATCTTAGCTAGCAGTCATCATCATGATTCATGAATCAAGTCTACTGGCAAATCCTTTTTAATCCTTGTCATACGAAGAGAAATAATGAAGAGAAAATATAGATAAAACGTATCGGTGTTCATCGGCCATTGGACATAAACATTATGCAACAATTTGGAAATCGCAAATTCAACAATGAGTTGTTTGGAAGGAATCGGTGACAGTGGCTAAACGCAAGTATTGCAACTGGGAAGTCAGTCTTTCTTCTTTGCTGGCTCTGACTCTTTGCTTTATCAAGTTGCTGTGCAGGCCTCTCTTCCTTCAGCAAGTTGCTGACCAAAGCCCACACCTCACCCCTCTCAGGTCTGGGAAGGCACTTCAGGTCCTTAAACCCTGGGTCGAGTGCTGTGGCGATCTTCAGCCATGTGAGCTTGGTGTTTTCCTTGCGTTTCTCCAGGTCTGTTGTGAATGTTAGCTTGAATCTTATCATGTAGACAGTGTCATCATCGGAGCTCTCCATGACCCGAAGGAGATGGCACAAATCAGACGACACAACTGAGCAGGAAATGTACTCTCCTCCCAGAAGTTCAGTCAAGCACCTGCAATGAAAGATCATTCAAAATCACTTCAGTCAATTGTGAGAGACCTGTTATATACACAAACACACTCACTCACTCGCTCTCTCTCACACACACAATCTTATCATAACACTCATAGTGAGATAGAGAAGATGACCTGCAGGGCTCTAGTAATGCCTGCAGCTTCTGCAGTTCAGCTGTGGTTGGTGAAAGGGTGATACCTAGTTAGTTGTACGACTGAATGCCTTCAACTGAAATGTGTCTTCCGCATTTAACCCAACCCCTCTCAATCAGAGCGGTGCGGGGGGCTGCCTTAATCGACATTCACGTCTTCAGTGCCCGGGGTACAGTGGGTTAACTGCCTTGCTCTGGGCAGAATGACAGATTTTTACGTTGTCAGCTCAGGGATTTGATCCTGAAACCTTTCGGTTACTGGTTGGCATGGTGATGTTAGTTTTCTGTTGTGCCAGAGCATCTCTGTGGTTGTTGGTTACTGTGGACACGCGTTACCATTTCCAGAGTGGAATTCCATCTTGAAAGGTATGAGCTTGAAAGGTATTTAAAGGTATGAGCTCTGCTTTGTTTTTTTGCGCAGGCTGTACACACTTCATAAGTCTATCAGGATAAGGTAAGACCCAGATGCAGACCATGTCAAAGTAACAATGTTTATTACAGCAACAGAGGCAAAGGTACAGGACGGCAGGCTCAGGGTCAGGTCAGGCAGAGGTCGGAAATCCATATAGGGGCAAAGGTACAGGACGGCAGGCAGAGTGGTCAGGCAGGCGGGTTCAGGGTCAGGACAGGCAAGGTTCAAAAACCAGGAGGGCGAGAAAAAGAGAAGCTAGGAAAAGACAGGAGCTGACAGGACAACGCTGGTAAGCAAGACAAACTGTCAATAGACAAACAGAAAACACAAGTATAAGTACACAGGATAATGGGAAAGATGGGCGACACCTGGGGGGGGAGGGTGGAGACAAGCACAAAGACAGGTGAAACAGATCAGGGTGTGACAGTACTCCCCCTCCCCCTCTCTCTCTACCTGGGCACATACCTAGTTGACTGGGGTGCCAGCGATGGAAGTAGGCGATGAGGGCTGGGTCCAGGATGTCTCTAGCGGGGACCCAGCACCTCTCCTCCGGGCCATAACCCTCCCAGTCAACCAGGCACTGGAAACCCCTGCCCCATGGTCGAACCCTCAGGAGGTGTCTCATCGTGTACGCCGGATGGCCATCGACGACGCGGGGAGAAGGGGTGGGCCTGGAAATGGAAGACAAGGAACTGTGAGACACAGGCTTGATACGGAATACATGAAAGGTGGGGTGTATACAAAATATACGGGGCAACAGAAGACGACCAGCAGAGGGACTAATGACCTTGGAGATGGGGAAAGGGCTGATAAACCGGGGGGAAGGTTTGCGAGACTCCATACCTTCTGCCCGAGATGATACCAGGGAGCCGTGGTCTGATAGCGATCTGCTTGTCGTCGATACCTGGAGGTGGTCTTGAGGAGGGCCGACCGGGCTCTCCTCCAGGTACGATTACAGCGGCGGACAAACATCTGGGCAGAAGGGATGTCGACCACCTCTTCCTGCTCAGGAAAGAGCGGGGGCTGATACCCCAGGGGACCCTCGAAGGAAGATAAGCCCATGGCAGAGCAGGGAAGAGTGTTGCGGACATATTCAACCCACACAAGCTGCTGGCTCCAAGTGGTTGGGTTGGCGGAGACCAGGCAGCACAGGGTGGTCTCAAGGTCCTGGTTGGCTCGCTCCGACTGGCCAATGGAATGGGGGTGGAACCCAAGTGAGGGTGCAGCAACCCAGGATAAAGCGGAAATAGAAATTGGTGAACACCAGGAAACGTTGCAGCTCCATCCTGGTACGTAGGCTGAGGCCAATCCATCATTGCTCTCACCTTCCCGGGATCCATCTGGACACTCCCAGCAGAGATGATGTAACCCAGAAAGGGGATGGTGGAGTGATGGAACTCATACTTCTCTACCTTCACAAACAGCTGATTCTCCAGAAGGCGTTGAAGGACCTGCCGGATGTGGAGCACGTGTTCTTGAGGGGAGTGGGAGAAGACGAGGATGACATTAATGTAGACGAAGACGAACCGGTTCAACATGTCGCAGAAAACATAATTCACCAGAGCCTGGAACACCGCAGGGGCGTTGATGAGGCCAAAGGGCATGACCAGATACTCGTAGTGGCCACTGGCCGTGTTGAAGGTGGTCTTCCACTCGTCTCCCTCTCGTATCCGCACCAGGTGGTAGGCGTTCTGTAGATCCAGCTTGGAAAACAGTGGCCCCCTGGAGTGGCTCGAAGGCCGAGAAGATGAGTAGTAGCAGGTAACGGTTCTTAACCGTAATGTCATTGAGTCCCCGGTAGTCAATGCACAGAAGTAGGGTCTTGTCCTTTTTCTCTACAAAGACGAATCCTACGCCGGCATGAGAGGAAGAGTGATGGATTAATCCGTGTGCTAGGGAGTCCCCAATGTAGGTATCCATAGCCTTGGTCTCCGGTCCCGAAAGAGTACAGACGTCCCCAGGGTGGCGTTGTGCTAGGGAGAAGGTCAATCCCGCAGTCATAGGGTCGGTGCTGCGAAAGCGACGTAGTCCGGGCCTTGCTGAACACCTCCCGGAGGTCCTGGTACTCCGCAGGAATGGGGAAGAGGTCTGGGGCACCTTCCGAGCCCCCAGGAAAACGTCCCGGGGCAGGTTGGGCTGACTTCAGGCAATGGGCGTGGCAGAACGGGCTCCAGCCCATGATGGCACCAGTAGACCAGTTAATGAGGGGATTGGGTCGTTGGAGCCAGGAGAATCCCAATACCACGGGAATCAGAGGGGACTTGATGAGCGGGAACTGGATAGCCTCGTTGTGGTTCCCTGATACCCGTAGGTGGACGGGAGTGGTGTTTTGGATGGGAGTGGTGTTGTGGGTGACTTGAACAGCAAGTGACCCATGCTATTCTGTGCGAGAAAAAAATATTCCAAACATAGTCTGGGACAGTTGTGGGATGCTATAGAATCAAATCAAATCAAATCAAATTTTATTTGTCACATACACATGGTTAGCAGATGTTAATGCGAGTGTAGCGAAATGCTTGTGCTTCTAGTTCCGACAATGCAGTAATAACCAACAAGTAATCTAGCTAACAATTCCAAAACTACTACCTTATACACACAAGTGTAAGGGGATAAAGAATATGTACATAAAGATATATGAGTGAGTGATGGAACAGAGCGGCATAGGCAAGATACAGTAGATGGTATTGAGTGCAGTATATACATATGAGATGAGTATGTAAACAAAGTGGCTAGTGATACATGTATTACATAAAGATGCAGTAGATGATATAGAGCACAGGATATACATATCCATATGAGATGAATAATGTAGGGTATGTAAACATTATATTAGGTAGCATTGTTTAAAGTGGCTAGTGATATATTTTACATCATTTCCCATCAATTCCCATTATTAAAGTGGCTGGAGTTGAGTCAGTGTGTTGGCAGCAGCCACTCAATGTTAGTGGTGGCTGTTTAACAGTCTGATGGCCTTGAGATAGAAGCTGTTTTTCAGCCTCTCGGTCCCAGCTTTGATGCACCTGTACTGACCTCGCCTTCTGGATGATAGTGGGGTGAAGAGGCAGTGGCTCGGGTGGTTGTTGTCCTTGATGATCTTTATGGCCTTCCTGTGACATTGGGTGGTGTAGGTGTCATGGAGGGCAGGTAGTTTGCCCCCGGTGATGCATTGTGCAGACCTCACTACCCTCTGGAGAGCCTTACGGTTGTGGGCGGAGCAGTTGCCGTACCAGGCGGTGATACAGCCCGACAGGATGCTCTCGATTGTGCATATGTAGAAGTTTGTGAGTGCTTTTGGTGACAAGCCGAATTTCTTCAGACTCCTGAGGTTGAGGAGGCGCTGCTGCGCCTTCTTCACGATGCTGTCTGTGTGGGTGGACCAATTCAGTTTGTCTGTGATGTGTACGCCGAGGAACTTAAAACTTACTACCCTCTCCACTACTGTTCCATCAATGTGGATAGGGGGATGTTCCCTCTGCTGTTTCCTGAAGTCCACAATCATCTCCTTAGTTTTGTTGACGTTGAGTGTGAGGTTATTTTCCTGACACCACACTCCGAGGGCCCTCACCTCCTCCCTGTAGGCCGTCTCGTCGTTGGTAATCAAGCCTACCACTGTTGTGTCGTCCGCAAACTTGATGATTGAGTTGGAGGCGTGCTTGGCCATGCAGTCGTTGGTGAACAGGGAGTACAGGAGAGGGCTCAGAACGCACCCTTGTGGGGCCCCAGTGTTGAGGATCAGCGGGGTGGAAATGTTGTTGCCTACCCTCACCACCTGGGGGCGGCCCGTCAGGAAGTCCAGTACCCAGTTGCACAGGGCGGGGTCGAGACCCAGGGTCTCGAGCTTGATGACGAGCTTGGAGGGCACTATGGTGTTAAATGCCGAGCTGTAGTCGATGAACAGCATTCTCACATAGGTATTCCTCTTGTCCAGATGGGTTAGGGCAGTGTGCAGTGTGGTTGAGATTGCATCGTCTGTGGACCTATTTGGGCGGTAAGCAAATTGGAGTGGGTCTAGGGTGTCAGGTAGGGTGGAGGTGATATGGTCCTTGACTAGTCTCTCAAAGCACTTCAAGATGACGGAAGTGAGTGCTACGGGCGGTAGTCGTTTAGCTCTGTTACCTTAGCTTTCTTGGGAACAGGAACAATGGTGGCCCTCTTGAAGCATGTGGGAACAACAGACTGGGATAGGGATTGATTGAATATGTCCGTAAACACACCAGCCAGCTGGTCTGCGCATGCTCTGAGGGCGCGGCTGGGGATGCCGTCTGGGCCTGCAGCCTTGCGAGGGTTGACACGTTTAAATGTTTTCCTCACGTCGGCTGCAGTGAAGGAGAGTCCGCATGTTTTAGTTGCGGGCCGTGTCAGTGGCACTGTATTGTCCTCAAAGCGGGCAAAAAAGTTATTTAGTCTGCCTGGGAGCAAGACATCCTGGTCCGTGACTGGGCTGGTTTTCTTTTTGTAATCCGTGATTGACTGTAGACCCTGCCACATACCTCTTGTGTCTGAGCCGTTGAATTGAGATTCTACTTTGTCTCTATACTGACGCTTAGCTTGTTTGATTACCTTGCGGAGGGAATAGTTACACTGTTTGTATTCGGTCATGTTTCCGGTCACCTTGCCCTGATTAAAAGCAGTGGTTCGCGCTTTCAGTTTCATTCGAATGCTGCCATCAATCCACGGTTTCTGGTTTGGGAATGTTTTAATCGTTGCTATGGGAACGACATCTTCAACGCACGTTCTAATGAACTCGCTCACCGAATCAGCGTATTCGTCAATGTTGTACCATCAAAAAAACTTTTTCGCAATGTGACTGACGCAACAGATCAGAACATTTAGTTTAAAATGTTGATAAACTATTAGGCTATTTCGTCACATTATAAGTGTAGCATGCGCACATGGTAGTAGGCTATAAGTGTGAATGTTCCATTGGCTATAAGTGTGAATGTTCCACACCGTTATCAAAAGTGACCACAAATGCAATTATGCATGTAATGCATTTATTATAAAGGTGCATTTTTATGGTGAAAATGATCTTCCCCAAACTTGAAACTCACATACTGCTTATGTTAGGCTCTACACCCCTTGTAAAGTGGATTAATGTGTTATTTGGCTACTTTAGTTGTGATACGAACTTTACCAAAACATATAGGCCTATGGGCTAGGCCACATGAGGTGTGCGACTATCATTAGAAAAAGTTGCAAAAAAAAAGGCATTGTTTCTTATCACAAGTGATAATATAATTCACAAGTGATAGGCTAATATTGTCACCCATCAGACTATTCTTGATTTAATCTTGTATTTACATATACAGTCGTGGCCAAAAGTTTTGAGAATGACACAAATATAAATGTTCTTGAATGATGGCAATTTGCATTTACTCCAGAATGTTATGAAGAGTGATCAGATGAATTGCAATTAATTGCAAAGTCCCTCTTTGCCATGCAAATGAACTGAATCCCCCAAAAACTTTTCCACTGCATTTCAGCCCTGCCACAAAAGGACCAGCTGATATCATGTTAGTGATTCTCTCGTTAACACAGGTGTGAGTGTTGACGAGGACAAGGCTTCAAAAGGAGGGTGGTGCTTGGAATCATTGTGCTTCCTCTGTCAACCATGGTTACCTGCAAGGAAACACCTGCCGTCATCATTGCTTTGCACAAAAAGGGCTTCACAGGCAAGGATATTGCTGCCAGTAAGATTGCACCTAAATCAACCATTTATCGGATCATCAAGAACTTCAAGGAGAGCAGTTCAATTGTTGTGAAGAAGGCTTCAGGGTGCCTGAGAAAGACCAGCAAGTGCCAGGACCGTCTCCTAAAGTTGATTCAGCTGCAGGATCGGGGCACCACCAGTACAGAGCTTGTTCAGGAATGGCAGCAAGCAGGTGTGAGTGCAACCTGATGATGGAGTTGGTGTCGTGCAAAGCCACGCAGTCTAGAACCAAAAAGAGTTATTCAGCTGAAGAGAGAACCCTTTGAACCCTTTTGGTTCCAGATAGAACCCTTTGGGGTTCCATGTATAACCATTTCCACAGAGAGTTCTACCTGGAACCAAAAAGGTTTCTTCTATGGGGACAGCCACAGAACCGTTTTGGAACCCTTTTTTCTAAGAGTGTGCCCGTCAGGAAGTCCAGGATCCAGTTGCAGAGGGTGGTGTCCAGACCCAGGGCTCTGAGCTTGGAGGAAACATTAGTGTGGAATGCTGAACTGTAGTCAATGAACAGCATTCTCACAAGTGTTCCTCTTGTCCAGATGTGTTATGGCCATGTGAATAGCGATGGAAATGACATCTCCTTGTCTTTACACAGATGTTGACACCACCAAAGACCCCTGTCAGAAGGTGAAGTGTAGCCGAAACAAGGTGTGTATCGCCCAGGGATACCAGAGGGCTGTGTGTGTCAACCGCAAGAAGCTCGAGCACAGGTGAGTGTGTGTAGATTGGTCTCACACCCCATTCAATGGTAATTCTAAGGTTGCGAAGGTTAGTGAATTAAATTATTTTTCTACGGTTAGCTCCCTAACAGTAAAGTGTGTTTTCTTAATTAATCTCCCCCTCATTACAGCTTGATGTTTAATGATACTGCTGTGTTGCAGACCACAGGAGGCTGCTGAGGGGAGGACGGCTCATAATAATGGCTGGAACGGAGTGACACTCCAGCCATTACCACGAGCCCGTCCTCCCCAATTAAGGAGCCACCAACCTCCTGTGCTGCAGACAGATGATTAAACACCTGTAGGTGTACTGTACTGGTACTGTCCGTCGCTAGCTCTATAAATACCCTGTGGTTGTTGTGATAGGATCCTGTGGATGGATCCTCAGGACATGTCTGTGGATGTGTTAACAGGTAGAAAACCTCCATCAAACTACATTATCACAACACAAGCTTTCACAAAAAATAATACAAATATATAGATTTATTCTGAGATGAATATCGAAGCCGAAGTGATGTCCCCAACACAATTCACTGTAATGTTGCTAGTGTGAAGAACATTGAACAAAAATATAAATGCAACATCTAAAGTGTTGGTCCCATGTTTCATGAGCTGAAATAAAATATCCCAGAAATGTTCTCAAATTTTGTGCAGAAATTTGTTTACATTCCTGTTAGTAAGCATTTCTCCTTTACCAAGATAAGCCAGGTGGGACGCTAGCCAACATGTCAGATTTCAAAAAGGCTTTTTGGCAAAAGCAAACGATGCTATTATCTGAGGGTAGCACCTCCTTAAACAAAGAGATAAAGCATATTTCAACCCTGCAGGCGCGACACAAAAAGCAGAAATAAAAATATAAACCATGCCTTAACTTTGACAAGCTTCTTTTGTTGGCACTCCAATATGTCCCATAAACATCACAAATTGTATTTTGTTCGATTAATTCCGTCCATATATATCCAAAATGTCAATTTATTTGGCGCGTTTGATCCAGAAAAACACCGGTTCCAACTTGCGCACCCTGACTACAAAATATCTCAAAAGTTACCTGTAAACGTGCCAACACATTTCAAACTACTTTTGTAATACAACTTTAGGTATTTTTTAACGTAAATAATCAATCAAATTGAAGACGGGATGATCTGTGTTCAATACAGGAGGAAAACAAAATGTAGCTAGCTTTTCTGGTCATGCGCCTCTATCTATCAGTACACTTCAAGTGACCCTCGTTCAAGATGGCCGTACTTCTTCATTACACAAAGGAAAAACCTCAACCAATTTCTAAAGACTGGTGACATCCAGTGGAAGCGATAGGAATTGCAAGAAGGTCCCTTAGAAATCTGGATTCCCAATGAAAATCCATTGAAAAGAGAGTGGTCTCAAAAAAAAATCTGAATGGTTTGTCCTCTGGGTTTCTCCTGCTAAATAAGTTCTGTTATACTCACAGACATGATTCAAACAGTTTTAGAAACTTCAGAGTGTTTTCTATCCAAGTATACTAATAATATGCATATATTATCTTCTGGAGATGATTAGCAGGCAGTTGAATTTGGGCATGCATTTCATCCGGATGTGAAAATACTGCCCCCTGTCACCAAGAAGTTAAACAACATGATCATTACACAGGTGCACCTTGTGCTGGGGACAATAAAAGGCCACTCTAAAATCTGCAGTTTTGACACACAACACAATGCCAGAGATGTCTCAAGTTTTGAGGGAGTGTGCAATTGCCATGCTGACTGCAGGAATGTCCACCAGAGCTGTTGCCAGAGTATTTAATGTTAATTTCTCTACCATAACCCGCCTCAGTTTATGGTAGAGCAATTAACATTAAATTCTCTGGCAACAGCTCTGGTGGACATTCCTACAGTCAGCATGCCAAATCATCGTTTTAGAGAATTTGGCAGTTTGTCCAACCGGCCTCACAACCGCAGACAATGTGTAACCACGCCAGCCCACGACTTTGATATCCGGCTTCTTCACTTACGAGATCGTCTGAGACCAGCGACCCGGACAGCTGGTGAAACTTAGGAGTATTTCTGTCTGTAATAAATCCCTTTTGTGGGGAAAACTAATTCTGATTGGCTGGGCCTATCTCCCCAGTGGGTGTTACTACTAGATCACAGACTCTGAACCTGTACCATCTACCTCTTACATGATCCAGAGGTACCCTCTGCTGTGTTACTGCCCAGTCATATGAAATCCACAGATTAGGGCCTAATTTATTTATTTCAATTGACTGATTTCCTTATATGAACTGTAACTCAGTAATTGTTGTATGTTGCATTTATATTTTTGTTCAGTATACATTACTGCTGCCACCAAGCCATTGGAAGCAGAACCTCTTTGTCCTCTGTGTCTTAAGTAAAGCAGCCTGCTCAAATACCGTGTGTGTGGTGCGTGTGTTTGTGCGCGCACGCTCTGTAGACTGAAGCAGCCTGCCCTGAGGTCTCCTGAAGGAGGATGTCAGCCCTGTCCTTTCTCCTCCTCTGGTCCTGTGTGTGGCTCTGACGGACACAACTACGCCTCCCAGGTACAGCAACACACACACACACACACACACACACACACACACACACACACACACACACACACACACACACACACACACACACACACACACACAAAGTGACAAGTCAAAATGTTCTTATATTTATCTCAAATGAGCCTTTATATGAATCGAACTTAGTCATTTAATTTCACTTTTCCAAACATCATTCTCAACAAGGTCAGAGAAGATAAAGCATAAATCAATAGAAACACATGGGAAAGATGCATCACCACAACATCCCTCTGGTCCTCAGTTGCTATTTATCACAGCCCTTTGTCTTTGTGTTGTCTATATCTATGGAGGCCGTCCACACTGTTACCCTCTAACTATATCTGTATATCTCTGGAGGCCGTCCACACTGTTACCCTCTAACTATATCTGTATATCTCTGGAGGCCGTCCACACTGTTACCCTCTAACTATATCTGTATATCTCTGGAGGCTGTCCACACTGTTACCCTCTAACTATATCTGTATATCTCTGGAGGCCGTCCACACTGTTACCCTCTAACTATATCTGTATATCTCTGGAGGCCGTCCACACTGTTACCCTCTAACTATATCTGTATATCTCTGGAGGCTGTCCACACTGTTACCCTCTAACTATATCTGTATATCTCTGGAGGCCGTCCACACTGTTACCCTCTAACTATATCTGTATATCTCTGGAGGCCGTCCACACTGTTAACCGCTTACTGTATCTGTATATTTCTGGAGGCCGTCCACACTGTTAACCTATAATCTGTATATCTCTGGAGGCTGTCCACACTGTTAACCTCTAACTATATCTGTATATCTCTGGAGGCTGTCCACACTGTTAACTTCTTACTGTATCTGAAGCATTATGTACAAGCTCTAGATCCAAGAGACACAACAACATTACAGCCGTGTTGTAATTCACTGATAATAAACACAAAACACAGAGATACATAGCCTGATAAGAGGTGTGCGTGTGTGTGTGTGTTGTAGTGTAAATTGGAGCAGCAGGCGTGCCTCACAGGGAAGGAGTTGACTACGAAGTGTTCAGGACTTTGTCCCTGTCCAACCGCGACCCCAACCAAAGAGACAGAGGTCAAGCATGGTGAGTACACACAACCACACACACACACACACACACACACACACACACAAACTGCAGTGCTATACAATAACTTTCTCTCTCACTCTCTCTCTCCCTCTATCCCTACCTCTCTCTCCCCCCCCCCCCCCATAGAGAGTTGTACAGGGCAGGACCTGTCTGATCTGGGGGACAGACTGAGGGAATGGTTCCAGCTGCTGCAGGGCAATGCCAAGCTGAACAACAACAGCAGGACTGGAGCCAGTAACACAGCAGAGGCTACCTCTGGATCAGGTAAGAAAGAGGTAGATGGTTCAGAATCTGTGATCTACCAGCAACACTCCCAGCTGAGACAGGTATACTCCTCTCCCAACTGCAGGTCGTGGTTCAAACTACGCTCCAACACTTTAAAAGGTTATCCCACCTTCTCTGTCATTTCATAACTGTCTCAATAAAGTTAACAGACAGTACAGTAGAGTTAGTATAAGGCCAGCACTGCATCAGGTAAGAGTTCAATAGGGCCAGCACTGCATCAAGTAAGAGTTACATAGGGCCAGCACTGCATCAAGTAAGAGTTACATAGGGCCAGCACTGCATCAAGTAAGAGTTACATAGGGCCAGCACTGCATCAAGTAAGAGTTACATAGGGCCAGCACTGCATCAAGTAAGAGTTAAATAGGGCCAGCACTGCATCAGGTAATAGTTAAATAGGGCCAGCACTGGATCAGGTAAGAGTTAAATAGGGCCAGCACTGGATCAGGTAAGAATTTAATAGGGCCAGCACTGCATCAGGTAAGAATTTAATAGGGCCAGCACTGCATCAGGTAAGAGTTACATAGGGCCAGCACTGCATCAGGTAAGAGTTCATTAAGGTCAGCACTGACTTGCCTAGTTAAATAAAGGTTAAATAAAAATAACATAAACAATAGAAAATCAAGTAAGAGTTAAATAGACCAGCACTGCATCAGGGAAGAGTTAAATAGGACCAGCATCATATCAGATGCAACATTGTGTATATTCTCATTTATTTTCCTAAGGATATTTGGAGTTACTATAATCTTGACCTCTACCACTGTTATGAATATTTGATATGTCTGTGTGGGTTATAACTCATTCCTCCTCTCCCCTTTTCACTGTGGGTGTGTGTGTGCTTGCATGTGCGTGTGTATCTCAACATGTGTGTGCTTGCGTGTGTGTGTCTGAACATGTGTATGTTTGCCAGCTTGTGCGTGTGTCTCTATATGTGTATCATATCTCCCTCTCTGTCTGTAGTCCTGGACAGGAGCGTAGTGGTCAGCTGTAAGGACTCTGTAGGCTGGATGTTCTCTAAGCTGGACACCAACAGTGATCAGTATCTGGACCAGGCCGAGCTGGCAGCCATTAACCTGGACAAGTATGAGGTCTGCATCCGACCCTTCTTCAACTCCTGTGACTCCTACAGGGACGGGAAGGTTTCTACAGCCGAGTGGTGCCTCTGCTTCTGGAGACAGAGTGAGTATAATTTGGGGAAAGGTGTGCTTGTGTGTCCGCTGATGTCTCTCCTATCTCCCCTCTCTCTCTTCTCCCCTCTCTCTCTTCTCCCCTCTCTCTTCTCCCCTCTCTCTTCTCTCCTCTCTCTTCTCTCCTCTCTCTTCTCCCCTCTGTCTTATCTCTTATCTCTCCTCTCCCCTCTCCCATCTCCCCTCTCTCTCCTCTCGTCTCTATCCCCTCTCTCCCCTCTCGCAGTCCATCACTGTAAGTCTTCCCCTAGTTGTTTTTTGTTGCCCAGTGGTGGGGAAATGGCCACAGTGGTGCAGTAACAACATCACTGTAGCTTGTTGCCAGGATGGTTCCTCCCACAGCTCTCACAGATTGTGTCTGTCAGCCAAGCAGCTGGCCAGAAACTAGACAAGACCTGTGTTTACCACTGGACCCATGGCTGGAGCCACTGCATGTGTCCCAAATGGCACCACATGCCCTAAATAGTGCACTACTTTTGGCCAGAGCCCATGAAACCTGAGAAACACAGTAGTTTGAAGTGGCATATAAATCATGTATCATTTCAATGGGAGATTTGTGTGAATGTTTGACAGACTTTCTACGCATATCTGAATTTTCTACGATTTGGCTAATTGTGTGTGTGTATCGAAGTGATGTACTGAAGCGTTGGTGTGTTTCTCCCTCAGAGCCCCCCTGCCTGGCTGAGCTGGAGAGGATCCAAGTTCAGGAGGGAGGCAAGAACAAACTAGGTATTTATTATGTGCTACATGTTCCTGCATGATTGACATTTCCCAGACGTGCATGAGGGCTTTGAGTGAGCATACCCCTTACGGAATTTCACATGATCACGTGATAGCAGGTAACCTAGCGGTTAAGAGCGTTGGGCCAATAACTGAAAGGTCGTTGGTTTGAATCCCCGAGCTGACTAGGTGAAGAATCTGATGTGCCCTTGAGCAAGGCACTTAACCCTAATTGCTCTGAATAAGTGCGTCTGCTAAAATGTTAATTTAATGTGATAATGTGAAATCATGTGATTTTGAATTTGCCCCAATGCAGCATTGTTTACATTAACCCTTTACACTCATGGAAATGGTCCTACATGGATAGGAATACATTTAAATGCTTCTTACAGAAGAAATATGAAAAGCATATGCATAACCATGGTAGTGATTTAAAAGGTAACAGTTTGGAGATAATGGGGAAATGTTTAGACCAAAGCACAACCGTTCACCTGACACTGGATCCAATCATTACACTGTTGATTTTCGCCGCATTTGTCGGAAAATACTCTGGGATACATTCAGTAACATGATAAGACAAAACAATGACAAGGGTCTGAGTGAGAGGGCTAACTGGTGTTCCCAAGTGGCTACACACCTCTCCAAAGTGTACACAGTTCCTAAGTCACTTCAATGCACTTTTATGACTCAGTCTTCAACTATAAGGTGTTTGTTTTGAGCTCTCTTAGCTGTTCCGTTGAGGAACTAGAGCAACACACTTGTAGTTGTTGTATTTGGAACACAGCCCTGCATCCCCACCATCACAGAATTACTGTTGTTGTTTACGCAATCGGAAAAACAGTCCAATATCAATCACAATCTGGGTCAGGTGGGCATGAAAGCTTGTTCTATTGCTTTCACAAGGCAATTCAGAGAAGCAGATTGTAATTTTGGTGTACATAGAATGGAGTCATGAGAGCATTCAGATGCGTCGTCTGTGTAAACTGTTCTTCACAACAGACAAACAGGCTCATTCTGTTGAACAACCCAGGGTATGAAACTATGTCATCTTGTAACTGTACATCAAACATAGTGATCATAAACGTTGACACTGTATATCACATGAGTTTTATGATATAGAATGTGAAGTACACATTTGGACTCACGGGTGTTTGGCTTGTTTGTATGACATCATAGCTGTATTGATTATAATCCTCAACATCTCATCTGTCAAAATACATCGAGTCATTTTAATTTGCAGCATTTCCCTAACTCAGACTTAATTTTTCTGTTAAAAGTTGTCCAATTACCGGAAGGGATGGAGGGCACATCTTGTTGCATGGTGCTCAAGTTCAGAATATCTGTCAGTCAAAACCCATACAGAGCTGTGTAGCGGAAACCCTGAGCTCTGACGTCATGTATAGCATGTTACTGTACAGCCACTACGTTCCAATTTAGGAGATTATTAGTGCCCAAATCTGCCATTTTCAACCAGTATACAGGTACGAGTGTAAAGGGTTAACATATATTTTTCACCTTATTCTGCATGTACTTAGATATAGAAGTCCTATGACATTCTATCCCGATTTCATCCCTTTTCTGATCCTCAGTAGGATGCCGATAAAATAGTGGTGCGTATCTTATATTATCATAGCCTACAGATAGATGCTGATATATTCTAAGGTGTCAGGGCTTAAGTCTCCGTAACCTTGTAAAGGTGAACTAGTCCAGATTCATAGCACGTGTGTCCTTGTTCTCTAGTTATTAGCCAGCCCCTTGGTGCAGCAGTAGCCCCTTGGTGCAGCAGTAGCCCCTTGGTGCAGCAGCAGCCCCTTAGTGCAGCAGCAGCCCCTTGGTGCAGCAGTAGCCCCTTAGTGCAGCAGTAGCCCCTTGGTGCAGCAGTAGCCCCTTGGTGCAGCAGCCCCTTGGTGCAGCAGCAGCCCCTTGGTGCAGCAGCAGCCCCTTGGTGCAGCAGTAGTCCCTTGGTGCAGCAGCCCCTTGGTGCAGCAGCAGCCCCTTGGTGCAGCAGCAGCCCCTTGGTGCAGCAGCAGCCCCTTGGTGCAGCAGCCCCTTTGTGCAGCAGCAGCCCCTTGGTGCAGCAGCAGCCCCTTGGTGCAGCAGCAGCCCCTTGGTGCAGCAGTAGCCCCTTAGTGCAGCAGCAGCCCCTTGGTGCAGCAGCAGCCCCTTGGTGCAGCAGCAGCCCCTTGGTGCAGCAGCCCCTTGGTGCAGCAGCAGCCCCTTTGTGCAGCAGCAGCCCCTTGGTGCAGCAGTAGCCCCTTGGTGCAGCAGCAGCCCCTTGGTGCAGCAGCAGCCCCTTGGTGCAGCAGCAGCCCCTTGGTGCAGCAGCAGCCCCTTGGTGCAGCAGCAGCCCCTTGGTGCAGCAGCAGCCCCTTTGTGCAGCAGCAGCCCCTTGGTGCAGCAGTAGCCCCTTGGTGCAGCAGCAGCCCCTTGGTGCAGCAGCAGCCCCTTGGTGCAGCAGCAGCCCCTTGGTGCAGCAGCAGCCCCTTGGTGCAGCAGCAGCCCCTTTGTGCAGCAGCAGCCCCTTGGTGCAGCAGTAGCCCCTTGGTGCAGCAGTAGCCCCTTTGTGCAGCAGTAGCCCCTTGGTGCAGCAGCAGCCCCTTGGTGCAGCAGTAGCCCCTTGGTGCAGCAGCAGCCCCTTGGTGCAGCAGTAGCCCCTTAGTGCAGCAGTAGCCCCTTGGTGCAGCAGCAGCCCCTTTGTGCAGCAGCAGCCCTTTGGTGCAGCAGCAGCCCCTTGGTGCAGCAGCAGCCCCTTGGTGCAGCAGCAGCCCCTTGGTGCAGCAGTAGCCCCTTGGTGCAGCAGTAGTATGCTGACCATAGAATATTAGAATTACATTGCCATTCTATTTCTATGGTGCTGTCTACACAGTTATTCCCCTCTATCCTATACCTTCTCAATAAATATATTTTGTATTCATGGCTTATGACATTTGAAATTGTCTGCAGAAAACAAATGCTGCATACATACAGTATCATTTAAGCTGTACGACACTTACACTGACCGTGATTAGGTATGATGGTTGGCCAGAACGTATAGCTTACTGGCCTATGTAAGTCCAATTAAGTATATATGATAACATAAACACATCAATTCAAATGCTTTTTAAATATGTATCTCTTGACTCAAAAGAATGAATGAAGCAAAACCATAATTCACAAATAGCCTGGTTCTCCAACAAAATATATATAATATATAAAATAATAAGCACAAAGAAGGCAAATAACAACAAAAAAAGGACATGAATTAACAATGCCGTAAGAACCTGGGCAGTGCTATGGTGAGGTGTGACAGTTTAGACGTACTCTCTGTTCTCATAAGTGTTGCATAGCAGACATTTTCCAGTGTTGTTGAAGGTGGCGATGCCTCTCAGATACTCCTAAAGTGGTTTATTCTGGTAGTCCTCCACGAGTCGCATCAACTCTTGCTGGCGGCTGTGCACGCGGGGCAACGTCCGTGCCTATAGAACACTAGCGAGTTCCTGCTCCCTCTGTAGTGACTTCCTATGTTGTTGTAGTTGCAAGGCGTCGAGGAACTGGCAAATTGTGGTTTGTGTCACTGTGGTATCGGTAAGACGCCCCACAAACGACTGACACCAACCATCCCTTTGTGACGTTATTGGTCTTCCCCATGTCCTTCAGGACAGTATCGTAGTAGTTCCACATTTCTGTAATCAAAAGATAGAAACATGTTAAGACACCCATTTGCTGTTGTCATCAACCTTGTTGCAATATTCCAGTGCTCTTCTTCGGCTGTCTGGGTTTGGCCCACTGTCATGCTGAAGAAACAGCTCTCCACAATGCGTAGTATGGTAGATCTCAGGTATGACCAGGTTGGAGAGGGTTGCCGGGCCTCCCCCCCGTCATGCTCCTCATCTGAGGGATGACTGGATCCACTTCAGGAGTGACAGGATTGGGGAGAGTTGCAGGTCCAACCTGGTCACCACCAGCTGCCGTGCCATGGTTCCCAGGGACTGTAGCCGGAACCTGCGTCTGCTTGTCTTCTTTTGCCTGTGCCTCTGTATACTGATTTGTAAGTTCTATTCCGAGGGCAAATAATGCCTGACAGCATCTGACATGGCCGGTGTAGCAGACTCCAAAACGTGCAGTGTGCTTTCCATGGTCTCCAAACTCCTCCTCTTCATGTTGTTCAGTACATGTCGGACTGCTATCTGCTTTCCGTCCGGGATGTGGTTGTGGTCTCCCAACAACCCCGTCAGTGAGGACGGCACGAGTACGAACTGTACTCTGTACCTTTACAGAAAGATTTGTTAGCCATATCTCGTTATTTTCTGTAAGCGTAGCCCCCATGCACCAGGATTCTGTTTCCAAGCACAGAGGACAAACTTGGGTTCCAAAGTTAGGTTCCATTGTAGCTCCTTCTTGGGGACCTCCTCAGAAAGGAATGACTGCTGAGGAAAAGGGTGCTCTATTTGTACAACATCTTGGGGTTATTAGCATCCCAGTGATTTGCAGGTCTATTGTTTGACTATCAAGATCCAAAACTGCAGTTCCTTTCTACAGTCATGTGACAATTAGCTTTTTTCCCTATCTTCTAAAACAAACAACTAAATGTTTTCTTAAATTAATCAAACTATAGGATAATTAATAGTCTGTAATACAAACACTAATCATTTTAACTGTAACATAGTAGGCTATGATAATTTAACATCACAAACAACAACCTGTACCCCCGCACACTGACTCAGTACCGGTACCCCCTGTATATAGCCTCGGTACCGTTACCCCCTGTATATAGCCTCGTTATTGTTATTTTATTGTGTTACTTTAGTTTATTTAGTAAACATTTTCTTAACTCTATTTGTTGAACTGCATTGTTGGTTAAGGGCTTGTAAGTAAACATTTCACGGTAAGGTCTACCTACACCTGTTGTATTCGGCAAATGTGACAAATAACATTTGATTTGATATATGTATTCTATCTAAAAACATGTGTGCCTCCATATGTAAAATCCTCTTTGTGTGTGTCAGGCTTGTTTATCCCTAGCTGTAATGAGGATGGATACTACAGGAAGCTGCAGTGTGATCAGGCCAGGGGAGAATGCTGGTGTGTCGACCAACAGGGAGGGGAACTAGCCAGCTCCAGAATCCATGGCAACCCCGACTGTGGTAAGAGACAATCGGGGTTCAATTTCTGAAACCCCCTGGCACACACTCAGTATAGAACCCAACGCACATACTTAGTAGGCTACAGACCACCACACACAATCAGTATTGATACCCATACAGTCTGTACTCCAACACATACATTTTATTTTTACATTTGAGTAATTTAGCAGACGCTCTTTTCCAGAACAACTTACAGTAATTCGCAGTGTTGTGTTCAAGATCACCTAAAGCGAGACCGATTCAAGACCAAGACCGGAGCAAATCGAGTCTGGGGCAAGACCAAGACTGGGAGGGGGACAAGGGGTCTGAAACTGAATCAAGACAGAGACCAGAAAAATGCGAGTCCAATTCAAGACCATGATTTTCATTTTGTAAAATCACCACCATAATAAGAGTTCAAAATGTCCAGTATTTCTGTGTTCATATTTCAGAACAACATCTGGATTCTTTGGACATTTCAGAATGGTGAAAAAATTCATGCTGAGGGAAAATAGAGCCACTATTACTAACCCAAACACAGTGGGGAACTATGAGGGCCATCTATGCCTTCAGAGAAAGCTAAGGATTTATAAAATAATAATAATAACAATGATAATTTTTATGACATTATTATTTTCAATGATGTTCTGATTTAATCCCTTGTTTTTGTTGGAAAGGGTTAAAACTGAAAAGAAAAAAGATCTAATCAGGATTTTTCTTTGGTCTTCTCTGGGGAGAAAAATCTAGCTAGCAAAGTCAGCCATCAGATAGATAGATAGAAGGCATTTGCCATTCAACTGTTGAAGAGCAACATTTGAGTGACAGTGGAATAAACCAATTTAGACTTGTAATGGGTGGGACTGTTTTTACAAAAAACATATGGAAACTTCTGCCTTCTCAAAAGCCAACAGTCGCAGTAGTTCTCCCGCGGTCTATCTAGCTATCTTTTGTTGTAGACTAGTTTACAGCGGCTGCAGCAGGTGTTATTGAAGAGGATGTTGTTGCTAATTTGTTAGCTTCTCCCTTTTTAAGAATAACTTTCAACAAGAAGTTAACCTTTTACTGCAGTGGGCTAAATCAGGCTCACACACAGTGTGGTTCTTGGTAGTCTTAAACAAATCTACTTTGAAACTAAAGTATACACCTCACACACGTGGTTATGGACTTTAAAAAATAGGTCACCTGTACCATGTCAGATATAGAGTTGAAATGTATTCCATTTTTAGTTTGCTTCCCAATATTACACTTTATATACATCACAGAAGACTGACATACAACAAAACTGTTTGACATAGAAACACTGGATTTTCATCTGTTTAAAATATTATATGTATTAATTATGAGATAATATTAATAACATTCCACCCATGAGGCCAAAGAGGGCACTTTTGTTAATTGACTGCAGGAAAGGGTTGTTTCAAATTATCATCTGGTGAGTGGAACTGTGTTTTTTGTAATAATAATGTATAATTTTTAAGTTTTTGCACAATCTGATTGGGTGGGCCTGGAAGGGCCTGGCTCCCCGGTGGGTGGGCCTGTGTCCACCCAGGCCCACTCATCCTTACGCCCCTGATGGCTTAATTGCACATCACAAATAGCCTACTAACCAAGACTTCGGACCAAACTTTTTCAATACCTGGTTTGCATACACATTATTGCCTGAGACTCCCGAGTGGCGCAGCATCTCAGTGCAAGAGGCATCACTACAGTCCCTGGTTCAAATCCAGGCCGTATCACATCCGTCCGTGATTGGAAGTCCCATAGGGCGGTGCACAATTGGCCCAGCGTCGTCCAGGTTTGGCCGGGGTAGGCCGTCATTGTAAATAAGAATTTGTTATTAACTGACTTGCCTAGTTAAATAAAAATATATATAGTTAGCATTTACTGGTAGATATCATAAGTTGAAACGTCTTTCCCGGCTACCGATGACGTTCTTCTGTGAGCTGCTCCATGCCAAAACCAGTTGTGAGCTGCTCCATGCCAAAACCAGTTGTGAGCTGCTCCATGCCAAAACCAGTTGTGAGCTGCTCCATGCCAAAACCAGTTGTGAGCTGCGCGCTCTTGCTGCCTGCAGATGATATTCCGCTACTTTGTGCATCATTTCTCTATTCTACTACATAATGGCTAATTGGGGCGGCAGGTAGCCTAGTGGTTAAGAGCGTTGGGCCAGTAGCCGAAAGGTCACTGTTTTGAATCCCCAAGCCGACTAGCTGAAAAATTGGTTGATGTGCCCTTGAGCAAGGCACTTATCCTCAATTGCTCCTGTAAGTCGCTCTGGATAAGAGCATCTGCTAAATTATGAAAATGAATAAGTCATATACCTCCACTACACTACTTTGATATGCATCAGTGGGGATTAAGAAGTGAGTATATGCAGTGCCACATTCAAGTCAGGGATTATTTGCACTCTAAAGAACCGCTTGTCGCTGTGAGAAGTATTTCAAGATAAAATGGTTGTCTGGCTGGACGGAACCTGCTGCTGATTAGAATGGTTCCTGTGGCAGGGTTCAGAAACAGCCATTAAAACACAGACAACGTCAAACACATGCCCTTTAGTTCACCTCTCTCTCTCTCTCTTTTCTCCAGATGACGCGGTGGCATATTCAGGTGATTTTGGCAGTGGGGTCGGATGGGAGGATGAGGAAGATAAAGAAGCGGAGGAGAATGCAGAGGAGGAGGAAGGAGAGGTGGGAGAGGCAGATGATGAAGGATATATTTGGTGAAGAAAACAATGAAGTCTAGCTAGTCCAACATTACTACCGGAGCATCTCAACTTCTCTCTCTCTCACACACACACACACACACACACACACACACACACACACACACACACACACATCCACACCCATAATGATCCTGGAAACCTGAAGAGATGGACACAATTGAAAAAATTGTTTGGAGAAGAGGAGGGAGGGGTGGTGGGTTGGAGAAGAGGAGGGGTGGTGGGTTGGAGAAGAGGGATGTGGGGGGTTGGAGAAGCGGGGTGGGTGCGGTGGGTGGTTGGAGAGGGTGGGGACGGTGGGGGGTTGGGTGGTTGGAGAAGAGGAGGGTGGGGGGTTGGAGAAGAGGAGGGTGGGAACGGTGGGGGGGTTGGAGAGCTGGGTGGGGACTGTGGGGGGTTGGAGAAGAGGTGGACTGTGGGGGGTTGGAGAAGAGGTGGGGACGGTGGGGGGTTGGAGAGGAGGAGGTGGGGACGGTGGGGGGTTGGAGGGGAGACGGTGGGGACGGTGGGGGGTTGAAGGGGAGACGGTGGGGACGGTGAGGGGTTGAAGGAGAGGAGGGTGGGGCGGTGGGGGGTTGAAGGAGAGGAGGGTGGGGCGGTGGGGGGGGTTGAAGAAGAGGAGGGGTGGGTTGGAGAAGAGGAGGGGTGGTGGGTTGGAGAAGAGGGATGTGGGGGGTTGGAGAAGCGGGGTGGGTGCGGTGGGTGGTTGGAGAAGAGGAGGGTTGGGTGGTTGGAGAAGAGGAGAGTGGGGGGTTGGGTGGTTGGAGAAGAGGGTGGGAACGGTGGGGGGGTTGGAGAGGAGGGTGGGGACTGTGGGGGGTTGGAGAAGAGGTGGGGACGATGGGGGGTTGGAGAGGAGGAGGTGGGGACGGTGGGGGGTTGGAGAGGAGGAGGTGGGGACGGTGGGGGGTTGGAGGGGAGGAGGTGGGGACGGTGGGGGGTTGGAGGGGAGGAGGTGGAGACGGGGGGTTAGACTGGAGGGTAGGGGGTTGGAGAGGAGGTGGGGGCGTTGGAGAGGAGGAGGTGGGGACGGTGGGGGGTTGGAGAGGAGGGGGTTGGAGAGGAGACGGTGGGGGGTTGGAGAGGAGGGTGGGGACGGTGGGGGGTTGGAGAGGGGGGGGGTGGTTGGAGAAGTGGAGGGAGGGCGGTGGGGGGTTGGAGAGGAGGAGGTGGGGACGGTGGGGGGTTGGAGAGGAGGAGGTGGGGACGGTGGGGGGTTGGAGGGGAGGAGGTGGGGACGGTGGGGGGTTGGAGAGGAGGTGGTGGGGGGTTGGAGAGGAGGAGGTGGGGACGGTGGGGGGTTGGAGGGGAGGAGGTGGAGACGGGGGGTTAGACTGGAGGGTGGGGGGTTGGAGGGGAGGAGGTGGAGACGGGGGGGTTAGACTGGAGGGTAGGGGGTTGGAGAGGAGGAGGTGGGGACGGTGGGGGGTTATAGGGAGGAGGTGGGGACGGTGGGGGGTTGGAGAGGAGGAGGTGGGGGGTTGGAGAGGAGGAGGTGGGGACGGTGGGGGGTTGGAGGGGAGGAGGTGGAGACGGGGGGTTAGACTGGAGGGTAGGGAGGGGGTTGGAGAGGAGGTGGGGGCGTTGGAGAGGAGGAGGTGGGGACGGTGGGGGGTTGGAGAGGAGGGGGTTGGAGAGGAGACGGTGGGGGGGTTGGAGAGGAGGGTGGGGACGGTGGGAGGGTTGGAGAGGAGACGGTGGGGACGGTGAGGGGTTGGAGGGTGGGGATGGTGGGGAATTGGAGAAGAGGAGGAGGGGTGACAATGTGGGACATCAAACTAGAAACTGTGGTCTGACCAGTCAGGAGATGTGTCCTAAATTCTTGTGAATATCTTTATTTTCTGTTGTATGTGCAAGACAACTTTCTCCTGGAGAAGTTTTTAGCAGCTGAACATTTAAAGTTAAAGGCAGGAAGCAGCTGGAGGTTATGTGCTCATGTTAGGAACTGGAGATGCTTTTGGGTGCTTCTCAATTAGTCAAAAGTGGCTTCCTACCATTGGTTCCTATCTTTAATTTCCTTTTTTCTCTGCACTGATATGAAAGAACTGGACAGATAAAAGTCCATTTCCTTCGGGCTTTTGCTTACTGTTTTCACCAACCCAGTGCTTTCAAATTAGTGCAGAAGGGGAGGAGTAGAGGAATCCACTTTATACTCATTGTATTTCTATTGCATAATTGAACTATCCCCATTCCATCCCGTATGCTTCAGCTCATCTGTGACAGTAGTTCTCTGTCTCATCAAGTCTAGTAAAATAAAGTTTCTCACTCTACACTCCTAAATGTGAATAAGTGTGTCTGAAGACAGATTTGCGACTATTATTATTATTAGTCCTGTATTGCTAATGCCTTGAGATACTGGCAGACAGTACTGCTTGATTGACAAGTGTCCATTGTGTCATCTGTGGATCAACATTGTGTTTAATAATAAAATACATTGGTTCTATGTGGCCTTACCAGGCCACCATACTTCTGTCATACTGTCTTCTCCTTAATCTTGGTTTCCCAGAAGTAAAATTCTTGCAAAGTTGTCATTTCCCATTCTCGCCGTTTACACATGAATCTGTCGACGAGCGATTATCCTCTGGTCTTTTGTCCACTCTGGACTGTTGTGTCCAGCAGTTCACTTCCATTCCTCCTAACCTTTTTCTGCAGCTTCTGAGGCTTACATCTATAGGAGGCTAGCAAACAACCGTGGCGCTTTGTCGTAGGACTAGTAGGCCCTAATAAAGTGTTACCTCAAAGCGTCTACAACAGGTTCAAATAATATTTGAAATCTTTCAAAAACGTTGAATGTTTGCTCCAGCCTACCTTGCGTGCCAGATTAACTATATTTGTTCACTGCATCGGGGAAGCTCAATAAAGCCCAGCCAAAGTGTTTGCAATTATTTCAAATAGTACTTGAACCCAGGTCTGACATCTATAAGCTCCTCTCTCTGAGTGCAAGGGAGAGAATAACAGATGTGTGAAAAGGGGTCTTGGCAGCTTTTTCCTCTGAGCTACCCAAAGGGACCAATCAGTCTGTGCAACATCAGATTTCTCCGCCCGGCTGGGAGCAACTTCTTAATATTATGATGCTTTACTGTAATAGTAGGAATTTATCCTTGAGTTGGGTACCGTATGAAAACAGAGATGACATGGTGGAAAACGCTGAATGTGTTCGGCACCAATCTGTAGAGATAGTATCTAAAGCTGTGAAGACTCATTATAGCTCGTTTTATGTCTGACATTGGGGGAAAAAACAAGATGGGTCATTATCAATCCTATCATATAAGATCTTTATTGTCTGAGAACAATCTGTTACACAAGGCTCAGACAGTAGTATGAATGAATCATGTATGTACTAAAATCAACTCATTTCAAATACCAGTACTTCAAAGATGGAACGTTAGTCAGCTCTGGTCCACTCGTGGTAATCATGTTACGGTGGTATTGTAACATTGAGGAGAGACGAGACTAGTCTGGCTGACACGCGAGCTGCGACTCACGGTCAAGGACTTAGAAAGGCTGGTGTTAGCAAGCCTAAGAAATGACGTGATGGTAGATAAACGTTCTCACATTTCAAACTGATATTAGTAGAACCTTAAAAAAAGGTCATAGAAAAGTGAGAAAGTTATTGCCTGACAGAAGTTAGTCTTTGTAAGTACTCTGTGTGTGTAATTAGTCACAGTTTGCTCTGAGCAGTCTGTAGCCTCCACACCCTCCTGACTCCCTCATCGGTCGTATCCAAGTCCCGGAACACACCAATGTCGCTCTTCTGGGCGTATCGCCGTAGCAATGGTTCCAAGACAGTCATTGGGACACTGAAGTTCAGGTGAGGGTAGGTTACCTTGGCAGAAAAGTCTCTGGTGTTACTGGAAACAAGACCTGGAATACAATAAGGACAATCAGCCATGAGGTTTGGGTTAGAGAGAGAAGGGTCTGAAATGTGGCATTAGACACAGTACTATTAATGAATGGCTGTCCTGTCATATTTTCTATGGTCAACCAGTGCCCCCCACTGTTAAAAAAACAGTATCACTCTTTCAAAATCTGCAGTTGCAGGCTTCTGTTCCAGCCACAGCTGTTCATCAGGACCTTGACCCTGAATCAGGTGTTTTAGAGCAGGGCTGGAACTAAAGCCTACAAACCCAGTCGCTCTCCAAGAGTAGGGTTGACTAACTTCTTCCATGGCTTACCTAGCAGCTCTCCTGATCCTGCCCGCACCACAGCTCCTCCGCTGGCCCCTGCCTGCACTGCAGCGGTTGTCTGCAGCATGACAGCCTGGCCATGACAGCCGATCGCCCTGGACAGGATGCCACTGGTCAGAGAGGGACCACAACGCTGGCCGAAAGCTCCGTAACCCACCACCACCACGTCCTCACCTACGGACCGACACGAGGAGACAACTCAAACGGCACCCTATCACCTTCGAGATTATTTCAATATCTGAATCACATTTAGTTTATAAAGCCCTTTTTACATCAAAGATTTTTACAGTAACCCGGCTTAGTAGACCAATCAGAAGCACAATGACAAGATAAGGTTTCCTCCTTTCAGGCAGTTTTAGAAGAACCAGACTCAGAGGAAAGGCCCATCCTCCACTGGCTGTCCTCTTGTGAAGAAAGAAAGAGTACACATAGTGGAGTCAGTGTGACAGTGACATCATGTCTACCTGGTGTAAACGATGTGGCCAAGCGTGACACAACTACCTCCGGGGGAAGGTGTCTTAGCTGCACCACGGCTACATCATAGGGAGACGATGCCTTGGTGGAGTACAGGACATCACTCACCACGGCATGAAATCTATGGGGAGGAAGAAAGGAACGTAAGTAACAGAGCCTTCACTTTGTTCTGGATAATGTTGTGTGGACTACTTTCATCTTCATGCTGGTATGGAACAAATGTTACTTTTTTATGTTTGCCCTGGATTTCTCTTGGAAACCAGCGTAAGTGAAACTTGAACCATCAACCCTGTATCTCCCATACCATGAAGGACATGACCTCTTGGCAGAGGTTGCACTACACTTGCATACATGAAGCTTCAGCATTAATGAACTTCCTATGAGATGCATACAGAACAGTAACCATTATTGGTGTTGAATCACTGAATGTTATGCGAGATGCAGATAGGTCAGGTGAGTAAAATGGCAGCATGGTCCCTGTCATTGGTGTTGAATCTTACCTGTCATTGGTGTTGAATCTCAAGGTGACAACAGGTTTTCCATTGACAACATGTCGACAGGTGACCACCAACCGCGGACTAACCAGAACCCCAGAGCCCCAGAATTGTCCAGCGTCTACTAAGGCCACTGTGGGGTACGTCTGAGTTTCAGTTTCACTCTGTAAGGCTAGAAAGAAGTCTGTGGGCTCCTGCATGTGGTGGATCTCTTGGTGTGGATTGCAAATATTCACACACTGTGTGATGTTCCTCAGAATCATCTGGAGCGAGCACACAAGTGTCAGCCCAATCCACTCGCTGGCTTTCCAGCACAAGGGGGACACGATCAAACCGACGAGGAGCGTTCGGTCTCCGTGGGGCACAAAAAGCCCCCCTCCCTCTGTACCGGGCAGGCAGCGGGCATCAGTGAGAATGAGAGCATTACCTTCCCCGGACAGGTTACTGATGATACCCTTGCTTAGTGTGCCCATGAAGAGATCGGGGCAGAAGGCGCCGAAGGGAGAGCCGCAGGCGAGGACCGCGCATCCTTTCCGGAGAGTGGAGCTGGTCGCCCATGGTATGGTTCCAAAGTTGATGTTTGATGCTTTGGCCAAGGCTGGTACCTTTGTTGTTGTTGTATGAAAAGACAAAATACAGATCATTAGACTGTCAGCATTAAATGGTAACAATGAAAATACTGTAAAGAAAACACATGACTACAAGCAGGTTACTCATTCCAACTGTCTGGTACCTTGAGTACAGCAAACCAGCTCAGAAACTCTGAATCCCTAACCATCTCTGCATCATCATCCTCCTCCCCACCGTAAAAACTCCACTTATCAGACTCTTTGAAGATCTTCTCGAAAGCACTCTTGAACTCCAAACAGTTAGCGAGCATCAGCAGCTGTGCTGTCGCTTGGTGTTGATGCCGCGAGGTGCTGTTGCTCTCCGCGACGGTGCATGACTGGTATGCGCATTGGTTTGTGTCCAAATCTCGCTGTTCATGGATGTTAAGGCTAATTTTGAGTTTTCCACTGAAACTGTCTGGTAGCAAGACCCGGTGATCTGAAGAGAAAGCGTCCTTGTCATTCATAAAGCGAGAAAAGATAAGACCATTGCAGAGAACGAGACTAGTCTGTGAGTTCAGGATGACTCCACTACAGCTTACAGGTTTCTGATCAGAAAAAGACTCAGACACCGTGACCACGCAACACATTTTTTCAGTCGACTCCATTTCGTTGTCAGTAGCTGGGGTGTAAAACGAGAGTTTCTATTGGTCAAATGCAGGTAGATCCCTCCCCGTGTCGTTCCGTTTAAAAAACGTTTTGCAAAAGAATAGGCGTAATAAATACACCCCCTGGCTAACTAGCTAACATGAACTTTGTGCCAATGAAGCTTATCGACTTCCACCTACCAGGAAAAAATGAGTTTAAAAGTACGACAACATATTCAAAAACCTTATGATGCGGATGGCGTTGCAGAATGACATCCAGAAATATCGATCATATCCTATCATCCAACAGGCAAAATATATATGATTACTAATTTAACACAAACAAACAATATTAATACGATCGACCTTAATGCTGCGCGCTGCTTCCGAAACTCCTCTCATTGGACCAGAAGGAAAAGGGGGTGTAATGATAGCTTGAATTGTTACGTGATTGGCTTTCGCTTCTCCAGCTGTTTCCGGTTTCATTGGATAGTTTCATTTTAGTCCAAGGAGAACCAACAGTAAATGTGTCATAGATCATGGATTGTAGAACATAAAATGAAACAAACAAAAAAATCACTAATGGATTGTCCAAAATATTTATTTTGATAAGAGGGCATGCAGAATAATTTCACATTATGTACAAAAAGGATAAAAAGTACCCTCTATCTATTGCACTCACATATATTGTGTATTTCCTACAAAGCCTATATTCTTCAGTACCACACAAGTACCCTCATATTATAGCTATGAGCAGCCAATAATCACCAAGTACTTATTTTACAGTAACAAAAACCATCGATACAGTAGGTAGGTACTGGTAGTTGAAATGACATACATCGTCTGTGACTGACAACGTGGTTGTAATAAAACCCTGGTATTACAAAATACTGCACCTTTGTATTACAAACAAGCATTAATAAATAAAAAGTGATAATGCACTTGTAGTCACATTCATGGCATCAGTTGGTAGTGATTCAACTTGAATTGATCGATCAAAAACATTCATTTGACAACTTTGTCCTCATTGGTAAAATACTCCAGCTGTGCTTGATTGAGCTTGCCTGTTGCAATGGAACCAACAGAAAAGTCCCAGAAGTACAAAGTGTTTGAAATATTTCTAATAGTATTTGAACCCAGGCCTATATTACGTGGAAGGCAACATCAGCAATGGCGAAAAGAAAACGCGGAACTGTTACACCAATAAGCACTCCTCTGTAATCAAATGCCACCGATTTAAAAAATAAACCGGGGTTACGAACTGGTTCAAAGCGATGGCATGTCCTACCCTATAAGTGTAGAGGTAACGTTGCCGAACATAGAGGGGATTGCCTAACTAACTTAATCATATTAATAAGAATGGTTTGACAGACATGAGGTATCCTTAAATGTTCACCACCAGTAAGTAACCGATAATATATAATTGAAAACTACGAAATGTGTAAACTACGA
Organism: Oncorhynchus mykiss; assembly: GCF_057628025.1. Taxonomy (NCBI): domain Eukaryota; kingdom Metazoa; phylum Chordata; class Actinopteri; order Salmoniformes; family Salmonidae; genus Oncorhynchus; species Oncorhynchus mykiss. Next base: position 84,842,467 of record NC_143022.1, on the reverse strand, counting down.
AATCTTGGGTTTGCAGGTTGATACTTGGCTTAGACAAGAAAGTTTGAATTCACTACATAGGGCTCAGACGACCAATTATCAATGGGTTCAACTGTTAGAGGGTTATCAAACAATCACTAGGCCTGAATATTTTAATAGCTCAGTGTTTTCCCAACAGCACATATTTTTATTGTAGCCCCAAACAAACCAGAATTGATTCAACTTGTCAATTTATTATCAAGCCTCCATGAGTTGAATGAGGTGTGCTTATCCGGGGCTACAACAAAAAATACTGAAAGTTTATCAATAAAAGTACATTTTTCTTAGAAATATATTTACTTACTGAGGGCACACTCAAATGCAAAAATTACAATGAATGCTAGCAGTTGATAGCTTTTCCAGCAGGTAGATGTGTGAGGCCTGTACTCTTGTGCATACAAAACAGTTGATAAACAAATACTCTTCCTTTTCACACTATTGAGCCTTGCTGGCCTGCATTACACATCGATCATAGTTACTGGAACCATGCTGGAAAGGACAATTAGAAAACAAATGATGAAGCCCACCCAGTAAGGTTCAGGTTAGCTCTATCGTGTGAATCAGGCAAAAGAGAGATAAGATGGGAGTGATATATAGATCAGTCAATGTACTGTGAGAGCCAGCGGAAACCATCTCCATATCCCTGTCTCTTCAGAACACTGCACATGAAGATCTCCATGGGCCTCAGGTTCAGCTCCTTCAGTGACACATTACCCTGAACAGAGATACACACGCAGACAGACAGAGACAAGTAAAGATGAACCTCCATTCCAACCTTTTCCTTTGTGTTGCAGTGAAGGCGAGACCTCAGAGTTAGCATAATAAACTACCATAATTAAGTGGATGCTAACTGTACTTTAAATATAAATTTGTCATCCCAATCTAGTCATTGTCAAGACTGGACCCCTCTGCCTATCTCTGTAGGCCACCACCTTGAATTAGTTTCATCAGACGTCAGTTTCTCTGGAGGCTGCTGCTTTAGAGGGTAAACCATGTGGGGTGCATTTAACAGTAAGCCTCTCTCCTCCTGCAGGTTGGCATTTATTGTAATGAATCTTGATCTGGAGCCAGCTCTGCAGAGTCATCACTAGTTATCACAGCCACAAAGATATCCAACCTAATCCTAACCTTAAAAATTTTTTCATGAATTTTTACTATGTTGCCAATGTTGACTTTGCAGCTGGGCCATCTAGCAGAAATCTCTCAGTTCTGCCTCCAGGGCAAGAATTGTGACAAACATCGACCTGCTCTCCTCCCTACCTTTCCAGTAGTGTGTCCAATGAGCCCGAACATCCCTCTGAGTGCGTCTTCACTGATGGCCTCTGGACGGTCGATCTTATTCCCCAGGATAAGTACAGGCACGTTGGAGATGGTGTCGTCTGTTAACAGCGCCTGGAAAGAGAATGTAGAGTGCCAGTTTAATGCCCCGCTCATCAGTGAAAAGCAATGGTGTATTGGTTAGCATTTAGCCATACAATATCTACTGGGTGTAGGATAGGCTGCTTATTTACAGTTTTTCCCTATGGTTAACACAAGTTTGCTGAAACTAAATCTCAGGTACACAAAACTCTAACCACAAAACAGTTAGCCATCTTCTCCAAACCCCACAGACATCTTGCAAAATGAAACACAGCAATCAAACTCGTGTACTCCCTGCTCAAAATGAAACTCTGCATACAAATGAGACACACACACACACACACATCAAATTAATCTAATTTAGTGACAACCAAGATCACACCAATGTGACATATTCAAAGCAATACTATCAGAACCTATTTCAGTGTAAAGACTTAAGTTTTTGTAGTTATACTGTTATTGTTTGTGTTTACTGAAACAAGAAAGGAACACAAATGCAGGATACGGGCTATGGTTGATAAGCTCACTCTGATGTTATTAAAGATGGCAGGGTTTTCAATAATCTGTTGTATGATTTCCCGCAGTCTTATGGCACTATTTTCAACTACCATTTGCACAATGGCAGCCTCCTTTTAGTCTGTAAATAGACGCGTTCTACCAACGTGGTGGTCGTCTTTCAGTTCTACAAAAACAAAATAGGATACAGTACAGTAAACACTACAGTAACAGTATACAATAAACATGTTACAAAGTAGTATTGCTCCCAATTTCATACATACATACATACATGAAACATTTACTTTGTTTCCCCTTAGTGTGTATTGGAATCGACAGTCTTCACTGTGCTTTATGTTGTACTACTGTCAAGTAGTAAAAGTAGTAGAGCCAATGTCTGCAGTACATACTGTACCTATTCTCATTTTGGTACTTCCGGATGATGGATGCTACGGTGAAGCGGCTCAGATTGGGCTCTCTGCCCAGCCGCTCTCATGGTCAAACCATGGTTCAGATTGGGCTGCACTCTCTGCCCAGCCTCTCTCATGATCAAACCATGGTTCAGATTGGGCTGCACTCTCTGCCCAGCCTCTCTCATGGTCAAACCATGGTTCAGATTGGGCTGCACTCTCTGCCCAGCCTCTCTCAAGGTCAAACCATGGTTCAGATTGGGCTGAACTCTCTGCCCAGCCTCTCTCAAGGTCAAACCATGGTCCACCACATGGTCCACCACAGTCGCCAGATATCAGATATTACTCTCCTTGTTCTTAGTCTTCCTCCACCTCCACCTCTCTCTGCCAAGTTTGCATCCATTATTCTCCAAACACAGGAGTACTCACCTGTGGACTTTTTATCCATACCAAAAGGTCTGATTGCAAAGTGAACATTTAGTGTTTGCACATGTTAAGAGTGAATGTGATCAATTGGTCATTTACCATAGCTTGTTGAACAGTGTTGCTTTTTATTTGTGAAGATTGTGCCAAAGGTAGAGAATTGTGTGTTGTGTTTGGCCAAATGTTTGTTATAGAATTGCAATCTGAGTGTAAAGCAAAACGTTCCAGTAGTATTGCAGATTTGGTGTATAGTTTTGCTTAATGAGTTACAGGTTTGGTTCATTGTGCCTCATGGGCCAGTTTTAGTGTGTAAACAAATGGGAAAAACTGAAATACTACTATTTGTATTCTTTGTGGAATGTTTTTTTTGGGTGGTGGGGGGGTGCGATGACTTACTTACATCCAGTTCAATTTTGGCTTCTTGTAGTCTCTCATGGTCTGCCGAATCCACCATGTAGACTATACCGTTTATAGCTGGGAGGTAGTTCTTCCAGATTCTCCTGGCTGCGAGTGAAAATCAAAGCAGTTTCATTGTTCACAAGTGACCTCTCACTGCCACTTAAGCCTCAGTATCACCTGAAGGTTTCAAGACTTAACCATTAGAGAAAGCACAGTGTGCATACAGTTTGAGTTCTAATGTGTACCTTGTGTGTGACCACCAAGATCAAATGTTGTGAATGTCATCCCAGCAATGGTCAGCTCTTCTGATGCTGTGGGACAGAGGCAGACAAATAGACTAGCTGAGGAACCACCAGATAAGGGTCATTCGATGAGCGCACTTAAGACAACTACAGACAGCCATAAGTAAGTGAGCAAGGTGTCTGAACATCCTCCATGTCTTACTGGGGTGTAGTGTTGGCACATGCTGTCCCAGTCGGTCATCTCTGAGCATGTGCAGTAGCGTTGTTTTCCCAGCATTGTCCAAACCAAGGAACACCAGTTTCCCAGACTTCTTATATAAACCTAGAGGGATAAACAAGAATAGAGACAGTTTATTTACCACCAGATGTAATGTAGTAAAATATGCTGATGAAAATATGACACGGGATTGAATACCTGATCTGACCATATTATGAAACGCAGTTATTGGTAGAGCATGAGGGTCAAAATACAGGTACACTCAGAAATAAAGTCTCAATCTTCAGTAAGTAATTCATTTTTCTCCAGTAGTTAGTTTTAATGATTTAATGGTATACATTTTAACTGTACCTAGTAACTGCAGCACACCACTGAGGCCTCTGTAGATCCAGTTAAATATAAAGGACATGTCTGTTGTCTTCACCTGAAACAGAATGGTTAGAGGTTTTAAACACCTGAAACAGCTTTTTCCTACACTCTAGAGGCATGATCATTATGAGTAATTCTATGCAGAAAAAATATGCATTATTTTTTTACATATCTCAGCACACATCTTGAGCTGTCTGGTGGTTATTTTTTTTAGGCAACTAAATATGCATCTCTGCTAAAATCTGGGTAACAGATTGAAAGGAATGAGTATGAAATAACTAACAGAGAATACCCTCCACACACGTGATAAAATACAATTTTGTAGTGAAAATCACACAGCGCAATAGACCTAGTCATGGCTATTTAACCTCCAATACTGAAGCTCAATTGTTCAAACTTTTTTTCCCAACCCCGGATTACCTCTTTGGTATGTGCAAACTGCTCCCAGTTGTTGTGCCAAGGCGAGAAAAGTGAAGGAAAATAATACATCTACCACAAACTGTAGCCCGTTCACACTAACTGATCGAGAGCTATTCATGTCTCCTGAGACCCGACCTGGGAACCCCAGGGTCCAAAATTCAAACTTTTCCCTCTGGTCTGGGTCGGGTCTCAAGTCTATGTAATGACAGCTGATAGACCTGAGTGGACCCGACCACGGCTCTGTATAGCTTATAGCATATTTATTTTACGCTAATAAAGGTTCATTTGACTTATAGAAGGCTTAGCCAACATATAAAGATATATTTGTTAACCAGAAGAGTAACTTGGCTGATAAACATGATTTGTTTTGTCAATCGGGGTCGGGTCTAGGTCTGATTGTCCTCGGTCATTTCAGGTCCAACTTTTTGGACCCGGGAAGACCTCTAAACTGATCATAGTACTCAGACTATTTTTATGAACAAGTTGTGGCTACAGATGACATTTGACACGTCCGGGGCTGTCATGGAGCACCTGTTACTTTCTTGACAGTGTCTACTAACTTGCTGTGTGAATATTATAAAAGTAACCTTACAAGAATGCAAAAACGAATACAAGAGTTAACCTATAGCTGCCCAGCTATGATAAAATACACGGTTATTGAGTAAGATTGGTAGTTTTATTGACTAAAGACGTGCTATACATTATAACTGAAATTGTTACAATGGAACTGGCTAATTACACAGTATCCTAGCTATACTGTTGTTGACACCATATTGCAATTCGGTCTGTGACTGAAAAGTTGCATCAGAGTTGCTGAATTAAACAGCAATATGAAGTTAAACAACAAACCGAGTAGGCTAGGCTGAATAGTTCGCAATTATTACAGCCCACTCCCATACGATCAAACTAAAAACATACTAGCTTGATTTTATGATAAACAAATATCTACTAGATAATAATTTTCATGTAACTACTGAAGGTAAACATTTCAACAATTTACCTTGTCTCAGTGGTTCTAACACTCCGTCCTGTTACTTTTGGTCCAGGCTTTCTCCGTGGATGACAGGTCGAAATTTGACAGTTCACCGGAAATGCGTAAGAACGGGGGGGGGGGGGGATCCAATACGTTTCTGTAATTAGATTCTGAGACAAAGAACTCAATCTCGAATCAAAACACAGTTGATATTTTTCAAATAGAAAAATACACATGCCATCTCGAATGAGAATTTACGCACAACCATGCAGGGAATTACATAATTCGGAAGCCCGCTGTTATATAACATTGCCGCTAGATGGCAGTATTGTGTATTTCAACATCAGTACAGCATGTGACTGTTCTAGCAAAGTGTAACCAAATCAACCCTCATCTACATAATATGTCAGCTGGGTAACAAGAGTAGAACTTTCTACAAACTGTCAACAAAGACCCAAATAAAATATTGAAATTAAACAAAATGATCAGACATTTTTTCAACAGAAAAAGCTTTATTAAAAGGCTATTGAGATGATCCTGGCATACAGTGCATGAGTAGCTATAGCTAGCACACTACCAGTGCAAGCTGTTGGACAGCACATCTCCAATGAGACCTTTGTTAAATAACAGGGAAAATGCATTTCCTAAGACATGATTTCATTACTCTTTGTCCTTCTATCTCCTCTCATCTTCCGAGTGTGGAGAAGATAGTCTATTTTTTCTCAGTCACACCCACAACCATCAACTATTATCTTCAAGTATGCTAGCTAAACAGATGAGACACTTCTGGTCCATTGAGTCTTCTTTGCAAAGTTACTTCTTCTCATAGTAGAACCATTTATCCACTGGAAATAGAAAAGCAAAAAAAATAATCACATTAGATCTGTACAGGGTCAATTCCATTTCAATTCAGGCAGTAAACTGAAACTGCAATTATCCCCACTGAGGAAAAATGTAATTGGAATCTTAGCTTACTTCCTGAACAGCAATGGAATTGACTGTCCTAAAAGAAAATACAGTGGGGCAAAAAAGTATTTAGTCAGCCACCAATTGTGCAAGTTTTCCCGCTTAAAGATGAGAGAGGCCTGTAATTTTCATCATAGGTACACTTCAACTATGACAGACAAAATGAGAAAAAAAATTCCAGAAAATCACATTATAGGATTTTGTATGAATTTATTTGCAAATTATGGTGGAAAATATGTATTTGGTCAATAACAAAAGTTTATCTCAATACTTTGTTATATAGCCTTTGTTGGCAATGACAAATGTCAAACGTTTTCTGTAAGTCTTCACAAGGTTTTCACACACTGTTGCTGGTATTTTGGCCAATTCCTCCATGCAGATCTCCACTAGAGCAGTGATGTTTGGGGCTGTTGCTGGGCAACATGGGCTTTCAACTCCCTCCAAAGATTTTCTATGGGGTTGAGATCTGGAGACTGGCTAGGCCACTCCAGGACCTTGAAATGCTTCTTACGAAGCCACTCCTTCGTTGCCCGGGCGGTGTGGTTGGGATCATTGTCATGCTGAAAGACCCAGCCACGTTTCATCTTCAATGCCCTTGCTGATGGAAGGAGGTTTTCACTCAAAATCTCACGATACATGGCCCCATTCATTCTTTCCTTTACACGGATCAGTCATCCATGTTCCTTTGCAGACAAACAGCCCCAAAGCATGATGTTTCCACCCCCATGCTTCACAGTAGGTATGGTGTTCTTTGGAAGCAACTCAGCATTCGTTGTCCTCCAAACACGACAAGTTGAGTTTTTACCAAAAAGTTATATTTTGGTTTCATCTGACCATATGACATTCTCCCAATCTTCTTCTGGATCATCCAAATGCTCTCTAGCAAACTTCAGATGGGCCTGGACATGTACTGGCTTAAGCAGGGGGACACGTCTGGCACTGCAGGATGTGAGTCCCTGGCGCCGTAGTGTGTTACTGATGGTAGGCTTTGTTACTTTGGTCCCAGCTCTCTGCAGGTCATTCACTAGGTCCCCCCGTGTGGCTCTGGGATTTTTGCTCACCGTTCTTGTGATCATTTTGACCCCACGGGGTGAGCTCTTGCATGGAGTCCCAGATCGAGGGAGATTATCAGTGGTCTTGTATGTATTCCATTTCCTAATAATTGCTCCCACAGTTGATTTCTTCAAACCAAGCTGCTTACCTATTGCAGATTCAGTCTTCCCAGCCTGGTGCAGGTCTACAATTTTGTTTCTGGTGTCCTTTGACAGCTCTTTGGTCATGGCCATAGTGGAGTTTGGAGTGTGACTGTTTGAGGTTGTGGACAGGTGTCTTTTATACTGATAACAAGTTCAAACAGGTGCCATTAATACAGGTAACGAGTGGAGGACAGAGGAGCCTCTTAAAGAAGAAGGTACAGGTCTGTGAGAGCCAGAAATCTTGCTTGTTTGTAGGTGACCAAATACTTATTTTCCACCATAATTTGCAAATAAATTCATTAAAAAAATCCTACAATGTGATTTTCTGGATTTTTTTTCTCATGTTGTCTGTCATTGTTGAAGTGTACCTATGATGAAAATTACAGGCCTCATCTTTTTAAGTGGGAGAACTTGCACAATTGGTGGCTGACTAAATACTTTTGCCCCACTGTATGTGTACACAACCATGCAATCATTCCAGGTTGGTCATAAAAGTGGGATTTTTACAATACGTCAATTAACCATCTGATAGTCAAGGCAGGGACTTACTTTTCACAATCTTAAGGTAAAAAATATTTTAAGAGACTTACCTGAGCAGGGGATATGATCTTCAGTTCCACATGGGCTTGTCTAAAAAACAAATACAAGCATTAATAAATACATCATTGGATGGTCTGACTGAGCAAAGTGTAAAGATGTATGCCAGACATGTTTGACAACACCAGAGGTTTGTAGGAAGCATGTATGTGTAGAATATTACAAACCCTGCAATGCACTTTGAATTGCTCATTTTGATTTGAAGTGCTGACCCCATCAACAGAAGCGAGTTTCATCCTTGAATTGCTCTATTTTATTTGAATAGCTACTGACCGTAGTACTAACCACAGTACTGACCGCCGCAATTAAGAGCACAGCATATAAAAGGAGACAGTTCTGAGCTGACCCTGAAGTTCTAGAACATAGTCATAAAGAAGCAGGAAGTACTGACCCTGCCTACAACAGCCTTGGCCTCGTCCGTAGAGCAGCAGAAGGGGCTGTCTCCCGCCGACACGCACGTGTTTTTACTGCAGGATGGGAGGAAACATCAGTCAGATATGAATTAATACTCTAATACTGTATTCAGATGAAGGGGTTAAACCAAGGCATCATACCTTTTAAAGGGTTAATCATTTGTTATGGTAAACTGTAAGGTCTCCTCTTCTAGGAGACCTCTGTGTGTGTATTAGCACCTGTTTTGAGTGTTGTGCCCTTCACACTATCAGAAGGCAGAAACCTCCTACGCTCATACTCCTCCTGTCTGGGCCCCACCTGGCTATCTGAGGTTCTGAGAATATGACTGGTGTTCCGAGAACACAAGGCTGCCGCAGGCCTGATGAAAACAGCCACCTGTCAGAAGATGCTTGGACTCGTTCACCTTGTTATGACCCTATACTTGTGATGAAAGGTCAAGTTTCGGTCAAACACTTCTGAGCTTTTAATTGCTGACAAGATGGTTGCTGCTGTCAGGGGGAGGTTAGATTTATTAAAATGTTGTTGCCAGGGAAACTCACACAAGGAGGACTGGGAGAGGCTAAATGAGTTACAGGATGACTTAGACATTTTGTAGAACCTGGGGAGAGCTATCATATACTGTAGTCTGTACCAACTTCTGCCTACAATTGTATTACTAAAGCAGAATTTTAATACTTAAACAAAGAATCTGTGTTTCCTTTCCATTACTAATGTATGTTTGATAATTATATAGACCTGATCATCTGTTGAAGAAATTGACCAACACAGATTCAAACAAGTTTTTGCTTGTTGCTGTACTCAAACAGAAGTCAAATCAAATTTCACAAATTAAGCAGCAGGGTTTACATGTTAGAATTACAGATGGGGCCTTTAAGAATGACTTCACATTAATTATATTAAAATGATGGGACTGTAATAAACACCAGTTTTAGAGGTACTGTACATTAAAATGATTGTACATTGTGTTCTCTCCTCACCAGTTGAGTCCTCCAGCATTGGTCTTCTCAGAGATAAGTGCCTTCCAGAAGCCATGGGTGCTCTTGATTGTCTCAATGGCAAAGTCCTGACAGGGAAACATACAGACCGAGCAGAGGCTGTTGTCAGGGTAAGGAAACATACAGACCGAGCAGAGGCTGTTGTCAGGGTAAGGAAACATACAGACCGAGCAGAGGCTGTTGTCAGGGTAAGGAAACATACAGACCGAGCAGAGGCTGTTGTCAGGGTAAGGAAACATACAGACCGAGCAGAGGCTGTTGTCAGGGTAAGGAAACATACAGACCGAGCAGAGGCTGTTGTCAGGGTAAGGAAACATACAGTTTGGGGGAAGTTTCCTGGACACAGACTAAGCCTAGTCCCTGACTAAAATGCAAACTCAATGGAGAATCTCAATTGTGAGTGTTTTAGTCCAGGACTAGGCTGAATCTGGGTCAAGGAAACCAACCCTTCGTATTTCTGTATTATGCTGAGCCAATCACTCTAAACCCAATTTCCTTACTAGTTACTATTGAACTTCACTGAACACAGGGGCATACTACGTTGCAACAGGATAATATCACCTTGTGATACTCTCTGTTCATCATATATGCATAGTCACTTTAACCATATCTACATGTACATACTACCTCAATCAGCCTGACTAACCGGTGTCTGTATGTAGCCTCGATACTTTTATAGCCTCACTACTGTATATAGCCTGTCTTTTTACTGTTGTTTTATTTATTTACCTACCGATTGTTCACCTAATACCTTTTTTTGCACTATTGGTTAGAGCCTGTAAGTAAGCATTTCCCTGTAAGGTGACCTGTTGTATTCGGCGTACGTAACAAATAAACTTTGATTTGAAATGTCAGCCCTCTATTTGGCCAATGCAATCTAGCCTGGGTACCACACCACTTCGGCATTCAACAACACTGCATTGCTACAAGGCTACGAAGGCATAACAACACAATGGCTAATGCAGAAACAGACTGGCATACAGGCTAAACTGCTATCCATGTACCTAGATTGAAAAAGCTGTTTTAGATGTGTGGTGCAAATGATGTGCTACAAAGTAAACAGAATGAAAATGATCTTGATGAGTGTGGACGAAGATACTGGAACACGAGGCTCTGGCAATACCTTGCTTAATGCAACAGAAACATGGACCACTGCCTCAGACAGGGCTGACACTGTATTGTTGGGTTCTGAGAATAGGAAATATACTTATTCATGTCACTGATGGAGTGCTGAGGTTCAGAGGGTCTACACCAGAAGTTAAGGGTTATAGGAGGAAGGTACATAGTGTGTGCAACTAAGCTTGGAATGTGTTGAGTGCAGGGAAATGATAGCATGTGGCAGAACTGATAAGGGGAAAATCCACTGAAGGCTCATATGACGTAGCTCCCTGCTCAGCAATAATGATGCAATGTTTAAAGATAAGGAGGAGACTCCACCCAAAGTGGGGTATGAATACTACCACAGGGGAAGCCATGTCTGTGTCTGAATTACAGCCGTATCGACCCTTTGGGAAGAATTACATTTGGTTAAGCTTCTCTAGTGTCCGTGAGTTATTTACTCAAAAGTAGAACCTAACAGTAGGGAATACAAGATGGATACCTTGTCTTTGAACGCTCCGTTGAAGGCGAATTGGTTCTCTGGTTTCCCGTCTGGTACCTTGTACCTCCTGAACCAGTCCACCGTGGCCTCCAAGTAACCTGGCTTCAGCCTCTGGATGTCACTGATGTCTGAGGTACACAGGATAAGGAGACAGGTGAGAGGATGACTGTGGCAATAGGAATAGACACACACACACACACACACACCTGGGAAAACAATAGTTCAATCATTGCATTCTTCACTTGAGCAATCATATTCTAGTACTACTACTTGCAGTGACTGGACCAATGGGCAGCATTAAGGAATGGCCTGTTGTATTAGGGATTGTCAGTTTAGCCCACATCCAGCTTCTCCGGTGCTTACCGTTCAGGTCCTTAGCTTCAGGGTCCTCCACGTTGATGGCCATGACTTTCCAGTCAGTCTCCCCCTCGTCGATCATGGCCAAAACCCCCAGTACCTTCACCTTGATCACTTCACCACGCGAACACACCTGGAGAGGAGACAGGGATGTGATCAGTACAACATAGAGAAGTAGGATATTGGTATGGGGATTGGTCAATTTCAATGATAGTATGTAAAATACAGGTCACATGCCTGAGGAAAGTTAATTTCATCAGACACCCACACATGAAGCTCACACCATAAATTCACTACAGACAGCTGATGTAGTAACAAAACAGCCAAATTGGTACCAACATACTTTTCAAAATTGGACACTTTGCTTTGGTGACAAAAAGCTGCTTTGAATGACACCTGAAACACGTAAGAATGTCAGAGAGTGAATGGAATAAACCAGATCCACTCTAAAGGTTTAATGGTTATAAGATAAAGAACAAGTGCTGTACCTTGGTACCGATTTCACAGACGTCAATTGGGTCGTTGTCACCACAGCAGCCAGTGTCTCCATCTTTGTGCCCGGGGTCCTCCCATGTCTATCAAGAAAGAGAAATATCACTGTCAAAAAAAGATTGAGATACTTAGTTCATATCACTACAGAGAAATAGGCAATCAATGCCAACTCAGTTCTAGGTGATCAATGAATTCAGTTAGACACGGATAGCGTAGTCTACATTGTCAGACCATATGTAGCTTGATACCAGGTTAGTGACTGTCTGGTGGCAGGTTAGTGACTGTCTGGTGGCAGGTTAGTGACTGTCTGACCTGAGGTATTGCTCCATAGTTCCAGATGTAGCCTTTGTGGGGGAAAACGTTGGCGACATAACGCAGGTTCCCCTTCTTCACATCCTGCTTGATCGGATTCAGGGGGTCTTTGGTCGCAATCTGGAAGTAGCAAAGCCAAACATTATTAAATGTGCTTCCACCGTCTTGAGAAACAATCTGTCCCTAATGGACACACGTACTCTTAAATCTCCACCCAGTACAGCCAGAATAAGACTGGCCACCCCTCGGAGCCTGGTTCCTCTCTAGGTTTCTTCCCAGGTCCCTGCGTTCTAGACTGTGTTTCTACCTCTGCATTGCTTGCTATCTTTTAGGCTGGGTATCTGTAAAGCACATTTTATTTATTTTATTTCACCTTTATTTAACCTGGTAGGGTATTTGAGAACAAGTTCTCATTTACAACTGCGACCTGGCCAAGATAAAGCAAAGCAGTTTGACACATACAACAACACAGAGTTACACATGGAATAAACAAACATACAGTCAATAATACAGTAGAAAGTCTATACAGTGAGTGCAAATGAGGTAGGATAAGGGAGGTAAGGCAATAAATAGGCGAAGTAATAACAATATAGCAATTAAACACTGGAATGGTAGATGTGCAGAAGATGAATGTGCAAGTAGAGATACTGGGGTACAAAGGAGCAAGATAAATAAATACAGTATGGGGATGAGGTAGTTGGACTGCACATTGTGACGGCTGATGTAAAAAGGTCTTTATGAAATAAATTTGATGCCTTATTTTGCTTACCTCTTGACTAGCTAGGGGTCAGATTCCCAGACAAAAATTAAGCTCAGTCGAGGATTTTTCAAACGCATGCTCAATGGAGAATCTCTATTGAATTAACTAAAAATCGAATGGACAAGGCCTAATCGGAATCCAGGAAACCGGCCCTAGATCGTAAAAGCCAGACTAATCTGGCTAAATAAAGGCTGAGTTGTTCTGATTAGTGACAAATGGATACAGGTAAGTAGGTTTGCATTATTATATTAGGCTTATAGACTAAGACCTGGTATATTACTGTACAGGTAAAGTTAGCAGGAGAAAGATCTCCGCATGGCCAAGAGCACAACGTACACACCAGAGTTAGGCTCAATTCGAAATGAAGGCAGTCAAATCAAGAAGTATATAATAATTCTAATTGAAAAAAGGGCATTTATTTTCAACGACTCCACAATAAACAAAAAAGTTGTAAAAGTTTTTTTTTTAATCTAAATTTAAAATTCAAATCACTTCCTGAATTGACTGCATTCAATTCGAATTGAGCCCAACCCTAGTACACACAACAAGGTTTGTTTCTGCACCCTGCACATGGAAATATGCCACTGACTTTATTGTGGTATGCCAGTCACGTTTTTCACATACTGTGTATTTTTAAAAACTGGCTCATTAAATCAATCAATCAAGGTGAACCTACCTCCATCTTTGAGTTGGTCCATCTTGGTACTTCAACAACCACGTGGAAAATGTTCTGAAAGAGAAGAAAGCAATAAATCATTCTGCTTTTTTTGTATGCCTGTGTCACACACTACATCTCATTCCAAAATCCGTTGGTCTCTTCTGGGAAGGCTTTCCAGCAAATGTTGGAACATTTCTGCAGGGACTTGCTTCCATTCAGCCACAAGAGCATTAGAGGCCGGACATCAACGTTGGGCGATTAGGCCTGGCTCACAGTCGGTATTCCAATTCATCCCAAAGGAGTTTGATGTGGTTTAGGTCAGGGCTCTGCGCAGGCCAGTTAAGTTCTTCTAAACATATTTCAACAAACCATTTCTGTATGAACCTCACTTTGTGCATGGGGGCATTGTCATGCTGAAACAGGAAAGGGCCTTCCCCAAACTGTTGCCACAAAGTTGGAAGCACAGAATCGTCTAGAATGTCATTGTATGCTGTAGCATTAAGATTTCCCTTCACTGGAACTAAGGGGCCCAAACCATGAACAACAGCCCCAGACCATTATTCCTTCTCCACCAAACTTTAGTTGGCACTATGCATTGGGGCAGGTAGCGTTCTCATGGCATCTGACCAAACCCAGACTCGTCCTTTGGACTGCCAGATTGCGCAGCGTGATTCATCACTCCAGAGAACGCGTTTCCACTGCTCCAGAGTCCAATGGCTGCAAGCTTTACACCACTCCAGCCGATGCTTGGCATTGCGCATGGTGATCTTAGGCTTATGTGCGGCTGCTCGTCCATGGAAACCCATTTCATGAATCTCCAGACAAATAGTTATTGTGCTGACGTTGAAACTCGGTAGTGAGTGTTGAAAACGAGAAGAGATTATTTTAATGCACTTCAGCACTTGGCGGTCCCATTCTGTGAGCTTGTGTGTCCTACCACTTTGTATCTGAGCCATTGTTGCTCCTAGACGTTTCCATTTCACAATTACAGCACTTAAAGTTAACCAGGGCAGCTCTAGCAGGGCAAAAAATTTGACTAAATGACTTGTTGTAGAGGTGGCATCCTATGACGGTGCAATGTTGAAAGTCACTGAGCTCTTCAGTAAGGCCATTCTAAAGCAAATTATTTCCTATGGAGATTGCATAGCTGTGTGCTCGGTGTGGCTGAAATAGCCGAATCCACTAATTTGAAGGGGTGTTCACATGGAGTGAGATATATTCACACATGTGAGATATATATATATATATATATATATATATACACATACTTACATATACACACACATACATATATACTTTTGTGTAATATATATGTATATACACAAAAGTATATACACACTATCTGTCAAAAACTTTAGAACACCTACTCATTCAAGGGTTTTTCTTTATTTTTACTATTTTCTACATTGCAGAATAATAGTGAAGACATCAAAACTATGAAATAACACATATGGAATCATATAGGATCCAAAAAAAGTGTTAAACAAATCAAAATATATGTTATATTTGAGATTCTTCAAATAGCCACCCTTTGCCTTGATGACAGCTTTGCACAATCTTGGCATTCTCTCAACCAGCTTCACCTGGAATGCTTCTACAACAGTCTTGAAGGAGTTCCCACATATGCTGAGCACTTGTTGGCTGCTTTTCCTTCATTCTGCAGTCCAACTCATCCCAAACCATCTCAATTGGGTTGAGGTCAGGGGATTGTGGAGGCCAGGTCATCTGATGCAGCACTCCATCACGCTCCTTCTTGGTAAAATAGCCCTTACACAGCCTGGAGGTGTGCTGGGTCATTGTCCTGTTGAAAAACAAATGATAGTCCTAAACCAGATGGGATGGCGTATCGCTGCAGAATGCTGTGGTAGCCATGCTGGTTAAAGTGTGCCTTGAATTCTAAATAAATAACAAACAGTGTCACCCGCAAAGCACCCCCCCTCCCCCTCCCCCCTCCTCCATGCTTTATGGTGGGAAATACATATGCAGAGATCATCTGTTCACCCCCACCATGTCTCACAAAGACTTGGAGGTTGGAACCAAAGATCTCAAATTTGGACTCCAGATCAAAGGACAAATTTACACTGGTCTAATGTCCATTGCTCATGTTTCTTGGCCCAAGCAAGTCTTTTCTTATTATTGGTGTCCTTTAGTAGTGGTTTCTTTGCAGTAATTTGACCATGAAGACCTGATTCACACAGTCTCCTCTGAACAGTTGATATTGAGATGTGTTTGTTTCTTGAACTCTGTGAAGCAATTATTTGGGCTGCAATTTCTGAGGCTGGTAACTATAATGAACTTGTCCTCTGCAGCAGAGGTAACTCTGGGTCTTCCATTCCTGTGGTGATCCTCATGAGAGCCAGTTTCATCATAGCGCTTGATGGTTTTTGCGACTGCACTTGAAGAAATGTTCAAAGTTCTTGACATTTTCCATTTTGACTGACCTTCATGTTTTAAAGTAATGATGGAGTGTCGTTTGTCTTTGCTTATTTGAGCTGTTCTTAGTATGGACTTATGTATACCCCCTACATTGTCACAACACAACTGATTGACTCAAACGCATTAAGAAGGAAAGAAATTCCACAAATTAACTTTTAAGAAGGCTCACCAGTTAATTGAAATGCATTCCAGGTGACTACATAATGAAGCTGGTTGAGAGAATGCCAAGAGTGTATAAAGCTGTCATCAAGGCAAAGGGGGGCTATTTGAAGAATCTCAAATATAAAATACATTTAGATTTTTTTGGTTACTACATGTTTTCATATGTGTTATTTCATAGTTTTGATGTCTTTACCATTATTCTACAATGTAGAAAATAAGAAGAATTAAGAAAAACACTTGAATGAGTAGGTGTTCTAAAACATTTGACCGGTAGTGTAGTGTATCATAACATCAATATACCCAGTTATAATGTATTTATGACTATGGATGAGTTGGAGGAAACGAAAGGCCATCCAACTGGGATATATTATTCCAGTGAGATAAGATAACAGGAAATCCAGAATTACTGCATAATGATTGAAGAGTTCAGTGTTGGAGGGGTAAAGACCATTGCTTTGACAAACAGACTATGACCTTGCTAGTGCTACTCCTACTCTCCCACACGCATAATACATTAAAGCTATTCTGACCACAAGGTTTCACCATGGAATCAAAAGTTAAACTTAGTGGGTGTCTTCCTATAAAGAAACAGTTGAATAGATATCCCATTGTGTAATGGGGTGTTGTAGCGGAATAAAGGTGACATACTTTACCTGGCTCTCATCAGCGTACATGGGTATGTCATGGAATGGGGAGACATACTTTCCATCAGAATTTTCTAGAGAACAGACAATAACATACAAGTAAATTAATCTATATGAATTCAATCACTTTGACTGCATCCCTTTTGATTTAAACCAAAACATTTCTATACATGTTTGCCCATGGAAGAAGTGGTCTGAAAGTTACTTTTTGGATCTGAATACCAAAACATTCAGGAGATAGAGACGCTCAAAGTTGACCCATTTTGCATACCTCACCATACCACGAGTGCATTCACGTCTTCTTCACTGGAAAAGATAAACGGTTGAGGTTTATATAATTGAAATGCTTAAAAACAGAGTTGTCAAACTATTTTATAATTTCTTGAAAAAAACAGTTTAAAAATAGTTTGGCAATTCTGTTTTTAACTTTGCAATGATATCAAATCTCAACCTTTTATATTTTCCAGTGATGAAGACGTGAATGCACTCATGGTATGGTGGGGTATGCAAAATGGGTCAACTTTGAGCGTCTCTATCTCCTGAATGTTTTGGTATTCAGATCCAAAAAGTAACTTTCAGACCACTTCTTCCATGGGCAAACATGTATAGAAATGTTTTGGTTTTTTAACCTTTACAAAAAAGGTGCTCCGCTAGTTTTTTCCACATAAACTGAAATTAGGCAATCTAAACAGCTGTGAAATATATTTTCAACACCAAAAATATTGGATTTTGAAGCTAGTGACTTGCCTAGTTAAATAAAGGTTAAATACATTTTAAAAGTTTACAAAACCAAAAGTAAAAGATGCAAAAATTTAACTTAAGAACAGCAAGCATAGAAATAGCACACATAGAACAGAGTGTACCGATTAAGCTCACCAAAATCTTAGATTAGACATTTAATGTATACAGCCCTAATTGTATTTTTTTATTTTTAAAGTGGACATAAAATGAAATATGAATCTGGCATTAAGTTTTATGACTTTACTTACAAAGATACGTGAAAAGCCCGAGCTAGGCTTAATGGGTACCGATGTAAGTGGGCATAATGGGTACGTGGGCTTTATAGGTACACTTACCAAACCACTTCTTAAACTTGCTTCCAATGAGAATGACAGACCTATAACTATGTGAATTTGTCTGGGTTGCCCAAAGCAGCTTTAATGTCAATTATCCAAAATATGCATAAACTCAGATTTTTTAAATTTTCGCACGTTGTAGCTTAGACCCTACCTTACATCATCTGAGGTTTTTGTGTTGTGCCTGCCATCGGTTGAGACAACATGCTCTTGAATACAGGGTGGGTGTCATTTCAATCATGGAAATTGAATTCATAGAATGAACGAGCATGCGGCAGAGTCGTGCCGGACCTTGGGCTAGAAGGTTGACCTGCTCCCTGCCTGTTTCATTACAATATATTTCACAGCAGTTTCCATGGTACAATGATTCTCTACAATATACTCTCATGTTTTGTCACAAACTGAAATGAGGTAAACTATTATCATTTTAGCAACCACGAAATGGCGGCACGATTTCTGCATAGTGTAACATTTCAATGGCCATCCATAGCAACGGCTCCACTTGGGCTGGTAGCCTAGTGGTTAGAGCGTTGGGCCAGTAACCGAAAGGTTGCTAGATCGAATCCCCAGGCTGACAAGGTAAAAATCTGTTGTGTTCTGCCCCTGAGCAAGGCAGTTAACCCACCGGTCCCCGGGCGCTGAAGACGTGGTTGTCGATTAAGGCAGCCCCCCCGCACCTCTCTGATTCAGAGGGGTTGGGTTAAATGCAGAAGACACATTTCAGTTGTACAACTGACTAGGTATCCCCCTTTCCTTTACTTACTCACCGAGTCAGAGCTGCCATGACCGGAGTGCATGCAGAGCAAGCTGCCTGTGCACAGGGAGCGAGTGACAGAGAGAGGAGCAGCTAATGGATTTATTAATGGAGGAAGTTATTTCTGATTTCGGGCCTGGGTAGGGCCTGAATGTTGTCGGCATATGTAGTGCTCAGGCTTAAAATTCATGCCCACGAAGGGCTCTGGTGTAAATGTAATCAACTCTTACACATGAATAACATGTATTCATAATGCAACCCCCAGAGTAATAGACATCAGGGCTCAATCACAAAGGCTGCACTGTATGCAACAAATATGAAAAACTGCTGCATCACATTCAATATCAACAAGGATACATTCAGCCTAACTGGTTAAATGAGAAACACCTTTGACAGCTCTTGAAGCCTCATCTTAGAAACTGGGCGTAACCCACACCGTTTATAAACGGAATTCTCTAAATTGCTGGTGTGGTAGCCCTTTCAACAGATGGTAATGTTAACCATATACAGTAATTTCACGAAGCTGTCTGCCGCCCAAGGGCAATGCCCCGACTCTCCAACGCTTTACTTTCATATCACATCAAAATAATTTCAAAAGGCTAAAAATACACTTATTGTACACTGTTTTAACCGGCTTTATCACAGTTGCAGCAGACAGTATTTTCCAGTGACAACACGTTTCTGGCAGCCTTCTTCCTTTATGCTACATCTACACACAGGTGTTCGGAGACGCAGATTGCTAATTACCACAGGTGGTCCCTCTGTCTTCATTAAACATGCGCTGTAACATGGAGATATGGCTATGTGGGAACACTAACCCTATAAAAGGTGTGTATCAATTTAACCTATTGTTTTTGTATTTATTATTTTTCATAAGGTCCGTATGCTTCCAAAACCATACTGCAAGCTATACGTGTCAATGTTCAGACCAAGTATCAGGGCTCTTAACAAAACTCCCCATACAGATGATGTCTTCGTCCAATGACTTGTGTAATGTATGGAACAGATTGTCATGATCAAGGGCTAGGAGCCAGCTGTGGTCGATACATTCAGCTGAGAACCCAAGACAGGGAAGCTGAAAGTTTGGCCAACTTGGGTTTTCGAGAGCTACTTTAGTTTACAATTGGCTCATTCATCCCCCTCCTCTCCCCTGTAACTATTCCCCAGGTCGTTGCTGCAAATGAGAACGTGTTCTCAGTCAACTTACCTGGTAAAATAACGGATAAATACAAATAAAAACTTGTGTGGTATCCCAACACTAGTTTATATCAGAAATACCACATATGCAGAATTAATTTAATAAACACTTAACTTAGGAATTAATTGGATCCTGATACCAAGTCAAGTTAAAGTACAGCAAGTTCGATAGAAGCATATGTCAGCCAACCGGCAAAACTGGTCCATTCAATTACTAGTTTGTCTGCTCAAATCAATCAATGTGGGGCAAAGGCCAAGCGATGGTACACGCCTATACTTATAAATCCACGATGCTAGGTGACAATATGTGAAATCTAGCTACACTTGAACGTAGCATTAGATAGGAGTATAAAACCAATGCTAAAGCAATGAATAAAAGTGACACGTGGGAGGTTGGGGCCCGATCCCAGTAGCAAACCGGCGAACCACAATGGACACGATTATAGCAAGCTAATAAGCTAAACTAATATGTTCATTAAAAAGTGAACCATACTTACTGAAAAACAAACGATAGCTCAATGTATTGGGGTTCCCCCTCTCTTCGACTGTGAAGCTCATATTTAATCTGTTGGTTTCTTGCCGAAACTGCGGTGATGGTTAGTGCACTTTGAGTGTTCAAAAGAAGTCCACCCAGAACTACACTGCACATGCGCATTTCTAGGCCGAGTTTGGAAAGTGCAGCAACTGCGCATAACGAATAATCATATCGCGTTGAAGATTACGTATGCATACTGATACTGTCTGTGGTTCATTCTAAGAGTTTATCTTGCTTTTGCAAACCAGCTGAATGTAAGGCAGGTCTCCAATCCATTCTACTGTACATTTTCTTGAATATGGGAGATATCATGATATCAATCCGCTAAAACGATGTCCTGCTATATATAGTTTGTTAGAGTTGATCATGTGCTACGTATTAACGGTAAAGCAAAATATCCCTCAACCTACATCAAATAACATATATATTTTTTTCTAAACACGTGTAGTGGGTCTCTTCCATTAGCCCTTAGTTATTATTCCAAACCATACAGTTTGAAGCAGAGATCAATATATAATGACGAGCTCATGTCTCCGCCCTAACAATGGGAGTCGTTGTCATAAACTGTGTTCGAATACTCATACTAACCGTAATATTTGTGACATAAATTGAGTATGTAGTATGTTTCTAAGTCATAGTATGGCTATAGTTATTATGCCAAATGTTCCCGGATGTCGTACTAGATTCGCCAAAATACGAAGTATACACGCGATGGACACTATTTCCGTGTTTGTGTATAAAGTATTTGGCAACAAGAATACAAAAATTAAAAATAATTTCTGTGGTTTTGTTATCATTGTAATAGTAACATATTCTATATTTTATGTTAAAATTATAGGCAGTGTTCATAATGGTAAATAAGTACTTTGCAAGGTTTTCCCAAAATTCGGACACAAATTTACATTCAAAGAACAAGTGAGACAGATTCTCACCTTCTTTTTCACAGAAAACGCAGATAACATCAATAGCCACACATTTGGAAATCATAGGATTACATGGATATATCTTATGTAAAATGTTGAAGTGCACTCCCTTAACTTTGTTTGGTATACAGTATTTGTAAGGCCTTAACCATGCATTTTTCCAGACAATGTCAGGAATAAGCATGTTCCAGAAAAACTTTCCTCTCGGTGTAAATTGGTTTTGTGAATGAAGAATTTGTCTTATATATTTATTACAACAAGATTTCTCAAGTAAGCCCACACCTTCCAATCTGAGTTCTGGATAAACTTTGTGATCATTCCCAAAATTAAAATTAGAAATTAAGATGACTTTTCATAAGTGTAGTTAGACCACTGGGAATGGCTTTGATCACAGAAATAAACTCTCTGAAAGGTATTGGAAACTCCTTCAATGTTATAAATTGTTCATATGTGAGAATATTACCCTTGTTGTCGAAAATATCAAGAACAAAGTCAATATTCCTCTCATGCCAAAATTCTATACCAAAATTAAAATTTTTTCTGATTGAATTGAATTATCTTATTAAAACACTAACCCTAGTGAATAACAACAAGAATAACATCTTCATGAATCATTATAATAAGATATTTTCAGAGTGAATATAATTGCACTTAAATTGTTTATTTTTTGTATTTTATTTGTATTTATATTTTTTGTATGTTTGAGCATTGTTAATACCTGTGTTTGGTTTGCTAGACATTTTTGATGTAACAATGTAAGTAGATTTTTGTATTATGAATGAAATAAATTTATAAATAAATAAATTAAAATAAAATAAAATGTAAAAAAAAATACACTATTTCCGTGCTTTTAGGGCCCATAATGCCATTCTCCAGAAAATGGGCGTGGCTTTACAACGGTTTCAGATTTGAAGAAAATTGTGGAAAATATGCAGCCGAAGTCTGACGAGAGCAATAGAAATTCGTTGCTTAAATTATGATAAATGTTACGAACATGTTGAGCAATGTAATAAA
Organism: Oncorhynchus mykiss; assembly: GCF_057628025.1. Classification (NCBI taxonomy): domain Eukaryota; kingdom Metazoa; phylum Chordata; class Actinopteri; order Salmoniformes; family Salmonidae; genus Oncorhynchus; species Oncorhynchus mykiss. The sequence goes on along the minus strand of NC_143022.1, from coordinate 84,820,054 downwards.
GCAATGACTTTTCAAATAAGTTACACTTTCTTGGCTGACAATTTGTTTGCTAATATATCCTATCATTACAGCATTATGTTGAGTTAGCTACCTACTGTAACATTAGTTGGCTACTAATACATTGAACTTGCCAGAATATTTACTCTGCAATCTAACTACCCAACTTTTAGTGACTTGATTATTCATGTCATTCATAGTTTACCTAAGTGGTATAGTCGTTTGAGTGCGTTTGTAAATTATCTCTAGCTATCTACTCCAATTTCAGAGCACTCTCGTGCAGGCATAGAATAACTGATGACTTTACCAACGCTCAACACCAGTTGAATGTGGCCGTGTCAGTAAACGTCTGCAAAAAAGCGTAATTAAATTGTTGCCAGCAGCACCGTTACAGTCACCAATGCTCTGGATAACATGAAAACTGCCTAACCAGCTCTGCTGAGCAGAGTAAACTGGTCAGAATGAGGTGTTCTCTCATTTGTGTCTGGAAATAGCTAGCAAGTTCACTTGGGTGCTTGACTGCCGTTGCGAAGTCGATTTCATCTACCCTGCTCGGATCATCCCTACTCCTTGGCCAGAGCATCCAGTGTGCGACAATATGACAACGCCCTGAATTTAAACCCAGAGAGCAAACCCTGGCAGCCCAGATTGAATTTACGAACACACCCTAAATCTAGCTAGTAATTTGTTAATATGCTAGCAAGAGGTTGTATAACAACAGCATCAACTTCTGATAGACAGGCGAAGCGCTAATATGCTCAACTGAAAGGTTACCGTTCGTTTACAGTACACTAAAATTGACTTGTACTATATACTCATTAAGTATACAGTATGTTAGTATGGGTATTCGAACACAGCTAAAGACTGTAAAAATAGTTCGTTGTCCCAGCAGGCGACAAGCTTAGGTCTGCTTAAACCCAGAAACGCATTGAGATATTTTTGACATATTTCGGAGTAACCATCTCGCTTTGCCTCTTCCTCTGTTTGAAAACTGTGATTATTCTTTATCGTTTGTCATTGCATAATAGCTCCACCAGGCGACAGCGGGGCTACTCTTCCACGACGTCATATCCGGTCTCCTTGTGTTGTTGTTCTTCCTGCCTGGCGGAGGGAGTGGGGCTGTGCTGACGGCTGGGAGGACGAGAGGAGCCACAAGAAAGACTTGGGAAGAGATAAGAGAGAAAGAGAAAAGGCCGTGGGTTACACCGTCCGTCGGGTTAGGCATCAACCACCTACAGATTACAACACCGTCTGACCATTCACTAAACCGGGGGTGAAATGTCGTCGTCTACCAGTCGTCAGTTTAGCGAGAGCAGGGTCATTCCGACCAGGACGGTGTTGATCAACGATACAACGCAGCTACCTCATGACTATTGCACCACCCCAGGAGGCACTTTATTTTCGACCACTCCGGGAGGTAAAACCAACACAAATTTATAAATTGCATATTATTGCTTGTTTGTCCCGCCCCTGCCGTGGCAATGTGATTGGTTAGTGTTCAACAGCAGTGATTCTGAATCATGGTGGCTGCCTACATAACAATGCAATAGATTATTTATTGTAGAGGAGGCTGGTGGGAGGAGCTATAGGAGGACGGGCTCATTGTAATAGCTGGAATGGATAATGGAACGGTATCGAACTCATCAAACATATATTCCATTCAAAACGAATTTATTTATATAGCCCTTCTTACATCAGCTGATATATCAAAGTGCTGTACAGAAACCCAGCCTAAAACCCCAAACAGCAAGCAATGCCATTACATTGAGCCCACCCTCCTAAAGCGCATCCCACCAGTCGCCTCTGATTTATTGATTTATGCTCGATTGTGTCATTTGTCATTTTCAATAATTAGTCATGTTTTGAGCTAGTCTCTATTAAAAATAGACATGTCCATTTTATATTTGATATAATAATTAACAGATTGCATTTTGCTCCTCCGTCGCCTACTGGTTTTGCCTGCTGGAAAGATTTGCTTCCCTCCTGCGCGCCACTGTTTTGGTTCAGTGCAGTTAGAAAGCAGTAGTTGCACCACTGATTTTTAAAAAGAAAAGGCACCTGCAAAATAAAATATTGTATCTATTAGGTTGTGCTGTATCATTGTTTCATGTCCGATGCACTCCGGGTGTTGTCATTTCACTTTGCCTGTAAGAATCACAATGTATAACGGGCATGTATGATTAGGCTTTGCTGTATCACAGCCTCTGGGAGAATCTAAAAAGGATCGGACCCTTTTTTTTCAATTTTCGTCTGAAATGACATACCCAAATCTAACTTCCTGTAGCTCAGGACCTGAAGCAAGGATATGCATATTCTTGATACCATTTGAAAGGAAACATTTTGAAGTTTGTGGAAATGTGAAATGAATGTAGGAAAATGTAACACATTAGATCTGGTAAAAGATAATACAAATAAAAAAGTTTTTTTGTTTTGTTTGTACCATCTTTGAAATGCAAGAGAAAGGCCATAATGTATTATTCCAGCCCAGGCGCAATTTAGATTTTGTCCACTAGATGGCAGTGTATGTACAAAGTTGTAGACCGATTCAATGAACCATTGCATATCTGTTCAAAATGTTGCATCAAGGCTGCCAAAAGGTGTCTAATTGGTTTATTAATACATTTTAAAGTTCATAATTGTGCACTCTCCTCAAACAATTGCATGGCATTATTTCACTCTAATAGCTACTGTAAATTGGATAGTGCAGTTAGATTAACAAGAATTTAAACTTTCTGCCCATATCAGCTATGTCTATGTCATGGGATTTATTTTTGTGTTAATTACAACCTCATGCTAATCACATTAGCCTACGTTAGCTCAACCGCACCGTAGAGGTTGCTCGTGCTCTCTCGCCTCCTTCTCAAAACCAATTGGAGGAGAAGGTCAGAGGTGAGGGACCTCTGGCTTTCTCATCCAGTGGGTTTTGAGGAAGAATTGAGGACTATGCACTTGAGATCTGCCACTGACCCAGAGTAGCCTTCCATCAGCCTACCAAAGGTTGCACCTTTGTAGAAAACTGCATATCTGGTAGCTTGGAAGTAGATACTGAGAAATAATCAGTAGGACTAATGTTACATGATTAAATATGTGAAATAATTTCTCCCCCAAGCTCTTTACAGGTATTTAACACCATTCTACATTTTTGACATCTATTTTCCCAACATCAATCACTTAAGTCACATTGTTAAAATGTTTTCATTCAGTTACAAAAGTAACAGTCCATGGCTGAGCCCTATATGTGAGTGCACCGTGGCTGTATAAGTACTGAAAAGCTTGGTTCTGGTGACTTTTTAAAAGGAAAAAATAAAAATAATATTTCTGCCCCCAGAAATGAGCTCAATAACGTATTGGTAAAATTATTATAGTATTCAGGATGCAATTTCTTTCTGAAATAAGACATTTATCTTGACAAAAATTAAGAGGGGAACATTTGACTGAACATGAATTAAAGCGAACAAAATCATGTTCATCACAAAAGGAGGGCGTTGGAAATCTCTTTCCAGGTTCTTACAAAAGCCTAGGTCTTCATCAGGCATCCATATATAGGTGGGAGGTGAAAGTTCCTCTATATAGGGGCTGTACTCAGTGACATCCCTTCCAGGAGGTAAAAAAATGTATAACAGTTGTTCACAATATTCAATGTATTAAAATATATGATCATACACAAGGAATGGGATCAATATTTACAATAATATACATACAATATTCAATTAGGATCAAATAAACACTATAATTTGGAAATGTTGAAACTATGAAAACGGTTTCAAGTCAAACTCCTAGTTAAGGCCAAGAGGAGGGTGTGCTAAGCTTGTGGATCCAGAAAGAATCCCTTTGAAGAAGTTTCTTCTCACTGTCCCCGCCCCTGCGTGACATCTTCTTTTCCAATGTATCTCAGAGAACTAATAAGATGTCCAGCTTGTATGAACAGCAATGAACAACAACCAGATTGTTTGTCTCACCTGCCCGTATATTCCTGCGGTGCTCAGTGATCTGTGTCTTAAGGCTTCTATGGATTTTCCGTATGTAAGACAGACCACAAGGACATTTCAACATGTAAATAACATTGGTGGACATGTAGATAATCAGGCCTTTGATATTAAATCTTTGTCCTGTGCGGGGGTGGGTAAATCAGTTACATTTGTAAGTGAGGCTGCATTGAGCACATTGGCCACACTTGTAATTACCCTCTGAAACCTTGTCCAAGCAAGTTTCCCTTTTCTCTGGTGGGTAATCAGATTTAACCACAATGTCTCTCATGTTTGGTTTTTAAAAGACCATACGTGAGGGATGAAAAAAAAAATGGGTTTCAGTCAAAGCTGTCAAGGTAAAGTGTGACTACTTTGTAGAATCTCAAATATAAAATAAATTTTGATTTGTTTAACGCTTTTTTGCTTACTACATTATTCCATGTGTTTCTTCATAGTTTTGATGTCTTCACTATTATTCTACAACGTAGAAAGTAGTAAAAATAAAGAAAAACCCTGGAATGACTAGGGTGTGTCCAAACTTTTGACTTGTACTGTATATATATGGAGCAATTTAGCAAGTACGATTTGTTATCTGTAATGGTTATGATAAATTAGGCATTGTTGTGCACTGTTGGTGTATAGATAGATACTGTATATTGCAACAAAAACAAATCTGGCATTGTGTTTTTAAAAGGTTTATTTTATTTGAGTACTGGAGTTCAATATCATTTATTGTGGTAGAACTTAAGTTGAATAGTTGTGTTCTATTCATAAATATTCATAAATACGAAAACGACAATGACTGTTATAGATGTGATATAATCAACATATTAGAGGTCGACCGATTTATGATTTCTCAACGCCGATACCAATTATTGGAGGACCAAAAAAAGACGATACTGATTAATCGGCCGATTTACTAAAAAAAATAAATCAATAAATTTAATTAAAAAAAAAAAATAATAATAATAATAATAATAATTTTTAAATAAAAATAATATTGACAATTACAACAATACTGAATGAGCACTTATTTTAACTTAATATAATACGTCAATGAAATCCATTTAGCCTCAAATAAATAATGAAACATGTTCAATTTGGTTTAAATAATGCAAAAGTGTTGGAGAACAAAGTAAAAGTGCAATATGTGCCATGTAAGAAAACTAACGTTTAAGTTCCTTGCTCAGAACATGAGAACATATGAAAGCTGGTGGTTCCTTTTAACATGAGTCTTCAATATTCCCAGGTAAGAAGTTTTAGGTTGTAGTTATTATAGGAATTATAGGACTATATCTCTCTCTACCATTTGTATTTCATTAACCTTTGACTATTGGATGTTCTTATAGGCACTTTAGTATTGCCAGTGTAACAGTATAGCTTCCGTCCCTCTCCTCGCTCCTCCCTGGCTCGAACCAGGAACACAACGACAACAGCCACCCTCGAAGCAGCGTTACCCATGCAGAGCAAGGGAAACAACCACTCCAAGTCTCAGAGCGAGTGACGTTTGAAACGCTATTAGCGCTAGCCATTTCACATCGGTTACACCAGCCTAATCTCGGGAGTTGATAGGCTTGAAGTCATAAACAGCACTGTGCTTGCGAAGAGCTGCTGGCAAACGCACGAAAGTGCTGTTTGAATGAATGCTTACGAGCCTGCTGCTGCTTACCATCGCTCAGTCAGACTGCTCTATCAAATCATAGACTTAGTTATAACATAACACACAGAAATACGAGCCTTAGGTCATTAATATGGCCGAATCCGGAAACTATCATCTCGAAAACAAGCCGTTTATTCTTTCAGTGAAATACGGAACCGTTCCATATTTTATCTAACGGGTGGCATCCATTAGTCTAAATATTCCTGTTACATTGCACAACCTTCAATGTTATGTCATAATTACATTAAATTCTGTCAAATTAGGCAGCCCAAACTGTTGCATATACACTGAACGCAAGAGAAGTGACACAATTTCACCTGGTTAATATTGCCTGTTAACCTGGATTTATTTTATCTTAGGTTTAAAATTTAAAATGTATTTATTTTAGGTTTAAAAATATATACTTCTGTGTATTGATTTTAAGAAAGGCATTGATGTTTATGGTTAGGTACACATTGGAGCAACGATACGCACCGCATCGATTATATGCAACGCAGGACACGCTAGATAAACTAGTAATATCATCAACCATGTGTAGTTAAATAGTGATTATGATTGATTGATTTTTATTAGATAAGCTTAATGCTAGCTAGCAACTTACCTTGGCTTACTGCATTCGCGTAACAGGCAGGCTCCTCGTGGAGTGCAATGTAATCAGGTGGTTAGAGCGTTGGACTAGTTAACTGTAAGGTTGCAAGATTGAATCCCCCGACCTGACAAGGTAAAAGTCTGTCGTTCTTCCCCTGAAAGAGGCAGTTAACCCCCTGTTCCTAGGCCGTCATTGAAAATAAGAATGTGTTCTTAACTGACTTGCCTAGTTAAATAAAGATGAAATAAAGGTGGAAAATTAAAAATAATTTTAAAAATCGGCCAAATCGGTGTCCAAAAATACCGATTTCCGGTTGTTATGATAACTTGAAATCGGCCCTAATTAATCGGCGATTCACATGGTGTACCAGTTCTCTAAAGCAGGTTTGTAATACATATGTTGTCACCTTATTTGTTTTCAGTCAACGTTTGGAACTAATATGTCAATGATTTTACTAAGTAATCACTCTCCTCCATCGTAGGGACCCGGATCATCTACGACCGTAAGTTCCTGTTGGACAGGCGTAACTCCCCCATCGCCCAGACCCCCCCGGCTCACCTGCCCATCATCCCCGGGGTGACCAGCCTCAAAGTCCTCACCGAGAACGGGAGGAACGAGGTCAACAACCGCATCAAACCCAACAACAGTCATGGCAAGACAGCCACCGGTCAGTAGGCTACTATTACACAGAGAAGTATTGTTAGAATATATATCGGGCAGGTTTCTCAGACACAGATTAAACCTAGTCTTGAACAAAGAAGCAACCAAGAAACTCCATTGAAAGTGCGCTTTAGTCCAGGACTAGGTTCATCTGTTCAGAAAACTGTCCATATATGTACAGTGGGGCAAAAAAGTATTTAGTCAGCCACCAATTGTGCAAGTTCTCCCACTTAAAAAGATGAGAGAGGCCTGTAATTTTCATCATAGGTACACTTCAACTATGACAGACAAAATGAGGAAAGAAAATCACATTGTAGGATGTTTAATGGATTTATTTGAAAATTATGGTGGAAAATAAGTATTTTGTCAATAACAAAAGTTTATCTCAATACTTTGTTATATACCCTTTGTTGGCAATGACAGAGGTCAAACATTTTCTGTAAGTCTTCACAAGGTTTTCACACACTGTTGCTGGTATTTTGGCCCATTCCTCCATGCAGATCTCCTAGAGCAGTGATGTTTTGGGGCTGTTGCTGGGCAACACGGACTTTCAACTCCCTCCAAAGATTTTCTATGGGGTTGAGATCTGGAGACTGGCTAGGCCACTGCAGGACCTTGAAATGCTTCTTACGAAGCCACTCCTTCGTTGCCCGGGCGGTGTGTTTGGGATCATTGTCATGCTGAAAGACCCAGCCACGTTTCATCTTCAATGCCCTTGCTGATGGAAGGAGGTTTTCACTCAAAATCTCACGATACATGGCCCCATTCATTCTTTCCTTTACACGGATCAGTCGTCCATGTTCCTTTGCAGAAAACAGCCCCAACGCATGATGTTTCCACCCCCATGCTTCACAGTAGGTATGGTGTTCTTTGGATGCAACTCAGCATTCTTTGTCCTCCAAACACGACGAGTTGAGTTTTTACCAAAAAGTTGTATTTTGGTTTGATCTGACCATATGACATTCTCCCAATCTTCTTCTGGATCATCCAAATGCTCTCTCGCAAACTTCAGACGGGCCTGGACATGTACTGGCTTAAGCAGGGAGACACGTCTGTCACTGCAGGATTTGAGTCCCTGGCGGCGTAGTGTGTTACTGATGGTAGGCTTTGTTACTTTGGTCCCAGCTCTCTGCAGGTCATTCACTAGGTGCCCCCGTGTGGTTCTGGGATTTTTGCTCACCGTTCTTGTGATCATTTTGACCCCACGGGGGTCTTGCGTGGAGCCCCAGATCGATGGAGATTATCAGTGGTCTTGTATGTCTTCCATTTCCTAATAATTGCTCCCACAGTTGATTTCTTCAAACCAAGCTGCTTACCTATTGCAGATTCAGTCTTCCCAGCCTGGTGCAGGTCTACAATTTTGTTTCTGGTGTCCTTTGACAGCTCTTTGGTCTTGGCCATAGTGGAGTTTGGAGTGTGACTGTTTGAGGTTGTGGACAGGTGTCTTTTATACTAAGTTCTTTTATATTAAGTTCAAACAGGTGCCATTAATACAGGTAATGAGTGGAGGACAGAGGAGCCTCTTAAAGAAGAAGTTACAGGTCTGTGAGAGACAGAAATCTTGCTTGTTTGTAGGTGACCAAGTACTTATTTTCCACCAAAAATTTGCAAATAAATTCATTAAAAATCCTACAATGTGATTTTGATGGTCCAGCATTTTATTTTGTTGTTCGGCTAGCCATGTGCAACATGTACGGGCAGTTACAAGCCTGCTGGATATAGTGCCAACTGCGTGATCAATATCCACCTTCATAACATGGATGAAGCCTGAGCTGGAATGTGGCTGGCTAGCTGTATAAAAGCCTAAGTAGGTCTAGCTTCCATCGTAGTATAGAGTACAATGCTTTAGAGTACACTGTTGGTTACATTTTATTTGTGTTCTTGTGTTTAAAGGTGAGGACGCTCAGTTCGAGATGGACATCTAACCACCCCTGAGGAACCTCAACGGAACAACAGAAGAAGGAACTAACCTTGTACCTGTGCTGTGTACCTGTGCACCAGTGGCTTGGCTTGTAGAAACCAATTTTTGTGAGCCCTCATGTCAATCATGGCAGCCATCTTCTTTAGCTCTCTGTCTCGCCGTCGCTGGGTGTGATGTATGTAAACCATGCGGATAAACTATACCATATAATACGGTGGCTCTGTTTCAATGTCCATGCTAGGATACCACTTACAATGAAGCAATGTATTTGACATGTTTTCCCCTAAGTGGTATAGTAGTGGGATATTGGAATGCAGTCTTCATGTACTGTAGCCAACTCTTCAATAGTTGTCAAGCCATACACAGAGGCATTGGCTACAGTACAAACCAACTGGGCTACCAGGCTATGGCCAACCCTGAGACCTAATGGGAGACTGCTGGTCTATTTGAACAGGTCTCAGGGTTACAACTGGCATATTTGTATGTACTTCAGCCACACAGCAAGAGAAAGGGTCTGAAACCAAGGTAACCAGAGATATACTTACCCATTAACTAAATGTAGACGCCCAAGTCAATGCAGTAATCTAAGATGTCCATTCTGTATGTCTGTACTACCAGAGCACACTGTAAACACAGCCTTCTTTACCACTTCAGACTTTTTATAATGGGGCCCAGGAAACTGTGCAACATGTGCTACTTGTAATACTTTGTAGAGCAAAGTACCGGCCTTAGAATCTTCAGTCAGAAGGATTGATATAAACAAATAGTTTGGTTTAAATGACTGAATATGCTCCAAGGTCTCATAGCTGCCTGTTTTGTAGTCCGTTAGGTTACCAACAATTAAATTAATATGGACGATGTGACAGATTAGTTTTTTCTTCAGATTAGCTGAGAATTTCATCGTCATTCCAAGCCTTGAATTATCCATCACCAATACAAGTCTGACTTTATGTTGTGTTTTGGTTCTTTCTGGTAAAGGATTTTATGAAGATTGGGCTTTTGGTTTGTGGTGATGATTTGATAGATTTGCAAATGGAAGGAGCAACTTAATTGATACATTACTTACAAGATTACAAGACAATAGTTAGGTTTAAACAGTCTGATATTTGCTGCATTTGAATGAACTACGTAAACTGTTGAAGAACACAGATTTATTAGAAAATGAGACAGGAAAAAGTTTAAAAACGTGAATCGTTTCCAACAATTTTTCTATGCATTTTATTACATACATTACTTCTATCTTGACATTGAACTTTTTTCAATGTCAAATACCAAATGGACATGAAAGGAAGAGCTGAGACCATTTTTTCATCAGACATTGAAACTGTATTACAGACATCTCTCGTTTAGGTAATAGACTACACTTCCACCGTCTTTCTTACCTTAATCTCTTCTTCTTCTTTCAGTCTACTGTTTTAAGTGTCTCTACCCCATGCCTTACACATTACATACCAAGATAAAAGGTTGCTACTAAAATGGAGTTCCTTGTCTACTGATTCAAATGACCCTCAACCAGAAAATAGTTATATTTTAAACAGACTTTTATGTTTGTATTTAGCACTTGAAAATAAATATTGTTTTAAATACATTTTTTAAAACCGTTTTTTTTTAGTTATTCAGATCATGGCCATTATTGTTTTGGATGATCATACTGTTACCATAACTAAAACTGTCAGCAATTAAACCACGTTTTCATTCCATCTCTAGGTCCTCTCTTATTCAGATTATATATTTTAAAAAATGATTATATATTAAATGCAATCATTGGATTTGATTGAAGGAGAGAAACTGTTATTTGGCTTTCTGAGAAATTATAAAATCCCAGTCTATTAATGTGGAAAATGTTTATGTGTTAAACATACAGAGCAATTGTATCCATTTTGAATTGCACATGTTTCTGTTGGATTAGGATTGTAACTCTTTGTTTTGAAGTAGGCCTGCAGCAATTGTTTTATGGGAAACCAGCTTGAGACCAGTTTGGTTCTACACATGGAGGGCTTTTTACATTGTATTTTTTTCGTAAAAAAGATTTGAAACAAGAAACCCATCTTCTGTTCCGATTTGAAATAACTTTATTTTCAGAGAAATGCCAATGCCATTGGACACTGTTACAGCAAGATCAATAAAGTTCCTTGAAGATTATGCTGTTGTTCTCTATTTTGTCTTCAAACAGTTGCATGTTTGAAATCACACGTGGTTTTACATGGTTGAAATCACATGTGGTTGTACATGGTTGAAATCACACGTGGTTGTACATGGTTGAAATCACACGTGGTTGTACATGGTTGAAATCACACGTGGTTGTACATGGTTGAAATCACACGTGGTTGTACATGGTTGAAATCACAATGATAACAAAGGAAGATTCATTTATTGTCCAATGTACCTGACTGTCCAACAATGTCTCTTCTGCTTTATCCCATTAATACAGTGCCTTGCAAGAGTATTTAGATCTCTTGAACTTATTTACATTTTCTTGTGTTATAAAGTAGGATTAAAATTGATTAAATTGTATTTTTTTTGTCAACAATCTACACAAAATACTCTAATGTTAAAGTGGAAGAATTATATATATATATATTTAATATTGATAAATTAAATAACAAAAAAATGTGTTGTTGCATACAGCTCCCTGAGTCAATACATGTTAAACTCCTTTGGCAGTGATTAAAGCTGTGATTCATCTTGAGTAAGTCTAAGAGCTTTCCACACCTGGATTGTGCAATATTAGCCCATCTATTTATTGTCATCATTTTTCAAGCACTGTCAAGATGTTGGGGATCATGGCTAGACAGCAATTTTGGATCCTTGCTATAGATTTTCAAGCAGATTTAAGTAAAAACTGTCATTTGGCCACTCAGGAACATTCACTGTGTTCTTGGTAAGCAACTTCAGTGTAGATTTGGCCTTGTTGTAGGTTATTGTCCTGCTGAAAGGTGAATTCCTCTCCCAGTGTCTGGTGTAAAGCAACCTGAAGCATGTTTTCCTCTAGGATTTTGCCTGTGCAAATTTTGCCTGTGATGTGTTGTGTTAGATTTGCCCCAAACATAAGGCTTTGTATTTATGCCAAAAAGTGTATTCCTTTGCTGTCTTTTTTTCTTCTTCCCAGTAATAATTTAGTGCCTTGTTGCATACAAGATGCATGTTTTGGAATATTTGCGTTCTGTATATTTGTGTATATTATTTCACACAGACTGAGTCCATGTAACTTATTATGTGATTTGCTAAGCCACATTTTACTCCTGAACTATTTTAGGCTTGCCCAAACAAATGGTCTGAATACTTATTCAACGACTATATTTGAGTTCTCATTTTTATTCCATCTTTAAAAATACATATACATTTTTCTTCCACGTTGACAGAGTATTGAGTAGATTGTTGACAAAAAATGACAATTAAATCCATTTGAATCCCACTTTGTAACAAAAAAATGTGAAGAAATCCAAGGGGGTACAGTATGTATATCTTTGCAAAGTTCGAGCAGGTGCTGGAGGTGAACGTGTACGTAGTATGTTCAATAAAAAGAAAAGAGAATCCACGTATACTGCAATCTATTTTCCCAAGTGTGTTTAATGTCACGCTTGGATGCACTGCACACATTGAAGAGTCTTCTTTTTTTGTTGATCACAGTTAGAGGGAATCTTCTCTCTATTCCAGATCATTCTCCTGTCACATGTTCCTGATTCTATAATATTTGTAATAACAGTCATGCAACACAACATCCCTTCTTAACCCTGGCCCTTGGCTGGTTATAGAGGCCTGCTATGACAACATGAGGCTATGGGTTCCTCTTACTCTGCCCAAGGGTTGGTTATTGAAGAGCCCTGGTGTAGGATATTTTTTTGATCACTAGGTGGTGTGCAATGTCAAATGTTTGAAGTACAGCAGATCCAAATAATGAGGTGTGTGCGTGCATGTGTCTGTTTTATGTGGCTGTGTGCATGTGTAAAGGACGTCAGGCTTCTTGCTTAAGTTTAACATATGCTTCCCAGTGGAAACAATTTGCGCGTATATTATGACGCCATTTTGTGATGTTTTTGTTTGTTTTCGTGTTAATTTAGCCAAAGTAAAAAATGGCTAAATGAATTACAGAGTTCTTGAATTATTTTTATTTTGAGGAAGTGTACTGGCTATGTGGCGTCTCAAGAGGGACAAACAATAAATAATATTGCCGTTTATAAAGCGAAGGTATTTTAAGGGAGTATGCGTGCATAAATATTCACTTCACCTAGCTGAGTTCAGATAGGAGCAAACCTGAACCTACTGTGTATGTGTAACAGTATAGACTTTACGTCCGTCCCCTCGCCCCGACCTGGGCGCGAACCAGGGACTCTGCACACGTCAACAGCCACCCATCACTTCACAAAAGCCGCGGCCCTTGCAGAGCAAGGGGAACCACTACTTAAAGGTCTCAGAGCAAGTGACGTCACCGATTGAAACGCCACTAGCGCCCACCACCGCTAACTAGCTAGCCATTTCACATCGGCTACATATGCAGACGCCTTTCGCGAGTACCTCTTCCTCCTGATTCGGCTCACACAAGGCTCAAACCCCAGACCTCTGCCTCGCTAGCACACGTGACCGCACTCCTAAGGCATCTTACCAGTCAGCCCCACACGTAACGCTAGCTATGCACAACTGTAGATCCGGGTCACTGCACAACTATAAAGGACCTCACGCTGCTTGCTTAGCAAGTACCACTTCCTCCTGATTTGGCTCACACTGAGGTTCGAACCCAAGACCTCTGCCTTGCTAGCATGCGTGACCGCCCTCCTGAAGGGTCTGACCAGTCTAAAGATGTAGACACTTGCATCATTTGGATTTTTCCAACTGATTAGTGAAGACAAAATCTGTGCACCGGAACAAAGTTGTCACATCCCACAGTCTGTTGACAGACACTACAATTATGCAATTGGACCCAAGGGGGTGTAGTATATTGACCAATATACCATGCCTAATGCTGCATTTATAACCAATTGGGAAAGTGGTATTTACCATATATGACTGGAAAAATCAATCTGCATACCCCTCCAACACTTAATTATAAGTGGGAAATTCATCTCAGATTTCTCTCAAATGCTGACCTCTGACATCACCTACTAACAAAATTATCTCTATACAGCATGTTCTGAAGTTAAATGTAACAAAAAATATATATTTATAAAAACGAATCAATAGTATGGTTTTTGAACACTATAATTTGTTTACAAGCACAATAGCTGTACTTTTAGTTTATGGTTGACGACGCAGCTTGTTGACCATTAGCCAATTGGTGTTTCTCAACAAGTTCAAAGCATGTGAATGCAGCCCACTGGTATTTACGACTTCAAAACGGGTAATTACCAACTTCCCAATTGGTTATGGATGCAGTATAAGGGCTGTTCTTATGCAAAACGCAAAGCAGAGTGCCTGGATACAGTCTTTAGCAGTGGTATATTGGGCATATATCACAAACCCCTGAGGTGCTTTATTGCCATTATAAACTGGTTACCAATTTAAATTGAATAATAAACAAGAAGTTTTGCTTCATACCATGGTATATTGTCTGATATAGACACGACTGGAATGCTGTTTCAGCCAATCAGCATCAGGACCCAAACTACCCGGTTGATAACTGGAAAGTAAGATAACTGGTATTATCTTACCAGTTAATAATACCAGTCATTTTATGTCTGTCAACGAGATACTCTATTAGTAGCAGCACATTTTTGTGTTGGCACATTCTCCTGCTTTACAATACCTACAGCAGGGGTGTCAAACTAACTTTGCACCATGTGCTGACTTTGGTCTTCACAAGGTCTGGAGGGCCGCACTGAAAATTGGTTATATATCCTTGGCATCAAAATTTGCCAAAAATAGTCCTCTATCCATCGTTTTCTGATATATATATTTTTATTATTTATTCTTTTGTCCCCAATTGGCAGTTATGATATTTTCTCAGCACTGCAACTCTCCTTTAGAGAGGCAAAGGTCAAGAGCCATGCATCCTCCGAAACATGACCCTGCCAAGCCGCACTGCTTCTTGACACACTGTTCGCTTAACCAGGAAGCCAGCTGCACCAATGTGTCGGAGGAAACACTGTCCAACTGGCGACCGAAGTCAGCTTGCAGGATCGAGCCCGAGGCTGTGTTGGTGCCTCGACACTGCAATGCAGTGCTTTAGACTGCTGTGCCACTCGGGAGGCCCTGTTTTTGGAATGTTCAATTCTCCCTAACCGTCTAGCTTTTATTATGGTGATTATTGCCGCGTTCACGTGCTAGTCGGAACTAGGAAACAGTGGGCTGTTAAGCTCCAGCCTATTCCTCTCTTTGGATTGGTGGATACATCTCGTTATTGAAATACTTTTTTGAATATTCAATGAGGGGTGTTGACGTAAACCACTTCTAATTCCATGGAGAGGGAGATGCTATGCTATCCTCATGAATATGCATAGACCGTCTCAAATTTCAACAGGGACAACTCAGATATATATATTTTTAAACTCAAAAGTCACAGGGATCACACTTATAAATTGAGTATACAAAACATTAATAACACCTTCCTAATATTAAATTACACTCCCTTTTTGCCCTTAGAACAGCCTCAATTTGTTGTGGCATGGACTCCACAAGTTTTCCACAGGGATGCTGGCCCATGTTGACGCCATTGCTTCCCACTGTTGTGCCAAGTTGGTTGGATGACCTTTGGCTGGTGGATCATTCGTTATACACATGGGAAACTGTTGAGCATGAAAATCCCAGCAGTGTTGCAGTTCTTGATACAAACCTTTGCGCCTGGCACCTACTACCTACCGTACACCATTCAATGGTACTTAAATATTTTGTCATGCTTATTCACCCTCTGAATGGCACACATACTCATTATATGTCTCAATTCTGTCAAGGCTTAAAAATCCTTCTTTAACCTGTCTCTTCCCCTTCATCTACACTGATTGAAGTGGATTTAACAAGTGACATCAATAAGGGATCATAGCTTTCACGTGGATTCACCTGGTCAGTATATGTCATGGAAAGAGTAGGTGTTCTTAATGTTTTGTATACTCAGTGTATATCAGTACACTTGTAACAACCTAAGCATTACGAAACTTCTATTAGCCACGTTTCAAAATAGCAATTCATTTTCATCTTGACTAAATTTGGCGCTCATTGCCCCCAATACAAAAACTCCTCACTAGCTTCATTTTTAATGAGCTTAACGTTGACAGATTTGGGGCGTAAACCCAGCGTCTCACTTCACCTCTTCCTCTCTGGTTCCGGCTAGCACGTCAAGAAACAAGCTGGACACACAGTTTCCACTTGGTTTTAGTCATTTTAAAGTATACTGAGTTCGTCTCCCTACATGGGCCATATGTTTGACACTCCTCTTCTACAGTATGTGTACGCACTGGAAAGACAAGTGCATTTGCCTGTTTTTGAGAGATACTCATGGCTCCTTCTCCAGTCAGCATGGCTCCACTAATTGCTTTTGTGATAAATCTCATTACCCATCAGTGGTTAATAAAACACTTAGAAGAAGCACTTCTCCTCACACTAATATTCTTTACAGGGACTTAATCACGTCTGAAACAGATCTGGGTTCGGATACTATTTGAAATATTTTTCAAATACTTTATCTGGGCTTGATTGAGCTAGCCTGGCTCAATGGGCCTGATAAAATAGTTATAAAAGTGCAAACTCTGCCCATCTGGGACCCAAGGCAGATTTAGAGTAAATGCTAAAGGTGTTTGAAAGATTTCAAACAATATTTGAACACAGGTCTGCTTTCCACAGGGAATCCGTCTAATCATGTCTGAAACATTATCTTCCTTCATGTTTAACTCAGTTATTTTACACAAAAGCTTCTCGTATGTTATTCATTGTGTTACGAAACCCATAACTAGCCTTAATATACTGTTGCACTCTGTGGCTAGGAGTGCTAGGCCTAGCTACATGTCACCTGAATGAATGTGTGTATTTATGAGAGAAATTAGCGTTTGAAGACCGTGTTGGATGTACATTTGCCCAGGGAGACAGCATTCTTTCCTTGGTTCAGTGCCATCTCTGTCTCTCTTGACCTCGTGCTCGCCCAGTCCAAGCAGATTATTATTTGTTCAGATGGGGACGAAACATAAATATGTACAAAAAGGAAAAATACAAAAAGGTATGCTCAAACTAAAGACAGAAAAACTAACAAATGGCCTCATGGCCACCAAATCAACCCAGCATCCTCATGACTGACAATCACCCTAATTGGCAGCACCTGATGTGCTTATCAACCAGGCTCAACATCTGGACAAGGTTGCTGCTGCCCCCTGGGGGAATGGAGTGTGGAAGTGTGACCTGGATAGTGTGTTTTTCTATGTCCTAACACTAACCTTCCCCCATATCATAACCATTTTTATTTTAATATGTTGTTAACCGTTTCATAAAAGCTATAAGGCAAGCGAGTCCGTGCTATATTTTGAAAATAGTCACAGGTAAATGGGTTGACTTGCCCACCGCTGGGTCTCGGGCCGAACAACGGCATGTATCTGTGACTATATCATGATGTATCACTGCCTCTTAATAGCCTTCTTAATTAGCCTACTTTAGCTCAGATCTGTCTTGTTCTAAACCAAGACAATGAAGGCCATTTTGATTAAATGTTTGAAGACAGGAAGTCTTGTTTTAGAATAGAGCCTCAAAGTTGTGATGTTAAATTTCGTAATTACAGTGAGCTCCATTTGAGAAGATGGAGCTAATTTTGATTGATGTTTGATGACAGGAAGTTAAACTTTTTAATTGTAACTTTCCACTTTGTAGGAGAGAGTTGAGCCAAAGCGGTAAGTTAAGCCAGCCTTGTTTCTAGGAAGCCATATACAAAATGAATCAATCGACCAAATATTTAAGAGGTCATCATTTCATGGAATGAATAAGTCAAAAAAATTGTTTCTCATCAAGTCAATTTTATTTATTGTGTTAGAGGTTTCAAGATGCTGTAAACAACATGGAAAACTGATTGGATTGCAAGAAGTAAGGGAATTTAGTATTTTTCTCACCCAACTCTTTAAAAAAATATATTTTTATCCTATTGTTAGTTACTTGACTCATCGCTACAACTCCCGCACGGACTCAGGAGAGGCAAACTCTGAAACAACCAAGCCGCGCTGTTTCTTAACACATCCTTCCCGGAAGCCAGCCGCACCAATGTGTCAGAGGAAACACAGTACATGCTAGTGCACGATGAGACAAGGATATCCCTGCCAGCCAAACACTCCCTGTACGACGCTAGGCCAATTGTGCGCAGCCCGATGGGTCTCCCGGTCGTCACGTCACTCAACTTTTAACCTGAATCCAGAGTGACAGAGTGACATTTTTGTTTATTTCAAGTTGAATTCACGTTAGTTGACAACCAAATGTAATTCAAAACTAGACGTCTGTGCCTACGTTAAAAGTGTTAAGAAAGATACAAAGTGTTTGTTAGGCGTAAAGCCTGTTTTAAAAGATGCTTAAAATGATTAAAACACAACAAAGCGATTGGGATTGTGTTGAATTGGGTTTGGGAAATACAGATAGACAAGGTTTTAAAATGGTAGTGGTAGTATTTCATTCAGCACAGAAATGTGTAGGCAGCTTCACTTACCCTGTCCCGTGGCTCAACTTACCCCATAAGTATGTCTCTTTGACTTGTAATTTTACATTGTGAGTTGATGGACGTGTGGTGCCACATTCGTTTTTCATAAATGCTTGAAATAATTATTTTAGTTGTGCCAAGAGACCACTTTTTTGGGACAAGCTATGTTTTTAAAACTGTAGTGTTTACATTAATTTGGATTATTTCCAGGGATACACAACATTCTGAAATGTATTTACATATATTTGCTAGAAAGAATACTATATTTCCCTTGACATTGGGATGCTCAATGCAAAAAATGGCTCAATTTACCCCACTGTCCCTTACTCAGCCTGTTTCTTCTTCTGCATCCTCTGACAATAACAAGATGATGATCAACATTGTGTGTGTGTGTGTGTGTGTGTGTGTGTGTGTGTGTGTGTGTGTGTGTGTGTGTGTGTGTGTGTGTGTGTGTGTGTGTGTGTGTGTGTGTGTGTGTGTGTGTGTGTCTATGCAACACCTGAAGTCCATTGAGCCAATCAGAAACGGTCCTTTTCTGATTCATCCTTAGTAGAAAAGATATAGGGAGAATGAAGCCTTACACAAGACTGGCTATGTCAGTGTCACCCTTTAAGTAGTTTTTCCAATAAGCATCGCATAAGCCTAATGTATGTACTGCCGCAGCACAACACCTCTTCCTTTGATTGTTGTCTCCATTCAGTGTTTTCTATGGAACAGAGTAGTTGGTAATATCCTATAGACCAAGTAGTTGGTTATATCCTATAGAACAGAGTAGTTGGTTATATACTATAGAACAGAGTAGTTGGTAATATCCTATAGACCAAGTAGTTGGTTATATCCTATAGAACAGAGTAGTTGGTTATATACTATAGAACAGAGTAGTTGGTAATATCCTATAGAACAGAGTAGTTGGTTATATCCTATAAAACAGAGTACTTGTTATTATCCTATAGACCAAGTAGTTGGTAACATCCTATAGAACAGAGAAGTTGGTTATATACTATAGAACAGAGTAGTTGGTGATATACTATAGATCAGAGTAGTTGATAATATCCTATAGAACAGAGTAGTTGGTAATATACTATAGAACAGAGTAGTTGGTAATATACTATAGAACAGAGTAGTTGATAACATACTATAGAACAGAGTAGTTGGTAATATACTATAGAACAGAGTAGTTGATAATATACTATAGAACAGAGTAGTTGATAATATACTATAGAACAGAGTACTTGATAACATACTATAGAACAGAGTAGTTGGTAATATCCTATAGAACAGAGTAGTTGGTAATATACTATAGAACAGAGTAGTTGGTAATATACTATAGAACAGAGTAGTTGATAATATACTATAGAAAAGAGAAGTTGGTAATATACTATAGTACAGAGTAGTTGATAATATACTATAGAACAGAGTAGTTGATAATATACTATAGAACAGAGTTGTTGGTAAAATACTATAGAACAGAGTAGTTGGTTATATCCTGTAGAACAGAGTAGTTGGTAAAATACTATAGAACAGAGTTGTTGGTAAAATACTATAGAACAGAGTAGTTGGTAATATACTATAGAACAGAGTTGTTGGTAAAATACTATAGAACAGAGTAGTTGGTTATATCCTGTAGAACAGAGTAGTTGGTGATATACTATAGAACAGAGTAGTTGATAATATCCTATAGAACAGAGTAGTTGGTAATATACTATATAACAGAGTAGTTGGTTATATCCTATAGAACAGGGTAGTTGGTGATATCCTATAGAACAGAGTAGTTGATAATATCCTATAGAACAGAGTAGTTGGTAATATACTATAGAAAAGAGAAGTTGGTAATATACTATAGTACAGAGTAGTTGATAATATACTATAGAACAGAGTAGTTGATAATATACTATAGAACAGAGTTGTTGGTAAAATACTATAGTACAGAGTAGTTGATAATATACTATAGAACAGAGTAGTTGGTGATATACTTTAGAACAGAGTAGTTGGTTATATCCTATAGAACAGAGTAGTTGGTTATATCCTATAGAACAGGGTAGTTGGTGATATCCTATAGAACAGTGTAGTTGGTAATATACTATAGAACAGAGTAGTTGGTGATATACTTTAGAACAGAGTAGTTGGTTATATCCTATAGAACAGAGTAGTTGGTTATATCCTATAGAACAGGGTAGTTGGTTATATCCTATAGAACAGAGTAGTTGATAATATCCTATAGAACAGAGTAGTTGGTAATATACTATAGAAAAGAGAAGTTGGTAATATACTATAGTACAGAGTAGTTGATAATATACTATAGAACAGAGTAGTTGATAATATACTATAGAACAGAGTTGTTGGTAAAATACTATAGTATAGAGTAGTTGATAATATACTATAGAACAGAGTAGTTGGTGATATACTTTAGAACAGAGTAGTTGGTTATATCCTATAGAACAGAGTAGTTGGTTATATCCTATAGAACAGGGTAGTTGGTGATATCCTATAGAACAGTGTAGTTGATAATATACTATAGAACAGAGTAGTTGGTGATATTCTATAGACCAGAGTAGTTGGTTATGTCCTATACAAATCCCCTTTTCATCTAAACACAATAGCATGTTTTAACTTAAACTTAACCGTCCGAAACCATGGAGAACATGCACATTATAGTGTTATAGTGTTAGTGTTGACGTTGGGAACACCTAATGAGTCAGTTTTCGATAAAAGAAGACAAACTTTGGTAGTTAGCCAAGAGGGCTAGAGAGGCAGATCAATAATGGCGGTAGCTGGTACGAATCCTGGGCCAGACATAGATTAACTGACAACCAGAAAACTTCTGGGTTGGGGTTGGGGGTAGATCAGCTTTAATATTGCAGATAGGTAGTAGGTTCGATCAATTTAATAGTTTGCATAATTTCTAATCCCCCTTTTCCCCTCTTTTTCCCCTCTATACATTCCCCCCCCGCCCTACCATCCCTACCCTAATTCTTCTCTATTTAAAAATCTCTCCTTCATTTCGGCAGGCAGGCAGGCAGGCAAGTTTCTGAGTGACAGTGAGGGCTTTGCATAGGCGCTTTGTTGTGATTTTTTTTTTGTGAGACTGGAAAAAAATGAATGGTATTTACCTGTTCCCATGCTTTTAAAATAATGTTTCTGCTCCAGAACGGTATAGATCACTTTCATTCTCGGTTCTGGTTCTGTTCCTTGAAAAATGTATTTTCCATTTTTGGTTCTGTTCCCTGAACCGGTTCCAACCCCTGATTTGAAATCACTTCAAATACTTTTTCTGTGTTTGATTGAGCTTGCTTGGCTTAATGGACCAGTAGAATAGTCCCAAAACTGCAAACCTCGACCTCGATTGAATCCAGGCTGTATCACAACCGGCTGTGATTGGGAGTCCCATAGGGAAGCGCACAATTGGCCCAGTGTCATCCGGGTTTGGCTGGTGTAGGCCTTCATTGTAAATAAGAATTTGACCTGCCAGGTTAAATAAAAAAATACATTCTTGGCCCTGCTGCTCGTTGAGAATAGGCCTCTCTACCTAATAGTATTTTGTCTACACTGGTTTTAGCTAATAGGTGGGATACGCTTATTATTATTTATGTATTCATTGGCAGGGCCAAACCGAGCCATCTAATTATGTGCTAGTGGTTTAAATGACGCATCTAATCGTTTAGACAGACACCTTTGTGTTTCTGAGCTAAATAAAACAATTCAAGTGATGTGGCCATTAAGGCTACAGATGTTGCAGGACAATTTGAAATAACAACACTGCACAAGTTGTTCTGACCATATAAATGTCTGCTTTTATATTGTCTACCTTCTACGTTGCCTTGAGGCAGAGTGCCATACTGCTGTGTGGATCATCCCTGTACAGTTTACCCTGTTGTGCGCTTGGAGGATTGCAAGCTTATCATAGATGTTTGGCTGTCTGACACCCAGTGAATGTTGTGTGTGTGTGTGTGTGTGTGTGTGTGTGTGTGTGTGTGTGTGTGTGTGTGTGTGTGTGTGTGTGTGTGTGTGTGTGTGTGTGTGTGTGTGTGTGTGTGTGTGTGTGTGTGTGTGTGTGTGTGTGTGTGTGTGTGTGTGCGCGCGCATGCGTTGGTGTGTGTGACACCCAGGGACTTAGCCAACCTGCTGGCTGTCCTGGAGAGCCCACTCCCTGCTGTCAAGTTGTTGCCAAATCAGGAGTTTAGGGCTGTGTTCTAAAATGGCAACAAAGCCAATTGTCAAAAGTAGTATACTGTATAAGGAATAGGGTATCATTTGGGATACAACCTATGTCTAAAAGCTTAAAGAACCCTCAGGACATTAAACTCGCCATGCTCCACTACGCCATGCTGTGCGCATTCTCTGCCAATGAGAGTGAAGGTTTATTTGGTAATGGGCCATGGATAGGCGCCCAAGTTCTTTGTTAATAATGACCTGAGTGTTGTGAATTTGTACTGTTGAATATGTATGTTGTATTTTTTTGGAAGCAATGTTGGCAATGGGTTCTTCTCCTGGGTGACGTGAGTTGAACTATTGCCGCATTAGCCCCATCAATGTGTTCAGAATGTGATGAATAACAGTATTGATTTGTGAATTTGGTTTTGGAATAAAAAGTGCAACAATATCACATGTTTCTCCTAGAAAACTGTCCATTTCATTTTGGGAAGTGCTCATCAGTTAAGACACTCCAAAAGGAGAAACATTTCAAAGCTTTAAATCTGTCAATGTAAAAAATATGGTATAAAAAACATGCATTTAAAGAGTGTCACACCCTGATCTGTTTCACTTGTCTTTGTGCTTGTCTCCACACCCCTCCAGGTGTCGCCCATCTTCTCCATTATCCCCAGTGTATTTAAACCTGTGTTCTCTGTTTGTCTGTTGCCAGTTCGTTTTTCGTTTTTCGGTTACTGGCCCAACGCTCCTACCCGCCAGGCTACAAAAAGCCGGTGTACCACATGTGCAGCACACGTGAAACCACTCATGGCCACATATCACAGTGGTGTAGGCATAATTCTTTGCATCCCAGGTGAACTGTAAAAATTGACAACACTTTTTTTGTGGGTATTTCCATTCTGACAGACTACATAATGATAACAACACCCAGTCATCAAACTCAATGAGATCATTTGTGTGTCTGTGTGTGCATGTCTGTGTATCTGTGTGTGCATGTGTGTGTCTGTGTGTGTCTGTGTGTGCATGTGCATGTCTGTATGTGCATGTGCATGTTTGTGTGCTCCTCTCTAGGTAGAATGCTCCTCTCTAGGCAGAGTACTCCTCTCTAGGCAGAGTACTCCTCTCTAGGTAGAGTACTCCTCTCTAGGTAGAGTGCTTCTCTCTAGGTAGAGTACTCCTCTCTAGGTAGAGTGCTTCTCTCTAGGTAGAGTACTCCTCTCTAGGCAGAGTACTCCTCTCTAGGTAGAGTGCTCCTCTCTAGGTAGAGTACTCCTCTCTAGGTAGAGTGATTTTCTCTAGGTAGAGTACTCCTCTCTAGGTAGAGTGCTCCTCTCTAGGTGAATGCTACTTCTTCCCCATCAGGGTCCTATTTTTAGCCAGAGCTATTTGTTTTTGCACTCTGTCACTAAGCAACGTCACAGACCCTTCTCACAGAAAGGCCATTATTAAAACATGTGAAAGTGGAGGAAAGGGCATACTTAGTCAGTTGCACAACTGAATGCATTCAACCAAAATGTGTCCTCAGTTAACCCAACCCATCTGAATCAGAGAGGTGAAGGGGCTGCCTTAATCGACGTCCACGTCAAGGAACAGTTTTTGTTGAGGTTCAATGCTGCAGACATGTTTTGGCACCCTTCCTCAGATCTGTGCCTCGACACAATCCTGTCTCGGAGCTCAATGGCTCGGTTTTTGCTCTGACATGCACTGTCAACTGTGGGACCTTATATAGACAGGTGTGAGCCTTTCCAAATCATGTCCAATCAATTGAAATTACCACAGGTGGACCCCAATCGAGCTGTAGAAACATCAAGGATGATCAATGGAAACAGGATGCACCTGAGCTCAATTTCGAATCTCATAGCAAAGGGTCTGAATACTTATGTAAATAAGGTATTTCTGCTTTTTATTTTTAATACATTTGCAAACATTTCTAAAAAACATGTTTTCGCTTTATCAGTATGGGGTATTGTGTGTAGATTGTGATGAGGAACATTTTTTGAAAATATGTTATAGAATAAGGCTGTAACGTAACAAAATGTGGAAAAAGTGAAGGTGTCTGAAAACTTTTCCAAATGCATTGTATAAATATTCAACACAAGTAGTTGAATATTGGAATGCATTTGGAAATACATTTGGAAAGTAATGGCATGTATTTGAAAATACTTGAATACCCAGTATTTTTATATATATATATATATGTAAGTACTCTGATGCATTTGAACCAATGATTGGTATTAACCCTAGTTGACTGACAGGGGCCGCTGTTTTGAAGCCACTGCACAGACGTTTTGGTACTTGTTCTCAATGTTAAGAAACCTGGAAGATATAGAAAGGCATTTATTCATGTCTGCATTTCGTTTTGACAAGTATATTGAATTACAGACACCTTAATGCATACGTTTAAATTATATTATGTGAACTGAACATTAAAATGAAGAACATATGAAGACGTATTCCTTAAAGTATAGATTTTTTTGTACTGATGTTACTGTCCCCACTTCACTTGTCTCCACTTGAAACATTAAAAAAAATACTGTATTATTCCGTTCATTCCTATTGATGGAGGACTGTTCCTTCTGAGGAGTACCAATATGGTGGCCGGGGGCTTCAAAGCCTCTCATTGGCCAAATTATAACATAAGCAATCCAGGGTTTATACACATCATTGATTTGAACCCAGGTCTGTTCGGTATTTGAAAATAATGTATTTGGAAATAAGTATTTGAAAATATTTTCAAATTGTAGGCTATTTATCAAAATACTTTCAAATACTTTCAATGGGAGTAGTTGATTTGGACACATTATTTGAAAATATTCAAATACACAGAGAATAAGTATTAATAATAAGTTAATTAATAATAAATAACAAAGAATCCAATATACATGTATTTGAACCCAGATGAGGTATGTGTACTGTTCCCCAACCAAAATGTCTTCATCCGTCTCCTGTCCAACACCAGTTGACTGTTACTTTGAGGTTAACACAGTTAGCCAATTTTTCTATTTAACCTTAATTTAACTAGGCAAGTCAGTTAAGAACAAATTCTTATTTACAATGACGGCCAAACCTGACGACGCTGGGCCAATTGTGCACCACCCTATGAGACTCACAATCACAGCCGGATGTGATACAGCCTGGATTTGAACCATGGACTGTAGTTACACCTCTTGCAGTGAGATGCAGTGCCTTAGACCGCTGGGCCACTCGGGAGCAACCTCTTGGGTTGTGGGAATCTCGGAACCCAGAACCAAATCTTCTAAACTCGCTGGTCACAAGAGACTATGGTTGGGGCTGGAAACTACGGTTGGAACTCAAGGGTTTTGCTTGCTCACAAGGGTTTTAGGAAGGTCAGAAGGTATAATCATATCAACACTTTACTTGTCACCCAGCGTCATAACAAGTTATGAAACGATCATAACTATGTCATAATATGTCATAACAGCTGACATAACCTGTAACAATATAGTCATAACACTGTACATAACACACGACACATACACTACCGTTCAAAAGTTTTTTTGTCCATTAAAATAACATCAAATTGATCAGAAATACAGTGTAGGCATTGTTAATGTTGTAAATGACTATTGTTGCTGGAAACGGCAGATTTTTTATGGAATATCTACATAGGCGTACAGAGGCCCATTATCAGCAACCATCACTCCTGTGTTCCAATGGTACGTTGTGTTAGCTAATCCAGGTTTATCATTTTAATAGGCTAATTGATCATTAGAAAACCCATTTGCAATTATGTTAGCACAGCTGACAACTGCTGTTCTGATTAACGAAGCAATAAAACTGGCCTTCTTTAGACTAGTTGAGTATCTGGAGCTCCAGTGTTTGTGGGTTCAATTACAGGCTCAAAATGGCCAGAAACAAATAACTTTCTTCTGAACCTCGTCAGTCTATTCTTGTTCTGAGAAATAGTACCTGCAAAACACCAGTCTCAACGTCAACAGTGAAGAGGCGACTCCGGGATTCTGGCCTTCTAGGCAGAGTTGCAAAGAAAAAGATATATCTCAGACTGACCAATAAAAATAAAAGATTAAGATTAAGATGGGCAAAAGAACACAGACACTGGACAGAGGAACTCTGCCTAGAAGGCCAGCGTCCAGTAGTCGCCTCTTCATTGTTGACATTGAGACTGGTGTTTTGCTCTGTTGCTGATGACTGATGACTGACATAAGGGCATGTACTTGACAGGCCTATCTGGCGTATATGATTATGATGGTCATAATGCTTAATGACAGTGTCATAAAGTGTATTTTCTACAAGTTATTTAAAATATATGATAAAAAAAAACATGACTGTAAAGAATTTATTACAACAAGGAATAAATAACATTTCAAATGATAGGAAAATTCTTGGCAGGGAAAAAAACATGAATTAATGTGGGTTATGACACTATCATGTAGGTGTCATAACCAGCAATAAAATAATGCAATATATGTCACAACAATTGTAAATATGTGGGTTATGACAGTATTATGACCATATTATGACAGGTTATGACAATTTCTGTCAGCTGTTTTATTATGGCATGATTATTATCATTATGACATGATTATTATCATTATGACATGTTTATGACGTTGTAATGTGTTATGACGCTGTGTGTCAAGTGAAGTGTTCCCGCTAGCTATTAATCATCTTTGGCTGAGGCGGCTAACTCTCCTCCTGCAGAATGACTGGGTATGCAGGCTTTTGCTCCATCCCTACACCTACACACCCAATTCAGCTTATCAAAAATGGGTGCCGCTAAATAGTAGAATGAGGTGTGATGGAGTGGGTTTGGTACAGAATCTTACAGGAGAGTAGCTCTCCAGAACCTCATTGGGTTTGCCACCCGTGGTCTACGATAAGCATTGTATGAAATTCTACAGAGCTGTTGGAAGGGTCTTAACCTGTGATTGTAGTGACAGAAGTGGCAGCAGAACATAATGGAGAAATAAAGAGGGTTAAATGGAGGTGCTGACTTCTCTAACACTACTATCTCAAAGGACAATGGTGGATTGTAGGCTGCAGTTATGAGGGGAGAAAGGTTTTCAAGGATATTTTCAATGACAAGTTCTTTCCGTTTCCCTTTTGCTTTAGGTAGCCATATTTTTCCGATCACAGCTGATCGCCAGTTTAATTGCTTCTTTAATCAGCACGACAGTTTTCAGCTGTGCTAACATAATAGTGAAAGGGTTTTCTAATGAGCAATTGGCCTTTTAAAATTATAAACCTGGATTAGCTAACACAACGTGCCATTGGAACACAGGAGTGATGGTTGCTGATAATGGGCCTCTGTACGCCTATGTAGAAATTCTATTAAAAATCAGCCTTTTCCAGCTACAATAGCCATTTACAACATTAACAATGTCTACACTGTATTTCTGATCAATTTGATGTTATTTTAATGGACAACATTTTGGGCTTTTCATTCAAAAACAAGGACATTTCTAAGTGACCCCAAACTTTAGAATGGTAGTGTATGTTTCAAGGTTTCTCTGTTTTCAATGCTCTGAGAGGAGCTGTAATTTGTCTGAATAACTTATATGAACAGGAGTGATTTCTCTGTTTTCAATGCTCTGAAAGGAGCTGAAATTTTTCTGAATAGCTTGTATCAACAGGAGTTATTTCTCTGCTTTAAACGCTCTGAGAAGGGCTGTAAAATTTGTCTGAAGAGCTTGTATCTACAGGAGCGATTTCTCTGCATCAGTATATATTCAGGTGGTTCAGTGAAGGAAATACAGTAGTTTATGACCATCTGTTTTATTTAAAATGGCTCTTTTTCAAGGACTTGGTCAGGAAATGGAACAAACAACAAGAATCAGCAACAACAAAAAAAGTGCACCAATACGGCATTCATATTAGGAACTCCCTCAAGGACTTCCAAGTATGGATGCAGCACACCATTTTCTGCTTCAGTGCATCTTTAATTAGACTTTCTCCTGGTCTTCGTCTCTGTCCTACACTCTACCCCTATTAACACACTTCAGTCATCATGCAAACATCAGATGCCCACTTAATCCTTGGCTCTAAGGATGTGGGGGAGTAACTACAGCCACACAACCTAATGAAGGTACTGCATTTAAACCCACATTCATATGGCTCATTGATTGATGTAGAGTAAATCATTGTTTATGATGCGTTTTGTGATTGTAATTTCTCTCTCTCTCTCTCTCTCTCTCTCTCTCTCTCTCTCTCTCATATAACAACAGCAATCTTCAGCAGTAAACTGTCATCCTCATTCTGACAATGATGTTATATGATAAATGGTTTTAGAGTGATTGTAGTCGTTGTTTTTGAACAGTGGGATAGTATTCAGAACTGAAATAGTATCCCCTTTTACAGCTGTTCTTCAACACAATATTTACCAAACCTTTTTTCCACCATGAATAGGAAACCGTATGCTTCAAAGACAGTCATCACGAAGTAGATTGTGTTGACGACAAATGGCCTAATATTACGTGTGAGTGACAGGGATGCATTTATTGACAAAACAAAGCAAATCTCTCTGACTGAAAGCACAGTTACGAGTCAGGATAATCATTATATTTCACTGAAGGTGGCTGAGTGACACTGAGTTGCATGGTTTTGTTATACTTCAAAGAAAAAGGAAATCCCATTTACAGGGCCTATAGAGATTCTACACCCCCTTGAACTTTTTTTCACATTTTATTGTGTTCATTTCATGCATTTAAATAAGGATTCCCCTCCCCCAGTTTATCTACACACCATACTCCACACTTTTAAGGGGAGTTTTTGCTTTGTGAAAAGTTAATACAATACATGATGGAAGCACCTTCGGCAGCAATTACAGCTGTGAGTCTTTTGGGATAGGTCTGTACCAACTTTGCACACCTAGATTTGGCAATATTTGACCATTCTTTACAAAACTTTTCAAACTCTGTTCCTTGAGGAGTCTCGACAGTCAGAAAACTTTAAGTCATGCCACACATTTTAATTGGATTTAGGTCGGGGCTCTGACTGAGCCACTCAAGTATTGAGCCACTACACTGTATCTTTGGCTGTGGGCTTCGGGTCACTGTCCTACTAAAAGGTGAACTTCCATTCCAGTTTCAGATTTCTTGCAGAGGGCAGCAGATTTTCCTCAAGGACTTTTCTATACGTTGCTCCATAAATTTTCCCTTTTATCCTGATAATTGAGAAACATCCCCATAACATGATGCAGCCACCACCATGCTTCACTGTAGGGATGTGCCATGTTGGGTTTGCGCCAAACCTAACACTGCATTTAGGCAAAAAAGTTCAATTTTTGTTACGTCGAACCACAAAACTTTCTCCCACATGGCTACAGAATTTCCAGAGTGGTTGTTTTGCACACTTCAAGCAGGATTCAATGTGGGCTTTCTTGAGTAATGGCTTCCTTCTTGTCACCCTACCATACATGTCAGATTTGTGGACTGCTTGGGATATTGTTGTCACATGCACACTGTGACCAGTCTTAGCCATAAAAGCCTGTAGCTCTTTCAAAGTTTTCATTGGACTCTTGGTAGCCTCTCTGATGTCCTACTAGCTCAGTCTTCCAGTTTGGAGTGATGGCCTGATCTCGGCAGTGTCTTGGTGGTGCCATACACCTTCCACTTATTAATAATCATCTTGACCGTGCTCCAAGGGATATTCAAGGTCTATAAAATATTTTTATACCCATCCCATGATCTGTACCTTTTCACAACTTACCCAGCAGAGGGAGCATACATGAACTGCTGAATTTATCCTGGAATTGTGTGAATCACTACAATTTAACACAGACAGAGGCCAAATAACTTGGTGTGTGATTTTGAAGGTGATTGGTTACACCTGAGCTAATTATAGGATTGCTTTTACAAGGGGTGTGGACACTTATCCAACCAAGCTATTTCATTTTATTTATAGATTTTCTTCACTTAGAAGGTAGATCAATCCCCCCCCAAATATTTGTATACATTTTAATTTCAGGCTATAAGGCAACAAAAGGTGAAAATGTTGAATGGGGGTATAGACTTTCTATAGGCACTGTATGTAATTTGGTATCATAAAACGCCCTCGGCTATTTCTAATTCCGTTCTCTTGTTCCCACTGGGTTGTTTTTAACTGCTTTCCACTTAATGATATGAACAGGAGTGATATCTCTGTTTTCAATGCTCTGAAAGGAGCTGAAATTTTTCTGAATAGCTTGTATCAACAGGAGTGATTTCTCTGCTTTAAACGCTCTGAGAAGGGCCATTTTAACCCACATGGGATAAAATGGGATGCATCCCAAATGGCAACCTATTCTCTTTATAGTTCACTACTTTTGACCAGAGCCCTATAGGTAGTAGAGCCCTATGGGTAGTAGATCCCTATGGATCCTGGTCAAAAGTTGTGAACTACATACAGAATAGGGTGCCATTTGGGACGAATCCAGGATGTCATCCATTATCTTCCCAGCTTTGATGTTTTGAAGGAAATAACACATTTCCTCTGTCTTGTTGTGCACAACGTTGCAATGAATCTTAATTCTGGATTATTACCTGCGGGGGATGTATGCATATGATTTTCCGACATGCAGCCAGGTGTGAAAATTATGCTGCTGTATTCATTAAACATCTCAGGTATGCTTGCAGATCTAGGATCAGTTTTGCATTTTAGATAATGATGAATACAATTCTACGAACATGGGGTTCTGATCCTAGATCAGCACTTCTACTCTGAGACTTTTTTAAATCACCAAGCAGGTTAAGTCATAAATCTGCTGTCTGCAGTGAGGTTTCGTCAGAGGGTGAAGACAATTTATGAGGTACTAAATTACAATACTACGTTTCAATATTCCCAATCTTTCTGCTGAACGAATCTCTCAAAGCATTAATAATCGATCTACTTACAAATCAGAGATGAGTTGGGAGTTTGAAATCTCCAATCTTTATATCGAACTAAAAAAAATGGCTGAGATGACAACATAATGATGTGTTGTGTTCCTCTTTTTAGAACAATTAAACACCAGATTTTGAGGACATAATGGATGACATAGGTTTAACCATAGCATTATCTGAAGAGAACCATGATAAATCTCTAATATGTTTGGAGAAATAGCTAGCTGCCCAACTGTCAGCCCCTGAAATGCTGAGATTCCAAGGGTTGGTTCCAAATAGCACCCTATTCATAGTCCTTATTAAGACAGAAACACATCACATCAGTATAATCTAATGTTAACTAGACAGCAACACATCA
The DNA here is from genome assembly GCF_057628025.1 of Oncorhynchus mykiss. Classification (NCBI taxonomy): domain Eukaryota; kingdom Metazoa; phylum Chordata; class Actinopteri; order Salmoniformes; family Salmonidae; genus Oncorhynchus; species Oncorhynchus mykiss. Next base: position 84,788,320 of record NC_143022.1, on the reverse strand, counting down.
CATCAGTATAATCTAATGTTAACTAGACAACACATCACATCAGTATAATCTAATGTGAACTAGACAACAACACATCACATCAGTGTAATCTAATGTTAACTAGACAACACATCACATCAGTATAATGTAATGTTAACTAGACAACAACACATCAGTATAATCTAATGTGAACTAGACAACAACACATCACATCAGTATAATCTAATGTGAACTATGCAACAACACATCACATCAGTATAATCTAATGTTAACTAGACAACAACACATCACGTCAGTGTAATCTAATGTGAACTATACAACAACACATCACATCAGTATAATCTAATGTTAACTAGACAACAACACATCACGTCAGTGTAATCTAATGTGAACTAGACAGTAACACATCACATCAGTGCAATCTAATGTTAACTAGACAGCAACACACCACATCAGTATAATCTAATGTTAACTATACAACAACACATCACATCAGTATAATCTAATTGTTACGAATCCCTTTTGGCCCGACAGTCTAGGGGGGATGGTAGTGAGACCCGTAACATAACTCATGTAGATTATAATTGTGACAAAGTAAGTGTGAACGAAATAACCACGACAACTGAAATAATACCGTCAAACTCAGGGTTTATTTATAAACACACGGTAATGGGGGGAGCAGGAAAAAGGGGCTGAGCTGGACCCAAGGAAAGAAACAATAAATATACAAAAACACCCCTAAGTTAGACTAGCCTACTTTAATAACAGCTAACTAACTAACCAAAAATACAGTGGGTGGTCCGCCCAGTTCTAACTAGTGTGTTTAACAAAGTTTACCTACGGGTAGTGTATGCCCAAGGGCGACTTGTCTTGGTTTCCCCCTTTTCCCACCAGCAACAAACAAACACCATAACCAAAACAATACTCACAGGAGATGACAAAGTGCTTTGGAGGTGCTCAAACAAAAGAAGAGGTTATTACACAGAGAGCGAGTCAAACACAGAGCTCTACCAACATGGCATTAACAAAGAGATTGAGCTACTGAAATCTATGAAGACCAGCGATCTACCCACATGGCATTACAAAGATTGAGCTACCCTGAAATCTATAAAGAATAGAGATCTACCAACATGGCATTACAAAGATTGAGCTACTGAAATCTATGAAGACCAGCGATCTACCCACATGGCATTACAAAGATTGAGCTACCCTGAAATCTATAAAGAATAGAGATCTACCAACATGGCATTACAAAGATTGAGCTCCTGAGCAAACAAATGATGGCGTTTTTAAACCATGGGGAAGGAACTGTGATAGGGTAGGAAACAGGAGGAGGTGTGTCTTCTGATTGATGGGTTGATTGTTGACTGATTGGGGAGTGATGATGTTCACCTGTGAGGGGAGACGGAGAGAAAAGAAACACACAGGATACACACAGACACAGGATACCTGTATCCGTAACACTAATGTTAACTAGACAACACATCACATCAGTATAATCGAATGTTAACTATACAACAACACATCACATCAGTATAATCTAATGTTAACTAGACAACAATACATCACATCAGTGTAATCTAATGTTAACTAGACAACAACACATCACATCAGTATAATCTAATGTTAACTATACAACAACACATCACATCAGTATAATCTAATGTTAACTAGACAACAACACATCACATCAGTGTAATCTAATGTTAACTAGACAACAACACATCACATCCGTATAATGTTAACTAGACAACAACACATCACATCAGTGTAATCTAATGTTAACTAGACAACACATCACATCAGTATAATCTAATGTTAACTATGCAACAACACATCACATCAGTATAATCTAATGTTAACTAGACAACAACACATCACATCAGTATAATGTTAACTAGACAACAACACATCACATCAGTATAATCTAATGTTAACTAGACAACACATCACATCAGTATAATCTAATGTTAACTATACAACAACACATCACATCAGTATAATCTAATGTTAACTAGACAACAACACATCACATCAGTGTAATCTAATGTTAACTAGACAACAACACATCACATCAGTATAATCTAATGTTAACTATACAACAACACATCACATCAATATAATCTAATGTTAACTAGACAGCAACACACCACATCAGTGTAATCTAATGTTAACTAGACAGTAACACATCACATCAGTGCAATCTAATGTTAACTAGACAGTAACACATCACATCAGTATAATCTAATGTTAACTAGACAACAACACATCACATCAGTATAATGTTAACTAGACAACAACACATCACATCAGTATAATCTAATGTTAACTAGACAACACATCACATCAGTATAATCTAATGTTAACTAGACAACAACACATCACATCAGTATAATCTAATGTTAACTAGACAACACATCACATCAGTATAATCTAATGTTAACTAGACAACAACACATCACATCAGTATAATCTAATGTTAACTAGACAATAACACATCACATCAGTGTAATCTAATGTTAACTAGACAACAACACATCACATCAGTATAATCTAATGTTAACTAGACAACAACACATCACATCAGTATAATCTAATGTTAACTAAACAACAACACATCACATCAGTATAATCTAATGTTAACTAGACAATAACACATCACATCAGTATAATCTAATGTTAACTAGACAACAACACATCACATCAGTATAATCTAATGTTAACTAGACAACAACACATCACATCAGTATAATCTAATGTGAACTATACAACAACACATCACATCAGTATAATCTAATGTTAACTAGACAACAACACATCACGTCAGTGTAATCTAATGTGAACTAGACAGTAACACATCACATCAGTGCAATCTAATGTTAACTAGACAGCAACACACCACATCAGTATAATCTAATGTTAACTAAACAACAACACATCACATCAGTATAATCTAATGTTAACTAGACAACACATCACATCAGTATAATCTAATGTTAACTATACAACAACACATCACATCAGTATAATATAATGTTAACTAGACAACAACACATCACATCAGTGTAATCTAATGTTAACTAGACAACAACACATCACATCAGTATAATCTAATGTTAACTATACAACAACACATCACATCAGTATAATCTAATGTTAACTAGACAACAACACATCAGATCAGTGTAATCTAATGTTAACTAGACAACAACACATCACATCAGTATAATGTTAACTAGACAACAACACATCACATCAGTATAATCTAATGTTAACTATACAACAACACATCACATCAATATAATCTAATGTTAACTAGACAACAACACATCACATCAGTGTAATCTAATGTTAACTAGACAACAACACATCACATCAGTATAATCTAATGTTAACTATACAACAACACATCACATCAATATAATGTAATGTTAACTAGACAACAACACATCACATCAGTGTAATCTAATGTTAACTAGACAACAACACATCACATCAGTATAATCTAATGTTAACTAGACAGTAACAAATCACATCAGTATAATCTAATGTGAACTATACAACAACACATCACATCAGTATAATCTAATGTTAACTAGACAGTAACACATCACATCAGTATAATCTAATGTGAACGATTTCACCATGTTATAATTTCTGCTTGCCATGGCCACACTGCAGAGTTGTTGCAACATCATAGCCAGGTTTTCTAACCCAGGGGATATTCCAGCATCATGTCCAAATCATTTTAAACTTAATTGAGGTAGACAATCCATTTAGACACTTTAAGATGATTTGGACATGGAAGACCATGGACTGCTTATAGGGTGAGGAATTTAGTAATTTGGGTGAACTATCCCTTTAAGGAGGATTTTAAATATGTGAGATAGAAGATAATGTAGTGATATAATTATGGATATTTGAAGAGTTTCATTCCAAAACGCTGTATCCATTTTCAGAAATGTTGGTAAATTAGCTTTTATTGTTCAAAGAACTTATGTTTTGGAAAAAAAACTCTACATTTGGTCGCAATAACTAGAAAATCTCTTTCCTTTTCCAAGGCCAGCAATAGTTTGGCCTGAGGTTCCCTGCCAACTGCAGAAGCAATGAGTAGTCTTGGATTAGATCTTAGAGAAAATTGTATTAGATTTGTTCATATTTTATTACTTTTTGCATGATGGGAAGTCCAGGTTAAATTCGATTTACCCATATTGCATTAGTTGTTTTTAATTCAACAGAGGAGGCCAAACTAAATAAAGAAGGACCACAGGGCATAGAATCTAAAGATGTGATGACCATCTCTAATCAGTGCAGTTTATTGAAGTAAGTTTTCACTGCAATCATCACCCATCACACACGATATCTGAGAATCGGGTCTCGGACCAATAGGCTCTGAGAGAGCTACTACCCCTAGGCCATCAGACTGCTGAACAGCTAACCATAGCTATCTCCCTGCACAGACCTGCACTTTAGAGACTATTTGCTGCTCAGAGAATATCTGCACCTTGGAGATTGTTCGCACTGACTACACACACATCCAACCCTTACACACAAAGTTACAAATGAACCCACACACACAAACACCAATAAACACTCACACACACACACACACACACACACACACACACACACACACACACACACACACACACACACACACACACACACACACACACACACACATACACACACACACACACAAGCACAGAGTCTACAGTGCTGTTCTATTACATATTATATTGTAAATACAGTGTAGTCCAGTCCATTAATACTATGCAGACTACCCACTCCATTACTTCAACTACTTGTTATTTTTGACTTGATTATTTTATTGTTGTTATTGTTATTGATTTATGTACTGCATTGTTGAGGGAGCTAGCACATAATCATTTCGCCCACACCTTTTATAACTGCTGATTTGATTTTATATTAAATGTTCAGCCAAACGGTCTTATACTAACAAAGTTCCTAGTTGTGATGTTGTCAGATTTCCACACCACAAGTTGCCTTCTCACATCATACCTCGTAGTCCTTTCCTGCAGTCAAATGACCTAGTGGCCTCGAGTTATTGATTTTCTCATCATTTCATAATTAACATAATTTTAAAAACCAGCAGAAAATCCAGTGTTTCTATGTCAGTCTTCTGTGATGTATATAAAGTGTAATATTGGGAAGCAAACTAAAAATGGAATACATTTCAACTCTATATCTGACATGGTACAGGTGTCTTATTTTTTTAAGTCCATAACCATGTGTGTGAGGTGGATACTTTAGTTTCAAAGTAGATTTGTTTAAGACTACCAAGAACCACACTGTGTGATCCTGGTCTAGCCCACTGCAGTAAAAGGATAAATGCTACAAAGTCGTCTTTCACTGTTGATGATTTCATCGCTCAAGAAATGTTTAGTTTCCCCCTTGAAAGTTTAGTTTCCCAAGCTACTGTTCACTTGCCACTAAAATCTCACTGAAACAGACACTTGTGCATTAGAATATTGCATATACTCTGACAAACCTGGCACTAATGATTACGTTACATGACACTGACAGCAACTTCTGATATCACACATAAATAAGCACTTCTCCAGCCCGTCTCAAACTCATCTCTGCACCATTCTTCTCCAGATATATAAAGGATGCTGTTGCCTAGTGCTCTTGTATGGGTATTATCTTGCATGCTGAAGGAAACAAGTATATGATTACAAAGCAGGTTCTATTGGAATATTGTAGGTCTGTTACATCAGACTGCCTATTCTCTTTTATTGGAGGTCTGTTACATCAGACTGCCTATTCTCTTTTATTGGAGGTCTGTTACATCAGACTGCCTATTCTGTTTTATTGGAGGTCTGTTACATCAGACTGCCTATTCTCTTTTATTGGAGGTCTGTTACATCAGACTGCCTATTCTCTTTTATTGGAGGTCTGTTACATCAGACTGCCTATTCTCTTTTATTGGAGGTCTGTTACATCAGACTGCCTATTCTCTTTTATTGGAGGTCTGTTACATCAGACTGCCTATTCTCTTTTATTGGAGGTCTGTTACATCACACTTTGCCTATTCTCTTTGCTCTGAGGCACAGCTGATGTGTAGGTCAGGAATACATTTGGCCTAAGGCTACACTGTGAGCTTGAATGCTACATTTCTGGTTTTGTAGGGTTTATTTCCTCATGGTTTCAGAATGCCCAGCTCTAGGGTTAGGGGTTAATGTTAGGGTTAGGGTTAAGGTTAAGGTTAGGGTTAGGTTAAGGGTTACGGGTTAGGGAAAATAGGATTTAAAATTGGAATCAAACGTGTGTGTGTGTGTGTGTGTCTTCCTTGTTGTTCCAAACATCAGCGGGCAAAACGAACTTAAATAACACCCATCCCAAAACCCCAACAAGGAACAGGTGAAAACAATTAGACAAAAACAAACGAAAAGGAAAAAGGGATCGGTGGCAGCTAATAGACCGGCGACGACGACCACCGAGCGCCACCGGAACAGGAAGGGGAGCCACCTCCGGTGGTATTCGTGACAGTACCCCCCCCCCCCCCCCCCCCCCCCGACGCGCCGACACCGGACGGCCTCGGGGACAACCTGGGGGGCGAGGCGTAGGGCGATCCGGATGGAGGCGATGGAACTCCCTTAGTATAGTGGGATCCAAAATATCCCCCACCGGGACCCAGCACCTCTCCTCCGGCCCGTACCCCTCCCAGTCCACGAGGTACTGCAGGCCCCTCACCCGGCGTCTGGAGTCCAGAATGGACCGTATCGTGTACGCTGGGGACCCCTCGATGTCCAGAGGGGGCGGAGGGACCTCCGGAACCTCACTTTCCTGCATGGGACCAGCTACCACCAGCCTGAGGAGAGACACATGAAATGAGGGGTTAATACGATAATACAAAGGGAGTAACAATCAATGACACACCTCATTTATTCTCCTCAGGACTTTAAATGGCCCTACACACTGCGGACCCAGCTTCCAGCAGGGCAGGCGGAGGGGCAGGTTTCGGGTCGAGAGCCAGACTCTGTCCCCCGGTGCAAACACGGGGGCCTCACTGCGGTGACGGTCAGCGCTCTTCTTCTGCCGTCCACTAGCCTGACGCAATGACTCCTGGACGGCTCTCCAGGTCTCCTTAGAACGCTGCACCCACTCCTCCACCGCAGGAGCCTCGGTCTGGCTCTGATGCCATGGTGCCAGAACCGGCTGGTACCCCAACACGCACTCAAACGGTGACATGTTGGTAGAGGAGTGGCTTAGTGAGTTCTGTATCTCGCCCACTCCCCTGGCCGGTCCTGGCAATACGACCGCAGAAACCTACCCACCTCCTGGTTCACTCTCTCCACCTGCCCATTACTCTTTGGGTGATAACCCGAGGTCAGGTTGACCGAGAACCCCAGCTGCTCCATAAACGCCTTCCATACTCTGGACGTAAACTCGGGACCCCGATCAGAAACGATATCCTCGGGCAAAAAGACATGGGTGAATAGTGCCTCCGCAGTCTGCAGGGCCGTAGGGAGACCGGGCAACGGGATAAGACAGCAGGACTTAGAGAACCGATCCACAACGACCAGGATCGTCGTGTTCCCGTGAGAAAATCCACCGATAGATGGGACCACGGCCGTTGTGGAACGGGGAGGGGTTGTAATTTCCCTCGTGGCAAATGCCTAGGAGCCTTACTCTGAGCACATACCGAACAGGAGGAGACATAGAATCGCACGTCTCTCACCAAGGTAGGCCACCAGTACTTCCCTCTAAGACTTCGCACCGTCCTCGAAATACCCGGGTGACCTGATGAGGGTAGACTATGTGCCCATCGAATCAATTGATCACGAACAGCGAGACCAGGCTGTTAATCCCCCACCTGAACACTACGGTTTTAAAGCAGAATCCTCCAATCCCAGATCCCAAAGGCTGTAGTTAGACCAACTTGCACCTCTCTGGCTGGAGACTTTATCTACATTCCAAATGGCAATCCAGTGTTAAACACTGTTAAATAACACAAATATGGAAAACAATATTTTTTGTGAACGACTGTTTAATTTTGTCAATATGCAGTAACAAGATTGGTTGGCTATCTAGGTAGCTAGCTAGCAAACATAGCTAAATACAATAATAAAAGAGTCAATATCAGCATGTGAATTAACTACCTCGCTGTAAAATTGCCTAAACAAACTGCACTGTCAATTTATGAGTCTATCTCACTGAGGTCAACTTGCAGTTTGCCTCTGCCCAGAGCGAATGCAGAGTACGTTGCTAAGGCAACAATGGCCCTTTCCCAAATATCATACTGACACACAGATGGTACTTGAAGGAGAAACTGAGCTGTATAATTTGGTACACTGTTTAGATTAAGCACATCTAAGCGGGAATATATTCTTTGTCATGACTATATGAATGGATGGATGTTTTCTAGACAAGTAGGCCCATACTATCTATTGGCTCATTTGGCGATCTGGGGTGCAGGTAATTGTTTTAAAAGCTTTATGAAATGTGATAGTGTGTTATCCCCTATCTCCAGTGATGAGAACCATGTAGTTATGACGAGTTCCCACATGGGACAACTTAGAAGTTAAATCATGGGAAAATGTTTTATTTTACTCACGATAGAACACATGCTTTCACCAAATTGACAGGAGTTTCATGACTTTTATTTCTGGGGATGGACTATCCCTTTAAAAGGGGTTGTATTTACCCCAGCCTCATCCTTCAGTTGTATACCAAAACAAGTGGACTGCCATTTTGTTGTTTTTCAAATCCCAGATTGTAACTTTGAGTCCTGTATCGCCTGGGGAGAGGAGTTAATAGTATCTGTATGAAGCCTCTACTTCAGCCAGACTCATTAGCAGCTTGGCTCCTGGATAAGAGTTGGAGAAGCATCCGGTTTTGGAATGGATAGAGTGCAGACGGATAGGATATTTTTCAGGGTAACAATGCACTGTCGTAAGACACATTCAATCCCACTTATTGTTTGCAAGACAACCCGAGGCCCAAGTATAATTTCTCTTGATAGTTTTTTTGCAGAGATATTTATTATAGAGTTTTTTTGGTTTTGCTATGGCTCAGACACCAGGCTCACAATAAACACAAGAACAGTGTGACTAAACAACACCAATAAAGGATGGAATTGTGCCGCCTCGTCCTCAAACTTTCACTTTGGGGGTGTATCTGTTGTTCTTAGTGATTAAGCTTAGCTTGGAGAGTCGCCACAAAAAGTTATGTTTTCTCTTTGTCTTGTGCTTCTGGTTGACGGACAGTAGTGTTACACTGGCTGGTTTAAGCCTGAGGGCAATCCATTAACTTGAAACTGACAATAACTTTGAGATGAACTTGATCTACAACCATCACACATCTCTTCGGATCTGACTGACTGTGTAAGAGTTATGTTTTGTCTTTGTCTTGTGCTTGACCAGATCATTGAGTTCATCTACCTGATTATAGATAGCCTAAAAGATCTAGCCATTAGATCCCTATGTATTTGTTATTATTCTTATGACAGGACAGTAGGAAGCAAGTAGGCTAGGGAGACAGAAAAGGAATGGCACAGACAGATGACTGAGTCACGTCTCGAACCCCTGTCACCAAGATAGCATGTGTGGTCCAGAGTCGAGACTTATCGCTTGACCAAACTCCAACTTAGATAGCCTGCAGGCATTCTAATAACTCTGGAAATACTTTGAGATAGACTTTATACCAACTTCTAAAATACATCTACACAGTGCTTAACTTGGGATGAAAGAAGTGCAGGAGCTGTCCAAGACTTCTCCATGACGTTGAACCAAATGTTCCTGACTATTATTATAGCCTACATGGAATAGTAAGCATTATTGACACTGGAAGGCTGCTGTGTCTGATCCCATGCAGACCTACCATCTCCTGTTGTTGTGCCCTTGATCAAGGAACTTAACCCCCAACAAAGTGGAACTGTATTGTTAGTCACATGTTGTCAACACGTGGTCAACTCTCCATCTGGAGAGCTCCTGGGTGTTCAGGCTTGGCTTTTGATCCAGCCCCGAAACACCCAAGTATGCCTATCAAGGTCCTGTTGAGCAGCTGATGTTTAGGCTACAATGTGGTTAGACCAGGGCATGAACAAACGCCTGCAAAAGCCTGCAGTAGCTATCCTGGAGGATGGTTGCCACCCTTGATATCAAATATTGCAACATTACAACCAAATAGTTTTATTCAAAAAAGTATTCCCTTATTCAATGAATCAGGGATCAAATAGATAAGGTAGGCTACTTCAAAGCAAGTTATCTAACTAGACATGTTTATATAGCCTACAGCATAAGGCTAAAATATGAATATTTCAGGGGAGATCTATGGACAGCAAGTTATATGTCAATTAAGATATTCTTATAATATTCTTTAGCGTTGTTGCAAAAAGGGAGGTTGCTTGCAAGTTTATGGTGTATTGCTATTTGAACTGTATTGATGTGGGGTGATACTATTGACATGTTGCCGGGAAGATTCATACCCTCTGCACTCGCCACTGGGAGGTAATACAGATTATTGCAAATCCTCTAATGTTGATGACTGGGTTCTTTCTTGGAAATTGTTTCTATGAAGTTGCAGTTAAATTGCTCTGCCATTTTTATTGTATCGGGTATTATTGGTTGGGTTACCCCTGTGCTGTGATGGGTGTTTCATATGGTGTGTCTTGTATTTTCTCTCTACCGGCTAACCGTCAAACAGGGTATACTCTAGGCAGTCTCTTCTGCTGATGTGTGTGGGTAGTGGTACTCTATCCTACTCTTTTCCTTTCGACAGCAGTGTTGCCAACTTAACGACTTTGTCGCTATATTTAGCGAGTTTTCAGACCCCTCTAGTGACACATTTTCAAAAAAGCAACTAGCGACAAATCTATCGACTTTTTCTGGTGTTATTGAAGACTTTTGTAGACTCTGACGTGAAATCAAATCAAATCAAAGTTTATTTGTCACGTGTGCCGAATACAACAGGTTTAGACCTTACAGTAAAATGCTTACTTACAGGCTCTAACCAATTGTGCAAAAAAGTTGTTAGCTGAACAATAGGTAAGTAAAGAAATAGAACAACAGTAAAAAGACAGGCTATATACAGTAGCGAGGCTATTGGAGAGGGTAGTAAGTTTTAAGTTCCTTGGCGTACACATCACAGACAAACTGAATTGGTCCAGCCACACAGACAACATTGTGAAGAAGGCGCAGCAGTGCCTTTTCAACCTCAGGAGGCTGAAGAAATTTGGCTTGTCACCAAAAGCACGCACAAACTTCTACAGATGCACAATCGAGAGCATCCTGTTGGGCTGTATCACCGCCTGGTACGGCAACTGCTCCGCCCACAACCGTAAGGCTCTCCAGAGGGTAGTGAGGTCTGCACAACGCATCACCGGGGGCAAACTACCTGCCTTCCAGGACATCTACACCACCCGATGTCACAGGAAGGCCATAAAGATCATCAAGGACAACAACCACCCGAGCCACTGCCTGTTCACCCCGCTATCATCCAGAAGGCGAGGTCAGTACAGGTGCATCAAAGCAGGGACTGAGAGACTGAAAAACAGCTTCTATCTCAAGGCCATCAGACTGTTAAACAGGCATCACTAACATTGAGTGGCTGCTGCCAACACACTGACTCAACTCCAGCCACTTTAATAATGGGAATTGATGGAAATTGATGGAAAATACACTGCTCAAAAAAATAAAGGGAACACTTAAACAACACAATGTAACTCCAAGTCAATCACACTTCTGTGAAATCAAACTGTCCGCTTAGGAAGCAACACTGATTGACAATACATTTCACATGCTGTTGTGCAAATGGAATAGACAACAGGTGGAAATTATAGGCAATTAGCAAGACACCCCCAATAAAGGAGTGGTTCTGCAGGTGATGACCACAGACCACTTCTCAGTTCCTATGCTTCCTGGCTGATGTTTTGGTCACTTTTGAATGCTGGCGGTACTTTCACTCTAGTGGTAGCATGAGACGGAGTCTACAACCCACACAAGTGGCTCAGGTAGTGCAGCTCATCCAGGATGGCACATCAATGCGAGCTGTGGCAAGAAGGTTTGCTGTGTCTGTCAGCGTAGTGTCCAGAGCATGGAGGCGCTACCAGGAGACAGGCCAGTACATCAGGAGACGTGGAGGAGGCCGTAGGAGGGCAACAACCCAGCAGCAGGACCGCTACCTCCGCCTTTGTGCAAGGAAGAGCAAGAGGAGCACTGCCAGAGCCCTGCAAAATGACCTCCAGCAGGCCACAAATGTGCATGTGTTTGCTCAAACGGTCAGAAACAGACTCCATGAGGGTGGTATGAGGCCCCGACGTCCACAGGTGGGGGTTGCGCTTACAGCCCAACACCGTGCAGGACGTTTGGCATTTGCCAGAGAACACCAAGATTGGCAAATTCGCCACTGGCGCACTGTGCTCTTCACAGATGAAAGCAGGTTCACACTGAGCACGTGACAGACGTGACAGAGTCTGGAGACGCCGTGGAGGACATTCTGCTGTCAGCAACATCCTCCAGCATGACCGGTTTGGCGGTGGATCAGTCATGGTGTGGGGTGGCATTTCTTTGGGGGGCCGCACAGCCCCCCATGTGCTCGCCAAAGATAGCCTGACTGCCATTAGGTACCGAGATGAGATCCTCAGACCCCTTGTGAGACCATATGCTGGTGCGGTTGGCCCTGGGTTCCTCCTAATGCAAGACAATGCTAGACCTCATGTGGCTGGAGTGTGTCAGCAGTTCCTGCAAGAGGAAGGCATTGATGCTATGGACTGGCCCGCCCGTTCCCCAGACCTGAATCCAATTGAGCACATCTGGGACATCATGTCTCGCTCCATCCACCAATGCCACATTGCACCACAGACTGTCCAGGAGTTGGCGGATGCTTTAGTCCAGGTCTGGGAGGAGATCCCTCAGGATACCATCCGCCACCTCATCAGGAGCATGCCCAGGCATTGTAGGGAGGTCATACAGGCACGTGGAGGCCACACAGACTACTGAGCCTCATTTTGACTTGTTTTAAGGACATTACATCAAAGTTGGATCAGCCTGTAGTGTGGTTTTCCACTTTAATTTTGAGTGTGACTCCAAATCCAGACCTCCATGGGTTGATAAATTTGATTTCCATTTATATTTTTTGTGTGATTTTGTTGTCAGCACATTCAACTATGTAAAGAAAAAAGTATTTAATAAGAATATTTCATTCATTCAGATCTAGGATGTGTTATTTTAGTGTTCCCTTTATTTTTTTGAGCAGTGTATATCACTAGCCACTTTAAACAATGCTTAATATAATGTTTACATACCCTACATTACTCATCTCATATGTATATGTATATACTGTAATCTATATCATCTACTGCATCTTTATGTAATACATGTATCACTAGCCACTTTAAACTATGCCACTTTGTTTACATACCCTACATTACTCATCTCATATGTATATACTGTACTCGATACCATCTACTGCATCTTGCCTATGCCGTTCTGTACCATCACTCATTCAGATATCTTTATGTACATCTCTTTATCCCTTTACACTTTTGTGTATAAGGCAGTAGTTTTGGAATTGTTAGGTTAGATTACTCGTTGGTTATTTCTGCACTGTCGGAACTAGAAGCACAAGCATTTTGCTACACTCGCATTAACATCTGCTCACCATGTGTATGTGACAAATACATTTGATTTGATTTGATTTAAAAGTAGCGATGCGACATACAGACACCAGTTAGTCAGGCTGATTGAGGTAGTATGTACATGTAGATATGGTTAAAGTAACTATGCATATATGATGAAGAGAGAGTAGCAGTGGCGTAAAAGAGGGGCTGGTGGGTGGTGGGACACAATGCAGATAGCCCGGTTAGCCAATGTGCGGGAGCACTGGTTGGTCGGCCCAATTGAGGTAGTATGTACATGAATGTATAGTTAAAATGACTATGCATATATGATAAACAGAGAGTAGCAGCAGCGTAAAAAGAGGGTTTAGGGGGGCACACAATGCGAATAGTCCGGGTAGCCATTTGATTACCTGTTCAGGAGTCTTATGGCTTGGGGATAAAAACTGTTGAGAAGCCTTTTTGTCCTAGACTTGGCACTCCGGTACCTCTTGCCATGCGGTAGTAGAGAGAACAGTCTATGACTGAAGTGACTGGGGCCTTTGACAATTTTTAGGGCCTTCCGCTGACACCGTCTGGTGTAGAGGTCCTGGATGGCAGGCAGCTTAGCCCCAGTGATGTACTGGGCCGCACGCACTACCCTCTGTAGTACCTTGATGAATCGCGCATGCGGGAAGCCGCCGCTGGCTGATCCCGCCCTGGCTAACATTTTTTTTTAAAGAACAAAATCTTTCTTTACCCCTCTAATAATACCGCTACAACATGGCTACTGTTTAATGGAGGGGAATCCCAGCTTTCCACTGGTGCAGATTTATTTAGGATATCTACAGTGCCAATGTAAAGGTGACAATGACATTAATGCCTTGTTAGCTATAGTTTACTAGCGAGAAACTGCTACTAATTAGGTTTTGAATTGGCTATCTAGGTAGTCTGTGTCTGGAATTATTTTATATCCGCTGCTGAAATGTTGAGCTCTCTCTCCTCCGACAATGGCCCACTCGCACTGGCACGTAAACAGCACACACAAACATACACTGAAGGGGCATTACGATAATGGCTGATGTATAGATTTTTTAAGTGATTGATAATATTTAAGTGTGTCTTCATGAATTACATTAACAAAAATGATGAAACAAATTTCTTTACAAATTTTACAACTTGGAACAGTGCATCATGCTCATTCAGGCTGGCGCATTTTCAATCTGTGTAATTACTGTCACCCAGATTCACACACTAGCGGCAAATAATCTTGAACAAAACAGAATCAGGTAATGAAAGCCCACTCTCTATTGCTATTCAATGTAGATCCCACCCTCCATTCCGCATTGATCAGCCTTTTTGCCTCTGTCTGTGAGTCTGGGCCGGCAATAGGCTACTTGGTCAAGCACTGCGTCTACAACTATAGAACGTGTCGTATACTTTGCCAATCTCCAGTCAGTACTAACTTCCACTGGTAGCATTTATAGTGATGACCATAGTAATATATTCAATTTAGCAGACGCATTTATCCGAAGCATTTTACAGTCATGCGCGGATACCAGAGGAGGCTGATGGGAGGAGCTATAGGAGGACGGGCTCATTGTAATGGCTGAAATGGAAAATTTCGAACTGAGTCAAACATGTGGTTTCCATATGTTTGATACCGTTCTATTTATTCCATTAATTCCAATGAGACCGTCCTTCTATAGCTCCTCCCACCAGCCTCCTATGGTGGATATATTTTAGGTATGGCGGACCCCTGGAATCAAACCCACAATCCCAGTGGGGGGGGCAGAACACAGACATGTTTTATTCAGCATTAATAACATCCATAACAATAGGATCATCAGGAGAACTTCACCCCTATTGTAACGGTTTTCTTGATGAGAAGGAGAGTCGGACCAAAATGCGGCGTGTCTATTGCAATCCATGTTTAATGAAGTAACACACTAAATACAAACACTACCAAAACAATAAACTTAACGAAAACCGAAACAGCCTATACTTGTGTAACCTAACAAAGAACAATGACATCAGGACACTAAGGACACTAAGGACAATCACCCACGACAAACTCAAAGAATATGGCTGCCTAAATATGGTTCCCAATCAGAGACAACGATAAACACCTGCCTCTGATTGAGAACCACTTCAGACAGCCATAGACTTAGCTAGAACACCCCACTAGCTACAATCCCCATACATACACACCACATACAAAAACCCATGCCACACCCTGGCCTGCCCAAATAAATAAAGATAAACACAAAATACTTTGACCAGGGTGTGACAGAACCCCCCTCCTAAGGTGCGGACTCCCGAACGCACCTCAAAACAATAGGGAGGGTCCGGGTGGGCGTCTGTCCATGGTGGCGGCTCCGGCGCGGGACGTGGACCCCACTCAATCAATGTCTTAGTCCCTTCTCCTCGCGTCCCTGGATAGTCCACCCTCGCCGCCGACCATGGCCTAGTAGTCCTCACCCAGAACCCCACTGGACTGAGGAGCAGATCGGGACTGAGGGGCAGCTCGGGACTGAGGCAGCTCGGGACTGAGGGGAAGCTCAGGAGTGAGAGGAAGCTCAGGAGTGAGAGGAAGCTCAGGAGTGAGAGGAAGCTCAGGCAGGTTGATGAATCTACCAGATCCTGGCTGACTGGCAGATCTGGAAGAGTCTGGTCGACTGGCAGATCTGGAAGAGTCTGGTCGACTGGCAGATCTGGAAGAGTCTGGTCGACTGGCAGATCTGGAAGAGTCTGGTCGACTGGCAGATCTGGAAGAGTCTGGTCGACTGGCAGATCTGGAAGAGTCTGGTCGACTGGCAGATCTGGGAGAGTCTGGTCGACTGGCAGATCTGGGAGAGTCTGGTCGACTGGCAGATCTGGAAGAGTCTGGTCGACTGGCAGATCTGGAAGAGTCTGGTCGACTGGCAGATCTGGGAGAGTCTGGTCGACTGGCAGATCTGGGAGAGTCTGGTCGACTGGCAGATCTGGGAGAGTCTGGTCGACTGGCAGATCTGGGAGAGTCTGGTCGACTGGCAGATCTGGGAGAGTCTGGTCGACTGGCAGATCTGGGAGAGTCTGGTCGACTGGCAGATCTGGGAGAGTCTGGTCGACTGGCAGATCTGGGAGAGTCTGGTCGACTGGCAGATCTGGGAGAGTCTGGTCGACTGGCAGATCTGGGAGAGTCTGGTCGACTGGCAGATCTGGGAGAGTCTGGTCGACTGGCAGATCTGGGAGAGTCTGGTCGACTGGCAGATCTGGGAGAGTCTGGTCGACTGGCAGATCTGGGAGAGTCTGGTCGACTGGCAGATCTGGGAGAGTCTGGTCGACTGGCAGATCTGGGAGAGTCTGGTCGACTGGCAGATCTGGGAGAGTCTGGTCGACTGGCAGATCTGGGAGAGTCTGGTCGACTGGCAGATCTGGGAGAGTCTGGTCGACTGGCAGATCTGGGAGAGTCTGGTCGACTGGCAGATCTGGGAGAGTCTGGTCGACTGGCAGCTCTGGCTGCTCCATGCTGACTGGCTGCTCCATGATGACTGGCAGCTCTGGCTGCTCCATGCTGACTGGCTGCTCCATGCTGACTGGCAGCTCTGGCTGCTCCATGCTGACTGGCTGCTCCATGCTGACTGACAGCTCTGGCTGCTCCATGCTGACTGGCAGCTCTGGCTGCTCCATGCTGACTGGCTGCTCTGGCTGCTCCATGCTGACTGGCTGCTCCATGCTGACTGGCTGCTCCATGCTGACTGGCGGCCCTGGCTGCTCCATGCTGACTGGCGGCCCTGGCTGCTCCATGCTGACTGGCGGCCCTGGCTGCTCCATGCTGACTGGCGGCCCTGGCTGCTCCATGCTAACTGGCAGCCCTGGCTGCTCCATGCTAACTGGCAGCTCTGGCTGCTCCATGCTAACTGGCAGCTCTGGCGGCTCCTTGCAGACTGGCAGCTTTGGCGGCATCCTGCAGACTGGCAGCTCTGGCGGCTCCTTGCAGACTGGCAGCTCCTTGCAGACTGGCAGCTCTATGCAGACTGGCAGCTCCTTGCAGACTGGCAGCTCTATGCTAACTGGCAGCTCTATGCTAACTGGCAGCTCTATGCTAACTGGCAGCTCTATGCTAACTGGCAGCTCTATGCTAACTGGCAGCTCTGAACAGGCGGGAGACTCCGGCAGCGCTGTAGAGAAGGAAGGCTCTAACAGCGCTAAACAGGCGGGAGACTCCGACAGCGCTGGAGAGGAGGAGGGTTCCGACAGCGCTGGACAGGCGAGGCGCACTGTAGGCCTGATGCGTGGTGCTGGCACTGGTGGTACTGGGCCGAGGACACGCACAGGAAGCCTGGTGCGGGGAGCTGCTACCGGAGGGCTGGGGTGTGGAGGTGGCACAGGATGGGTTAGACCGTGAAGGCGTACTGGAAATCTTGAGAGCGGTGCTGGCACAGGACGTGCAAGGCTAGGGAGGTGCGGAGGAGGCCTGGTACGTGAGACTGGCACCATCTTCACCAGCCGACTAACACGCACCTCAGGACGAGTATGGAGCGCTGACCCAGGTGCCATCAAATCCCCGACACGCTCCGTCGGGCGAATTCCATGTTTAAAACACCAACACAGCAACTCCCTCATTTCTCTCTCCTCCAATTTCCCCATTAACTCCTTCACAGTCTCTGTTTCGCTCACCTCCAACACCGGCTCTGGTTCTGGTCTCCTCCTTGGCTCCTCACGATAAACAGGGAGAGTTGGCTCAGGTCTGGCTCCTGACTCTGCCACACTCTCCCTGAACCCCCCCCCCCCAAGAAATTTTTGGGGCTGACTATGGGGCCTCCGTCCGCACCGCCTTGCTTGCTTCGCAAACTCCATTCTCCTATATCCTTCCGCGCACTGCTCCATCGACTCCCAGGCGGGCTCCGGCACTCTCCCTGGGTCGACCGCCCACCTGTCTATCTCCTCCCAAGAAGTATAGTCCATACTGTACTCCACTTTGGGCTGTTCCTGCCTGTTGACACGCTGCTTGGTCCCTTTGTGGTGGGTGATTCTGTAACGGTTTTCTTGATGAGAAGGAGAGTCGGACCAAAATGCGGCGTGTCTATTGCAATCCATGTTTAATGAAGTAACACACTAAACACAAACACTACCAAAACAATAAACTTAACGAAAACCGAAACAGCCTATACTTGTGTAACCTAACAAAGAACAATGACATCAAGACACTAAGGACAATCACCCACGACAAACTCAAAGAATATGGCTGCCTAAATATGGTTCCCAATCAGAGACAACGATAAACACCTGCCTCTGATTGAGAACCACTTCAGACAGCCATAGACTTAGCTAGAACACCCCACTAGCTACAATCCCCATACATACACACCACATACAAAAACCCATGCCACACCCTGGCCTGCCCAAATAAATAAAGATAAACACAAAATACTTTGACCAGGGTGTGACACCTATAGACAGACAAGAAGTCGCAGGGGAACTTCACCCCTATAGACAGACAAGAAGTCTCAGGGGAACTTCACCCCTATAGACAGACAAGAAGTCTCAGGGGAACTTCACTCCTATAGACAGACAGGAAGTCTCTATGGTCCATGGGAAGTGGATGGAAACACGTCACAGGAGGCTGCTGATAATGGCCAGAATGGAGCAAATGGAATGTCCTCAAATACCTAGAAACCATGTGTTTGATGTACTATTTGATACCATTCCACTGATTCCTCTATAGTCATTACCACAAGCGTGTTCTCCCCAATTAAGGTTCCACGACCTCCTGTGAAACACATTCAGGTATTATTCTCCATCCAAGGTCTGTTTATAAGGCCTATCTACAGAGCATTGTCATTCATTCACAGAAGGTAAAAGTAAAGCAGGTAGTGGAGAATTAATTACAGTAAAACTACATTCAGGAGAAAAGGGGCTTTAATACAATTTGATCATTAAAAGTCCATGACATTTACACAGTCATTGATCGAGCCATGAGCCTAATCCAGTATAATAAGATTTGAGTCAACGTTTACACACTTCCAGTCTTGACTGCTCCATGGGTCGGCTTTTCTTTCATCTCAGCCAGAACATATGAAATCAATATTACACATTTAGTAACAGCAAGGTGCAGACTTAATATGAATTTTGCAGATTAGTAGTATATAATTGCATTTTCCAATACATTCGTATCCAATGCATGAATCCTTTCTGAATAGGTTGAGAAAGTGTTCCGACTGTAAGAGACTGTTTGGTGTGTTGGTTTGAAAGGTTGATGAGGAAGTAGATGGGATAGAGGAGGAAGTTCTAAAACATTACCACAGATTACAGTACTGTATATTAGTCCCCCTGAGGCTCATTACTTTCCAGGTAAAACTAATCAAAATATTACTGTTGTCCACCTCCCTGAGAGAGTAGGCAGTACTAAGCATGGGTCGGAATATTACACAGACAAGCAGATTGTTATTTTCTTCCTGATGAATCCTTGTTTATAACAGGCATAAACAAAGGAGTAAAGACAGCCCTGGCCGAGACAATGCCTGAGAATAGTAGTGCATTGACACACACACACACACACACACACACACACACACACACACACACACACACACACACACACACACACACACACACACACACACACACACACACACACACACGCATTGGTGGTCTTCCGTAAAGGATACAAAAAGTGTTATAAAGCCTCCCAGGCCACCAAACAACTCGTTATAGGACTGTGTTGGGTAATTGGACATTCGTTATGTTTTTTTATTTTTATTAAACTGTCTTCTAGCTTCAAATAATACCATTGTCTAGTGTCAAACGGTGTTAACAAGGTTGTAAAGACAGTGGGCATAGTTGGCACAAACACTGAATCTCTAAATGGCTGGGAATCTACCAACCTAGGAACAGACTGGGGACAAAATCGATGCAGTTAAATTGGGGTTAGCTGGGGTTTGTCCGCAAAACAAAACACAATCAGAATTCTATTTTGAAAACCTACTCTCTAATTGAGATAATAACTGTATTCTAAGAAGACAGAGAAAAGGCAATTGAATGATAGACGGTCCTATAAATTAAAAGTTGATTCTAGACCAAAACAACTTTTGATTAAAACCCCAAACTTTCCATAATTTTCATATACACAAGGAGGGATATCACATCACATATTTTCAGATATGATTAGTCCAGGTGTGAAAGTAGTGCAGAACAATGTAAATTAGAGAAACATTTCACTGTCATGAAGCAGACATCAAATTTACTTTGATGTCTGTTAATGATGAACTGCAGACACATCGTCTATCTACATCATTGTGCAGGTTAATTCAAACAGAAGGAATATATTAATGCTTCATTATGTTATTCATAGTGTTTGGGTCCACACTTATTGAACTAAATGAACAAAGGAGCCCTGCGGGACAGTTCATGCACTGTTACTGAGTCCCAAATGGCAGCAGATTTGCTATAGTGCACTACTTATAGTGCACTAAAGTAGTGCAATATGTAGAGAATAGGTGGCCATTTGGGAGGAAACCTTTGAGTCAACTTTCATGGCTGCTTCTCAAGGCTAAGAGCCTCCAGAAAAGGTTCAACCCCCGGCATGTACAAAACCAGAATCTGTTTATGTGTGTGATTGCACACTACCATGATAGATTGATTGCATTTGAATAGCGTCTCTCACTGATTCTTCCGAACACTAACACCATATGTTGGAAACTTATAGCAATCACACAGCATGTCATCTATTTCAACTTCACAATCCAATTGTTTTCTTTCTGTCCATCTTTTCAAAAACAAACACTTGCATTACTGCCGGTAAACAATTCAGTGACTGTGAGGGGCATTGCCATGCAAAGGGATTTATTATACCACTGTAAAGGGGTGGGAATAGATCAATATACTAACATGAATGTTGGACAACTTTAATAGTATTTTATTTTCTGCATTGAAAAAAAATATTGTTCTATATATTTGATTGAATTGTATAACTTGTGAAATGAGAAGCAAAGGGTTGGGATTGGATGAGGGTCTGTAGTGTCCATCTCCGTGATGGAAGCCACAATCTATCTGCAATAATAAAGCTGATCTACCCCCTTAAAAAATACACTAACTTCCAACTTTGCCAGCACTGTGAGCAGAGGTGTAACGTTCGTCGTTGGGAGAGAGAGGACCAATGCGCAGCGTGGTAAGTGTTCATCTTGTTTTAATAAGAAATACTGAACACTGAACAAAACAATAAAACGACAAAACGAACAGTCCTGAACGGTGAAACAAAACACAGAACAGAAAATAAATCACCCACAACTCAAGGGTGAAAACAGGCTGCCTAAGTATGGTTCTCAATCAGGGACAACGATTGACAGCTGCCTCTGATTGAGAACCATACCAGGCCAAACACAGAAATACCAAATCATAGAAAAAAGAACATAGACTACCCACCCAACTCAGGCGGGAGCTCAAATGATTGCCTCGCCTGGTTTACCAACTACTTCTCTGATAGAGTTCAGTGTGTCAAATCGGAGGGCCTGTTGTCTGGACCTCTGACAGTCTCTATGGGTGTGCCACAGGGTTCAATTCTCGGGCCGACTCTCTTTTCTGTATACATCAATGATGTTGCTCTTGCTGCTGGGGATTCTCTGATCCACCTCTATGCAGACGACACCATTCTGTATACTTCTGGCCCCTCCTTGGACACTGTGTTAACTAACCTCCAGACAAGCTTCAATGCCATACAACTCTCCTTCCGTGGCTTCCAACTGCTCGTAAACGCAAGTAAAACTAAATGCATGCTTTTCAATCGATCACTGCCCGCACCTGCTCGCCCGTCCAGCATCACTACTCTGGACGGCTCTGACTTAGAATACGTGGACAACTACAAATACCTGGGTGTCTGGTTAGAATGTAAATTATCCTTCCAGACTCACATTAAGCATCTCCAATCCAAAATTAAATCTAGAATCTGCTTTCTATATCGCAACAAAGCATCCTTCACTCATGCTGCCAAACATGCCCTTGTAAAACTGACCATCCTACCGATCCTCGACTTCGGTGATGTCATCTATAAAATAGCCTCCAACACTCTACTCAACAAACTGGATGCAGTCTATCACAGTGCCATCCGTTTTGTCACCAAAGCCCCATACACTACCCACCATTGCGACCTGTACACTCTCGTTGGTTAGCCCTCGCTTCATACTCATCGCCAAACCCACTGGTTATCTACAAGTCTCTGCTAGGTAAAGCCCCGCCTTATCTCAGCTCACTGGTCACCATAGCAGCACCCACTCGTAGCACGCGGGTATTTCTCACTGGTCACCCCCAAAGCCAATTCCTCCTTTGGTCGTCTTTCCTTCCAGTTCTCTGCTGCCCATGACTGGAACGAATTGCAAAAATCTCTGAAGCTGGAGAATCACATCTCCCTCACTAGCTTTAAGCACCAGCTGTCAGAGAAGTTTACAGATCACTGCACCTGTACATAGCCTATCTGTAAACAGCCCATCTATCTACCTACCTCATCCCCATACTGGTATTTATTTATCTTGCTCCTTTGCACAACAGTATCTCTACCTGCACATTCATCTTCTGCCGATCTACCATTCCAGTGTTTAATTGCTATATTGTAATTACTTCGCCACCATGGCCTATTTATTTCCTTAACTTACCTCATTTGCACTCACTGTATATAGACTTTTTGTTTTCTTTTGTTCTACTGTATTATTGACTGTATGTTTTGTTTATTCAATGTGTAACTCTGTGTTGTTGTATGTGTTGAATTGCTACGCTTTATCTTGGCCAGGTCGCAGTTGCAAATGAGAACTACCTGGTTAAATAAAGGTGAAACAAATTTTAAACATTTAAAAAATACTGCACTATTTTTAATCAGAGCCCTATGGGTACCATGGGGGACATTTGGGACTCGAGATAATGGCAAACGTCCATAAAGATGGCAGAATTCAGATACGACGTCATTATTTTAGCACTATCCACTGAGGTTTTAAACAAAAGCGCTCAACATGGTTCAATGCACCTGTATACGGTGCTAGTAAAAATATTAACGGAGAACAATGTCCAATACAGGCACTACCTTTTATTTGAAGGATCTCAGTCGGGGTCTCAACTTACTGCTGAGAGTTCTAGTAGTAGAAAACACCAGGTACAAGCGGGCCCAGGTACGACTCCCAGCTAATCTGCCACTGCCACAATGGACATCAGAAATTGGCTTCGCCACAGTACCCAAACAAAGCAGAAAAAAAAGAGAAGCAGAGCGATGAGCAGCATCAAACCAATGAGGCTGCCACCAAGCCCAGGAGTGATGATGCTGCCGAGCTCCAGCTAGCTTCATGTGCAGAGCCTACTTTCAGCATTTGGTTTGCATTATTTTGGCAAGACAGCTGTGTGTACAGCTGCATTCACAAAGGCTGTTTGTAATAGATGCATTACCATATCTATCTTGTAGCCAATATTCATTACCAAAACGGCCTTGTGTAGGGCGCTGTCCATCGTGCTGATACAGCGCAGCGAAGGTAGGCTACAGACTTTGAGCAAATGTGTAACTTAAAAAAAACTCAATCAATGGTCTTGGAGTCTCGGCATTTGAAC
This sequence comes from Oncorhynchus mykiss, assembly GCF_057628025.1. Lineage (NCBI taxonomy): Eukaryota > Metazoa > Chordata > Actinopteri > Salmoniformes > Salmonidae > Oncorhynchus > Oncorhynchus mykiss. The sequence goes on along the minus strand of NC_143022.1, from coordinate 84,764,214 downwards.
GTTATGTTTATTGTGGTATAATGTGATATAAGCTGAATTCAATATAATTCCGATGCAAGAACCCCAACAACTGTGCCCCCTCAACGATATCAACTGCCCCTTAATCACTTCATCCTTGCGCCGGGACTGGTGACAGTGTTGTGTTTATGAGGAGTTCCCTTGTGCCAGGCCCAGCCAATCCGAATGAGGTTTTCCCCACAAAATGGATTTATTACAGACAGAAATACTCCTCAGTACCACCTCAGACGATTCTGCCGGTGAAGAAGCCGGATGTGGAGGTCCTTTGCTGGCGTGGTTACACATGGTCTGCGGTTGTGAGACTGGTTGGAAGTACTGCCAAATTCTCTAAAAGGACGTAGAGAAATTAATATTAAATTCTCTGGCAACAGCTCTGGTGGACATTACTGAAGTCATTATGCCAATTGCACGCGCCCTCAAAACTTGAGACATCCGTGGTATTGTGTTGTGTGACAAAACTGCACATTTTAGAGTGAACTTGTATTGTCCCCAGCACAAGGTGCACCTGTGTAATGATCATGCTGTTTAATCAGCTTCTTGATATGCCACACCTGTCAGGTGGATGGTTTATTTTGGCAAAGGAGAAATGTTCACTAACAGGGATGTAAACTTTTTGTGTGTATGGAACATGTCTGGGATCTTTAATTTCAGCTCATGAAACATGGGACCTACACTTAACATGTTGCATTTATATTTTAGTTCAGTATTTTATATATATATGATCTTAAAACCACTTAGTGGGTTGAGGACAATTTGACCTGAAATTGACTCATAATTACAATAACTAAATATTTATTTATTTAACTAAATATTTCAATGCAGCTATGGGATACATGGGGGGTTAAATGTTCTCTTGTCAACGTCCTATATATAGTCTAATGATTATTGAGTGATGACGCATGCCAGCGTGCGATGCAGCGGTTGAGTAGTAGCCTGGGAGAGCTAGCATGGCACAACTGGAGCCTCCACACGGAGAGAGGAATAGGCTACTCACGCATTTTCGCACACGTCTCGGGTGGTGCACAGGACACCGCAGGGGTTTTATCACGACTTATCGCTTCAATAAGTCTCTAATAAGGACCCCGCTCTGCCTAAATAAAGGTGAAATAAATTAGCCAGACAGCAAATTAAATAATAGTAATCCGTCACTTACTATGGGGAATACGAAAATAACTCCAGAGGCCCTGCAAGAGCTACTTTACCGTTATAATTTAACGCGTCGGGAGTTTATTGAAATCTACAAAATCCAACCGCTGGTTTATACGCCTGAGCTTCCACCTGGAGCCAAGACAGCGTTCGTGATTGTGTACGCGGTTATTTTCTTGCTGGCACTACTTGGAAATAGTTTGGTTGTTTACATCGTGGTGAGAAAGCGGGGAATCCAAACTGCCACGAACATCTTCATTTGTTCTCTAGCAGTGAGCGACCTCCTGATTTCGTTCTTCTGCATCCCGTTCACTTTACTGCAGAACATCTCATCCGAGTGGCTAGGAGGTGAGAGAGTATTATCTATCTGTGTTTTATGAAGTGATTCACTTATAAATTGAGCCTGTTTTGTAAAAATTAACCTAACATGAATTCTGGATGGTTAGGGCTATTATGATAATGGGAGAGCCACGACTTTCAAAACCACAGCTATTGAGTCATCTACAATTTACTGCATCACCTTATAAAATAAATTCAAAATCGAAGATTTAATATAACTTAATTGACTTTTTTTCTGATGGTAATATAACCTATTTCGTTCACTACAGACAACCCAATAATAACTGAGGCTTTACAGTTTGCTGGTATAAGTTCTGACTATATAACAAATAATGTGAGAAAGCAGAGGTAAAGTGGAGGCTACTAAACATTCACACTAAAAAGCAATGGCTCCATTGGGGTTTCAAAGCTGTGGCTCCATGGGGTTTCAAAGCTGTGGCTCTATGGGGATTTCAAAGCTGTGGCTCTATGGGGTTTCAAATCTGTGGATCTATGGGGTTTCAAATCTGTGGCTCCATGGGGTTTCAAATCTGTGGCCCCATGGGGTTTCAAATCTGTGGCTCCATGGGGTTTCAAATATGTGGCTCTATGGGGTTTCTAATCTGTGGCTCCTTGGGGGTTTCAAAGCTGTGGCTCCATGGGGATTCAAAGCTGTGGCTCTATGGGGATTTCAAAGCTGTGGTTCTATGGGGTTTCAAATCTGTGGCTCTATGGGGTTTCAAATCTGTGGCTCTATGAGGTCTCAAATCTGTGACTCAATGGGGTTTCAAAACTGTGGCTCTATGGGGTTTAAAATCTGTGGCTCTATGGGGTTTCTAATCTGTGGCTCCATGGGGTTTCAAAGCTGTGGCTCCATGGGGTTTCAAAGCTGTGGCTCCATGGGGTTTCAAATCTGTGGCTCTATGGGGTTTCAAATATGTGGCTCTATGGGGTTTCAAAGCTGTGGCTCCATGGGGTTTCATGTCTTCATATTGATTGGTCTACTTAATTTCATTACATAAAACGTTAACTTTAAATCATGTCTAGTTTCAACATGGTGACAATTTAATGAGGACCACTGATTAGAAATGATGAATGCAACCAGAATGGGATGTTTCATCATTAGGCTACAACACCACAGATATGTCCCAAATAGCACCCTATTCTCTAGGTAGTACACTACTTTTGACCAGAGCCCATAGGGTCCTGGTCAAAAGTGGCACACTATATAGGCAGCATGCTACCGTTTAGGACACACGCACCCTATTTTCGTAAAGAATCACGCAATTTGTTGAATAAGGTCCATGTTTGCAAAAGTAGAGATTCTCATGATTCAAGAATAATTTCCCCTGTCTCTGTAAGGTCCCTCAGTTGGATAGTGAATGTCAAACAAGGATTCAACCTCAGAGCAACCAATGAGCTTTAAAAGTATGGAATACATTCTTAGACAGGCACAGATCAGGGCAGGTAAAAAATAAAATCCTAGCCACTGAATATCTCTTTGAGTTTGGTAATCTGTGGGTGGTGTGTCATATTTTTATTTTACCTTCATTTAACTAGGCAAGTCAATTAAGAACACATTCTTATTTACAATGATGTCCTAGGAACAGTGGATTGTTCAAGGGCAGAACAACAGATTTTTACCTTGTCAGCTCAGGGGTTTGATCTCTTGATCTTTTGGTTACTGGCCCAACGCTCTAACCACTAGGATACCTGCCGCCACAGACCCCATATCCCCCAGATACTGTAAAGATCTGGCCATCCTTCCTTACTGAGCTGCAGAATAAAATGGAAACTGCTCATGGATATTTCTCTGAGGCTGAAGATGATTTTAAACAGTCTTCATTGGCTGAGCTCATTGCATTCACTCCACATTACTGGCCTGTATGACAAAGTGAAAAGAAGGAAGTCTGGTTTAAAAATAAAAAAATCCCTTTCCAAATTACCATCCTGTTTGCAAAGCTCTTAAAATAAATAATGCAAGACAGCATCGTAAAGAAATGAACTTTTTGGCCTAAATTAAATTAATCAGGTTTTGATCAAATCCAACATAACACATCACAGAGTGAAACCCTCTCTAAAGCTCATTTCCTGCCATTCTAAACATTTTGCCATGTTCATATGATATCTGAGTGAGAGAGACTAAAAAAATCAATTGGGGCCCCCTAGGGGTCAGGGCCCCAGGCCACGTGCCTTGCGTGCCTGGTCAGTAATTCGGCCATGATTACTACAAGGTTTAGATAGCTGGCTAGACTAACTTAACCAGTAATCTATAAAATGTTAGATGACATGGTCTAACTGAGTGACTGTCAGTGACTGATATAACAAGAGGAAAACTGCTCAAATTTTGAAATTGCATGTTGTGTATCCTACTATCCTTACTAACAGTAAGCTGAGACCCCAACTGACTAGTGTGCATGGCTAAAGAGCTCTATTTTCATGTCATCTGACCAGAAAGTCAAATAAAATTTGATTCGATCTTTGGCCACGCACACCATTACTTGCCAAACAAAATATCTTTATCTGAGCAATTGTATTAGTATAAGATAATATAATTTCCCATTTTTTTGAGCTTTCAATATAGCTCAGTATTTATATTATTTATTTTATACAGTCTTTTTTGCTCAGCTTTATCAAGGGTGCCGATCATTTTGGACCTGTAACTGACATTTTCCCAATACCTCTTCCATTGTCCTGCCAACAAACTAATTCTGGTAAAAGCATTCAAACATCATTTCTATGATTTGCCTTAATTGTCTGGCAAAAAGAACCCATTTCTAGGAAAATCATTCAAGTATCATTATCCTGCGAACAGACACATCACTGAAATACCTCTAAGTCGATCCTCTGTCAGTCAAATAAACAGATTCTAGTAAAAGCATTCAAGCATCAATGTCAACCTTCTGTTATCAATCAAAAGGACACATTTTTGGGAAAATCATTCAATTATTATTATGTCCTCATTATATCATACATCATCCTTCCATTGTTAAGCAAACAGATACATACAGTGTAAGTAAGTTAAAACACAATGCATAACATTTTTGTAAGCCTTCCATTGATTAGCAACAAGACACATTCCTAGGAAAAGCATTCAGGTATTTCACCTTCATAAGCACTAACGCGTTTGACTAAACCGTTACACAAGATACAGATTTGTATAAGACTGGCGGTAAAGAAGAACAATATTTGCTGTCACATCTCTGGTCATGCATATAAGAATTGAATTGTGCACCAAATCAAGTAGAAAATTGGCCATTGCATGATTTATTATTTCTTTATTAGCAACCCTGGTGTCCACTAGCACCAGGGTTTTCATTGGCACCAGGTTGTCCACTAGCACCAGGTTGTCCACTAGCACCAGGTTATCCACTAGCACCGGGGTTTTCACTAGCACCAGGTTGTCCACTAGCACCAGGTTGTCCACTAGCACCAGGTTGTCCACTAGACCCAGGGTTTCCACTGGCACCAGGTTGTCCACTGGCACCAGGTTGTCCACTAGCACCAGGGTTTTCACTGGCACCAGGGTTTTCACTGGCACCAGGTTGTCCACTAGCACCAGGTTGTCCACTAGCACCAGAGTTTTCACTGGCACCAGGTTGTCCACTAGCACCAGGTTGTCCACTAGCACCAGGGTTTTCACTGGCACCAGGTTGTCCACTAGCACCAGGTTGTCCATTAGCACCAGGTTGTCCACTAGCACCAGGTTGTTCACTAGCACCAGGTTGTTCACTAGCACCAGGTTGTCCACTAGCACCAGGGTTGTCCACTAGCACCAGGGTTTTTACTAGCACCAGGTTGTCCACTAGCACCAGGTTGTCCACTAGCACCAGGTTGTCCACTAGCACCAGGTTGTCCACTGGCACCAGGTTGTCCACTAGCACCAGGTTGTCCACTAGCACCAGGTTGTCCACTAGCACCAGGTTGTCCACTAGCACCAGGTTGTCCACTAGCACCCTTTCGGACACAGAAAAGGACTCCTGTGGATCCCATGCATTGGGCCTGGTCAAAGGTAGTGCACTACATAGGAATTAGGTTGCCATTTCAGACACAGGCTTTGTCCCTCTCCTCTTATAGGTGTTCTGGTGTGCAAGACCATTCCCTTTGTCCAGACGACAGCAGTGGTGACAGGTATACTCACCATGGCGTGCATCGCTCTGGAGAGGTACCAAGGCATCGTCCATCCACTCAGCATGAAGAGACAGTACACACCACAGAGAGCCTACAGGATGCTGGGTAAAGTAAATATATGGTCCTGTATTAACAAATTGTCTTAGAGTAGACAGTAAGTAGATAGTAATTTTTGCTATTCTCTTTAGGGGAGAGAGGAACAAAGTCACCTTTAACCCTCCTCAGGGTTCGAAGTAGAGGCGTTGTTTTATTCTTCTGAGATACAAGAATTTAAGTCAAATCAGGTTTGACCTTCCTCAGAGCCTTATTTACAAAGCGTATCGGAATAGGAATACTGATCTAGGACCAGATTGTCCTTTCAGATATTAATGAGTAAGATTATATGGATACAGGGAGCAGCGGCGATTGGACAACAAAAAAAATAGATATATTTTTGGTACAGTGCCAGTCAAAGGTTGGACACACCTACTCATTCAAGGGTTTTTCTTTATTTTTACTAGTTTCTACATTAGTCCCGTAGTCGCCTCTTCACTGTTGACATTGAGACTGGTGTTTTGCGGGTACTATTTAATGAAGCTGCCAGTTGAGGACTCTAGTTTCTAAAACTAGACTATAGTTGTCCTTTTGCTCAGTTGTGCACCGGGGCCTCCCACTCCTCTTTCTATTCTGGTTAGAGACAGTTTGCCCTGTTCTGTGAAGGGATTAGTACACAGCGTTGTACGAGATCTTCAGTTTCTTGGCAATTTCTCGCATGGAATAGCCTTCATTTCTCAGAACAAGAATAGACTGACGAGGTTCAGAAGAAAGGTCTTTGTTTCTGTCCATTTTGAGCCTGTAATCGAACCCACAAATGCTAATGCTCCAGATACTCAACTTGTCTAAAGAAGGGCAGTTTTATTAGTTCTTTAATCAGAACAATATTTTTCATCTGTGCTAACAATTGCAAAAGGGTTTTCTAATGATCAATTAGCCTTTTAAAATGATACACCTGGATTAGCTAACACAACGTGCCATTGGAACACAGGAGTGATGGTTGCTGATAATGGGCCTCTGTAATCCTATGTAGATGTTCCATTAAAAAACGGCCATTTCCAGGGCCTCCCGGGTGTTCTAGGGCACTGGTCTAATGGTCTAGGGCACTACATTGCTGTGCTACCTGTGCCACCAGAGACTCTGGGTTCGCGCCCAGGCTCTGTCGCAGCCGGCCGCGACCGGGAGGTCCGTGGGGCGACGCACAATTGGCCTAGCGTCGTCCGGGTTAGGGAGGGTTTGGCTGTTAGGGATATCCTTGTCTCATCGTGCACTAGCGACTCCTGTGGCGGGCCGGGTGCAGTGCACGCTAACCAGGTCGCCAGGTGCATGGTGTTTCCTCCGACACATTGGTGCGGCTGGCTTCCGGGTTGGATGCGGGCTGTGTTAAGAAGCAGTGCGCCTTGGTTGGGTTGTGTTTTGGAGGACGCATGGCTTTCGACCTTCGTCTCTCCCGAGCCCATACAGGAGTTGTAGCGATGAGACAAGATAGTAACTACTAACAATTGGATACCACGAAATTGGGGAGAAAACGGGGTACATTTTTTTTTTTTTTTATTTTATTTTTTTTTATCTGCCGTTTCCAGCTACAATAGTCATTTAAAACATTAACAATGTCTACACTGTATTTCTGATAAATGTTGTTATTTTAATGGGCAAAAAATGTTGCTTTTCTTTCAAAAACATGGGCATTTATTTGTGACTCCAAACTTTTGAATGGTAGTGTATATAGTGTATATATATATATATATATATATATATATATATATATATATATATATATATATATATATATATATATATATATATATTTTTTTTTTTTTTTTTTTACTGAGGTCCGGACCTCTGTGTTCTCATATGTAGTTACGGCACTGGTAGAACCATGTCTTCATTTTGCTTTGTTCTCTTTGACTAGGAGTTGTTTGGCTTGCATCCATGATTGTTGGATCTCCCATGTTGTTGGTGCAACAGTTAGAGGTGGGTAAGATACTACACTCTGCGTAGTACTCCTGCCAATTGCTTTTAAGCTATTTCCCTGTCCAGATGTGTTAGATCTGTGATTACTTTGTGTGTGTGTGTGTGTGTGTGTGTGTTTGTGTATTCACACTTATGTCTCTCTCCAGGTGAAGTATGACTTCCTATACGACCTACACCACGTGTGCTGCCAGGAGCGTTGGCGCTCGGCCTCACACAGACAGCTGTATGCCACCTTCATCCTGGTAGTTCTGTTCCTCCTGCCCCTGGCGGCCATGTTGATCCTCTACACACGGATAGGGATCGAACTGTGGATCCGCAAGAGGGTGGGCGACTCCTTTGTACTTAACACCATGAACCAGGGAGAGGTGGGAAAGATCTCCAGGTCTGTATAGAGATACTGTATGACTCCATAAAAACACTTGTGTGTTCAACAACCTATACACATACATGGTAGTTACGTTCTGTAGGTACAGAGTGATTGCAGCGGACATGAGTCGGTACATGGTTGCTCATGGTCTTTTGATAAGGTAGCCCCTCTGCCTGCGACTTCAAAATCCGTGTCTAGAAAGAATATCCTGTTGGTCTGGTGGTCAAGATGTTGGTTACTCCTGTGGAAGATCCTGTCCGTGACATAATTATGATAATTTCACTGAATACTGAATATAAGAATATTATCATATGATCCAAAACGTTTCTTCATGTTAACCCGACAGATTAATATGTGTTTCTTATTCTTTGTTGGTGATTAGAAGGAAGAGGAGAGCCATCAAGATGATGATTACCATTGTGGTGCTATTCACTGTGTGCTGGGCCCCATTCCACACCGTCCACATGCTCTCTGACTACAGTAAGTCTGTCTGAGAAGCCAATAGCCATAAGACACTTCTCTTCTATACATCAATCAGTTGATCTGAAATAACACATGAATTCATGTAGTAACCAAAAAAAGTGTTAAACAAAACAAAACAAATCAAATATTCTTCAAAGTAGCCACCCTTTGCCTTGATGACAGCTTTGCACACTCTTGGCATTCTCTCAACCAGCTTCATGAAGAATGCTTTTCCAACAGTCTTGAAGGAGTTCCCACATATGCTGAGCACTTGTTGGATGCTTTTCCTTCACACTGCGGTCCAACTTATCCCAAACCATCTCAATTGGGTTGAGGTCGGGTGTTTGTGGAGGCCAGGTCATCAGATGCAGCACTCCATCACTCTCCTTATTGGTCAAATAGCCCTTATACAGCCTGGAGGTGTGTTTGGGGTCATTGTCCTGTTGAAAAACAAATGATAGTCCCACTAAGCGCAAACCAGATGGGATGGCGTAATGCTGCAGAATGCTGTGGTAGCCATGCTAGTTAAGTGTGCCTTGAATTCTAAATACATCACAGACAGTGTCACCAGAAAAGCACCACCACACCTCCTCCTCCGTGCTTCACAGTGGGAACCACACATCCAGAGATCATCTGTTCACTTGCTCTGCATTTCACAAAGACACGGCGGTTGGAACCAAAAATCTCAAATTTGGACTAATCAGACCAAAGGACAGATTTACACTGGTCTAATGTCCCTTGCTCGTGTTTCTTGGCCCAAGCAAGTCTTTTCTTATTATTGGTGTTCTTTAGTAGTGGTTTCTTTGCAGCAATTCGACCATGAAGACCGGATTCACACACAGTCTCCTCTGAACAGTTGATGTTGAGATGTCTATTACTTGAACTATGTGAAGCATTTATTTGGGCTGCAATCTGAGGTGCAGTTAATGAACTTATTCTCTGCAGCAGAGGTAACTAGTTATTCATTTTCTGTGGTGGTCCTCATGAGAGCCTGTTTCATCATAGCGCTTGGTGGTTTTTGTGACTGCTCTTGAAGAAACTTTCAAAGTTCTTAAAAATTTCCAGGATGATTGTCATGTCTTTAAGTAATGATGGACTGTTGTCTCTCTTTGCTTATTTGAGCTGTTCTTGCCATAATATGGACCTTGTCACAACACAACTGATTGGCTCAAACAAGGCAGACCTGTTAATTGAAATGCATTCCAGGTGACTGCCTCATGAAGCTGGTTGAGAGAATACCAAGGGTGTACAAAGCTGTCAAGGCAAAAGGTGGCTACTTTGAAGAATCTCAAGTATAAAATCTATTTTGATTTGTTTAACACACATTTTTGGTTACTACATGATTCCATATGTGTTATTTAATCATTTTGATGACTTCACTATGCCCTAAGGGTCGAAACATTGTTAATAAATATCACCTGGTAGCATGAGCAGCAGTCTGCGGCATGTTCCTTTCTGTTTTCCATGAGTTTGCCTCACTCCAGCACCCATGGAAAGTACCTGGACGTGTGTATGTTCTTCAGCTTTTGTTCACTATTCTACAATGTAGAAAATAGTCAAAATAAAGAAAAACCCTTGAATGAGTAAGTGTATCCAAACTTTTGACGGGTACTGTATATGTTTGATGAATTATTGAATTTGGCCTTTACTACTTTAGCCCATTGAAATGCACTGAATAACGCATTCAGAAATGGCAAAAGACAAAACATAAAAAATAAGGAAAAAGGTTTTGAAGTGTCTGTCCTATATCTAGGAGCTTTAAGAAAAGCTCAGGAAATATATGTTTTGGTACACATATTTAACCCCCTTTTTTTGTTGGCACAAAACTGCTTCTATACTTCAATATTATTATTATTTTTTTTACCGGTACCTCGTTACCTTCAGACAAGTCCCGTGACACTTGTGGGTGTTACGGTTTTCTTCGGGTGAAGGAGAGTCGGACCAAAATGCAGCGTGGTAATTTTCATACATGTTTAATGAAGACAAAACGAACAATACAAAAACAAGAAACAGACCGTGAAAACCTATACAGCCTATCTAGTTACAACAAACACAGAGACAGGAACAATCACCCATGAAACACTCAAAGAATATGGCTGACTAAATATGGCTCCCAATCAGAGACAACGATAATCACCTGCCTCTGATTGAGAACCAATTCAGACAGCCATAGACTTTGCTAGAGAACCCCACTAAACCCCAATCCCAATACCTACGAAAACCCCAAGACAAAACACACCACATAAATAAACCCATGTCACACCCTGGCCTGACCAAAATAATAAAGAAAACACAAAATACTTTGACCAGGGCGTGACAGTGGGAGTCATAGAGCAAAGCCGAGTCTCGTCTTTCCATAGAGTGGTCATATTAGTTTGTAGCCCAAACGGTTATGACGCTACAGACATAAGTTGGCACATTGGCTACCACTTCAGACGAGTCCCGTGGGGCTTGTGGGGGGTCATAGAGCAAAATGTAGAACACCATTGTGTTCATGAGAGTCTCATCTTTCCATAGTGTGGTCAAACTGTTCAGACGCTATAGATGTTTTTGTGAGAAGACCAATTTTAGGGATGTCTCCTGGTCTGACAAACAGCGCTGTAGCACTGCCACATTCCACCGCAGATGCGGAAGGCTGACATGGTGTTCATGAGTTTATCTGACACTGGGGAAGTAGATAAAGAACTTCAGTGCCAAAATTCGGAAGTATCCCTTTAAACAGATGGATATTGTTGGGTATTTTTGTATTATGTTAATTAGATTGACACATGGATGCGTCAATTGATTATTAAGGATTAAGTACCAGATGATCTAACAATCCCACCTATATCAATTCCACATTATCATTCCCATCCTCAGATTACCTGGACGAGCAGTTCAACGACATCACGGTGAACATGATCATGGCCATCGCCCAGGCCATCGGTTTCTCCAACTCCTTCAACAACCCTATCGTCTACGCCTTCATGAATGAGAACTTCCAGAAGAAATGTGTGTCCACCTTCTCCCAGTGCTGCCGACGGCCAAACCAGAGGGTTGGAGCTCTAGACGTCACCAGTAGATCCAAACTACATGTCCGTTTTACCCGACCGAGGGACAGACAAGAGGCGGCCATCTTGGAAGACATGTCCATCGTACAGGCCACCAGGACACAGATTAGTGGGATTGAGAATGGTGCCTTAAAGCTAAATACAGCTCCATCCTATGCAGAGGAGGAGATCTTGTTTGTGACCTGTGAGCCACAGACATGAGTGGAAGTCCGATGTAGATATGCCTATATTAGATTTGGGACTTCTATTCCCTAATGTGGTCCTGCTTGGCTCAGTTGGTAGAGCTTGCCCCGCCAGGGTTGTGGGTTCGATTCCCGGGGCCACCCATACGTAGAATGTATGTATGCATGACTGTAAGTCACTTTAGATGGAAGCGTCTGCTAAATGGCATCTATTATCAACAGTGAGGTTACAATTGAATCAAGTGATTGATGATCCTAAATAAAAGGACCAGTCATTCACACCTTACTTTTAAAGGACACCTAAAATCAGTGTGTAGGTTTCTTTTCTGGATTAGATTTGTATCTGAAAAATAATGGATATGACCACTCTACTCATGTGTGACCTTAGACATGAGATTCTGAACTCTGGAGAGAGCATATATGGCATCAATCATCCATATTGTATTTATCTACCTTGTTTTCCTCCACTTAGGGCCTGTCTGGTTTTATAGTGCTGCCTTTGAAAACTGACTATAGGTAGGGTATTGGTATCCTCCAGAGTTATGTATTATTTGTGAAGTTTGTGCGTACATTGTTGTGACATTATATAAAACTGTGCTGTGAAGTATTTCTCCATTTTCTTTGACAACAGATGAAAGCGTTGGAATGTGTCATGCAGGGGAGGTTAGTGAAATCACTGAAATCCTAAACAAAGAGTTGCAGTTTGCTTTAGAATGGGTTACCAGTAATAAACTGGTCCTGAACATCTCTAAAACTAAGAGCATTGTATTTGGTCAAATCATTCCCTAAGTTCTAGGCCTCGGCTGAATCTGGTAATGAATGGTGTGGCTGTTGAACAGGTTGGCAGATGTAGATAGGCCTGACTGCATGGCTTCTTGTTTTCATAAGAGACAATGTGATGGAAATTCCAAATTGTTTGCTTAGTCAACTTACACACAGCACTGACATACACACTTACCCCACCAGACATGCCACCAGGGGTCTTTTCACAGTCCCCAGGTACAGAAGAAATGAAAGAAAACAGACTGCCTCCCAAGTAAATCACCCATGTCCACACATGTCTGTGCCTCTACCCAGTCATGTGAAAGCCATAGTTTAGGGCCTAATGATTTTTTTTGTTGAAAATTGACTGATTTCCTTCTATGAACTGTATCTCAGTAAAATCTTTGAAATTGTTGCGTTTATATTTTTGTTCAGTATATGTAAATTGTAAAGTATTTTGTAATGTATTTTCGTTATGTGTCGGAACCCAGTAAGACTAGCTGTCGCCATTGATGTTTGCTAATGGGACCTTAATAAAATCAAATCAAAAATGTCATGCACCCATTATTTTAGAGGGTGCACGAAGTACATGAGAATGGAAGGTGGGTGGTATTCGGAGAAATTTGCTTTTTTCTAAAAACCTGAAACATTTTCCTGCAATCTAGAGCCATAATCATTATTCTTAATTCTATGTAAAAAAATAAATAAATAATAAGTATATTTTTCTGCATAGGTTATCTAAGCATACATCTTTAAAATTGTCATTTTAATTAATGATGGACATTGATTCTTTAAGAACTTTTATGCCTTAGTAGTTTTGTACATCTGCCACACTGGTATAGTATCATAACCCAAGAGTTAAAGCTATTTTAGTTTTTTCTAAAGTATAAAAACCTTGCCAGCAGGTATGCCAGCTAAAATAGACAAGCTACTCTAACTTGATTGATAGCCTGAAATAGCTTGGTAGCTAGTTATGAGGTTAGGAGATTGGGAACCTATCAACTGGCTAGTGTTGATAATGGGATATGTAGGAGGGTGAGCCGGTCAAGGATCGATTCAGACAAGGTGGTAAATTGTATGACAAGTGACAGTTTAATTATGAGTAAAGATATCTGGTACAACGTATACGGGCCCATTTCATTCGGTTCTTAAGGAACCAGCAGAAAAGAAGCCCCGCTAACAGTTTGCACATGTCTCATATACAGAACAGAAAGTAGGTTGATTCTAGAAGATCGGGTCTTCGGGTTGGTTCAGGCTGAGGTGTAGTCTTCTTGGATTGGCCCTGTTGGGCCGTCCGTCATCCCTCTGAGTCTTGTCGTGCCGTTCCTTGTCACACAATGTTCAGCTAAAAAAGGAGATTAGGTGTGTGCGCTGGTTTCTGCAAGTCAAGGCTGTCTCTTCCTCCCAATGTGTGGGTGTATGTCTTATCTGTGTGTCCTCGGCAGTTAGTGTGTGTAATGTGTGTGTGCTGTGTGTGTGGGTGTGGGAGCTATCCTGTATGGGACCTAACATGTTTTACTGTGAAAATACGTTGTCTCAGTTATAGCAATGTAATAGCAGTAGGCTGGTCACCTGCATAAGAAATAGCACTTCCTTACACTAGCTAAAGCCAATTTAATAAAATTGCTAGGTGGCTAGAATTACAGAGAAACAACAAAACATGTTTGCTTTATTTAATCATCAAGAAGGAATCAATCGGCTACATAACTTGATCAAATGAATTTACAAACATACCTCCTGTGAGTACTGACTATCACCGGAAGCTAAAATCCAATCACTTGACACTTTCTCTCCTACACTGACAATACTGTCTGCATACACTAGAGCAGGAGTATCTAGCGTCCTGCCTAGCATATCTTTGCTCAGTGGTGCACCTTGGAAGGAACTACTTAATATGGAAAATACCGCCGACAGATATGTTTATAAATAATTATGATATAACGTGGTCTAAAAAGGAAGTTAAGTAATTAATTTAACATCTGATAAATGTAACATCTGAAAAAAATTATCTGAAATTCCACTCTCTGGAATGTGATTCTTTGAGGTTCGAATCCATAAAAATAAATTAAATAACCATGTTACTGTGCATTTTAAGTCCAGTTTCTCATGGATTTCAATATGTGAAATCCGTGGTTCTGTTATCTTGGCCAGGTCGCAGTTGCAAATGAGAACTTGTTCTCAACTAGCCTACCTGGTTAAATAAAGGTGAAATAAAATAAAAATAAATGTTAATTGTTGGACATAAGAGACTGTAGAAACACCAGGAAATCAGCTCCAAGTGATTTTAATTTTGGAAATCTGCTCCCAAGTATTCCCATGCATAATACAGAGATGCGATCGTATACAAATGTAATCAAGGTTTGAAAAAATTATGATTTAATCTAATATCATATATCTTCGGGCTTCTTGCGGTCAATTTGCAGTCTACAAATTATTTGTAATTATGTCTGGCCCGCCGACCAGCCGCTCAAGAAAAAATCGGCCTGCGGCTGAATCTACTTGATGGTCCCTGCTCTACAAACAAGTAGTGGACACTGGAAATGTGTCTATTTTAATCCATGACCCAAATCACGGCCCAGGCTGTCATTGACGCTACTTGACTGACATCTAGAGGTATAGGTAGGATTTTCTCTCTATGATTTCTCTACTTCTCCATTACCGCCAATTTTCATGAATGACGTGGATAAAAATATTTCCATGTCATTCAATAATAAACAAAAGTATACATTAACATACATTGTTGCGTTAATAAATAATAATGTGGTGGACTACTTTTGGAAAAAGGGCATCAGAGCATGATTGTGTAACTGCTAATTGAATAAAATGGCCACCAATTAATACATGTGTAATCAATAAACATGTCATTTCTGAATGTATTGCATACAATTTTATATAGGATACTCATACTCACACATATAGGATACTCATACTCAATATAAATACATATACATTCACGTCAGTAGGTACAGAAAATAAAATACAGATTAATCATGGAGTATTTTTGGATAACACAAATGTGTCTGCCAAAATTACATGGGCATTTATTTTATTTTGTGACGTTTGATCTATTGTCATATACACTTAAGAAAATAGTACATACAAAGGACAAAACGACACGTTATATTTTCCTCCGTGTGCTCTCAAATAATCTGCATGTATTTTTAGTCAGGCAAGAATTTTGGTCGCACCGCTTCCATTCAGGCATTTGGTTGGCCAGCTTCGGGCCCTTCCTCCTTTTCCGCATCCCTGAGAGGCTGATGCCAAGATGGTGAGTCTTGTGGCATAAAATGTATAATTAAATCCTTCATATATCTTAAGCATCCTTTCGTCGTTGTTAAAGTCATGAAGTCCGAATACATTGACAAGCCATCCCTGATAGGAATATTACAACATTTACGTTGTAAAAGTTATTTTTAGTCCTTTAAGAACTGGTGGCCTAACCGAGCTCTGGCTTTTGGACCGCCTCTTCATTCGGTTGTGCGAGCCATTCAGTAATTTTATAACACATGACTTCTACTTTTCCACGACTACAAGTTGGTGACTACATTGTGTTTTTTTTACAGTATGATATAATGCCGTTATTTGGCCAGCACGGGCTTAATGGCTAGCTGTGGCTAACGGTAGTCTCCCTGACACAGCATGTCAGTTGTAAAGCAGCATTGTTATTCTGGATACTATCTAGCTAACGTTAAATGCCACAAGATGACTAACGTTAACTTACCACAAATGCATGATATTTGGCATGTACCTTGTAATCAATCCAACCAGAAGTACTCATGTCTTTGAAGTAGTTAGCTAACTACCTTCCATCTAAACCGGTCTAGCAAACGTTGTCCGGCTAACGTTAGTTAGGTTGCGAACTAAGGTCAGTGACGCTAGCAACCTGTCAGCATGATTTGGTTTGTAAGTACTTGGCATATTTTCCACGTAGCTAGCTACTAAATCTTACCTATGTAAGTCACGAAATACAAGGTAATGAAGTTGGCTAACTACCTCTAGCTGCCTGGTGTGAGCTGATGTGTTATTGTCATGCAACAAGTAACTTTTTTTTTATTTTGCCCCGCTAATCAACTAGCTACCTGACAGCCATCGTCTTTTTCAATACTTGTTGCTGTTTACTACTTGTATATATTATGTGTGTAGGGTCCCCAGCGTATCAGGATCCTGTTCCAGTCGTAATTTCCAGATTTTGTTGAAAGTAGTGGCTAGAATATAAACACTTCAATTACTGTAAAAAATTAACAATGTGTTCACCTGCAAGAAGGGGTCTGAAAAGCTACCTATAACGGTATTGTCAATCCAGTATTGTAAATGCTAACCTCTGTTTTCCATCTACTTGCAGAACGACACAGTAACAGTCAGAACCCGGAAGTTTATGACAAACCGGCTGCTTCAGAGGAAGCAAATGGTAAGCCCAAATGTTTCTTTCCTACCACTATAACATCAACACATGACCTCAATTGCTGTATACTGAGTGTTCAGCACACATTATTTATTGAAGCAATTGTCTGCAGTTTCCTTTCATTTTTATAAGTGCTGCGTGGTCTATAACTGTTTCTCCATTGTCTCCTTTTCTAGGTTGTTGATGTCCTCCATCCAGGCAAAGCCACAGTCCCTAAGACTGAGATCAGGGAGAAGCTGGCCAAAATGTACAAGACCACCCCCGATGTGGTGTTCGTCTTCGGCTTCAGGACACAGTTTGGTGGTGGCAAGACGACAGGTTTCGCCATGGTCTACGACTCTCTCGACTACGCTAAGAAGAACGAGCCCAAGCACAGACTGGCCAGGGTGAGTGGATGCTGAAAAAATGGAAATAAGTGTTGATGTTTTTTATTTTGGGGGGGGGGCTTTATTATTTTAATTTGTATGACACTATGTCTGTGTATAGTTTGTCCCATCAGTATCATCTATTGTCTGCTAGTGATGCACATTGCAAGCAGTGCTATTTTGGTAAATGTTTTTGTTCTCGCAGCACGGTCTCTATGAGAAGAAGAAGTCCTCCAGAAAACAGCGCAAGGAACGCAAGAACAGAATGAAGAAAGTACGAGGTACCAAGAAAGCCAGTGTGGGTGCTGCTGGCAAAAAGGTAACTTGGCTGTTCCTCCTATGGTGCATTCCTCTTGCTACAGTATGGGTGCGTCTCAATAGTCACCATTTTACACAAGCTGCTTTTGTTGTCCTTCCTCTGCTTTGATTTGAAAACGCAGTGGGTATAATGATGTATGTACAAGATGGTGTATGTACAAGATTTATGTTTTCACCCAAGAGAACTTCACATCTGTGCAGATGGAGGGGGCAGCTTAAGACTATTGAAACACCCCACATCACTTCATTCTTATTAGTTAATTATTCATTACATGCATATCTTTTCCACTTCCTAAGTGTTAGTTTTGTCTTTATTTATGTGTGCTTACTGTTTTAATGAGTCATCTTTTTCTCTCAAACTGTTCTTTGGGACTGTAGAAGGTAAATGTTTTCATCAGTAGACTAACTGCTGTGTGTAGATAATGCTACTGTGGTGTTCCTAGCTGACTTCATCCCAATCCTCCCTTTTTATATAACCAAAAAAGCTACTGCTACATGTGGATTTCTTTAACGTCCACATTGGGTTTCAGTTCAGTC
Organism: Oncorhynchus mykiss; assembly: GCF_057628025.1. Lineage (NCBI taxonomy): Eukaryota > Metazoa > Chordata > Actinopteri > Salmoniformes > Salmonidae > Oncorhynchus > Oncorhynchus mykiss. The sequence continues at coordinate 84,746,149 of NC_143022.1, read as the reverse complement.
CCCTACCAGTTAGAATGAGCAACTAAGTATTCACTCATGACCCTAATTTTGGTGAGTGTGAACTGAACACTAATAGTGGTTTAGATCCCAAGTTAAACCATATTGTGTGGTCTTAAGACTCAATAGTAGGTCGCCAAGTGGATCTCTGAAAGACTAGAAACTAGAGCCGTTTCTCAATTCATTCCCGGACGACCCCAATGGAGAACATATGTTTGTTTTAGTCCAGCACTAACACATAATTCAACTAGTCAAGTCTTAGTGCTGGGTTAGAACACAAATATGCACCCCCCCAAGAATGGATTGATAGACTTTCTAGCTGCATTTGTGTGTATTTATTGAAATTCCCACATCTAGTGCTCAGCACAGTTTGGCTTGTATTCTTTTCCTGGGTGGAGTTGACTGAATTTTGTAATTCATCTTCGGTGCAAATCTTATGCCTTTCAGGGGTCTACTCTGTGAGTAAAGTATTTAAGTAAAATAGCTTAACATTATCTTCATCCTTTTGCCTTTCTTTTGCCACCTGTGGATTTCTTTTACAGAAATGAGGTCTGTTCCAGGTATTAAGCAAAGCGGGCATGGCGTGCTGTTATTCATGTGTTGAAATCAACATAGACTCTTATATCCTGGTAGCGCTAGTTGAGACCGGTCTCTGCATGTCTCACCTGTAGTCTTTCCACAACCTTTTATCTACCAATACCAACCTTCCCTCTTCAACCCACCCTAATTCCCTAAACTCCTAAAGTTGGTACTTATACCCTGACAAATAATCTTATGTCCACTAACGTCATATCAACGTAAAGAAAGTCTAAATTACACTACTACTTTGCTTCTAAAAGTTATTATTCTTATTCTGCTGTTAAACTATTACATATTTGTATTTGTCAACCGCTGAGTACACTTATGCTAACATGCAGTACACGCGGTGGCCTCCGCTTGGCATGTAGTAAAGCAAGTCTAGAGTGATACATTGGAAAATAAGTTATAACCAACTACTGTCTGTGTGAGACAACTGAACCACATGTCCACTTATACAACTTTTCTGAAACATTAACCATCATAATTTCATTTAGGCATGTATTTAATGTAATGTTCTTTTATATATATGTTGATGTTTTATTATACTAGACTGCCAAATTGGTGTCTTCACTGAGCTGAAAATGTTAAGATGCACTATGCAGAAAGTTAGCCTAATTTGAGTTTGTGACAAAACAAGGAAGTATTGTCGAATCATTGTACCATCTAAACCACTGTGAAACATCTTTTCTATAACCATAACATATTGTATTTTCGGCAGTTTGAAGCTGGTGTACAAAACCAAAAGTAAGACACAAACCGAACTTAAGAACGGAAAGCATTGAAATAATGCACATAGAACAGATCTACTGCTTCTTAGACTTGCTTTCAATGAGAATGACAGATCTATAACACATTTCTGTGAATTTGGTTGGTTGCCCAATAAGTTTCATTGCGGCTTTATCTGTAATTTTGCAGTTGAAATTTTGGTGCATTTACTATAACCAATATGTAGGTTGAGCCCACGTCCCTAGCAAATGCATCTGTTCCCACACCCAATTTCAATACTATTACCCTCCTTCAAACCCTCAGCCCAAAAATGAGTTGGACCCCCCCTTGAGTATAGTGGTGGATAGATTGTAAACTTCTGTTTTGCAGATGAACTAACTTCCCTTCCTCTGTTTTCCTACAGTGAGCCCGGAGAATCAGGGATGGTCCTCGTGCTCAAGATGTTCTTGTATATTGTCATCAAATAAAACGTTTGGAAAAGTCACTCCTGTTTTCACAACTTATTTTTATATGCCCTGGACAAATTTGACACGTTTGTGTATACTGTTACATTTGCAGTGTGCGGTAAATATACTGAACAAAAATATCAATGCAACATGTAAAGTGTTTCATGAGTGAAATGAAAGATCCCAGAAATGGTCCATATGCACAAAATGCTTCTTTCTCATGTTTTGCACAAGTTGGTTTAGATCCCTGTTAGTGAGAAGTTCTCCTTTGCCGAGATAATCCATTTGGCATTGATTAAACAGCATGATCATTAAACAGGTGCACCTTGTTCTGGGGACTATAAAAGGCCACTAATGTGCAGTTTTGTCACGAGACTCGGATGTCTCAAATTTTGAGGGACTGCAATTGGTATGCTGATTGCAGGAATGTCCACCAGCGCTGTTGCCAAATAATGTTAATTTCTCTACCATAAACTGCCTCTGTTTTACAGTAGTTTAGGGGATAGAGGGATAATGAGGTAAATTGTTACTTGTACTACTGCGTTGATCTTGCATAAGTAATCTTGTGAGATTTGTGTGGTTGTACAAGCAGAGATGTAAGCGGAAGCGAGACATCCCACTTGCTCATTTTTTCCTGGTTACTTTCTTGGATCATATAGGCAATGAACTAAGCAGACCAGACCCAGCTGATATTGCATTGGTGTCGATGGGAGAGACGTTAAGCAGACCAGAACAAACGTTTTTTTTTCCATTTGTAAGCGGCCTGAGTTAGACCTTAATTTATCCACCATCTACGGTACAAAGCTAACAGTAGGAGGCCCTAACAATAGGTGGGAAGGCAAGCGGTCTGCTTATTGCTTCAACCCCTCGTGAACAGATTGATGCGAGTCGACCCTGTCACTTTGTCTCTTATGCTGGTAAATGTAGTAATGGACCAGAAAATGAAGACTTCGGGGTCAAAGATTCAGAATTGTCTGGAGAGTGCCCCCTACTGGCCAACCAACATTACAGACTCCTGCTACATTCTCCTTTTAATACTGTTGAATGGTGTTCCCTTTGTATGAGTCTGAAAATATCCAATATTACCAAATGCATTGAATGTTGAATTACTGAGGTGATTTGTGGATAAACTATTGTCCTATATGATAATGGTCTCATACACTGGTCCAGTGTGTTCTTACTCTTTGTAGACATTTCGTTTGCTCTTATGACTTGAATATTTCTCACGATGAGAGAAGACATAAATGAAAGGCTTCATTCTAATGAAGTTGAAAATATTTAAAGTGTTTCGTAAAAATGGTTCCATTGTGTTCACCAAGACTGAAGACCCTTGGTGTGAGCACAGAGCTGAACCAATGGTGCTACGTTGCTGTAATTCATACTGATTTGTCTTGGGCTATGCACTTTGTTGACAACATACCTGGCTCCTACCAGGTGACATGGAAAGGTCAGCGTCCGCACCTCATTACTGCTGTCCCTGATGTCTCAACACTAGGTTCCTCTGGGTTCTCTGTACACAAACTTGCTTCTGTCACATCCTTACATGGTCTCATCACTTATGCTGATGGCACTCAACTCTTTCTCACATTCCATATGTGTATGATTTCTGTGTGGCTGGCAGACATCTCTGCTTGGATGTTGGCCTGCCACGTCAAGCTCAAACTATACAGCACAGCACTGCTATTCCTTCCTGGGGAAGGCGTGCCAGATCCAAGACCTCTCCATCACAGTTGACATACTCCACCTTCCAGACTAAATCATCTCTGTGGTTTTGGTCACGTTGAACTGATGGTGCTACAATGCAAGACTACTAATGCTGTAACCCATTGATTCACAGATTAGTTCAACCTGTACATGTTTATTCAATTGTATGTCTCAGGCTCTGCACTCTTGTCACCTTGGCATGACAGGTGAAGTGAAACAATGTGAGCGTGTGAGATCAGGCTAGTTTAACAAGGCAAACTTTTGATACAACCGGGTAGTCATAAAAACATGCAGCCTGACCTTCACCTCAGTCTGGCGAACACACAATACATCAGTAGCCTTGTGTTAGCCAGAACAGATCACAGGGTAGCAGCTTGATGTAGAAGTACACCCCTGGACAGGACACTAGTCTATTGTGGATCTTTACCCCAAATCTAGCTTAATGCTGAGTGCCAAGCAGAGACGCATCAGGTTTTGTTTTTCAATTCTTTGGTATGACTCAGCCAGCGATTGAACTCGCAACCTTCCAATCTCAGTGCGGACACTAACCACAAGGCCACTGAGTTGTTACATTAGCTAGTTAGTTACAGTGTGGCATTCCTGGGACTATCGCTGACGATCAGGGTACTTCACCAGGACATCATTTTGTTAGCTGGGTAACCGCACCCAACCACCTACAATCTCATAATTTCAACAAAGGACAAAGAGTATGATTTGTAGTTCAACATGAGAGAGCACCCCAGACTTCTTCTGGCCCCACACACATTCAAATAAAATGTATTTACAGTGCCTTGCAAAATTATTCAGCCCCCTTAAGTTAATACTTTGTAGCGCCACCTTTTGCTGCGATTACAGCTGTAAGTCGCTTGGGGTATGTCACTATCAGTTTTGCACATCGAGAGACTGACATTTTTTCCCATTCCTCCTTGCAAAACAGCTCGAGCTCAGTGAGGTTGGATGGAGAGCATTTGTGAACAGCAGTTTTCAGTTCTTTCCACAGATTCTCGATTGGATTCAGGTCTGGACTTTGACTTGGCCATTCTAACACCTGGATATGTTTATTTTTGAACCATTCCATTGTAGATTTTGCTTTATGTTTTGGATCATTGTCTTGTTGGAAGACAAATCTCCGTCCCAGTCTCAGGTCTTTTGCAGACTCCATCAGGTTTTCTTCCAGAATGGTCCTGTATTTGGCTCCATCCATCTTCCCATCAATTTTCACCATCTTCCCTGTCCCTGCTGAAGAAAGGCAGGCCCAAACCATGATGCTGCTACCACCATGTTTGACAGTGGGGATGGTGTGTTCACGGTGATGAGCTGTGTTGCTTTTACACCAAACATAACGTTTTGCATTGTTGCCAAAAAGTTCAATTTTGGTTTCATCTGACGAGAGCACCTTCTTCCACATGTTTGGTGTGTCTCCCAGGTGGCTTGTGGCAAACTTTAAACAACACTTTTTATGGATATCTTTAAGAAATGGCTTTCTTCTTGCCACTCTTCCATAAAGTCCAGATTTGTGCAATATACGACTGATTGTTGTCCTATGGACAGAGTCTCCCACCTCAGCTGTAGATCTCTGCAGTTCATCCAGAGTGATCATGGGCCTCTTGGCTGCATCTCTGATCAGTCTTCTCCTTGTATGAGCTGAAAGTTTAGAGGGACGGCCAGGTCTTGGTAGATTTGCAGTGGTCTGATACTCCTTACATTTCAATATTATCGCTTGCACAGTGCTCCTTGGGATGTTTAAAGCTTGGGAAATCTTTTTGTATCCAAATCCGGCTTTAAACTTCTTCACAACAGTATCTCGGACCTGCCTGGTGTGTTCCTTGTTCTTCATGATGCTCTCTGCGCTTTTAACGGACCTCTGAGACTATCACAGTGCAGGTGCATTTATACGGAGACTTGATTACACACAGGTGGATTGTATTTATCATCATTAGTCATTTAGGTCAACATTGGATCATTCAGAGATCCTCACTGAACTTCTGGAGAGAGTTTGCTGCACTGAAAGTAAAGGGGCTGAATAATTTTGCACGCCCAATTTTTCAGTTTTTGATTTGTTAAAAAAGTATGAAATATCCAATAAATGTCGTTCCACTTCATGATTGTGTCCCACTTGTTGTTGATTCTTCACAAAAAATACAGTTTTATATCTTTATGTTTGAAGCGTGAAATGTGGCAAAAGGTCGCAAAGTTCAAGGGGGCCGAATACTTTCGCAAGGCACTGTATAAAGCCCTTCTTACATCAGCTGATATCTCAAAGTGCTGTACAGTAACCCAGCCTAAAACCCCAAACAGCAAGCAAAGCACAGTGGCTAGGAAAAACTCCCTAGAAAGGCCAGAACCTAGGAAGATAACCTCGAGAGGAACCAGGCTATGAGGGGTGGCCAGTCCTCTTCTGGCTGTGCCTAGTGGAGATTACAACAGAACATGGCCAAGATGTTCAATTGTTCATAAATGACCAGCAGGGTCAAATAACAATAATCACAGTGGTTGTCGAGGGTGCAACAGGTCAGCACCTCAGGAGTAAATGTCAGTTGGTTTTTCATAGCCGATCATTCAGAGTATCTCTACCGCTCCTGCTGTCCCTAGAGAGTTGAAAACAGCAGGTCTGGGACAGGTAGCACGTCCGGTGAACGGGTTAGGGTTCCATAGCCGCAGGCAGAACAGTTGAAACTGGAGCAGCAGCACGGCCAGGTGGACTGGGGACAGCAAGGAGTCACCCACTTTGCCAAAGCACAGCCCCCACACCACTAGAGGGATATCTTCAACCACCAACTTACCATCCTGAGACAAGGCCGAGTATAGCCCACAAAGATCTCCGCCACGGCACAACCCAACCAAGACAGGAAGATCACGTCAGTGACTCAACCCACTTAAGTGACGCACCCCTCCTAGGGACGCATGGAAGAGCACTTGTAAGCTAGTGACTCAGCCCCTGTAATAGGGTTAGAGGCAGAGAATCCCAGTGGAGAGAGGGGAACCGGCCAGGCAGAGACAGCAAGGGTGGTTCGTTGCTCCACTGCCTTTCTGTTCACCTTCACACTCCTGGGCCAGACTACACTCAATCTTAGGACCTACTGAAGAGATGAGTCTTCAATAAAGACTTTAAGGTTGAGACCGAGTCTGCATCTCACATGGGTAGGCAGACCATTCCATAAAAATGGAGCTCTATAGGCTGTTTGATTAGAAATTCTAGGGACAGATAGGAGGCCTGCATCTTGTGACGGCAGGACCAAATCTGTATGTACGGCAGGACCAAATCGGAAAGATAGGTAAGAGCAAGCCCATGTAATCCTTTGTAGGTTAGCAGTAAAACCTTGAAATCAGCCCTTGCCTTAACAGGAAGCCAGTGTAGAGAGGCTAGCACTGGAGTAATATGATCAAATATTTCGGTTCTAGAAAATATTTTAGCAGCTGTGTTTAGCACTAACTGAAGTTTATTTAATGCTTTATCCGGGTAGCCGGAAAATAGAGCATTGCAGTGGTCTAACCTAGAAGTGACAAAAGCATGGATGAATTTTTCTGCATCATTTTTGGACAGAAAGTGTCAGATTTTTTGCAATGCTACGTAGATGGAAAAAAGCTGTTCTTGAAACAGTCTTGATATGTTCGTCAAAAGAGAGATCAGGGTCCAGAGTAACGCCGAGGTCCTTCACAGTTTTATTTGAGACGACTGTACAACCATCAAGATTAATTGTCAGATCCAACAGAAGATCTCTTTGTTTCTTGGGACCTAGAACAAGCATCTCTGTTTTGTCCGAGTTTAAAAGTAGAACATTAGCAGCCATCCACTTCCTTATGTCTGAAGCACAGGCTTCCAGCGAGGGCAATGTTGGGGCTTCACCATGTTTCATCGAAATGTACAGCTGTGTATCATCCGCATAGCCGTGAAAGTTAACATTATGTTTCCAAATGACATCACCAAGAGGTAAAATATATAGTGAAAACAATAGGGGTCCTAAAACAGAACCCTGAGGAACACCGAAAATTACAGTTGATTTGTCAGAGGACAAACCATCCACAGAGACAGTAGAAAGAGGAGGAAGGGAAGCGCAACTAATGTACACAATAGTACATTTTAGTAGATAGGTGCTCTTTGGTAAAAGGGGTAAATTGGTCATCAAAAAGAAAGGAGGACCAAGGCAATTAAAATTAAAAATTAAAATGCCTTTATTAGTATGGCATGTTCAATAGAAACAAAGTTTTTTTTAAACCGACACATTTCGGCTGCATGGCCTTCATCAGGAAGTACAAAAAAAAATACAATGTCCTCACTTGAACAGCTTTTCCAATTAGCCCTAATTGGAAGAGGGAGTGGTTACAAAATTGATTAGACACACCTAGTAAGAAATACTATACACATTAAAAGGTGAAATACTGTAGCTAGGTTATCATACAAATACAACTCCAAGCTAGAAGTATCAGAACACTTTAGAAAGGTAGTTGTAACCTTAAATATGACTGGGAGAAGTGTCAAGAATAAGAAAGCAATATATTCTATAGTATACTAGAACACAGCAAAACATGAACAACAACAGTCTAAACATAGCTGAGGGCAATTGAACAAAATGTTCACAAGATGACGGCAAATGGACCTATGACCTATCATGACCCTACAGGAAGGGTGAGAAATCCATATCTTCATTTAAACCAGGGTATTTGGTGTCCTGTATTTTGTAAATCCAAAAACGTTCCCTTTGGTTTAACTGTTTAAGACGGTCCCCTTTTCTAATAGAGGCCGGAATATGATCAATACCCATAGCTTGTAGGGAGGCAGGGTTGCCATGGTGTAGGGACTTGTAGTGCCTTGCCATGGTGTAGGGACTTGTAGTGCCTTGCCATGGTGTAGGGACTTGTAGTGCCTTGCCATGGTGTAAGGACTTGTAGTGCCTTGCCATGGTGTAAGGACTTGTAGTGCCTTGCCATGGTGTAGGGACTTGTAGTGCCTTGCCATGGGGTAGGGACTTGTAGTGCCTTGCCATGGTGTAGGGACTTGTAGTGCCTTGCCATGGGGTAGGGACTTGTAGTGCCTTGCCATGGTGTAAGGACTTGTAGTGCCTTGCCATGGGGTAGGGACTTGTAGTGTCTTGCCATGGTGTAAGGACTTGTAGTGCCTTGCCATGGTGTAGGGACTTGTAGTGCCTTGCCATGGGGTAGGGACTTGTAGTGCCTTGCCATGGTGTAAGGACTTGTAGTGCCTTGCCATGGTGTAGGGACTTGTAGTGCCTTGCCATGGTGTAAGGACTTGTAGTGCCTTGCCATGGGGTAGGGACTTGTAGTGCCTTGCCATGGTGTAAGGACTTGTAGTGCCTTGCCATGGGGTAGGGACTTGTAGTGCCTTGCCATGGTGTAGGGACTTGTAGTGTCTTGCCATGGGGTAGGGACTTGTAGTGTCTTGCCATGGGGTAGGGACTTGTAGTGCCTTGCCATGGGGTAGGGACTTGTAGTGCCTTGCCATGGGGTAGGGACTTGTAGTGCCTTGCCATGGTGTAGGGACTTGTAGTGCCTTGCCATGGGGTAGGGACTTGTAGTGCCTTGCCATGGTGTAAGGACTTGTAGTGCCTTGCCATGGGGTAGGGACTTGTAGTGCCTTGCCATGGGGTAGGGACTTGTAGTGTCTTGCCATGGTGTAAGGACTTGTAGGGCCTTGCCATGGTGTAAGGACTTGTAGTGCCTTGCCATGGGGTAGGGACTTGTAGTGCCTTGCCATGGTGTAGGGACTTGTAGTGCCTTGCCATGGTGTAAGGACTTGTAGTGCCTTGCCATGGGGTAGGGACTTGTAGTGCCTTGCCATGGTGTAAGGACTTGTAGTGCCTTGCCATGGGGTAGGGACTTGTAGTGCCTTGCCATGGTGTAGGGACTTGTAGTGTCTTGCCATGGGGTAAGGACATGTAGTGCCTTGCCATGGTGTAGGGACTTGTAGTGCCTTGCCATGGTGTAAGGACTTGTAGTGCCTTGCCATGGTGTAGGGACTTGTAGTGCCTTGCCATGGTGTAGGGACTTGTAGGGACTTGTAGTGCCTTGCCATGGTGTAAGGACTTGTAGTGCCTTGCCATGGGGTAGGGACTTGTAGTGTCTTGCCATGGTGTAAGGACTTGTAGGGCCTTGCCATGGTGTAGGGACTTGTAGTGCCTTGCCATGGGGTAGGGACTTGTAGTGCCTTGCCATGGTGTAAGGACTTGTAGTGCCTTGCCATGGGGTAGGGACTTGTAGTGCCTTGCCATGGTGTAAGGACTTGTAGTGCCTTGCCATGGGGTAAGGACTTGTAGTGCCTTGCCATGGTGTAGGGACTTGTAGTGCCTTGCCATGGTGTAAGGACTTGTAGTGCCTTGCCATGGAGTAGGGACTTGTAGTGCCTTGCCATGGGGTAGGGACTTGTAGTGTCTTGCCATGGTGTAGGGACTTGTAGGGACTTGTAGTGCCTTGCCATGGTGTAAGGACTTGTAGTGCCTTGCCATGGTGTAAGGACTTGTAGGGCCTTGCCATGGTGTAGGGACTTGTAGTGCCTTGCCATGGGGTAGGGACTTGTAGTGCCTTGCCATGGTGTAAGGACTTGTAGTGCCTTGCCATGGGGTAGGGACTTGTAGTGCCTTGCCATGGTGTAGGGACTTGTAGTGCCTTGCCATGGTGTAGGGACTTGTAGTGTCTTGCCATGGGGTAGGGACTTGTAGTGCCTTGCCATGGGGTAGGGACTTGTAGTGCCTTGCCATGGTGTAGGGACTTGTAGTGCCTTGCCATGGTGTAGGGACTTGTAGTGCCTTGCCATGGGGTAGTCTTCATTGCCTACCCGTGTGGCGTACTTGTGTTCCCCTAAGCGGTCTTGAAGGCGTCTCTTTGTCCGTCCAATATATAACACCTTGCACTGTGGACATTCCAATCTATAGATGTCATGAGTGGTTTTATAGTTAATGAAATGCTTGACGTAATACTCCATTTTGGAAGCTGTGTCAACAAAATACTTCTGTGCAATATTTCTGCAATGGTTGCACTGGTTACATTTAAAAGAGCCCTTGGGTTTGTGGTCAAGCCAAGTTTTTGAGAGTCACCAGGAAGATAGCTGTGGACTAATTTGTCATTTAGGGTCGGACATCTCTTAAAGCTTATGACTGGTGGCGAGGGGAACACTTGGCGTGTAGTAGCGTATCACTTTGGATGATTCCCCAATTATTTTTAATGATTATTTTAATGTTCTCTGCTTCAGTGCTGTATTTCATAACAAAATACACTCTCTCTGATCTATCACGACACGCTCCCCTTCGCAACAAGTTCTCTCTGTCAAGTAATCCAGCCCTTATACCTGCATCTTTCAGGACCTGAACGCTATAGCCCCGATTCAAGAAGTGATTCTCCAATTCAGCAGATTTGACACTAGTCTGTTTCCTGATCGCAAATTCTGCAGACTCTTTGGAATTGGCCATATGGAATGTTTTCTTTTAGCCTTTTGGGGTGAAATCTGTCTGCCCTCAGAATGGTATTCCCATCTGTAGGCTTCCTAAAGATTGATGTGTGCAAACAACCTTTGTCATTTTTACTAATGTCGAGGTCCAACAAATGAATGTTATACTTGCTGTACTCCATAGTTAGTTTGATGTTAGGGTTAATGTTGTTAAGGTATTGGTGGAAGAAAATAAGTTCATCTTCTGAGCCGGACCAAAACAGGCAAACATCATCAATATAGCGTCCCCATCATATAATCCTGTCAAAGAAATGGTTATTAGAAGGATCCAAAATGAAGTCCTTTTCCCATTTACCCAAGTACAAACCAACGTAGGAAGGGCTGTATCTCCCATGGCACATCCTTTATTTAGAAATACGGTCCTGAAAGATAAAGATGTTATGATTAAGAGTCCATTCAGTCAGTGAGACAATGAATTCTGTAGGAGGCATCTCAGTCTCAGGCCGGGTACTCAAGAAATGGTGCATAGCTGCCAAACCCTGTTCATGCTCAATGGTGGTGTATAGAGACTCCACATCCATGGTGACTAAAAAAGAAGCTGTACCTACTGTATATTGTTCAATTCTTTAATGTTGTTCAACACATCTGTGGCATCTTGACGATAGGCTGGGAGTAACGTCAGAAAAGGCTTAATGAAGTAATTGATGTTCTTAGAGATGGGTTCTGTCAGACTTTCATTACCACTAATGACTGGTCTGCTGGGGGATTTCAAGATTTTTGTGGACCTTTGGAAGAAGGTAAAAAGAAGCCAGACTGCCATTGAAAAGACATTTGAACTTATTGTCTGAAATGTAGCCATTCTCCTTAGCTTCTGTGAGGGTCCCTTTCAATTCAGTTTTTAGGTCCTCTGTAGGGTTGAAGGTAAGAGATTGGTAAAATTCATCATTGTCTAATTGACGGTAGACTTCTGTCACATATGTCTTTACTCCACACTACTGTAGCACCACCTTTGTCTGCTTTTTTAACCACAATCTGTTCATTTATGGACAATGATTCAATTGCATCCCTCTCTGTCTTAGAAAGATTACGTTGTGTTTGGTTGGAGTCAGTTTACCCTTAAACATATTCTCCACATCAAAATTCACTTTCCTGGCAAATGTATTTAGTGTGGCATTCTGGACAATGGGACAAAAAGTGGACTTGGGCTTAAAAGGTGTTTTTGAGGGAACAGAAACTGGCGTCTGTAGTTGGAGAGAATTTTGCTTGTGCCAGGCCTTCAGATGTAGATTCCTGTAGAAACGAAATAGGTCAATCTTTGTATTAAATTCATTAGTTGAATATGTGGGGGCAAAGGACAGTCCTTTAGACAATACCCTTATGCAATCATCAGAAAGGGGTTCTCCAGAAATGTTGATCACAGCCTTGTTCTGGTCCTGCTCCGTGTGGTTGGATAATCTTGATTTCTTCCTCCCCCTCCGTGTTGGCCTCTTCCGCGTCCTCTCCCTCTCTTGTTTTGTTGAGGAACCTGCGTGACTCCTCTTCCTGATTCTGAATTCTTGCGTGTTGGTTTTCTCCACCTTGCCATCTCTATAGTCTACTTCATATCTTCTAAATTTTCTTAGCTTGTCTTGCTTCAGTGTCAGAGTGAATGTGTCTACTTTCTCTTTCAAGATCTCATCACATTGTGCTTTGTTAGAATTGTCAATGTGTTCTGTGATTTTATTTTTACTTCAATTATCTGTTTGGGCTACTTGTCTGTCCTTTTTAGATTCTTCTATTAGAAGTAGCATTAGGTCAAAAGAACACTTGTTGAGAATAGCCTCCCATTTATCTCTAAATGCAGTTTTACCTTGTGCTCCATTAGTTGGAAACTTCATAATATGGAGGCCTCTGGGGATTAGGCCTTTCCTCCAATAGTCAGACAAGGTGATAGAATTGAGGTCAAGTTTGGTATATTTCTCCATAAGGTGTTGCAAGTCTCTGTAAGCCTTGTTTTCCAGTATTCTTTGTGGCTGTCCTCTCATCTAGCAATGAGGTAGTGGTAATAATCCTTTGGCCCTCTTCATGGGAATAGGAAAATCTTGTAGCCTCTTGAGTAAAATCCATAGTTTGAGTTGTAAAATGTCCTCAAAAACACAGAAAGTAATGACTGTGGAGCTGCTTCCTCTAAGCACCAACCAAGTGCTATGCTTAACTAGTAGAAGAGGAGGAAGTCCGTAATTTGCATTCTAATGATCATGATCTTTTCCTCAAAGAAGTTCATGAATTTATCACTGTTAAAGTGAAAGCCATCCTCTCTTGGGGAATGTTGCTTTTTAGTTTGCTTTGCGACAGTATCAAAAATAAATGTAGGATTGTTCTTATTTTCCTCAATTAAGTTGGAAAAATAGGATGATCGAGCAGCAGTGAGGGCTCTGCACGGTACTGCCTTTCCAAGCTAGTCGGAAGACTTCCAGTTTGGTGTGGCGCCATTTCTGTTCCAATTTTCTGGAAGCTTGCTTCCGAGCTCGGGTATTTTCTGTATACCAGGGAGCTAGTTTCTTATGACAAATGTTTTTTGTTTTTAGTGGTGCGACATTGAGTGTAGCTACATATCAGGCCTATGAGGCTGTATGAATGATGCTCTAGACTTCTCTTTGGAGACATTTCATTCTCCCCATTAGCATAGCAGTAAACACTAATCAAATATGCACATAATCAGTGCAGTTAGTGACAGATACTCCCTCAGGACCCCTGAGGTTTGCATTGCATTACAATGGCTTGTGTCCCAAAGGGTGTCATTTCGGACGTAAGCCAATGCTTATTCTCTAAGCAGATGCCCCTACTACTCAAGGCAGCGCAGAATAATTATCTATAGTATCCAACTTACAATGCCTAATGTGGGCCCAGTTTCAAGGCTACTTAAAAAGTGTGATTTTAACGGAAATGAACAAGCCAAAGGAATGCAGTGCAAAATATGATGCAATAATAGACAGAATAGAACTCTGGTTTTAGAAGGGTGGGGCATCATTATTAGTATTTTTAGTTACTTTCTAACACCAGGGTCAGTGCACTCTCGAATGTTGTTTTTTGCTATCATTGTAAACCTGCCACACACACACACTACACATACATTTATTAAACATAAGAAAGAGTGTGAGTTTTTGTCACAACCCAGCTGGTGGGAAGTGACAAAGAGCTCTTATAGGACCAGGGCACAAATAATAATATAATAATAATCAATAATTTTGCTCTTTATTTAGCCATCTCACATATACAATCTTATTTGTTCATCAAAAATTGTGAATAACTCACCACAGGTTAATGAGAAGGGTGTGCTTGAAAGGATGCACATAACTCTGCAATGTTGTACTGGAGAGAGTCTCAGTCTTAAATCATTTTCCACACACAGGCTGTGCCTGTATTTAGTTTTCATGCTAGTGAGGGCCGAGAATCCACTCTTACATAGATAGGTACGTGGTTGCAAAGGGCATCAGTGTCTTAACAGCGCAATTTGCCAAGGCAAGAAACTCTGAGCCCAGCCCTACCCAGAAATCTGGCAGTGGCTTCTGATTAAATTACATTTTCACAGAACCGCTTGTTGCAATTTCGATGAGGCTCTCTGGAGGCAGGGCATGAAAGGGATAATCATAGCCTCAATTTTGTCCCGCACATTTCATATAGTTGCGGTGAGTCCCTGTAATCCTAGATTCAGATCAAAACATCACCCGGATAGGCCAGTCGTGTGAGAAACTCGTCATCGTGCAAGCGGTCAAACAAGTGAAAATTATGGTCAGTAAAGAGAACTTTAAGCTCTTCTCTCAATAAAAAAAAACGTGTCAATACTTTGCCCCTTGATAACCATTGCTGTAAAAGCGTTACATAGTCGCTGCCCAAATCATTGCATAATGCAGAAAATCCACGAGAGTTCAGGGGCCATGCTTTAAAAGTTAACCATTTCCACTGTAGTGTCCAAAACATCTTTCAAGCTGTCCAGCATTTCCTTGGCATCAAGAGCCTATCGGTGGATGCTGCTTGCACGCGCATTACCACTCCACTATGTCTCCCTGTCATATGGCTTTTGCGCCATTAGTACAGATACCAAAACATCTTGACCACCAAGTCCATTTGATGTCACACATCTGTCCAGTACTTTAAACATATCCTCTCATGTTGTCCTGGTTTCCAGTCGTTTGCAGAAGAGGATGTCTTCCTTTATTGACCCCCCATAAACGTAACGGACCAGGAGCTGTGCCAGGCCCGACACGTCTGACTCACCCAGCTGTAACGCACATAATTCACTGGCTTGTATGCGAAGCAGTAATTGTTACAAAACATCTCCTGCCATGTCACTGATGCATCATGAAACAGTGTTGTTTGATGGAGGATTGTCTGTATAGTTTTTTTGGCCTTTTCCCCAGGCATTGCCACAGCCATATCCGCGGCAGCAGAAATAATTAAGTCCTAGCCACTCGGTAGCGCACCATAATAGACGCTTCTAGCCCCTTCTTATTAATGGTATCTGTTGCTTTTATACATGTCTCACTACTCGAAAGTCGTTTATTCTCGCTCAAAAAACTCTCGCGGCTTATTTAAAAAAAATTGTCATGCTTCGTTTCTAAATGTCTGCGCAAGTGTGACGGTTTCCCCCAAGAGGTTAATGTGATTGGATTTTAATTATCTGAATAGCTACCTGTATTTTACATTGAATTGTTATTTCGCTGAACACTAGATTGTTTAATTAGATTTTTGGCAGTGAAACGAAGCTACTCAGGCGATAAAAAAAACTCACCCAAATGTATAGCCCCGTTGGAAAATATAAATGGACTGCTTTAAAATGTGAGAAAAAAAACTGTGTTCACGCGTACCCGAGTTTGGGAATACCTAATCTAGAGTTTAGCGTTGATAAGAACACACAAAGGTTGTAGTAACAGAAGTTGCCACATGAGGGCTCTCCTTCCCTATCTGTCAGGGGCTGATACTTTGTAAAAAGACACACACACACACACACTCCCTCCCTCCCTCCCGGCAGCAGGCCTGTTTCAATATGCATGGCAATCCTCAGGAATAGCAGACAGAAAGGACAGAACCTGGGCCAGGGTTGTGGATGTGGAAGAAATACCCACATCCACAGTGTCACTGCAGCAACTCTCTGAAGCCTCTGTCAATAATATATTGAGCAACAGAACAATCACCACCCACAGTTTGACACACTTGGGATCCTAGAGTGGGAGATGCACAACTCAGTAGTCAAAAGTGGCTTCCTATCCTTAACTGTCTCCTTTTCTTGTCTCCTTTCCTTTCGAATCGGCTTCCAGCACATTGCTTTCACCATTCCTTTGTTTATGGACCAATGCAGGAGAGGGGACTGTGAAAGGAAGCCAGATGGAGTAGAGCGTATACAAGGAGAGCTAGCCAGAATGAGAGGAGATGAGGAGAGGAAGTGGTGATAGACTATTGAGATGCACCCTGGGTCTGTGGCAGAGCTGCTGCACGACAGAGACCAACAGCAGAGAAGTGAGACGTGTGTAAACTGCTGATTGGTAACGCTCTGGTGTCTGACTGCAGTCATTTCACTTGTCAAAACCTCCCCGTCGCCCTGTCTGTCCTTCTCAGTTTTCATTCAGTGTGTTGTGTCAATTGGAAAATATGCCACTTGTCTCCTCTGGGCGATGCGTTACTGTAGATTACCCTCTAGACAGTAACCATTTTTCCATCCACAGTTTTTATGCTAGTAAAGTCATACCATGTCAAAATAAAATCAGGACTGCTGTGATGGAAAAAAGGACGTTTCAGTACAATTTGATAAATGCTGACAGATAATTTGCTCTATCAACATGGTCGGATCATTTTGTGTTGGTAAAATTAATTATGCAATAAATGGCAGTGGTAACTCCTTTATGTGCAAATATTGATATTATAACCATCATATTGAAGTAAACTTGGAGTCACTCAATGAGTGGTCCTCCCACTACAACTCGGGAAACCATGCGGTTTATTAGGCTACACATGAAATAAGTTATGATGAAGCCCCTGAGCCCAAGCCAATAAACATATATACAGTCTACAATACCAGTAAAAAATGTGGACACACTTACTCATTCAAGGGTTTTTATTTATTTGTACTATTTTCTACATTGTAGAATAATAGTGGAGACATCAAAACTATGAATTAACACATATGGAATCATGTAGTAACCAAAAAAGTATTAAACAAATCAAAATATATTTCAAAGTAGTCCCCTTTGCCTTGATGACAGCTTTGCACACTCTTGGCATTCTCTCAACCAGCTTCACCTGGAATGCTTTTCCAACAGTCTTGAAGGAGTTCCCACTATGCTGAGAACTTGTTGACTGCTTTTCCTTCACTCTGCGGTCCAACTCATCCCAAACCATGTCAATTGAGTTAAGGTCTGGGGATTGTGTAGGCAGGTCATCTGATGTAGCACTCCATCACTCTCCTTCTTGGTCAAATAGCCCTTACACAGCCTGGAGGTGTGATGGGTCATTGTCCTGTTGGAAAAAAAATGATAGTCCCACTATGTGCAAACAGGATGGGATGGCGTATCGCTGCAGAATGCTGTGGTAGCCATGCTGGTTAAATGTGCCTTGAATTCTAAATAAATCACAGACAGTGTCACCAGCAAAGCAACCCCACACCATCACACCTCCTCCTCCGTGCTTCACGGTGGGAACCACACATGTAGTGATTATCCGTTCACCTACTCTTCTCACAAAGACACGGCTGTTGGAACTAAAAATCACAAATTTGGACTCATCAGACCAAAGGACAGATTTCCACTGGTCTAATGTCCATTGCTCGAGTTTCCACTTTCCCAGGCAAGTCTCTTCTTCTTATTGGTGTCATTTAGTAGTGGTTTCTTTGTAGCAATTCGACCATGAAGGCCTGATTCACGCAGTCTCCTCTGAACAGTTGATGTTGAGATGTGTCTGTTACTTGAACTCTGTGAAGATTTATTTGGGCTGCAATTTCTGAGGCTGGTAACTGTAATGAACGTATCCTTTGCATCAGAGGTAACTCTGGGTCTTCTATTCCTGTGGTGGTCCTCATGAGCGCCAGTTTCATCATAGCGCTTGATGTTTATTTTGCGACTGCACTTGAAGACACTTTAAAGTTCTTGACATTTTCCGCATTGACTGACATTCATGTCTTAAAGTAATGATGGACTGTTGTTTGTCTTTGCTTATTTGAGCTGTTCTTGCCATAATCTGGACTTGGTCTTTTACCTATTAGACGGAAGCCACTCCTCAGTAGAAGGCACATGACAGCCCACTTGGAGTTTGACAAAAGGCACCTAAAGGACTCACAGACCATGAGAAACAAGATTCTCTGGTCTGATGAATCCAAGATTGAACTCTTTGGCCTGAATGCCAAGCGCCACGTCTGTAGGGAACCTGGCACCATCCCTACGGTGAAGCATGGTGGTGGCAGCATCATGCTGTGGGGATGTTTTTCAGCAGCATGGACTGGGAGACTAGTCAAGATCGAGGAAAATATGAATGGCGCAAAGTACAGTACCTTGATGAAAAGCTGCTCCAGAGCACTCAGGATGTTAGACTGGGGTGAAGTTTCACCTTCCAACAGGACAACGACCCTAAGCACACAGCCAAGACAACGTAGGAGTGACTTTGGGACAAGTCTCTGAATGTCCTTGAGTGGCCCAGCCAGAGCCCGGACTTGAACCCAATCTGACATCTGTGGAGAGACCTGAAAATAGATGTGCAGCGACGATCCCCATCCAACCCGATAGAGCTTGAGAGAATCTGCAGAGAAGAATGGGAGAAACTCCCCAAATACAGGTGTGCCAAACTTCTAGCATCATATCCAAGAAGACTCGAAGCTGTAATAGCTGCCAATTATAATTGTCTGAATACTTATATAAAGGTGATATTTCAGTTTTAAAAACCTGTTCTTGCTTTTACCATTATGGGTGTATTGTTAGTAGATTGATGAGTAAAACACATTTTAAAATCCATTTTAGAATAAGGCTGTAACGTAACAAAATGTGTAAGAAGTCAAGGGGTCTGAATACTTTCCGAATGCACTGTATTAGGTAAGTAGTAGATATTTTTGTATTTGTCTTTACTGCAAATGCCAACCACAGAAGGATTCAGGAGCCCACCCTCAATGAGTGTAGACAGCCTGCTGCTGCCTGCTGCTGCCTGCCGCCGCTCTGACTAATCGTCAGATGGGGGAGTTGAGGAGGTAGGGGGCCCACGTGGGTAACTGGAGGGCCCTGCCTTGATTGGGTAACTGATTAATATTATTATTATTTGTAATTCATAATGAATGAATGTGACTGGTCAATTGTGTGAGTCAGGGGCTGGGCCCAAGCCCATAGGCAGTGGTGGGAAAAGTACCCAATTGTCATATTGAATAAAAGTAAAGATACCTTAATATAAAATGACTCAAGTAGAGGTGAAAGTCAGCCAGTAAAAAACTACTTGAGTAAAATTCTAAAAGTATTTTGGTTTTAAAAATACTTAAGTATCAAAAGTAAATGTAATTGCTAAAATGTACTTAAGAGGCCTCCCGGGTGGCGCAGTGGTTAAGGGCACTGCACTGCAGCGCCAGCTGTGCCACCAGAGACTCTCTGTTGCAACCGGCTGCGACCGGGAGATCCGTGGGGCGACGCACAATTGGCCTAGCGTCGTCCGGGTTTGGGAGGGTTTGGCCGGTAGGGATATCCTTGTCTCATCGCGCACCAGCGACTCCTGTGGCGGGCCGGGCGCAGTGCACGCTAACCAAGGTTGCCAGGTGCACGGTGTTTCCTCCGACACATTGGTGCGGCTGGCTTCCAGGTTGGATGCGCGCTGTGTTAAGAAGCAGTGTGGCTTGGTTGGGTTGTGCATTGGAGGACACATGACTTTCGGCCTTCGTCTCTCCCGAGCCCGTACAGGAATTGTAGTGATGAGACAAGATAGTAGCTACTAACAATTGGATACCATGAAATTGGAGAGAAAAAGGGGGTACATTTTTTTTTTTTTTTTTATGTACTTAAGTATCAAATATAAAAGTAAAAGGATAAATCATTTCAAATTCCTTATATGATGCAAAGCAGCTGGCCACATTTTCTAGTTTATTATTTATTTAAGCATAGCCAGGGGCACGCTCCAACTCAAACATAATTTACAAACAAAGCATGTGTTTAGTGAGTCCGCCAGATCAGAGGCAGTAGGGATGACCAGGAATATTCTCTAGATATTTATGTGAATTTGACCATTTTCCTGTCTTGCTAAGCAGTCAAAATGTAACTAGTACTTTTACTGTTTTTTTTGTGTCTATTTATCCGACCACAGGAGCCCACTCTCAATGTTCAAAATACACCATTGAGCATAATTTAGCCACAGAGGATCAATAGTTTTAAAAAACTAACTGTGGATAGAATGTTATCACAAGCCATACAGGTAACTGCCAAAATATAGGAAACAGCAACATAAAACGTCTTGCAAGGGTGTTGGGCCACCACGAGCTGCCAGAACAGCTTCAAAGCTCCTTGGCATAGATTCTACAAGTGGACCTAAACCATACCAAGAAAATGCACCCCACATACCATAACATAAACCATGTATCCATAGTTTAGTCAAGTGTTTCCTTTATTTTGGCAGTTACCAGTTGCCTACAGTCAGGAAGGCCGCAATGTGGGCAGCATGCACGTCAAATATACAGCTTGTTGCGTTGCTGCCATAGACACATAATCCATAGAAGGGTTTTGGAACCTCTTACCCTGGAAATTTGACTGTTAAACTCATGGGTACACTAGCAATGGATGCCAGTCCTGACTTGAATGGGAACGGCCAACTATGGATTATTTTTCTATGGTTGGTTGCAGCTGTCTGTTTACCTTTTGCAAATGTAAAATATAATCGTGTGAAAAATGTACAGTTTGGAAAGCAAATGCCTGCCGCTGAAAAGAGAAGACTAATCTGTCTATAGAACCATTACAACATTTTTTCCTTAACAACTAATTCTGAACATCAGAATGCTGCACTTTGTTTCTCCCGGTTACTGATAGGCATGCGCCCATCAAGAAACTGACTGTTAGAACGGCCAAATGGATAGATGATGAATTGAATAAATGTATGGCTGAGAGGGATGAGGCAAAGGGAATAGAAAATAAGTCTGACAACACAGCAGACAGGCAAACATACAGTAAATTGAGAAATCACGGAACTAAACTAAACAAAAAGAAGAAGAACTATACTATGGAACAAAGATAAATGATATAAAGAATGATAGTAAAACGCTCTGGAGTACTTTAAATTAAATTCTAGGCAAGAAAGCAAACTTGGCTCCATCTTTCATTGAGGCAGATGGCTTATTCATAACAAAACCCTTGATATTGCCAACCACTTTAATATGTTTTTTGTTGACAAGATTAGTAATCTTAGGTAGGATATGCAAACAACAAATGCTGAGTCTTCATATTCATGCATAATATACCAAATAATGAAAGACAAGCACTGTAGTTTTGAGTTCCATAAAGTGGGTGTGGAAGAGGTGAAACAATTGTTGCTATTTATAAATAAGGACAAACCACCTGGTACCAACAACCTGGATGGTAAATTGCTGAGGTTGGCAGCGGAATACATTGTGACTCCTGTTTGCCGCATTTTCAATTTAAGCCTAGAAGAAGGTGTGTGCTCTCAGACATGGAGTGGGGCAAAGGTCATTCCGCTACCCAAGAATAGCAGAGCACCCTTTAATGGCTCAAACAGCCTACCAATCAGCCTGTTACAAGTGCTTAGCATAGAGCTTAGCACTTAACATAGAGCTTAGCACTTAACATAGAGCTTAGCACTTAGCATAGAGCTTAGCACTTAACATAGAGCTTAGCACTTAGCATAGAGCTTAGCACTTAGCATAGAGCTTAGCACTTAGCATAGAGCTTAGCACTTAGCATAGAGCTTAGCACTTAGCATAGAGCTTAGCACTTAGCATAGAGCTTAGTACTTAACATAGAGCTTAGCACTTAGCATAGAGCTTAGCACTTAACATAGAGCTCGAGTCAGTTTTAGAATGGGTAACTAGCAAATGGCAGATGCTAAATATCTCAAACTAAAAGCGTAATTTTTGGGACAAATCACTCACTCAACAATAAACCTAGTTTAGATTTATTAATGAATAATGTGGCTATTGAGAAAGTTGAGGAGACTGAACTGCTGGGTGTAACCCTAGACAGCAAGGTGTCATGTTCAAAACATGTACTGTAGACTCAATGGTTGTTAAAATGGGAAGAGGTCTGTCCATGATAGGGCGTTGCTCCGCCTTCTTGACAGCTCAGTCGACCAGACAGATCCTAAAGGTCCCTCGTTTTGTCGCACCTGCTCTACTGCCCAGCTGTGTGGTCATGAGCGGCAAAGAAGGACACAGGTACATTTCAGTTGGTCCAGAACAAAGCAGCACGTATCACACCTAGATGTACATGGAGGGAAAGTGTCAGTGACATGCATGTCAGTCTCTCCTGGCTCAAAGTTGAGGAGAGATCGACTGCATCACTATTGGTCTTTGTGAGAGGCATTGATGTGTTGAAGGTTCTGAACTGTCTGTTCAAGCAGTTGTCACACAGTTCAGACACTCATCTGTACAACACAAGACATGCAGCCAGAGGTCTATTCACAGTTCCCAGGTTCAGAACAGAGGCTGGGAAACACACAGTATTAAATAGAGCCGTGACTTCATGGAACTCTCTGCCAGCCCAGGTAGCTCAAGATAGCAATAAAACTAGCTTAAAAAAACAGATAAAAGAGCACCTTACGGCACAACAGGGACTGTGAAGAGACACAGCCATGTGATATATCTTGTATTGTAATGTGCACTGTACTATGTATTAGACCGACATGAACTAATTAATTTGTAGGCTATGTGTGACATTTTAAATGTATGTATTTCAGTCCTTGACTAATAATGTTCTGTAATATATATTATGTAATGTTTCATGTGGACCCCATAGAAGAGTAGCTGGTGCTTTTGCAGTGGCTAATAGGGACTCTAAAGAGAACCAAATACCAAAAACTTCCAATTTCTTGCAAACCGCTACACTGTTTTTCAAAGTACCTCATCTTGAGATAGGCTATTGCCAAGAGCAGTGCATCAGCCATCACCGTGAGAAGTAGCCTATGGCCACAGGAGGTTGCTGGCACCTTAATTGAGGGGGACAGGCTCGTGGTAATGGCTGGAGCGGAATGGTGGAATGGTATCAAATACGTCAAACACATGGTTTGATGCCATTTCATTCACTCCGTTCCAGCCATTATTATGAGCCGTCTTCCCCTCAGCAGCCTCCACTGCCTACGGCTTCATGTTCATCATTAGGTGAATCAGTGTGCCACTGGATATTTTATTTAGTAGCATACTGTAGCCTATAATAAATAAATATATATATATATATATATATATATATATATATATAGCACCAGTCAAAAGTTTGGACACCTACTCATTTGATGTTTTTACTTTATTTTTACTATTTTCTATATTGTTGAATAATAGTGAAGACATCAAAACTATGAAGCAACACATATGGAATCATGTAGTAACCAAAAAGGTGTAAAACAAATCAAAATATATATTATATTTGAGATTCTTCAAAGTAGCCACCCTTTGCCTTGATGACAGTTTTGCACACTCTTGGAATTCCCTCAACCAGCTTCATGAGGTAGTCACCTGGAATGCATTTCAATTAACAGGTGTGCCTTGTTAAAAGTTCATTTGTGGAATTTCTTTCCTTCTTAATGTGTTTGAGCCAATCAATTGTGTTGTATGTCCACATGCTTTTGTGTGTGTGTGTGTATGTATATATGTGTATATATGTGTATATATGTGTATATATATATATATATATATATATATATATATATATATATATATATATATATATATATATATATATATATATACATACATACATACATACATACATACAGTTGAAGTCGGAAGTTTACATACACATAGGTTGGAGTTCTTAAAACTTGTTTAACAACCACTCCACAAATGTATTGTTAACAAATGATAGTTTTGGCAAGTCAGTTAGGACATCTACTTTGTGCATGACATAAGTCATTTTTCCAACAATTGTTTACAGACAGATTATTTCACTTATAATTCACTGTATCACAATTCCAGTGGGTCAGAAGTTTACATGGATGAAGTTGACTGTGCTTTTAAACAGCTTGCAAAATTCCAGAAAATTATGTCATGGCTTCAGAAGCTTCTGATAGGCTAATTGACATCATTTGAGTCAATTGGAGGTGTACCTGTGGATGTAGTTCAAGGCCTACCTTCAAACACAGTGCCTCTTTGCTTGACATCATGGGAAAATCAAAAGGAATAAGCAAAGACCTCTTGGGAGCAATTTCCAAATGCCTGAAGGTACCACGTTCATCTGTACAAACAATAGTACACAAGTATAAACACCGCGGGACCACACAGCCGTCATACTGCTCAGGAAGGAGACTCGTTCTGTCTCGTAGAGATGAACGTGCGAAAATTGCAAATCAATCCCAGAACAACAGCACAGTAACTTGTGAAGATCCTGGAGGAAACAGGTACAAAGTATCTATATCCACAGTAAAACGAGCCCTATATTGACATAACCTGAAAGGCCACTCAGCAAGGAAGAAGCCACTGCTCCAAAACAGCCATAAAAAAGCCAGACTACGGTTTGCAACTGCACATGGGGACAAAGATCGTACTTTTTGTAGAAATGTCCTCTGGTCTGATGAAACAAAAATAAAACTGTTTGGTCATAATGACCATCATTATGTTTGGAGGAAAAAGGGGGAGGCTTACAACCCGAAGAACACCATCCCAACCGTGAAGCACAGGGGTGGCAGCATCATGTTGTGTGGGTGCTTTGCTGCAGGAGGGACTGGTGCACGTCACAAAATAGATGGCATCATGAGGAGAGAAAATTATGTGGATGTATTGAAGCATCATCTCAAGACATCAGTCAGGAAGTTAAAGCTTGGTCGCAAATGGGTCTTCCAAATAGACAATGACCCCAAGCATACTTCCAAAGTTGTGGCAAAATAGCTTAAGGACAACAAAGTCAAGGTATTGGAGTGGCCATCACAAAGCCCTGACCTCAATCCTATAAATTTATGGGCAGAACTGAAAAGCGTGTGAGAGCAAGGAGGCCTACAAACCTGAATCAGTTACACCAGCTCTGGCAGGAGGAATGGGCCAAAATTCACCCGACTTATTGTGGGAAGCTTGTGGAAGGCTACCTGAAATGTTTGACCCAAGTTAAACAATTTAAAGGCAATGCTACCAAATACTAATTGAGTGTATGTAAACTTCTGACCCACTGGGAATGTGATGAAAGAAATCAAATCTGAAATAAATTATTCTTTCTACTGTTATTCTGACATTTGACATTCTTAAAATAAAGTGTTAATCCTAACTGACCTAAGACAGGGAATTTTTACTAGGATTAAATGTCAGAAATTGTGTAAAACTGAGTTTAAATGTATTTGGCTACGGTTTATGTAAACTTCCGACTTCAACTGTATATACAGTGCCTTGCGAAAGTCTTCGGCCCCCTTGAACTTTGCGACCTTTTGCCACATTTCAGGCTTCAAACATAAAGATATAAAACTGTATTTTTTTGTGAAGAATCAACAACAAGTGGGACACAATCATGAAGTGGAACGACATTTATTGGATATTTCAAACTTTTTTAACAAATCAAAAACTGAAAAATTGGGCGTGCAAAATTATTCAGCCCCCTTAAGTTAATACTTTGTAGCGCCACCTTTTGCTGCGATTACAGCTGTAAGTTGCTTGGGGTATGTCTCTATCAGTTTTGCACATCGAGAGATCGAGAGAGAGACATGACATTTTTTCCCATTCCTCCTTGCAAAACAGCTCGAGCTCAGTGAGGTTGGATGGAGAGCATTTGTGAACAGCAGTTTTCAGTTCTTTCCACAGATTCTCGATTGGATTCAGGTCTGGACTTTGACTTGGCCATTCTAACACCTGGATATGTTTATTTTTGAACCATTCCATTGTAGATTTTGCTTTATGTTTTGGATCATTGTCTTGTTGGAAGACAAATCTCCGTCCCAGTCTCAGGTCTTTTGCAGACTCCATCAGGTTTTCTTCCAGAATGGTCCTGTATTTGGCTCCATCCATCTTCCCATCAATTTTAACCATCTTCCCTGTCCCTGCTGAAGAAAAGCAGGCCCAAACCATGATGCTGCCACCACCATGTTTGACAGTGGGGATGGTGTGTTCAGGGTGATGAGCTGTGTTGCTTTTACGCCAAACATAACGTTTTGCATTGTTGCCAAAAAGTTCAATTTTGGTTTCATCTGACCAGAGCACCTTCTTCCACATGTTTGGTGTGTCTCCCAGGTGGCTTTTGGCAAACTTTAAACTACACTTTTTATGGATATCTTTAAGAAATGGCTTTCTTCTTGCCACTCTTCCATAAAGGCCAGATTTGTGCAATATACGACTGATTGTTGTCCTATGGACAGAGTCTCCCACCTCAGCTGTAGATCTCTGCAGTTCATCCAGAGTGATCATGGGCCTCTTGGCTGCATCTCTGATCAGTCTTCTCCTTGTAAGAGCTGAAAGTTTAGAGGGACGGCCAGGTCTTGGTAGATTTGCAGTGGTCTGATACTCCTTCCATTTCAATATTATCGCTTGCACAGTGCTCCTTGGGATGTTTAAAGCTTGGGAAATATTTTTGTATCCAAATCCGGCTTTAAACTTCTTCACAACAGTATCTCGGACCTGCCTGGTGTGTTCCTTGTTCTTCATGATGCTCTCTGCGCTTTTAACGGACCTCTGAGACGATCACAGTGCAGGTGCATTTATACGGAGACTTGATTACACACAGGAGGATTGTATTTATCATCATTAGTCATTTATGTCAACATTGGATCATTCAGAGATCCTCACTGAACTTCTGGAGAGAGTTTGCTGCACTGAAAGTAAAGGGGCTGAATAAAGTTTTTGATTTGTTAAAAAAGTTTGAAATATCCAATAAATGTCGTTCCACTTCATGATTGTGTCCCACTTGTTGTTGATTCTTCACAAAAAAATACAGTTTTATATCTTTATGTTTGAAGCCTGAAATGTGGCAAAAGGTCGCAAAGTTCAAGGGGGCCGAATACTTTCGCAAGGCACTGTATTTATTTATTTTTATTTTTTATTTCACCTTTATTTAACCAGGTAGGCTAGTTGAGAACACCTTTATTTAACCAGGTAGGCTAGCTGAGAACACCTTTATTTAACCAGGTAGGCTAGTTGAGAACAAGTTCTCATTTACAACTGCGACCTGGCCAAGATAAAGCATAGCAGTGTGAACAGACAACAACACAGAGTTACACATGGAGTAAAACAATAAACAAGTCAATAACACAGTAGAAAAAAAAGAAAAAAAAAGAGTCTATATACATTGTGTGCAAAAGTCATGAGGAGGAAGACGAATAATTACAATTTAGCAGATTAACACTGGAGTGATAAATGATCAGATGGTCACAGGCAGCAGAGAACTGGAACGAAAGGCGGCCAAATGAGGTGTTGGCTTTAGGGATGATCAGTGAGATACACCTACATATACATATATACATATACTGTACAATATGTGTCCCTTCATTGGCCGGGGCTGATCATCACACACTGATTTTTATCTACAACAAGTCAGTTTGGTGGAAACACCATTGGTGAGAAAATGTGCATATTTCCTTTCTTCAGATTTTAGAATATTCGCTTTGAAAATCTGTCGCAAATTGGATGGAAATCTAGCATGTGATTTTGGAGGTTTTAGGCTATCATTCCATGGCAGAAGAAGAGCTACAGACCTGACATCAGTATAGCTAGACTGCTACAGACCAGTGTACATGACATCAGAACAGCTAGACTGCTACAGACCAATATACAGGACATCAGAACACCTAGACTGCTACAGACCAGTGTACAGGACATCAGAACACCTAGACTGCTACAGACCAATATACAGGACATCAGAACACATAGACTGCTACAGACCAGTGTACAGGACATCAGAACACCTAGACTGCTACAGACCAATATACAGGACATTAGAACACATAGACTACTACAGACCAGTGTACAGGACATCAGAACACCTAGACTGCTACAGACCAATATACAGGACATCAGAACACCTAGACTGCTACAGACCAATATACAGGACATCAGAACACCTAGACTACTACAGACCAGTGTACAGGACATCAGAACACCTAGACTGCTACAGACCAATATACAGGACATCAGAACACCTAGACTACTACAGACCAGTGTACAGGACATCAGAACACCTAGACTGCTACAGACCAATATACAGGACATTAGAACACCTAGACTGCTACAGACCAATATACAGGACATCAGAACACCTAGACTACTACAGACCAGTGTACAGGACATCAGAACACCTAGACTGCTACAGACCAATATACAGGACATCAGAACACCTAGACTGCTACAGACCAATATACAGGACATCAGAACACCTAGACTACTACAGACCAGTGTACAGGACATCAGAACACCTAGACTGCTACAGACCAATATACAGGACATCAGAACACCTAGACTACTACAGACCAGTGTACAGGACATCAGAACACCTAGACTACTACAGACCAATATACAGGACATCAGAATACCTAGATTGCTACAGACCAATATACAGGACATCAGAACACCTAGACTGCTACAGACCAGTGTACAGGACATCAGAACACCTAGACTGCTACAGACCAATATACAGGACATTAGAACACCTAGACTGCTACAGACCAATATACAGGACATCAGAACACCTAGACTACTACAGACCAGTGTACAGGACATCAGAACACCTAGACTGCTACAGACCAGTGTACAGGACATCAGAACACCTAGACTGCTACAGACCAATATACAGGACATCAGAACACATAGACTGCTACAGACCAGTGTACAGGACATCAGAACACCTAGACTGCTACAGACCAACATACAGGACATTAGAACACCTAGACTGCTACAGACCAATATACAGGACATTAGAACACATAGACTGCTACAGACCAATATACAGGACATCAGAACACCTAGACTGCTACAGACCAATATACAGGACATCAGAACACCTAGACTGCTACAGACCAATATACAGGACATTAGAACACCTAGACTGCTACAGACCAATATACAGGACATTAGAACACATAGACTGCTACAGACCAATATACAGGACATCAGAACACCTAGACTGCTACAGACCAATATACAGGACATCAGAACACCTAGACTGCTACAGACCAATATACAGGACATCAGAACACCTAGACTGCTACAGACCAGTGTACAGGACATCAGAACACCTAGACTACTACAGACCAGTGTACAGGACATCAGAACACCTAGACTGCTACAGACCAGTATACAGGACATCAGAACACATAGACTGCTACAGACCAATATACAGGACATCAGAACACATAGACTGCTACAGACCAGTGTACAGGACATCAGAACACAGACTGCTACAGACCAGTGTACATGACATCAGAACACCTAGACTGCTACAGACCAGTATACAGGACATCAGAACACCTAGACTGCTACAGACCAGTGTACAGGACATCAGAACACATAGACTGCTACAGACCAGTGTACATGACATCAGAACACCTAGACTGCTACAGTCCAGTATACAGGACATCAGAACACCTAGACTGCTACAGACCAGTGTACAGGACATCAGAACACCTAGACTGCTACAGACCAGTGTACAGGACATCAGAACACCTAGACTGCTACAGACCAATATACAGGACATCAGAACACCTAGACTGCTACAGACCAGTGTACAGGACATCAGAACACCTAGACTGCTACAGACCAATATACAGGACATCAGAACACCTAGACTGCTACAGACCAGTGTACAGGACATCAGAACACCTAGACTGCTACAGACCAATATACAGGACATCAGAACACATAGACTGCTACAGACCAGTGTACAGGACATCAGAACACATAGACTGCTACAGACCAGTGTACATGACATCAGAACACCTAGACTGCTACAGACCAGTGTACATGACATCAGAACACCTAGACTGCTACAGATCAGTATACAGGACATCAGAACACCTAGACTGCTACAGACCAGTGTACATGACATCAGAACACCTAGACTGCTACAGACCAGTGTACATGACATCAGAACACCTAGACTGCTACAGATCAGTATACAGGACATCAGAACACCTAGACTGCTACAGACCAGTGTACAGGACATCAGAACACCTAGACTGCTACAGACCAGTGTACCGAACATACACAGGCCACTCCAATAGCATTTTTCCCCTTTTTGTTTTAAATTGCTGATAATGTTGATAATCAAGATTATCTATGATGACATCCCTCTCAACCCTCCAAAAAGTTACTGGTAACCTCTCATTTCTATTGCAGAATATTAAGGTATATTTACCTGAAAGTGTACATGCATTTATGAGTGATGAGGCTATACCCAGGCAACCGGCCTAATTTGAGCGGATATTGCTCTGCGGCCACACAGTCACATTCCCCCTTGTCTTGTTTATAAACAGGCTGTGTCCCAAATGGCACCCGATGCCCAGTGCACTTATTTTGACCACAGCCCATAAGGTTCTGTCCATAATGAGTGCACTATATAAGGAATAGGGTTCCATTTGGGATGCAGACAGTGTTTGGAACAGATCTCCTTCGTTTTAGTGTGACCTTTCTGGGGTAATTTGCATAGAAATACCCTGGGAGGGAGAGAGAGAGAGATAGATAGTTTAAATGAAGTGATTATAGTGCTGTGGTATCAACTGCTCTCCTCAGGATACACCTCTCTCTCTCTCATTGTCCATTAGTGAAATATGAAATGTATTTCCTTGCATATAGAGTTACTACAATTGACTTAATTAAACATTTCCAACAGCATGATCAACCTTTATCATCCTACACTCTGAGTGCCAGGCTTCTACGCGTTACAAGACTACCGTTGCACCTTAAGACTGCACTCAACCACAAAGTTGTATTTTTGGCCTGGAACCCAGGGATTTGACACACTTTTACATCTTAACAAACTCTGAATGTAGGCCAGCCAGACAACTCTCCAAGTAAAGTGTCCTTCCCTATGGTCTGTTCCCGCTGGGCACACCACATCATTTTAATGTGGATAATTGGGTAATATTTGTTTGAGATGTTGATTACAACCTATATTCACCCACTCAAAAAGACAGCAAAAAGTTAGTTGAATTTCCAATGTGTTATCATTATGCTTTCAATCATCTAAATGAAAAACCAATGTCTGATTTTTGGTTTAGTTGTCACCCAAATGTGTCATCACTGCACTTTCAACCATTTAAAAGCACAACAAAGTTTAAATGGGAATACAATGTCAGATATTTGAACATTAATACAACTTAATGTAGTCACTGTGCTTCATCTAATAGCAGAGTTGAGATTACATTAAAAGTACATGGTCGATGTGATCAATGCCGTTCGAGATTCCAAGCAGATTATTACAGCAATGGTGAAGAGCTCCACAGACCTGCGATGACCTATGCATGCTGTCTTGAACATGCTTTATGTGATTACATGGGAAGAACCTTTGTTAAGGTTTTCTTCCTCTGAAGAGGAGGTGTAGCAGGGATCGGACCAAAATGCAGCGTGGTTATCTTCATACATCTTTAATAAAGACGATACAATACAAAACAATAAACGTGAAAAACCTAAACAGCCTTATCTGGTGCAAACAGAGACAGGAACAATCACCCATGAAACACTCAAAGAATATGGCTGCCTAAATATGGTTCCCAATCAGAGACAGCGATAAACACCTGCCTCTGATTGAGAACCACTCCAGGCAACCATAGACTTTCCTAGACTACTCTACTATACCACAATCCCATAACCTACAAAAACCCCAAGACAAAACACACCACATAAAATAACCCATGTCACACTCTGGCCTGACCAAAATAATAAAGAAAACACAAAATACTAAGACCAGAGCATGACAACCTTAGAGTTACAGTAACCTCAACATGTGAACATGGATGTGTTAATAATTTTAAGTTTGAATAACTACTGTTACATTCGTTTGTAAAAATAGGCTATTCACTGTATTACCAAAATAATATTGAATTGTGTTTGGTTGATAACGCAATCAAATATCAACATTTATATCACAGGAGGTTGGTGCCACTTTAATAATTTGGGAAGGATGGCTGAATCAGAATAGTTGGAATGCTATCAAATACATCCATTTGTTCTGTTCTGTTGGTTATTATGAGCCGTCCTCACCTCAGCAGCCTCCTGTGCTATATATCTACTGCTTAGATAGCTTCATCTGAGCCATTGGCTTTATCCCATTATTTGACTTTTACTTTTGGTTGAGTTGGAAACTTGAATCAAACATACTGTATCATATTTTTACTTTTTGACAGGTGAATAATCTATTTATTGTAGACATTTTTTATATTGAATTGCGTTTGGTTGTCAACACAACCAAATATCACCATTTGAAGGAGATGTATCTTCGGATTGGATAGTTCCATCTATGCCACTGACTTAGTTTGGCTTTACTTCCAGTTTGTGTAAAATTGAATAATTGATATGTTGGATTCACATCGCCATCTCAACCAAAAATCTAAGTTAAAGAATAGAACAACATCAAATCAAACTTTAAATTTACTTTAAATAAAGTTTGATTTGATCTTGTCCTATTCTTTAACTTAGATTGTTGGTTAATTTGTACACAAACTGGAATTAAAATCAAACTAAGTCAGTGGCACAGATGGATCTATCCAATCAGAAGATACATCTCCTTCAAATGTTGATATTTGGTTGAATTGACAACCAAACACAATTCAATATCACTAAATATCATTACAATTAAAATCAAGCCCAGTTTGAAACCCTAGGTCTATTTTATTGTCTATTTATTGTTGAACACTTAGTTGAATTGAAACAATAGCTGTTGATGACTGCAAATGCTATATAGGCCTGAATAGCATCATTGATTATATATAAGTGATACAGTGCATTCAGAAAGTATTCAGACCCCTTGACTTTTTCCACATTTTGTTACATTACAGCCTTATTCTAAAATGGATAAAAACATTTTTTTTATTCATCAATCTACCAACAATACCCCATAACGACAAAGCAAAAACAGATTTTTTTTCACAATTACAACAGTATTCAGACCCTTTACTTGGCAGCGATTACAGCTTCGAGTCTTCTTGGATATGATGCTAGAAGTTTGGCACACATGTATTTGGGGAATTTCTCCCATTCTTCTCTGCAGTTCCTCTCAAGCTCTGTCGGGTTGGATGGGGAATGTCGCTGCACATCTATTTTCAGGTCTCTCCACAGCTGTTAGCTCGGGTTCAAGTCCGGACTCTGGCTGGGCCACTCAAGGACATTCAGAGACTTGTCCCAAAGTCACTCCTGCATTGTCTTGGCTGTGCGCTTAGGGTCGTTGTCCTGTTGGATGGTGAACTTTCACCCCACTGG
The DNA here is from genome assembly GCF_057628025.1 of Oncorhynchus mykiss. Lineage (NCBI taxonomy): Eukaryota > Metazoa > Chordata > Actinopteri > Salmoniformes > Salmonidae > Oncorhynchus > Oncorhynchus mykiss. The sequence continues at coordinate 84,712,770 of NC_143022.1, read as the reverse complement.
GGAGTCCTGAGCGATCTGGAGCAGGTTTTCATCAAGGATCTCTCTGTACTTTGCGTCGTTCATCTTTGCCTTGATCCTGACGAGTCTCCCAGTCCCTGCTGCTGAAAAACATCCCCACAGCATGATGCTGCCACCACCATGCTTCATCGTAGGGATAGGGATAGTGCCAGGTTTCCTACAGACGTGACGCTTAGCAGTCAGGCCAAAGAGTTCAATCTTGGATTCATCAGACCAGAAAATCCTGTTTCTCATGGTCTGAGAGTCCTTTAGGTGCCTTTTGGCAAACTCCAAGTGTGCTGTTATGTGCCTTTTACGGAGTGGCTTCCGTTTGGCTCAACTCTACCATAAAGGCCTGATTGGTGGAGTGCTACAGAGATGGTTGTCCTTCTGGAAGGTTCTCCCATCTCCACAGAGGAACTCTACAGCTCTGTCAGAGTGACCATTGGGTTCTTGGTCACTTCCCTGACCAAGTCCCTTCTCCCCTGATTGCTCAGTTTGGCTGGGCGGCCAGCTCTAGGATGAGTCTTGGTGGTTCCATACTTCTTCCATTTAAGAACGATGGAGGCCACTGTGTTCTTGTGGACCTTCAATGCTGCAGAAATATTTTGAAACCCTTCTCCAGATCTGTGCCTTGACACAATCCTGTCTCGGAGCTCTACAGACAATTCCTTCGACCTGATGGCTTGGTTTTTGTTCTGACATGCACTGTCATCTGTTGGCCCTTCTATAGAAATGTGTCCACAGGTGGACTCCAATCAAGTTGTAGAAACATCTGAAGAATGATCAATGGAAACAGGATGCACCTGACCTCAATCTATGTCTCATAACAAAAGGTCTGAATACTTATGTAAAGTTTTTTATACATTTGCAAAACTGTTCACTTTGTCATTATGGGGTTTTGTGTGTAGATTGCTGAGGATTTTTTTTATTTACTCATTTTTCGAATAAGGCTGTAACGTAATGTGGAAAAAGTCAAGGACTCTGAATAATTTCCAAAGGCATGGTCACATTTAATTTGCTCTGTTAAACCTAACCCTCTGGAAGGACTTCGATAGTAACAGTGAATCTGTTTAGTTTTTTCGTGGAGATTGCTCAGCAGTCATTCTCACGATACACATTGGTACTAGTCAGTGACAAATATCATTTCAGGGCTTGGTTGAAACCCTGGATTGAAGTCCAAAGGGTGGCTATAGATAGAGGAGGTGCTGCCCAGACCATTGTTTTTTTTGTTCTAATAGTGGATATATGGAAGATCGAGACATTGTTTTAAAGGAACAAATTCAACAGTTTTCAACACAAATTTTGTCTATGTTGAAATTTGTTTACCATGATGAATGACATAATCCTTTGGTTGAAACTCCACCCTGAAAACAACATCTTATGTTGATGATTTGTATTTTCTACGTAGATTCCACAAATTACGTTGAAACGTCATTGATTCAACCAGTTTGTGGCCAGTGGGTTCCTCTGAGATGGGTGGAGAGAAGAAGTGTGTGTGTGTGTGTGTGTGTGTGTGTGTGTGTGTGTGGAGAAGAAACATTGTCTTGGAGGCACAGTCATTGACACATTTTTTTGAGCACAGAATTTCCTTCACAGAATTCATAGTAGGTCACCATGGCTTCCCCTACGTGGGCTAGTTAAGCAAAAAGGCCAGAGGAGGTGTGGTATTGTGGTGTATGGCCAATATACCACGGCTAAGGGCTGTTCTTATGCACTACGCAATGCGGAGTGCTAGGAGACAGCCCTTAGCTGTGGTATATTGGCCATATATCACAAACCCCTGAGGTGATTTATTGCTATTATAAACTGGTTACCAACGTAATTAGAGCAGTAAAAATAAATGTTTTGTCATACCCATGGTATACGGCTTTTAGCCAATCAGCATTCAGGGCTGGAACTACACAGTTTAAAATCTTCAATAAATGCTGGCCAACCAAGATTAAACACAGTCTGAGAATCACGGCCTGTATTCATAAAACATCTCAGAGTAGGAGGTGCAGATCAGCACTCTTGCCTCAAGACGCTTTTTGAATACTAAGCCTGGATCCCAATTCAAACACAACCCACTGGGCTCACACTGGTCCAATCAATGTTGTTTTCACATCAGTTCAATGAAATTAAGTTGAACCAACGTGGAATAGACGTTGAATTGACGTCTGTGCCCAGTGGGAAGAGACCTTACACCGGTGTAAAATATCCTTACATTTCTTAGCTCCACAAAACACAACTTAATCGGACTAATTCAATTGACAATAGTCTCCTAGTCTCATATAGATGCACAATGTTACATCAATCACTGATGCCTGTGTATGTACATGTTTTTCCACAAGGCAGTACAACACAAATTTTAGTCTACCTGGGTGACCTACAAACAGGCTGGCAGCTTCATTTATCTCAGCTGTGTACTGTTAAGGTGTTGGGTTATGCCCACTGTTTAAATCCCGGAGCCGGGTTGACACTGAGTGGGTGGGTGAAGACAGTGAGCTTACAATGAAAAAAGAGAGTGCGATAGAAGAGGAAGAGAAGAGAGAGAGAAGATGGAACGAGAGAAAGAGGAAGAGAGAGTGGAGGAACAAAAAGAGAGTGAGAGGGAGGAGAGTAGATGACTTCACTACATGCAGACTCATTAGATATACAGGGTCTCTCTCTGCTGTACTCTGCCTGTGTGGCAGTGGGAGGTTTGACATAAGTGGCGCTTTCAACTCAGGGACTGGTAACAGATGGCGTTGAGAAATTAGGCTCATCTACGCAGCCAGCCAGGCAGCAGCCCTGTTTCTGTTGCTCTCTCCCAGGAGCATCTCTCTCGCTCTCTCCTCACATTCTCCTCCTCTCTACCTCCCTGCACTCTTCTCTCTCATCCTCTCTACCTCCCTCTCTCTCTCTCCCTACCTCCCTGAATCCCTCTCTCTCTCCACCTCCCTGCATCCTACTCTCTCTCTCCACCTCCCTGCATCCTACTCTCTCTTCCTCTCTATCTCCATCTATTTCTCTACCTACCTGTATCCCTCTGTCTCTCACTCTCCCTACATCTCTACCTACTTGCATCCCTTTCTCTTGTGCTGCATATTAAACAGCCCTCTGTTTAGAGGGTGGTTGTTGCAGGAATCAAGGCTGGGAAATGGTCTCTGTCACCTGGGCCTCTTGTCTGCCTCACTGGACCCCAGCACCAGATGGCGGGGCCATTCCAAAGGCCTCCAGGGGCCAACAGAACAGAGGCAATATAAAGAGAGAAGGTTTTCTCTTTTCCAGAGGTCTTCATTCTCTCACTATGTGAGACTTTAGACAATGTTGGAGAAAAGGCATCTGTGAAATGTACTTATTTTATCTGTGGCTTAGGTGCTGGTGTGTTCAAATAAAGCTGTTATCCTTCCATTGTGTATTTATTAGACACATGTTTGTTTGATGCAAACAAATGATTACCTGAATTTACAATTCATAAAAGTCACTCTTGTCAGAACAGTGCACATGTTTTGGGCTTTAGCTAAGTGACAACTGTAGTGTTTGATAGTGTAGTAGGGGTGGATTTGTATCAGTTGTGGGATCATCACTAATCATCCTGCAGTCCTGCGGCAGCCTATCAGTCCCACACATACTCTGCATCCCAAATGGCACCCTATTCCCTACATAGTGCACTACTTATGACCAGAGCACTATGGGCTTTGGTCAAAGCATTGCACTTTATAGGTAACATGGGCCATTTTGGGATGCAGACATACTCATCAGTATAGTACAGCTGGCAGTTGCTAGGAGCTGATATGTAAACTGATCCCTTCTTCTGTGGCTCCAGAGGTGATTTGCTATTGAGGGCAAGCTGAGTTTGGTGTAAATCCTAATCATCCCTGCCACACCTCAGGCCTGTTGTCCTCCGCAGCCGCAGCCGCCGCCAGGGCCGCTGTGTGTCTTTCTCTTTCTCTCTCTCGCTCTCTCTGTGGGGAGCGGAGCTACGTCAGCTAGCTCCAGCCAACAGCTACAGCGCTATTGTGGAATATCTGTTCACTGTCTGACAACAGTAGAGCTGTGTTGTGTTATGTTACGTTCTTTCAAGACAACAGTAGAGCTGTGTTGTGTTGTTTTTATTGTACTTTCAGAGGTTCAGGAGGATGTGCTTTCAAAGGGATAGGGTGAGAAGAGAGTGGAAAGTGAGAGGGGGAGGTAGTGGGGATAGGTCTGGGAGAGAGGGGGAGGTAGTGGGGATAGTGTTGGGAGAGAGGGGGAGAAGGAGGAGGAGGAGGAGAAGGGGGAATAAGAAATGGGACGGCAAGAGAAGGGAGAGAAACAGTGTGTTAGGTAGAAGAGAGAAGGGAAGAAGGGAGAGAAACAGTGTGTTAGGTAGAAGAGAGAAGGGAAGAAGGGAGAGAAACAGTGTGTTAGGTAGAAGAGAGAAGGGAGAGAAACAGTGTGTTAGGTAGAAGAGAAGGGAAGAAGGGAGAGAAACAGTGTGTTAGGTAGAAGAGAGAAGGGAAGAAGGGAGAGAAACAGTGTGTTAGGTAGAAGAGAGAAGGAAATAAGGGAGAGAAACTGTGTGTTAGGTAGAAGATAAGGGAAGATAGAGGTTAGAGGAGAAAGAGCAAAATGTGGTAAGGGAGAAAGGAAGGGAGGAAGGGACTGTATTAGGTAGAGAGAGGTAAGTGAGGAGAAGGGGACAGCGAGGTAAGAGAGAAAGGGACTATTAGGTAGAGAGAGGTAGGGGAGGAGAAGAAGGGGCAGTGAGGTAAGGGAGGAATGGACTGTATTAGGTAGAGAGAGGTAGGGGAGGAGAAGAAGGGGACAGTGAGGTAAGGGAGGAATGGACTGTATTAGGTAGAGAGAGGTAGGGGAGGAGAAGAAGGGGACAGTGAGGTAAGGGAGGAATGGACTGTATTAGGTAGAGAGAGGTAGGGGAGGAGAAGAAGGGGACAGTGAGGTAAGGGAGGAATGGACTGTATTAGGTAGAGAGAAGTAGGGGAGGAGAAGAAGGGGCAGTGAGGTAAGGGAGGAATGGACTGTATTAGGTAGAGAGAAGTAGGGGAGAAGAAGAAGGGGCAGTGAGGTAAGGGAGGAATGGACTGTATTAGGTAGAGAGAGGTAGGGGAGGAGAAGAAGGGGACAGTGAGGTAAGGGAGGAATGGACTGTATTAGGTAGAGAGAGGTAGGGGAGGAGAAGGGGCAGTGAGGTAAGGGAGGAATGGACTGTATTAGGTAGAGAGAAGTAGGGGAGGAGAAGAAGGGGCAGTGAGGTAAGGGAGGAATGGACTGTATTAGGTAGAGAGAGGTAGGAGAGGAGAAGAAGGGGACAGTGAGGTAAGGGAGGAATGGACTGTATTAGGTAGAGAGAGGTAGGAGAGCAGAAGAAGGGGACAGTGAGGTAAGAGAGGAAGGGAGGGATCAGTAATGAGGGGGCAGCAGATGTGAGTGACAGTATGATGGAGAGCTTTCTGTGATGGCCATGCAGTACCCTCCTCTCCAGACTGGGAGGTGTGTGTGGGAGGTCACCAGGGAACTGTGTGTGTGTGTGAGTGTGCATGTGCAAGTGTATGATAGGCTTAGAGGCCTTACATGCACCTTCCTGATGTATTTTTAAAATGCTCACTGCTCCCCGATATTAGGAGCCCCGGTGCACCCCCAAAGTCTTCCCCCTCCTTCTGTCTCTCTGGGGACTCCCATATCCTGTTCCTTCTCTCGAAGTTCCTGTTATTGCAGTTACCTGGCTGTGTGGGATCCAGGCAGGCAGGCGGAGAATGTGACCCTCCAGATGTGGGGAAAGCAAAAAGTTAAAAACCTGCCCTGGAGTGTATGTGTAGGGGGATGGGGGGTGGGTTAGTGTGTGTTTGTGTGTGTGTGTGTGTGTGTGTGTGTGTGTGTAGTGGTGGCTTCCTTTTAATGATCAATTCAAGCTGGTTGTGGAGACATGGGTTGGGTCCCAAATGGAACCAAATTCCTTATATAGTGCACCTCGTTTGACCAGGGCCCATACGGCTGTCAACAAAAGTAGTGCATTATACTGTATAGCGAATAGGCTGCCATTTGGGACACTGGCAAGTAACCCTCCCTCCAGCAGAAAGTAGCTGAGTGTTATTTAGAACCCAGCAACACAATTAGTGAAACAGCATTCTATTGTATTTTATGAATAATAATCATTTTATAATGAATCACTTGAGACTGCAGAGAGCAACACACAGCATTAATTATGAACAAAATGCACACAATAATAATTAAACAATATCAATTATTAATGTTATTGAATATGAATTGTTGATTGTAACAGTTGGTAAGCAACTAGCTGTATCTACAGTATATGGTGTTAGACTAGATACTAAAGATATCACTGCTTATCATCAATGAACAATTACAATGAACAATTACAAAATGGGCTTTCAATTTACTCTGCTTTATTTAGGAACACATACATGCAGATATGAGCGTTGTTATTACATCTTTACACACACACACACACACACACACACACACACACACACACACACCGGCATCTCTCTCCACCACTCATTGGTATTCCTGTTCATATTACCCCCTTCAATCACTGGCGGGAAAACTGAAATTAATGGTAACCGTGTGAGCAATCTCTCAGTGTGTGTTCCAAATGGCACCCTATTCCCTACATAGTGTACTGCTTTTGACCAGAGCCCATAGTCAAAGGTAGTGCACTATGTAGGGAATATGATGCCATTTTGAACACAACCCTCTCAGTGATTCATTAAACAAGGAATGACATGAATAAAAAGGTAGATCGGCTCATATTGCCTCTCATAGCATTCTGCTCCTGTCTCAGGAGGGATAGATAATTCATTCTGTTGTCAGGGGCAGCAGGCAATGCACATGTCTACACATACATAGTTATGTCAGACCTGGCTTCAAATACTATTTGAAATCTTTCAAATCCTTGGACCGTTTGCTCTAGCCTGCCTGAAGTGTCTGATGGGGTTGGTTTAATGTTTTGGAACTATTCGATTGGTCCATTAAGCCAGGTTAACTCAATAACACCCAGATTAAGTATTTGAAATAGTTTCATATAGAATTTGAATCCAAGTTTGCTGCATAGTGCTATGCAGAACGGCTGAGTCTAACAGCGTTAGGTTACAATATGATGGAGGTAACCTATTGCATAGTGCTATGCAGAACGGCTGAGTCTAACAGCGTTAGGTTACAATATGATGGAGGTAACCTATTGCATAGTGCTATGCAGAACGGCTGAGTCTAACAGCGTTAGGTTACAATATGATGGAGGTAACCTATTGCATAGTGCTATGCAGAACGGCTGAGTCTAACAGCGTTAGGTTACAATATGATGGAGGTAACCTATTGCATAGTGCTATGCAGAACGGCTGAGTCTAACAGCGTTAGGTTACAATATGATGGAGGTAACCTATTGCATAGTGCTATGCAGAACGGCTGAGTCTAACAGCGTTAGGTTACAATATGATGGAGGTAACCTATTGCATAGTGCTATGCAGAACGGCTGAGTCTAACAGCGTTAGGTTACAATATGATGGAGGTAACCTATTGCATAGTGCTATGCAGAACGGCTGAGTCTAACAGCGTTAGGTTACAATATGATGGAGGTAACCTATTGATTTGTTGGTCTGATGTTGTTTTGCCTCAATGCCTTTATATGATCCCAAGTGAGTATATAGTAATGGGACGACATTCTGGCCATGGCCGTTTGAGTGATCATCTCATCAGTGATGCATTATGGGTAAGGGGGTAATACATAGGGGGCGGTGGAGGGGGCAGGTAAAAAAATGTGGGTGGTCATGTGACCTCACCACACTCTCTTGTAATGACATCAGAGACCCCTGGTGGGAGTTCATATTTTCTGTATTTGTATTTTTGTTATTAACACTTAAAAACAAACCAAATCCCTGTTTGTTCAGTGTGTCATTGATAGAGATGGTCACAGTAGATTTAGGTCAAGCTCCAGTTGTTAGTATTGAGTGGTGAGGCAGTGGAGAGTGTGTGTGTGTGCATTCATGAATGAGGGTTTGTGTGAGTGAGTATATGTGTCTGAGTGAGTTAAGATGTGGTCCGTAACAGTGACCTAGCAAGAAGGTCAGGAATTTTGATTTCTACCTCCACTACAATAATGTAGAGTTCTACACACACACACACACACTACAATGAGGTAGGTAGAGCGCTACAAGCTCCAATGCATTGGTGAAAGAGCAGAGAATCCAGATTCAAATCAAAACTTCCACAAACAAGTTCACCAGTGGGATTGAACCCACAGGCTCAGTTGCTGGAGCTCACTGCTTAGACCACTGTGCCACTGTCTTAATGAATGGCTAAACTGAACTGTGGAGTTGTTTTTCTGTTTCAACCCTGTCCCAAATCTGGAGCAACTTTGACGTTTTACGTTAGAGCAACTTCTAAATTTATTTGGGGAAACATGGAAAAAAATGAAATTCTGCAGTGAGATTGCGAGAGCTTCTTACGCAAGAGATACCAGAGCTGTGTTTCATTCAGTGATAATGGATAATAAGGGCTGAAAGCTTCGTCATTCCTGCAGGCCACTCATGCAGACCCTTTCTCTGCTTTCCCAACTACACAGATTCATTTCCTTTCCACACCTGTTTTCAATAAGCAGACATGATGCAGAAACATCCGCTTTATTTCATTGAAAAGCTTGGAAGACAAAACTGGGAAAAAACATGAACATTTCTGTTCGATTAGTCTAAAGGTACCATTACATCCCTTTCTTCTCTCTTTGTCTGTGAATATGGTCTAGACAAAATGAAAACAAGCCCATGTTGTCACGAGCATATTGATCAGAAATCACCTTGAAGGAGAAAATGAAGACAAAATAGGATGATACACTTGGATATTACAGTACACACCATATGTTTTACTATCCACACACACCATGTGTTTTACTATCTACACACACCATATGTTTTACTATCCACACACACACCATATGTTTTACTATCCACACACACCATATGTTTTACTATCCACACACACACCATATGTTTTACTATCCACACACACACCATATGTTTTACTATCCACACACACACCATATGTTTTACTATCCACACACACCATATGTTTTACTATCCACACACACACCATATGTTTTACTATCCACACACACCATATGTTTTACTATCTACACACACCATCTGTTTTACTATCCACAGACACACCATATGTTTTACTATCCACACACACACCATATGTTTTACTATCCACACACACCATATGTTTTACTATCCACACACACCATATGTTTTACTATCCACACACACCATGTGTTTTACTATCCACACACACCATATGTTTTACTATCCACACACACCATATGTTTTACTATCCACACACACACCATATGTTTTACTATCCACACACACACCATATGTTTTACTATCCACACACACCATATGTTTTACTATCCACACACACCATATGTTTTACTATCCACACACACACCATATGTTTTACTATCCACACACACCATATGTTTTACTATCTACACACACCATATGTTTTACTATCCACACACACACCATATGTTTTACTATCCACACACACCATATGTTTTACTATCCACACACACACCATATGTTTTACTATCTACACACACCATATGTTTTACTATCCACACACACCATATGTTTTACTATCCACACACACCATATGTTTTACTATCCACACACACCATATGTTTTACTATCTACACACACCATATGTTTTACTATCCACACACACCATATGTTTTACTATACACACACACCATATGTTTTACTATCCACACACACCATATGTTTTACTATCCACACACACCATATGTTTTACTATCCACACACACACCATATGTTTTACTATCCACACACACACCATATGTTTTATTATCTACACACACCATATGTTTTACTATCTACACACACCATGTGTTTTACTATCCACACACACCATATGTTTTACTATCCACACACACACCATATGTTTTACTATCCACACACACACCATATGTTTTACTATCTACACACACCATATGTTTTACTATCCACACACACCATATGTTTTACTATCCACACACACCATATGTTTTACTATCTACACACACACCATATGTTTTACTATCCACACACACCATGTGTTTTACTATCCACACACACCATATGTTTTACTATCTACACACACACCATATGTTTTACTATCCACACACACACCATATGTTTTACTATCCACACACACACCATATGTTTTACTATCCACACACACACCATGTGTTTTACTATCCACACACACACCATATGTTTTACTATCCACACACACCATATGTTTTACTATACACACACACCATATGTTTCACTATCCACACACACCATATGTTTTACTATCCACACACACCATATGTTTTACTATCCACACACACACCATATGTTTTACTATCCACACACACACCATATGTTTTATTATCTACACACACCATATGTTTTACTATCTACACACACCATGTGTTTTACTATCCACACACACCATATGTTTTACTATCCACACACACACCATATGTTTTACTATCCACACACACACCATATGTTTTACTATCTACATACACCATATGTTTTACTATCCACACACACCATATGTTTTGCTATCTACACACACACCATATGTTTTACTATCCACACACACACCATATGTTTTACTATCCACACACACACCATATGTTTTATTATCTACACACACCATATGTTTTACTATCTACACACACCATGTGTTTTACTATCCACACACACCATATGTTTTACTATCCACACACACACCATATGTTTTACTATCCACACACACACCATATGTTTTACTATCTACATACACCATATGTTTTACTATCCACACACACCATATGTTTTGCTATCTACACACACACCATATGTTTTACTATCCACACACACACCATATGTTTTACTATCCACACACACACCATATGTTTTATTATCTACACACACCATATGTTTTACTATCTACACACACCATGTGTTTTACTATCCACACACACCATATGTTTTACTATCCACACACACACCATATGTTTTACTATCCACACACACACCATATGTTTTACTATCTACATACACCATATGTTTTACTATCCACACACACCATATGTTTTGCTATCTACACACACACCATATGTTTTACTATCCACACACACACCTTGTGTTTTACTATCCACACACACCATATGTTTTACTATCCACACACACACCATATGTTTTACTATCCACACACACACCATGTGTTTTACTATCCACACACACACCATATGTTTTACTATCCACACACACCATGTGTTTTACTATCCACACACACACCATATGTTTTACTATCCACACACACCATATGTTTTACTATCCACACACACACACCATATGTTTTACTATCTACACACACCATATGTTTTACTATCCACACACACACCATGTGTTTTACTATCCACACACACCATATGTTTTACTATCCACACACACACACCATATGTTTTACTATCCACACACACCATATGTTTTACTATCCACACACACACCATGTGTTTTACTATCCACACACACACCATATGTTTTACTATCCACACACACCATATGTTTTACTATCCACACACACACACCATATGTTTTACTATCTACACACACCATATGTTTTACTATCCACACACACACCATGTGTTTTACTATCCACACACACACCATATGTTTTACTATCCACACACACCATATGTTTTACTATCCACACACACACCATATGTTTTACTATCCACACACACACCATATGTTTTACTATCCACACACACACCATATGTTTTACTATCCACACACACACCATATGTTTTACTATCCACACACACCATATGTTTTACTATCCACACACACACCATATGTTTTACTATCCACACACACCATATGTTTTACTATCTACACACACCATCTGTTTTACTATCCACAGACACACCATATGTTTTACTATCCACACACACACCATATGTTTTACTATCCACACACACACCATATGTTTTACTATCCACACACACCATATGTTTTACTATCCACACACACCATATGTTTTACTATCCACACACACCATGTGTTTTACTATCCACACACACCATATGTTTTACTATCCACACACACCATATGTTTTACTATCCACACACACACCATATGTTTTACTATCCACACACACACCATATGTTTTACTATCCACACACACCATATGTTTTACTATCCACACACACCATATGTTTTACTATCCACACACACACCATATGTTTTACTATCCACACACACCATATGTTTTACTATCTACACACACCATATGTTTTACTATCCACACACACACCATATGTTTTACTATCCACACACACCATATGTTTTACTATCCACACACACACCATATGTTTTACTATCTACACACACCATATGTTTTACTATCCACACACACCATATGTTTTACTATCCACGCACACCATATGTTTTACTATCCACACACACCATATGTTTTACTATCTACACACACCATATGTTTTACTATCCACACACACCATATGTTTTACTATACACACACACCATATGTTTTACTATCCACACACACCATATGTTTTACTATCCACACACACCATATGTTTTACTATCCACACACACACCATATGTTTTACTATCCACACACACACCATATGTTTTATTATCTACACACACCATATGTTTTACTATCTACACACACCATGTGTTTTACTATCCACACACACCATATGTTTTACTATCCACACACACACCATATGTTTTACTATCCACACACACACCATATGTTTTACTATCTACACACACCATATGTTTTACTATCCACACACACCATATGTTTTACTATCCACACACACCATATGTTTTACTATCTACACACACACCATATGTTTTACTATCCACACACACCATGTGTTTTACTATCCACACACACCATATGTTTTACTATCTACACACACACCATATGTTTTACTATCCACACACACACCATATGTTTTACTATCCACACACACACCATATGTTTTACTATCCACACACACACCATGTGTTTTACTATCCACACACACACCATATGTTTTACTATCCACACACACCATATGTTTTACTATCCACACACACCATATGTTTTACTATCCACACACACCATATGTTTTACTATCCACACACACACCATATGTTTTACTATCCACACACACACCATATGTTTTATTATCTACACACACCATATGTTTTACTATCTACACACACCATGTGTTTTACTATCCACACACACCATATGTTTTACTATCCACACACACACCATATGTTTTACTATCCACACACACACCATATGTTTTACTATCTACATACACCATATGTTTTACTATCCACACACACCATATGTTTTGCTATCTACACACACACCTTATGTTTTACTATCCACACACACACCTTGTGTTTTACTATCCACACACACCATATGTTTTACTATCCAC